>NC_046158.1:62405675-63688091 GCF_011064425.1 Rattus rattus
TCCTGTAAGCCAGGCAACTGTAGCCCAGTGCCTAGTCTCTCCCCTTGGTACTCTGGAAGCTAACAGTGCAGGGCCAGGGCGGCGGACCACCTTTTTATTCGTCTCTACTCCACTCCCCTGTGATGTCACAGCAGGGGTGGGGTCTCCAATCCTGGGCTCCAGATTGCCTGAGATGCAGCTGGCTAAGGCCCTCTGGGACTGATGTTTCATCTGCACTCTGTCTACTGTTTCTATTCTGTTCTCTTACGCTGTATCCCTATCCCAGCTCACCAGCTGCGTCAAATTCTCCAAAGCCCCTGGTAACTGCCCATTCTTGAGTTAGCTCATCTGCCTGAGCCAAGAACTCCACTTTGAGTGTCTGCCGATTTCTACCTAATAGCACAAATAGAGATAAAGGGTCCTTGACAGGTCTGTGTCTCCTGGGAGGAAGAGCCACGAATTTCTTACCTCCTCCTCTCTGCCCTCTAGAATTGCATTAGGTTGTCTAGCTGGTCTCAAACTTGATATGTTGCTATACCTCAAATTCACAATCCTCCTGGCTTAGTCTCTGAGTGTTGTGATTCCAGGTTTGTAATACTGCGAAGTGGAAAGTTGCTTACTTCTAACTCTAGTTGGCAGCAGTGGTGGAAACTCTTCTAGTTGTACAGAAATTACTGAACTCTCCCTTTCTTTTGAACCCTGAAGTTATTCAAATCTTTTGTTAGGGTGTGTGCTCCTAAAAGGCTGGGCTGTTTTCAACCATCTTCAGTAGTTTTGTCAGATCCTAGACATGTGCCGAATTAGCAATAGGTTCTCATTACATATCTTAAGCCCAGTTTGACTCAGCTGAATAGTGGCAGCAGTGGTTAAAGTCACAAGTACTGAATGACAAGAATGCATTTTATCTATATTATATCTCAGGATTGAGTTAGCAAGTCAGTGCAATTTCCAGGGAGACCGGGAGTTTAAATATCCTGTCTTTTTGTAGGACATATGCCAGCAATCACTCTAAATTACGATAAACTGTTAAAAGAGTTCTAGGTTCCAGCTTTGATGCCAATGTACTGACACGCCGGGTAAATCTTCTGTGGTTTCATTTTTCTCATCTGTAAAATGAGGAAGGCAAGATAAACTCAAGCATCTCTTTCAGACCTGGCTTCAGATTTTGCAAGATGCACTCTGGTGCTATGTGAGGCCATCCAGGCTTCTGCCAACGCAGGCTGATGTGATTTCAAGTAAGTTCTAGCTCAAAGGTAAATCTGACACCACCACTTGAACTTAATGCAGCCATCTGCTGGGCTCTTCCTGAGAACCCACAAATTAGGGATATGGATGGGATGGTGTTGGGGGGTGGAAGGTGAACTCATTTCAGAAAGGATCTCATCTGCTTGCCAGGGTACAGCTGGAAAGCAAGCACAAACACCGACACCCGCATTCCCTTTGCAGCTAGCGGAGACGTCATTTCTGGCCACAGCTCTGTATTTTTATTTATTTATTTATTTATTTATTTATTTATTTATTTATTTATTTATTTATTTATTTTTTGTTCAACAGACTCCTTCCCAGATTATTCACAGGAGGGAGGAACCTGCATGATTCCAACAAACATACAAACCTGAAACCGCATAATTTCCCCTCGGAATCTAGTCTTTGAAAAGCAGCCTGTAACTTTCTAAGGAGCGATCCCGTTTTCTAATCAAGAAATCAGCCTCGTGGGATCCCGTAGCAAGACCCTCGCTTTAGACGACCAGGGGCACCGACGCTCTAGGCGACAGTCCCGTTGGTCGGCCCGGATGATGCCTTTCTAGCCAGGTCTTCCTCTCTATGGTTTGTGCGCGACTTCCGGTGGCGGGACGCGGAACCGCGCACGCGGGAAAAGGTTCCCCGGCACCCCCTCCCCCGCATCCCTATCCCCTCCCCTGCGTCCCCCTGCGCCCACCGCCCTCACTGTGTCGTCGCGAGGCTGCAGTTCGAAGAGGTGGGTGGTCGCGATTCCCGGGCTCTGGGTGTGCATGGGCCCTGCTCCCCCGCGGGACGATTGGGATGGATTGATCCGCGTTCAAATTCGCGGGCAGTGGGCGAATCCATTTTAAAAGAAGGGGGAGAAACGTAGATTCACGGGGGCCTCGGGGTGGTGGGATCGCTGGGATCAGGACACTACCCTCTGAGCGGAGTTGAGGTGCGCTCTCTGAGCCGGTCCCAGGTTCCGCCGATTGTTGCGGTGCCTGTCGGTGGAACGTACCGAGAGGGTGTCGGGTTGAGATGTAAGCGCCACTATAGGCCTGGCTCTGCACCTAGGGTCCTGGGCCTTGGCCTCAGGAGCGCTGCAGAGCCGGTCAGTAAGATTCCCAGGCAGTAGAGAACTTGAGATATTCCAGGCACAGCTACTCATGAGTGAGCGAAGTAAGGTGTTGTTTCTTGCTTATCAGTCTCCTTCCCGAATTCAGATTCACACCCTGCTGAACATCTCTACACACCTAACCAGGAATTGGGGCCCAGCATCCAGATAAGGGTTCGTTTTCTCTGGTGCAGCTTAGGGCTGTGTGCTCAGAACACCACGGGCAGGTGAACATGGCAGAGACATTGGAGTTCAACGACATCTTCCAGGAGGTGAAAGGGTCCATGGTGAGAATGACTTGGGCTTTTAATAAAGGCAGAGAGGGGAAAGAGTTCTTGTCTTATTAACAAAAAACTTAACTCTGACTACTCTTTTAGAAACAATGTATCAGTGTCCGCCAAGCGAAAACATCAGCAAAGTCTCAAGAGTTACATGATACTGAGTTTGAAGAGATTGCGTGTGTAGTTCTATCCTAAATCCCTGTGTTAAAAAAACCAGGAACTGGAGCCCTTACAGGGTTTCTGACGCTAGAGCCAAGCTTTCAAGACTGAAAATCTTAATGTCTCTTGTGTCTTTTGACTTGATTTCATCACAACCTGTTGCTTTTTTATTGATAAAATGGCCAGCCTGTATTAATGTATGGATGAGGGGTTGAAAGGACCCTCTTCGCGTGTATCTTGTTCTGATTTTGGGTCTGTATTTTGGGCAGAATGATGGGAGGCTTCGATTGAGCCGTCAGGGTATCATCTTTAAGAACAGCAAGACGGGCAAAGTGGACAACATCCAGGCCGGGGAGTTGACCGAAGGCATCTGGCGTCGGGTAGCATTAGGCCATGGACTTAAACTGCTCACAAAGAATGGGCATGTTTACAAGTATGATGGCTTCCGTGAATCGGTGAGCAATCTTGTTCTGTGACCCCCTATCTTTGTGACTGCCTTGTCTTGTTTATTTTAATCTTCTAGAGACAGTTTCTGTTCCTCTGATAATCATGTCATTGCTCATTTGGGTTCCTCAGAGCAGGGTGGTTGGAGACTATTGAACGAGAAAACCAGTGTTTTCTATGTTCAGTACCCGTGTCTTGTGCCTAGACTCTAGAAGGTTTTTTACCACCTTAATTTAGGTGGTGGTTTCCACTTGCTCCTTCTGTCCTGGTTCAGAAATTCTAGCTTGGTGCTCTAGGATTTTGCTTTTCCATTTTGAGCTGCTTTTGAGTTACTTGGTTTTAATATCCACTTTTATCAAAAGATCACCTATACAAAGTTTAGAAACTCAGTAAGGTCATACACGTATCTGGGAATTTAACTTTCTTTACTACGTTTAGCCAGAGACCCCAGAAACAAAAGGTTTTTGTTGTTGCTGTTGTTAAAAAAAATTTTCATTCATTAAAAATTATTTATTTTGGGGCTGGAGAGATGGCTCAGTGGTTAAGAGCACCGACTGCTCTTCCAGAGGTCCTGAGTTCAAGTCCCAGCAACCACATGGTGGCTCACAATCGTCTGTAATGAGATCCGATGCCCTCCTCTGGGGGCTCTGAAGACAGCGACAGTGTACTCATATACATTAAATAAATAAATTAAAAAAGAAAAAGAAAGTATTTAAAAAAAATTATTTATTTTATGTGCATGAGGCTTTGCTAGCATGCAAACCTGTGCACCATGTGCATGCCTGGTGTCCGCAGAGCTCAGAGGAAGGCATTGGATCAACTGGAACTAGAGTTACAGACAGTTGTGAACCACTGTGGGGTGCTGAGAACGACTCCAAGGTCTTATATCAGAAAAAGTTCCCTTAACTGCTGGGCCATCAGGTCTCTAGCACTTAAAGGGTTTTAAGCATAAAGGTTAAGAGAAAAGGCTTGAAAGAAGGACATCCCTGAGAGTAGGGCTGAGAGCATCTGGGTTCTAGAAACTGCCTCCAGTAACAAAGTAAAAGTGTTTTAAAACGTTTTCAGAGTCGGTATACTTAGTTAGCTGAAGTTTCTGAGGAAGATACATTGGTGAACTGAAATAGAGAATCTCAGGACATTTGTGCTAAGGCCCAGAGGTTTAACTGGGACCACACTTTTCTCCTTTTGATTTATAGGAATTTGAGAAGCTCTCTGACTTCTTCAAAACTCACTATCGCCTTGAGCTGATGGAGAAGGATCTCTGTGTGAAGGGCTGGAACTGGGGGACAGTGAAATTTGGTGGTGAGTGAGGGAGATTGAGCTTTGGGGAGAAGGTGGGGTGAAGAAGGGCCTCAGACAGTACCTTTGTTTACTCTTTCCTTGGCTCTAATTTCTTAATTTCAGTCTGTGTGTTTAGCACGGATTTGTCCAGCATGCACGGTCCACCAGACACTGTGCCTGGTTTTGGTAGTTCCTCCAGTCCTCTGTCTTGGTGGGACTGCTTCTGTCGACTCTTGGGGAGGAGCTTGCGATTTGACAAGCTCTTTCCTCACAGGGCAGCTGCTTTCTTTTGACATTGGTGATCAACCAGTGTTTGAGATACCCCTAAGCAATGTGTCCCAGTGTACAACAGGCAAGAATGAGGTGACCCTGGAATTCCACCAGAACGATGATGCTGAAGTATCTCTCATGGAGGTACGCTTCTATGTCCCTCCCACGCAGGAAGATGGAGTGGACCCTGTGGAGGTGAGGCTTCTGTATATTGGGCTGCTGGACATTGCCGAGTATACTTTGGCCGGCTGGCCTGGGAGCAGAGGCTGGCTGTTTGAATACCCATGTGTGTTCACAGGCCTTTGCCCAGAATGTCCTGTCAAAGGCAGATGTGATCCAGGCCACTGGAGATGCCATCTGCATCTTCCGGGAGCTGCAGTGTTTGACTCCTCGTGGTCGTTACGATATCCGGATCTACCCTACCTTTCTACACCTGCATGGCAAAACCTTTGACTACAAGATCCCCTATACTACAGTTCTCCGTCTCTTCCTACTACCCCACAAGGATCAGAGACAGATGTTCTTTGTGGTGAGCAAAACTTCCATGGCGTGCCTGGTTTTTGCCTGAGTCTTAAGTAGATAAAGGTAACTGATGCCTAGAGGTCTACATTGTTTAGTCACCTGGGGTTCAACACAGCCTTGTCCACTTGTCCTTTTCAGATCAGCCTGGATCCCCCCATCAAGCAGGGCCAAACTCGTTACCACTTCCTGATCCTCCTCTTTTCAAAGGATGAGGACATCTCCTTGACTCTCAACATGAATGAGTGAGTGTTCCACTGCACTTCCTTCTTGCTCTATTTAAGCAGGAGGTGGGCCTGCCTTCGGATTTCATCTTGTTTTGTTTTTAGGGAAGAAGTAGAAAAGCGCTTTGAGGGGCGACTCACCAAGAACATGTCAGGATCCCTTTATGAGATGGTCAGCCGGGTCATGAAAGCACTTGTAAACCGTAAAATCACAGTCCCAGGCAACTTCCAAGGGTAAGAAAATGGGCTGAGCAGCTCCGAAAAAAAAGAAAAAAAAGAAAATGGGCTGAGGTCCTGACCTGCCGGGGATAGGGATGAGGTGGAAAATGCTGCCTTAGAAAACAGATCTTTCCTGAGATGGGCACGCTCTACCAGCAGCCTGAGTGTACTTGTGATGCTCAACACGTCTGTCTAAGCACCATAGCGGTAGTGACTTCTGAGAGGCCAGCCTTAGATGTACCCTTGGGCTCTGCTGTGGCTGGTGCTGACTCCGCTCCCTGTATCCTCCATTAGGCATTCGGGGGCCCAGTGTATCACCTGCTCCTATAAGGCCAGCTCAGGACTCCTGTACCCACTGGAGCGGGGCTTCATCTATGTGCACAAGCCCCCTGTGCACATCCGCTTCGATGAGATCTCTTTCGTCAACTTTGCTCGTGGCACCACAACCACTCGTTCCTTCGACTTTGAGATTGAGACCAAGCAAGGCACTCAGTATACCTTCAGCAGCATTGAGCGGTAAGGACCTCCTCCTGTTACCTTCGGGCTGTCCTGATCCTAATTCCACGGCTGGGGTTCTCTGACTGTTCTAGTTGAGTTGAATTTTTTGTTCAGCTAACTCTGAGATCTTGTCCTTTAAGTACTCAGACTCTGGAAATATATCCATCACTTTTTTCTGTCTTAGAAAAGTTTGTTTGTTTATTTATTTATTTTTATTATGAAAGCTGTGTGTGGTTCTAGCCCATTCTTACCCATTCCCCCCCATGGTGGAAATATTATCTTTTTCTTGGAATGAGCTCTGTGCCCAGGAACACAACAGCTAATGTTTATTGAGTACTCAGGTGAGGGCTAAACCTTTTACAGAACCTCCGTGTTTAACCCTCATAACAATCCTGTGAAGGGCGAAGTGCAGACCAGTAAAAAGGTGAAACTCTTCCTTCCTATAATACTCCGGGCTCCGTGCCTTTTGTGACTAGCTACGCTGGCCTTTTCTGCCCCAGAACTCTTTAGGGCTGTGTATAACCTACCGATGTCCTGCATAGTGTGGTCATCAGCTCTAGCCCTACCCAGCCTAATGGTATCAGAGCTTTGTTTAGCCCCGCTGAGCTGGTCCCAACCATCTGTTAATGCTGCTTGTCCCCTCACTTCACAGGGAGGAGTATGGAAAGCTGTTTGATTTTGTCAATGCAAAAAAGCTCAACATCAAGAACAGAGGGCTGAAAGAGGTATCTGTGGGAAGGAAAGATGTGCCTCTCCTATTCTTTTTGTAGAGGAGAAAGGAGCAGAGACTTGGCTTCTTTTTCATTCTTTCTTTTCTTCTTACCCTTATAGAAAAAAGAGGTGCGTGTGGCTCCTTTCCCTTCCTGAGCAGGTTCTCTCTGCATGGCCTTAGATCAGTCTATGCAGCCTCTTAGGAGCCCCTGTGGGGCCAGGAAAGGGAGGGGCTTGGATTAACTCCCTCTAGTAGGCCCTGCATGTTGGCTGTGTGGACATTCCCGCTCACGCTCTCCTGGGAGCTGCTGTTCTGATTTCACAGGCGTGGGGAAGTGCTTTGAGTGCTCAGAAGTGCTGGCTTGAACATGGTGGCTGACACTCACTTCTTCCCTTACTAGGGCATTAACCCAGGTTATGATGATTACGCTGACTCTGATGAAGACCAGCATGATGCCTATTTGGAGAGGATGAAGGAGGAGGGCAAGATCCGGGAGGAGAATGCCAATGACAGCAGTGACGACTCAGGAGAAGAAACTGGTGGGCTAGCCTCTCTGCTGGGGCCTGGGCAGTCAGGCTCTACCCTGTGGCCTAGGCTCCATGTCTGGCTAAGGGGTGGGACTTGACTGGAGTGGAAGTTGATGCCATCTGTGTTCTTTCTCAGATGAGTCCTTCAATCCTGGTGAAGAAGAAGAAGATGTGGCAGAGGAGTGAGTTTTGACTGGACCTCACAGGGATAAGATTATAAACTTAAGGGTTTCTGAATAGTTCTCATGTCTCAGTGTTAGTTACAGTGGTCCAAGATGGAAAAATGACCCCCAATGAAGTTATACACGAATGCATTTGTGAAGGTGTCAAGGAATTCACTAGTGTACAGTATGCTTTGAAACCAGAGAAATGGAAAGAGAATGGGAATAAGCTAGTGCTTATACATGCTAGGGGTCCCCACTTGCAAGTGACAGACAGCAGTTACCCTTGTGCTTGTGAGAATCACTTAACACTCTGGATGTCCTTGTCAGAAAGTCACCCAACCTGGCTCTACAGGGTTGTGGTGCTTTGTTTTGTTTTTTAAGTTTATGAAAACAGAGAGTATAGGGATGCAGTTGACTTTAGGCACTACTGGATCTGGGTGCTTAGAAGTTGTAGGAAAACTATCTTTTGCTTCTGCTTTTATTATTTGTAGAAAGCTTGGTCCATGCCCCTCAGAATGCTAGGCAAAGTTAATGTGTAGGTTAATACCCAGAAGCACCTCCTGGTGAACAGCAAAGTGAATAGTGTGGTCTCTGGTCAGCTGCCCCTTCCTGAGCCTAAGTTAATACGTGCAGGGCTCTGATGAACCAGACCCTGCAGTTGGAATGAGCTCTCTCCCTGCAGAAAACTGGGACTGTTGATACACATTGGGTAGCAAAATCAAAACCAAATTGTGAATATCCTTCAGAAGCCCACTGCTTTTGCTCAGAAAGCTTAATGCACAGATGCTTATGAAGTGGGATGCTTGGGAACCTTTCAGCAGTGGGTGGGTGTCAGCAGCTGCTCAGAGGAGATGTGTTTTATTGGACAGAACAGTCAGTCAGACATAGGGGCTGGCTTTAGTTGAAGCTGGTTTTCCTCCCTTTTAGGGCTGTCTCTCTCTCTCTCACTCTCACTCTCAGATTTATTTATTATATATGAGTACACTGTAGCTGTCTTCAGACACACCAGAAGAGGGCATCAGGTCCCATTACAGATGGTTGTGAGCCACCATGTGGTTGTTGGGACTTGAACTCAGGACCTCTGGAAGAGCAGTCAGTGCTCATAACCACTGAGCCATCTCTCCAGCCTGGGCTATCTCTTTATCAGAAAAGATTGTAGTATACACTAAGGAGATGAGCACATGGAATGGTAAAGTAGGCTTGATGTCCTGCAGTACAGTATAGTACTGGAGGGCGGAAGTGGAGTAGAACCTGCCTTAGAGCAAAGCCCACTGAAACATTTGTTTTTCACTGATGGATTCTACAGATAACCAGAGCAGTGGTGGCTGCTCTGAGAAGGAATGGCAGGAAGTGGGTGGCAGTTGTGGTGGGAGCTGTCCTTGGGACTTACTCCCTTGGCTCTTTCTGGGCAGTATCTAGATTCCTTTTCCTTCTTCCTCTGTATCTTCCTCTTCTGAGTCTAAGCCTCATTCTGGCAGGTTTGACAGCAATGCCTCTGCCAGCTCCTCCAGTAATGAGGGCGACAGTGACCGAGAAGAGAAGAAGCGGAAACAGCTCAAAAGAGCCAAGATGGCCAAGGATCGGAAGAGCCGCAAGAAGTCTTCAGAGGTATTGGGAGCGAGAATGTGTGTGTTTCCGTTTTCTGCTTTCTTTCTCCTGTTCACTACCAGTAGATACTGTTGACTGTGTTGCTTCTGTAGGCTGGTTATGACTTTAGTAGGTATTTTCTAAGTTTTTCCTTTTGGTTCTGAGATATTTCGTTGAGGATCTGGGGTGGGTTTTTTTTTTGGTTGTTGTTTTGTTTTTTATTTTTGTGTTTTATTTGTGTTGTATTTTATTTTTTTGTTCATTTGACTAATTTTAATATTTTTGGACAATTTTATACATATATTTAGTGTACTATGATTTCCCTCCTTCCTGCTCTCTCAGCTCTATAATTAGTATCTCTTTTACTTCTTTCTTTTCTGGTGGGTTTAGTAAGGAGTGCTTGTGTGATGGGTAAGCATGGAAAGAGGGTTAGTTGCTGGAGCATAAGTAATTTACCAGTGGCTGCACCACTGAAGAAAGTGATTCGTGTTCTCCTTGCAATTGTTAACTACACGTAGCTCATTTAGAGGGAGCGAGCCCTCACGGATGCCTTTCCCACATCTGGTAGAGTATCAGTGGGCCAATGCCCTTAGTGCTTACAGTCACAGCAACCATGCTGTGTCTGGGGACACTGCTTTATAGCACTCCTCTCCTGTCTCTGGCTCTTGCCATCTGCCTGCTCCCTTTTTTAGCCAAGTTTCCTTGGCCTTAGTGACACACATGCTCTGTTTAGGACCAAGCCCTCAGTTGTCACTTAGTCTCAGCACATGACCAGATGTGAGTCTCTTAATCTGAATTAGGAGATGTCCTGCCTTTGCCCTAGGGGATCTCTCTGAGGAGAAAAAAGTCACCACCTTGTAGCTTAGGGCTGTTTCTCCGTGGCCCAAATCTACTTAGTTCTTCTGCATCTCCTCCTTTCCCAAGTACCTGCCTTGGGGAAGCTTGGGATAGTTGTAGGATGTGGATGGCTGGTAGCATTTGGTTTCTTACATAGGGGAAGAAGGGTAAAGATCCAAATGCCCCCAAGAGGCCTATGTCTGCGTACATGTTGTGGCTTAATGCAAGCCGAGAGAAGATCAAGTCAGATCACCCTGGCATCAGCATCACAGATCTTTCCAAGAAGGCAGGCGAAATCTGGAAGGGAATGTCCAAAGAGAAGAAAGAGGTGCGTGGCCGTGGAAGGAGGGGAGTGAGAAGGGCTTCGTGGGTGCAGGGCGTGCCCCTCCTGAGCAACTGTGCATGCAGATTTGCTTGCATCAGTCTGAGGAGTGCTTGTGCTTGTGGCAGGAGTGGGACCGCAAGGCCGAGGATGCTAGGAGGGAATATGAGAAAGCCATGAAAGAGTATGAAGGAGGAAGAGGGGACTCGTCTAAAAGGTGAGTGTTGGGAACATAACGGCTAATGACTGCTTAGAGCAGATTGTGTTTTCCAGGTCAGAATAGAGAATTCCTGTGCACGTTTTTGACAGCAGTTAAGTAGTGCTTCTTATGCCAAGTATGGGTGATGAATTCAGGTTGAGGGATAAATATGGCCCATTTTCCTAGATGAGTTTTACTTGAAGTAATAGGATGTAGTTCAGAAGAAAGTTTTCTTGTGAAGCCTAATACAAAGTTCACACGAGCTTTTAAATAAAACAAAAGTGTTCAGTAAGTTCTGCATGTAAGTTGGTTTGGCTCTGACCCTGGTTCTTCGGGGGTACTTGTGTATGATCCTGTCCTTTGGTGCACTTTAGGCTGACAGTGACATTACATTTGCCATGGTGAGAATAGTGTGGCCAGTACTGGGAAAAGTCCTCATTAAAGCTATGAGAAATATAATACAGAAAGCCTAATGACCAGGCTTCTTTTCCATGTTCCTAATCTAGGGACAAGTCTAAGAAGAAAAAGAAAGTAAAAGCAAAGTTGGAAAAGAAATCCACTCCCTCCCGGGGCTCGTCATCCAAGTCTTCATCCAGGCAGTTGAGCGACAGCTTCAAGAGCAAAGAGTTTGTGTCCAGTGACGAGAGCTCTTCAGGCGAGAACAAGAGCAAAAAGAAGAGGAGGCGGAGCGAGGTTGGGCAAGGATATGGGGGCTTAGAGCTATGCGTGTCTGGGGGTGGGTAAGGCCCAGTTGTGGTTGGTCTGTGTGAGTAATGAGTTAGAGAAGACCGGTGGACTTCTGAGGTTTTGGTGAGTCCAGGAGTTGTAGGAAGAACTAGGCGTTAGGAACCCTTTACCATTAAGTGGCTGGGAAGGTAGCTGGCACTCGACACATTTACCCTAAGAGAACTTTGGTTTTTAGGACTCTGAAGAAGAGGAACTAGCCAGTACTCCTCCAAGCTCAGAGGACTCTGCCTCAGGATCTGATGAGTAGAGGAAGAGAATTCCTGCCCTTGCCCTGTCACACCTCCAGGCTCCCTACTCAATTGGTACCAGTGTCTATGGATTCTGTGCCATCTGAGTAACTGCTCTTGGTGGCTTCCACTTCCCTGAGGCTTTGAGGGAAGCACCTAACCTCTGCTTTGCAAGGAAAGCTCCGTGCAATCTGGAAAGAGACTGGGTACTGGCAGCGCATCGAAGGATCCAAGTCCTCATCCTACTTTGCTACTTTCCTGACTGTAGGGGCAAAGCTGCTTCCTGTCCTGTTCAAGTTGCTGCAGCAGGGGTCATGCGAAGTCAGGCCTGTAGCTCCTAATAGGGGCCTATTTCTACTTTTATTTTGTATTTCTGGTCTGTGAAATCAATTTAATAAAGGGAACTGACTTTGGAAACGATGTCCTTTGTCTCCTTTCCCACTTTGCATGCTGTGGTGTTTACCTTCCCTGACTGGGCAGAGCCCTCCTGCCCAGCTGGGAAGCAAAGTCTCCAGGTACATCATGTCCTTCCCAGCTGACAAGCATTGGTTTTCATCCTTGTCTTTGAAACTGTGCCACTTGAGAGTCAAGAAATGAGTGCTGATCTGATTAGGAAGCCTCTCAGAGTTCCTTCCACTCCACTCCATTAGCCAACGGAGGGGGCAGGGGCAGCGGCGGCTCTTAATCACCGTATGAGTCAAGGGTCTTACAAGGCTTGAGATAATAGAATGAGGATCGACTTTCTACTGTAGAGTGGAAACCTGAGTCAGGTGGATTGGGGAAAATGAGTTACGTTTGTGGTGTTAAGTGTGGGAAGATTCTGGCAAGGGAGGGCTACAAAACTTTGGTAACTGCATGTAAAAGATCTTAAAGGAGACATAACAGGAGGAAAAAAGCTACCTCACTTCTCACAATGGTTCTTAATCTGAATTTATTCACCTGGGTTGGCCACGTCGTTTGTAGCTTTTAGAAGATTCAGGTGTAACAGGAAGACTCTTCGGTCCGCCAACGGTTCCTTTCGTGCTGCCCGCGCTCTATGGTGTTGTAATCAGTGTAGGCTTGGGGAAAGCTGTCCGGGGCGGTTTCCTCTCTAGGCAGTCATCTCGGTGGCGCTGGGGTAAAATTGCGTCAGTTTCGCCTAAATCTGAATCAGGGCCGGCCCCTCATTTACAAGGTCATGAATAATTATGTAGGATCTGTGCTTGTTTGCATACGGTGCGCCGGACTCGGCTTCAGCATCCTTTTCCTACTCCTGGTTCCCTACATGAATATTCATGAGCAGCGTGGGGCGTGCCTCTGGGCGGGGCGAGGGGAGGGGCCCCGGGGCTTGCACTGGCTCGGTCCCGTGGTGACGGTGGCGGCGGTGGCAGCAGCGGTCACTAGCGTCGGGGTGTCTCGCTGAGTGAAGCCGGTCCCGGGGGAGCGCGTGAGTGCGCGGCAGCCGGGGGGCGGGGTCTGAGGATGGGGCGGGAAGGGCATGGAAAGAACCCCAGCAGCCAGGACCTCAGATTGGGGCGGCAGCGGTGGGAGGGGGTCACCGGGAAAGTTTGCGAGGGCCTGGGGTGCTGGGGACGCTCGGGCGCTGCGGAGCTGGCGCGTGTGTGCGGGGGTGGAAGGCGTCTGTGCAGTGAGCCAGAAGAAAGCGGGGAGAGGCGAGGGTGGGGCGGGGCCGAGGGCGGGCGGAGCTGCTCGAGGGACCCCCCCCCTTGCCCTCACCGGTCCCCTTCCACGGCTCCCACGGCACGCCCCCATCCACCCCAGGCCGCCCCCACCGAGTCCATGTCGCCAGTCCTCAGTCTGTTCCTTCGCGGGCTGCTTGGCATCTCGCGCAGTCTTCGGCTGCTGCCGCCCCCTCCTTCTCCACCCTCGTCTGCTCCTCCTCTTCGGCTAGCCGCTCGGTGTCCGTAAGCTCCCCAAGGAGGCCCTCCAAACAGCCCCTTGCCCTGGGCTGTTCCGTCTTCCTGTTTGCCCCCCTCTTCCAACGCTTATCCCTCCTGACCATACTAGCCGAACATCCAGCGGGAGACCCTTAGGGACCACCCTGCTTGCCCTCAGGCCCTTCTGAGTGCCCATCCAGGGCTGGGGCTACTTAGCTCCTTTCCATTCTTTGGGGGCAGCCTCGACTCCCAGGGCTGCCTGGCTTGCCTAGTCCACTAAGGGTGGGGAGTTCTTGAGGTACTGCGATTCTGCAGCTTATGGCCATGGCGTTGGTTACCTGGGGCTCCTGGCTGGGGCCTGTCTACCGTAGCCACCTCCCCTCTTGGGGGCTCAGAGCCTGTTTTCATCTCTCCAGCTCCTAATAGCCTCAGAGGTGTCCATCAAGCCCCCAGGTGAGAGGGTTTTTCTGTTCTGGACTGGGTTTTCTCCATTTCCAACCACCCACACAATATCCCTTGCAATAATGTTCAAGGACAAGGAAGCAATCTTGTATATATTTTTAATTTAATTTTATTTTTTTCTGTCATCTCTCCTCCCTCATGCGTTATTCACCCACTTACAAGGGAAACAGCCCGTGGTAGTTGGCTAATCAGCCAATTGACACTGACAGAGTCTGTACCCTCTTTAAATAAGCTGGGAACAGGGTCAAGGGGATGGGGACACCGTTTGCCAAGGCTGGGCACCACAGGTCGCTTTTAGAATTGAGAACTGTCTTCTCAGACCAGCTGGAGTGGGAGGGGAACTTTGAAGTTGCAGGAAGGGTTGGAGAGGGTTGGGTTGCCCTCCAGGGCTATGTGCATTCCAAGTGTGTGGCAGCTTCTCCCTTGCTCTTGAACCAGAGGAGCAGTCCTCTCTGTTTACCACTCTGCAGAGCCTGAGTGGTCTTGTGAGTGGGAGGGTGCTTCAGCAGCCAAGGAGAGAACTGAGGGGGTGGAATGCCTGAAGAGTTTGAGGTGGGGGACATGAAGGAATGGTCTCGAAATGCAGCCTCTAGGGTAGGGGGAGAAGTAGGTAGAGGTGGTTACCAAAGATGTTAGCTCACGGGAGACACTGAATGGAGTCACATTAATAACGGCCAACTGTTACTTATGGCTTCCATGTTTGGTATTTTGCATGCATTGTTTGGCTTGAAAGTCGTCTAAAACCCGATTTTTTACATAGTGAAACAGCCTTGGAGTAGTCGCACAGCTCTAAAGTGATAGACCCATTTAGCTGTTAAATCTTACAACATCAGATCCAGAGGCTCCTGGCACATGCTACTACCATGTGGCTATCATCTGGTTTAATTTCTTCTCACCCCTCAAAACTCCTTCAGGATGCACACACATTCCTATTCCACAGGCTTTGCGGGTCCCTCCCTGACTGTCCTGGAAGGGGGAACCCCGGGGAGTTTTCCCCTCAGTTATACCCCCACCCCCATGCAATCAAGCCCAGTCCGTCCTCCCTGCCCATCCTGGGCCGGCTCCTCCTTCCCCTTGGCTAGGCCCTGGAAATCCAGTGGGAGGCCATTGCTATGGTAACAGGACTAGGCCCTGGCTTTACCTCATCAAATTCCAAGCTGAAGCCAAAACGATTGAGAAATTAAAGGGAAAAAATGTATTCCAGATGTTTACTTTTTATTTCTTATTTCCCTGTGTTTGGATGAGACAGCTCATGAGTGCTGGAGGGGGCAGGGTTGTGGAAGGAGAATGGGGGGGGGGGTAGGGAGCCACTCCCAGCCATAGAGGGGGGGAGGAGAATGGGAAGAGGGGGGGCCGGCTGTGGGGCGGAGCCCCAGGTTGGGGAGGAGCGGGTTTTTCCCGTCTCCCATGAGGTGATTCCAGAGACTTGAGAGTTTCTGGCCTTCTTGCTGTGCTCAGAGTGGACACCTCTAGTGGGGCTCCCTGACCCAAGAGGGCTGCCTCGGACACTGTAAGTAGGGTATCACAGGAGGGAGCTTGGGGTGGTGTGGGTGGAGGTGGCTCCCTGATGTGCTAGATCATTCAGAGGTTCAGAGCCAAGAGCTGGAGAGTTGTGTCCAGAGTTGAGGATGTGGCTGTGGGGAACCTTCTCAGCCTCCTCCCGGAGTTCTCTCTCTTCCTGTCCCACACTGCCTGGCTTAGAAATAGACTTCCTGGGCTAAGCCTGTTGCCTCTCCTGGCTCTCTTCCTCCTCCACCTCTCCCTTTCCTGGGTCTTCACCCACCCCGGCTCACACTGCTTCCCATTTCTCAGGCAGGGTGTGCCGTATGTGATGAAAGGATCCACTCTCAGGGAAAGCACGGCCGTGGCTTCCCCACTGCCCCAGGATATGGAGGAGGAGCAGGCGCCCGTTGGCTCAGAGCCAGGTACCAATGGGTGACGGGTGTAGGGTGGGGCCGTGCCTGGGAGGAGGGCGGGGAAGGTAGAGCTGCACCCCTATTCTGTCCCGGCAGGTAGTTGAGTGACAGTTGAGGTGAGAGGCAGCGAGTCTGAAATGAGTGCTGAAGGGCCTTGGTGACTGGTAGGGGTGAGGTAGATGTGCAGCTGGTGTGGAAGCAGGATCTTTGAGACAGGTCCAGGGACTCTTCGACACCGAGGCACAGGAGAAATGGAGTGCACTTCTTTCTCCCTGTCTAGACTTTTTAAATGCTTAGCTGAATGAGTGGGTGATACAAGATTCTATTATAGAAGGTTGTGGCCGTGAGTAATTCCCAAGGTCTTTTATGTGGCATTACAATGCCTTATATAGAAGGTAGATTTCTGCCCTTGATTTTTTTTTTCTTCCTTCCTGTGGGAGATTTACTTCTGTTTGACATAGGTCAATAGAGATTCCTGCATAACTGATAACGAACTGGATGACAGAGGTGGCCTGGGAGTGTGCGAGAGGAGGGGCAGCAGGGAGACAAGGGGAGCTCAGCTAGGATAGAAACTTCCCTATGGAAATGTGGTATATAGGGTTGTATAAAGGGATAGGGTAAATTGGGTACCCAGGCTGACTGCATGGCGGGCCAGGCGGATGGAGATGCTTATTCATTCACTCCATTCGATAGGAAGGAACCTCTGTTAGCAGCAAAATCGGATGCTAGAGGAATAAGGTGCCAAAGCACCCACACATAACCCTCACTTTTAAGTGGTAAATGTTATAGGAGTTTGGAGAAGGTAGGCTATATAATGAGTGTGAGAAATCAAGGACCGCTTCATGGAACAGGGGGTACTGATTTGCACCTAGAAGGATGGGTTCCAAAGTTGGAGTGTGGAAGATTTGGTGCAGCAGGAGTCCCAAGAATTTATGTTTCACAATTCTCCTGACAGTTCCTAATGAGTCCTTCCTTCTGAAAGGTGACCCACGAGCCAAACCCCCTGTCAAGCCCAAGCCCCGGAGCTTGCCCAGCAAGCCAGCTCTGCCTGCCAAACCCAGCCTTCTGGTGCCTGTTGGGCCTCGTCCTCCTCGGGGTCCCCTGGCTGAGCTGCCTTCTGCCCGGAAGATGAATATGCTGGCAGGACCTCAGCCCTATGGGGTCAGCAAGCGTCCACTCCCATTTACATCAAAGCCTCCAGCTGAGGCAACTGCTGGGGGAGAAGTTACCCAAGAGTCCGGGAAAGAGGACTTGCCCCCTTTAACACCCCCAGCTCGGTGCGCTGCTCTGGGGGGTGTGCGGAAGGCCCCTGCCCCCTTCCGTCCCTCCTCTGAGCGGTTTGCAGCCTGTACAGTAGAAGAAATTTTGGCCAAGATGGAGCAGCCTCGGAAAGAGCTCCCTGCTAGCCCTGACCGCCTCTGGGGCTCCCGCCTCACCTTTAACCACGATGGGAGCTCTCGATATGGCCCTAGGACCTTTGGTGCCTCCTGCCCCAGAGAGGAGGATAATAAGACCCCTGCCAAAGGATCGTCCCAGGAGAGGACAGCGGAGATTCCCGCAGAGTGCCAGGAAGAGTGTAGCAAGACTCCTGAGGCGAGGTAAGGGCTAAGGGTTCGTATAGTTCCTGGAAGTCTTGGAGGGGCTATGCAGTAAGTGGCTCCAGTTTGGGGTGTTATCTTTACTGTTAGGTTACTTATGTGAATTCAGGCAAACCCAGGCTCTGTGTGTGTGTGTGTGTGTGTGTGTGTTTGTGTGTGTGTGTGTGGTGTTAGGAATCGAACCCAGGGCCTTGTTCATGCTAGTCAAGTGCTTTATCATTGAGCTACATCCCCAGCCCTCTATAGTTCTCTTTACAGAGTTGATACATGTTATGCTACAGAGTCATACTGTTCAGTAGACTAGTTTGTAGCCCATTCAGTACATATCTGTGTCCTTTGGAGGAAGGGACTGTTAAGTTCATTTTAGAGATTGGAAAACCCAGGCTCCAGAGTGACTTCCTAAAGTCTCTCAGTTTAAATCCAGACGCATATGATTCTAAAACCCGTACTCTTAACTGCTAAGGTCTCCTGTGCCAGAGCACCATGTGGTCTCCAGGGAGGGGTATGCTGGTATCCGTAGAGTACAGTCTGCCTGTGAGGAGTGTGATGGGCCTCAGAGATTTCTTCTGTTTGGAGACATTTTCCCAGATGCACTTCTTACCCACAGTAGGCCTGTGTGTAAGGGAAGGCCGGCTGGGAGGCGCTCCTTGGGCTAGGAGACACACGGCCTGGAGGGACATGAGGGTTTTGGCCATCTAAGACTTTCAGGGCAAGAAAGCACCAGCCTGAAGAATGCAAAGTTAGGCCTAGTGGTTGCCTTCTCTTGCCCACTATGAAAGCTAGACCTGTTGTGGTCTGGGCTGAGCTTGGAGCTGAAGGCCCTGCCCTGCCCTGCCCTGCCCTGCCCTGCCCTACCCTGCCCTGCCCTGCCTTACCCCACCCTCCAGCCTGCCCTTTTCTCACTGGAAACACCTGGTGGTTGTGTTGCACCACCCAGGACCCGGGCTACTGGGAGACCATCCTGCTTCCCAGCCTGGATTCCTCTCTGCATCTATGAAGGGTTCAGTCTTGGAAAATCACCCCCACCCCCATGTCCTTCAGGAAGTATCAGCAGGGCTGCTGGGACCAGTTGCATTCTGGCCAGAGAAGAACTTTAACTCCTCAGGGACTAGGAGAGGAAGCCATTATCTTCTTGGGAACCTCTGAGGGACCTGGACACACATGATGCTGTTCTATGAGAGAGGGGGGTGGGGATTTAACCCTGTGTGGACAGGAAGGGAGTGGATGTCATGTCCTGAGCATTTGCTCTGTGGGCACAGCCTAGCTTCCTTATCCCTAGAGCTTCCAGGCCAACTTCATCCTGAGGTGTTTAATCTTTGGGTGTTGTTAAAATTGCTTGGAAGGGATAACTCCCTCGCTCCCCCCGCCTTTTCTAATTTGGGACAGACTTCACCATTCTTTTTGTTTTGTTTTTGTGTTTTGAGGCAAAGTTTCTCTGTGTAGAGCCATGGCTATCCTGGACCTCGCTTTGTAAACTCTCAGAAATCGGACTACCTTTGCCTCCCTGGTACTGGAATTAAAGGCATGTGCAACTACACCCCATGGCCCACTTACCTCCCCTTGTCTCTCTTCCTCTCAGGATCCTCACTTCCAGCCTAGCAGTGAACGGGGACCTGGCTAAACTGGCTAGCTCCGGACCACCTTCTGAGGTGAGTTGTCTTCATGTTGTGAGTACAGCTGTGTAGAGGGGAGCTGGGCAGTCACCTGAGGTCACCTCTTATTCTCTTAGAGTTTAGATGGGGGAAACTGGCCCACAGACTTGCCCAGGGACCTGCTTTCAAGACTCAGATTTTGTTTTAAATTCCCGGGCTAGTGTGTCTGGTCATTAAGGTAGCTAAGTATGGTTGGTCATGATGATTAGGAACAGTATTTATGATATTCTAGCATTGACCAAGCCCCTACTGTGTGCTGTGGGCATGTTGTAGGGGTATTAGACAATTTAATCCTTTTCATTATTCTGGCTTTGTTGGCCTCTTTTGAGAGTGCCAAGACCCAGGCTAAGCAACTCTCTTGGCCTGAGGCAGACTTGAAATATCTGACTCTCTAATTCTCCCTGGCTATGCCTAGGTTCAGAAAGGGTAAAGTCTGGACTTCCTATACATTCCCTCGTCTTATGAAGCCTCTGAGCAAAGTATGTCAAAAATGGCCCTTGTTTGGAGAGTCATTGTCAGCGAGAGGCTGTCCCAAGTGCCCTGGAATAGAGATGTGTCTCTATGTATGTGTGTGCTATGCGTTGGAACACCAGAGAACAAAATAAGCATTGCGCATGCTGTAAGGATTTTACTTCCCAAAGGCAGGCAGGCAGACACTAAGATAGACATCCTGTAAACTGGCAGATACACAAGGTGTTGCTGGGAGAACTGGGAAGGTCATGCGCTGGGTGAGGGTAGTGGGAAGTCCTCACTATGTAGGTCATGCAGCGAGTGGTGTGGTGCCTGAGGAACACAGCCATGTGCAGAGAGGCAAAGAAGCCAAGAGCTCTGGGGGTGCATTGAGAGGAAGACTAGGTGGTAGTGAGGACCAAGAGGCAATAGTATTAGCTGGTACAGTGGCCTGGAGACCTCTAAGGACTTTGATTTGAACAAGGAGAGGATGCCATTGAGCAGTTTGAGCAGTTACAGGAGTGGCATCTGATGGCCTAGTTGTAAGGAGATGAAGAGGTTGCAGGAGGGAGGTCAGAATAGCAGCCAGGATCAAGAGGATCCAGGTGACTTGACGGATGATAATGGTATGGACCACAGAGGCGTCTTTTAGGAAGTGGTGGGATCTGGATTGAATCTGTAGGTGGTAAAGAGGGGGACATTCAGAGTCTCTCCTGAGGAGGAAGGGAGAGAGCTTGTAGAATCCAGGAATACCCCAAGGCACTCGGCCTTAGCCATTGGAAGGGTGAGGTTCCCACTTACTAAGAGGGGGACCTTTAAAGGCTAAGCATTGCTGGGAGACAGATGAGGAGTTTGCTTTTGAGTCTGCTGAGTTCATGATGCTCTTTAGACATCCCCGTGGGAATGTCAGTCGGATGACTGGATAGAGTGTGACATTTAGGGGAAGTGAGTGTGTCGGAAGGGATGTCTTCGGACGTCGTCAACGTAGATGGATGGTGGCTGAGACTGACTCAGGTCACCATGGGAGTAGTGGTATACTGGAGAGAAGAGGTCCAATGCACAGCAATGGAGACAGGAAGAACAACTCTAGAGCCTGGCCAAGCAAAGAGTGTGCCACTGCAGGAGTGTGCCAGCAGCTGCCAGTACCTAGGTTGGCTTGCCTCCTCTGGTTAACATCAATTGGCTTTAGCTAAGGAAGGTCCTCAGCGACCTTGGCAAGTATTTAGGCGGAAGGCGTGAAGGAGAAAGCCTGGTCGGAGTGAGTCTGGGAGAGGTGGGGCAAGAGGAACTGTGTGTACGGAAGGTAACCAATACTTTGAAGAAAACACATGGTGGCTGGAGAGATGTGAGGCCAGATTCCGTGTCTCTCTCCTGTTTTCTGTTAGATAAGAAAGTAGAGCAATTGCTGTGCTGTGGGAGGGAAAGGTCACTGATGCAGGGGGTTGGCCTTAGCCTGGAGCAAGGACAGTGCCTAGTCACAGAAAGGGAGCCAAGCCCTCAGGCTTCCCTGCTCCTGGTGGTGGGGGGAAAGGTGCAGAGTGTTGGCTTTCTCCTCTGCTCTCAGAGGACTGGAAGCAGGCTGTTAGCTGAGAGAGTAAGGGAAGGAGGTGTTGGAGGTTTGAGGGGAGACTTGTAAATATGTTGTCTGCGGGGTGAGGAATGGGGATGGGGTAGTGGCGGGTGGGTGTGGGGTGGGATGCAGTACATTGGGGAGCACTCTGGAACCAGTTTGTAGACCAGTGATGAGTCTGAAGGGAGACTAGGTATCATTGCTGTGTGTTTTCCTCTAGCCACGTAGCTGCCCAGGTTCTTGAGCTGGCCGACAGCTGCCTTTAGACAGCTCAAAACAGTATGATGAGCAGAGAGATGGCGTTGAGGTCTGTGCTGTGTGAAAGGCAACTGTGTTGATAGTGGTGAAAGAGAATTGAGGGCTAGGCGGGGGGACGGAGCTTTGAGAAGGAAGTAGGGTTCCTGACCCTCGCTTCCCAAGGGGGTTGAGGAATGAGAGAGCTGGGAACATAAAAAGAATGAACAGGACAAATAGGAAATGGGATGGGCCGATGGCCGACTTGAGGTTGAGGTTGGAGACAGGGGTGATGAGAGTTACTGGGAAGGACTGGCGCTAAATGTATGACCTCAGAGGAATGCAGGGAACTGAACCAAAGGATGCTCGAAAGTTCACTGCTCTTGGAACCACTGCAAATTGTAAAGGTGACGTCCGGAGGCTTTCAGTGATCCAGGGACTACTATTTTCAAAGATGAAGTAGTTTTCAGGAGACTGGTGGGGATGGGCATTAAAGACACAGTTTAAACACAGACTTGGGAGCTAGATTATTGCAGAGGAGAATGGGGATTGGGGACTGGAGGAGAAGTAGAATTCTTTCCCAGATCCAGCAGGCGATGACACAGCACTGCAGGCAGAGGCTGGGGTCATGACCTCAAGTGGTCGGGGTTCAGAAGTTGGGCAGGTGTCAGTATTCATTTAAATTAAGTGGATTCACTTAATGCATTTGGGGAGAAAGCAGAGTGGAAAAGTGCAGGAGAGCCTGGTGCCACTTCTGCCCCCTTCCTTTCCCTGATGTCATCCCTCTGTTCCCAGTAACCATAGCAGATTTTTTTATACTGGGAGTCCACAAACACAAATCTTATTTAGTCCTTATCTAACTATGAGGTGGACATTGACATCAGCCTGGGAGTACAGGTGGGAACCCAAGGCCCCGAGAGACCCCGTGGACGGACATGTTCAGCTTACGGGAGGCAGTATTAGGGTCACGTAAGCCACGTGCCTTTCATGACTCCCCACACTCTTTGCTTGAATCCACAGCCTCTGTGCTTCCTTGGGAGGTGCACAGAGCAGAGACTAGAGATCCATTTCTCCTCTTGACAATGCTAGGAGATGCTCTGGGCTGGGAATGAACTTGTAGTTTTATGGGGCAAGCCCTTTCGCTTCCGTTCATGTAAATGGTCAGCAGATTTCCCCTTTCTTCTATTTATAAAGCATGGGTTGTGTGCCTGAGAACTGTAGCCTCTTGGAGGAGATCCTTAGGTGAGCCTTGGGCTTTGAGTCACCGAAATACTGAGAATGTTGCAGGTGATTAGAACATGGCGCCTTTTCTGGGGCGATGACCTGGTAGAAGAGCCTTGCTTGAATTCATTGCCTGAGCCTTGCCCTGTGTGAGGCTTGGACCCAGCTGAGAAGTGACAGCTCTTGATCTTTCTCTTGCAGGTTTCCAAGACCTGGGTCACCTCAAGTGCAGACCCTGTTTCAGAGCATGGCGTCTCTACCAGCCCAGTCCTCCCGGCTAAAGTCTCTGTCCCAGCCTCCGAGTCTCCCCAGCTTTCAAGCCAGCAGAGTTCTCCCTGCCATTCTCAACTTTCAGAAACCCAGAGTCCTGCAGCTTCTGAGGCTTCGACCTGCATCCCTGTGACTCCAGCCTCCCCTAGTGTAGCCTTGCCTGAGGAGCCTCCCTGCCATTCCCCTAGCTCAGAGCTACCTGCTGTGGCCGCCCCAGAAACCCTCAGACCCAACAGCTCTCCTGTGGAGACAGTCTCAGGGCACCACAGCCCAGAGCAGCCCCCAGCCCCCTCGCCTCAACCTTTGATTGAGGGAGCTGAGTTGCCGGACATTGCACGAAGGTTCCCGTGTGGTGAGGAGGCAGCAGCCAGGGGTCACACAGAATCCCGTCCCAGCAGTCTGGCTCAGCGCCGTTTCTCAGAAGGCGTACTTCGGCCACCTAGCCAGGACCAAGAGAAGCTGGGGGGCTCACTGGCTGCTCTGCCCCAAGATCAAGGGAGCCAGTCTGCTCTAGATCGTCCCTTTGGGAGTGGGACAGAGTCTAACTGGAGCTTGTCACAGTCATTTGAGTGGACCTTCCCCACAAGGCCCTCGGGTCTGGGTGTGTGTCGGCTGGACTCCCCACCTCCATCCCCTATTACAGAAGCCAGTGAGGCTGCAGAGGCTGCAGAAGCTGGCAATTGGGCTGCATCGGGCAGGGAAGAGGGAGTGTCCCAGCTGGGACCGGGAACCTCATCAGCTCCAGAGAGCCCAGGAAAGCCTGTTTCTGGGGTTCAGGGAAATGATCCAGGCATATCTCTAACCCAGAGAGATGGTGGAGATAGTCAGCCTCAGTCCCCAGCTGTTCTATCCCCGACAGTTGAGGGCCCACCGGGAACACCCTTACTTCAGGCAAAGGAGAACTATGAGGACCAGGAGCCATTGGCGGGGCAGGAGTCCCCCATTACTTTGGCCACTAGGGAGGCAGCCCTACCTGTGCTAGAGCCAGTACTGGGACAGCAGCAGCCAACACCCTCTGACCAGCCCTGCATCCTCTTTGTGGATGTACCTGATCCCGGGCAGGCATTGTCCACTGAGGAGGAGGTGGTCACCCTAGGCTGGGCGGAGACTACCCAGCCTGTGACAGAGGCTCAGGAACCCGGTAGCGTGTCTCCTGAGCCTACAGGCCCTGAAAGCAGTTCTCGATGGCTGGATGATCTCTTGGCATCACCACCACCCAACTCAGGAGGCGCACGGCGGGCAGCTGGAGCCGAGCTAAAGGATATACAGTCACCAAGCACCTGCTCTGAGGTACGGTGGGCATAGGGAGGGATAGGGCAGCAGGGTAGGCTTTAGGTGGGCTTCATTCTTTTGACATGGACACCAGAGAGGGCAAGGCAGCTGGGCACCCACATCTCATTCTCTGCAGGCGCTAGCAGAACTGCATGGGGTTGTGCTTAGGGTTCGGCTGTTAGAGTTCTAGTCCTGACACCACTAGCTGAGCAGTCTTAGGAATGAACCTTCATTGTAACCTTTGCCCTTTCATAGAAGTGCGGGCACATGGCGCATATGCAGACATAGGCCAGATCGACCTCGGGCATCTTTTTTTAAAGATTTATTATTTACTTTTATGTATGTTAGTGCTCTATCTGCACGTACACTTGTATGCCAGAAGAGGGCATCAGATTCCCTCACAGAAGGTTGTGGGAATTAACCTCAGGAACTCTTAGAGAAGCAGGCTGCTCCCTTAACCTTAACCGCTGAGCCATCTCTCCAGCCCCTAGGCATCTTATTCTGGTTAAGACAGGGTCTCTCTGTACCTGCAGTTCCCTCATTTACCTAGTCTGGCTGGCTAACGAGCCCCAGGGATTCTCCTGTTTCTGCCTCCCCATCACAGGGATTAAAGACACATGGCAAAATCTTTTGGGTACTGGGGAGCTAAGCTCGAGTGCTGACGCTTGTGCTATAAGCACCTTCCTGTGTAGCCATCTCCCCAGCCAATGAAATGGAGAAAGTGCCTCATGCAAGGTACAGCATATGCCAAGTAGTCAACCTGGGTATATTATGCAAGGGAAGGAACGTTGTACGGACTTGGAGGGCCTGGGCTCACCAGCTAGCGTAGGTCTATTACCTGGGCTTGCTTGGCTCTACTAATTCTCTGCCCAGGTGTGAGTCAGATCCTTCTCTACCCTCTGCCTCAGTTTCTGTGTCTGTCAAAGGGTGATGACTGTGCTAGGCTGTAGCTCAGAGAGTGAGAGGATTAAATGAGTTAGGGCATGTAAAAGTACTGAGGTTAGTGTTGGGCTCATTATAAATGCTTTGTACGTGTTGGCTTTTACAACTGGAATTCCTCTTGAGCTCAAGAGCTGTTTTGTAGACCAGCAGCTGAAGCCCAGAGGAAGTGGTGCCTTGTGCAGAGTTACCCAGCGAGTTAGTAGCTGGGCTTAAGCCAGGACCAGCCCAGTTGTCCTCTGTCCTACCAGACTGCATTTAAGGGCTGGGATCCAGGTGGCTTTTTAGGCAAAATTTCAGTCCTTGACTGGACTGGTTGGGGTGGAGCTGGAGGCAAGGAGGAGCCCCCGGAGGCCCTCTGGAGTTTGGAGGAGTAGGAAAGGGTTAACACGACACTGACTCCTGCAGTAGGTGTGTCTGTCCCAGGATGTGGGTGACTCAATTGGCTTCTGGGCGGGGCCGCCAGAACTGCAACTGCTCAGGGAGCCTGGATCCAGACCAGGACAGGCAGGAGCCAGAGCCGTCGGACAGGTCCTGGCTAGGGGAGCAGCCCTGCCCTGTGCGGGTACCTGGCTCACCCAGCAACCCCAGGGTGGTCAGTGGGTTGGTGCGGGGCATGGCCTGGCCCAGGGAGAGGGAAGCCAGCATGTCTGTCCTGGAACGGCTCCTGGCCAACGCGGCACTGCGGGACGAGGCTGGCAGGCTCCGAAGTCCTGAGCCCCAAGCCTGCCCGCCCTCTGGCTCTGGGGTGAGTCAGGGAAAGTTGGGTGGGGGTGAGGGAGCCTTCTGCCCTTACTTTCCTGGGCTGGCTGAGGGTGGAGTCTTCCTGGGGAAGGCTGTGCAGAGGGGAAGAAGGCCTGAGTGCTCATTGGTGCTAGAAGAGCTCTGGGTGGTGTCCTTGGTTTACAAGGTAAATCTAAGTCAGTTTCCCTTCATTGACAGTGTGCCCCCTCCTCCCAGTCCCATATTTAGGCCTCTCCTTCAGGCAGGATTTCTCCTGGCAGACAGCCAGGTGTTGCTCAAGGGCTGTAAACATGACCACAGGACTGTCCAACTGCGCGTCCATGTGTGCCAGGCTGTTTAAATGGCCCTTGATTGATCATCTCACAAAGGGCCCATGTAGTAGGAATTACCTGTTTAAGAGTGAGGATCCTTAGGTCCAGAGTAGGTAAGTGATTTGCTCAAGGTCACACAGCTGAAATCTTCGCTGCATTCTTCTGCCAAAGTGGGGCTCAGAGGCACTAGGTAGCCATCATTCTCAGTTTGGAATGTCTCCCACCTGGATTAACTCTAAAACTTTCCCTCCCTCCCCCCTCCCTCCCGCTTCCTCTTCCCTTTTTGTTTTCCTTTTTTCTCCTTTCCTCTCCTCTCCTCTCCTTTTCTTTTCTTTTTTTAATTCCCCTCTTTCCCAGGGACTCCTTGGCTGGGCCCAGAAAGACCTGCAGAGTGAGTTTGGGGTTGCAGCAGACTCACACTCCAGCGGTTTTGGTCCTTCCAGCTGGTCCCAAGATGCTTCTCAGACCTACAGCCTTGGAGGCAGGAGCCCCGGAGGAGACCCTGGTCTTGGGAAGAGAGACTGGAGCAGCAAGTGTGGGCAAGGATCTGGGGAGGGGAGCACTAGGGAGTGGGCCAGCAGATGCAGCCTTGGCCAAGAGGTGATGGGAATCGGCAGCAGCCAAGATGAGTGCGAAGTGCCTGTCCATGAGCGGGCAGTGGGAAAGCCGGCCCAGCTTGGGCTTGGCCCTCAGGGCCTGGAGGCTGATGCACAACAATGGGAGTTCGGGAAGAGGGATTCCCAGGACCCTTACTCCAGCCTTGACAAAGAGCTCCAGGACCAGGAGTTCGGGAAGCGGGATTCCTTGGGTTCTTTCAGCATCCGGGATGCAAGCCTTCAAGACTGGGAGTTTGGGAAGAGAGCGTCGGTGAGCACCAACCAGAATACAGATGAAAACGATCAAGAGCTGCGGATGAAGAACCTCTCTGGTGGCTACAGTAGCCAGGATGCTGAAGAGCAGGATCGGGAGTTTGAGAAGCGAGATTCTGTACTAGACATCCATGGCAGCAGGGCCATAGCCCAGCAGGACCAGGAGTTTGGGAAGAGTGCTTGGTTAAAGGATTACAGTGACAGCAGCTTAAGGGCGCTCAGCTCACAGGAAAGAGGATTCGAAACACGATCTCTGAGCTCGGGGTTCAGCCCCGAGGAAGCTCAGCAGCAAGACGAGGAGTTTGAGAAGAAGACTCCAGTTGGCGAAGACAGGTTTCGTGAGGCCGGCAGGGATGTGGGTCAACTGGAGGAAGGAGCATCTGGGGGCCTGCTGAACCCCAGTACGCCTAATTTGCAAGACGGAGCTGCCAGGCTGAAAGAAGAGGGCAACTGGCAAGATGCTGCCCCCAGCCAGGAGATCACAAGGCTGCAGGGGAGGATGCAGGCAGAAAGTCAGAACCCTACCAACTCAGAGTTGGAAGACAGAGCGAAAGAGCAGCAAGGCTGGACTGGGGACTTCAGCCTTGGTGTTACAGCCCAGTCAGAGGCAGCATTTAGTCCAGGGCGGCAAGACTGGAGCCGGGACTTGTGCATGGAGGCCTCTGAGGGTGGCTATCAGTTTGGCATCATTGGCAACGACAGAGTAAGTGGTGCTGGCCTCAGCCCTTCCAGGAAGAGTGGAGGTGGCCACTTTGTGCCTCCTGGAGAGACAAAGGCCGGGGCTGTGGACTGGACTGACCAGCTTGGTCTCAGGAACTTGGAAGTGTCTAACTGTATGAGTTCTGATGGCTCAAGCGAGGCTAGAGAGAATATTGTGGAAAAAATGGGCTGGTCAGACAGCCTGAGCTTGAACAGTGGAGATCTGGCCAGGCGTTTGGGAACTGGAGATTCTGAGGAGCCCAGGGGCATGGGAGTTGGAGAGAAGGACTGGACTTCCAACGTGGAGGCAAGGAACAGAGATTTGCCAGGGCAGGGAGAGGTAGGAGGGCACAGCCAGGCCAGAGAGAGTGGTGTGGGGGAGCCCGACTGGTCAGGGGTGGAGGCTGGAGAGTTCCTTAAGTCAAGAGAGCGTGGAGTTGGACAGGCAGATTGGACACCTGATCTTGGATTGAGAAACATGGCCCCAGGGGCAGGCTGCAGCCCTGGAGAGCCCAGGGAACTTGGGGTGGGTCAGGTAGACTGGGGTGACAATCTAGGCCTTAGGAATTTGGAGGTGTCCTGTGACCTAGAGTCAGGAGGCTCTCGGGGCTGTGGAGTTGGGCAAATGGACTGGACCCAGGACTTGGGACTCCGTAACCTCAGGCTCTGTGGAGCCCCAAGTGAAGTTAGGGAGTGTGGGGTGGGGAGAGTGGGCCCTGACCTAGAGCTAGACCCCAAGAGTAGTGGCAGTTTGTCCCCTGGTTTGGAGACTGAGGACCCCTTGGAAGCCAGGGAGCTGGGGGTTGGTGAAACAAGTGGGCCAGAGACACAGGGTGAAGACAGCTCATCGCCTTCCTTTGAGACTCATTCTGAAGACACTGGAATGGATACAGGAGAAGCACCCAGCTTGGGAGCCAGGTAATTGTGCTCCATCTCAGGGCTGGGAGGAGGGAAGGTGTGATTGCTCTTTAAATAAGGGACCTCTCTGAGGAGGGAAAGTCAGATCTCTCTGTGGACTCCACTGTTTTGAAAACTGAGTCCTTGAGGGCTGTGACTGTTCATTTCTACATTTTGTATTTTATGATGAACTTTGAAACACAAAAGTTAAATGCATTCCATTTTAGAAGATGAATATAACATTTAAGGTACCATTTTGGGCTTTCTCAATGGCTGTCTAGGGAAGTGGAATCTTTGGTTTCTGGCGAGTCTCTCTCTTTTCTCTCTCTCTCTCTCTCTCTCTCTCTCTCTCTCTCTCTGTGTGTATGTACAAGTGCACATGTATGCAGACACATAATATACAAGCGTCTTTGCCTATGGGATGACACCACCTCTGCTGTCATCTCTGCAGTCCGTCTTTTTGGGAACACACTCTCTCACTACTCTGAAACTCGCCAAGTAGGCTAAGTAGGCAGGCCAGGCCAAGGAGCCTCAGGGGTCACCTGGCTTCTGCCTCCCCAGTGCTGGAATTACAAGCACATACCACTGTGTCTGGCCTTTTTTCCTCCCTTAAAGCAAAGCAAAACAAGAAAACATGGGATCTGGGGATTGTGCTCAAGCGTTCACTCTTGCCAGGGCCGCACTTGACTGAGTGAGGTGTCTTCCTAGTACAGTTTCTGGTGATCTCTGTAGGCCTCAAGGTCTGATGCAAAAGGAGCTCCTGGGATGCTTGCACAGGTACGAGAAGGAGCCCTGTGAAGCCCAGCTTACCACAGCCTACATTATAGTGGATGGTGACTCTGGGTGTCTGACAAGGGGTTGGGAATTCAGGGATCTAGCCTGTTCTCGTTGTAGTACCCAGAAGAGCAGTGGTTGAGGGATCTGAAGTTGTTGAGAACTTCAACAGCCCTGTGACCTTGACCCTCAACCCTTTTTCTTCGTTTTTTGTTTTTTGAGGCAGGGTCTCTATGTAGCCCTGGCTGACCTCAAATTCCTTAGGTAGGCCACAGTGGCCTCAAGCTCAGAGAGAGCAGCTTACTTCTGCTTGCTGAGTGCTAGGATTAAAGGCATGCCACTTGGGGGTGGGGGGCAGGCTGGGAAGAACCAACCAGTCTGTCTCATGGATGTTCCAAAACCAACTGAGTTGGTTTCATACCCTGTGGAGAAGACATGGCTTTTCGTCCATTAACATTTCCATCCATTGAGATTTGGTTTTTTCTCTTCGGTGTGGAGAACACTTTACCTTTCTCAGTCCCAGAGTGGGAGCTTCCTCCCAGGCACGTGGGAGGGGAAGGAGAGGGAGGTGTTGGGTGGGGGTTGTTCTAAGTGGAAGGGCAGATGGCAGTGGGAGGAAAGCAGGAGGGACCAGGAAGGGGCTAGAGAGGCTCTGGGTGGGGGTTGAGAGAGACATTTGGTGTGGAGGTGGAAGAGGGAGAGAGCATAGGGTTAGGAAGGGAGCTGAGGAAGGGTGTTCTCAGTCCACTTGTCTGGTTGAGAGGAGGGGCAGGGGACAGGGATTGGCTGAGGTTGCAGTGGTGTCAGTAAGGGGTGGGAATGTGTAGATCTAGATGTTGAGGGCAGGGGAGGCGGGGCTACTGTGAGTCTGGACTGGTTGTTGGGCTTCGAGCTTCTGTTTTACCAGTTACCGAGGGAGGCCTAGGGCAGCAATAGTCCTGGGACAAGGGAGCACAGGTTCTGTGTCCTCAGTCTTCTTTCTGGGACTCGGCCCTCTCTGCCTGAGTGTTCAGCTGTGCATTTTACTGCATAGATGCAGCAGGAGAGAGATTTTACTGCTGTCTTCCTGTCAAGTTGAGAGTCAGCGTGACTGTCTTAAGGTGGTAGAGGCCACACTAAACGCTTCTGACTCCCTTGTCAACCGCTTTCAAGTGCAGCCACCCTATTCAAAGCAGTGGGGGTCTGCCCTCTGCCCCACTGGGGTTGGTTCTTGAAGAGGGAGAGCAGCATTCGCTTGGGTGTTTTAGGATGGAAGGAGGACGTTCCTCTAAGGCTTAACAGGACAGTGGCAGAATGAGGATGGTTTTGATGATGAAGCTTCTGGAAGCTCCCACTCAGCAGCCATGCTTTTTTTTGGACACAGCTCCAGGATCCAACATGTGGTCACCTGAGCTTAGAGTTCAGCCCAGACACAAGCACCTGAGTCTCATTGGATACAACAAAAAACATGTTTCGTCCAGAGCTGGAAGGAAATCATTGTCTGGGAGGGCCTCTGTGCATGCCATGTTTTCTGATACATGTCCTTTGTGATACAGTCGCATGTTTGGAAAGAGCTGTGTGCTCTGTGGCTAATGCATGTGACCTAGTGTCTAATAGCATATCTAGGACTTGAAGTTGAGCAAAGTTTTCCAGACTTACCTGACTAATGTCTGGTGAGCGGCTGCTATGAGCTCCTGGCGTGGGGAAATAAATAAACTGTGGAATGCTTATCTTTCAAGAAAAATTTGGAGATTTCCTTTGTATCAGGAAGTCCTTGAGAATGGGTCAGAGTAGTCTGGCTTGGGGCCCATCTGCTAGTCTGGATTCTCTACCCACCTCTGTGACCTCAGGCGAGTGACCTGAAACACTGGCCTTTTCTCCTCGGGACCCATATTGTCATAAGTAAAGTGAGAATTCACTCGGGGCATTCATAGAGCTTGCGTGTAGAAAGTTAACACATGCAAAATGATTGATACAAACCCTGCCTCTCCTGTGGGAATTGCTTAAAAACAAACAAATAGCCGAAAAGGCTAGTCACACCTGTATTTGTATCTGTTTTTGTGAGTGTGGGTGTGAAGTGTCCATAAAGGGACACCTCTTGGGGACATTTTTGTTGCTGACCTCATGTTGAACAAATACATTGTGGATGGCAATCGTTGGTCAAACTGCTGGCAGGAGTAACTATGATAAACTAGCATGGTGTGGGGGTGTGGGGTGAGCTTGAGCTGTTTCTCTGGTTCTAGGGCCATCTCATCCTGGAGAGCCTGACACTCCTGGGTCTGCTACAGCTGGTGCAGGATCTTTTTTTTCTGGTCTCTGTCTTTCCTTGCTCCTGCCCTTTGGACCCCACTATACAAAACCTTCCCAGCCAGTTTGAAATCTTTGTAGGCTCTGAGAAGACTCAGAGGTCACTCAGTCCAGCTACCTCATTTCAGAGATGGAGAAACAGAGGCCCAGAGGGAGAGTGTGATTTCCATGAGTTCCCTCTGCTCATGATTGTGAGTTCCTTTCATTCCTGTGGGCCCTAACTTTCTGAGTCCCCTCCATGTTTCTTTTTGGTGTCTTTGGCCCTTCAGATGCATCATCCCAGCCCCAATACTGATGCTTCCTCCTTCCAGATCTTAGACCCGGAAACACCAGGATGTATTGCAGATCTGTCCCCTACATTTGTGTCAGAAGTAGTGGTGGTTGTGTTGGGCAGTTTAGGTGTTAGCCACTTTGGGTGGTGCGTTTGGAAGGTTTAGGTGAGCATCCTCTCAGGCTAAACACCTCTGTTGATGAGGACTATGGTAGCAATTTGTAGCTATCAAGTATCAACTATGTTGTAAGCCCAGTGAAGTTCTGCTAGTTCAGTGGCCCCCGTTTAACAGATGACAAAGCAGAGGCTTGGACTAGGCATGGGACTTGGGGCCAAGGCTGACATGGGTGTAGGGCCTAGCAGGCGCAGCACCCAGATTCCTGTCCTTCCTGTCCTGCCAGGAAGCCCTTAGGTTGTGGATGACGTGGGCTCCCTGTAAGGGACGATTCTCAGAGGCAGAAGGCAGAGTCGCTTGGGTGGGACCAAACTCCCCAGGGCTCCATGTTTCATACCCACTCGGCAGAGTTCCTTGCTGCCTTCTGCCCTCAGTGGGCTGAGAGTAGATCTTTCTCTCTTTTCTCAGTTGGTTCACATCCTCTCAGGTGCCTTGTTGTCCAGACTGGGTGGGGTACCATTGCTGCCGTCTGGTTCGAGTCACCTCCCTGACTCTAAGCTGGCTTCAGGATGAGCTGGCTTTGGCTCCCGTCCAGCCTCGTCCTTCATTTGGTTGTACTGCATGGCCTCTGCTGCCTCCTCCCTCCCTCTCCTCCTGTGCTGCTTTAATTTCCATCCATCAGCAGCTTATGGAAGGACAGACTGACTCGTTTCTCCCTGGCCCTGTCTCATCTTCCTGGTCAAGCCTGACTCACCTGCCTGCTTCTTTACCTTCCTCCATATCGACAGCTACTCAGCAGCCTGGTTTCCAGGCATTGCCCGCTAGCCTGCACTACCCCTGCGTGTGTTAGGGTGTGGCTCTGGGCTGCGAGTGTAGGTGTGATGAGTGCCAACGCCCACCCACCCTATCCTAGGTGTTCCATGAGTGAGCATGTTTCAGGGAGTGGCAGCTGGACATGGTGTGGGCGGTGCCATCCTGGTATTTATGCCTTCTCTGCGGGAACGCTAGGCAGAAGGCACATTGCTGTGCTGAAGTCCAAGGTGACCCTGCCTTCTCATCTTTTGTGTCATCTCCTCTATGGGGCAGAGATGCTGGGGGTCCAAAGACAAAAAGGAGACTGGCTTTGCCCTTGAGGAGCTCCCAGACAGGCAATGGAGACAAACACACAGACTGAAAGCAGTTGGAGCTGTAGGTTAAGGGCCATAGCTCTCAGGGCTGAAGGGTTGTGTAAGCTTGGGGAGGGAGCAGATGGGCCCAATCGTGGCTTATCCCAGGAAGTGTGACCATCCAGCACGTGCTCCTGAGTGGAGTAACTCCGTAACTTAGGGCAGCAGAAGTACGTGTTATCTCTGGGAATGTCCCAAGTGCTGGATGCTATGCTGACGGGCTTAGATTTTTATTTTCCGTCACTAATAACTCTGTAGAGAAACAATCAGTATTTGCAGGCAAAGGGACTCACTCATGCAAGGGCTTAGCTACAGGTACCGTTCCTAACTGAAGAATCTAAAACCCCAAGTCTGAAACTTTAAAAACCATTTCTTCAGAGTCCTCTGGAACTAGAATTAGAAGCGGTTGTTAGCTGTCATGGCATCTCTCCAGCTCCGTACAATCTGGAACTTTTTGAGCACAGCATGATATCTCATAGAAACGCACACCTGGCCTTAGTGGCATGTCAGTCTGCATGTACAAGGTAGATCTGAGACACAAAGGACATTTTGGTTTAGGTTTTGTTTTCCCGGTAGCTCCTTCTTTGGCTAGGGAGACAGCTCAGCCAGGAAAGCACTGGCAGACTTGAGTTTGGTCCCTAGAAACCAGTAGACAGGCTAGATGTGGTAGTATGGTAGTCTCACAGTGCTGGGAAGGCAAGGAGGGGAATGTTTCCGGGACTCGCTGGCCTGCCCACTCAGCTTACCTGATGAATGTCCCAGGCCAACGAAAGAGCCTATCAAAGAAAAGGGAGCAGGGTCGGTAAAAGTGCTTACTGTCAGAGCTCGACTCTCCTAGTTTGATCTTTGGGACTCACATGGTAGAGGAAAAGGAACTGACTCCCAAGTGTTATCCTTGGAGACGGATGGATGGACGGACGGACGGACACACACACACACACACACACACACACACACACGAGAGGAGGTTATTGAATATACAGGTTCGCATGCATGGACACACAAAGCGATCTTATTCTATGCATATGCAAATATTTTAGAACTTGGAAAAGTCCAGACAGACTCTTTGATGAAGACTGCACTTGTATCATGTGATAAAACCTGGACTGGGACCTTCCAAGCAACCAAGCAGGCTTAGTCCTTTCTTTGTATGCTGTATGCTTCCGGGGAGAGAAATGAGGTCTCATGAGTAGGTGAATGACTTTGGTTTCTGGCTGTCTCTTTTGCAGCCCCAGCAGGTGTCTGGCTCGCTCTCCACCTTCTGGCTCCCAGAGCCTTCTGGAGGGGATCATGCCAGCCAGTGGCTCTGAGGGAGCTACTCAGAGGGAATCAGCAGCTTCTGGCCTCAGGGTTCTGTTGGAGGACGATGGTGTCCCCGAAGGTGCTGGCCAAGGGGAGCCCCAGGAGTCGAGCAGTGACCCTTTGCCTTCCTCGAGGCCTCAGCCCGATGGCGAAGCCAGCCAGGTAGAAGAGGTGGATGGCACCTGGAGTCTTACAGGGGGGGCTAGGCAAGATGAGCAGGGGTCTGCCCCGCCCCCCCGGCGGCCTCCCCGAGGACTTCTGCCCAGCTGCCCCAGTGAGGACTTCTCCTTTATAGAGGTCAGTGGAGGGTGAGCGTGTCCATGGTGGATGGGCAGTTGGAAGGGTCAGGGTATATGGGTGGTGGTGTCAAAGCCCCATTCCCAGAGCTTTCCTGAAACAGACACAGGCTGCAGGGTGCCTCATGACAACAGGAAACTGCAGCAGCCATCAGCTCTGGGGGTGATGTTGAGGTGCTCCTCTGGGGTGAAGCAGGGCTATGGGTCAGCAATAGCAATGCTGTTACTATTGTTTTGAGCAGGACACTGAGATCCTTGATAGCGCCATGTATCGGAGTCGTGCCAACCTAGGGCGTAAGCGGGGGCATCGGGCCCCAGCCATCCGACCTGGGGGTACCCTGGGCCTGTCAGAAACAGCAGACATGGATACTCGGCTCTTCCAAGATTCAACTGGTATGATCAGGGTATTAACCGAATGGGTCTGTGTCACTGTCTGGCTTGTGTGGGCGTAAGGGTGGTGTCTGGCACGTTGCTGTGTTTCCACTTCCCTTTACATTTGCAGAGCCAAGGGCCTCCCGGGTGCCATCTTCAGATGAGGAGGTAGTGGAGGAGCCTCAGAGCCGCCGGACACGGATGTCCTTAGGCACTAAAGGACTGAAAGTCAACCTGTTTCCTGGCCTGAGCCCATCCGCCTTGAAGGTACCGTCTAATCAATCAGCAGACACACCCAGCTGTCTGGCCTGCCAGCCTTACACCCAGCACTTCCGCCCCACCGTCTATACATCCATACACCTCACAGTCCCTTTCCCATCTCTTCTCTCACTGTGCTAACGAGGGGTCCAGCAGGCTCCCTTGTTCCCTGCTCCACTCTGTGTGGTGTGCCAAGTTTGATGGAAGAAGGAAGAGGGTGTTCTTTCATCTCAAAGCCTCTGGGGTACTGGTGGGGGGAGGGGGATGGGCATAGTTTACACCCATGAGTAACTCAGGTGTAGGGCGAAATGTAGGTGTAAAGGGAGAGTACAACCGTGGACTGGGCTGTTCAGTAGAAGGAGTTATTTCCTGACTCTGGCTGGGAATGGGAGGCGGCTTGGGTAGGGTTTCTTGTAAGCAGTTTCTCTTAACCTTGAGGTAGGCACAGGAGTTGTCTCTGGGGTGGGGACAGACAAGCAAAAACATAGGTGTGAGAAGTCACTCCTTTGTTCAGCCTTGTTCACTGAATTTTGTTCACCTGATATCTTTCTGATGTGTTCAGAGGATCAGCTCTGAGGGAGATCTTTGACTATTTATAGAGGGGTTCAGGCCTGGTTCAGGGCACTGCACAGTCTTGGTAAAGCCCTGGTCTTCTGAATCTCAATGCCTGTTATCTATCATCCGTGTTTCCTAGGCCAAGCTACGCTCCCGGAACCGCTCAGCTGAGGAAGGGGAGGTGACAGAGAGCAAATCAAGCCAGAAGGAGTCTTCTGTCCAGCGCTCTAAGTCCTGCAAGGTCCCAGGGTTAGGGAAGCCCCTTACATTACCCCCAAAGCCAGAAAAATCCTCAGGGTAAGTAACAGTTCTAGGTATTTTTTATTTCCTGGGCTTCGAGTATTATTCTCCAAAGAGGAAACCCATTTTATAGAAGTGGAAAACTGGAATTCAGTTGCTTCATGTTAAGTAGGGGCTTCCAGACCTGCAGCTGAACCCCAGGCTGCCTCTTCTGACTGGGGAGTAATGTTCTTACCTTGTTCAGTTTCTTTAAACTTTGCTTCTGTGACCTTTGTACTCTGCCTTCCAGGTTAGAAGGATCATCGCCCAACTGGCTGCAAGCCCTGAAGCTAAAAAAGAAAAAGATCTGATCAGAGGCTGAGGTAAGGACACGCTCCTGGTCTTGGGTGAAAGAAAGCAGGGCCTGGTGTGGAGAACTTGGGAGGCCGTGTCCTGTGCTCTCTCTCTTCTAGCCCTTAGCTCTCCTCTTTCTGTGAGGTTAGAAGGAGGCAGGCGAGACCTGCTTAGGCCCCTTAACTTCTCTCAGTTTATTCCTGAGGCTGGTGTTTATCCTGGAAGTGAAGGACGGAGAGGCTTCCGTCCCAGCCGGCATCCTATGTGGTAGACAGTCCTTCCGGTGCTGTGGCTGCCCCTATGTGCTCAGCGAGCCTGTGCAGCTTAGAGCGTCTGACTTGAGGTCCTAGCAGGGACCTCCTCAGCACTGGGCTCACATGGGAACCAGGATGTCCACAGGGCAGAGGAGGCAGGAGCCTTGTCTCTTCTCTGACCTTTGTCCTCTCTTCCACCCAATTACAGGTCCTTCCCGTCTGGCAGTCTCAGGCAGTGCCATTCCTGTGGGGTCCCCAAGTGAGGAGACAGCTGGAGCCCCACCAGGGCACAGACTGCAGCCTCCTTTCCCCTCCACTTCTGCGGAGTGTCTGGGAGGCACATTTATGCACTTTGTATCACCGTCCCAACTTCTTGCACCCCTTCCGCCCCAGCTGGATCCCTGTCCCCAATGGTGGAAGGTCTTGTATCCCCTCAGTCTCTTCCCTTCACCCTCTTTGCTTCCATCTTCGGCCTCCCTTGGGTTTTCTTTTGATACCAATTTATAGCATTTTTATAAAAGCCTTTGATTTTTGTAATGGGTGGGGCCCCACTCCAACCCCGCCCCAGGTCTCCCTCTGCCCACTAGGTGCCCCACAGAGACCAATGACATTTTACCACTTGAAACAATGAATAAAGTTTTTTGGGAATTGGTGTTGCCCAGGATTGTGGTGTGTGGTGGGGACTTGTATTCCCTGACTGTGGGGCAGCATTTGGAAAATGCTACTTCCTCACTGTGTTAGCTTAGCTTTTCCTTCCTCTGACAAACTATTTGAACAAGCATCTCAAAGGAGGAAAGATTTTCTTTGTCTCATGGCTTCACTTCATCAGGGGTGGGGGGGTGTAAGGGTTGGGGTGGGGCAGGGTCAAAAAGAACAGAGACTATGTTGTCTGGGAAGCAGAGAATCCCTTTGTTTTTGGGGTAGTGGGTTTCCTTTTGCTTTTTTTCTTACCTGCTTCTCAGGTTGTACCTCAGGGTAGTACTGGGGACATTTGGGCTGAATCTTTCCTTTCTGGAAATGCCTCCTTAGAAACCCAGGGATGTGTGCTCTTAATCTAGGCTCTTCTTGATCTAATGGGCTTAGCCAGCATACTCTGGCCACCAGGAGCTCACTTAGATGTCTATTAGACACATCACCCCCCCATCCAAATTCTCTGGGCTTAATGTCTCTGCTGGAGGGTCTTCTGATTTAAACACCACTACCCCATCTCAGTAGTTTGACACAAAAATGTTTGTTTATTGTTTATGGTAGAGCCCCGTGTGGGTTGGTAGTGGGGTGACTTGTGTTTCAGTCGTTTGGAGTTCAAGATCCTTCCTGCCAAGTATTCAGAGGAGGGAGCATCTTATATCACTTTGGTCTGCTATAAAAAAATACAATAGGTTGAGTAGCTTAGAAACAGGAGTTTATTTCTGATGGATTTGTTGGCTGGGAAGTCAAATCACAGTGCTGTCGAGACTCACAGCCGGTGAGAAGTTAATTCACAGTGTACAAACAGTTCCTTTTCCACTGCTTCCACACACAGTAGTGACCAAGCAGCTCCAGGGCCTTTATAATCTACGATTTCACAGATGAGGTCTCTACACACAGTCATTTCCCAGAAGAGGCCCATTATTCCTCATATCATCCACTGGAGGCTAGGATTGCAACAGTCGAGTGACAGACATTCCAGATCACATTCCAGCCGTCCGAGGTCTTTTCTCAGTATCACTTAATCAGGTGTGGATGGCAGTTCAAGGTGCTGTTTATCCTGGGAACATCGCTTTCCAGCTGTGAACCCACGAAACCAGACATTTTATATGGGTCCTGACTACACTTACAGGACAGTAATGTCATGGACTGGACATTCCCAGTTCAAAGGAAGAAATAGGCAAGGCAGGAGTAAAACATTCTCAGGATGTCCAAAGTCTTTAACTGGAAAAAAAAATCTCATTTCAAGGCTCTGCCTTTCAGGCTTACTGGAGTAGAGGTCACACATTCTAGAACTTCTTTGTTGGTGGTCTTGTGCCTAGGGTTGATTGTGGCTCTCTTGGCATTGTACGCCTATAGCTCACACTGGGATTATATGCTAATGGCTCTTCTGTTGGGAGGTCTCATGGAGCCCATAGTCCCAGTGACCTGTGTGGCTCTAAGTCTACACCTTCACTGTTCCCTTTCTGGGTCCTGAGACACCTTTGGCTGTTCTTTTTTTTTTTTTTTTTTTTCCTCCGGAGCTGGGGACCGAACCCAGGGCCTTGGGCTTGCTAGGCAAGCGCTCTACCTCTGAGCTAAATCCCCAACTGTACCTTTGGCTGTTCTTTGGCATTCGGGTGAAAGTAGCCATGTCCTGAAGATTTGTTTATCTTGTGTGCCAGTTGAGATGGCATTGTACAGATGCCACTGAAGTTGACCACCTGAACTTTCTGTTGTGAGAGCAGCCTTCGTTGTAACAGGGCCCACTGGAGCTGAACCTGAAGAGGCAAGAAACACAGTGCTGAAAAGTGAGTAGAGCCTTGAAGTGGTAGTGTGCAGTGGGTGTGCAGTGGGTGTGCAGTGGGTGTGCAGTCATCCCATGGGTGCTCCTGAACCCTTCCTTAAAAATGGTTCTGTTGCCCAGGTCCTAACATTCTTGGGTCAGCCCCTTTCTGAAATGCCACAGGGTAGTTTGTTCCCCACTGTCTAGATGAGTAGCACTTGGCTGGTCTATACTAATGTCCATATAGGATGATCACCTGACCACACTCTTGGTGTTTTCCCCTAAACACACCACGCTTTTTGTGTGCAGTGGCAGAAACAAGGGGAGGGCAGAGAAGGCTCCATTTGGCTCCTGGTTTCAGGTCCTCATGCTGCAGAAGGCAAAGCAGAGTGGCGCGGCCCGTGGTGTCAGGAGTGCTTGGTGGCAGAGTTGTCATGTAGAGTAGACCTGGAAGCAAAGATCGCTGAGCCAGGGCCAGGTGCGAGCTCCAGCCCCCAGAAGCGCCAAGCCTTCGGAATAAGCCCTCAAGCTGGGGACACAGTGCTCAAAACTGTGCATGTGTTGGGGTGGGGTGGGGCAGGCACATTCAGATTAAAACTGTAACATCTGTCTCAAAATCTCATCCTTAAATCATTCTGTGTTTTACTCTAAGAATTAATCAAAAGCCAAGTTGTATCTTCAACTCTTTGCTTAGGGGCTCTTCAGCCAAATTCTGTGTCTTTTCCCTTGAGCTTCTGACCAACAGCCGTCAGATGTGGATCCCACAACTCTGCTCAGGTTTGATTCATTTGCTTGAGTGTTTCTCAGAAGTCAGGGAGGCGCTTAGCTGGCTTGTTATGAAAGATGTTATAAAAACCACCAGAAAAGGGTGTACGTGTGAGATGCGGAGAAAGGGGTGTTGGCTGAACCTTCTTTGCTCTCTGGATGTATTACTGTATTGGCCAGCTTTCTGTTGCTATGTTAACTATCTGAGATTAAAACAACAGAAACGATTTATTTTGGTTCATAGTTCCAGAGATTTCAGCCCATGGTGGTGTTGCTTTAGTGCCTGAGGCCAGGTAATAAATATATCATGGTGTGGGTGGGTAGCAGAGAACAATCTGTTTCATGGTAGACAGGAAGGAGGAAGGAAGAGGGGAGAGATACAAACAGATACACACATGTACATGCGAACACACACACACACACACACACACACACACACACACACACACACACACACACACACACACACACACACACGGTGGGGTAGGTGGTGGTGGAGAATGCACCATGGTCAATATATACTCTTCAAAGGTTTGACCCTAATTGACCTACTTTCTTCAAATAGGCCCCACCTCCTAAAGTAGTCCATCGAACCATTGATACATCGATGAATTACTCTGTTGACAAGCCTATAGCCTTCATGGTCTAGCCACCTCCAAAAGTTCTACCTATGAGTACTGAAGCACTAGGACCAGTCCTTCAGTGCATGAGCTTTTAGAGGTCTATCAGATCCAAAGCATAACAGTTTATCCTTTAGGAACCTCTGTGAGTTCTGCCGTTCAGAATCTCCAAACCCTAATTTGTTTTTTAGTAGACCTCATTGTATAGACATGATTGCTAACAGTGACTGGGAAAGCTATCGGAGCCTTCTCTTTGGCATTCCTTCCTTGAAGGGTAAAGCATAGGACCTCTGGAGTGAAGTGGGTTTTAGGACCTACAATCAGACAAGGCAAATCAGATCATACTTTTATGGCCACTGAAAAGCTTGGAGAGGTTAGAATTTCTCCCTAGGTAAAGAAACTACAAACCCCAAACCATGTCATATATCACAAGCTGCCATAGGAAATACTGCGAACTAGATAGCACATACACAACGGAGCTCAGTTTGGGCTAAAATGCATAAGACAGAGGCACTGAAAGATTTTGTATCTGGGGAGGACCTGTTTTGTGGTTTACTTCTTGCTTTGCCTCACATGGAAGGAACAAGCTGCATTTGGGCCCATGTAAGAGCGCAGATGCTCTTCAGGAAGGCCCCATCCCTGTGACCTAATCACCTTTTATAAGGTTCCACCTTCTCTTGACATCACACTGAAGATTTTGATTTCAACATAAGAATCTCATTGTGGGGGATGCAAACATTTGGGACTTAAAAACTTAGATTAGAAGCGCAAGGCCCTGGGTTTGGTCCCCAGCTCGAAAAAAGAACCCAAAAAAAAAAAAAAAAAAAAAAAAAAAACTTAGATTAGATCCCCTTGGGCAAGATTCAACCCATTGCTCTTAGGAACTGCAAGGCCAACTGGGAAATGTAGTTTCATTATATGGCCAAGCGCATGGGTTGGATATTGGTAGAAAAGTCATCCTTCTTGCCAGAGGATTGGTTCCTGGAATGACAGGCTTTGTTTGTTCTCACCTGAGCTCCTCCTCTGACTCTACACTGGCAGCTCTCTGTCAGCTAGATCTCCACTTTAGTCTTTTTATAGCCAGCTCTACTCCAGTTTTGTACTTTGAGTCTTGTATCTTGAGCTCTTACTTTGACATCCCTTGACGATGGACTGTGACCTGTAAACCAAATAAACCATGCCTGTTTCCAGTTCATCTTGGTCTGAATTCCCTCACAGCCATAGAAAGCCAACCAGGACATGCATTTATTAAGTGTCTCAGATATTCCCAGAATCCCTGCTTTCAACTTCCTAAAGCAGCATAAAAACAATATACAGCAAACCAGTAGCTAACATCAAACTAAATGGAGAAACTTGAAGCAATCCGACTAAAATCAGGGACTAGACAAGGCTGCCCACTCTCTCCCTACTTATTCAATATAGTATTTGAAGTCCTAGCCAGAGCAATCAGACAGCAAAAGGAGGTTAAAGGGATACAAATTGGAAGGGAAGAAATCAAAATATGACTATTTGCAGATGATATGATAGTGTACTTAAGTGACCCCAAAAGTTCCACCAGAGAACTACTTAACCTGATAAACAACTTTAGCAAAGTGTCAAGGTATAAAATTAACTCAAGGGGTAATCAGGCTGAGAAAGAAATTAGGGAAATAACACCCTTCACAATAGTCCCAAATAATATAAAATATCTTGGTGTGACTTTAACCAAACAAGTGAAAGATCTGTATGACAAGAACTTCAAGTCTCTGAAGAAAGAAATTGAGGAAGATCTCAGAAGATGGAAAGATCTTCCATGCTCATGGATTGGCAGGATTAATATAGTAAAGATGGCCATTTTGCCAAAAGCAATCTACAGATTCAATGCAGTCCCCATCAAAATTCCTACTCAATTCTTTATAGAAATAGAAAGAGCAATTTGCAAATTCATTTGGAATAACAAAAAACCCAGGATAGTGAAAACTATACTCAATAATAGAAGAACTTCTGGGGGAATCACCATCCTTGACTTCAAGCAGTATTACAGAGCAATAATGACAAAAACTGTATGGTATTGTTACAGAGACAGGCAGATAGATCAGTGGAACCGAATTGAAGACCTAGAAACGAACCCACACACCTATGGTCACTTGATCTTTGACAAAGGAGCTAAAACCATCCAATGGAAGAAAGATAGCATTTTCAACAAATGGTGCTGGTTCAACTGGAGGTCAGCATGTAGAAGAATGCAAATCGATCCTTCTTACCACCTTCTACAAAGCTTAAGTTGAAGTGGATCAAGGACCAGCACATCAAACCAGATATGCTCAAACTAGTAGAAGAAAAAGTAGGGAAGACTCTCGAACACATGGGCGCTGGGGAAAATTTCCTGAACAAAACATCACTGACTTATTCTCTAAGATCAAGAATTGACAAATGGGACTTCATAAAACTGCAAAGCTTCTGTAAGGTAAAAGACACTGTCATTAGGACAAAACAGCAACCAACAGATTGGGAAAAGATCTTTGCCAATCCCACATCTGATAGAGAGCTAATATCCAAAATATACAAAGAACTCAAGAAGTTAGTCTCCAGAGAGCCAAATAACCCTATTAAAAATGGGGTACAGAGCTAAACAAAACATTCTCAGCTGAGGAATATTGAATGGCCAAAAAGCACCTAAAGAAATGTTCAACATCCTTAGTCATGGGGAAATGCAAATCAAAACAACCCTGAGATTCCACCTCACACCAGTCAGAATGGCTAAGATAAAAAACCCAGGTGACAGCAGATGCTGGTGAGGATGTGGAGAAAGAGGAACACTCCTCCATTGTTGGTGGGATTGCAAACTGGTACAACCACTCTGGAAATCAGTCTGGAGGTTCCTCAGAAAATTGGACATTCCACTGCCTGATGACCCAGCTATACCTCTCTTGGGCATATACCCAAAAGATGCTCCAACATACAACAAAGACACATGCTCGACTATGTTCATAGCAGCCTTATTTATAATAGCCAGAAGCTGGAAAGAACTCAGATGCCCTTCAACAGAGGAATGGATTAAAAAAATGTGGTACATCTACACAATGGAATATTACTCAGCTATCAAAAACAATGACTTCATGAAATTCATAGGCAAATGGAATGAACTAGAAAATATCCTGAGTGAGGTAACCCAATCACAGAAAAACACACTTGGTATGTATTCATTGATAAGTGGATATTAGCCCAAAAGCTGGAACTACCGAAGATGCAATCCACAGACTACAGGAAGCTCAAGAAGGATGGCCAAAATGCGGATGCTCCCACTCCTTCTTAAAAGGGGGAAAATATCCATAGGAGGGGATATGGAAGCAAAGTTTAGAGCAGAGAGTGAAGGAATGACCATTCAGAGCCTGCCCCACATGTGGCCCATATATATACAGCCACCAAAATTAGATAAGATTGATGAAGCTAAAAAATACATGCTGAAAGGAACCGGATATAGATCTCTCCTGAGAGACACATCCAGAACACGTCCAAATCAGAGGTCAGTGCTAGCAGCAAACCACTGAACTGAGAACAGGACCCCCTTGGGGGGAATTAGAGGGGGAAGTATTGAAAGAGTTGAAGGAGCTTGAAATCCCATAAGAACAACAATTCCAACCAACCAGGGACTAAACCACTACTGAAAGACTATATGTGGACTGACTCAGGGCTCCAACTGCGTGTGTAGCAGAGAATAGCCTTGTTGGGGCACCAGTGGAAGGGGAAGCCCTTGGCCCTGCCAAGGTTGGACCCACAGGGCAGGGGAATATGGGGGAGAACAATAAGGGGGCTGGATGGGGGGAATACCCAAATGGGGGAGGGGAAGGGGATCGGCGCTTATGGACAGGAAACCGCGAAAGGGAATAACATTTGAAATATAAGTAAAGAAATATATCTAATAAAAAAAAGAATAGATATCACTGATGGTAAAATAAAGCTTTTCAACAAGAGAGAGAAACACATCACAGAAAAAAAATGAGGGATGGGTTTGGTCACGGCATCTTTATACATATGTGCCACTGTGCTTTGTTCTTCTGGATTCCTCGTCCCGGCCTCCCATCCTTTGTCCTTGCTGCAGCTGTTCCCCATCTTCCTCCAGTTAGTGCTCCCTCCAGCTTTCCTGCTAAGTAATCTGTTACATTACTGTCCATCTCTTCTGTCATCAGGTCTAAATTTCATGGCCTATATGCACATATGTAATGTCGATTGTATATGTTCATATGTGTGCATGTGCACACACGAGATGCACATGCATATATGCACATGGAAGCCATCGATTAACAGTAGTGACTCTGTCAATTGCTTTCCACCTTATAAAAAAAAGACTTATTAACTTTATATGCGTGAAATTTTGCCTGCATGTATATCTGTGCACCATGCATGTGCCTGGCACGGGAGGAGGTCAGTAGAGTATATTAGATCCCTGGAACCATAGTTACGGAGTGTTATGAGCCACGATGTGGGTGCTGGGAATTGAACCCAAGTCCTGTGCAAAAGCAACAAGTGCTCTAAATTGCTGAAGTATCTCTCTAGCTCTAACTAAACTTGGAGCTCACTGATCAGGAAGACTAGCGGGCTAACTACCAGGGATCTTTCTGTCTCTGTTTCCCAGCTCTAAGATGACAGATAAATGCTATTGGAATCAGAACTCAGATTCTCATGCTTTGGTGGCAAACACTTTTACTGACTGAATGAGCCATCTCCCTAGGGCACACACACACACACATACATACACACACACACACACACACACACACACACACACACACCATTTTAAATTTAGGTTCTGCATGTGTGAGAAAAGGTGTGGTATTTGTCTTTCTGAATCTGGCTTATTTTATATAATACAATGGTTTCCAGTTACAAACCATTTCTTTGCAAAAGTTATGATTCAGTTTTTCTTTTGTGACTGCATAAAATCCTCTCGTGATGTTACAGACCACATTTTTCTAAAGCACCACTCTACCCCCCATATTCTTATATGTTTGCATGTGTGTATGCATGTTGGGATGTGTGAGGAGGGCCCATGTGCATATGTGTTGTATATGTGCACACACGAGATGCACATGCATATATGCACATGGAAGCCAACATTCAGGTAGTGACTCTGTCAATTGCTTTCCCTATAAAAAAAAGACTTCTATTAACTTTATATGGAATGGCCTGCATGTATATCTGTGCACCATGCATGTGCCTGGCACGGAGGAGGCAGAGGCGCTAGATCCCTGGAACCATAGTTACGGATGTTATGAGCCAAGTATGGGTGTTGAATTGAACCCAAGTCCTGTGCAAAAGCAACAAGTGCTCTAAATTGCTGAAGTATCTCTCTAGCTCTAACTAAACTTGGAGCTCACTGATCAGGAAGACCGGGCTAACTACCAGGGATCTTTCTGTCTCTGTTTCCCAGCTCTAAGATGATGATAAATGCTATTATTGGAATCAGAACTCAGATTCTCATGCTTTGGTGGCAAACACTTTTACTGACTGAATGAGCCATCTCTAGGGCACACACACACACACACATACATACACACACACACACACACACACACACACACACATACCATTTTAAATTTAGGTTCTGTATGTGTGAGAAAAGGTGTATTTGTCTTTCTGAATCTGGCTTATTTTATATAATACAATGGTTTCCAGTTACAAACCATTTCTTTGCAAAAGTTATGATTCAGTTTTTCAGACTGCATAAAAATTTGATGTTACAGACCACATTTTCTAAAGCACCACTTAACTCTATATTCTTATATGTTTGCATGTGTGTAATGTTGGGATGAGGAGGGCCCATATGCATATGTGTTGTATATAGCACACACGATGCACATGCATATATGCACATGGAAGCCATCGATTAACAGTAGTGACTCTGTCAATTGCTTTCCACCTTATAAAAAAAAGACTTATTAACTTTATATGCGTGAAATTTTGCCTGCATGTATATCTGTGCACCATGCATGTGCCTGGCACGGGAGGAGGTCAGTAGAGTATATTAGATCCCTGGAACCATAGTTACGGAGTGTTATGAGCCACGATGTGGGTGCTGGGAATTGAACCCAAGTCCTGTGCAAAAGCAACAAGTGCTCTAAATTGCTGAAGTATCTCTCTAGCTCTAACTAAACTTGAGGGCTTGGGCTGATGTCAAGAATCTTTTTTTTGTTGTCCTTCTACTGCATTCTTTGAGGCAAGGTATCTCAATCCATTCTTGAGCTTACGAGCTAGTCTTGGTAGCCAGCTTGTCCAGGGGATCCCAGTCTCTGCATTCCAAGGCTGTAAATACAAACGGATCCTGGGTTTTGGGGTTCCAAACTTCTGTCCTTTTGGTGGCAAATACTTTAATGTATGAACTATCTCCCCAATCTTTAAAGAATGACTTTTTAATCTTCATTGTTTATCACTGTCTTTTGGGCTTCAGATTAAAGGTGAGCATTCCAGACCTCGGGAGATGGGGTTAGTGGTTAAAATGCTTGCCAAGCAAGCTTGAGGATCCTCAGAACCTACTTAAGTGTCCGGTGAGTTTGGCATCTCACCTGCAGTTCTAGTCTGGGAAGGTGGAGACAGAATCCATGAGCAAGCTGACTGTACACATGTGTGTGCATATGCATCCATACTACACATACACGCACACATACATACACACACATACACACACAAAACACACAAAACACACACACACACACACACACACAAAACACACACACACACACACACGCACGCACACAATGGAAAAAGAACAATGCACTTTCCTGGGTTCACTCCCACGATTCCATCATAGGAAGTCTGCCTAAGGAGTGTGCATTTGGGGAAGTCTCTGGAGTAGAGGAGAAAGGAAAGGGCTGGGCCTCAAAGGGCTAGCCTGACTGCACTCTGGGGTTGGTGTGTCTCAGGCAGCCTCTGTGCCAGTCCTCCCAGGTCCTAGCATGGCTGGCCGGCACAAGCTCTGTCCCATTCTCTTCCACCCCCTCCTCCTGTATGAGCAGGACTGGCAGGCACCCAAGCCAAACACTTAAGACTCATTAGGGGAACAAATGGAGCCTGGGTCGATCCCAGGGCCAGGGTGGGTGCTGGGAGAAAGGGAGCTCCTGGAGCAGAGTCTCAAACTTTCTTTGTGTAGCTGGGAAATAATTTAGGGCTTTTGTTAGGAGTCAGAGAGAGGAGGTCAGTACACATAGGCCTGTGAGTGGCATAAAGACAGGTGTCTGCAAGAAAATGTTACTGTTTTCATGCAACCCTTTCTCAAACAGTGCCTGGGGCTCTAAGGAGTGGCCTCACAGGGTCATATATACTCATAATGGAGAGACTTTGGGTCATCAAGCAGGCTGACCAATCAGAGTCAAGGGTGACTCTGAAGACAGTTGAATGAGGTCCAGAAGTCACTGGACCACTTTGAAGGCAGCAGCTCAGGATGTTTCTACAAACAATTAGCCTCCTTTTTACCATTTAGAAAGTTGGCTGTTCTTCCTTGGATCTCCTGATGGTAATTCAGAGAAGAAACTGGTCCTAATCCCATTACAATTAGAAATGCTTTAAACCTCTCCTCCCTGTCCTCGACTTCAGTGGCCCTTCTTTGCGGAAGAGAAGACCCATGTGCCTGTGCTACCTGAGCTGCAGGATGGTAGAAGATGCTTCCAGTACTGACAGGAGTCTCTGATGCTCTCCCACATTAGGTCTAAGACCTAAGAATTGTTCTCTGAACAAGCTGGCCTTCGGGACCTTTGTGGTAGTAGTGGCAGGATACTGTGGAAGCCTGAAGGATTGCCACACATCGTGTGCCTTTCCTTTCTCTAGCATCCTGCCTCTGAGATGTGGCCCAGCTATCGACTGTGCTTACACCTTGTTCCTAGAGTTAGTTTAGAAAGGCCTGTCCCTCCCCTGGAGAGTTCAGTAGGAGTAATGGACAGATCAAAGCTCACAGCCTTGGGAATCCTCTTGGAGCTCAGTGTTGAAATAGGTCTATGCCAGGTGTGCTGGGGCAAGCCTGCACTCAGCATTCAGGAGGCAGAGGCTGAAGGTGCTAAAGGCCAGTCATAGTCAGTTGATAGTTTGTGGCCAGTCTGGGCTATATGACTCTCTGCCTCAAAAGACAAAAAAGCAGGGACACCAAAGAGATGTCTCAGTGGTTAAGAGTGTTTGCTGCTCAATCCTGAGGACAATTGTTCAAACCCATGTGGCAGTGTACAGCCATTCATAGCATCTGCTTAACAGGGCTACCTGGTACCCTCTTCTAGACTTTGCTTCGCAAGAGCATGTAAACAGATAAAATAATTTTTTGTTAGAGATTTATTTATTTTTATTTTATGCACATGACAGTTTTGCCGGCATGAATGTATGTGTACCCTGTGCATGCCTGGTACCTGTGGAAACTAGAAGAGGGTGCTGACTCCTCTGTGGCTGGAATTACAGATTGTGAGTGGCCATGTGGTTGTTGGGAATGGAAACTGAGTCCTTTGCAAGAGTAGCAAGTGCTCTTAAATGCTGAGCCATCTCTCTAGCCCAATAAGGTAAATCTTTTGCTTGTTTGTTTCATTTTGTTTGTTTGGTTTTGTCACTATGTAGCTCTGGCTGTCCTGGAACTCACTATGTGGACCAAGGTGGCTTTGAACTCTCAGAGATCCTCTTGCCTTTACCTCTGAAGTGCTGGGATCAAAGGTGTGCACCACTGTACCTGACCCAACAGAGTAAATCTTGAAAGGAAGGAAGGAAGGAGGGAGGGAGGGAGGGAGGGAGGGAGGGAGAGAAACAAAGGGATCTGGAGAGGTGGCTCAGTGGTTAAGAGCACTGGCTGCTCTTCCAGAGGACTGGATTCAATTCTTAGAGCCCACATAGTGACTTAAGACTGTCTGTGATTTCAGTCCAGGGGATCCAATGAACTCTTCTGGCCCCATGAACAGTACAAACATATGACACACATGTATGCATGCAGGCAAAACATACACATAAAATTAAAAAAAGCGGGGGGGGGGTTGGTTTGGGGATTTAGCTCAGTGGTAGAGCACTTGCCTAGCAAGCGCAAGGCCCTGGGTTCGGTCCTCATCTCCGGAAAAAAAAAAAAAAAAAAAAAAAGTGTGTGGACTGTATGCACAAGACTTACACAAGATCAAGCTAGCCAAAAATGCCAGTGTTGATGGTGTAGGGCTAGCTGAGGTGCTGTTGGCAACGGATGGCTTTTGCAGGAGTAAGAGTCAGTCTGCCTCAAATAGGCTATCCACGTTCCAAGAGCTAGCCCTAATGCCAGGTACCTGTTGGCAGCCCTGGGTAGACCCAGTGGGTTTGTAGAAATAGCACATGAAGCTGGGAGGGAAAGTAGTGGTGGTGGTGGGAATAGAGGAGGAGTTTAGAGAATGGGGGTGGATTTAATCCAAATGCATTTCTATGCATGTGTGAAATGCTCAAATAATGTTAAAAACAGAAAAATAAACAAAGTGTGAAAAGAGAGTTAGTTTGGACAACGTGAGGTCTGAAAGGGGTGAGCACAGTCCCTGAGACAGAGCACTGGCTCATCTTGGCCTTTTCGTTTGCTCACATAGTGAGGGCTGACGAACTCGAGTAGTCCTCCTGCCTCCACGGCCTATGGTACCAAGCAAGCTGATGCTTGTGGGGGCCATGGGATGGGATTTTCTTGGGAGTTGATTTAGCTTCTGGTCCCTCTGAGCCAGAAGGGTTGGCTGACCTGTAAAACCCTTCGGCCATTTCAGCAGCCGTTCTTGCTCTACCCCTTCCCCTGTTATTCAGTGCCCGTGTCAGGCGGAAAAAATCCTGGCAAGGCTCATAGGCACCCTGCCCCACCCCGTTGTGGGTGCCAAGCTCTGGTGGTCAGAGCTGTCTGAATGCAGAGTGAGTTTTAATCGAAGTCCAAGGAATGACTCTAATAATACTTTTTATTTATACAGCACCCTGTCTCCTGTGTCCTAACCTCCATGCATTAATTTTTTAAAGCAATATGTATTGACTATTTTTCTGGTGATAAACACAAAGAGTATTCATTGTGGACAACTGAGAGAGAACACGCGAAGGAGAACTAAGAAAAGATGCTCCCTGAGCTGGCGGTGTAGCTCAGCTGTTAGAGCGCTTACCCAACATACACGGAGCCCTAGCCGCACAGTACACAAATGGTGCGAAGTGGTACACACCTGTAATCCCAAAACCTGGAAGACGGAGGCAGATAAGCCTGGATGCCAAGGTCTTCCTTGACTACATAGCAAGTCCGAGGCCAGCCTAGGCTTCATGGGATAGTGTCTCAAGGAAAAGAAGAAAATGATTACATGGGCAAACTGTCTGCAACCTCTTTTTAAGAAGGAAGATACTTTTAGAATAGATTTAGATTTACAGAAAGGTCACAATGACAGTGGGGCATTGTAGTCCCAGCTATCCCTAGTGTTAATGTCTTATCCTATCATCGTCTATTTGTTACGACAAATTAAATAACACCGACACATCCTTGTTACCTGAGGTGCATAATTTATGCACAGTTTCTTACTTTCTACCCATTGTCCTTTCAAAAAGACTTATTTAATTTTATTTTATGTGCATGGCTGTTTTGCCTGCATGCATGTATGTGCCCCCAGGAGTTGGAAGAAGGCATCAGATTTCCCAGGGGCTAGAAATACCAATGGCTGTGAACTACCAGGTAGATGCTGGGAGCTGAACCCAGACCTGGAAGAACAGCCAGTGCTCTTAACTACTGAGACCTTACCTAATGTCCTTAAAGAATTGTTTCAAGATCCTGTCTAAGATAGCATGTTAGATTAGATGTTATGTCTCCTTAGGCCTGACTGTGATAGATTCTCGGACTTTCCTTGTTTTTGATGACCGACCGGGGTGCAACTGTAGAAGGCTTTATCTGAGTTTGTTAGAGATTTTCCTCCTGATTAGCCTGGGGTTGTGAGGCTTTGGAGTCAGAGGCAAATTGCCATGCGTGCATCTTTCACATCAAAGGCACCTGCTATCATAGTGATTTATCAGCTGACTTTACTTTGACCAGATGGCCTGTGGACCTGTGGGGTGCTTGCTAATGTTTTCCACTGTGAAGTTATTCTTCCTGTTGCATTCTCTCTCTCTCTCTCTCTCTCTCTCTCTTATACACAGTGAGAGAGACAGAGAGAGACAGAGACAGAGACAGAGACAGACAGAGAGACAGAGAGTCTCATTTATCCTAGGTTGGTCTCAAACTTGTTACATGACAGAGGATGACCTGAACTTCTGATCCTTCGCCTCTCAAGTGCTTGGCTTACAGGTGTTCGCTAGCCAGTTCTTTGGCTCAAACTCATCACCTCATGAATACTAGGCAAGCAGTGTATTAACTGAGCTTGGCAGCAGGGACTTCTACCTGCTGAGCCATCTTGCTGGCCCCACACTGTACTCTGTGGGATGAAGTTATGAAGGGCTAATATTTTCATGCGTTTACGTTCAGTGTGAGCCTACTCCCCACCCACACCAGTCTCCAAAGGAACGAAATTCCACCACACGTCCGCTCGCCTCAGCATCCATCCATTTTTCTAGTTGCTTGGATCTGGGCTCCAGTCTTAATCCTTTAATCTTATTTCTGATGGTTTCTTTGAATAGACACCCACAGCCATTCTAAATGAGTCTATGCTTCGCCTTCCTTACTAAAAACAAAGTTGTCCAACACGTCCCAGGTCCCAGGTTGTGTGCTATGTGTTTCCTTTCTCCCCATACCTTGTGCAGTCACGTGACCATGGGATGGATGTGATCTTTCTGCCTTCGGGTTGTGGCTGGCAGCTGTGATGTGTGTAGTGAGGTCAGTTGTACTTCATCCCTTGGTCCATAATCCCAGAGTGTCACCCCAAAGCACACTTCAGCAGACAGGTTCAGAGAATCCCAGAGAAGAGCAGTTCCAAGTGCAGATGCAGCTTTGGGTAAGCCAAGTCAAGTATCCGTGCCTTGGTTTTCTGACCCATTCAGTGGGGACAATGGCTTTCCCTCCTCCTAAGGCTGTTAAGAGGGTTACTGACTCAGTGTAAGTCAGGAGAAGGATGCTGTTATTATGCTATTTTTTCATTTGCACTTCTACGCAGTAATCTATCTACCATCTGTATATTCCCAGGAGCAGTACCACTTGTTCTCAAGCTGTAGAAGTTCTTAGACCTTTAAAAAAAACAAAAACATGTGTGCATGTGTGTATCATAGGCTCTTCTGACAAGCGGTAAAATAAAATACCATAAGAAGGATGGCTACCTAGGAAGAGGTAGGCGATCAGTCGGTGTGAGAGGGAGACAAGGAAGAGGAATGGGTGTGTTACTATGGTCAAAATCATTGCATACCTTATGAAAATGTCATAAGGAAACCCATTATTGTATATAATAAACATGTTAGCAGAACTTTAACAAATTAATTATAATGAGTAAGTTCTCAAAATATTAAAAGATATATATTTGTGATATAGTAGTGCATGTAATGATACCTCTCCTCCTCACGGGTGGAGAGATCTGCCTGCCTCTGAAGTATGTGTCACCATGCCCACAGCTCGGGGGAGGGGGACTTGCTCTTTGAAACATGGTTTTACTCTGTAGCCCAGGTCAGCTTAAAATTCATGCTCTTCCTGTCTCAGCTGGTCAAATGCTAGGGTACAGGCCTGTCTGAGCCATGGTGATCAGCTTCTTACTCTTAATGAGAAAGGAAGGGTTGGGCCTTCCTAATTTCATCTGTATCTTGTTGGTTATGTTTATGTTGAAAAGAAATGCTAAATTCCAGAAAGAGAGGAGTGAATCTTTTATAGCCCGACTCTTAGCTTTTTAACACAGACTCCAGATATAAAAAGAATGATCAGACGAACTCTTGGGATCTTTTCCAGCTCTATGATTCGGAGTCTGACCCTGAGGAGGCCGGCTGAGGGCGATGAGAAGGACTCTGTGCTTTTAGGATGGCCTAGGACATGATTACGAAAGGCCATTCCAGCTACTGGTTGTCTTTCCTGCAGGGCAGCTGGGTTCCCAGGTCTAATAGAAGCCCAGGGCCTCCTCTGAGAGCCTTTGCCCGCTGATCAATAGCTGCCGTGGTAGATTTATTGACCCAGACCTTTGTTTTCCAGAAACAGCTCTTTCTCTTATTAACCCCAGCCAGCCTGGCAACAGACAAAATGCCTTCTGTGATTTGGGCCCACCATTAGGGCCAAGGTGAGTGAGAGAGGAGTAGCACTCCATAGAAGAGGAGCCATTGATGCCAGACCCTTTCATCTGCATGCCAGCCTCATTTCTTCACTGAAAAGCCCTAAGCTGTTAACCAGACTTTTCTGGACTCTGACATTGCTGCTCCCATTGCTCTCTAGGGTCCCAGAGGATTAGGTAGGATTTTTTTCCACTCCACATTCAACATTCTTTCTTCCAAACTCTCCTCTAGTGCTCCAGTGCCTAAGGACACATATGCGCTCTCTCTCTCTCTCTCTCTCTCTCTCTCTCTCTCTCTCTCTCTCTCTCTCGTTCTCTTCTCTTGCTTTCCTTTTCCCCCTCCCTCCCTTTTTTCCTTCCTTCCCTCCCTCCCTCTCTTCTGATTCTTCCCCTTCCCTGCTTGCCTTTCTTCACCACTTTCTTTCTTTTCAGAGACTTGTCACTGTATAGCCCAGGCTAGCCTCCAACTGTTGATCCCTCTGCCTCAGCTTTACGCCAAGGTTACAGGCATGCCACATCACTATAAAGCATGATTCTGAAGATTGTAGATTGTTTAGGGATAGCTTTACTCAGGGTGAGAGTGAGTGGAAGGGAGCTGTCAACTCACGCTTTATGGGGACAGATGGTGGGAAGGTGGAAAGGGCCGCCCTCAAGTCTGTAGTGCTCAGTGCCTGGCATCCTGCACTGACGTCATCACAGGCAATCCACATCTCTGGTTAAGTACTGTTCTTCCCTGGGCTTCTGCTTTGTAATATACACTCTCTAGGGCGCTTCTAGTTCTCCTGACCCTAGAATGGTCTTAGAATGTGCATAGGAAGAAGATAATACACCAAGAAGATGAATGTGCTGGGGGTCTAATGTGGGAAACCCTGCTGGGAGAAGCTGATATATTCATCAGACTCCCAAGTTCAATCCAATCCAACATTTGTTTTATTAGTTCATCAATTATTCATCCTTAGGAGATGGTGAAGAGCCAGTTACAGCCCAGTCTCAAGGGTCTAAGTCTAGTAAAAAAGGCTACAGGAGATAAACAAAAATATGACGCCATAGAGTTTAGTATGGAAACAGATATAGTTTGCTTGCCCGTGGTTTCAATTTCCATATGTTTCTTTGTCTGCAGCTGATTGTGGTCTAAAACTAGTCAATGGGAGATTCTAGAAATAAATAGTTCATATGTTTTAACTTTTGTGCTGTTCTGAGTAGCAATATGAAGTCTAGTGCTGTCCTGTTTGACTTGCCTGGGACAAGAACCATCTCCTGGTTCAGTGTATACACACGGTATTTGCTATTCACCTGTTAATTGTGTTCAAGTAGTCTTTAATTTTACTTAATAGCTCAAAGCACAAGACTGGTGATGCTGACAGCTTAAATATGCCAAAGAGGCTGGGAAATACTTTCCTTAGATTTGATATCATAAGAAGATGGGTGAATAGAGGCAATGAAGTATTTTGAGGGTAGAAAAATATATCTTTTGTGCTATCAGCATCCCATTATTACTATTGCTATTAACCTCTTGCTACAAATGACCTGTAAATTAAGTTCTGTTGTACGAAATGAAAGATACAGAGTTCAATAGTGTTTGTAGTTTCAGGCATCCATTAGGAAGGGGCCTTGGAGTATATCCTCACAGAGTAGGGGTTGAGAGGATGGCTGGACCATGTAAGGCTCATCAAACAACTGTCTGACTTATGGAGCTTGAAGTGCTTGCCACTGATGAGTTAACAAAGAAGACCTGGAATGTAGAGCTTGTCATTAGGTCAGAGGAGAATGGAAGGAAGAACTCCCTGAGGGAATCCAGTTTATACAAAGGTTGGGTGTAAAAATGTGTAACTCTCAGAAAGCAGGGGTTGCACTAGGTTGTCAGGGTTACAATAATAAAATGCTCCAGACTTAACAGAAACTAAGTTTCTTCTGAGGCCTCTCCCCTTAGCTTCCAAATGGTGGATTTCTCATTGTGCCTCATGTGGTCTTTGTGTGTGTGTGTGTGTGTGTGTGTGTGTGTGTGTGTGTGTGTGTGTGTGTGTGTGTGTGTGTGTGTTCTTAGTATCTCTTTGTCTATATTTCCTTTTTGAGTCTGACAACCAGTTAGACCGGAGGAGGGCCTATTCTAGCAGCCTTGTTTAATGGAATTATGGCTTTAAAGGCCTTGTCTCCAAATCTAGTCACATGCTCAAGGACTAGGGGTTGCAACATAGAAATTTTAGAGAACCCAACTAAGCGTCTAACACTATGGCTATGGGAGAGGGGGAAGTGGATCTAGACAGTAGTGATGGGGCAGAATTAGATGAGGGAATGCCTTGGCTATCAGAGTTGGGTTTCCCACGTTAGGACTTAAATGTGTTTGCTGTTGGTTTTGACCTGAGAAATTTTATCAGAAAGCAAATTTTCTGTCCCCCATGCTCTGGCCACTCTGAGAGGCATATGATCTTGCAAGCCTATAACCTCTGGTGCTGGTCATGGGAGCCACACCCCAAGGAAGAGTCAGTTTTGGCCCTCTGCCTGGGCTGCATGGGATCCTTGCCAAGCTGGGTGGGTCCTGGAAGCTTATCAAAAACTTTCCAGAAACTCGCACTTAACAGACATGTACACAAAGTCCATGCTAAGCCCAGTTTTATGAGTGTAGAGGGAAGGAGAAAACCCGAGCCTCATCCTTCTGCCTTTAGTAAACTCCCCATGTCTCAGAAGATCCAGGGCCAGTGCTGCTGTCCTGGGTTCCCATTGACCTCCCTCTGCCCCCCTGATTACTGCTTTCCTTCTCCATAAAGAGGGTGAGGGTAATACAACTACGGTTCTAGTCCTTCAGGATTCTGAAACCCAGAGGAAGTGGGGGCGGGGGAATGCATTTCCACTCTGAACAGAGACACCCGAAATTGCATCTCAGCCAGAGCAGTGTGGCTTGGGTATCTGCCTTCCAAAGGCATGTAAGGCTGGTGGGGGCAAGAATGGGTGGAGAGTCACGCTGGCTGTTTTTTTAAAAGGAGAAAGTATTCTTCTTAGTTCTTTGAGAATTTTGTACAATGTGCTTTAATCATTTGTCCTTTCTATTTCCTTGTTTATTCATTTATTCTTTCACGATTTTATGCATAATAATATACTTTGATCAAATTCTTCTCTCAGTATTCTCTCTTATCTCCCTCTCCCTTTTATTTTCTTTGTAGAAGAGCAAAGTCAGAGCCTTGTACACTAGGCAAGTGCTCTGTCATTGAGCTGAGTCCCCAGCCCTTTCAACAGCTCAGAGCTTGATTAGTTCTTCACATATCATAAATACAGGAGTGAAGCCACCATTGCATGAAACTTAGAGCAGGTCAGCAGCTCACAAGCTCCTGTTTTGCTTTAGAACCTCAGGGGAAGCTTCTTTCTTTCCTTGGATGCTGAGAAAAGAAATCAATTGTTGTATACTCTTTCACTTCTCAATTTTTGTTTTAAGGTGCTCAGGGTCAATGTTAGGGTCTTAATTGCAGATTTACATCCACATGGTATCTGGATGTGGGTCCTTTCAGAGGTGATTGGAGTTAGATGATACTATGAAGGGGTACCTGAAAATGTTAATACATTTGAAGGAAGAGGAAGACCCAACCCAGCATGCTTGCTTTGTCTTACCACATGATGCTATGTACCATGTAAAGATGCAGCAATAAGGCCCTCGCCAGAAGCTGGTACCTAACTCTTGTCTTTCCCAGGCCTCTGAAGTAGGAGATAAATTGTAGGGAACAGAAGAAGGCCTGAGAGACTGAAGTCCCGAGTGAATACATATTGACACAGGCATAGCCATGACAAAGATCTGACCCATGGGAGATTGCCAAAGCCATTTCCCATATGGGCCAGACTAAGAAGATGGCAAAAAATTTCCTAGGGGTCTGGGTGCAAATACTGCCAGGTGGTGCAGCGTTCTCTTCTTTCAGGATGTTTCTAGCCTGAGGCTGCTCACTTAATGTAATAGTTTGTACATGCTAAGCCCAGGGAGTGGCATTATTAGTGAGTATGACCCTGTTGGAGTAGGTGTAGCCTATTGGATTAGGTGTGTCACTGTGGCCGTGGGCTTTGTCCTACCTTCCTGGAAGCCAGTATTCTACTAGCAGCCTTTGTATGAAGATGTAGAACTCCCAGCTCCTCCCACACCATGCCTGCCTGGACGCTTGCCATGTTTCCACCTTGGTGATAATAGACTGAACCTCTGAACCTGTAAGCCAGCCCTCATTAAATGGTGTTTTTATAGAGTTGCCTTGGTCATGGTGTCTGTTCACAGCAGTAAAACCCTAACTAGACATCTATAGAGCCACCTTCCACGTTGAGGTGGAAGAAGCTGCATCCCATCAGAGCGCACATGGCCTTCCTGACTAGCTCTTTTGTTCATGTATCTCTTCGGTTTTCATTTCCTCAATGCCCCATAGTCAGATTTCCAGGACCTAAGCCCTGTGGGTCGCAGTACTAAACAAACATCTTCTTTTAATAGAAGCTATCCACTCTATGATATTCAGGCATGGTAACAGACAACAGAGTGAGAAAACTAACATCAGAGAACTCTTAGTATCCCTTTGGGCTCCATAATGTGAGGTCAACTGCCTAGACATGTCAGTCATGCACAGAAGCTTTGTAGGTCTTGATATCTGGGGGTTCCTAGAATATTCTTGGGCAAGCCCAGATGACTTCAACCCCAGATTCAAACCATTCTTGGTCATAGGCTTAGATTTTTCAAAACCTACTTTAGTAAGGGTTCTCAAATGCTTCCATCCCACTTCTAGCCCACCATCCAAAGGTAGAGAAGAGATGGTAAATAGGCCAAGGGGATGTGGACCTATTTAGAAGTAGTTCTTTGGGGGCAATTTTAATCTCCATTTGTCAAGATACCAGCAGTTTCAGCTTAGTAGTGTCAGGATACTAACAGTCCTGTTCAAAAGTATAAACCAAAAATAAATCAGCAACGGTGGCAAGATCCAGCAGGGATCTGAATCGACCCAAGTTGGCAGGACCAGCCAGGACCAGCCAGGACCAGCCAGAAGGCTGGGAGTTTTCTGCTGTGCCTCTCTTAAAGAAGTGAAGATCAGCAAAGACTCGAGATCAATGAAGAGTTGAATTGCCAGCTCTGTAAGCACCCGTCACTGTCTGTTGAAGCTCTACTTATACTCTTTCCAAACATCACATGTCCTCTCACAGGTCTTGCCTCAGCAAAACAACATGTAAGTTTGCTTCAGCAAGACATTCCGTGAGTCTGCATCACATGACACAACTAGAAATCTCCACTTTACTTGGTTCCTGACATGATGGAGGAGCGACATGTCATCCTTTTGGCCATATCACTCATGCTCTGTCCAGATTTCTGACCCACAGCATACAGGTACAGAATACAACGGCTATCTTAACTTGCTAATATTTGGGATAATATATGATTTAAGTATACTAGGGTAGAAAGAGGATGGCTTCTAGAAGGGCCACTTTAATCTTCCTACTGGTAGAAAATGGAAAGGCCTAAACCTAAACAAAATTGCTTTCCTGACTCTTCTGTCTACTGGCCTCACCCTCTGACCATCCCTTAGAAGTTCTTATCACTTTCGAACCAGGAGTCTAACTTTCTATGTTCAGTTTTTGTCAACCCTACACAAAGTAGAGTTTCTTGAGAAGAGAAAACCTCAATTGAGGTACTGCCTTAATGAGATTGGCCCATGGGCATGTCTCAGGGGGCATTTTCTTGATTAATGATTGATGTGGAAGGGCCTAGCCCAGCGTAGGTGGTGTCATGCCTGGGCAGATGGTCCTAAGTGCTATACAAAGCAGGCTGAGCAAGTCATGGGAAACAAGCCAGAAAGCAGTGTTCCTCCACGGTCTCTGCTTAGGTTTCTGCCTTGAGTTCCTGCCTTATGTCTCTGGATGATATGCTATAACAGACAAACCTTTTCCTCTCCAATTTGGTTTTGGTTAGTGTTTTGTCATATTAAGAATATGAATAACTAGAATACCTCTGTTCTCATGGTCCCAGAAACAGAGGGCATCACTCACGAGTCTTTGCCTTCTTAACAGAGCTCCTGAAGGGAGGGTATGCAGCAAGCAGAACTGGGTACACAGTGTGGAAGGCTGGCCCACAGAGACAACCTTCCCTCTTGGTCATGAGATGTTCTTTCTGTAGTGCCTTGACAGAATTATTTTATGGAAATCCAGTTCTGTGTTCACCTCCTTTCCTGCACTATGAGATGCTATCTTCACTCTATAGATATAGTATAATGTGACACTTAAATGACAGTTCGTATAGTGGCCTTTTGATTAGTATGTGACAATGGAGGTTGTCTGACTTCCCTGAATTTCAGTTCTTAGTCTGAAAAACAATGAGTAGAGTGTTGTTCAGCTTCCGTGTGTACGTGGGCTTTCTGATGTTTTTGTTGTTATTGAAGGCCAGCCCTAGTCTGTGGTGATCTGATAGGATGCAAGGGATTATTTCAATCTTCTTGTATCTGTTGAGGCCTGTTTTGTGAGCAATTGTATAGTCAATTTTTTAGAAGGTACCATGAGGTGCTGAGAAGAAGGTATATTCTTTCGTTTTAGGATGAAATGTTCTATAGATATCTGTTAAATTCATTTGGTTCATAACTTCTGTTAGTTTCACTGTGTCTCTGTTATTTTCTGTTTCTATGATCTGTCCATTGCTGAAAGTGGGGTGTTGAAGTCTCTCACTATTATTGTGTGAGGTACAATGTGTGCTTTGAGCTTTAGTAAAGTTTCTTTTATGAATGTAATTACCCTTGAATTTGGAGCATAGAGGTTCAGAATTGAAAGTTCATCTTGGTAGATTTTTCCTTTGATGAGTATAAAGTATCCTTCCTTGTCTTTTTTGATAACTTTTGGTTAAAGTCGATTTTATTTGATATTAGAATGGCTACTCCAGCTCAACACTCTACTCAATGATAACTTGGTTAAGGAAGAAATAAGGAAAGAATTAAAGACTTTTTAAAATGTAATGAAAATTAAGGCACAACATACCAAAACTTATGGGACAATGAAAGCAGTGCTAAGAGGAAAACTCATGGCTCTGAGTGCTTGCAAAAAGAAACTGGAGAGAACATATATTATTAGCAGCTTGACAGCACACCTGAAAGCTCTAGAACAAAAAGAAGCAAATACACCCAAGAGGAGTAGATGGCAGGAAATAATCAAACTCAGAGCTGAAATTAACCAAGTAGAAACAAAAAGAACTATATAAAGAATGAACAAAACCAGGAGCTGGTTCTTTGAGAAAATCAACAGGATAGATAAACCCTTAGCCACACTAACCAGAGGGCACAGAGACAGTATCCAAATTAACAAAATCAGAAATAAAAAGGGAGACATAACAGAAACTGAGGAAATTAAAAAAAAATCAGATTCTACTACAAAAGCCTATATTCAGCAAAACTGAAAAATGTGGAGGAAATGGACAATTTTCTAGACAGATACCAGGTACCAAAGTTAAATCAGAATCAGATAAACCATCTAAACAGTCCCATAACTCCTAAAGAAATAGAGGCAGTCATTAAAAGTCTCCCAACCAAAAAGCCCAGGACCAGATGGGTTTAGTGCAGAATTCTATCAGACCTTCAAAGAAGACCTAATACCAATACTCTTCAAACTATTCCATAAAATAGAAACAGAGGAAACACTACTGAATTTATTCTATGAAACCACAATTACACTCATACCTAAACCACACAAAAACCCAACAGAGAAAGAGAACTTCAGACCAATTTCCCTTATGAACATCGATGCAAAAGTATTCAATAAAATTCTCACACACTGAATCCAAGAACACACACACACACACACACACACACACACACACACACACACACACACACACCAGTCATTCTCCATGATTTGGTAGGCTTCATTCCAGGGATGCAGGGATAGGTCAATATGTGGAAATCCATCAACGTAATCCACTTTATAAATAAACTCAAGCCAAAAACCCACATGATCATCTCATTAGATACTGAGAAAGCATTTGACAAAATTCAACACCCCTTCATGTTAAAAGTTCTGGAAAGATCAGGAATTCAAGGCCCATACCTAAAAATAGTAAAAGCAATACACAGCAAACCAGTAGCCAACATCAAACTAAATGGAGAGAAACTTGAAGCAATCTCACTAAAATCAGGGACTATACAAGGGTGCCCACTCTTTCCCTATATAGTCAATATAGTACTCCTCAAAGTCCTAGTCAGAGAAATTAGACAGCAAAAGGAGGTCACAGGGATACAAATTGGAAAGTAAGATGTCAAAATATCACTATTTGCAGATGATATGATAGTATAGTTAAGTGACCCTAAAAGTTCCACCAGAGAACTACTAAAGCTGATAAACAACTTCAGCAAAGTGGCTGGGTATAAAATTAGCTCAAACAAATCAGTAGCCTTCCTCTACTCAAAGAATAAACAGGCTGAGAAAGAAATTAGGGAAACTACACTCTTCACAACAGTCACAAATAATATAAAATACCTCGGTGTGACTCTAACAAAGCAAATGAAAGATTTGCATGACAAGAACTTCAAGTCTCTGAAGAAAGAAATTGAAGAAGATCTCAGATGATGGAAAGAGCTCCCATGCTCATGTTTGGCAGAATTAATATAGTAAAAATGGCCATTTTGCTGAAAGCAATCTAGAGTCAATGCAATCTCCATCAAAATTCCAACTCAATTCTTCATAGACTTAGAGTAATTTGCAAATTCATTTGGAATGACAAAAAACCCAGGATAGCAAAAACTGTTCTCAACAATAAAAGAACTTCTGGGGGAATCACCATCCCTGACCTCAAGCAGTATTACAGAGCAATAGTGATAAAAAGTGTATGGTATTGGTACAAAGACAGGCAGGTAGATCAATGGAATAGAATTGAAGACCCAGAAGTGAACTCACACACCTATGGTCACTTGATCTTTGACAAAGGAGCTCAAACCATTCAGTAGTTAAAAAGACAGCATTTTCAACAAATAGTGCTGGTTCAACTGGAGGTCAGCATGTAACAGAAGAATGCAAATTGATCCATTCTTATCGCCTTGTACAAATATCAAGTCCAAGTGGATCAAGGACCTCCACATAAAACCAGATATACTGAAACTCACAGAAGAGAAAGTGGGGGAAGAGCCTTGAACACATGGGCACAGGGAAAATTTTCCTGAACAAAACACCAATGGCTTATGCTCTAAGACCAAGAATCGACAAATAGTACCTTGTAAAATTGCAAAGCTTTTGTAAGGCAAAGGACACTGTCAATAGGACAAAACAGCAACCAACAGATTGGGAAAAGATTTTTACTAATCTTACATCTGATAGAGGGTTAATATCTAATATATACAAAGAACTCAAGAAGTTATACGCCAGAGAATCAAATAACCCTATTAAAAAATGGGCTACAGAGCTAAACAAAGAATTCTCAACTGAGGAATATTGAATAGCTGAGAAGCACCTAAAGAAATGTTCAACATCCTTAGTCACTAGGGAAATGCAAACCAAAACAACCCTGAGATTCCATCTCACACCAGTCAGAGTGGCTAAGATCAAAAACTCAGGTGACAGCAGATGCTGGCAAAGATGTGGGGAAGAGGAACACTCTGCCATTGTTGGTGGGATTGCAAGCTGGTACAACCACTCTGGAAATCATTCCGGTAGTACTATTGGACATAGTACTACCTGAGGACCCAGCTATACCACTCCTAGGTATATACCCAAAAGATGCTCCAATATATAACAAGGACACATGCTCCACTATGTTCATAACAAGAAGCTGAAAAGAACCCAGATGTCCTTCAACAGAGGAATGGATACAGAAAATGTGGTACATTTACACAGTGGAGTACTTTGCAGCTTTTAAAAACAATGACTTCCGGACGTAGATCTCTCCTGAGAGACACAGCCAGAATACGGCAAATACATAGGCGAATGCCAGCAGCATACCACTGAACTGAGAACGGATCCCCGTTGAAGGAATCAGAGAAAGGATTGAAAGAGCTGAAGGGGCTCGAGACCCCATATGAACAACAATGCCAACCAACCAGAGCTTCCAGGGACTAAGCCACTACCCAAAGACTATACATGGACTGACCCTGGACTCTGACCTCATAGGTAGCAATGAATAAGCCTAGTAAGAGCACCAGTGGAAGGGGAAGCCCTTGGCCCTGCTAAGGTTGGACCCCCAGTGAACGGGATTCTTGGGGGGAAGGTGGCAATGGGGGGAGGATGGGGAGGGGAACACCCATGTAGAAGGGGAGGCGGAGAGGTTAGGGGGAATGTTTGCCTGGAAACCGGGAAAGGGAATAACAATTGAAATGTAAATAAGAAATACCCAAGTTAATAAAGATGGAAAAAATTTAAAAAATGGAATATGGAATTAAATAAATAGTTAAAAAAAGAAAATTCTAGAACAATGTGGTATAAAGCTGTGTGAATGATGCACATGCATTATTATGTGTATACTACATGCCCAAGACTAAAAGCCTGAGTAGATTTGTACAAATCTGGGAGGACACTAGACATGGTACTGGGGAAAATAGTAAATGGTATTTTTGTGTGTGTGTTGTCCAAGCTTTTATGAAAGAATACAGTATATGGTGACTGTGTATTGACAATTAAAAAGGATTAGAAAATAAATGAATATTAATGCCAGAAAAAAAAAAAAAAAAACAATGAGTTCATGACATTCTTAGGCAAATGGATGGAACTAGAAAATACCATCCTAAGTGAGGTAACCCAATCACAAAAAACCACACGTGATCTGTAAATACTGTATGTGAACACTGATAAGTGGATATTAGCCCAAAAGTTCAGAATAACCGAGATACAATTTATAGACCCACATGAGGCTCAAGAAGAAGAAAGACAAAAGTGTGGATGCTTTGGTACTTCTTAGAAGGGGGAACAAAATACTAACAGGAGGAAATACAGAGATAAAGTGTTAACAGAGACAGAGGAAAAGGCTATCCAGAGCCACACATGGGGATCCATCCCACATGCAGTCACCAAACCCAGTCACCTATTGGGGAAGCCAAGAGGTGCATGCTGACAGGAGTCAGCTGTCTCAGCTGTCTCCTGAGAGGCTCTGCCAGAGCCTGACAAATACAGTTGGATGCTTACAGCCAACATTGGCCTGAGAACGGTGTCTCCAATGGAGGAGTTAGAGAAAGGACTAAGGTAACTGAGATGGTTTGCTACCTCATCGGAAGAGTGATAATATCAACCAACCAGACACTTCAGACCTCCCAGGGACTAAACCATCAACCAAAGAGTACAAATGGAGAGACCCATGGCTCCAGCCACATATGTAGCAGAAGATGGACTTGCAGAGCATCGATGGGAGGAGAGACCCTTGGTCCTGTGTAGGCTCAATGCCCCAGGGTAGGGGAATGCCAGGGTGGGGAGGTGGGAGGGAGTAGGTGGGTGGGGGAGCACCCTCATAGAAGCAGGGGGTTGGGGTGGGCTAGGGGTTTCTGAGGGGAAACTGGGAAAGGGGATAACATTTGAAATGTAAATAAAGAAAAGATCCAATAAAAACCCCCACAATGAATAGTCCTGGGTGTGTCTAGGGCTGCAGTGAAGATGTTCAGAGAGAATCGCTCATTTGTTTAGTGGCTGTGCGGTCTTTATTAACATGTTGACTAAGCAAAACGAAAATAGAGAGTGGAGGCAGGGTGTCAGCTTACATGGTTGGCATCAGTATTGTTCTTTAAAATGTGTGTGTGTGTGTGTGTGTGTGTGTGTGTGTGTGTGTGTGGTGTTGTCCCTCAACGTTGTCCACATTGACTTTCAAGAGAAGGTCTCTGATTTTTACCTGAATCTTGCTATCCAGCCAGGCTGGAAACCGAGGCCCGGGATCCACCTGTTCTCTCCTCGCAGCACTGTAATCACGAGTGTGTGCCACCACACCGCTCTTTCTATGCAGGTTCAGGGGCGTTGGACGCAGGCCCTCACACCTTCATGGCAAGCACTTTACCAAGAGAACCACTTCCCCAGGCCATTGATTTTGTTTGTTTTCACAGATAAAGACACGTCTGGTGTTAGGAAGCTGGTAGAAGAAAGACATGTAGTGCCAGTTTGTGTCTGTCTATCACCAAGGCGCGTGCTGCCTTGGCTCTGTCTGTCATCTGAGCAGGTGCCCACCGTTCTGAATGAATGGCCTTGAAGGCTGCCTGGATCCACAGTCATTCCTTAGGCTTTGTAGTTGCGGCTCTCACCTTGAGATGTGGTGTCAATCCACTAGAGCACGGCCTCCAGCCTCATTGAGTGTGGATGTGTTAGTGATGGCCGGGGAGCAGCAACAGCCTGAAGAGCCTTTGGAGGCTGCAGAACAATACAGCTGGCCTGCTTTCCAAAGGGCACTGCTTTGAGGCCTTTCTCTCTGTGATCCCTGTGGGTGGGGAGAGAGGGACTTGCAAACTGCTCTTTTTTCAAACTGGTATGGGAAGAAGGATTTGTTTTATTTTATCTCGTTAAAAATAGCTTTGTTGAGATAGAATTAATGTATCGAGATAGAATCAAACACCCATTGAAAGTGAGTAGTTTGGTGGTGTTTGGTATATTCTCAAAGTGGTGCAGTATCATTATAAGCAGTTTTAGCACATCTTTATATCATCTCATAAAGGTATTTTAGACCTCTTAGCCATAATCTTTTCCAATCTTGCCTGCAGCCCTAATACTATAGCCTCGTCAATTCTAGACATTTCACATACCCAGAATCTAATAATAGTAATTCTCAGTGATTTGCTGATTTTTTTAGTGCAATGAATCTTTTAAACAAACTGAGTACCTAAAAATTTTAAAACCACACTTTTATTTATTTTTTTATTAATTATATCTGTGTTTGTATATGTGTATTGTGTATGCACATGGCACAGTACTTGCGTGGAGGTCAGAGGATAACTTTCAGGGGTTTGTCCTCGTCTCCCGCCATGAAGTTCCCCGGGATTAAACTCTGGTTGTCAGGCTCCTCAGCAAGTGCCCTTATCTGCTAAGCCATCTCCTCAGCCCTGATTCTAGGTTTTATTCATGATACCATATGCGTTAGTGTCTCCCTACTTTTTCTAGGGCGAGGATAAAGGATACTGAGGGACTTGCTCATGATAGGCGATGAGGACTCCAAGCGACACCCTGAACCATTACATTCGCTCTTCTGCCTCTGACTCCGGCGTAGCATGTGCTGCCACTCTGGTGGCTTCATGCCTGTATATGCCAACAACAGTCCATGCTGGGGCTACACTATGTTCTCTTCAGTAGGGCTTTGAGCTGATTTCACCTTTGGGCTGTTAAGAACAGTGCGTCCCTATAGGAAGTACATACTTTTTTTTTTTAAAAAGATTTATTTATTTAATTATATGAATACACTGTAGCTGTTTTCAGACACACCAGAAGAGGGCATCGGATCCCATTACAGATGGTTGTGAGCCACCATGTGGTTGCTGGGAATTGAACTCAGGACCTCTGGAAGAGCAGTCAGTGCTCTTAACCACTGAGCCATCTCTCCAGCCCAGAAGTGTATACTTTTAATCCTCACATTTACGAGGCAGAGGCTGGTGGGTCTCTGTGAGCTCAGACCAATATACATAGTGAGTTCCAGGACAGCCAAGACTACGTAGAGACCCTGTCTCAAAAGCCAACCAATCAACCAACCAAACAAAAAAGAATAATGCTTCTTTTAACCTTGTGTATCCTTGTGTGGGCATAGGTGTCTTTTAGGCACTGTACCTGGGAGTAGAATTAGCAGGCCATATAAGTCTTTGCTTAGTCCCTTGAGGGACGGCGAAGCTATTTTCCAGCAGTCACATTCCTTTCCTGTCTGCCAGCATTATAGTGTCAGAGTCCCTGCCTCTGGCATGTCTATAGTCTCGTGGGTTTCCCCAGTGGCTAAAGATGCAGACCACCTTCTAATTTTATGCTGCCCTTCTGTATGCCTTCTTTAAAAACATTTTAAAAGATGCATTTATTTTCATGTCTATAGGTGTTTTGCCTACAAGTAGGTAGATGTACATGCTCATGCAGTGCCCCTGAAGGCTAGAAAAAGGCATTGGATTTTCCCTGGAACTGGAATTATAGTTGCCAGTTGGTTGCTGGGACTTGAACTCAGGTCCTCTACTCCATGGCAGCAAGCGGGCAGGTGTAGGTAATGGAGCAGTGGCTCAGGGCTCATGTCCAGACCCATTGAAGTATGAGTTAGGAAGCTAACTGGGAATGGCTTGGGCTTTTGAAATCTCAAAGCCCACTCCCAGTGAAACCCGTCCTCTAACACCTCCTAATTCTTCCCTAACACTTACACCAACTTCGGACCAAGTATTCAAATATATGAGCCCATGAGGGCCAATCTCATTCAAAGTGCCGCAGTGTGTTATGTAGTTTTGGCAGGCCTGGAACTCACTCTACAGACCAGTCGGGCCCTGAGTTTACCGAGATTTTCTTGCCCTCTCTGGAGGGAGTTCTGAGCTTAAAAGTGTGCAAGACCGCACCTGCTGAGAGTAGCAAGTGCCATCTCTCAGCTTCCTGATACACCTCTGGAGAAACAACGATCCTATTCTTTGCTGTCTTTTTCCTCTTATTGTGTGCTGTAAGTTCTTTGTATCCTCCCGGACAAGTCCCTCAGGTTGGTTTACATTTAAGGCTGTTTAGAACAGGCCATTTCCAAACTTCCTGGTTCCTGTGTTTACTGGCTGGAGAGCTGGCAGAAAATAAACATTAGCTGGTCCTTGGGCACAGCCCACACTCTTAGGAGGTGACCGCTCACGTGCACTCCCAGTGAGAGTGGGTCAGGCCCTCCAGTTCCCTCTGAAGCTCTCTTCTCCTTAGCTTTCCCTATGTGAGAAAAGCCATCTCGGGGTGTAGAGTACAGGGGTTGTCAGGATCACCTATAGGAGTCTTCCCACCCTCTCCAGCCTCACCTACCTCTAAGAGTTCGCTATCTTTTCTATTTCTTCCCTCCTCTCCCTTTTCCCCTCCCCTCCCCTCCTTTCCCTGCCTCTGGTTTCCTCTGAAAATTATCCTTAAAGAGACACCTCTGAGGGCCGCCCCTGTGTGGCGTGACAGGGCACCTGGCTGCCAGGAAACTGAGAATGAGGCCTGAGGGCTGGGCAGTGTGGTCAGTGCTGAGTCTCAGGCAAAGGAAGGGACATTGCCTTCCCACAGGCAGTGAAGTGTGTGAAGTGGCCAGGCTGTTCTCTGACTAAGGCCAGAGTGAAACCCTGTGAGTTAAGATCACACCCCAGGGAGGAAGGAAGGGACAGTGGCTTCTTTCTGTCTCCAACACGGATCTTAGCAACATCATTCAGTGTTTATTAACCTCTAATGTTGAGCCAGGCATAGTGGCTAAGCATTTTGTATTCTTTATCCATTGAAATCCCAGCCATAACTTTAAGGGTTGGTGATTCCTTAGGCCTCCAAAACGGAAAGTGAGTCTGAATGAATAAACAACGTGACAGCTCCCACCCAGCATGCAGGTGGCAGAGCTGTGTGACTGGAATGTCTGCGCTCTTAAACTCCTTTTTGATGCTCAGAACACCCAAGTGCTGGAATCCAAAGCCTACACACGCTCATTCCACACTGAATTTCCATCAAAATTTGCATGGGAGGGAGCTACCTGCAGAAGAAAGAGCCCTGAGCATGGGTTAGAAACTGGCACCGAGGGCTGGGGAGACGGCTCAGTGGGTGAAGGGATTATTGCAGGAGAATCTCCATAGAAGCCAGGCCCAGGGGGCTGTGTCTGTAGTTCCAGCATTCATATGGGGTGACGGATAGAGGAGACAGGAAGATTTCTGAAGCCCAGGGGCCAGCTGGCCTAAGGAGGGCAGTGGAAAACGGCAAGAGACCCTTCCTTAAACAAGGTAGAAGGCAAGGTAGGGACTGACTTCCACACGTGCGCTGGCATGTGGACACCTGTAGTCACATGCACGAGAGCAAATGCTTACACACCCAAGATCAAAACCTAAACAAATAAACAAACGGCCGCCACTGGGAAGCGTCCAGCCCGCACAGGTTTTGTGTGACTCTAGTTGATTACATCATCCTTCTCGGGGTTTCTGTCCCATGCAAAGGAGGTAACATGCCTAAGTCACAGGGTTATTGTGAGTTCAGTGTACATTGTGGCTGGGAGTATGATTTGTCAACTCGAGCGCTTTGAAAAGTCAGAGGTTGTTATTCTTATTACATTGTTCACTTAACTCAGGGCACATCCTGTCATTAACAGCCCCAAATCTAGATGATAGGCGGTCTAAGTCTTAGCCAATGAGCTCAGTCCTGGCCCCGTCTCCTGAGCAATCCTCAAAACAACAAAGACGTGGTGCTGCTGAAGCACTGGGTTTAGAGATAACTTTGAAGCATGGATTTCTTTTATCTATTTATTTCATTGTATATGTGTATGTGGATATATATGTAGATGTGTGTGTGTGGACGTGAATTCCTGGATGTGCTGGTGCTTGTGGAGGTTGAATCTGACGTCTTTCTCAGTTGCTTCTCTACCACATTTTTCTGAGATTGGGTCTCTTACTGAACCTGGAGCTCACTTCTTCCACCTGGGCAGCTGCTAGCCGTCCCCTGCAATCTTCCTGCTTCTCTACCCATTCCTCTACATGCTGGGGTTACAGGTGAATGCTGCCATACCTGGGTTTTTTAATGTGGGTTCTGGGGATCTGAACTCAGGTCCTCAAACTTTTGTGGCAACACTGCAGGCTCTGGAGCTTTGTCGTCATTTGTTTGTTTGTTTTTTGAGACAGGGTTTATCTATGTAGTCCTGGTTGCCCTGGAACTTACAGACTTTTGTCTGTCTCTGCCTCCTGAGTACTGGGATTAAAGGTCGGGGTCACTGCCATCTAGCAGTTCTGGAGCTTTTGACCCTAGACTCTTGTCAGTTCTTCCTAACTCCTCAACTAACAGTTTGAGTCTTGGCCTTTGCTTCTCCTCTGTGGTACCTCGGTACCTATGGACTGACAGGCCTTACCTTTTCTTGATCTTAACAGGTGCAGGGTGGCTGATTGGGACAAAGAGGAGACATATTCATCAAATGCTCAATGCATTGGTTGGGACAGTGAGGCATGAGCAACTATGACATGTGTGTCATAAGCTGAGGTAGGGCCCAGAACTTCTCTTCCATTTCTCTGAGCCTCTGTTGGAACCTCCTGTAGGATGGAGTCGTGTCACTTGACTCACACCAGCCTGTGCTATCGGAAGGTATGGAGATTTGAGGGTTGGTTAGTGCAAAGTGTAGCATTACCACACCATGTGCATATTCCCTGCTGTCAGGTTATAGAGGGAAAGAGGGACAGTTCCTCCTCACATCACTTCTGTAGTGAGGTGGCGGCAGGAGAATCCTCCGGATGCTTGAAAGTTGACTAGCTAACGTGGAGTATTCAGAGAGCAGAAACAGCTAGATAGACTTTGTTTCCACAAGCTAGAAAGAGGTAACTGACTTCGGAGAGCTGGCCTCTCACCTCCACATGCATGCTCTGGCAAGTACATGCTTACATGCTCGTATAGCACACTAATAAATAACCTAGGAAGAAATGAATGATGGGGGCTGGAGAGGTGGCTCAGCCATTAAACACACTTGATACTCCTGCAGAAGACTAGGGTTTGGTGCTCAGAACACACATGGTGTGTTACAACTACTTGTAATTCTATCCAGAACATCTGGTACCCTCTTTTGACCTCCAAGGGCATCAGGCACTCATGCAATGCACATACGCACATGCAGGCAAAACATTCATACACATAAAATAAGTAAATCTAAAAAATTAAAAACATGCAGTGAGAAAATAAAAGCCAAGTGTCTTGAAGAATAATTTAAAAAGTCTGGTGTGGTGGTGGTGGTGTACACCTTTAATCCCAGAGGCAGGCCAGTTCAATCCCAGTTCAAGGCCAGCCTGGTCTACAGAGTGAGTTCCAGGACAGCCAGGATTATAACACAGAGCCAAAATGAAAACAAAAACGAAAACCAAACCAAAACCAAAACCAAAACCAAAACCAAAACCAAAACCAAAACCAAAACCAAAGCCAAAGCCAAAGCCAAAGCCAAACCAACCAAAGAAGGAAGGAAGGAAGGAAGGAAGAAAAAAAAAACCAGCCTGAACTTTAGAGGTAAAGAAAGGACAGTCAATCAAAGATATTTTGAGGAAGTACTATTCATTCATTCACTGGGTATTCTTGAGCCTTGAGCACATGCCATATAATGCACTAGGCACCGAGGATGCAGTAGTTACCACAGTGTGGTCCTTGATTTCCAGGAGCTGATAGTCTAGTGGTTTCAGGGGCATCAGCCTTCTCAGGATGACCTATGGGAAACAAGACAGACACTCAACAATACAGATTAAATGATGGAGTAACCATACTTGGCTTTGGGGGTCTAGGGAGACCTTTGTGAGGTTGAACTGCTTCAGCTGATGTGGGAAAGAGCAGCAGGATAAAGTGGGGCAGGTAGAATGTTGTGCTGGGAAGCATCTGTGGTTGAGAGGTCGTCAGCTGCAAAAGTTCTCACGGGTGTGAGGAGAGCAGAGGAGACCCATGTCTCTAAAGCACAGAGGAAGGAGTGTGCAGCGGCTGAGACAGGTAGGAACAACCCTGTAGGCCTTGAAGGCCGCTGCCTTCTTACTTACTTTTGGGTTTTGTGTTGATTACTTTTGTGCCGTTGTGACCAAAATACCTGACATAAATGATTTAATGAAGGAAGTTTTTTTTTTTCCTTTCACAAATTCTGAGGGTGTTCATGGTCACTTGGTATCATGGATAGAATGTAGAATGTCATGGGAGTTGGAGTGTGTGAGTGTGTATTCAGATCATGGCAGAAAGGGGGGGGGGACTGGGATGAACTCATTGAGACTCACTGCCAGTAATAATTTACTACTTCTGGTAATCGACTCTGCTTCCTAAAGGTCCACAACCTCTCAAAAAATAGTGTTATCAGCTGAAGACCAGAAATAAAACACATGAGCCTGTAGGCCACCTTTCGTAATCCAACCACAATGGTTGTGTCTTTGAGTTGGCATTTGGAAGGATTCGTGAATGAGCAATAGGATAACAGGAAGCAGTGAGTAAAGAGGGGAGTTGAGAAGGAACATGTGCACTGGGCTGGGGTTTGTCTGCAGAGGCCAGCCACAGCCAGCTCAGAGCTCTGGTTGTTCCAGCCAGGAATGGAGACATTCTCTTGCTGGTTCCTGTCCCATCCTTAGCCTAATGAAACTATAGTCTGTGTTCTTAAAACCTGCGGCTGGAAAGATGGGTGGCTCAGTGGTCAAGAATGCTTACTGCTCCATCACAGGAACAGGATTCAGATGCAAGTACCACACTGGGAGACTCTTTACACACACTGCTTCCTGTTTCTATCCTATTGTTCACTCACAGGTCCTTCCAAATCCCAGCGCAAAGACACGGCTATTGTGGGCTGAGTCCAGCTCTAAGAGTGCCCAACACTCTCTTCTGGCCTCTGTGGGTACCACCCACACAGACACGAACAAGCAACAGACACACACACACACACACACACACACACACACACACATCTTAAACCACCATTACTCTCATAGCTTCTCTTCCTCATAGCAATATTTAATATTTCTGCTATTGATGAAAAACTAGTTAACTTCAAATGGAATGGCTTAAAGCCATACTGGACTGTCAGTAATTGTTCTAAATTCTGTGGAAACGTGGTGGAAGGTCCAGGACAGCTTGAGTGATGCATTTGGCACCTTGATGATCTTCCATCTGCCCATTCTTTCTAACTGCCTTAGGCTTCCTCAAAGAGGGCGGATCCAAGACCAAGATTTGTGTCACACTGTGACATTTGGTAAATGGCTTCACATTTCATAGGTTCAGTGTGAATGAGGGGTGTGTGTGTGTGTGTGTGTGTGAGAGAGAGAGAGAGAGAGAGAGAGAGAGAAAGAGAGAGACAGAGACAGAGACAGAGAGACAGAGAGACAGAGAGACAGATTGAGAATTATTTCTATGTGGAAAAAGATGTTATTAATTTTATATCACCATTGAACTCACAGAATGAGTTGCCCTGTTGTTTAACTGAGCAGCACTCGTGGTCCTTAATGTCATAGCTCACTCACTTCACTCCGGATGCTTTTAAAATCACTCCGAGTGTCATTTTCCTCATCCATAAAACAGGATTATGACTCTCTCTTGGCAGACTTATGGGGACAGTACAGTCAGCAAACTATAAACTATGATTAATAACCTCCAGCTCTCCTTGGGCACAGATGATGTAGGTAGAAAGAGGTCCTGGGAACACAGATGATGGAGGGATGGAGGGAGAGAGGAAGGGCGGGGCCTGGGAACACAGGGGCTCTGGTCCTCCTGGTTTCGTCACATACTGGTATGCAGGTGAGTGATGGGGGTGCTCTACCTTTATCATCACAGAAATAGGAACAGCGAGGCTGGAGAGAGGGCTTCATGGAAGAGCAGCTCTACTAAAGGACCTGGGCTTTGCTCCTAACACCAATGTGGAGGCTTACGACCACCTGCAACTCTAGTTCCAAGGGACACCCACTTCTGACCTCCAAGGCACACATGTGACACACGCACGCACGCACGCACGCGCACACACACACTCTTAGTTGGTGTTCTAGCTGTGAAGAGACACGATGACAATGGCACCTTTTATAAAGGAAAACATTTAGCTGGGGTTAGCCGACAGTTTCAGAGGTTCACTCCATTATCATCATCGCGGTGTGTTGGCAGACATAGTGCTGAAGGAGCTGAGAGTTCTACATCTTGATTCGCAGGCAGCAGAAACAACTGCCGCCCCTAGGCTTAGCTTGACCAAATGAGGCTTGAAAGCCTTCCTGTAGAGTGACACACTCCCTTCCACAAGGCCACATCTTGTAATAGTGTCACTCCTTATGGGGCAAGCATTCAAATGCATGAGTCTATGGGGGCCATTCCTATTCAAATCACCACCACCTCTACCACCACCACCGCCATCACAATTCGCCCACTCACACAGGCAGACAAAATACTCACACACATGGAAACAAATGAGAAGCCAAAGTGAAACTAAGTACACTTGTCTCATTGGGTTGTCTTGAGATGAAAATTGCATTTCGTGGAGCAAATTCTGCAGGGCTGGGATTGTTTCCCTTTTAGAGCATCACTCGTGTGTGTGTGTGTGTGTGTGTGTGTGTGTGTGTGTGTGTGTGTGTGTGGCATATGAGTATAACAGGGTTCCTGTGTGTGTGCACATGCAGTAGAAGCCAGAGGTTTGTTAGGAAGTATTTCTCTTCATGTCTTCATTTTATCTTTTGAGTCATAGAGGAGCCCTCCTGCTGGTTAGAGACCTCACTCTCTTTGCTTCCCCAGCACTGAGATACAGAAATACACCACCACACCTGGCTTTTCACGAGGGCTGCTGTTCCAAACTCAGGTCCTCACGCTTCTGTGGTAAGACATTTGCAGACAGAGACTTCTTCCCAGCCGCTCTGGTTTAACATTAATTGATCTAGATTTTAGCTTTTGTTTTGGTGTTGGGAGTTTATCCCAGGGCCTTGAGCGTGCTAAAGCGTATGATGTACCATGAAGCAACATTCTCAGCATTGAGTTAATTAAAGTTAAAATGTCTCTATGTATCTGCCATGTTGGATGGAAATAATACTGGGTTTTGTTACTGCCTCATTAAAGTTGAGTTTTAGACAGCACCAAAGATGGAGACGAGGCACTCTTCAAATCGCTGCAGCTTCCAGACACAAAGCTGGAACCCTGACTCGATGCTTGGGTGTCGGCTCCATGTTTCACAGTTTTGCCTCCGGTCCTGGCCCTTCCGATGAGCTGACCGAGCCGAGGCCATAGCTGCACTTCCCTGAGATGTGGCAAAGAGCGGGTTTTCCTGTGGCAGGAGGTGGACCTCTTACTGTCCTGATGGGAGGTCAAGCATCCCCTGCTACTCTCCCCTCCCCATCCTCTTGGCCTGAAAAGCACCCCATTTAACCCCCACTTTTCCTTTCCCAGATTGGCAGAGAGAAGCCGAGGCAGGGGCTGGACTAATTGCCTGCATCGTCTCTGAGCTGGAAGCCAGGCTGGCTGGTGCTCAAGGTTTAATTAGCTGAAATAACTGCACATAATCATCTTTAAAATGATAGTGGTTAAAGCCCAGGCCTCAGCACTGACGATTATTCAATCGCTCTGCATGAGCATCCCTTTGCCAGCTCAGCCGTGCCAGTGAGGCTGCCAGCCTGTGCGGATGGCTCCGGTGTGCCCTATTGAAACATCTATCCCTCCTGCCGTTCTCATTCCATGTGATGGAGGAGGCAAGGCAGAGTGTTTGGGGCTCAGCCTGCATTTCTTCAAGGACAGAGATCACACCTCTCAAAAGGGAGAGTGTGTGGGGAAGGGGGCGGGGTCTGACCGAGGTTCTGAATTACTATCAAATATTCTCAGAGAGTAGCAATCAGTGAGTCCCCATGGAGATCATGGGCAAGGAGACACTGGCTCTAGCAGACGAATGACTATAGCCCAGTCTTTTATATCTGCAAGTCAATCTCTTTGTTTGGAAAATGGAGGGCACTCACTTTAATTTCAAAAATCTATTTTATGTGTCTGGGTGTTTTGTGGTAATTTATGTTTGTGCATCATGCCTGGTGCCTGAGGCAGCCAGAAGAGGGCACTGAAGACCTTAGAGTTACAGACAGTTGTTAGCTGTCATGTAGGACTGGGGGACTTAATCCAGGTCTCTGCAAGAGCAGCTAGTGCTCATAACAGCATAGCTATCCCTCCATGGAAAATGGAGAATTCTTACTTTTAAAGGTGCCCTGGAGAGTATTTTATTAATATAACAAATTACCACCACCACCATCATCATCATTTACAATTTTACACACATATGATTTACTTACTGGTGACTTTCATGTTCACTTCCCTACCTCCCAATCCACATTCCGCACAAATATCTCTTATGTTCATAACTATTCATTTTGTTCTGTATCTCGCCAAGATTAATCAGGGCCATGTGTACGACTATAGGTTTGGAGCTATGCATTTAAGGTTGTTGGTCTCACAGAAAGTACACAACTGAAGAAAGTGATCCCCCTTCTCCAAGAATCTAATGATAGCCAATAGTCAGAGTTAAAGATAGTGTGACATAAGCCCCTCTTCCTTTCTTGACTGATTCTTGGTGGGGTGATCTTCTTTAGGTCCAGAGAAGGTAGTTACAGTTGATGTGGCATTTAAATATTAATTAATTAATTAGTTAATTAATTAATTATGGTGGTGGGGACTGAGCCTAGAGCCTGGTCATGCTAGGCAAAGAGCCTTTGTCCCTGGATAAGCAGCACTTGGGTCATGGGCCTAGAACACAGCCCGGTTCTCTTCATTCTCCTGTTTTCCCTTTTCCCTTTTGCCAGGTCTTTGGATACCTTGATAGTGAAGAATGTGAGAGAAGAACTCAGTCAGGAGATTCAAAGGAGCTGATGACCTAGAAATAGCTGTGTCCTTCAGAGCCACCAGGACTTCTTCTGAGAGATGCAGTATTTAGAGGATGCCTGGAGAGTGAAAGGAGAGGCGGGGATCAGGTTCCCTCAGGGACAGACCACGCATATTCTCCCTGAGAAATCCAAGCAAGGGAGAGTCCTCCAAAGCTACTGACTAATTTGCACTGGACAGTGAAGCTGTGAGACAGAATGACCAGAAACTGCTATTCTCCCACATTAAAGTTGGAGAAATGAGGGAAGACTTATAAATATGGCCATTGGATTTCACTTTATTAACTAATTTATCTGCATCAAGTGATATGCTGCTCCTATGGGGGCTCATTCAATGACAAAATGTATTTTAATATAGCAGAGAGGCTACCAAACAGGATATCACTCATTGACAAGTGATTTATAGAAAAAAGATCATATATATGTATGTATATATGTATGTATAAACACATATGTATGCATCAAGGCATATGTATAGACATATATACATATGTATGTAGACATACACATACACACATATGCATGCACACATGGACATACAAATGCCTGTCATTTGGGAACCTTTCAGAAGCTATAAAATGTTTAGGAGTACATAAGTGCTCAAACTGAAGAATTTATTTTACATTTTCACCTAGACCCCATTTGCCATCAGACTTTTGCAGCATCTGTCTAGACAAAAGGAAAATGATTGTAGGACTGGAGGGAGGGAGAAAGGGCTCTGCTGACAGTAAATGGAGTGAGGGATGACCTAGGTTAGGCAGGTAAGAGGGCAGAACAGTACAGAGAGAAACAGCACCACCTAGGTACGGGAGGACTCTGAAACAACAGGGTGGGGAAATCAGGTTTTTGTCTACTCAATGCAGTATCTGTGACAGCAGGCATCAACAGCTATAGGATGAAAAAAATGAATGAATCAGAGCAGCCGTCATGGCATCTGCCTGCTTCTGCCTCCAGAGTTCTGGATTAAAGGTATTACCTACTCCTGGCTACAAGGGGCTTCAGGACTTCAGTAACCTTCCAAAAGCTAAGAAAAAAAATTTTTTTATGTGTGTGTATGATAAGGTCTTACTATGTAGCCTTGGCTGGCTTAAAATTCACTATGTAGCCAAGACTGGCCTCATAAAGATCTGCCTGCCTCTGTTTCCCGAGTGCTGGGACTAATAGTGTCTGCTACTATGCCCAGCAAGCCATTACATCTTTTTTTTAAATTTAATTTTTAAAATTGAAAATGAAACAATTTTCATACAATATATCTTATATAGAATATAATCTCCCTCATCTCTTCATAGATCCTTGCCACCTCCCCTCCTTTCCAATTTTATACCTTCTTTCTCTTTCTTTCTTTTTCTCCTTCTCTTAAGAATGCACACACACACACACACACACACACACACACACACACATACACACACACACATACACACACACGCACTCGTGGCCAATAAAAACAAAATGGGGAAACATAATATACAAGCAAAAGGCCAGTATGGTTAAAACAAAACAATACAAACAAACAAACAAGCAAACCACCCCCCCCCCCAACCTATTGAGTTAATTTTGTGTTGACCATTTATGAGTGTGGGACCTATCCTTAGGTGTGACCTACATTTCTAGTGAGATTCTATTGGGGAAAACTAAGTTTTCCTTTGGCAGTGGTTGTTTATTGAAGACAGTTTCTTAGTTGGGATGAAACATTGTATCCACTTCCCTTCTCAGTGCTGTACCGGATCTGGTTTGGATCTGTGCAGGTCCTAGTCAAGCAGTTACAATCTCTGTGAGTTCATATATGTCTGGAAGCCACTATTTCCTTGGTGTTATCCATCCCCTCTGGTTCTTAAAGTTTTCCCACCTCCTCTTTTGCAGAGTTGAGTCTTGAGGGTTTGAGGAAGACATTCCATTTATGACTGAACGATCCAAGCTTTATCATTCTCCATTCATCATTTATCATTTATCATTGTCCAGCTGTGGGTCTTTGTGTTAGTTCCCATCTACTGCAGGAGAAAGCTTCGCTGAGGAAGGCTAAGAGAGACACTGATCTATGAGTAAGGCAGAACGTCATTTGGAATAATTTTATTGTTATGTTCCTTTAGCAGAACAAAGGTATTTGGTTTTACCCTGGACCCATGGCCTATCTAATCTCAGGTTCTTGGCCACCTACGTAGTGTCAGGAATGTGTTCCATGTGATGGAACGGGCCTTAAATCTAATCAGAGAGTGTGTGGTTCCTTCCACAGTGTTTGTTTGTGCCATCAATATATTAAACAGGCAGGTCGCCTTTGTAGACTGAAGCTGGCTTGTAGTGACTTTCTCAATTGGTAGTGTGCAGAGTATCTCCCAGTACCATGAACACTGGTCACTAGAGGGGAAGGCTCTAGTTGGGCACCAGCTTGGTTTCTCACATTCAAATGAGATATATAGGTGTTATCTTCAGCAATAGGACCTTGCCAGTTTATGGAGAGCAGCCAGTAGACTTATGTCCACATTTTTTTTTTTTTAGATACAGTGTTGAACTTTATTTTTTTAATCATAGTAAACCTCTATTTTTTTTGAAAAATTATTTATTTGTGACATATTTATTTTCTTCATGAAAATTTGTATATGAGTGCTTTGTCTACCTGTATGTCTGAATAACTGTGGAGGCCAAAGGAGGTCATTGGATCAGAGCCAAAGAGTCTCGTTACAGATGGTAAATTGTGAGTCACCTTGTAGATGCTAGGAATCAAAAACCCAGTCCTCTGAAAGAGAAAAGGTAAGCTAGTGCTCTCAACTTGAGTCATGTCTTCAATCAATGACAGCTCATTTTTTTTCCCTCCATCTTTATTAACTTGGGTATTTCTTATTTACATTTCAATTGTTATTCCCTTTCCCGGTTTCTGGGCCAACATCCCACTAAACCCCTCCCCCTCCCCTTCTATGTGGGTGTTCCCCTCCCCATCCTCCTCCCATTACCGCCCTCCCCCCAACAATCACTTTCACTGGGGGTCCAGCCTTGGCAGGACCAAGGGCTTCCCCTTTCAATGGTGCTCTTACTAGGCTATTCATTGCTACCTATGAGGTTGGAGCCCAGGGTCAGTCCATGTATAGTCTTTGGGTAGGGGCTTAGTCCCTGGAAGCTCTGGTTGGTTGGTATTGTTGTTCATATGGGGTCTCAAGTCCTTCAAGCTCTTTCAGTCCTTTCTCTGATTCCTTCAACGGGGGTCCCGTTCTCAGTTCAGTGGTTTGCTGCTGGCATTCGCCTATGTATTTGCTGTATTCTGGCTGTGTCTCTCAGGAGAGATCTACATCCGGTTCCTGTCAGCCTGCACTTCTTTGCTTCATTCATCTTATCTAATTGGGTGGCTGTATATGTATGGGCCACATGTTGGGCAGGCTCTGAATGGGCTTATGTCCACATTTTTATGTGGATGTTGGGGAACTGAACTCAGGTCATCATGTTTGTGTGGTCAGTATTTTACTAAACAATCTCTTTGCCCCTTGGTACTCTTGTTTTGATGAGATTGATTTTTTTTTTTTAATTTTAACAAGTGATTCCTGGTATCCTGTGAATGGGTGATATCATATATGTTTTTTTCAAAATAAGATGTATTTATTTATTGTATGCATCTGTGCCTGCATGAGTTTTTATATACACCATATGCATGCAGATACTCCAGAGACCAGAAGGCACCAGAGACCCAGAACTGGAATTACACTGGCAGTTGTAAGCCATCGATGTGGGTGCTGTGAGCTGAACTCTTCCCTAAGAGCAGTACACATTCCTAACCACTGAGCAACCTCTCCAGCTCTGATATTGGCTGCTTTGACATCTTTGTCAAGCCTGACATCTGGGCGATCTCACACAAAATTTCCATTGCTGATTTTCTCCCTTTGGATTTGTGTTTTTCTTTTTCTCCATAATATTCTGATTTATTTGCTGAGAAGTTTTAGACATTGTAGGCAATAGGAATTCTGCAGACTGAGTCTCTTCATGATTTGTGTTTGTTGTGTATTTATTTTCTTAGTTACTTGAACCTCTTTTGTGATGCCTTTCAAATCGTTTCTCACAAAGTGTAGCCGTGGGCACCCTGACACTCACCCTGGGATGCCTTTCTTCAGTGGTGCTCTATTTGACTCTCCAAACATTTTCTTTAATTCCAGCACTCAGGAGGCAGAGTCATGTGGATTTCTGACTCAAGGCCAGTCTGCTCTACAAGGAGAGTTCTAGGACAGCAAGAGCGAAACAGAGAAACCCTGCATTGAAAAACAAAACAAAACAAAACAAAACAAAACAAAACAAAACAAGAGTATAGTATCACTTGAGATTTTAGTTTTTACCAATTTCCATTGTTGCTGTTGATATCCTGGGCTATCAGTTGCTTTGCAGTCTGATTAGATACAAGTTAAGAATAAGACTGACTTTGACCTAAAAGGTGTCCTGCCTATAAGATATGCAGGGTCAAAGATGGAGCAGGGACTGAAGAAATTGCCAAACAATGACTGCCCCAAATTGAGACCCATCCCATGGGCAAGAACCAATCCCTGACACTATTAACAATACTCTGTTATACTTGCAGACAGGATCTTAGCACAACTGTCCCGAGAGGCTCCACCCAACAGCTGATGGAAACAGATGCAGAGACCCACAGCTCTGGGACTCTTATGGGAGTTGGGAGGAAAGATCGAGGGTCTCCAATGGGATAGGAACACCACAGGAACCACAGGAAGGTTGACAGAGTCGACTAACCTGGACCCTTGGGGGACCCAGAGACTGGACCACCAACCAAACAGCTACATGGGCTACATAGGCCCCCTGCACATATGTAGATGTAGCTGGGTCTTCATGTGGGTCTCCCAACAACTGGAGTGGGGGCTGTCCCGAATCTGTTTTCTGTCTGTGGATTTTGTTACCCTAATTGGCCTACCTTGTCTGGCCTCTTTGGGAGAGGATGTGCATGTGTAGTCCTTCCAAGACTTGATGTGCCAGGGTGGGGTGATACTCAGAGTGGGGGCCTTCCCCTTTCCAGAGGAGAGGGGATGGAGGATGGGGGAGGAGCTGTGTGTGAGGGGACTGGGAAGAGGGGGAAGATATTGGATCTAAAGTGAATAAATCTCTCTCTCCACCAGGCTCTGAGTCCTGTGAAGGCTTGGTGGTGTTTTGATACCACTGGGCTTACACTGGAGTCCTCCAAAGAGGAGAAACAGGCAACACTGCTCAGTGACTGGCAGGCGCCTGGAACTCTAGCTTTCTTTGATTGCTGTTATCTCTGTCTGCCTCCGATTATCTCAATCAGCACAGAGTGTGCTGACGTTCATGTCTTATCAGAGTGTCACAGTCAACGAAATAGGATGGTACCATCTTAATCTCTCCTTTCTCCTCCCTTTCCCTATCAAATTCCTATATAGTGTTTATTTTTTTCTAGTGTAAAGACTGGGATATATTTGAATAAACACCTTCTCCCTGCATATTTATTACTTTGACCAACTCAACATGTACACACCTTTAAAAATGCTAAAATTAGTAGGTACAGTACCAAAAACTCCAGCACTAAGTCCATGGATATAAAAAGGTCCAGATAGACGGCTCAGGAACCTAGGCAAAGTGCTTAAAAGTTTTGTAAAAATTTTATTTAAAAAATTATTTAATTAAAAAAACGTTCATACATGCATATATCGGGTAGGCTTTGAATTAGAGCGGAGGCAGATGCTAGTCTTAGAAGCAGCCACTAGGTGGTGCTGTGTGCCCAGCGATGAGATTCTCGCCTTTTGTGGCTTCACTATCATCTTTTTCTCACCAATTATCAGTTTAGTAAAGCAATTTCTCAGTCTCTTTCTAGCCCATAATTTTCCTTAGTCAGACAATTTCGGTTTTCCTCTCTCGTGTCATCTTTGCAGAGTGACATCCTTAAGGAAGAAGTCATGCATAAGGCTGAGGTTAATTCAACGCCTCCTGGTTTTATGCCTGTATCAACCAAAGAGAAAAATAGTTATGACAAGATTATTCCTTTTTTTCTGTCAAAGTCAAAACATAATACTGTGTCACGACAGTGTGCTGTAACTACATTTCGAGAAAGAATAAGTATGTCAAAACCTTGGACGGGGTGGAGGGGTGTGAGATTGTTTTTTGGGGTCACTGGCGACCTATGCTTGGGATCTGGGACCTGTTCACCCTCAAAACCATAACCTGATTTGCTTGTAGGCAAATCTTTTTAAAGGGCTCACCCAGTTCAAAAGCCACACTATTCTGGGGTTAGCAGTTCCAGAGACCTGAGGTCTTTTAAGGAGAGAAGATGCCAGTCATAGCGGGGTCTTCTGGGACTTACCCTGACAGGTCTGAATCCCTGAAGCAGGTTTACAAGGCAGTGCTGCAAACTGGCCCTGGAGAAAGGATGAGGCTGAGTACCGGGACATGGCCACTAGAGGGCAGCATCACCAAGCAGTCAGAGGCACTAAAAATGCGCCCCCCGCGCTCGTAGGGTGTTCTAGCAGAGCCCATCCGTGTTCAGTGTCTTATTTGACCAACCACAGCATCCCTGAGGAGTATGGAGATAATGTAGCACTCGCTTGATGTCTTTTTGGCAAGACACATGGTAACTGGGTACCTGTGATCTTGGAAGGGCCTGGGAACTGAGGGGCAACTCACAAGCAGAGCCTTCCGATATACAGGGGCAATTCACACTTGGACTCTTGATCTTGCTGCCTCTACCTCCCGAGTGCTGGGATTGTAGGCATGTGCCACCATGCTTGGCCAAGGAAGAAATATTTTGTGCAGAAGGAAATTAGGATGGAAATTATCATTAAAAAGGGAAAAGCGGGATTTCAAAAACATCGTGGCTTTGTGAGTCGCTTAAGACCATGAGCTGTGTAGCTTCACAGTTATGACTGCAAACCTTGGGACCAACAGTCCCCAATTTGAATCCCATTCTAGTCCTTGGAAGTGGGGGGACCTGGGCATGCTTCGTAATCTCTGTTCCCCAGTTTGTGAAATTCTAACTTGGGGAGATCATCATTTCAGAATCATTACTGACTCCCCCGTAGGGTCGCTGTGAGGGTTAAAGAGAATCACTGTAGCAGGAAGTGTTTTACTGTTCGCTCACTCTGTGCAGGCAACAGGCTTAAAGCCCTCAACTTTAGCATTTCATAATTGTGACAACCAGTGTGTTCCATTTTGCAGCTGCTTAAAGTGAGGCGTGGCTCCATCAGCACCCCTGAGTATGAACTAGTCAATTTCCTCTCCAGAGTCTCCTGCTTTTACTGCTTCATTATCCTGCTTTCATTGAACAAACGTTTGTTCAACAGCGGGCTGGGGAGATGGCCCAGTAGGTAATGTGCTTGCTCTACCAGCCTAAGGACTTGAGTTCCGACCCCTGGGCACCCATGTAAAAACCAGGTTTGTGGGTGTATGCCTGGCACTCCAGTGCAGATGGGGGTCAGAGACATGTGGGTCTAGGGGACTTTCCAAGTTCCAGGTTCAGTGGGAGATTCTGTCTAAAAAAAAAAATAAAGTGAATAATCTCACCTAACACCATACTTTCCAGTATACTCTCCAGAGATTCTCCCATAAATTTCATTTTCTTTACAGCTGAATAAGATTCTGTTGTGTATCTGTACCATATTTTCATTATCCAATAATTTGTGGATGGCACCTAGGCTGGTTCCAGTTTCTAGCTATAGTAAATAGGCACGGACAATAAGTGTCTCTGTGGTGGGAGAGGCCTGGGAATGGAGCATTTGGGTCATGTGGTAGTTCTAACTCTAGCATTTTGAGGAACCTTCCAGACTAGTACCCACAGTGGCTACCCCAGTTTACATTCCTACCATTAATGAGTAGAAGCGTTTTTCCTACTCCACAGCCCCTTCAACACTTATAGTTAGCTTTCTTGTTAAGGTCATTATGCCTGGCGTGGGGTGGCACCGTAAAGTAGGTTTAATTTGCATTTCCCTGACTACCAGGGCGGTTGAACACGTTTACAAATGCTTATTGGCTCTGGTTCTTCCATTGGGACCTGCCTGTTAATTTCACCAGACTAGCAGTGCTTGGCAGTTTTGATTTTTTTTGGCACTTAATCTTTGTACTTCTTTGTAAATTCTAGATATTAACTCCCTGTCTGAAGTATAGTTGTCAAATGTCTCCCATTCTGGAGGCTGTCTTAAAAATGAAAGATGATGTTTAATATCTCTTATTCTAATTAAAAGTAAAATTAAAAAGTAAAAAACAAAACAAAAAAAAAGAGTAAGTTGGAGAAGCAGCCAAGGATGATGTTGGGACACTATCTTCTGGCCCCCACATGCCCCCGCACGGCTGAGCACATCGGTGCCCCTGCACACCTGTAATTGTTACTACCATTATTAACTATTGCTGTAATGGGGTGACCCGTGGCCTGATCTTCATGTTTCTATTATGTAATCACAAACTGGATTGGCCTTGCGAAGTTTGAATTTGTGTTTTATGTATACATATGTGTACCTGAGCATATGATATGTAGCACATACACACAGGCTTGTGTGGAGGCCAGAAGAGGCATTAGATTCCCTGGGGTTGAAATTGCAGTTGTACCACGATATGGGCACTGGGAACCCATCCTGGATCCTTTGCAAGAACAGCAGGTGTTCTTGACCACCGAGCCCTCTCTCCAGCCCAGATATCCTTTTACAATTTTGCTGGGAGCTATGGGCTGTTTGTTTTCATCCAGTCTTTTCATGTTGCACACCATAGGTGGAGGAGAAAGCACACTCTATCTCTGAGACTTCTTTGTAGACCGACTTCAGTAAAGCCATCACCGCTCACTTCCAGGTGCACAAGCAGTGTGCTGGGTTGGAAAAATACTCCCTTGGAAACATAGTACTGAGGTTTTTTTTTTGGAGTCAAAGTCAAGATCTTTATCTTTAAGAAAAGTCATTTTAAAACTTATTTGTATGTGTCTGCATGTGGCTTTGTGCAGGTGAACGCAGATGCTCCACAGAGGCAGGAGGTGTTAAATTCCCATGGAGCTGGAATTCTAGCATGTTGTGAGCCACCCTACATGGGTCCTGGGAACTGAACTCATGTCCTCTGCAAAAGAAGTACACAGCCATCAAACCATTTTTCTAGTCCCTGAAGTCAAGGTCTTTCCACTACTCAGAAGCCACAGGACCCTGAACCAGTGATGTAACCCTCTGCGTCTCAGTTTAACAATCTGTAAAGTACATGTCACTTTATAGCATTTAATATCTATTTTTTATTGTATTTTATGTATGCATGCATGTATGTGTTTTGCTTGCACATATGGGTGAGCAAGAGGAGGGAGTCAGGACCTTGAGACTAGAGTTATAGATACTTGTGAGCCACCATATGAGTGCTGAGAATTGAACCCAGTTGTCTGGAAGAACAGCTAGTGCTCCTAACAGCTTAGCCATCTCTCCAGCTTTACTTTATAGCATTTAAAAGACAGACTTGGCTGGGAGCTAGTTCAGTTGGCACATGCTGGCTGAGTAAGTATGAAGACCTGAGTTTGATGCAGGAGCACATGTAAACTATTCCAGGCATGGTGCTGCACCCCTGCTGGAGAGGTAGAGACAAGTGGATCTTTGAGGGTCCTTAGACAGCTTAGTTGAATAAGTAAGGTCTAAGCTAGTGACAGATACTGTTGAGAAAAGACATGTGCGAGATGGGTAATAATCTCGAGCCTCAAGGTTTGACACCTGGCCTTCACGTACATTTGCACACATGTGCACTTGAACCCACATATGCAGCTACATGCACTCATATATGCACCCACACACTCACACATAGCACAAAACAAATTAGATTGAAAAAAAATAAGTGACTGATAATAAACTTAGTGTACCAGGATGCAAGATTTGGTTATAAGTAGCGGCACTCTGGCTTAGAGAGGGAAGAAATCACTTGTCCCTGATTCAACTTCATGACAAATTACCCATGATTCCACGATCCAAACTGCATCCTCTCCTTCCTTTTGTGTTGATCTGGAAAACTGTACCTGTTAGGAGCCCCCTCATTCTAAACTAACACCAGAGACTGAAGCCGACATCTGATCCTTTATCTCAGCATTGTCCAATAAGAATATTACACAGGCCGCGTAACTGATTTTAAATGCGTAAGCAGTCCATGAAGAAAGTGGAAAAAAGTGAACTTCATTTTTATGTTCTATTTATTCTAGCCTATCTAAATTATTATTATTCTTAGAGGGAACCTGTGTGAACATTTCTGATGAGGCATGGCCACATCCTTTTTCTTACTCGGCGTCCTTGACGCTTAGCGTGTGTTTTACACTCACAACTCACACTGTTTCCTAGGCCACAGTTCCATGGCTCATGGCTGAGCAGCGAGGGCTACCGTGCAGGGATAGCTCTGTAGAAGTATCTTATTTGGGATGAAATGATCAACCTTTTGGCCTTGTCTAACTTTACACCCATATTCATTAGCATATATATTAATTATAAAGTATTACAAGTATAGTAAGGGAATTCACACTGATATTCCTATATGTGCACACAGTGTACTAGTGTGCCTTGATCACTGTCACCCCTCTTTAGTTTTTCTCATCCGCTGGATTCCTCATCCTTTTCACTTTCACATCCCTAATGTTTTTTTTTCCCCCCTCTTCCTTCCAAGCCCTGCTCCTTGCCTAAATCTCACATATGGGAGAAAACACCATGTTTGTCTCACAAAACCGGCTTGTTATTCTTGACAGGATGATGTCAAGTCCCACGCTCTTAACTTTAAAGGGCATCATTTAATTCTTTATGGTTGAATACAATTTCATCGTGGATATATACCATAGTTCTTTATCTATTCATCAGCCGTTGATGGGCACCTGTCTGACTCTATACCTGGACAATTTTGAGTTTAGCAACGTGGCCTTGACTAACTGCAGTCCTGTGACATTTTAAGCTCTTTTGTTCTGTGTCTCTGTGACTTGGTGCACTGGGCCCTCGACATGGTAAGACTTTACTCTCCCATTCTCACTGACTCCTGTCACTGGTGCCAGGTTATAGAGATACCCAGTCTCTAAAATGACTTCCACCTTCCAGACAAGGAAATAGAGCCTTGCAATGGTTAGATTTTTCAAGACTTAGGTAGCAGCATAGGCTCTAACCCCTTTGCTTTGAACTCTGCTTTACGGATGGCGACCCTGTGGGAGGGACAGGGCTGCCCAGACTAGAATGAAAATGGGCTGTCAAGGTCAAGAGTGAACATCTGGGGGCTGGAGAAATGGCTCAGTGGTTAAGAGCACTGACTGCTCTTCCAGAGGTCCTGAGTTCAAATCCCAGCAACCACATGGTGGCTCACAACCATCTGTAATGAGATCCGATGCCCTCTTCTGGTGTGTCTGAAGACAGCTACAGTGTACTTATATATAATAAATGAATAAATCTTAAAAAAAAAAGAAAGAGTGAACATCTGGCCATTGAGGCACACAAGCGGTCCTAAGGCACCCTTCAGGATGAAGCAGAGGAGGGAGATATCTGCTCTCCATGGAGTGGGAAAGGCAGGGTGAAGATGCTTTGTGTAGCTGGCGGAATGCAGCCTGTGCTCTTTTCCTCGGGGAGAGGGGTCAGACACTGTTGTCACAGTGCTGGAGGGCCGGGATTTCCTCCTTTGGCTCTCCGAGGCTAGCCTTCCCCCAGGCCCAGTCCCCTTGCACAGTGCCTGGGGCCTGATTGCGTTGATCTTCTCCCCTGGAGGACCAGCCCCACATCCTCCCATTGTCAGAGCTGATACCGTCCCTCATTAATTTAGACTCATGTAAATATTTTTGGAAGCGTTGCTTTGCTGTCCTGAAGGTTGGTAGGGCTGAGTGTGAGCTGGCTGGGGTCTCATCCGCCCCTTCCTGATCTCCTTCCTGCCTCTGTTGTTTCCTGCCCTCTGCCTCTTGCCTGAGTCCCTCATCACAGCTAGACAAAGGCCAGGGAACTGTGGGGAGAAAGCTTCCTCTGTAGGAGTTCTTGGGGAGCTGGGAGGGGCTGACTGGGTGGCCCAGGGACAACTGGGCAAAGCCCTTTCCTTCCCTGGACATTGCTTTCCTTCCCAGTGAAAGCCAATGTGTGGAATAGCTTAGTAGCCTCAACCTTTCACCATCAAAGTCCACTTTGCTCGCTTTCCTGTTCTTCCCCGGTGAGCTCTCTTCAGGGAAAGATTCTGTTTGTCTAACCCACACCATTTATTAAATAATAATGATTCTATCTTCTCAGGGTTTACTCAACAAGGGCCTGCTGAGCAGCATGGGAGGACCCAGAGCCACCACGTGGATTTGCTAAGACCAAGGCTTGAGCTGCTGGTGCGTGGCATTTAGAGGTTTATCTTGTGAAGGGAATGGGGGCCAGGCCATCTCCAAAAGATTTTATGCGATGCTGATTGGCCCCCTGCTACCACCCTTTCCCCTGTGGTGTCTACTTCGAAACCAAAGACCTCAATGAATTTAGGAATCTTCTTCTTCCAGATCCCAGGAGCTCAGTCTTTATCCACACCATCCTGAGGAGGGCCCTGATCCTTTCTGAGGTTATACACACAGTGGTAATCTGATTCACACGGGTTTGTCAGAGTTGCCATGGATGGGGTTCTGTGTGTGTGGGCCACGGTGGGTGTTGGTGAGTAAGACCTCAAGCAGGATGGCCGGAGAGAGCAGGAGAGACTTCCAGATTCCTGCTGATCCTGTTTTAATCCATCGGATAGGGCTTGGTGCCACGATTGGAATCCGATCCTGCATTTGGTGACAGAGATCAGTTCACTCTTCCCTTTTGACCTCATTGGAAAGAAAGCCACTTGCCCAGCCTCTGTTGCAGCTGGTGCCACAGTCCCCAGAATCATAGAAAAATGGACCCGACTGGTCCAGTGTCTTCACGGACAGATAGAGAAATTTGTTGGGGGCGGTGGTGGTTGGGGGCTTGTTTGGGAAGCAATTCAAGCTTCAGACAAAGGGAAGCTCATCATTCTAGATTCAGTTAGGATGCCAGAGACCCCATGAGGCCTCCACAGACTATGTTTGCTTAAATTACCAGCTTTCATTTATTCTCTGCACCATTACCCCAGTTTAACTCTCTTTGTGGTGTTTATCAGGACCCCAGTCCTCTGCCTTTGCTCACCAGTCACTTCCTCACCCCTAGCAGGGCAGGGGATCAGAGACAAAGCCTGACTTATTCACTTTATGAGCTCAGAGTCCAGCAGTCTGTCACATGCACTAGTTGCTTGACAAACACTAGCTGAGTGAGTGGACATAGGCAGGAGGGGATTGGAACTCACATCCCTGGGTCTCAGGCTGCTGTGTTATTTCTGTCTTTTCTGTCCAGGGTGCTCAGGGAGCCTAGAGAATTTGAAATAGGGCCAAGAAGTTGGAAATGGTGCCAAATGGTGGAATGAATTAGGGCGGGGACGAATGCAGAGATGTCAGAGGGGGTGGGGTGGAGTAGGGGAGATTTGTCTTTAATTGCTAAAGATGACCATTTGTTTTGGTCAGATAAGGAGTAGGGCTGGGGTGGTACTGCAGTCCTGAGGCTGAAGGCAGTAACACTAGAGCAGTGCGATGCTGGATCAAGGAAGGTAGCACAGTCTACCTCCCTGTTCCTCCTCACCTCCCCACCTCCCCCAGATAACAAACCAGATGCTAGGGACACAGCTGTGGCTGCCTCTTGGGGGTGGGGGGGAGAGAGAGAGAGAGAGAGAGAGAGAGAGAGAGAGAGAGAGAGAGGGCAAGCAAGCCTGTTGTGCCTGTGGAGTTCAAAGCAGACCTGTGAAGTCAGGGGCAGAGCAGAGAGCTCGAGGGAGGAGGTGAGAAGTCAGTGAGGGGCAGGGAAAGGCTACACTTCTACTTTGATGTCCCAGCACAGAGCTTGAGCCAGGTCTGGGTGGGGTCTCAGCAGATGGTTTTAGCTTTCCTCCTCAACCCAAAGCTTTAGAGAGAGCTAATTAACCACACTTTCCTGTCCTCTAGGCAGGATGTTTACCTAGTCCTCTGAACCTATGACATAGCTGTTTGAGTCCAGGCCACACTCCTACCCCACTGTATACAAGAAAGCACGTTCCCCTTCACACATACATACGTACACCCATTTACTGCACGTGCAAGCAAGGCACACCCTTGCACACACATGAGTTTACACACACAGTGCCATTCATGTCTGCAGTGTGCTCACAAGTGTCCCTAGACGTCACATCTAAGTGGCCTTACATCATGTATAAAGCTTGTACTTACCAAGTGCACATGACACTGTCCGTCACAGCCCAGGCTCTCTTTGTTTTCCAGATGAGTAGTTAGTCTGTGGGGGGCAAGGTTGGGGAAGACTTCAGAACCCAACTCTAGAATTTTCACTCTGCCAGCAATATTGGCTCTTCTCAAACAGCATGGAACAGGTCCAAGACACTTTTCTGCCAGGAACTGTTTATCTTCGACTTGTCACAATACCTGGCAGAAATCACCTAGGAGAGTGAAGTCCCCTAGGAAACCTGCTTGTTCCTCTCCTAGGCCAACCGGCCCTGGAGACTCTGGCTAACAACCCCACCTTAAGCTTCTGCTTTACCACATGGCTGCAAGGAGATTATGCTGGATCTGTTTTGCCAAAAGTTGCCCTTGCTATGACAGTAGAATGGTCCTAAGGTACAGACCCATGTTACCACCAATCCTCTAAGCACATCTCTAATGCTTAAATTCAACAAACACTTACTAGGAGCTAAACCGAGAGGTTAGATGACAGACAGATATCAGTTCCAGGGCTGGGGTATGTGTAGCCCCTGAATCTTGGGGCACATCAGGCTGGCCTGCAGCCTCAGTTCTGTTTACCAATCCCACATCTTCTATGATGGATAGTGTGGTGGGAGTCAGGGATGGATCAGCACCAAGTTGGGTGAGGAGTGAGCCTGGCTGTCAGTGTTGGGATCACTCAGGCCGTCTGGCTCCCGCTAGCTCTAGGCTAGAATCTGGGTCTTATCAGCAGTCCACCATTCCAGGCACAGATCATTGACCCTTGTTCCATCCCAGGCTCCCAATCCCCTTCCCTTTGAGTTGAGACAGGGAATTAAAGAAATGTATCCAGGTTTTTGGCCATGTAGAACTCTGGGTTTGCATCTGGCTTGGAATCCAGGCAGGACAGCTGGGAGAGATAGACAGGAAGTTGATTTTAAGGATGTTGAAGCTTTCTTGTTTCCCTCCCACTGTGTCCTCAGTTATCCAGGGTTGCTCCTGGATCTTTCTGGAAGCATAAAAAGAAATATGTGTGATGTCAGCATCAGTTTTTGTTCTGGAATGGCTACAGCACAAGTGCTTACTCTCTATCCTCATCTGGAGAAAATTGCCCCCTGCATGACTACGTGGTTCCTCCCGATAGGCAAAGAGATCTGAAGTGGCTGGGCTGGTGATCCATGTCTACTTGGCCACACTGTCATCTGCCACCTGTCCAGAAGAAGCAAGTGGGCTTGCATACTCAGGTTGATGAAGCCCCAGCTCCAGTATGATGACTACTGCTCTGCAGAAGGACAAAGTCCTTGAGGCAGAGTCGTGCTATCTTTTCAACTAGCACAGTCAACCACGTGTTCTTTCCAGCAATGGTAGATACATAAATCACAGCTATCCTAGCATCCTCCCATATCTGTATAATGCTTATCATGTGATAATTTCAATTTTAAAATGGTTGAAGGGCTTCATTTTGTGGCTGAGAGAACAAATTACTTTGCCTCTCTTGTGTCTCTGTTTCCTTATCTTTCTGCCAAGGCTAAATAAGAGTATATATCTTCTAAGTTCTGTGTGAGTGTGTGTGTGTGTGTGTGTGTGTGTGTGTGTGTGCGCGTGTGTGCGTGCGTACTCACCTATGCATATGGAAGCCAGAGATTGCTATTAGAATGCTAGGTCTCAAAAGTTTCTCTATTTTTTGACTAAGGCCTGTCATTGAACCTGACTGCCTTGGCTAAGCTGGCTAGCCAGTGACGCCCAAGGGTCTCCCTGTCTGTGCTCTATCAAGTAGTGGGTTACAGATGCATGCTGTCTTTCCTGCTTTTATGTGTGTGCTGGGGATATGAACTCAGGCCCACATGCCATCTCCTTGCCTATCTCTCACATTGTTTTACCAAAGAGACAAATAAAACTTATAGAAGAATGCCTGACCCTCTATGTGAGCAGTGTACAGTGCTCAGGAGACCCAGACAGAGGCCCTTAGGTCCTTTCTTATCTTTCTTTCCACCCCTCTTTCCTGCATTTCCACATTGCATCCCAAGACTTGGCCACCGTTGTTTTTATTTTTCCTCTTTGCATTTTCTGGTTTCCTTGTCAGTATATCCTTTGTGTCTCTTCTACCCCCTATCCTCAGGAAGCTCTTCCTGTTCAAAACCTACCAATGGAGATGCTACAAGCTCTTTCATTTACCTTGTTTTATATTTTGATATGGGTGTTAATGCCTCGAATTCATTTCTGCCTCAAACTTCAGTCTCTGCCTCTCAGTTGTTGAGATTATAGGCATGTACTACCTTGCCTGGCGCCTAGAATACATTTCCTTTAAGAAGGGAATTAATTCCCCATGTTAGTCAACCTGATACTTTCTGATAAGCATTCAGAATTAGACCTTGTCTTGAAAAAATCTTGAGGTGTGGGAACACTGGTTAACGTTTCTGCATAGCAACCAGAGACCAGAACTGAGGAGGCCTTCTGTTTTATTTGAGACAAAGTCTCATTGTGTTGCCAAGGTTGTCCCCAAACTTTTGGATGCAAGTGATTCTCCAACGTCCACCTTTAAAGTAGCTGGTATTACACAGTGGGCATGCATAGTGCTGCCTGCCCAGTGTCCTTTTATAGACAAACTCTACTTAGTCACAGTCTCTGACTCCCTGCTATCACAAACTGGTTGTTTTGCCTGAATACATGCTTAACTTATCCATGAAGGTATCTGAATTTGTCTACGATAAGCCCTCCTTCCAGGAAGCGGTTATGAGCTTTGAAAGCCTTTGCCATGGATGACTAAGGCTTACCTAGTTCTGGCCCATTTCATTCTGCACCAACCTTTCCCCTTCCTCTCTCCCACTCCTTTTCTCTCCCTTCCTTCTCTCCCTTCCTTTCTATCTTCCAACCTTATCCCCTGATTTGGGGGGGCATGGAATCCAGGGCTTCACACTCTGCTATTAAGCTAAGCTTGTCATCTTCCTGCCCACATCCAGGTAGCTTCCCTCACTTTGAGGAGGTGAAACAGAAAGGACGCACTTTAAAAAAACAAAACAAAAAAACCCTTATCTTGAGCATCCTTCCTCTTCCTGCAGAGCCCTGGGGACAAGGCCAGATGGGAGGGTGACTACAACATCTGCTCGGGGCTGCTTCTTTTTCTGCATCCTCCTCTAACTCAACTTCCTGACCCCATGCGGTCTTACGAAACCTCTCGACCCATGGAGATTGGTAAGGACCCGAGGAATGAACCGAGTTCATGTTCTTGCCACATAGTAATTCACACATTTATTCTCCTTTTCTTCCTCCTTCCCCAATTCGGGCTTTTACTTATTCAGTCAACAGCCAGATCTCCCTGAAGGCATGCTAGAACTGTGTTCCGCCCGTGCTTAGAGAAGAAGAAAAGTAAACAACCCACCATAACAAAATCTACCCGTGACCTTTGTCATCAGACACTTACCTTAAGCCTCAGTTTCCCCATAGATTTAATGATGTGCCTAGGAGCCAGTTTGTCTCAGTTTCTTTCCTCTTGTGACTCTGTCAACTAACTTTCTAACACCTCTATCTGCAAACTACAAACTCTGGTCTGCCAGCAGCTTATGAACTGTAAAGACATTTCATTATGCTTTTGTCTGCAAATCACCAAAGTTCTCAGAAACCCTAGGGTTGAAGCCGATGTGTAGAGAAGAATGAATGAGGTTCAGGGAATCCTAGAGTCTCATCTGGGTGGGGGTGGGGTGGGAGTGCAGGGTCAACAGGGACCATCCAGATGCTGGGACACCCCTGTGAAATATCACACCCTCTCTGCCTGGGGCTTGTCCTGGATTTAGGTCAAACTGGATTTCAATCTGCATAATTTGTCTCATTTAGAAGGGTTGGGAGAGGGTGAGAACAGGAGGGTGAATACTGAGGACGGGGATAGATACCCCTCCCCCCCCAAAAAAAGGCAGGCATGAAGTGGTGGCCAGAGGGAACCAGAGTGAAGAGTCTGGAGTGAAGGCTGGTAGCAGCTAGAGAGAGGAGGTGGGACCAGGAGGAGTTGCAGGCTGGCCAAACACAGATAATTGTCAGCCCAGCACAGTAGGGGTCAATTTAGTCTACTTACCCAGTGGCAAGAAGGAAAAAAAAGTGGGCTGTGACTTAAAGATCTTAAGACTCACTAGAGAGGGAGGGGTTAGCCTGGGGGTGGGAGGAGAGAGTGTGGAGTTTTTAGGAGGAGACAGAGACTCAGGAGGGTGCAAGGAAGTGTCTTAGCTGAGCTGGGCTAGGACCAGGAAGGTAGAGGTGCAGCTGCCTGAGAAGCACATCCTGCTGGGTCTGAGCTCCCAGAGAGGCTCGTTCTGCATGCCGGGAAGGGCTCTAAGCACCCTCAGACCGCTCACTCTGAGGTTTGAGCCAAGCCTCCAGGGTGCTTGCTGAGTTGGTGAGATAACTTTGGAGCTGGTGTCCCTGGGACTCACTGCCCGACTTCCTTCCATTCACCACCATGGAAGATGATGGTTACAACTACTACGGGGCTGACAACCAGTCTGAATGTGACTACGCAGACTGGACGCCCTCTGGAGCTCTCATCCCGGCCATCTACATTCTGGTTTTCCTTCTAGGCACCACAGGCAATGGCCTGGTGCTCTGGACCGTGTTTTGGAGCAGCCGTGAAAAGAGACGCTCAGCTGACATCTTCATTGCCAGCCTGGCAGTGGCTGACTTGACCTTTGTGGTGACTTTGCCACTGTGGGCCACTTATACCTACCGGGAGTTTGACTGGCCTTTTGGAACCTTCTCTTGCAAGCTCAGCAGCTACCTCATCTTTGTCAACATGTACGCCAGTGTCTTTTGCCTCACCGGCCTCAGCTTTGACCGATACCTGGCCATTGTCAGGCCAGTGGCCAACGCTCGACTAAGGCTGCGAGTCAGCGGGGCCGTGGCCACAGCAGTCTTGTGGGTGCTGGCTGCCCTTCTAGCTGTGCCCGTCATGGTGTTCCGTTCCACTGACATCCCAGAAAACAGCACCAAGACCCAGTGCTACATGGACTATTCTATGGTGGCCACTTCAAACTCAGAGTGGGCCTGGGAGGTGGGCCTTGGGGTGTCCTCCACTGCTGTGGGCTTTGTGGTGCCCTTCATCATCATGCTGACCTGTTACTTCTTCATTGCCCAAACCATCGCTGGCCATTTCCGAAAGGAGCGCATCGAGGGCCTGCGGAAGAGGCGCCGGCTGCTGAGCATCATCGTGGTGCTGGTGGTGACCTTTGCCCTGTGCTGGATGCCTTACCACCTGGTGAAGACTCTCTACATGCTGGGCAATTTGCTGCACTGGCCCTGTGACTTTGACAGCTTCCTCATGAATGTCTTTCCCTATTGCACCTGCATCAGTTACGTCAACAGCTGCCTCAACCCCTTCCTCTATGCCTTCTTTGACCCCCGATTTCGCCGAGCCTGCACCTCCATGCTCTGCTGTGACCAGAGCGGGTGCAAAGGCAGCCCTCACAGCAGCAGTGCGGAGAAATCTGCCAGTTATTCTTCTGGGCACAGCCAGGGCCCCGGCCCCAACATGTGCAAGGGAGGAGAACCGATGCATGAGAAATCTATCCCCTATAGCCAAGAGACCCTTGTGGACTAGGGCTGGAACCAGAGGGAAGCCCGGTGCCTCGGGGCCTGACCCAAATTTCATCCTCACGCTCTGAGAACCAGGTAGCATGGCTTCTCCTGGACTCTGCATTCCCTTCTCTGCTCACCTCCAAGCTCTCTGCCTTGCTCCTCTCTTCTCACGTTTGTGGCTTAGTGGAAAGGGATGGAGCCTTGCAAACAGCTCAGCTGTTCATACTTCTGAGGTTGACCTTGCACAAGTCTCTTAACTTCTTGAAACCTCAGTCACTTTGTTTGTTGTAAATGGGTCAAGGTTATATGGACCCTAAAGTGTTGAAGTGTGAGTCCTGACCCAATTTGTTTCTTTCTGTTTGCTCAGCCCTCTAGTCCCCCTCTTGGTTTTCTCTGCTGCAGAAATTGTTTCTGTCAGCTACTCACTTTCTAGCGCTAACTCTTTCTCTTCTAGTGGGTTCCTCCCCCTCAAACCTTCCTGCCTATACTCAGTGCCTTCTTCCCTGCTGGGCTTTTAAGGGTAAAGAACCCTGAAACTTGAAGAGTAACTTATCTTTTGAGTTCTTGTCCTGTTTTCTGAGAGCCAGCAGGTGGCTGTATGTAGGCAAACAATGAATACTCTAGTCCCCACAGCTCTGGATCTTTCCAAAAAGTTGGATGAGTTCATTGTTGGTTCAGCCACCAGGGCTAGACTGATCTTTGATTCTTTGGCAGAATCTCTATGATGCTTAGTGAATAATGCATCCTACCAATAACCAAGCATCCTTCCCATCACTTTTTAAAATTGTCTGTGAGAATTGCAAGGCAGCAGGACTGAGGTGGCTGTGGATGAAGGGGGAGTTGGGAAGGGAAAACAGAGAAAGGGTGAGAGGGGAATCTGTATTTAGTCTGTATGCTGCTTGCCTCCCCTCCCCCAATCCTCGCCTCTCCACCTCCTACAGAACTGTGAACTGTGGAGCAGATCTTTCTCCTGTGTCCTCCCCCACCCCACCTTCTCTATAGGTTTTGGTGCTATTTGGCACTAAGAGTCACTTGGTTAGGTAAGGCTATTTGCTTTTTGTCCATATGGGTATATATAAATATATATGCATGTGTGTGTATGTGTGTGTGTGCACGACACACACACACAGAAGAGTATCACATAAGCTTCATTGATGAAGGACTGGGTGAACCCCCACTCACTTTCTCCTGTGCTCCTATAGGTCTCACAGGCCACTTGGGGAAGAAGGACATATGGAGGGAGTGTAGAATAGATATGGGTCCACCCCCACTGGATTTGGGGAACTCCGACGGCTGGTCCGTATTTAGGAAAGAAGTCTATGTTTGTGCTAGGCTTTCTGTAGGGAGCTGTTTCCTCAGTAGCATCTGGTTCTAAGGCTGGAGAAATCTGGAGCTGGGCCCCAGTTCCTCTCCCCATTCCACAATGGCAAGAACAGGCTTATAGACTGTATCACGGCCCTTCTCCTGTGTCCTTCCCTGGCTCTGACTCATTTCTCATCCCTCTCTCTTCGGGGTCTGTGTTCCTCTTCCTAAGGAGGACACTTTCTCGCCACAGGATAAAGAATATAGGGTGAGCTTTTGGTCTCTTCTCTGTCAGGACTGAGCCTCTTGGCTTTTCTGGCCCCTCTTGCCCCTTTTGGGGGGGGTAAGGTTGTGGAAGAGTGACCGAAGCCGCTGTGGGGGTCTCAGGGATCAAATTAATAGCGGGGCCTCTGTGAGCTGGAAATGGGTGTGCGTATTCCGGGTTTTGTTCTTGGAGGGCTCTGGAAACCAAGGACAAGACATGTGCCATGGGACAGGAAGAGCCTGGCTTGATGCAGTTGGACCATCTCTGGCAGGGATCCTGCTCCTGGGGCAGAAAAGGGGGTTGTGGTGGTGGGGGATGGAAAAAACAGCTTTTCTTAGCTGAGCTCTGCATGTCTCAGGCCAGAAACTTTCACACAGCGTCTTTCTCTGCCAGGCCATCCTCAAAGCAGCCAGTACAGGCTGCAGGAGGCTTCTGGGAGACAGGAATCTCAACCATGGCTGGGACAGACAGCAGGGGAGGCAGGCTCTCTTCCCCACCCCCATCCCACCTTCAGAATGCGCTTTTTTTTCCTGATCTTGTTAGTCACTGTGGTTCATCAAATAAAAACTGTTTTGTGTAGCTGTTGTGTCCAAAGCCTCCTTATTTGAAAGTACCTTGAGAGAAGCGGAAGAACCTGCAGTTGCAACTTTTTCAGTAGAGGTGAGAGGGCGTACTGGAGGGGCATCTGTGGGAGGCAAAGAGGGAGAATCTCCTGGAAAACTGGAAAAGAGACTGAAAGAAGATGGAGAAACAGGAACCAGGCAAATGAAAAGATGGGACGGACGGGCATAGCTAAGCCTCCTGTTCTGGAAACTGCAGAACTATGGGCACATATTTTGCCCATAGCACAGGTTATATCTGGGGGAAAATAATATCAGTTACCTACTTCTCTCTAGCCCTTAACTGATCTATCCCTCCCCACCGTCCTTTATCCCTATCTCCTACTGACTCAACCATTCACCTCTGTTAATTTGCTATCACTCGCTGATTGATTGCTTCATTCACCACCACAGTTTAAGGCAGACGTTTGAAGCTCTGTTCTCCAATGGGAGCCATTCTGATAATCTTGAAAATTCCCGTTCCTGGATGTCACTCCAGACCTATGGAGTCAGAATCTCTTAGATTCAGTCACTCTAGCGTTTACAGGTGCTAAAAACAGCCCAGTTGGTTTCTGGGGGAAGGTCAGGCCTAAGGATGCCTCACCCAGATACAAGTCTTCCTGAACCAAAGCAGGCACACAGACAAGACAGCTGGGTTCAAGAAAAGTGGGCTCTGGACGACAATCTATTTGGAGAAGGAAGAGGTTGAACTGATATTTGTGGAGGAAATATTAGGTTTAGCTGATCTTCAAAGAAGACCACCCTGGAGCCAATAACTTTGGTGGTGACATAAAAATAGTCATGGGGGGTGAGGGGAGGGGAAACTGTAGCAGGAGCTCATATTTATCCAGTTTTACAAGTGTGCTACATTTTTTCCAGGCATTATCTTGCAACCTTCCTCTGAGAAGGACCCTTCCACTTGTGCCTCACTTTGCTGATAAGAAATCTGAGACACAGAGATTAGCAATATCTCCTGACCACAGACTACGAGGAGAAAGAGCCAGGTCTAGTGTCAGGAGTCTAACTCCAAAGGCCACACACTCTTGACCATGGAATGCTGCAGCTTCCCCCGAAGTACAGATGAGGCAGCACCAGATGGTTGGGAAGGAAAATGTAATCTCATCTGCAAGATGCCAGGCACACATGAAGGATAGGAAGTGCCAGGGAAGGGTGGGGATGCTCGGGAGAGACAGATGGGGAGAGATAGAGAGACAGAGACAGGATATGCAAAAGAGATGGTAACAGACAGAACAAGGATGGAATGGAGGTGGGGGGAGAGAGAGGGAGAGAAGAGAAGGGAGGAGAGGAGAAAGACAGAGATGCCAAGGGAGAGAGGCATAAGGAAATAGGGGCAGCAGGACTATGAGCACAAGGATCCCCTTTTCTTAAAAGGGAAAAGCTATCAGGAATTTATGACTGTAACTGGGTCCTTTTCTTTTCTTTTCATATGATGCTATCAAAAAGTCTCCTAAGAAATTTGAGTTAACTTACAGAGAACATTATAAAATCATAGAGTACTTAATGGTTTAGTTGTTCTTCATTTGCATGCCGAGTGCTGGATAGGAGGTGGGGAGGTTGGGGGAGGGCAGGCCGCTGGGGCTCACAGCACCATAGGTTGCTGATAGAGACAGTGACAAGAAAGATGACAGCCAGAGGGTCAGCTCTGAGAGAGGGAAGGCATGCAGGGCCCCAGGAGTTTGTCCTGGGGCCGCAGAATGAGAGATGGCGGAGCATGCATGCCGGGAACCTGGTTTTCGGAGTGTGGTTGCTGAGCTGCTAATGATGAAATATTTGGGCAGAAGAAATTCCCAGGGAAAATACAGAGCACAGCCCCTCTGAGGAGCTGGAAAGAGGCCTGCGTCCTAGCTTCATGTATGACCACTTCACGTCTGGGAGGTGGGCTGGCCAGTCACAGAGGAAGACTCTGTGATTTCCAAAGCATGGATGGCAGGGAGATTGGGAGCTAGGGCGACAGTACAAGTCCTTATATAGATTGAGGATGGGGAACAGGCATTTAAACGCTTTTAATTTACAGACTTGAGGCTTTGTCTGTCCTTCCAGTCATCTACCTGGGCACACTCACCAAGGACTGAGGAATTCTGGACTCTCTTACTCTGGGCATATTGGAAAAAGATTCTAAGAGAGACAGTTAGATGGCTTTGTGAAAAACCTTACTTCCAGAAGCCATGGTGAAGTCCCCCATGGAGATCTAGATCAGGCAACCCACCATCTAGCTGGCTGCTCTATCTGCCTGCCAGTGAGTTGACAGCTTACAGGGCTTGATCCACAGGGTATAGCTTGTCAAAGAAGAGTTTGAAACATTGGGTAGAATATAATGCTTTCCAGGTAAAGTTAGAGTGTTAAAATGTTAGAGCCTAACTAGGTGTGTTGGAACACGCCTTTTATTTTGGCACCCGGTAGGCAGATGCAAGTGGATCTTGGTGAAAGCCATTCTTGTCTACTGGTGAGTTCTAGGGCAACCCAGGGCTAAATAGTGAGAACTTGTCTTAAAAAGAAAAAATATTTTGATAGTACACACACACATATATACATGTATATACACATATATATGCATATACATGGGTATATTTTTATATACATGCATCCATATATGTATATTTTATTATGGCAACACAGAATGGATTGAAAAATATATATGTATAAATAAATGTATATATATAGTATGTATAAATATATACATATTTTCAGCACATTCTATGTTGCTATAGTAAAACACTCTAAGCTGATTAATTTGTAAAGGAAAAGAGACTTGTATAGATAAACCATGATTGTGGAGACCCAAGAGCATGATGCTGACATTTGCTTGTTTTTTGGTGAAGTATTTGGTTGGTCTTTTTGTGAATTGTTTCATCAGTCACGGTGGAGAAGTGGAAGGGGGATATGGCATTATTAAGAAAGGTCAAAATACAAGAAATACCCTTTCTATATAACAACCCACTTTTCCAGTAACTAGTCTAACCCTACAAGATAGAAGTTGCTCCCAGAAAAGCTAGTCCAGTCTCAAGGGATCTTACTTAGTTTCTTGAAAAAGACACTAATCCATTGATTATGGTAATGTCTCTATGAACTTCCCAAAGACTTGATGTAAGTTTTGCCAGGAATCAAGTATGTTTAAGCCCTGCTATAGCATATTCATTCAAGACATCCTTCCTCACGATGTACTCTTTACTTAGGGTTATCTTAGGAGATAACTGAGGGTCAATCAGGCATCACCCCAATTTGGGATCAATTTGAAAGGCTGTCTAGCCTTATTTTCTTCACTAACAGATAGGTGACCTAAAGAGGGAAGGAGAATAGTTTACACACGGTCACACAGTGGGAAAGTGGCAAGGCTGGAACTAGAACTCAGGCTTTCTGCTATTAGGCAAGAGCATGTTCAGGCTTGTGAAGATCTCTCTCTTTTTGACAATACATAAAGCAAATGAAGTGAGACCAAAGATGAACTCCTGCTGGGAAAGGGAGAGACACTAGCAGATTATCTAAAGTTTTGTTAAATCTTTTGTTTGAGAAGGGCTTCAGGTTCACAGAATAACTGCTGGGTTAGTACAGAGAGCTCTTGTACATTACACACCCAATTTCCTTTCTAATTAATGTCTTACATTAGCACGATACACTTGTCATCGTTAATGAAGCATGTTGGTGCATTACTGTTAATTAATGCTCATTCTTCATGTGGGTTTCCTGACTTAAAAAAAAAAAAAAAAAGAAGAGAGAGAGAAAAAAAGAGCAAACTAAAGAAACCAACCCAACCTTAATGTACTTTTCCAGTTTCAGAATCTGATGTCACAATCAGTCATCATATTTCTTAGGCTTCTTGTAGCTCTGGAAGCTTCTCAGATACTGTATTTGGTGCCTTTAAGAGATATTGGTCAGGTATTTTGTTCCATGGCTCTTTGTAAAGCAAATGCTTTTTTTTTTTTTTTTTTTAATAATCCCCATTTGCTAGGCATATGTTAGGTGATGAGTAAAAAAAAACACTAAATAACATTCAAGCCATTCATGCTCTTCTTGTAATTCAACAAAGAATGATAACAAGTAGTCAGTGACACTGCGGGCAAATCACAGGATGCTGTGGAGCTAAACATGTTCTCTCTCTCTCTCTCTCTCTCTCTCTCTCTCTCTCTCTCTCTCTCTCTCTCTCTCTCTCTCTCTCACACACACACACACACAGTAGAGCTCTCACACTGGCTAAAACATGGGCCCACACTCAGCTCCACTAGGGTTTACATGTTTGGCTTTCTTTCTCCTTCAAGTCACCACCTTAAAGACCCATTTTGTTGCCCGGACAAATGCAAACCGGAGTGTATGAGACAAAAGCATGCTAGTATTTGGTGGGCACCTCACCCTATGTTGTCTCCTACTGTGGCACTCGAGTGTGTGACATACCTCTTAATTGTGTGTCTACCTGAAGCTGCTTTTAGATGTACCATGGATGAATGTTTTTTAAACCTGGTTGACACTCCCCAGTCGAGCACCATGCTACCTACATCTCAGCGCACATGCCCTGGTATTGGGAAGAAGTCTCTAGGAGAGGCCTGCTTTTAGAAAAGCTCTTCATCCTTGCCCAGCACATCCGCCCCGTGGCCAGCTGCACTGGAGCGGGACCTTGCTTACAGATCTTTGTTTCCCCACTGTCTGGGATGTGGTAGGCATATACAGGCTATCTGCGTCAACGAGTGAACCGCTGGAATGAGAGGTGAGGGGAATTGTCTTTTTATTTACAGCAAACAAGTCGATTTCTTGTCAAAGAAGCCAGGGAAATGAGTTAAATCAGGAGGAGCCAGGAGAGAAGCAGGGGAATCAGAAAGCATGCACCTAATTAAACCAAATGGCTTTATGTCTGTGGCTGTTCCCGAGGAACACACGGCTAGAACAAAGCACAGGTTGGGCCGTGGGGCTGCGGCACTTCCGGTAATTTCCTCTTTATCAATTACATATAAACATGCCCATGCACATCCATAAATACATGCATACACATTGTGCACTGAGCATATTCCCTCTTGCTCGGCCATTGTTCCTTTTATTGCCCCCACTTGTCTCCTCTGACCCTTTAGATAGTTTTACTTTTACCTTTATGTCATGTGGACATGCATGATCTTAGGTATGTATATAAAACCTAGGATATACAAATTAGGGAAAATACGATCTTTGTCTTTCTGGTTTAATTCTCTGAGTATGATTATTCCCAGTGGCCATTTTCCCGCAATCAACATAACTTCCTGCTTCTTTGTGGCCGAAAATAATCCTTTTGTGTGACTATACCATACTTTCCTATCCATTCTTCTGTTGCTGGTTCCATAGTTTAGCTATTGCATGTAGAGCTGCAATAACCTCAATGTGTAAGTGTTTCTGTTAAGCACAGGGCAAGCTGTTTTTAGAGAAACGGCCATACTGTCTATGTTCTATAGTGGTTGGACTAGCTTACAGTCTCACTAGCAGTATATGAGGGCTCATTGTTTTCCCCCTTCCATCCTCAACAGCATTTGTTATTACTTTTCTTAATGACTATCATTTTGACTATTTCAGTATAGCTTTGGAAATAGCATTCCATTTCTTTCTTTCTTGTATCCTTACTTCTGAACTCTACACATCATGGCTTTATAGCGATCAGTTCAGTGTTAATGCTGAAGATTATGTTTTCAAGTCTATTTGGTTGGATGAGCGATTGCAAAGCTGGCTGGCTTCCTGGGAAAGGTATCAGTGCCAGCTGGAACCGGTACTGAGTCAGCCGGGCTGCTGGGAATCCATGTATAGCCACCTACGGTTCATAGAGGAAGAATTGCTCTGATGAAGGGGTGTACTGATTGAATGTAAAACAAAATCTTGGACTTCCTCCTCTACAAAACACTCAAGAAAAACCTTTCTTCCAGTCTCTGAAAAATCTGTGTCAGGGTTAAGGGCATCCAAGAAAATTTGGCAATCTTTCTTCTGACTCAGAAGTATATCTATAGGTTCAAAAGGTCTTCCTGTGTGAAGGGGATAAACAGCCTCAGCCGATGACAGGGATTGAGACTTTGCCCTAGTTGGCTTCAATCTGATCTCTGGTAGACTGAGGACTTTAGTGGCAGGACTCAATGACCTAGAGTCTGGAGACTGATATCCTAAGGTCTTATGATTGAAGAACAAGGAAATAACCTTTGCTCTTAGGAAAATGGACACACCAATATGGTGGCTAGTTGGTTTCCGGCTGGAGACCTGGAAGACCTCAAGCATTGCTGGGATCCAGCTGGCAGTGAACTCTGTATTGTGGGTGCTGTCAGGCTTTCAGGGACCCTGGAAGATGGTGATTGTTTGCTGTGATAATAACAAGTTATTTTTATGCTTGAGAAAAGCCACACAGCAATTACCGAAGGGATAGTACAGGCTAGGAAAGGAAATTCTTTCAGCTATGACCATGTCAGGAGTGATGAGAGAACAATGAGCTAAAACCACAGCATTATGGGGCTGGGAGGGATCACTCTAAGCCTCCCATCTCAATAGAGGAAGTGTGGCCTGAAACCACAGCATTATAGGGCTGGAAGGGATCTCTCGAAACCTCCCATCTCAATAGAGGAAACAGTGAAGCCCTGGTATGTTGTGGTAAATAATAAAAATATGATGTGGGGTACCAGTCACTATGCCATGCTATTTGATGAATGACATAGCTAAGTGGTATCTGGTCTGGTTGATTTGCTTCTTCTGATTCTGAAATCGACCTGAATGCTTTTCATAACATCAGGTTGCCTCTTTTCTGTGAAACAGACTGCTTTGGAAGAAATACTCCAAAGATAGGTGGCCAACATGGTTTGGATGCTTACGGTTTGTGTTGGGACAACTTAAGTTGCCTTTTTAAAAAACATGAAATTCATGTGTCTCTTGTTTATTGTATTAAGAGAGATTAAACTTGAATCCCAGTTCAGCTCTTATTGGGCTGTAACATCTAGATCATTGATTTCCAAGGTTTTATTTATGTAGACAAATCATCAGCAAGTGTTATTAAAATTCAGAACACAACTCAATAGGTATGGAGAGAATCTAGAATACCCTGTCTATTTTTCTTTGTTTGGTCCATAGCTATGCATGTGTGTAGGTGCTCACGTACTTGGAGGTCTGAAGTTGATGTCAAGAATCATCATGGATCACTCTTCAACCATATTTATTGAGATAGGATCTCTTAGTTAAACCCAGAGCCTGATTGACAATATAGTCAATATATTGACTATAGACTTGCAATATATAGACTTGCTAGCCAGCCTTCTCTGGGGATCCTTTGTTCCACCTTCCAAGGCTACAATAACAGCTGGGTTGCCACACTTAGCCTTCCTTTATGTGGCTCCCCAGAGATCCAGAATTCTAGTCTCGTGGTTACATGTGGCTCTTAAGCCACTGAGAAAGATCTTTAGAACCTTGAACATCTTCTTTCTAAAGAAATTTTACCCATGGTAGAAGCGATTAGTACTTGGGAAACACTCAAATGATCAAAGAATCAGAACTTAATACTCATTATCATCTGTAAAATAGAATAGCAAAGGTAGTTACCTCACAGGATTGTTATGAAGGTCACACAAGGTAATCTTTGCAGTGGCAAGCAGCCTCCGTCACATTAGAGTCAATCAATAGGTTTTAATTTTCTTCCGTTGTTCCCCTTTCGCCTCTCATGTTACAAGGGAAAGTGACTTGATGTACTCCTTTGCACTGCAGAGGGCTTGGAAGACCTCTATATTTGAAAAAAGGGCATGTGGCAGAAAGGAATGCTCAACTTGGGAAATGTGACATTGGCTTTTAATACTTCTTGAATTTAAAATATTTTTTTTATTGTGGTGATAACAACAAAATAAAGCTAAAAACATTTGACAGAAGTTTGCATATAAATTAATCTGGTCAGAAGTTTGTTGAAAAAAAAAGATCAAAAATAGTATACTGCATAAATAGTTTTAGATTTAAAAAATTCATAGCCTTTCAGATTTGAGTGGGTCTTAGCTTCACTGATTTAAGGAGGTGGGGTAGGAAAAAAAATGTTTGAAATAATCCCAAAGTTAAGTTCAGAGGGAAAATTCCTTTCTCAGCACTACTTTAATTGTCTCCGGAAAAGCTATGAGTTCTGCCTCAGTTTCCCATGCATAACATGAAAAGATTGAACAAGATTGGAGAGCTATCACTTCCGATTAACTTATCAACATAGCAGATCTCTTTAGCTAGTGTTTTGGAGGTTCTAGTCTGTAACTGATTGCCCTACCTTCTCTGGGCAGGTATGGTGGAGGGAACATGTGATAGAGAAAAACTATTTAAATCACGGTCAAGAATTAAGGTCCTATAGTCCTCTTCAAGGGTATCCCCCAGTGGCTTAAATCCCCTTCCTAAGTGTTACACTACCCTCCAACAGTGCTACCTGGGTGATCAAGGTTTTAACACATGGGCAATGGGGAGATATTCAAGATCCAAACTCCAGCAGGCAGAGATGGTCTTTTTCATCTGATGATAGCTCTAGATGTGGGTATCTTCCAGAGAACTGCACTCTGGGCAGCTAACTGGCACATGTGATTCTGAATGACCACTCTTATGGACTGCCATTCTATGGTACAGAGAATCTTTTTTTTTTTTTTTTCAGTTTTTCTATTTTTTCGGAGCTGGGGACTGAACTCAGGGCCTTGCACTTGCTAGGCAAGCGCTCTACCACTGAGCTGAATCCCCAACCCCATACAGAGAATCTTTAATGGTGAAATCTCAGGCATTAGAGTTGATGGTGTCTCTTGAATGATGACCAGGATTTTGGCAAGTTGAATGAATGTAGACCTGGGTGGTAGGAGGCATCCAGACTGATGAGACAGTATAAAGACAGGCATGAGAGGTGGAAAGGAATAGGAATATCCTGTGAAGAATAGGATAGCTTGGGCTTAAGGTATCCCTGCAAGAACATTAGGTTGTAGACCATTGCAATGGTTCATTCATTAATCTACGAAATTATTCTGAGAAATCACTTTGTCACTCACTAGCTATTGAGATTATGAGGGAGAATAAGACCGACCTGGCCCTTGTCTGAAACCTAGCATTTTCTTAGGAATAGATAATTGGCACATACATAAATGAAGACTTGGACATCCTGTTTTGAAAATGCTATGAAAGAAATAATATTCAAGGTGGAAAATAACATTGAGGGTACTTCAGATTAGGTAGTCCTGTAAGAGCATCTTGGGATATGGATTTTAGATGAGAGTGGGTCTGCTGTCTGACATGCTGGCTAGGAGAGTTCTGGGATCAGCAAATGCAGACGTTGAAGCAGAAAAGATGTTAGTACGTTCTAAGGTTAGGGCAACTGGAAAGCTAATGGAGAGGAAGCCAGGCGGAGGGTGGCATGATACAAAGTTAGAGAGACAGGTAAGGGCAGGATCACAGGGAACTTTGAAGGCCATGGCAAGAGGGGACGTTATTCTAAGGGCAACAAGAAGCTATCTCACAGACCTTTGTAAAGAGATTGAATGGAAATGAAGTAGGAGGAAAGCAGAAGCACCAGATGGATGCTACTTCAGAGGCCAGGATGAGCTTGAAGGTGGGTCATGTAAGGGGTCTCCATAGATACTAAGAAGAGACACAGATTTGAGTCCTAATATTTGATGCAGAACATGTAGTTACTTCTGATGGCTGGGATGTAGGCACACATGAGATTTATCCAAGGTTTCAGGCTTGAGTATCTCTGGAGAAGGTAGTATTCATTAGTAAGATGGGTGCTGTGGAGGAAGACGAGGAAAGAGGGGGCGGAGAGTGAGCGTCAGTGAGAGGGAGAAATGGGGGGTGAGGAGAAGCATCCTGAAGGGTGTCTGGACTGGTAATAAAAATCTGAGTATCATGGAGATAGGGCGATGAAAAGCGCTACTGTTGGGTTATTTGAAAAGAAACCAGAAAGCTGTTTCTGGGTCTGGATCAGGGTAGGTACAGGATTATATTGTAGAAGACAAATAGAATGGTGTTGTGGGGTAGAGAGAATGCTTGTGGAAACTTTAAAATCTGGCAGGAAGGACAAATAGAGAAGTTAGCAGTATGCGAAACAAAGGGGAAAACTTAAAAAAAAAAAAAAAACAAACTAGAAATACAAAGGCAGATTCTGTACTAGGAGTGGTCTGCGGAAAACCCATCCTACAAACCAGAATATAAGCCAATATGCGTTCCTGTCAATAGCCATGGATCACAGGGCCTCTGTGAGGATGCAGACATAGTTAATGGCTGCTGGTAAAGGGGACAGCCACAGAGGGGGCACTTGCTGGTGAAGAACAGGAGGTCACCAAGGAATGGGGGAACAAAGAAAGGTTATTGGGGAATGTGATGAAAATATATTACATACACATATGAAAGTATCCTAATGAAACCCATTATTTGGTATAATTAATGTATATGGAAAAAAAACTAGAGGAAGTTCAATAAGAAAAGAAAAAATATATCAGTAAACTTTGGTGGTGGGACAATGAGAAGTTTCTGGTTTTGTGACTGTCTTTTTTTTTTTTTTTTTTTTTTTTTTTTTTTTTGAGACAGGGTAGCCTTGGAACTTGCTCTTTAGAACAGGCCAGCCTCAAACTCAGAGATCCAACTACTTTAGCCTCCTGGATGCTGGCATTAAAGATGTGTACCATCACTACCTTGCTCACAACTTCTAATTCTTAAATGAGTTACAATATGAGGCCCTGAACACGGTGTAGTGAGAAACCTGTGGAAAGCTTTGTGGGAATAAATTTTATCCTGGGAGATGAAAAAACGAAATTTCCAAGAGCCGATTTTCCCACATGAGATTGGTGTCCATGAGTTAAAAACTGAAATCACTTAGCCAGGTTGTGTGAGTTCTCTCTGGCAGCCTTTAGCTGTAGTGCGATAGGCCCAGAGATGGTGCTGAGCAAATGTTGGAGCTTTCCAAGGTGAATGTGGCAGAGGAGATGAGAGAGTGTAGAGGCACTTGCAAAGAGTCATTAAAAAGTTTTGCAGTGTGTGTAAGGAAGGAATCAGGAAGACAGAAGGTCAGCATGTGATAGGTGATAGGATCAGTGGGTGGTCAAGATAAGGGAAAGGAATGTGGGAGGGGAAGAACCAAAAGTAGAGGGCAAAGACAAGGACAGAGCAGGAGCGGTTTCTGGTCATGGCGTAGTCTGCAGTGTTACTGCTGAGTGGGTGACTGTATTGGTCTGAGGAAAGAGGTAGTCGGATGGGAGACATCAGGGAACCAGACTGTGGCTGAATGAGTTGCACACACAGATATTGACATTTTGAGTTACTGCTATTTAACAGATGACTAAAATATAAACTTTATCCACAAGACTCTCAGTGAGAGATACAGGTTCATGTTTATCAGTGGAGTACAGGGAATAGTGGGTAGCAAATATGACTATAACCCTGAGTGGGACAAATGCCTCCTCAAGGAGTTGAGCAGACAACTCGGAATGGGAATGTGACTGGTCTACTGTAAATCAGGACCCAATTGCCTTCCTTTTGGTAGAAACAGCTCCTCCTAATTTCCCAGGATGCAATATGGAAGTCATGGGCTGGATTTAACTTACTCTTTAGTTGTGTAGCTTTTGGTTGGAGCACAGCAAAAGTACGATATCAATATCTTTAGAGACAATTTTTATAGACGGGGAAACTGAGGCCCAGATAAGGGAAAATAACTCAAATGTGTAGGGGCCTGGTGACAGCATTGCACCTAACTCCTGTTTTCCTGACTCGGCGCTTTTGGTTGCACTCTGTAATGGAAGTGGTGTTCTGGCAAAGTTTCCAAAATTACAAATTCAAAAATATGTTGTCCCTCAAAGTCACTTCTGTGGGAGGTGACAGACTTCTTTCTAGTGATGCTGCCATTGTTCCAGCCATTTCTGGAAACTCCTTCAGAGAAATGATCTTTGGAGCCAGCTTCTGAGTCACAAGGACAGCCTACTTGTACTTATCGAATGCAGGGGTGGGAAGCATCTCTTTCTCTAGTGCTAGGTCACAAGAGCAGAGTGTAACCAGGGAAACAGTACCAGTGGTCATACTGCAAGAGACAATATTCTCTACTCAGTGTGTCCCAGGCCTATGAAGATCCAGTCTACGATAGGGGTGAGACGTTTCTGTGAGTTTAGTTTGATCAAGTTTATTTTTGCTACACTAGGAAGCAGATTTACATCCTTCTGGCATTTTAAGTGAAGTCAACAGAACCTCCCCAAGCTATTTATGCAGAAAACGAATGTGATAGAGGATGTTAGGTAGCTCAGAGAATCTCGAGAGGAATTCGTGAATGATCTGGATGGAATAGAGACATCTCCCTTGTGTTGTGAAGTCTTGGCTGGGATGGGCTCCCCAGAACTGCCACCACTGCTCTCTCGGAGACTTCAGACATTCAGTGTTCTTTCCTCTCTCTGCCAGAAAGCAGAGCCTACACAGTTCCTCTGTCTTCCAGTTGTGGATATTTTCTTTCAAAGTGAATTCTCCTGGTGGATACATGAATGACAGAGCTGAGTCTCTCAATGGGAGAATGGGAAAGGGTGTCCCAGTGTGTAACTTGAGAGGTTGTGCTTAGGTTGTGGGAAGCGGTCCATGTCTTTAATCCCAGCACTCCAGAGGCAGAGGCAGAAGCAGGTGGATCTCTGGGAGTTCGAAGTCACCTTATTTTCCACAGCAAACTCTAGGCCAGCCAAGAGTCTTTAAAAAGTAAATAAAATATTTCACATTTTATTTCTTTATTGTGTATGTGTGTATACATGCATACATGCATGTGCATGTGCACGTGCACATGTGTGTGTGTGTGTGTGTGTGTGTGTGTGTGTGTGTAGTCACACACATTACAACATACAAGGGCCACAGCTCAAGCATGGATCAATCATGGAGGGCAGATAACACGTTGCAGGAGTTAGTTCTCTCCTTCTATCATGTGGATCCTGGGGACCAAATTCGGGTTGCCAGGCTTGGCAGCAAGTGCCTTTACCGTCTGGGCTATCTCACTGACTTTTTTCCAGACTCTTATGCCTACAGGTTGGAGGAAGCTGCTTCTTGTTGTGTAGTTGTGAATGGGTTAATATCCGTTCTGGTCTAGTGATATACTTTCATAAAGTATTGTCTCTACGTAAGAGATCACAACATATTAGGTTTTACAAATGGATGCTTTAAGTTGATACAGAAAATTATTTCTATGGGTACCTAGAAACAGATGTCATTCAGGGTCAAAGCTCTTCCCAGAGTATGTGTGTTTATGATGAAAGTGAAGACATTGCCAATGCTAGTCCTCTAGGAGCCAGAACCCTTTTCTTTAGTCTTTGTAATACATAGAGAGATGCTCCAGTGGCCCTCTGTGTGGAGGGAAGCAGTCATTGAGGGCTTATTAGGTGTTGAGGGCCAGATTTGAGCCTCAGCTTATGGGGTAATGAGATTTAGCAGATGACTTCAATATAAACTTTGTCTACAAAAATCTCAGTGAGAAATACAGGTCTATGTTTGTCAGGGGATTACAGGGGGGAGGGGAAAAGAACCTCAGAATTTAAAAACCCTATGATCATGTCTTAGGCATTGTGAACCGGCTTTCTCATTGGTAAAGTGGGGATCATAAGAGAGCTCATGTGGTAGTTTGAAGAGGTCAGTATGAAGCAGTGGTACAGCTGGTACCTAGAGCATCAGTGGCATTCTATTCCACAAGAGCTGTGCTCCTGACACCACATACTCCTTTTGTGACACTCACTATAAAGTGGGCTGGTGGACAGTTCTCCTAGATGACAGACACGTCAGGTGGAGGTAAAAGAGGATGCCTCAGGTATTAGAAACAAGATCATTAAGACTATGGAATACTGTGCCGTTTGAGTGAGCCTGTGCTTGGAGATGCGAACGTAGGGGAGAAGAGGCTGTCAGAGTGCAATGTTAGAGGAGAACTGGGGGTCTTCATGAGCTACACTCAAGCTCTGGACCTTATATTACTTCAAAGGTTGGGTGGCTGGGGAAGTGTTTTAGGGTAGTGGTTATTCTGGAAATATCAAAGCAGTTGTTTTTTGACTGATGGGAAGGTTTTGATCTAGAACTCCTCTGGACTTGGAGTTCCTCACAAACATACTTTGAGAGATAAGATGGAAGGGTGATCTGTTTCTTCTCCTCCATTCAGCCTGAGGATACATAGTTTGATATGTAGCAAAACTTAGCACCATCACTATTTTAAATAAAACCCATAGTAATTCCATCTGTTGAACATCTGCTTTTCTCATATACTGTCAGCCCTAAGCCCTCTGAATAATGTTAAAGAAAAACCATTTTGAAGGCGAAAACAGAAGCTCCCCAAATGTTAGAGATGCTGTTTGAAGTCATGAGCCATTATCTGACCTTGGATACAAAGTCACTTTGTCCTCATTGTAAAATCTATGTTGATTGCACATGCCACATTACTGTGTCTCACTGGATTATTTCTAATTTACTTACAACCTGGGCCATGAAAATCCTTTATTTATATATATCTTTGTATATCTTTCTCTGAATCTCAATCCACCTATGTATATACATATGTGTGCTATATTTATTATCTATCTATCAACTATAAATCTATCATCTCTCTATGTCATCTATCTGTCCATTCATACATTCATCTATCTAATCTATATCAATATGTTACTATGTAGATACATTAGTTACTTTCCTTCTTGCTCTGATAAAGTACCTGATGAAAACAATTGGAGGATGGGAGGATTTATTTAGGCTCATGGTTCAAAGGTACAGTCAGTCGATCATGGTGGGGAAATCATGGCTACAAGACCACAAAGTAGCTGGCTGCATTGTGTCTGCAATCAGGAAACAGAGAGTAAAGAATGCTAGTGTTCAGCTAACTTTGCCCTTTTCAGTCTGGAACTCCAAATATTGGAATGGTACCTACTACATCTGGAATCTGTCTTCTTACTTCCTAAACCCAATATAGAAACTTCCTCCAAGACATACCTTTGAGTGATTCTAGATCCTGTTGACAATAAGTACTAGCAATTACAGCTCCTTACCATTGTTCCTGTTTGTATATCCATACGTCTACCTATTAGCATGCTAGAATACTAGAAATAATATCTCTTGTCTTCCTTTCTCCAAACGTTTGTCAGACCCAGGTCATTCTTCTTTCTGAATGGGAATCTGAAATGTGCTTGATTATTGCCATCAAATGTGGTTTTGGGTGAGAAATTCTGCCAGCAACCCCAGTCATGCACAGAAAAGAACAGATGAGCCCAGGACTCAGAAGATAGACTCCTTCCAGAAGAAGGAAGCTGGGCAGCTGACTTAGAAAATAGGAGGGATAATTTTCAGACTCTGGTCTCTTACTGCAGATCTCTTTAATCCCCCAGATATCCCAGAAATCTCATGGTCTCTCATCTATTGTACAGTAGTGTGCTGGGAAATCCATAAATCCATGTTGGATTTTGATAAATTCAGTTGGGATGTTAGCCTGTTTTCACCAGGCTTGGAACATTTGGTGAACTGTCAAATGCCTCTGAGCTCCTGTTGTTGGCCAAGAAGTCATGGTTGTTATACTTACAAGCTTGTGTGAGGATGAAATGAAGCATCTGTAAAATATTGGGCACATGGGTGCTTCTCTTTAAACTTGTATTTCCTGGGGTGAAATGAATTATGCCTTGATAGTTATTTTGAAAAGATACATGTCTTAAATCATAATGACACTTGACTATGACCTAAAACCTGTGCAGGAGTGCAACACAGAAGGGAAAAAGAATGAAAAGGACTTATCAGAAGTAAAGGTCACTGACTTTGTACATTTTAGGGGAGGTGGGGCCAAGTCTATCCACTATAGCAGCTACAGGAAGGTAAGGGTCGACCATCCATGCTGCGTCTAGAAAAGGTGAAATCTTTCGCAATACATCCGGTAAAAGGAAAAATGCTCTCCACAGGGGTGACGACTTTATTTGGGTTTCTTGGGGGTAGGAGTCAGCTCACAGGGAACTCCTGGCAGGAAGCTGTTGGTGGCTCCTGGCCAGACCGGTGCAGCCCTCTGACCTTTTCTCTGGTCTTCAGGAACTTCTGTTTCCCTGGGAGGAGGAAGGTAGGAAGGAGGAGAGGAGGAGCAAATTGAATTTTCCAGAAAAAAAAATGGCATCACGGAACCAAAGTGAGCAGGAATGACCCAGGGGGTTGTGAGGGCTCTTGGTGGGATTCACTGCTCAGTGCCTTTTTGTTTGCTCAGGATTGGAGTTTTGTTTTTGTTTTTGTTTTAGATTTATTTGTTTGTTTATTTATTCTTTAATGTATGTGGGTACACTGTAGCTGTCTTCAGACACCAAAAGAGGGCATCAGATCACATCACAGATGGTTATGAACTGCCACGTGGTTGCTGGGAATTGAATTCAGGACCTCTGCAAGAATAGTCAGTGCTCTTAACTTCTGAGCCATCTCTTTAGCCCTGTCTCCCTCTGATCTTGTGTGCAACTTGAAGTCATTGAGTAATGAAAGATCTTTGACTGTCTTCTCCCTATTTTATTTTATGCAGCAAAACCCATCAAGTTAGTTTCTCAGGACCAGTAGTTTTTTTTTTTTTTTTTTTTTAAATCACCTTTCTCTGCTCTCTGATGTTCTTTTATGATCCATTTACTTTAGACTCAAATGGGGTTGCTAATAACAACGCAGGCCACAGCGGTAGCTAAATGCTGTGTAAGATAGATACTTTTTAGTTCAGAATATTTCATTGGTTTTACCTATGTAGGTACGATTGTGATTAGCTCCATTTCATGGATAAAAAAATGGAAGATAGAAAGATGAATTACACACTAAGCAGTTGCTCTAAAGGAGTAGTTAGGATTTGAATGTGGGTAGATGGGACCCATGACCTAATGATTTCTTCACAGCTGGATGGCAGTAATGGTGTTTTCTCCTTGTCTTTGTTGTCTGTAAGACGGGTATACATGGGTCAAATTGCTTAGCAGACTTTTCTTTTTATATAACTGGGGAATTTTGTGTGGACATATTTGTGAGTATGTGTGTATATATGTATAGATTTGTGGAGGCCAGAGATGAATGTCTAACATCTTCCTTTCCACCTATTTTATAATTAATTTATTTATTATTTTCTCACATATTATATACCAACTGCAGGTTCCCTTCCATCCTCTCCTCCAGTCTCTTTCCTCCTCCCTGAGATCCACTCCTCCTCCATTTCCCTTCAGAAAAAAAGCAGGCCTCCCAGGAATATCAGCCAAATATGGTATAACAAGTTACAATAAGACTAGGGACAGACCCTCATACCAAAGCTGAATGAGGCAGCCCAGTAGGAGAAAAAAGGTCCCAAAAGCTGGCAAGGGAGTCAGAGACACTCTCACTCCCACTGTTGGGAGTCACACAACAAGACCAACTGTGTCATCTTCCCATCCTTAGAGGGTCTGCCTTTTCTTTTTGTTCTTCGTTTGTTAGCCCTGGTTGGGTCTTAGAGCTGAGAATATGTATGTGCTCAGTATTCAACTGATTAGTTCAAAATTAATTTTGATGAATATATAGAAATTGGTCACAGACTCTTGGCAGGAATATACACATATATGCTCTATACCTTTCTTGCTTTACAAAATATGACAAGATATAGTGAAATAGATCATTTTTACCTTATCCAGCACACCAAAGAGAACTGCAAGATTGAACCAATTTGTGTCAGGCAGTATAGTATTTGCTGTCTTGCAGTCACTGCAGTTATCTTGGTGGGGGGTCGCTGTATCATTATATATATTGTATTATGAGGACCACATAACAGACTGAATTTAGAGTTGCTATCATTGGATGTCAGATTAGGCAGTCGGGGAGTTACAACCAGAGACCACTATAACAAGTTAACTTTCAGGTAGGATAAGAGAATAAAGGGAGAAGCAGGTTTGCATTGCTGGGGTAAGATTTGGTGGAAGAAGAAATCTCCTTATTTCTTTCTAGAGGTAAAGAACAAATTAGGCATTGTAGGGATGTGGAAGGCACTGATTCAATGGTCTTGAGCTGATGAACCTCAATGTTTACCCACCGAGAACATGAGAAATATCTGCTCATATCTGGTCTACCAAGCGGACTGTGCGGATTGTGAATTAATCCCTAGCTTACTTTATTTGCTACAACATTAGGCTGAAATCACAGAATTGCCCACAAGCGTTCTAGGCTCCCTGCAATGGCTGACAGGAGCCACCTGGAACGCTTGTGCCTTGCTCTGCAAGAAAGGCTGCCTTCCTAGGTTTGCCTGTGAGAACTTTTTGAACTATTACTAGAACTTGGGGGACTTTTCTCCAAACCAAATCCACTGCTAAGGGTTTATGTCTCTAAGCTGGGACTCATCAAATCGGGGATGGGGTGTATCTTTTCATTCCTTACTTATCACCTGCCTTCTGTCTTCACACAGGATTGATGGCTTCTGCTGTGGTCTCTTGGGGAAGGCTAGCCTTCCAGCCTGTAGCATTTGTAACTCTGCTGTCACCAAGTGTTTTAGAGGTGAGAGGCAAGTTTTTAATGTTATTCTTGAGACAAGAGGCTGAAGAGACAAGGTGTTGGGGGAGGCAGGCTACTGAGGGGCATCGTCTCCCACAGGTCAGAAGGGTATTCATACTCCGAGAACTACCAGGGGCTGTTGTAAGTGCAGGATCCGGTTTGTTACAGAAGAGTTGCTTTCATAACGGATGGTTCCCAGCTGCACCAGGGAAGGCGGGGCTTGGAAGCTTGTGTGTGTGCGTTTGTGTGTTTCTATAGGACTCTGTATGGCTGTACTTGTGTACTAGATATGTACATGGTTCTGTGTGGGCATATGTACTACATATGAAGGAATAAGTGTATATGTGTAAATGTGTGTGAATGTGTATGCATAACTGTTTTTTTATGTGGTTATATGAGTATGTATGTGAACATGGGTTTTGTGTATGTGCTCTTATAGGGCTGTTAGGTCATATATGCCTTAATTTTGCAAAGCCCTTTTGAAGTGGAAATCAAAAAAAGTCAGCTCATCCTAACCCCAAAACAGATGAGGGTCAAGACATTCTTCAGCCATTTTCTCACTTTCATCCACTCTCTTCCGTCTCATATAGTAGCATAATGTTGCTGTGAGAGACCTCTGGCTGCTAAGTCTTCTGGTTCCCATGGAAACCATAAGGCCCCCCTGGAAGCAGGAGGGAGAAGAGGTCAGGAGAGAGCTAGAAGCAGCAGCCTTCCTGGGAGGAGGTGGTGGGAGTCTTCAACTCCCACAAAGAGGCAGAATAAAGTCTTGGGGGAGGGGCAGGAGAGGTGTCACCGAGGAAGAGATTTATTAGCTTTTCCCTGGCTCACTGAATTGATTACTGAATAATAAAGTCTCGGGGAATGGAGGGGAAGGCTGAAGGACCAGGACGAAAATGAAAGAATTTATTCTTTCCTAGAGTCATTGCCTGTTCAGTCACCTGAGTCACACATGCCTGCCACTCAAGGTACCCAAACAGACCCTGCTCCTGGATTTTCTCCCTGACAGCCCTGCAGGAGAGTGCCAGTCTTGTTTCTGTAAGTTGCTCCAGGGCAGCTACCTTATTTAGCTAGCATCTCCAATGGTTGAGCTGTATCTATTGGACACATGTGTATCCTGACTCCAGTACATATAGCTCAACCCCTACAGCACACTTGGTCTCCAAAGCCTGGTTACTGCGCGTTCCATACGGCTTGTATCCTTTTGCAGTTATTGACTGAAGATACTATGATGTTTACCCAGGCCACACTCATTACTAAGATCTTCAAAGGGTGAATATAGTTCCCTGGCTTGCAAGTGCATAATATCTGGTTTCTCTGAACATCTGTGTCTGTAGTTAATCACGGCCCTTTTGTTTGTAAAATGCAGGCTTTTTCCATCCTCTTGGAAAGGGCACACGGCTTTGGTAAACAATAAGACTCATCAGTAATTCAGATCCTATTATGAGTGTTTGCATGCAAGGTATCATTTGAAGCAAAACATAATCTGGCTCTATGGCTTTGCTCTGTGTCTATTGCTTGTGTACTTGATCAAGGCATTTCAACTCTCTGAATTCCAGTTTTCTTACATGGAAATAAGGATCATAAACATAATATTCGCCTCCTCATTTGCCTGTTTTAAAGATCATAAGCACTACTAGTCTGAAGAATGCTTTGCAAACTGGGTCAGAGTAATGTGAGTTGTCACTGTTCTTTGACCGCAGACAGATGTTTTACACTCTTATTGATGTCACATAGATCTCCTCATGGCTCTCAATTCATGAAGCCAGAAACCTCACATTTTCTTGAGTCCACATAGAGGTGTAAAGCCCACTATGATCTTTAATGTATTTGGAGGGATTTTCTTAGGCAACAAATCCACAGGTCAGTTGCCACAGCCTAAGATGTTTCAATTATTAAGAGAAATTTAGGCAAAGGTTATAGGAAAGCTTCAGAAATTTTAGGGAGAGGAGGTTAGGGAGATGGATCAGTTGGTAAAAGTGCCTGCTGCACAAGCATGAGCTTGAATTGGGATCCCCAACACCAATGTAAAATCTGAGTGTCTATGCTGGTAATCTAAGAGCTGAGGAGGCACAGACAGACACTTCTAAAACATCATTGGCTGACCAACCTCGCTGAACTGGTGAGCTCCAGGATCCATGAGAGATCTACTCTCAAAGAGATAAGATAGTGAGGAAGATACTGGATGTCACTCTCTGGCCTTCTTCATGCAAACACATTAATGTGCACACATATATGTTTTTGCACACATACACACACATACACATAAATAATTTTAGAGAGTGAACATAGGGAAGCTTAGGCATCTGTTGCCTGTTGGAGGCCTTTGCTTAGCAATCACTCTCTGGCTTCATTTTCACACCCATCATATCAGATAGGTACCGCATTTTAAGGATAAAGTCATGAGGCTTAAAGATTTGTCTGGCTAAGACCCCGGACCATCTCTCATCTCTGAGGCTCTGTTTTTTTTCTCTCTGTTCTTGGGACAGCCTCTGAGGTCCCATTGCCCTAAAAGAGATGAAGTTAGATGACCTTTGACAGTCCTGCTGAGTGGTCCTGGGGGAGAGAAAAACAATAGCAGTGGTGACTATAGGGAAACATTTGGTTGGACATCACAGTTTGTCATCCAAAAGTGAACTCACATCAGGGAGATGAAACCCAATAGATAGAGCTTCCTGTGTTATTGTCAGGGTGGTCTGTTCCAGGCAAGACTGCCTGTCTGTTTAACTAACAAACATCCTACACCAGGATGGGCAATGTGGAGAAGCCAGGGAATGTGGAGGGGGAGGGGAAACCCCCTAGCTACTGGGACAGCTGGCCTCCCCGGCCCCTCTCCTCCCCTTCCAGGGCTTTCAGGTCTCAGGGGGCAGGGGTGAGTTTGATTAAGAACCTTCTGTCAGGACATGTCTACCAGGTGCCTAGTGACCTCTGAGGCAGTTTAATGTCCAGTAACACAATGTCTGTCATAACCTCTGCCCTGACTGTACAGTTGGAGGATAAAGCTTATTTTGAAGAGGAAGTCATCTTTTAAATAGAAACTGGCCACCTTGGCCTGCCCCTCTGGCTTTTCCTGCCTCTTCAAGGCTCTTGTTGGAAGTCTGGAGATATGTGTTTTCCTTCTTCAGCTGAGCCAAGAAAGAGGCCAGGTGGGAGCTTTACCAAATGGAGCATACACTGAGAACAGTTGTCTTAGATCCCGTGAAAACATTCTGATGTCCTAGGAAATGGTTCAGAGAGACTAGCCCCTTTTTTATGAAGGAAGGTCTCTCTTGTTTTCTTAATTTTTTTCTGTCATTGGGGGTGTGTGTGTGTGTGTGTGTGTGTGTGTGTGTGTGTGTGTGCATGTGCATGCATGTGTATACCAATGAAAGAGTTTGGAGGACATCCTTGATGTTGGCTGTCACCTTTGATATTGTTTGAGACAAGGTTTTTGTTGTTCATGATAGGTTAGCTGGCCCACGAGCTCCTGCAGATTCTCACGTACTTGCCTATCACTCTTGTCACTAAAGTGTTGGGATTACAGATGTGTGCTTCCATGTCTGGGTTTTATGTAGGGTCTGGAGATCTGAACTTAGATCCTCAGGCTTCTGTAGAGAGCACTTCATTCAGTCAGTAGTCTCCCTCGCAACTGACCCTCTAGTTTTTGTTCTCCTGCTAGTTATCCACATATACTTTGAGGTAGTCTGTGTGGGTTACTCATCTCACTCAGCCACACAAAGCTACATGCATATTGTTTCGGTGCAAATAAACATTTCAGCTCCTCAGCTCCACTGGCTGTATGTGGCTAGGGCCCACTGCACTGGACAGTGTTGATATAGGGCATTCCTAAACCTAGTTTTCCTGAACCTACTTGACCTTTAGGGTTCTAGAACATTCTTTTGGTACAAATTTGGCTTGAGAGAAAAGGTTCCACATTGGAGTCATCTACCTACTTACATAAAATTCTGTTCGCTGGCTGAGTTCATCCACAAGACTCTAAATTCATGGTTCTGATGGTAGACACTGGCATTCGAATTATTTGAAAGTGTACCCAGCACTGTTCCACTGAGTTCTAATTTATCTCACTGCATTATGTGGCACTTCTGAAGGATTGCTTACCATGAGCTTTGTCTAAGAATTAGGATTCAGCAAATCAGGGGCAGATGTCAGGAAACTGTTTTTTAAAGCACTTCATACATAATCCTTATGGTCAAGTAGGTTTGAGTAAAAGAGATGTTCACTAGAGACAAGAGCTGCCTAATGGCTTAGATGTTGCGTTAGGGCCGTGGCCACGAGGCCCCAGTGACTACAACATTCTTAGAAGGTAATCTTTATTTTGTGTTGTAACACAGGAAAACAGAAATTCAACAAAAAGTAGAGTGCTTATCTAGTCCCATCTACTTGAGTCTAAGTGATGCCCTGGGTGTTTAGAAGAGTAGTAGTTGCTGTGATCATTTCAAACCATTAAGTGTGGGAACTTGGGCAAGCTTCCAAACTTCTTAAATTAAAAATTCTTCATTTATTTACCATGTGAGTATGTGTGTGGGCACATGCATGGGAACATAAGAGGACAACTTGATTCAGTTCTTTTTTTCCCACCATGTGGGTTCTGAGGATTGAACTCAGGTCATTAGGCTTGGTGGCAAGTACCTTTCCCTTCTGAGTCATCTCACTCAAACCTCTTACAGTCAAGCTCACTTATAAAATGGGAATTATAACAGTACCTACATATGACACATGTTGTAGTGATTGATTGGGATAACACAGGTAAAGAATTCTGTATGGTTCTACAGGGACCAGATAAATGTGTGGTAAGTTTGCAAAGAAAACAGGCAAAAATAGAACTACTGCATGGAGATCTGTGTTTTTCCATGCCTTTATCCTGAGACACTTTTGTCTGTCTATCTGTTGTTGTTTTTGTTTTCTTTTGAGATCCAGATATATAGCTTCTGTTCCTCATGGATCTAGATGCTGGCTGTGTGAAAGTCTGTGGACCAGAGGGACTCAGCAGCCACCTTGCCTCAGGTCTAATGTGTTACAGGGCCGCACATACAGCTTCAGTAAATGTAACAAAGGACAGCAGTAGAAGTGGCAATAGTTCAACTGCCAACCTGAGAGTAAACCACAGGCACCGTGCTAAGTGCTTCACATACCAATTTGCTTAATTATCTCAGCAAACCAATGAGGCAGATGGTAGTCCTTTTCTTCCGCCTCTTTCTCTACCAAGAAATACAAACTAATAGAAGTTCAGAGTTGCAGCATAGTGCTACACACCTTTAATCTGCCTACAGGGCGGCAGATCTTTGTGAGCTTAAGGCTGGCCTGGTCTACAGAGTTCGAGAGAGAAACCTTGTTTCAACCACTCCAAAAAGAATCTCAGACTTGTTACAATATATACCCACCTGTGGTCTTATAAGTAGTGATTATTACTAAAGCTTGAGGCTTGAATCTTGGATTCAGGACCTAAGACCTATGCCAGACTAGGTTGTTATGTAAACAAAGCAAGCAAGCAAACTAGCTATGGAACAGAAGCAGGATTCCTTGTCTGCTTCACTGAATAAAGCGATTCCCCTTACATGGAAACGATTAGATTTCAGGTCCTTGGAGGATATCAGGGTGACCAAGCCATAAGAGGTGAGTGAGGTGTTGGAGAAGTTTGGTATGCTAAACATCTTAAATTTCTTTTATCTTATGTGTATTTGTGTTTTCTCAGCATATGTGTTTGTGCAAAGGCCAGAAGAAAGCATTAGATCTCTTGGAACTGGAATATGGATGGTTGTGAGCTACTATGTGGGCGCTGGAAACTGACCTTGGGTCCTTCGCAAGATCCCCCAGTGCTCTTAAGTGCTAAGCCATCTCTCTACCCCTGAGCCATGGTTGTTTGAGCTTCACGTTTCTTCTCTGCCTGGTACAAAATCTCCTAACTTCAACTTGTTCTTTCAAGTTTTGATTATCCTCACTCTTGACCTGCCTTGTCCCATGAATGACAAAGAGCTGGACTGCCCTCTTTCTATATGAGTGGAAGTCCTGGGACTTGGTTAAGGCTTGAACAAACACAAGATGGGAGTTATTTCACATCTCATCTAGTGCTAATTATTTCCCAGGATTGAGGGAAGAGCCTGTGACCTCTAGATTCCCTTTAGGGAGATTCTGGCTCCTGGGAAATCTTTTCCTTCTTTTTTTTTTTTTTTGGTTCTTTTTTCCCGGAGCTGGGGATCGAACCCAGGGCCTTGCGCTTCCTAGGCAAGCGCTCTACCACTGAGCTAAATCCCCAACCCAATCTTTTCCTTCTTAGTTTGCTGCATTTTTCTATGGCATACGAGGAAAAGAAGCTCCTGGGCAAGGGTGGCAGCAAAGGGGTGCTGCATAGAAAGGAATGATGGAGTCAGGCAGACACACATGTGAACCTCTTTTTCTGTTTTCTTTGGGATGTGTGACGTTGGGCACATTTAAGAAAATTTGTTTTGGTTATTTTGTTTTGAGACAGGATCTTGCTGGCCTTAAACTCACAATCCTCTTTCCTTGGCTTCCTGAGTGTTGGGATTACATGAGTATACTGCCCAGCTCAGATACTATGGCCTATATTTTCACCTCTCTGAATCTCAGCTTGTTCTACTGTAAAAGTAAGAAAAATAATGCGTCCGACCTTACATGATGGCTCTGATGCCTGAGTTTAGCCAATGCCTGTCAGTGCCCAGATGCACAGAGGTATTCAAATGGGAGCCATCTATGATCACAATCGTCAGTCAGCCTGGAAAGTATAAAAGCCTAGGGTTGAAGGGAGAACTGTCTCCATCCATCTGGAGGTGTTCCAAGTCCCCTTTCTCTCAGTGTTATTAGGGACGGAGGAAAAGGGGGGTTGGTCCTGGAGAAAGGTCCTTTAATGAGCTCAGGAAAGCACATCTCCTGACAATAAGCCGTAGAGTCTGCAATGGCATCCTGTCAGAGGCAGCAACAGGATATATGTTGAGGGGGGGAGCATGTGGCAGCTCTACTGCACAGCTTCCTGCCCATTTACCCCTTTGCCTATGAGCTTCGTGAAGTCGTTGCCGGGAATCAGAGAGAGATGAAGACTTCCTCTCCACAGGGATCCTAGATGGATGGTGAGGCTGGAGTCTGGGCAGCCCTGCACCCTACAGCCTTCTTGTAGGCTGCTCCTACAACTACTGGTCCTGCTTTGGGTACAAATGTCTGCTAAGCTGATAATCATCAGCCTCTGATGGAGTCAAGAAGCAGAGGGGCAGTTCATACCTGCAAATCAGTGCCCCTACCCACAATGTAGCTAACAGGTCCCTGATTGCTGATGGCAGAGCTTGCCAGTAGAAACACAGTAATAAAGAAGAGAGGAAGTGGGGGCTGGAGAGATGGCTCAGTGGTTAAGAGCACCCGACTGTTCTTCCAGAGGTCATGAGTTCAATTCCCAGCAACCACATGGTGGCTCACAACCATCTATAAAGAGATCCGATGCCCTCTTCTGGTGTGTCTGAAGACAGCTACAGTGTACTTATATATAAAATAAATAAATAAATCTTAAAAAAAAAAAAAAGAAGAGAGGAAGTTCTAGCCTAGGGGAGTTCACAGTTGGGTGGGCTGGGCTGCAGGAATGTTGAACTTAGTGGATATATAGCCCAGGATGTATTGGAGATTGTATAGGACAGGAAGATTAGCAGGGAAGACTTTATAGAGGAGGAAGATGGGCAATCACAGAGGAAGGATGAACAGGAACTGACTAGCTGGGGAGGTAGGGAACATCTTTGGAATGAGAAGTGGTAAGGGTGTGGTTAAAGTTGGAATGTGCTAAGTTGGAGCCTAAGGCTCAGAGCTCTGTGGTCTGTGTCTGCAGAGGAAGCCGGCACCTGGGGCTTTGGAGAACACACCCAGAAGAATGCACTTATCTCAAGGGTAGAGAGCAGGCACTGAAGCCCTTTAATCAGAAAACAACACAGCCCAATCTGTGGTTTAAATCTTGGCCTGCTTCCTTGCTTCTGTAAACCTCCACAAGGACTTCTCTGTCCCCAAGCCCAGAGAATTCCAAGGACCACATGGTGATCTGGGAAGTCACTTCTGCCCTCTGGAAATCAGGTTTTCAGAAAATATGGAAGCAGATAAATCCTAAAAACCCTTTCACTACCTATAAAAAGCTTATTATGTGGGACTGACAGACTGAATGATGCCATGGTTTATAGGATGCTTGACTCTTAGAAAGCACTTAGGCAGAATGAGGGATCAGGGGAAGGACCATAATGAGTTTCTCATCAGTTTTGCTGCTGTATAAGATCAGTCTTACAGCCGGTATGCAGAGATACAACACATTATCACGCTACCTGAGATGTAAGACTAGGTCATTTGGTTGAGCAGCCTACAGCCTGGTGGGGGAGACAGATTCAGAAACATAAGCACTTAGTGTTTTGTCCTGAGCACAGGGCTACCAGGTACTTGGGGTGGGATGTAGAGGCATAAAGACAGAGCCTTAAGTATGACTAAGAAGGTGCAGGCACGCTTCCTGAAGGAGGAGGCTGCTAATCTCTCTTCAGCCATCAGTGGATTCAGTGTTTGGGGTGGGAGAGCAGGCATGTCATATCTTCCTCATCATCTTGTCTTTCCGTGAATAAAAATACAGTCTCATCTCAATCTCCAGTCAGATGCTATGGAGCCATTGCTCTGTACTACCCAGTAGCTGGGAGGGCAGCCAGCTCCCAAAGGTGTCAGGTTGAACTTCTTTGCATTCTCTGCTGGAATGGACCTTGAGGATAGCCCACAGTTGACTTTGCATCTCAAGCTTGCTCTGGGCCGAGTTCTCCAGCATCCAGCAGGACTTCTCTTGGGATGCCTCAAAGGCATAGATTAGAGTGTTCTGAGCCTCTGTGTCTGCAGAATTCATTTTAGGAGACGCTGTACTCATTTTAGGGGTTTCCTAAGGGCAGAGCATTCATCTCGCCCTATTCCTCTTGGAAGCATTGACAGAGGGTAGATGGCAAGGTGAGCAGGAGCAGCAGAAAAAACAGCACTCTCCCCACAGACTGCACATCAGACAGGAGCAGAGCAGCAGTGCTCTGCAGGAGAGACAAAACTGAGTGTAGCCAGGGATCTCAGCTAGCTGGGCACACTCCAGAGAAGATCCAGGGAAGGGAGGAAATGTGCTCCATTAAGAATGCGATGTCAAACACACACACACACACACACACACACACACACACACACACACACACACGGCAGATCAGTGAAACAGATCGGAAAGAAAGCCAGGTGGCTGTGTGCAGGAAAGGAAGGGGGTGAGACACAGGGCAGGGTTCTTTACCCTAAACAAAATGAGAGCCCGTACCAGCAGCAGGCTAATGGTAAGAACCTATGACTACGTATAAGTGTCTTTCTCTCTCTGTGTATCTATCTTTGTGTGGCAGGTAGACATATATGTATGGATGTTCACGTACTTGTGTGTGAGCACTGCATGAAGGCCAGGGGACATCCTGAGGTGTCATTCTTCAGGTGCTGTCAAACTTGTTTGTTGAGACAGAGCCCTTCCGTTCCTCAGGAGCTATCAATCTTGGTTTTTGAGACAGACAGGGATGCTCACTGGCTGGGAACTCATTTATTAGGTTAAATTGGTTGCCCAGTGAGCCCCAATGATCTTTCTGTGTCTCCACATGCCTAGTGATGAGGATAAAAGTAACACACATACCTAGCCTTTATTCTAATTAATTAATTAAATTAATTATTTATTTATGTGAATGCATGTTCGCACGTGTGTGTGTGTGTGTGTGTGTGTGTGTGTGTGTGTGTGTGTGTGTGAGTGAGTGTAGAAGTCAGAGAACCACTTCAAGGAGGTAGTTCTCTTGCTGCCATGCAAATGGTCCCAGGGATGGAACTCTGGTCATCAGGTAGGGCAGTAAGTACCTTTACCTCAGAACTGTCAGAGAACTATGCTTCTGGCTCCTGACTTTTATTTATTTATTTATTTATTTTTTAAAGTGAGTTCTGGAGAGTTGAACTTAGGTCCTCACGCTTATAGAGCAAAACTTTTATTGACTGAACTATCACCAGCCCCAGAATATGTTTTGAAACAAAACAACCAATACCCTGGGTGCCTCTGGGATAATGGATGGGGCAGGAGATAATGCACATTGATGGACATATTAGGAGGTAATTGTTATCACTCAGGAGGGAGATCAACATGGATTTAACTAACAGGTGGTGCTATAACTGCTGAGATAAGGCTATGTTTTAAAGGAGAGGAATTGGTCATAGAGTACATACAGGAGCGAGCATGCCAAAGATTTTTCCTGATTTCTGTGGCGGTCTCAGAGATCATCTCTTCCCCCTTCCCACACATCTAACTACACAAGGAGACTGGGACCCAGAAATAAAGAGGGACTTTCCCATGTTGGCCGAGCAAGGCCAGTATTTAAGCCAAGTCTTCTTGTTGTCCATCCTGTTCTTTTACAGTAGGATCCTACGGTCATAAGAACAAGGGAAGGAAGAAAGCTTAGAAACCACCCGGCTTAATTCCTACATTATTTTATAGATAAGGAAACCGAAGGGAAAAGCTTTAGCAGTCTGGCCAAAGGCCACCCAGAGAGTTAATTAATTAATGAGAGAAATAGTTTAAGTATATATAAACACTGCTGTGTTGACCCTTAGATAGTGAGACATGTTGTTTGCTCAGGAGGGAGATAACTTGGCAGAGGTCCCTCCAAATGGTTTCCCAAGCATCAATACACTGGCTGGATAACTTCTTTCTGGGCCTGTTGCCTGGGGTTAGGGAATCCAGATGTCTGGGGCCACAAAAGCCAGATGGATTTTCCCATGCCATGGATTCCCCGTGCTCGGACTCTGTAGATCAACAGTGATGTTGTCAGGGGTGCGGGTGGCTGGCAAGGAGTGTCAGTTTGCTCTTTCGGTGAGTTCTTTGGCTCCTTGAGTTTACTACTGAGGAGGTTTCTTTCTTTTAGTATCCTTCTTGCTTAGACAGAGCCCCACAGCTAAAGCCCTACTTACCAGTTGTTATCTTGTGCTAAATTCAAGGATAGCATTCTTTAGAGTTAAATGTTGTGACAGGGCATGGCAGATGTTATCAAATATTATACTGTGTGCAGATGTGAATGATCCCTTGGGAAGGTGATAATTTGCAGACCAACATGATAGAATTTTTTGCCCCCCCCCTCTCTCTCTCTCAGAGAAAACCAGGCAGAATACTTGAAGTTAGGATTGTGTCAGAAAAATTTTAAATATATATTTTTGGTGGCTCGGCTTTGTCCCCTTGAAGATTCAAATCTCTGAAGAGCTAGCCTCTTGACCTCTCTCAGGAATATTCAGGAAGTGGGAAAAGGTACTAACTTTTGGGATGGCTCGGGTGGTTTGAAAGAAGGGTATGGAGTCTTTGAAATCATGCTGTCTCAGAGATGGTGCTGGGGCACACCTGCATCCTGACTTTGTCACTTCACTTCATGTCTGTGTGACATTGGTGAGCTCTCTGAAAAGTCAGTCTTTTTTTTTTTTAAATTGGGAATGAGGATTTCAGTTTCATGCTACCATTGTGAAAAAGTGAGACAATTGAGACAAAATACCTAATATCTTGTTTAGCCTAGAAACAAAAAGTGTTCAGCAAATTTAAATTGGTATCATCTCTTTATTATTCCAGGACTCTCAAATCAACCAAGACTGAGTCAGATTGATTGAGATCAATGGAACTTTCCTCTTTAGCTCTGGCTACTTCTAGGTGCCTCTTGGGGTTCACTGTCATGGCAACGGGTTGGTGGAATGATATGAAAGTTGATAGGGGAAACTAAATAGCCAGAACACTGCCTGGCCTTGCTGGCGCCACAACTAGAGCAGTGTCTGATTAATGCCTGCCTGATCCCACTGGCTTCATTTCAGGTCACCCTGGAGAAGATTCTTGCTCAGGGACAGATGGAGGCTCACTCATTGGGATGAGCCAGGACCCTGGTCAGTGGGCACCGTTACAGGTGCCATGGAGTCTTAGAACTGTCCAAGCAGAACAAAGCTAAAAGGGACCCTGCAGTTTGGTCATTCTGGTAACTTCTCTTTATGGCTGACTAAAGACTAAAATTGGTAATGAATGTCTTCAGTGTGCCCAACAAACTATGAAATCTTTCCCCAAAGGATAATTCCTACAATAGCCCCATGGAATATGTGTAATTATCCTTATCAAGGAGAGGCTGGGGTAGCAGAAAACATGAAAATTGATTATAGAATGCAGCTAGTGTTTGCATCCTAGACTTCCCTTTTCTCTCTCTCTCTCTCTCTCTCTCTCTCTCTCTCTCTCTCTCTCTCTCTCTGTTCATTCATATGCTGAAGTTTAGGTTTAAATGTGTCTCTCAAGGACTCCACAGGAAGACCAACAGAGACAACTAACCTAGACCCTTTGGGGGCTCCCAGAGACTGAAGCACCAACCAAAGAATGAGCGTGGACTGGACCTACTTCTCACCCTTGGCCATATATAGCAGATGTGCAGCATGGCCTTCAACAACTGGAGTGGGGACTGTCTCTGAATCTGTTACCTGCCTGTGGATCCCATTCCCCTAACTGGGCTGCTCTGTGGGAAAGGATGCACCTAGTCCTGCAGAGACTTGATGTGCCTGGGGTGGGGTAGGGTGGCGGTGGCGGTAGCGGTGGTGTTGGTAATACCTTGGGGGTGAGGGCTCTCCCTTCTCAGAGAAGAGAGGGGGCTCTTGGGGAAGGACCTGTGTAAAATGAGGACTGGGAGGAAAGGAGGGGCTGACATTGAGATGTAAAGTGAATAAATAAATTAATAAAAATAATAGGGTACAAGTAAAAACAAAAGCATCCCTCAAAGTTTATGGGTCAGTAAGAATCTCCAGTGCAGTAATGTCAAGGATTAAGACCTCTGAGAATTCTAGAGTGGGGTTGCTATTGGAAGGAGGGGCTGTTCTAAGGGAAGGAAGTTAGCTGAATAGAGGTAGTGATATAAACTCAGAGGGAAATCATCCCAGGTGGAAAAGTTCAAGTAGGGATGGAGACTAGAGGGTAGGGGGACAGAGGAGGGAGAGAGAAACTTAACCAAAAGAAAGGACATATGGAAAAGCCGTGTGGAAATCCACTAAATCAAATTAAAAATACATATAAACTAAAGCCTAGCTAGACGGGAGATATCTTGCATGACCAGATAACACTACTCTTGGAAGTCACTGGTTAGCAAACAAACAAAGAAACAAACAATCCCAGTGCCAAGTATGGGGTACCTCCTGGTGATTCAGGGTCTTCAAATTAATATAGACTATTGTCATTCCTTTTGTTGCCCACAAAAAGTAGATGATAAAGTCTTCTTGCTGAAGATACCACATAACCTGTTTGCAAGATATAGAGAAACCAAGATGGAACAGAGTTGGAGGTTTCTTTCCTGCTGGGGTAGCTCTCTCAGTGCTGGGGAATGTTATGCAGACTGCTTAAAGAGGTAGGCATCAGTGACCTTACCCAGATGTGAGCCCTATTGACTACAATGATAACCTGCCGGGCAAGATGTGCACGCTGGTAAAATATGGCATAACTATTACTTTTAGGAGTTATTTATTTATTTACATCCTAAATGCTGCCACATCTCCCAGTTAACCCCTCACAGACATACTCTCCCACCCCCCTCCTCTTCTTTTCTGAGAGGATGGGGATCCCCCTACGTGTTCCCCAACTCTGGCACATCAAGTCTCTATGCCATAACTATTATAGTGGACCCAGCTTGCAGGTTGGATTTGAGACCTGTTTTGCAGGAGGAATACATGCTTGTCTGTAATCCTTGTCAACAAACAAACAAAGAAACAGACACACAGACAGACAGACAGACAAACTAACCCATGACTAGGGAGGCCTTAGACTCTAGGAGGGACTTGACTGCTGTGGTTTAGCTATATTGACATAGAACCAAACTGCAATCTATTTTTATGTCTATATCCACAGATGAATGCTACTTTCAGCCTTAATAAGAGAAGCTTCTCTTGGCAGGAAATGGTGGCAAATGCAGATACTCATGGCCAAGATGTTGACTAAATGATGGTTTGGTACTCAGTTTTAAAAGAATGTTATTCTGCTTCTTCTACTGCTCGGAAATCATTGTGAAAGAGAGAGTAAAGGGAACATGATCAGGAGAAAAGATGCAGCCTTCAGGGCATGGCACGGTCATTGCAAACATGATCTCACAGCAGATGCACTAGCCGGCATCTAGCTTTCACAAGTCTGAGCTCATTAACAGTTAATCACGGATGGATAGGAGCTCAGGGGAGTCCAACTCTTCCCTTTTGAGCTTTTGGCAACTGAAGGGTTTTAGGAGAGACATAGTCATTGCTCTCAATTGTGCACCAACTGGTAAACCCTTCAGCTTCAAATGCACAGTCCCAAACCTGTGGCTAGATAGGCAGACCTGGTGAAGTCAGATGGATCAGATGGTCACAAACCAAACAAAACCTGTGGATGGAGAGGAGAATCTGTTACCATTGTGCTGCCAGAATCATGTAGTACCCAACTGCCTTCTAAATACTCATCCTTATTCAATAAATTAGTGCAGCTCTCACTGGACAAGTTTTTGTTTTTGTTTTTTAATAGGGGAGGGAGATTGTTACAGAGAACTATAACAGAATGACCGTAAAGGGTCCATCCTCATATGGAATAGCATAATGAATCCCCCTAACCCAAGGCTTGAAAGCATCGAGGCACAGATTGTAAGAGGTAGAGGACCAGGAAGACTTCTGTAAAATCCTGTCTTCTGTACACAATGAAGATGTTGCACTTACTAACTCTCAATGACTATGGTTGACTGCATAGGACTTGTACAAAGCTGCACCAGTCATCAGGCCTAGGTAGAGAAAAGGCTGTCAGGGCTGCATCACTAATCACACACTTATGAGAAAAAAGATGATGGTGTGGATCTGTGAGCAAGATGTGGGTGTTACATAGAAGGAATTGGAAGAAAAAAAGAGGAGTCAATATGGTGCATTGTGCTCAAATAGGAAATTCTGAAAAACATGGGGGGCTATGAATGTGGGAAAGGACCTGGAGGAAGGAGAAGTAGATTTAAAAGGCTTGGAAGGAGATAAGAGAGGTGGGGTGAGTATGTAGAATCTACTACATACCACAAAATTGTCAAGGAATAGAGGAGTCTAGCATAATTATCCTCTGAGAGGCTCCACCCAGCAGCTGACTGAACCTGATGCCAAGAACCCCAGCTTGGGAAGTCTTGTGGAAGAGCTGGGGAAGGACTGAGGAACCCGAAGGGGATAGGAACTCAGTAGGAAGACCAACAGAGTCAACTAATCTGAATCCTTGGGGTTCTCAGAGACTGAATGAATTACCAACCAAAGAGCACACACAGGGTGGACCTAGCCCCCTCTAAAATGGTAGAAAATGTGCAGCTTGGTCTTGATGTGCATCCCCCAACAACTGGAGCTGTTGCCTGTTTGTGGAATACATTCCCCTAACTGGGCTGCCTTGTCTGGCCTCAGTTGGAAAGGATGCGCCTGGGTCTGGGGACAGGTACCCTCTCAGAGGAAGAGGGGAAGGGACTTTGTGGGGGGAAGGGAGGTAGAGCAGTGATTGTGGTATAAAGTGAATAAATAAATAAATAAATAAATGAAAAATTAAGTAACCAAGGTAAGTTTCTCTCCTTGTTCACTCTTTCATACAATTCTCTTTGCCTCTCACCTTTGCATCTCTGTGTTTGATGACCCAGTGGGAAATCCCTTACCAAATGCCAAGCTCTGGTTCTTTTATTCCTTTGTCTTTAAATGTATGGAGAACACTTTCTGTTCATTATAAATTATCTAGTCTTAGTTCTTCCATACCAGTAGCACAAAATGGACCAAGACATTGGCTCTCTGGAGCTTTTTGGTGTGACCCCTGCTCTATTCCAACTGCCTGGTGCCTCACTATAAACATGCTGAATAAATGAATTGCTACACATAATCATCGTACCATTTCGGAAGGTATAATTTCTTTTGTCTTGTTTTTCCAAGACAGGGTTTCTTTGTGTAGCCTTGGCTGTCCTGGTACTAGCTCCGTAGACCAGAGCTTGAACATACAGAAGTTGTTCTGCTTTCCAAGTGCTGTGACTAAAGTCGTGTACCACCACACCCAGTCGGGTTAAAGATGGGGCAGAAAAGTGTGTGTGTGTGTGTGTGTGTGTGTGTGTGTGTGTGTGTGTGTGTATGTATGTATGTATGTATGTATGTATGTATGTAGGAAGGACATGACAATCAGATTCTAAGAATGGGAAAGAACTAAGCCTCCAAATATCTCTGTTCTAGTTATCTGGATTCTACTCTGAACAGACACTATTTCACCCTATATTTGTCTTCTCTCCGACTTTTCACCTACTTGGAATCGGCCCATTTCGATTTTCCTTAAAAAGCTCACACCTGTCATCAGATTTTTCCAGGTCCCAAGTTTTCCTTGATGCTTTAAAAAAAATTAAATGCATCCCTAGTGTAAGGGATTGTCTTGGGCAGGGTGGCAAGGGGGGGTGGATGGGGAGGGGAACACCCTTATAGAAGAAGGGGAGGGGGAGAGGGAGGGGAGAGGGGACTTATGGACAGGAAACCGGAAAAGGGAATAACATTTGAAATGTAAATAAAGAAATATCCAATAAAAAAATTAAATACCAGAGGGCAGCGGTGAAACAATTGGGATGTAAAGTGAGTAAATAGATGGATTAATGGAAAAAAAAAATAATACTTTGTAAAATTTTAAGGCACATGAATCTGTTTCTTGTTGCATGTAATTATTAAAAAACCAATCCATGCTATCTCTGGCTTGGCGCTGGCCGGTGGTCTTGGTCTGTTCGGTACATAGCCTGAGATCAAGACCACATGGTTTCCCCTTCTAGAGCTCCAAGATAGCTCTCTTAGTCCCTGCAGGCAGCTGTGGGTGTGTTCTCGATAGCCCGTGCTCCACTTGCTACCTTTCCCTAGAGCTCATTCCTTGCTCAATCCTCCTGTCCCAAAGCTTGACCAAATTCCGCCTTGGCTAAGTTCTTTCCTTCTGGCCCACCTGAGTCTCTGTAGAATGGAGAACACCAGACAATCTAAGTTTAGAATCAACAGATAACACAACCGCTGGGCTCAGAATCTATCACCCTAAATTTATCAACTATTCTATGTTAGCAATCTTCTGGTGGTGGATCCTGGTGCATTCTGCCACCAAATCGAACAGTCTCTGGCCTACATTTTGTTTGCTTCGCTCCTACCTCTCCATTCAAAAGAAGTGCCCTCCTCCTCCTTGCCCAGTGATTAACTTCTTGTCATCTTTATTATTCAATTAATTAGAGGAGAATTCCACTACAGTTTCCTATGCCCTTTATTGCTTCTTCATTATGATCTGTTTTCTGTGACCATGTTTCTTTCCTTTAGTAGTAGATCATGACCAATTAAATGGTCCTGACCTGACCTTCATTTTGCTATCATCTGGGGCACATAGCAAACAGCACCTGGCAATTATAATGCTCATTATTGGAATCGGATGGTATAGACTCGGTGTGGGGAATAAAAATCTGATGTTGAGTTGAATGCTTTAAGAAGTCAGTATAGAAGAAACAGGGATGGCGGACTGGGTCTTTATTTGCCTTCTTTATTTCAGTGTAGGCTGACAGCATCCTTCTCCAGCGATGTCTTATGACCTCAGCTGACCTTCACTAGGTCTGTTTTCTCATTCTCTTGGATCAGGCTGGGAAAAACAGGAAGAATCATTAAGAGACAGAGACTTCAGAGCCAGCAAAATTATTACTGATTCCTTTTACAGACACCAAAAGCTTTGTTTATACAGTATGACGAAGGAGTGGGCTTTTCCTGCTGCCCCAGGGAGACGTCTCCATCGACCTCCTGGATTCATACCAGGTGTCACACCCATCCCCTTCTCAGACATTCTCCTTTTTGCAGTCTCTACCATCACATATACTGTAAAATGCAAGCGTTGGAGGATCCATTGATTGGACCCAGCATTTCTTTGTGAGAGATAGCTAATTTCTTCACGTATGCTTCACGTACCACTGGTGCTGGAGGCTTGTCAAGAGTGCAACTTCCAGGTGTTTCCTGGCCTGCTTCAGAACACACACTGTAACGAGATCCTCCAAGGAGTTACTCTGCTTGTAGAAGTCTGAGAGATTCTGCTGTGATCTGCTTAAATCAATTTCTTAAATAAGTGGGTACCTATAAAACCTCTGTAGAGGTAAACTAACTTGTGAATTAGTGACAAGGTACATGTTGTTTATTAGACACTGGTAGAAAGCTACAGGTTCGGCACTGTGGATTCAGTTCAAAGTCAGAATCCAGATTTTTCTTTTGGTCTTCAGTAATTCAAGTGACTAAACGTAGGCTTGCTTCACACCAGTCTCTCAGCACACATTTGTTGAATGAATAAATCTTGTGAATTATGACCCAGGCCGCCTTTCACAACACTGTAGCTGGCTCCTGTAAACACCAGCATCCCTGAGTATCACAAAGTACTTTCAGAAAGAGTAGGCTGTGTCCTCGCTTTGTGCCGATCCTTGGCAGCAGAACCCTGAGACTCGTGAAGTCGGGCTCATACAATTGTAATTTGTCTGTCACACATGGTACAAGAGGATTTTTCTGGCCTCAACTTCTCTATGTAGCTAAGGGTGCGTTTGCTTTCTGATTCTTCTGTCTCGACCTTCTGAGTACTAAGGATTACAGGCCTGTGCTGCCTTGCCTAGCTTCATGCAGTGCCGGAAATGAACCTAAGGCTCAGGATGTATCAACTGAGCTTTATCTCCAGTGCATGCATGCACCGCACATCTTTGATGCAACAGGACAGGACATACAACAACAGGTAAACAAGCAAACACACATACAAACGAAGCGGTGCCCACTTCTAGCTCACCAAAGGTCTGGTGAGAATTTCCATGTTGTTGGCTGGTGAGTCCATTCTGTCCAGACTGGCTTCCTTGTTGCTCTTATGCTCTGAGATCTGGTTTTGCCCATGTCCTTTCCTTCTCTGAAGGTCTTTATTATTGATTGATCCTCTGCTTAAAGGAAACTTTAGCTAGTCCTTCTATTCTAAGGAAGGCTTTATTTCTTTTCTGTCCATCAAGGCTGTGGCTGGCTAGTTACATACATTGTCTTCTGTGTGTAACTTACTGGTTCAGGGTTGTCCTTATGCCTCCATGGGCTGCTGCCTTATGTTCAGGAGTTTATAAGCTCTGGCAGCTCAATAGCTTCCACTGTTGTGAGGGCGAGAGAGGGTTTTAAACTTCATTTCATGGAAGAAGTCACATATTACTCTGGGCCCAAATTGAAAATGACTTTTCCTCTGGGGGAGAAGAGATGCCTGTGTGATCCACTTCCGTTATAATGCTATTTTGCACAGTTGCTGGAGATGTCAGCACTCTTCAAGACCAGCGTGAGAAGAGCTGTCGTGCTGTCATTCTCTCATCTTTGTTAATTTTGTTGTCCTTGCCAAGCAAGGTCTTTCAACAATTGCTGCAGGTGTTTTACACAGGAATTTCTTAAGGCGAAGGAAAATTAGACAGATTCCCAGCAGCAGCCTTTGGAAAGCAGAGGCAGGACATAGGATCACACTAGTTCCCTGCACAGGCCAACTTGACTAATTTGTAATTCTGAATCATAATAAAAGCGGAAGGAAGTCTTACATTGAATTTTTACCAAGTGTTGGGTGCTATTCTGAGCCCATTAACATGGATTATTTCTTGTATCACTGCCATAATCAGGTAAGTCCTGTCTTCCTGGCAGTGTGGTATTGAATAATTCACTTTTGTCATCAGTGGTAGGGGATGGACTTAAACCTGTGCGGTTATATTCCAGAGGGAGGGCAGTTACCTTCTACAGAGCTTGTGTCTAGAACATGACAGTCATTCTGGATTTTAACCTTATATTGTTGCATACTTTTTGTTCCTACGAAGTCTTTTTCTTATGGATTAGTAATTAAATTTTATATTGCGACTGAACAAATTTCCAAAACCACAGAGGCTTAATTAAGCAATGAAGAAATGATTGTCAGTGTGGCTTTGGTGGACAATTCTTTGGCTGATCGTCATTAGGCTTTTCCGTTAGATGAGGTCAGAGAGTAGCTGGGTCTAGAATGTTCAAACTGTATCTATGAATGTATCTGGTGCCTTCAGGTGGTGGGGAGAAAGTTGGTCTTAGCTGGCACAATCCCTTCTCCATGTGGATCGCCTATGTGGACTTTCATGCGAACAAAACTTACTGCATCAGAAGTGGACTGGGGAGACGACTCAGTCTGTAAAGGGTTTGTTGTGTAAGCGTGTGGATCTGGGTTTGACTCCCAGAATGCACTTAAAAGTCAGAGTGTAATGGCACATTTCAAATGAAAGCATTGAGGTGACAGAGAAAGGCAGATTTCTGGGGCCCACTGGCCAGTTAGCCTTGTCTAATTGATGAGCTCCTGGACAGTAAGAGGCCTTACCTCCAAAACAGAGGTGGGCAGTTTCCAAAGAACAACACCTAGAGTTGGTCTCTAGCATTCGCGGTCATGAGTTCACGTGTGCATGTACATGCAGACACGCACACATATACAGATCCCCCTGTAGGAGGGGGAGAGAGAGAGAGAGAGAGAGAGAGAGAGAGAGAGAGAGAGAGAGAGAGAGAGAGAGAGAGAGAGAGAGAGTTGGACCAGATCTAGAACTGTCTCAGCCCTTTCCTGCCTTTAGTTTAAGCTAATCTACAGGGCCAGTCCAGTGCAGTAGACATGAATACTTGAAGCACAACTGTTAAGTCCCAGGTTGGGGATAGGTCACCTATCTCGACTAGAAAAGTATTTTAGGATACTGGATGAGAAAGGCAGAAGAGGCTCAAGTCCTGGCTTTCACACATTCCATCCTTTTGGAGTTAGGCAAGTGACACATCTCTCAGCTTCTGATCATTTCCCAGGAAGAGGGATGATTCTAACAGCCACTGTTGCTCATTGATGTCACTCTGTGCTAGGCATTGTCTTTTGCTCTTGCCATTCAGAGCCTCATGTATACTTCCCAGAGGACCTAGGAAATTGTTACCATACCCTATCAAATTTACAAGCAGATGAGCCCAGGCACATAAAGATGGCATGACGTGCTCAAAGTCACCTCTCTGGCAACCGACAGTGCTAGGACTTGAACCCAGGCAGTGTGGACTAGCACTCACCCTTACTTAAGCCCTGAGTTTATCAGTAGCACTTGTCTCCTGTGAAGGTTGTAAAATGTCAGTGAGATATTATAAATGAAGTACTTAGTGTTCTGTGTGGTACGAACTCTGTCATGGTTTTGTGTATGTACAATGCTATCATCCTGAGAGGACCAGCTCACCAAAATCCCTGTCACTCCTCCACGTTCATGAGGACGGGAAATTTGTTTCAGTTTTTCCTTATGTGGTTCAATGTGATATTTCTACTTCAAACACAACTGGACCTGTTTCAGTTATCGTGTATTTCCTGGGTTTTCTTCCTCTTCTACAGCGGAGGGATGTTTATACCTTCCTCCACGAATCAGCTTTGGGTTGATATTGTGCCTCTGGCATATCACTGTTGCTTTTTGTTATAAACGCCCGTCCCTGGAGCTGCAGTGTTAGGTTAATGTCCACTGGGACTCCAGGATGAAATCGCACTCTATTTAAACCGAGACTACATGTCTCATTTTTTTCCTACCCCAATCTCTGAGTGCGCAGATTTGGGCTGTTTCCTGACATTATGAATTTGTTTGTGTATCTGCTTCCTTTCCCCCACTTCCAAGTTACTCATTGGGATTGTTGACTCTCTACTGGTCCCATTTTTAAAAATAGAATTAGGCAATCTTTTCGTTATTTGGTTCTTGCTGAGGATGATTGTAGCTGAAGTAAAGACAAAGAAACATTGGGAGGTATTTGTTATTATTCACTTGTGTTCACTCTCTCAATATCTGGTGCCTCAAAATGCCATTGCTTCCTCTTCAAAATGTATCCTCCATTCACATCAATCCCTGAACCCCTTCAGAAAACATTCCTCCTGGACTCACACTGAAGGTCCCCCTGGCATTCCAGCTTGGGTTTCTCCTCATCTTTTGAATATGTTCTGTTAAGCATCCAGAATAGTCTTTGAAAAACAAAACAAAACAAAACATGATCATGTTGAAAAACTTCCAGTGGTTTCCATTTGGACTTGCAGGAAATATAATGCCAGCCTACAGCTTACATTGCCCTACTTAAAGAGACCTTCTTCAAACTCACCCCAACTCGTTCTCCTCTTCTGCAGCAGCTGTCATGTGAAATTGGTATTATTTTTGTTTATTTTCTGATCCATCCCCATTACCCACTCTCTCACCCAATCTGGTATAGAGAGCTGGTGTGGAAGGACAGTGACATTATCATGTTGATCACCAGAAACCACACTCTGGCATATGGAAGCTACAATCAATTTACTTGGACGAATGAAGGCAGCATATTACTTTTCTAGGGGAAATCAACCCCCTGGCCAGATTTAATTTTGCTATGTCAAGTCTTTAAATTGCTTTGGGTTTTAATTTACATATAGAGAAATGTTGGTTTTGGTATACAAACAGAGTCCTTAATATCTCAAATATCAGCCACATTGGTATATATATTTGCAGGACTTCATGTTGTGTCCTCTTGAATGTCTCTATGAACACGCTGATACTCTTTTTCTTGCAACCCTGTCACATTGGCACTCATTAAAAAAAATTGCTTTACTTCCTGACATAGTAACACACGCCCATAATTCTAGAACTTGAGAGGCGGAGGCAGGAAGATCACTGGAAGTTTGATGCTAGTTTGGTCTACACAGCAAATTCTAGGCTGGCTAGGACGGTAGAGCAAGGTGCTGTCTCAAACAAAAGCAAAATCTCCTTTTGATCTTTGAGGTCTAAGTCCATTGAGCTGAAAGTAAGGGTTAACAATACTTTCCCCTATTCCAGTGCAGATCCATCCCTGTGGAACATCTCTCTCTGTCTCTCTGTCTCTGTCTGTCTGTCTGTCTGTCTCTCTCTCTCCTTTCTATCTTCATCCCCCCCTTCCCTGTCTACCTCTCTCACAATGGCATGTGTGTGTGAGCCAGTTTCCTCCTTCCACCATGTGGGTTATGTTATCAGGTTTGGCGACAAGCATCCTTACCCTCTGAGCCATCTTTCAGCCCTCTGGTCTACTTTCTGCAATCTCAATGGCACCCTGTAGCTTAGTAATCCTTCCTTTCTTACGTTTCTATTTCTCATCATGACTGTGTTCAACAAGGTGTTTGTCATCTTCACGAAGTTCCACAACTTCATGTGGATTCAGATCAAATGGATCCAAACTGGGTTTTAAAAAAATAGTTTAATTAGTTTTCGGCAGCTTAAAATACACAAACAAAATGTTCTGAATAAAATGGAGAGATAAGTGTGAGAAAGTAAAAAAAACAAAAAAAACAAAAACAAAAAAAAACCAACCCTCCCCCAATAAATAAAAAAAAACACCACAAAACCCCAAGACATTGGTTGAAAATGCAGAAAAGTTGGCCGTTTCTAGAACTATATGAGATCAAAACTAACAGAAGCACAATTAGATTAAATTAGCCAATTGGAAAGGACTAGAAATAGGGGTGCTCTATTCTCAACTATTATGTCAGATAATTGTAGTGTTGACAATTGTAGCGGGTTATGTTATCAGGGTTATGACAGAGACAGTAGAAGTGAGCAAGAACATCAAGGTGGGCCTGAAGACACCTTTTGGAAAGACCTTTGTGCATGTGTTGAAACATAGAACTTAAGAGGAAAAATAAGCAGAATAAAATTGACTAATATTTTGAGAAGTAAATTGCTAAGGAAGCATAAACCTGGTTTCAAAAATATTTTAATTATGGAGGTTCTAAAAATGAATCTCTGGCTATAATGCTTTGCACCAGCAGGGGGCTAGCTGTAAATGGAGTGACCTCAGGCCTTTAAGTTGCTTTCCCAGTAGGATTCCCCAATTGCAACAGACCTAAAGATGCTGTGTGGCTCCTGTGTTCCAATTCTGGTTTTAATTTGCTGCTATTCTGCTCCTATGTTGCCAGTGTGTGTTGAGTATATGTAGAGTGGGAGAGCTTGGGCAGAGCAAGTAACCTTCCTTTGTTGTTCATAGGTCACTGGATCACCAGGAGGCTTCATGGAGAGAATGGGACCATTGTTGATCTGCTTTAAGCAGGGTAGAGTGTTCAGAGGACACTGAAACAGGCATTTGGTGACTGCAGACCATGTTAGAAACTGGCAACATTGACTAAAGTCTTTTGTTTACCTTCTAGATGCATAGAAGTTCATATCTTTGAAGTAAGGAGTCAGTAGACCGAGTTTGGATGACTAAGAATGGTTGGAATTGTTAATACTATCAGCTCTGAGTTTCCACATTTCCCTGGAGATCCTCCACAATGCAGAGCATCCAGTAAAAGCATCAAAAATGGGAGAACCACAAGAGGGAAGGATCCCAGGTCTCTGAATGACTGTGTAGAGCAGACTTTGACATGCATTGAAATACCATGAGTAAGAAATGTGTCTAGTATATTAAATGCTCTAGTAAACAAATGTCTATTCTGTTGAGATTTTGGGATCACTTGCTGTATACCTTATAGTGTGCCTGGGAGAAATCCATTTATTAAAACATAGGACATTAATTGTTTTATTCATCATACTTCATATTACATCTATCTATCTATCTATCTATCTATCTATCTATCATCTATATTTCTATCTTGGTATCTACCTATCATCTATATTTCTATCTTGGTATCTATCTATCATCTATATTTCTATCTATCTATCTATCTATCATTTATATTTCTATCTTTGTATCTATCATCTATCTGTCTGTCTATCTATCTATCTATCTATCTATCTATCTATCTATCTATCTATAATCTATATTTCTATCTTGGTGTCTATCTATCTATCATCTATATTTCTATCTATCATCTATCTATCTATCTATCATTTATATTTCTATCTTTGTATCTATCATCTGTCTATCTATCTATCTATCTATCTATCTATCTATCTATCTATCTATCTGTGTGTACATGCATGCAAATGTGTGTGGAAGTCAAAGGACAATTTATGGAAGTCAGTTCTCTCCTTCCATCATTATGTGGGTCCTTAGGGATCAAGCTTAGGTCCTCGGGCTTGGTGGCAAGGACCTTTACCTGCTAAGTCATCATGCTCTTCAATTTTCTTTTACTCTGTAGAGTTGATGTTCTCTACCTTCATGTTTCTCATCTATAAACTCAACCAACTAAGGATCAAAAATATTAAAAACTCAGTTGCTTCTGTACTGAATACTGTAGAGATATTCCCTATCCTTCTATGAACAATACGTCACAGTGACTATTTATGTCGAGTTTATACTGTGTTAGGCTTTATAGATAATCTAGAGATGACTTAAGGTATAAAGGAAGGATGTATATAAGGGATTTGGCAACCATGGGATTTGGTATGCAAGAGAGGGCATCTTGAAATTGACCTTTCATGCATACCAGAAGACAGCAACAATAGGGGACTTTTGTGACTGAAAGTTTACTTCTGATTAAGACTGTAACTCCTTAAAATTCTTCTGTGTTTCTTATTCTAGGAAGTCAGTAGTCATGTGCAATATGTCACTCTCTAAACCCGGATCTACTCATGCTAGTTACATATGGTATGTGAACATTAATATGCTACATCTCAGTCTCCTTATATATAATGTTAAGATAATAGAACTTAGCTTTCTTTTTTAATTTAGTTTTGAGACAGGATCTTGTTATGTAGCTTAGGCTGTCTTTGAACTCATGACTGTGAGTGTTGAGATTACAGGTATGTACCACTGCACTTAGCTCTTGGGGTTTTGAGAAAGAAATGAACGAATCTACATATAGTGCTTTGCATTGCGGCTGTCACGCAGTAAATTTACCTGTATATTCAAGTTACTATCTTTTTTATCCATGTTGTTGGCATGGGCCATCTCCGTAGCACATGCTTCTCAGTGATGCTAATTAGGCAAGTACTCCCACTTGCCTTGGCATGTTTTATGGATGACCCAAACTGCAAACACCAACATGTCTAAAACATATGCTGTCTGCTTTGTTTAATTTCAGATACCAAAATATGCCTACACACAAGGGTATATGCATAAAGAAATACATGTACTTTTTTTTTTTTTGGCTTGGTAGAAATAGGCTTCTGCGATGTGTCTTTTCCTCCCACACTTGCCCCTCCATGGCTGGCACATCTCCTAAGTATTTCCATCTACTCCTTCCCCATAGACCTCTTGTGTGTATATTTTGGTACACATTCTTTTGGTTTTGCCTAGCTCCCTTCTATCTCTTCTTTTCTGCTCCCTGCCCCATCCTCTTCACAACTCTTTAGAAAAAATCATTAAACTATACACTTTTTATTATTAATGTGCATTTATGAAAAATTCTTCACAGTTACAAAAGTGCATGGTTATAAAATAATTTCCATACAAAGATTGGCATCGACTCCTCCCTAACCCTCCCACCACCAGACATCAGGGCTTAGGAAAACGGAGAGGTCTATGAACCCATCTCCCGACCAGTGCTGTGACTTACAAAAGGCCCTTGGGTCCTGCCTCTTTTACTTCCGTTTGCCTCCTTCTGGACCATACAAGACAAGACAAGGTTCCCTAGATTTGAGGAATGAACAAAGATATCATTTTGTGCTCTTCTGCAATGGAAAGAACGGCAACAAATATGTGTAAGGAGAAAATGGAGCTGTTGGCCTTTTCAAAGGTTGGAATGAAATACATGTCCCAATCTCTCCAAATACATTACATCAAGCCCTTAACCGAGACCATGAAACTCCATAGTATGTTTGGGCAACCTCTTTTTTCAAGTTTCTGTGGGAATCCTGGAGAAAATGGGAAAGGATGTGGTATCTTAAGGGTAACCAGGGGGGAATGTTCCAGAATAGTGTGGTGCAGATGTGGGATCTTTTCTAAGGAAGAATTTTATTGGCTAGCCCTTGACCACAATAATCTTGTTGGTTAGTTATGACATGATAGCTTCAGACACAGCATAAAGAAAACCTCTGTGAGGGGTACAAGTGTCTAGGGGATAGAGGAAGACAGAGGGAAGTAGGGAGGAGCCAGGTTTTCATTAGAGTGTTTCCATTATAGCATTGGCTCTTTTCATATTTCCTGAGCAGCTAGACAAATGGGTAGGATGCATATTTGTATATCAACTTGATAGCTGAGTGGACTGTGTCAGAGATTTGAACCCAAGTTCCAAAGGAATATTCTCCAAGTCAGCAGATAACCAACATAAATGAACCATAGATACACATATGGACACACAAACAATCCCACATTAGCCAGTGTGGAAAAATTGAACAAAACTTCATGGGAACATTATAATGGGTTTGCCATCACCAGGATATGTAAACATTTTCCACAAGGCTTATTAGACTATCTCTAGACATTTAGTTCTGACAGCCTGAACCGGATGGTGGTGGTATTAGAATTTCACGTTAGTATGGAGGCTGAATGTCCCTCTTCTTGTGCCTTAGTTAACTGGGGACCTCTTAGAAAATGGAGAAACATTGTCTTGATATATCTTGCTTAGAAGTCTTTGCCATTAATGGAGATCAAATTGTGCCGCTCCAAAGAACATTTGATCTCAAGAGGCATTTGGTGTCTTGTCTGGTTCTAATTCTATGTAAAACAGAGTAGTATATCTTAAAATATGGTAACTATAATTCAGTAAACAGTAGTGTCCAGGAGATTACTATAAGTGAGCATGGTGTTCTTCTATGGAAAGATAAGTGATTTTTATCAGAAATACTATTTCTAAGAGTTCCTTTCCAAAACACTTTAGGCAATAAGCTTAGCTTGTGGAGAATAGCTGGAGTCTACCATTGTTGGCCACAGTTGAGTGGTCAGGGAGAGCAGGGCATAGTTCTATATCGTATTTCATAGGAGCAGAGCTCTGGCCTAGGCATTAAAAGCAAGAATGAGGGGTAAATCTTCCAGGGTCTCTTTTGGTTGATTAGATCAATGCAGATGAGTTGGAATATGACATGTTCTCCTTCTCCATGCATTCTAGGACAGCTGGGTGGCCAAGTGGATGATGGATACTTGCTAGGGTTGGAGCCAAGATGGAAAGCTCTTGTTTTCATTTTTGTATCCAAACCAGCCTTGCTAACAGGACTGGGCCTACCCAGATGGGTCTCCCCATCTCCTGTACAGGGGTTCTCACCTATCACTTTCTTAGATTCTTCAGTTTCTCTTGCAACATAACGCGGTAGGAGGTACATCTCCTGTTTTTCAAAGATCTGATTTAAAAAAAAAAAGACAGTCATTATATCCACCAGTTCTAATGATGTGCTCATACACTGTTAAGGAGGCATCTTCTGTTTAGATGTCACTTGTGGTGCCTCTGTTTTAGAGGCTGGAGTTGCCCCACTGGGAGCACAGTCAGGGCACAGCTGGGCTTTATGGCCTTTTATTGTTTTTTTGATTATTATTGTTATAACGAGTCTGAATTCTAGAGTCCTGCTAAGCAGGCTTCCAGGAGGTGCCCGAGGAAGCACTGGAAAGAGAACTGTGACCGAATTGAGTCCAGCCTTAGGCTGAAGGCATACCCAACCTTTAGCTTCTACTTTCCCACTTGTAAAACAGCATTTTGATTTGTATTCTACCCAGGAGAGGAATACAAAAGAAGTATCCTAGACTTTTCAGTGCCCCAGGAGACAGGGAAGATCACGAGGGAGCAGGTGACATGGATGAGGGAGATGAAGATGATGACAAAGACGGTGACCATCGTGTTTCCCACAGAGTTCTTAGTTTCTGACGGACTAGATACAGATTTCCTCAGTGGAGTCACCTGTCATATTCTTTGTTTATACAGATAATTTGGGTAAACATCCCAGCTCTCTGCAATGAATTCAACTGGAAAGTGGGAATGACAAACACTACACACACTTGACAGGGAGAATGGCAAGAGATGAGTCAGAAAATAGAACCATGCCCAGAGGAGTGCCTGGTCCTTATCAGCAACTCCATTAGCATGGCCTGAACTTGAACTTATATAGCTTTAGAAAGAATTGTGATGAAGAATGCTCATTTTATTTTGATCATGACATAGCAAGCTAGCTTATCTTTTCTGAGCCTGATGACCTCATCTGCCAAATGGGAACGATAAATCCCCCTGAAAGGGCTGCTGTATGTGTGAAAGGACACTGTTAAGGAGGGAGCTTATAATACTGCCTGATGCTAGCAAGAGTCAGCAATTAATAGCTATTCTTTCTTTATGCTCAAATGAGCGAGTTACTAAGGAGAGAAGACATACCATCCTGTGCGTGTGAATGTGGTGGCTTTGTCCTGTTGCCCGGGGTACTGTCATGCTAGGATCTGCACCCTACAGTGCACTTTCCTGGTGAGTTCCTTTGGTGTGAGCACCACGGAAAGAACAGTCACATAAATTGGGGTCCCAGGGTGCCAAGACTTTTGCTGCCTCATTGCGAGGCTTCCTGCCTTTTCTTTGAAGACAAGGCTTGGGTCAGAAGCAGAGACAGGGATAGGAAGAAGGGTGCTGAGGGTGATTACCTCACAATTAGACTGCAATTGGGGGCAGTATAGGGAAGTCACTGGGAGGTCATTTCACCCCAAAGCTGCTAATGGGAGAAGTCAAGGAGCTGGCATGGAGGCTATCTCACTCCTGGAGGGCAGTGGCAAGCAGCAGTGAGAACTGAGAAATTGGGTGTCAGAGGGAAAGCTTGGCTTTCGCACATACCTCCTATGTGCACTTAGGCCACTAGGATAGTTTGCTGCTCTCAACACAACCTGTACACTATGTCCTATCATTTGCTATGTCTACCCTTCCCTATCTACTTAGCAGATAATTCCTGTAATTCTTCTTGGACTTTGTGAGGCACAGATGATGGGCCTTCCGTTTGGCTTCCCTCACTCTGTGTGCTCAGAGCACTGACATTTTGTCATAAAATGGTGTTTTGGAATTGCTTTCCTTTATTAGAAGTAAGTACCTCAAGGGCAGGGACCAGACTGAATTTGTCTTCCGTTCCCAGTTGCTAGCACAGGGCCTGGACCAAAGTGGATAGGTGCTCACACAAAGTCAGCTTTGCGACCTTGTCTGAGCTATGATGGAGGTGGCCAGGGCACCTCGAGACAAGGTGTTCAGTGGTCAGCAGCAGTGGCAGCAGCATGGAGGAATGAGAGGCACCTGTGTCAAATCTCTTCTTCTTCATTGGCCTTGCTCCAACGGTGACAGCAGTTGGCCGTGATGCCCAGGAGGAAGTTGGTGGCTACAGAAGCGATGGAGACCACAAAGCCCACAAATGCGATGAAGAGGTAATCATCCAGGGTCAGAGTCAGGTGGCAGGCCTTGAAGCTCTCTTCAGTGAGTGAAAAGAGGGGGGCACCCTCAACTTCAGGGGGCCCCCGACACTCAGCCAGCTGAGAATCTGCAACACAGAACCCAGGTAGAGTGAGACTCCTGTGGGAGAGAAGGGATGGAAAAGTCTCCCCTACCCTGCTTCCTCGGTAGTCACTGAGTCTCTTCTACGTGCCCTAAATATACTTATTATCAATAACTCTCAAAGCTTTTTTTTTTTGCCCAATTTGATAGATGTAAAAAAAATTACTACTCATAGAGTTTAGCATTTATGAAAGGTCTTATAGTTACTCCCAGTGGTGGATCAAGAACTTTCGTGAGACATGAAGGCTAGAGTCTAGACATCTCACTCTCTGCCCCAGACATTCCTTTGACTTTTCATTTTGCACAGACAGGAAGCCAACAACCCCTTTAGAGTGGCGAGGACACTTCCCCAGTCCTTTATTTTGCTTTTTTATTCTGCTCCAGAGACACACATGTCTTTATCATTCCTCCATGGCCCCACGCATGGCTCTTCTGTGTTTGCCCCTTGTGATGGCGCTTCTGCTATCTATCTTTGTGTAGCCCAGTCTCGCCCTTCCTTTGTGATTTTGTTCAATGCAATCTACTCAGTGATGCCTTCCCTTGGGAGCACCCCATGCCTGCTTCTCTTACAGTTCCTATCCCAACCACTCTGCTTTATTTTTCCCTATGGTGTCCTTGCCTGATGGTTTTGCTACTGTCTTTCTTCCCTGGAACATAAGCTTCTCCCACAGTACCAGAACAGCATCCCTTCATAGTAAGCGCTCAATGGATCTTTCTTAAATGACTGAGGGGCTTCACCTAATTCATGTGTTTTCTTTCCAGACACACAGACTACAATGTCAAGAGTGTAGCCTCAGGAGCTGTCATATCACCTGAGTGTGAATCTCTCCTAACTCTCATCAGTTGTGTGACTGTGGATATTTAGTCCCTCTTTATCTTTTTTTTTTTAATCTGTCAAGTGGCAATAATCACAATATCTACCTTCTGGAACTGTGACCAGGATTCAGAGAGTTAAAGCATGCAATCGTTTCTGATGCATAATAAGCATTAGGTGGCATGCACTCCTTTCATATTGATCTTAGTTGGGTCTCTCAAGTGTCAACCGAAGGGTCATATTCTGTACACAGACACCTGACAGAAGAAGCTGCTCCTTTAGTGGCCCCTTTCCTTCCCAGCATTGTGGAACTGTCCTTTAGGATTACTTCGGTAAATGCATGGTGGTTATCAGTGGTGTAATCTTTGTCTTGGAAGTAAAGTATGGCATTTGGGAGCAGTTCTACCTAGAAATCTGGGCAGTAGCTTCAGAGTTATGCCATATGCCCTTGGTAAGGATGTAAATATGAGTCAAACTCAGAAAAATCCTGTTTATTTCTTCCTTTCTGTCTCCCATGTGTCGCCTTTATAAGAAGGGAATAATCCAATCTAAATTTTCCAAGCAAGTCAATGTGAGGCTTTAAAATTACAGTGTACAAAATATAGCCTGTGTCAATGCTATCTGTTCATTATGCAATTTTTTAGGGCGAAGAACAAAGTGATGGGCTTAGGTTGATCCTTTTAACAGATGGATATGCAAACATATTATCATCCTTAGAGTTGTGTGTGCGTGTGCGTGTGTGTGTGTGTGTGTTTGTATATGTGTTTGTGTGTATTTGTGTGTGTATGTGTGTTTGTGTAGGTTTGTATTTGTGTGTGTGTGCATGTGTATGTTGTGTGTGTGTGTATGTGTGTGTAGGCTTGTGTTTGTGTGTGTGCATGTGTGTGTTTGTGTGTATATGTGTTTGTGTAGGCTTGTGATTGTGTGTGTGCATGTGTATGTTTGTGCAGGTTTGTGTTTGTGTGTGTGTATGTGTGTTTGTGAGGTGTGTGTTTGTGTGTGTGTGTGCATGTGTATGTTTGTGTTTGTGTGTATGTGTTTGTGAGGTGTGTGTTTGTGTGTGTATGTGTGTTCATTCATGTTGGGGATAAGGATGCAATCTTCTCCAAGTCATGGGTTGAGTCAATCACAGTAGGCCGTTTGCATGGGACCCTAAACTCTGTCTAGGTCCTAGTCGTGTCCAGAGTTCACTCACAAGAAGCTCTCTGCTGGAAACTAGAAGATAATTAACTTTCAGAGTTGATTGTTTATATTATAAAGTTTCAGTGGGACAATGCAGAGCAGCTAGAGGAGGCTGAGGGTACACAGCTGCCACATAGGATGGGAGGCTATGGGCTGGCAAAGTTCTCTGGTGAGTCAAGAGACCAATCTTGAAATCAGATTGTATCCCAGTAGCTCTCAAGTCTATGCTTGAATCCTGCCTCCCAGCACAGATAATAGGAGACTCTCAAATGGAGAATAGAAAGGAAGTGAGGGATTTAGAGGAGTGACATCATCTAGTTCTACCTACTATGAACCATAATCATGCCTCTGTGGAGAAGGGTGGAGGCCTGAGGACCACCACGGTTCTCTGGAGCTCAAGTACCTCACCTGCAGTGATGTCTGAAGCTGCGTTGATGGGACCTGAGGTGGTTCTGTCTCCTGGAGGTTTGAGTCTCTTGCTGCACTGATGTATAAGCCTTCACGTGTGGGAACTGGGGCCTCTCTCTGTTCTGCTAAGAGCTCAGATCCCTTGCTTGAATTGATGTATAAATCTACAATGATGGGAGATGACCCCAGGTCCTCCCTGAGGCAGCCAGGCCTTCTGTGGGGCAGCAAGACCTTCAGAGATCCCAGCAGAGGAAGTATCTCTACTTTAGTGAGGGCTGAGTGTCCCAGAAGGCTTTTTCTGTCAATAGTGACAAGAAGGAAGGAGGCACAGCTTGCAGAGACATTGGGTTTGTAAGGAGATGGCTCTAGGCAGCCTCCCCATCCTAGCCCCCACCATCACCCCCATCTCAGCCTCTAGCTATTTTGGTACTGGAGAACTTCCTCCCACAGCTCTGTGGAAACACTGGAATCGTGACCCACAGCCCCCTAAGTTATTTTGGTCCTGGACTCCCCACTCAGTCCTCTCCCTCTTGCCTCATTCAGCATTGTTTTTTTTTTTTTCTCCCTCTAAGCATGCTGAACATTGAGTTCTAGGGAATCCCTGGGATAGCAGAGGCCTTAGGTCAAGTCTTGGTGCTGAACCATAAGTGAATTGGTGGCTGGGGCCATAGTTAAACTTCATTGCCTATGGGCCAGGCTGTAGTAACACTGGGTGAGAGCAGGGCCCATCAAAGCTCCACTACATCGGCTCTTTCAGGGCTCAGTCTACTTTGGTTGGGACTCTCCAGTTTAACTGTCTCATTTCAGCCCCTGTCCCCAGATGCCAACCCCAGGCATAAACCTTAAAGATTCTACTAAGACTGCTTGGTAAGTTCAGAATTTGGTTTATGTGGTTTAGGATCTGATTCTTGACAGTACGGCCAGAGAACAGCCAGACTGCCAGGACTCGAATCCTCACTCCAACACCCGGTAGCTGTGTAATTTTGACCAAGCTACTAAATTTTCCTCTACTTCTGTTTCCCCCTCATCAGGGTTCTTACGAGGATAAGAGGAGCCGACACATGAAATATGCTTAGAATAAGGACTGGCACATAGTCAGTACTAAAATAAATAGCATTAGTCATGATTGTTTCTTTGAGTTTTCTCAGCACCGACAAGAGTTAGAGTAGAGTAGAAAGAAGTCAAATGAATGCTTTTTTTTTTTTTTAGAGTCTGCAGCTCTGCCAGTTTCTAAGGGAACAACTCTGGGGAAGCCTTCTTAACGGTTCTATTTCCCAGCTTTTTCATCTGTAAAATGGGGATAATAAAAGTGGGGACTCATTGAGATAATGTGTGCCAAGGTACTCAGCTCATCGCACAAGTTCAACAAATACCACCAGTGATTAGCATCTACCACGCTGCTTCCTGTGTGTCTTCCTCTCTATGACTATAGACACCACACAGGCAAGGGACCTCTGATTGTTTAGCAAATGAACTTCTTTAGCACTCTGTATGTGTCTCATATATTCAACAAAAACTTGTTGAACAAGAAATGGAACATAGTATTACCATTATTATTATTATTATTATTATTATTATTATTATTATTATTATTACTACTTTATTGGAGGTATTACTCCTGGAAACCTTCTGCCTGATGACCCGTCCACTCATCTCTCTTACCCGCTGTACAGCGCTGTATCCGATTCCGCAACCACTTCAGCAAGGGCTCCATGGTGCAGCCGCATACCCATGGGTTACCTCCGATCTGTAGGGTCACCAGCCCCGGGAGACCCTCAAGGGCTTCAAGGCTCAAAAAAGCCAGGCCACCATAGCTGAGATCCAGGTCTCTGAGATGCACAAGGCCCTGGAAGGCCTGGGGGTGCACCCTCCGCAGCCAGGGGTTGTGGCTCAGGTCGATGTGTACCAGGCCATGAGCCTCCCGGAACATGTCAGCTGGCACGTGGCTGAGGTTGTTATAGCTCAGATCCAGATGTGCTAAGCGCTTGGCGTGGAGAAAGAGGCCAGGGGGCAGCTCCATCAAGGAGTTGTTTCGCAAATCCAGCACGCGGAGTTCCATGTAGCATGTGAGATAGCCTGGAGGCACGGCTGCAATGCGATTGTGGGCTAGGCTGAGGTTTCGGGTGTCCATTGGCAGGTCCGGGGGTACAGAGAACAGCCGCTGGTTGCTGCAGTCCACTACTTGGTTACGACATGTACAAAGGACTGGACAACTGGCACCCGCATCAGAATGCATCACCCCAGCTGCCAAGAGGAAGAAGACCAGCAACAAGGCCGAGTGGGGCGGCCCAGGCCAGGGAAGCTGGGCCCAGGTGTCACCCATCTTTGGCAGCTGGCAGCAGCAGTACTGTAGGGAGCCCATGAGAGTGGTGTCCCTAGGTCCAACCGTCAAGTTACAGGGATGCTGCTACATTAGAGGCCTGAGTCTGGAAGGTGGGGCTTCTGAGAGAGTGCTATCATGGCTCAACACTTCCCTGGGAGCCTCTAAACACCCAAGGACTTCCTAAGATCCATAGGATGTCCCTTTGTAGAGCCTGAGGAGCAAGGACCCAGTTGAGGAACCCCAGGGTCTGAAAGGATGATCAAAGCTTAAGGAATGAGGGGAGCAAGGATGGGGCTGGAGAAGCTGTCAGCAGGTCCTGGAAGGGTCCCTGCAGATCTTTTGTGCTCCTGTCACCCATGCCCGCTGGATGCTTCCTCTTATGTTGTGTCTGACTGGTGGGGCAGGGGAGGATGTGAGGGAGATGAAAGGTGCCCTTTAAAGGTCCTGGCACTTCTTCTAAGAAAACTTAAGCCCTGTCCTCGGTCTGGGACTGATTAGGAAGTCAGAACGGCACCTTGATCTTCAGAAAGGTCCCAGAGGCCATTTCTCCTGGTGGCCCAGTGGGCATGAGTTCACAAAAGACCTGGGGCCAGAGATTTAGGATGGGGGAGAAGTATGTTCCATGGGTTTCTTGAAAGTCCGACTGTTCAGTCTCAGTGGTCTCTGGAATCTCACGGAATGTTCTTTGCTTCCCAGGGAGGGGTGAGTACCAAGTGACACCTACTGTCTGGACCACTGAATCTGGAAAACGCCATGAATCTGGAGGCACTGGTAGGGGTCAGTTAGAAAAGCATTATCTACGTCTTCCTGCTGTCACCATGCTCAGCTGTACACTCAGCAGGCAGAGGCAGAAGTCACTCTGTCAACAAGAAAAACATTCAGGCAGAGAAATCCAGCGTCCCTACATCCCTGCCCCCTTGCCTAGTTTCCTTGTCTTACCTCACTCCTCCTTACTTTTCTCTTCTTTCTTCTTTAACCTGTCTATCCCCAACCACAAAGTTTTTTGCTTACTATCTTTCAGATGGGGACCATGAGCTCAGAGCCCAGTCTAGAGCTGCCTACTAACTGTAGCCACCTGACCTGAAATCCTTCTAGGTTTCTGTCCGGAGGAGTTGGGTGCATTCTCATTTATTGCTTATAGCTTCACCCTCGTGAGCACCAAATACCCTGCCCTGAACAACAAGAAAAACATGCATCCAAGCTGTGACAGTTTGTACACCCTCTTATCTACCTCAGCCTCTCTCTCCCCTGTCTTTCACACACACACACACACACACACACACACACACACACACACACACACACACACACACACACTTACACACACACACACACACACACACACACACACACTACCCCCCCGTCCGCTTTCCACACACTTCCTACCCCAGTGTGCCCCAGCATCTTTTACACCAGGGCATAGCCCTAACCCCAGCACCCTTTATGTTCTACTCTCCAGCTCCCAGCCTCCCGCTTAAGCCCACACACATACTTGGTCTGGCAAAGAGATGGAGAACCTCATCCCACCCAGGGCCTCACCCCGTTGCTCATCCCTCACTCTTTGTGGCTCCAGCTTCTCTTTCACTCACCTGCTGTCCTCACTTGCTCCCACAACCCCCACCCCTTTATCCCGTCGTCGCTCGGTCATTTCCCCACCCAGTTCTCCACCGCTTTGTAACCCACTGGGAAATCTCCCGGGCACCCCCTTATACAGACTCATTTTTCTCAGCTTTGGGGTCTTCTGCTCTACTCCCACAGGCCCTCAGGAGACTACTCACTCTGTTCCAAGGACACAGACATCAATCTGCCGCAGACGAAAGGCTCTGCCTCCCTCATCCTGGAATCCCCCGCTCCTTTGCTTGCTAGCTCCCGAACAGATTGCCTATCCGGCTCTTCCCCTCCCCCGACTCTCCTCTTCCATGTCTCCTGGATCCCAGGCCAGCATCTTCTGCGTTTTCCTGTCCTGTGGTCCCTGTGCCCCTTCTTTTACGCTGAAAGGAAATTTGAGAGAGGATGCTTAGAAAGTTCACAGAATCTGAATGCCTCTTGGGAAACTCAGCTGGTGCCGAGGCTGCCTTGGTGTGTGGCTTCCGCCAGAGCCAGGTCTTCCCCTCCCTCTTCCCTCTCTCTGTCTCTCCCCCTCCCTCCATCCCTCTCCCCTCCTCTCTTTCACTCCCCTTTTTTTTCCTCGAGGGCCAGGTAATGACGTTTCACTGTCTCTTAGCAACTGCCTCCACATCTCTGAGCAACAGGGGAACTGGCTATAGACCCCACCAAGATGAGAAGAGAGAATGAAGTACTCCTGCTGAATTTACAGCCACCCTCAGGGTCCAAGTGGGTAGGGCAAGGGGAAGAAAGGAGAGGAGGGCAGGCAGCCCCAGAACAGGGATTAGGGGAGAGGAGCAGGCAAGGGAGAGAAGGCAAGAGGGCACACCAGGAAAGGATAGAGTGGGCAGGGCATTGGTCTGAAATCTTAGATGGAACACAGAGGGTTTAAGTGCATCTCAGCCCACAGGGGTAGAAGAGAGGGCATAAAAAGGAGAGAGGAATTTAATGGTGTGGGAAAAAGAAAAATAGATGAGAACAATGAAAGCAAGACTAAGGATGGGCAAAGAAAGAAACATGGTTGATTCTCAGTGTTTGTTTATCCGATGGGCAAACATTTTCTGTTTAGCTGCTTTAAGGACATCTGTTTCCCAGGTTGGAGCACCAGGTGATTGGATGAAGCTTGCTTATTAGGAAGAATTACAAGTGAATTATTTCCTCTGCTCCCTGTTTCTAAGCCATTACCCTATGAGTTGTCTGGGGCTAGGAGATTTGGTAGGAGTACCAATTGAGCTTCCTTTGGATGCAAAGAAACAATTGCCTAGCTCAGGTGAGGGTAGCTGGACCACTACAGATACTTGGTTAGATACTTAGGGATGGAAGTAGCCAGCAAAGTATCATGGTCCTGGGTTAGGGCAATGGCTCATCAGGTAAAAGTCCTGCAATACAAAAACAAACCTGGGGTCTCAATGCTTAGCACTGTGTCAGCCTGGCACTTGTGCCAGCCTCCCTGTAACCCTAGTGCATAGAACACAGAGATGTGATCCCCACAGCCAACCAACTAGAGAGACTAGATAAAATGGGAGCTCTGGGTTTAAACAAGAGATCTTGACTCAGTGTGCAAGGTGGAGAATTATTGAGACACCTCTGGCCTCCACATGCATGTGAACAGATGTATACACATACATATATGAACATGCACATGCACATATTTTACACACACACACACACACACACACACACACACACACACACACACACACACCCATGATCAAAGAATAAGGTGTTTCTTTCTTCTTTCTAAGGATTCTAGGAATCCCTTTAGTTGTTCTGTTCCCTCTAAGATTCTCATTCTGTTGCATTCATATGAAAGTAAAATTTCCTACTATGTCTTTTCTTGCGCAAGTCTTTTTTCCAGTGGGTCATACTTTGCAAATTGGCTTAGCTAGTTGGTTGGATGAAATAGCTGGTTTCTCCCCTCTCTTCCCCTCTTCTCCCTTTCCCCTCTCCTCCTCTTTCCTTCTCCTCCTCTTTCCTTCTCCTCCTCTTTCTTTCTCCTTTTCTTCCCTTCTCCTCCCCTCCCCTCATCTCTTTCCTTTCCTCTTTCCTCTCATCAGGTATCTTGCTATGTAGTCCAGGCTGGCCCTGAATTCTCAATCTTCTTGTCTCCTTAGTGCTATTTGCATTACAACCACCACAGTTGTTTTCTTTTCTTTTAAAAAATAAGTCTTTGTACATTTACCATTTGCTAAATAGTTGACCAGATGGTAGGTTTATAGCTTAGGAGATTGATATAGAACCAGGGAGATGGCTCAGTTGGTAAAGCACGTTCCTTACAAGCATGGAGACCTGAGCTTTACCCTTAGCATCCAAGTAGAAATCTGGGTTTAGGGCTGCAAGCTTGTAATCCCAGTGCTATCTCAAAAACCTCCTGAAGAATAAATGACACCCAAGGTTGAGCTCTGACTTCTAAACAAAATGTACCTGTGTACTCGTTTGAACACCAACCCACCCACCACACTCATGCGTGCACACTCACAGATGGTTATAGACAATCCCTTAGAGGTCTGACATTGACTATGTTTTCAGTCTGCTGACCTGGGGCTTCTTGTGTCTAAATGATATCTTATGGTTTTTTTGGGGGGGGGAAGGAAACAAAATGATGCTATAGAGAAGAAATGTGAAATTTACACAGGTTCTGGGCATTTGTGAAGCGCTATAGGTCACCGACTTCATCCTGTCTACCAAGATTCCCGTTCAAATGTGCTTATAGAAGATCAACTTCCCAATTCTCTGTGTTACAGTGCAGCTTTTCACCTTTCTTAGTGTCTAGTGCAGAGCAACAAGGCAACTGATTCACATACACTTCTTCTCTACATTGAATGAGGTTATCAGCTCCTCCATGCTTAAAGGGGTGGTGGTGGTGGTTAAATCTCATCTGTAATTGGAGAAATAAAATATTGATCTTATTTTATTTTAGTTTTGATTTTTCAAAACATGTTTTCTCTGTGTACTCCTGGCTATCCTGGAATTCCATCTGTAGACCAGGCTGACCTTGAACTCACAGAGTTCAGATCTGCCCGCCTCTGCCTCTTGAGTTCTGGGATTAAAAGCATTCACTACCATCACTCACCTAAAATGCTGACCTTAACCCAGTAGTAACTAAGGATGGTTTACCTCTGGACAACAAAGCTAGCATCTCATTTCATTAACTGAAAAATTCTTGGAAATATATTCTCAGTGGGAAGAATCCATGAAAGGTAATTATGAAAGGTAGAAAAAAAGATATTCACAATTGAACATTTAGTGTTGACTGAAAATAAGACAAGAAATTTAGAATTTTCTTCCTTTGCATGATATGAAATGTACAGTTACAATAAGAACTGATGTTGTTAAGGGAAGAATATAGTGGGTTTCCTTAAAATGTCGGGGAGATGGCTCAATGAATGAAGCTTGCTTTGCAAATGCAAATGCCTGAGTTTGGAATCTCAGCACCTATGTAAAAGACGAGGTTCATGTTTGTAACCCCTGTGCTGGGATGGTGATGTTGGTAGAGGACAGGCAGATCCTGGGGATACTCTGTCCAGCCAGTTTGTTCAAGTCAGTCAGCTCCAGGGGCAGAGAGAAACCTTACCACAAAAAATAAGGTGGAGAATGAAAGAGAAAGACACCTATGATCTCTGTCTTCCACACGACCGTACATGTTCATTCACACGGGCACACATGCATATACCATACACACACATGCACACACATGTGTGCACGTGCACACACAGACACACAGACACAGACACACAGACACACAGACACACACACACACACACACACACACACACACACACACACACACAAAACCTAGGCATTTGGGAACTTTAGTCTTTCTATTTGTTTCTATTCGTGGAGTAGGATAATAATGATACCTGAGCCCCAGGGCATCTCACAGGCATGCTGTAATAATAAAGCATTTATACAGCGCACAGCAGAAAGGAAAACGTTAATTTTCATGGAAGCAGGAGACAAAGGCAGGAAGACAATTATGCTTACTGACGATTCAAATGTATGCTTCTGCAAGGTAAGCCTCAAGATTTACAAGAACTTTTGATTAGGGAATATGATGGCAACATGTAATATATCTTCTGTAAATGTGAAGTTCAATGAAGTAGAAATATTTTAAATGCCTTTTTACTTTTTAGTCATTTTTTTGACTTGTTAAGGGATTCTGTGAATCCTAAATTGGTGTTTTGTGGCATACAATGTGGTTTTGGGGAAAAAAATGCTTTTTCTCAGATAGGTTTAAGAAATAGTGCCTTCCACAGTCATCTGCTGTATATGTGTCGGGGGCCTCGAACGAGTTCTTGTATGTTGCCTGGTTGGTGGCTCAGTGTCTGAGAGGTCTCTGGGGTCCAGGTTAGTTGAGACTGCTGGTCTTCCTATGGGGCTGCCCTCCTCCTCAGCTTCTTTCAGCCTTTCCCTCATTCAAGGACAGGGGTTCCTACTTCAGTCCTACGGTTGGGTGTAAATATTGGCATCTGTTTCAGTCAGCTGGTTGTTGGGCCTCTCGGAGGGCAGTCATGCTAAGCTCCTGTCTGTAAGTACATCATAGCATCAGTAATAGTGTCAGGCCTTGGAGCCTCCCCTTGAGATAGATCCCAAGTTGGGTCAATCACTGGACTGCCTCTCCACCCCAGTCTCTTGTCCATTTTTGTCCCTGCAGTTGTTTTAGACAGGAACAATTCTGGGTCAGAATGTTTGACTGCCTGGTTTGGCCTCAGTGGGAGAAGTCACATCTAACCCTCAAGAGTCCTGAGGTTCCAGGGAGTGGGGAGGTCTGGTGGTGGTAGGGAAGCCTCTTGGAGAAGGGAGGGGGTGGTGAAGGATGAGGAACTGTGGAGGGGGGAACAGGAGAGGGTTAACAGCTGGACTGTAAAAAAATAAAAGTTAAAAAAAAGAAAAAAGAAATAGTGCCTTCAACAAAATGAAACACATTTATTACTGTAGGGTGTATCTGAAGCTTAGCCCGCAAATAGTTTGTCTGTGAGAGCAGTGAGGAGATGACTCCATTGGAATGTTATGGGCAGCATTTCCTACATTTAGAGCTCTCTCTTTCTTCTTCCTTCCTCCTCTATCTCTTCTTTCCATTTCTGATCTTTCTCTCCTTCCTTCCCCCTTGCCTTCCCTCCCTCTTTCCTTCCTTCCTTTCTTTCTTTCTTTCTTTCTTTCTTTCTTTCTTTCTTTCTTTCTTTCTTTCTTCCTTCCTTCCTTCCTTCCTTTATTTATCCAGTACTGTCAATCATGGGAACAATTTTAAGTGGGAAATAGATTTAGGTACTGAAATATAATTTATTAAAGTGCATTTTTGTTTTAAATATAGCCTCAGTGATGGTTTATATGGAGTTCACTATTTTAATTATCTATCTCTCTATCTATATATATATATGTATATTATTCCCTCCACTCTAATCTTTTTCCCCTCCCATTGATCCTTCTTTCTCTCCTACAAGTCCCTTTTCCACATATGAGTTATACTGTTTTGTGTGGGACTCACAGAACTTAACCCAGGGCTATCTTCATGACCATGAGTGTGAATCTACTCATTGGAACCTGCTGAGTTCACCAGTGGGTATGATGATGACTCTCCAAGTGCTTATTAATGCCCCAGAGGCCGCATGAGTCCTATCCCCTCTACATGGACTAAAATGAGAGTCTTCCATGCAAAAGTAACAAATTGATATAGAGACACCTGCTTCTCCTGGCGAAGCTACAGTCTTTTGCACAGCAAACAGTGGGGGTTCAATTAGCAAAACAATGAATCCTGACATATCATATCTTTTCAGGCTTTCTTCAAAGTTGTGAAGATTCTGGACTTCCAAGAATTTATTCTATCAATGAGGTATAGCACAGCTGACATGTTTACAGAGCATGTATGAGCCCCTGGATTTGGTCCCTAGCGTCCCATAAACTGGGCATGGAAGTATATGTCTGTTATCTCAGTACTCAGGAGGTGAAGGCAAAGTCATCATCATTTAAAGTCCATACCACATGAGACCTTTTCTGGGAAAGAAAAAAAGTCTTATTCTATTGTGAAAATACATAGAAATCAGGCAGGAAGCTGTAGAAAATGAAATGAATTAAAAACCATTTTCATTATCATGATTTCTTGAATGCATGGCAAATTAGTTGTAACAATGGCAGAAAACTTTTAAACAGATGAGAATTAATTTAATATCCCACATCCAAAATTTGTTCAGTGAAAATTACAACATGTTAGGAGAATAATGACAGAGGAGAACATCGAAAGCTGATTTCTTGTATTGCTGGAAAGGTTTAAAAATAGGAGAACTGGCTGTTGCTAGATTATCATAACCTAATGAAGCGTTTAGCAGGAACCGGGGACTGGAAATGAAAGGCATCTGGGGAAAACCCCGCCAAGAATGCACAGCTGAGGTTATTAAGACAATGGTGGCGATGACAATATTGGGACATGCTTAGAGTAATGATGGGAGATTTGCTTAACTAAAAGGTTGAAGTACAGATTGCACACCAAGAAACACTCATCGGCATTAGTCAATATGAATGCTTGGAGAAAAACGGCCACAGATGTACGACGCTTTAGCAAATGGCACTACCAGCAGGAGGAGTATGAAAAATGACAAACAAGCCAACAGTGCTCAACACAATCTCAGAATAAGAAACGCTATTGAGACTTCAGTTCCATGCTTCATTCTGCCTCCCCCCCATACAGGGAAAACAACAACAAAAACAGAAGCCAGGAGGAGAGGGGGCCATACATTAATTCCAGTGAGAGGAGACATCTTCTTGTGCATTGAGGAAATAATGTCATTAGGAACAAGATTGCATTTGTCAAATATACAAGCATCGAAAGACAAGGCTTTACAGAAGGAACTGTGATAAAACAAGGGAGAATGCAGGGAAACTTGATGGAAAATGGATTTTAGGTAAAAGTACTTGAAACGACACATACAAAAATATATTGAGAAATGCTATGCATGCCTTTTTTTTTAAACAAGTGGAAGCAATATGCACATTGTTCTGCTACAGATAGAGAAAGTGGTGCACATGGCACTATTTTCTATCTGTATGGTAGGGAGAATAATATCCAAGAATGTGTAACATTTTAGGGCACAGGGGACTTTGTAAACGAGCTTACATGAAGGTTGGAGGGTTGTTATGGATGATCCACATGGCTCTGATGTAAGCCTAACGATCCTTACAAAGGAAAGAAAGAGGTATATAAGGGTCAAAGGAGGAAAGAGAATGGTAGAGGTGGAGATTGGAAATATCACACCTTTTGATTTGAAGACAGAGGAAGAGAGCAGGAACCAAGAAATACGAATAGTCACTAGAGGCTGAAGAGAACCTCAGAATAGACTCTTTTCAGATATTACAGAAGAATGTAGTCCTGGTGACCTACTAGAGGCTCTGATTTCTAGAACTGTAAGAAAAGAAATTTGTTTTTTAAAGCCTCTAATTTTTTTTTTTTAGTTCTTTGTCACAATAGCCATAGAAAACTGACACAGTCCTCAGAATGTCCACTCTCTGGGTGGGGTGTGTGAATATGGTGGGATGTTGCACCTGTGATTATGTTACTAATCAGCAAACTTCATGCTAGGCAATGGGGGATGGTAAGGACCAGGGAAATGGCTCAGTCTGTAAAGTACTTGGTACACAAGCATAAGGATCTGACCTCAGATTCCCATTAGTTGTGTAAAATGTCAGGTACTTGGAAGGTTGAGACAGGCAGATCCCTGGAACTCAATGACCAGTCAATCTAGCCTAATTGAAGAGCTTCAGGGCCAGTGAGTAACCTCTAAACACACACACACACACACACACACACACACACACACACACACACACACACACCTCATCACCTAGTCACCCTGTGTTTACATCATTAAAGAAAATAATGCTTCCTTTGTCAAACATTAATAGTCATGAGCTCTTCATGGGCATCTCTTCAGTCCCTGATAACCAGTATGGTTGTGTGTTGTATGTTCATAGTTGCAAAGACCATGGGCTATCTAGATGACTGCATTCCATGGCACTCCTTCCCATCCTCCTGTCTTAAATTCTTTCTTCCTTCTTTTTGTGAGCAAGCATCTTGGTTATCTGAAAGAAACACCAGTAGAAGATCAGTTGTGTCCAGTGAATGAGATTGAACAAAAACATGGGGAATCACATTGATGAAACAGTGACAAATGACAGTTATTCAGCTTGCCAGTCACTGGCTCTGTGCTCTGAAACTGGGATCTGTCCTCTCATTGTTCAGTTTTTTCACCTTTAAATGAGGATAGACTCGATATGTATCACATATGATTGCTGGAAAGTACTGGAAAGGCAACACCCGGTACAGTTCTCTGTCCTTTAGAAAAGTTGAATGAAACACTCCTACGAGCATTGTAAGTATCATTTTATGGAACTGAAGTGGGGTCTTTTGTTACTGATTTCTTCAAACCTCTTCATCTTGGGAGGTAGAGAAAACAATGGTAGGGCTGCATCATCGTATAAGAGGTTATAAATAAAGGCTTTGGAGTAATGATGATGAGGAGGATGATGAGGATGAGGGTGCCTGGATCAGGGTTATTAATTAAGTGACCCACAGAAACACTTAGTATAGTGTTTGGCACAAAGCCAAATCTCAGAGACCTTTGTAATTGCTACCACCGCTATTATTATTTGGAGAGGAAATTGGAAGAGGCGAGAGCAGGGAACCACAATCCAAATGACTCCTTTGTTTTTATTTGTGACCAATTTCCAGTTTCTTTCTTTTGCTTGGCTTCTGGATCTTTACTCTAGTTTTTCAACTTTGTTGTTGTGTGTATGTGCATGTGCGGTACATGCATGCATACAAGTGCATGTGTATGTGCTTGGAAGCCACAGGTAGACGACTACCTGATTCTATCATTCCCCACCTCATCCACAAAACCTAGAATTCAGTAATGTGGCTAGACTGACCTGCCAGCAAGTTCTAGAGATCCTCCTGTCTCCCTCCCCAGCACTGTTGCTCCCTGCTTCTCATGCATTGGAGATGTTAACTGAGGTCTCATGTTTGGGGAAGCACTTAACCATCTTCTCAGTCCAGTTCTTGATCTTTGTTGACATTTCCTTCTGCTCCTCTAAGCTTATCCTTTGGCATCAGATGTTGGCATTCTCTATGGTTCCTGCCCATTTGAGTGCAGGTGTGTGTTTGTGTGCATACATATGAACCCAGAATGCACACGCATGATTGTAAATCAGTGTGCATAGGTATTTGTGCATTATACACTCTGCATGTGTGCACGAAAGAGTACCAGGAAGGAGGGTGTGGCTGTCTTGGAAGCATGAACAATTCATTTCATGATTAACTGTCTCAAGGAGAGGGACCTTCATATCCAATGTGGTAGGTATCTTCTCCCACCAATCCCTGCCTCTATCCCCACGAAGAAAGGCTGGATGGGAAATGAGAAGTAGCTAGAGGGTAGGTCCTTTCACTGCCGAGTATTCTTTCAGTCCAATCTTCCCCGGAGTCACTTTCACTATCTTACAAACCCCAGGCAGCTTCGAGACTTAGAAATGTTTCCAGTGATACAAAACCGAGCTGGTAAGAGTTTTTCTGAGAAATTCATTTTACTAACACAGAAGTAGTAAGTCACTACTCTCGATGTGATTGCCTGTTTATCTGTCACTGTTCTAGATGATGAGTAATCTGTGGGCAGGTATACGGGTTTTCTTTCTATTTTTCTCTCTCCCTGGCTTAGCACACAGTAACTATACAACTGTTTCCAGACACTTGCTGCATTAATTGGTGAATTCCAGTTGGAGAATCAGGCCAGCTGTATCTGTTTTTGCCTCCACTTAGAAAGTCCCAGCAGATGTGGTGGCCAAGAGTCTACATAGTGATATTACTGTTGTCTACTGATGGATAAGACAAACAGATTTCATCACTTCTAGAAGAAAGAACAGATTGAAGGTATAAACAAAGAGATTCATAGTATGATAGTAGGATCTAGAAATAACAGACTCCATAACTCTGACACCCTGTAGAAGGAGGTCATCTTTGCTCTGGAAGAGACAGGCTAGGGCCTGAGGAAAGAGACTGACTACTCTTTAGCTGACCACGTAAGACCACTGTGGGTATGGAAAGGAACCAGCATATACATAGCCACTGTTCAGAAAGGGTGGCTTAGCTCATCTACTCATTGAGTGTCTACTACTATTGGGTGCTAGATGTGGAACCATCTCAAATGCTGGAGTGCAGCCAAATTTGATTAACTTTGAGTGCAGTGTGCATCTGTGTTCAGACTGGTCAGTTTCCAGGAAGCCTAGTTAATTATTTTGACTGTACATCCTTTTTAGTAGTAAACCGAACTGTCGTTTGCTTCAATCTTGGTTAAAAGACACTGATAATAAACACACAGAGAAACAATGATTTGATGGATAGGTGCTGTGGATAAAAACAAATAAAATCAAGGCATAGGAATGGAGGTTAAGTCATACCACCTGATAATCTGTAGCTCTTAAGAGGCAGAACCAGCACTTGTTAAATTGGAGGGCTGACTGACTGACATGCTTGATCTGTGACCAAGGGACTGTGGAGCTTCTGGCCAGGAATCTCATTTTCATTCCAACTAAGGGGATGCTAGAAAAAGAGACCTTTTCATAAGTTAGTCATCGCATGTTTACAAGCCCTCGCTATTCATCAGACACCATGCTGAGTGTTGGAGAAGCAGCAGACAGTAGAGCAGACAGGCTCCTGTTCTGGGAGGCTGGAAGCAGAGAAGACAGAGCCTAAATACTTGAAAAGGTACAATGTGCTTCAAAGGCAGAACGCAGGATGGGAAAGGAGGCAACAAGCAGGGCTATCCTAAAAGAAATGAGGTCAATTTACCAAAGACTTTTATGTATTTCCACACTCATTGCAGCACTAGTCACAAAGCCAAGATATGAAATACACATGAGTGTCCACTGAATGGATATGTGTGACACATGCATGCACACACTGGAATATTATCATTGACCGCAAAATAGATGAACCTGAAGGACATCATGATAAATTAAGAAGACACAGAGAAAGGCAGATGGCATATGATCTCAGCTCTGGGTGGAATATATAAATTCTAGGCTAATAGGAACAAAGAATGGAATGTTAGTTGCCAGGGACTAGACAAGATGGTGGATGGGAAGATGCTGGCCAAAGCATACAAAGTTTCAGTTAGTACTAATAAATTCTGGAGGACTATTGCACTATAAAGCAACTAAATAAAATTGCCAGGAAATTATATCTTAGATGATCTTCATAAAATTTTGAATGTCTTGCAATAGATGCATTAATCAGCTTTATTTGATAATTTGACGGCAAAACACCACGTTGAACACATAAAGATACACATTGTTGTTTAAAAAACAACGAAAAAGTCATCAGACCCACAGCAGCTGTGATTACTTGAACAAGACCTGCACAAGATCAAGCCAGCCAAATTTAGGCATAGGTGGGGAAGGTGCCCTTCAGGTCCTGCCCATTATTGAAGAGCTAGTGGCAAAAGGGGAGGAGCAATATTCATTTTTGAGGGTTTGGCCACTGGTAGTTTTCCCATGATACAGCCCCATAATCATGTATATGGGATAGCACTAACTATACTTAGTAGACTATCAAAAAAGAAAAGAAAAAGATGGAGACATGAAGTTGGGAGGGGGTGTGTTGGAGTGATATAGAAGGAGTTGGTGAGGAAAGTGAGCGGAAGGAGTCATACTTCATGGTATGCATGAATGAAATTCCAAAAGAAAAAAGAATTACAACAGAGGTAGGGCTACTCTCAGCTGGGTGCTGGAGGAGTACATCACTGAGGAAAGGCGTTGTTCCAAACTTCTGTTCTTGCCCCGGGAGCTTTTATTGATTATAAGTGTTGATTTTGCTGAGCAACCCTTCCTGCCTGGTTCTGTCCATTCGCCTTCCTCTGTGGATGTCTGCAGAGGTTCAGTTCTTCCCAGCTCTCTTGCATCTATGATCTCGATGTTGTTCGGGATGCCTTTAGTCTATCCATTCCACAGTTCAGACCCAGGAGCCATTTCTATGGTCACTGACTCTGAATTATGCACATGACCCATTCATTCAAGATGAACATAGGCATCCTAGGCAACCTGAGAAATGTGGAAAGGAGATGGTGGGAGGGAGGTCAGCTCCTGCCTAGGAGTTTTCTAGGAAAAAAAACATTAGTGTCTAAGAAAGAGTGGATGAGAAGCAGGAATCTGGAAATGCAGCAGGCTTCCTTCTGGGCCTGTTTATAGTACAACTATCAATTAGATGTTGTCAACCAGAGGTTTTTCTAGAAATATCCTGGAACAGAATGGCATGCTTACCTCCAGGACTTATGCCCTTTATTTTTTCTCACCTGCCCCTGTGGAAAAAAGTATGCTGAAAGTTTAGATAGTGTACTGAAAGCTGTGATGACCAGAATGACTTATTTCTATCTACTTTTGTGAAGCCCCTGTCATAAGTTCTTCCTTTCATTACAGTTATTGCTCTCACCCAGGCCTTGCTGCATCAGAACTACAAGAACAGACTTGGAACTGTAACTTGTCGAGATGGAGCATTGGGGTCAGGCTTTGAGAGTATAGCCTGGCTCCAGCTCTGGTCATGTTCCTTGAGTCCTGATTCACTATTGCGTGATAGGGAACAGCACCCCAAGCTCCCATTATCATGGTCTACAGGGATCGACTGTATCTTTCAGGATCCACGGGATAAAACAATAAGTTGCTTCAGTCATGTATTTTGCCACAAGCAGACAAAATGTAACCAAGTTTGTCTAATAGGAACTCCATTAGGATATTTACAATAACCCACCCTAGCTGCCTTTCAGTACCAAACCTCATAGACTCTGATGTAGCCCAACTCCTTTCCATATGTAAATGCAAGGCCTCTCTTCACCTCTTCTATGGAGACTAGGTTTCTGGTTCTTTGCTCTTGAGGACATTAAGGCGTGGCTAACATTTTAAAAACACTTTTCATGGCAAACGTGAGATTAAGTGCTATGTAGGGACTATGGATGATTTTATTTAATTCTTAGAGCACTCGTATAAAGAAAAGTGTTTCTATTTCATTTTTTCAGAGTATAAGTTAAAATGTTAATCTATTTTAAAATTGTTTTTGAGCATGTAGGTGTGTTGGTGTATGTGTGGGGTTTGTGGACAGGGTATTTAAGCACATGTGTACATGGAGGCCAGAAGAGGGCATTGAACCTTTGGAGCTGGAGGTACGAGAGGCTGTGAGTTACCTGATATGGAGCTATACCTGATAGGAATAGGGTTTCCGTCTTCTACAAGAGCAGATGCACTCTTACCTACTGCGCTGCAGCCCTTAAATCCTTCTCCTGCTCGGCTAAAGGGAAAAGATTGCTGAGATTCCTGTGACTGAGAACAGAGATGTTAACGTGGCGTCTCTTTGCAGCAGCTTGTACAGAAGGAGATGCTAAGAGCACCACAGAAAGCCCTAGCTCTTTTTCTTTCTGGTGTGAGCCTGGGTCAATCTCCTAACCTCTCTGAGCCTTAGTATCCTCCGGTAGAAATGGAAAAAAGCATTTTCTTCCTCAGGGAGTTTCTAAGAACATCTTGTGTTTTTGAGCACATATCTTGTTAATTTTCTCTTTTGGATCAAAAACAAGACATGTTGACCTCCCTCTTTGAAGGCTTCTAGGTCTGGTCATGATACCAGAGGCTCTAAGGATTGAAGGAGCAAGAGAAGGTGGATGTAGAAGGTCCTGAAATGGCTTTGCCCTGTCTGTTCACTCAGTTGCATTTTTTCTGAGAACCTTCTTTGTACCTGACCCTGGGTTCTGCAGTGCTGGAAGGAAAAAGGCCTTTGGTTTTTCCTAATAAGAGTTTGTGGTTTTAGGTGAGGAGACATGACTAATGCCGACTCAGAATAATCAGACATGCAACTCAACTTAGCACTATCTGGATTGGGAATGGAGTTTAGCCAAACAAAAGTGATGAAAGAGATGGATGTGATCAGGAAAGGTCTCCTGGCATAAGTAGGCAAAAGGGGCTGAGAGCAGCAGGAAGCGTGAGGAGGCAGTGATATTACACTTCCCATCAGTCTATGCTGTGCAGACATTATCATCATCACGGTACTCAAAGACACTGAGAGCTTACCGTATCTTAGACATGGACCCAAATTCACCATCAGTCCCAACCCTTCGAGAATGACATCATCATACCTCATTTCTCCAGATGGAAAACAGGCAAGTAGAAGTCATGTGCCTAGGTTATAATCAGTGGCAGAGATAGCTTCTAACTCTGGTCTATTTGTTATATGGACAGCCTCTGCCTTAATCACTAAGTCAGTATGTGAACTTCTGTTGTCCACCTAGGCAGAGGAGGTATGGACAGTAGGAAGAAGGCTGAGACTGGTTAAGAGCAGAGGAGGAGGGAATTTTTTTTCTTAAGTATTCTTTTGTTTTGAAGTCTCTCTAGAAAGAATTTTGGGGCAAAGATATTTTTGCCTAAGTAAGAGACAACTTCCCTGGAGGAAGGACCAAGACATGGGAATAGAAAGGGGCAGATTCTTTGGGTTTACTCAAGTTTTGTCCAGAAAGAGAGTGGGGCTATTAAGGCTACACTGTACACTTCTCAGTGTAGTACATGAGGGTAGGAAAGGGGGGCTAAAATGGGAAATGGTGCCTGAGGCTCTAGCATGGTCTTTACTGGGAAAGGCGGGCATAAAGATCTTGACTTGATCCATCCAGAGACGCATACTCCAAGACAGTGGGTAGCAATGAGACAGAGAATGAGAATTAGACCACATTCTAGTGCTCAACAGCTCAGGGGAAAGAGTTCTGAACTGAGATATCAGGTGACACCGAGGTCTCCTTCAAGTTTTCTGTGGAACACTGGAGGCAAACCATATCTTCTCTCTGCCTTCAGTTTCTCTATCTAATAACATGGGTGTTTGGACCAGATGAGTGCTAAGTAGGTGTCAAGTTCCAGTAAGGATGATGACTAAGCATTTGCCAAGATTGGAGATGCTATTTAGAAATCTTCATTTCTGTAGTGGGGTAGTTATCTTTGGCCTGACTGCTTAGTTTAAAGTCTTCAGCAGCAGACTCAACATTAATTAGTTAGGACCTAGAAGGAGGTTGGAGACATCCTTCCTGCCCCAGAGAAGAAGGGACTGTCAGAGCTGGTGTGATGGAGCAGTCGTTGCCTGCATCCCAGAATAGCTGCAGCCTCCTGGCATCTGCCACGCTGGCTGCAAACTCCCATCCCATTGGCTGCTGCCTCTCTCTGCCATCTGCCAGGTGATGCTTTCCAGGCTTTCGTGGCACCGGCTAAGCAGTCCTGTGTATGCTATAGCATGCTTTCTGGAGTTTTGTTTTTCCTCCAAGTGGCTAGGACCATAATAGCAGCTCCTGTCTGCCTTCCGTCACTTCACCTCCATGGGTGTTGAGGACAGAATTGTTGCTTGAGACAGCGATAAGGAGCTCAAAGTTGGTGTGAAGGGTACAAATTCTTTGTACTAGATAGGCACGTCTGTGCATCTCTCTTGACTTTGATAGATATCATTGCCCAAAAAATTAAATTGCAATTGAGCTATTGTTCTGCTGTCTTTTCTGTGTGGAGACAAATTAGGTCTTAACATTTTACCCATTTCCAGTCACAGAGCTGTGGTGGAGCATGTCCTATCCCAGCTCCAGATGGGCATGTTAAGGTTCATGGGTCTTTGCTTTGGTTGTAGTGACAAACTGAAGGCTGAATGAAATCCTAAGAACTTATAGGCAACCCTAAGGCAGAATCACTAAAAACATACTTCCTCTCATGATGGTGATGATTTAGATGGATCAATTCGATTAGCTCTCTGAGCATGTTCTTGTGGGGGGAGACTGGGAAATGTCCTTCACTGAGTCATGAAAATGACAAGTGCATCATCCGTTTTGGTAGGTTGGAATTGAATGAAGCAGAGACAAAGACCAGAGAGAACAGAGTCTTGGTGATATTGAATGACATCTCTCACACTGTTTCTCAACCTTCTTCTTTCTATAGCTCCATCTTTAAGCAGAATGGAGAGGAAAGGTGGAGAACATACTTCACAGTTTTACTTTGGTGATCAGGGAAAGCTTTTACTTAGTGTGATCTCAGGCTTGAATAAAGCAAAGAAGGTGATGTGAGCGAATACATAGTCGGAGAGAGAGGGAGCAGAAAGTTCAAAATTCTTCAGGTAAGAGGTATCTGGTATCTTTAAGGAATAGGAAGTCTATCTATGCACGGGAAGTCAGATGGTAACTTAGAACTCCTCTTTTGGGTGTTCAAACTGTGGTTACTTTTTCCTGCCTGCACCCGTGTAGAGATGGTATCTAAGCTACAGTTTCATAGCGTTTGGTGGTTGTAACTTGAGGGTCTAGAAATGTCAGAGACTGTCATTGAGATTCATTCTATAGCTGACTGCCTATTCCTAAGAGATAGGACTTTTCCTTGAGAACATTTCCTCTGACAACTCCGTAGAATCTGTCAAAACTACTTCTAAAGGGCTCCAGAGGACAAGACAGATCTTTGTAGACAGAAAAGCTTCCATGGAATGGATTTCTTTCATTACAATTGCTGAGGCGTGACATTCCATGAACACATGCCAATTTGTTCTCTGTGTGTTTGTTCCGTTCTTCATTCATTTAACAAGAATTTATTGAGTGTCTGATATCTGCCAAGGTATACAGAACGGCACTGAATCTACAAAGATGAGTCAGTTGCAGTTTCTGTTGTCAAGGCTCTCAGCCTGGGGTGGACGTGGAGGAGGCAGCAGTGTAAACAGACAATTAGAGGAAAACATGGCAGGTACTGAACTGAACAAAGTAGGAACTTAGTGGTATTGCAGGAGCCCCCTGGAGGGCTGGTTTGGTGAAGAACCAGGGTGGTCTATACAAAGGACATGATTTCTAAGCTGGACTCTGAAGACCCGGGGAAGTTTGACAGTGGGGATGGGGATGGGAAAAAGTACATATTAAGAATATGCGATCACCAGAAAAGATGGGTTAGAAAGTTGTGAATAGTCCCAGATTGCATGTTCAACCCGTGGCTTGTGGGTTGCCTGGGCCCTAGGGTAACAATGAGTATCCAACACAAGACTGTAAACTTAAAGCATTATGAAGTGTATGTATGTGTGTTTGTGTGCAAGTGCATGTGCACGAGCGCACACATGTGTGTGTTTTGTGTGTGTGTGTGTGTGTATGTATGTTTGTGTGTGTGTATGTGTGTGTGTTTGTGTTTGTTTGTGTGTGTGTGTGTGTGTGTGTGTGTGTGTGTAGGTTAGAGAACATTTGTCAGGCACAGTCCACCTTTTATTTTGAGATAGGCCTTCTCAGTGGTCTGGAACTCCCCAAACAGGGTAGGCTAGCTGGTCATTAGACTCCAGAGATCTGCTTGTCTCTACGTCTCCGGAGCTGGGATTACAAACATATGCCACCATCCAATCTATTTTATATTTTGAGGACTAAACTCAACTCCCTTTTCTTGTAAGGCAAGCACTGAACCCAAGTGAGCCTTCACTTCACCTCCATTATAAATATTTGTCTTAACTTAGTTGTGCAGTAGTTCTGGAGTGCAAACTTTGTAGATGAAAAAGGCAGATCATAAAGTTGACAGGCTTAACTTTATGTCTAGGATGGCTTCCTGACTTCTTAGTTAGATAAAACAGAGGAAGATGGTTAAGGGCTACCTAGAAAGCATTTGGTGTTCTGACTTTGTCGTGTTGATTTCAAGAATCACTGGGGAATCTCTAAGTCAGCGAATAATGGAACAGATTATAGTGTTATAATACATAATATTGTGCAATCGGATGCAGGGAACATAATAATGGGGGTTGATCTGAAGAGTTCAGTTGTTTAGATTGATGCAGGATTGCACACCCAGTTACAGGTACCAGGTAGGCAGCACACAAGAACAAGGGACAAGGTTGTAGGTCTTGTTATGGCCTTACTCCAAGGAGGCGAAGGCTATTCCATCCAGGCAACTGTTGTCCCAGTGAAAGCTTGTGTGTAGGGCTGCCACCACAGCTCCTGAGTTTTCAAGAGCAGCTGGAAATCCAGGTCCTTATGTAAAAAAAAAATCTCACCATTTTTAAATACTGGCAAGTAATTTAAATTCTACAAAATGCTATGTGGGCCAAGTGTAACACATCTACCAGGCTGATCTGCCTGTGGGCCACTGCTTTGTAACTTCTGAGTTGAGGAAAGAGTTTTTCTTTCTTCAAAAGAGAGAACAGAGTGGATTTAGGTCTCCGGATTCATGCCTGGAATGGCTGTCTGTCACCCTCCTCTGAGCAAAATTCCAATCATTACTTATGGGTCTCTTCGATGCGTTCTCTGTCATTCTGTTCCTTATATTCTCTATCTTCCCGAAGCTTTCATCATGTGTGTGTGTGTGTGTGTGTGTGTGTGTGTGTGTGTGTGTGTTGTGTCTTCTGTATCATTTACATATCTTGATATCTAGGAAAGAACTGAAGGCAAACAGAACGAAATTAGAACAGGAGAAAAGCCAGGATCAGAAAAGACACGGAACTTGGAGTACAGACTTAACGGAAGAAATGGGCTAGCTTCACATAGGCTGGAGCTGCTGTGTGACAGGAAGGACCTGGGGATGGAGAAAAGCAGACTGAATCGGACTGGAAGGTGACACCCAAAAAAGAGAAGATCAAAATCTCAACACTGAGTTTCCACAGGCCTTGACTTTTACTAGAGATGTGGACTATTTTGAGTCTATACATCTATCTTGAGTTATGGCTGATCTACTGAACACTGACCACTGGGTCTCTGTGAAAAAATTTAGGATAAAGAAATCAATAAACATTGCTTATTGTCTCATTTCCTTAAATCCATTTTTTGTTTTCCTTGGAAATCCATCCTTTCTCAACTTTTGGTACATGTACCTTTTGATATTAGGGACTTAACAAAGGGTACTGCACATGCTACTCAAATGCAATACCACTGAGCTACATCTCCAGCGTCAAGGTCCTTAAGTGCTTCTTAGTAAACACACACACACACACACACACACACACACACACACACACACACACACGTATGTACCAGGGATACTTTGGAATAACTTAGTTTTATTGAAGTTTAATTTAGTACATTATGAGTGCAGAGAAACTCTGGAAGCAAACTCAAAAGAAAATGAGTTCTAGCCTGATATTTGATTTCAATTCCTATGGACACCAAACACATTAAGCCCTTAATATAATTCTATCTATCTATCTATCTATCTATCTATCTATCTATCTATCTATCTATCTCATCTATCTATCTATGCACAGCAGGCATTGAACTAGGTAGGTGTCAAAGATACAGAAATGAGGTTTGCATAATTATAAATACTTAATGATAAAGAACATTTAAAGAAAATTTTTAGTTGTGAGAAATGTGAGGAATAGAACATATTCTAAGATACATAAAATTGAGGAAATAAGGGCGCTAAAAACCTATTCCCCATGGAGTAAGACTATACTGTATCAATATTACTGAACCCAAGACCCAAAGAGTGGGCAGAAGATAGGTGTAATGAGAAAATCATTTTAATCTATCTATCATCTATCTATCTATCTATCTATCTATCTATCTATCTATCTATCTATCTATCTATCTATCTATCTATCCCTCCATCCCTCCATCCATCTATCCATCCATCCATCCATTTACAGACTCATGCCTCTGCATCTTGGGTTTTGTTTGTTTGTTTGTTTGTTTGTTTTTATAGATTTCTATGATCAAAGCCAGTTTACAAGCTGGTCAGCAAGCACTTTTACCCACTGAGCCATCTCCCTGGCCTTATAATTCTCTACTAACAAATTTTACTTATGTGGTGACATGAAATGGACAGTCTCCATTTTTTGTTAATTGTCATACAAATATTAAAAGCAGGCAGGTTGTAGTAACTATGAGAAAAGGAATCCATTAGCCAGACATTCAATAATTATCTAAATTGTCCCAACTCTGACATTTGTCACTGTGTCTTCCCTTGGAGGTATGTAAGTGGGGAAATAATGAGAAGAAAGTAATTTTGTAATTACCCTGCACGAATTATGACTCCAAGAGTCTATTTCCAGGGGTACTTTACAGTAATTTAGTTCAACATTATTGAAGTTTAATTTAGTACATTATTGGTGCACAGAGACTCTGGAACCAGACTCAAATAAAAGGATTTTTATCCTGACATTTGACTCCATCTTCCCATCGATACCAACATCATTAAGCCCTCAGTGCCTTCCCTTGTGTGAGGGAGTAAGAATACCTGCTTTACCACCGTCACAGAAGGCTTGGACAATGGAGGGAATAAATACTGAGATGCTTTGCCTATCAAGACTATTCATGGGAGGAGTCCTTCCTCATGCCTTCCTTGATGTTGAAAGACTCCCTTTGGTCACAACTGATGAAAGAAAACATAAACAAGTTTAAAGGAAGAAAACCACAAAAATTCCCAACCAAAAGCAAAATTATAGCTAGCTGACCAACTGTAGGCACCATTTGATCAAATGCTACCACCTGAGCCTGACTTCTCTCTAACTCTGCCATTTCTCCTGGCTCCCTTGAGAGGACATTGTGGTAACTGCCAGTTGCTCTAGATTTAGATTCTCCAAGGATCAAACCCTTGAAGAAAGTCAGTCTTAATCTCGATAGATAGACTGAAAATAGATAGGTAAATGGATGGGTAGATAGATAGATAGATAGATAGATAGATAGATAGATAGATGGAGGGATGGATGGATGGATGGATGGATGGATGGATGTAATCCCAGTAAGACATGAGACAGAGAAGAATGGCACAGAAGTGCTCAGGCCTGCTAACATGAAGTATGTAGTGTAGCAGAAAAAATTATAAAAGCCTTTGTCTCATCAAGGTGGAAAATGAGAACAATTCTAAAAAGTTGTTCTCTGATCTACACGTATGCTTTATGGTGTGCACAAGCCTACACACATAGACACACACATACATACATATACAAAGACACATACACATACACACAGACACACACATACATATACACAGACACACACATACATACACATATACAGACACACACATATACACATACATATACACATACACACATATACATACACACATATACACATAAGTAAATAAAAAGAAAACAAATTGGACATTTCTCATGCTACTCCATATTCCTGGAATAATTTTCTCATTACATCCAGTTGTTGAGGGCCTTTCTTATGCTAGTCCATATTTCTAGAGTGATTTTCTCATTACATCTATCTCATGCCTACTCTTTGGGTCTTGGGTTCAACAATACTGAAGCAGTATAGTCTCACTCCGTAAGAAATAATTTTTAGCCTTCTAATATCCTCAGTTTTATGCATCTAAGGATGTGTTCTACTTTTCATAAGTAAAAATTTTCTTTAAATGTTCTTTATTAAATTATTTATAAGGCTGGAGAGATGGCTCAATGGTTAAGAGCATTGACTGCTCCTCCAAGGTTCTGAGTTCAATTCCCAGCAACCACATGGTGGGTCACAACCATCTGTAATGGGATCTGATGCCCTCTTCTGGTGTGTCTGAAGACAGCTACAGTGTGCTCATATACATAAAACAAATAAATAAATCTTTAAAAAATTATTTATAATTTAATTAATTACAAAAAAATTAATCATTTTCAAATAAATAAATATAACTATGTAAGCCTCATTTCTGTATCTCTGAAACCTAGTTCAATGCCTGGTGTTTTCCTTTAAATATTTGGCTCTCAGTAACTATTTGGTGATTGAGTAGATAGATGGCTTAAGGATTGGCTTATCCAAGGGTGTCTTAGAAAAGGTGGCCCATGAACCAGGATAAATTTAGAGAGGAATCAAAGTTGGGGAGTTTAGCTTAATGGCTGTCTGATGGTTTAGGCCGAGGTAGGTTACTTCTGATAACACGATCATTTTCAGGAGCAGAACAGTGGGCAGGAGAATCAGAATGACAGATACCAAACCCATGGGCTTAGAGGAAAAAGTGGAAGTCAGGGCAGGAGGAGGCAGGGACAGCTGCAAATAAGAAAGGAGGTGAATAGGAACAACATTCTAAAGCCAGTACGAGGTGGGGCTCATGGAGAAGAGAAAGGGTCAACTCTAGTTTTCCGTACCTCTGTGAGGTGCACCTGATTCACACTTAGCTTGCTTTTCGAATTATTTTTTTTACTCTGATTGCAGCAGTTGGCAGGTTTCCAGGTGGCAGTGTGATTGTTGTTTCCTGACTGCAATTCTCACCTCTCCAGGTTAGCAGGCACCAGTCCTCTGACCTTGCTGGTGGAAGTGGCACCTCTCATTTTAGCAGTGTTTGTAAATGTCAGCTGAGACACTTCATGCTCTCTCCACTGGGTCTTCAGGAGTAGTCACTGGGTTGGGGGCTGGGGAGATGGTTCGGAGGGTAAAAGTGCTCACTCTGCAAACATGGGGAACTGAGTTTAGACCCCTCTGCCCTCTGCCCCCAGTACTCAATATGAAAGCTGAACATGACAGCTTGCACCTGTCGCAGTTATTGGTTTGGGTGCTTATATCAGACTCGGCGTGTCCTAGCTTTTTATACATGGTCATTTTATTTCATCTTCCCTCGAATCCCATCAGGTCTTTAACATTGACTCCATCTTACAGGTGAGACAACTGAGGCTCAGAGAGGTGTGACAGGTTCCTGAGGTCATCATGGATATACGTTATGGAGATGGATAGGCAGCTGCGGTAGGGCTTTCTTCGGGGTCCCATTGGTTAAGTAGGAGCACTGAGTCATCCAGGGTACCTGATGGGGACTTTGTCACTGTAATAGACTAATGAATCTCCGGTCCTGTACCTAAGTGCTGGAGAGAGGCAGACTGAAAAACAATGCCAGTTTATAGTTAATGGAGCTCAGGGCTGCTGGTGGGGGCAAAGAACTTCCACTCAATGGTTTTGTTTTTTTTTAAAGGAAAAAAGAAAGCGTTTCTCTGCTGAATATTAAAACAAAATTTAAGCCAGTAGGAGAAAATACTATTTTAAACAGGATTTATCAAGGCTCTTTGTAATTTTCCATCGAGAAAGATGTTTTTGTTTTTTATTGAAAATTAAGCGGGGGCAGGGGGATATCCTCTGTGACTAGATTGAGGAATTTCTGGTCTTCACCGCAGGGCTGCCTGCTCTCCCTAGTAATATCCCAGTCCCTGCCAGGGCAGATGAAGGGCAATCAATGAAGCAGCCGGAGAACAGCGTGAATCAGGAGCAGATGAAAGCTTCCCTCCCAGGCTTTTTTTCTGAAAGGAAATGCAACTAAACCACATAAAACAACATCTGAGGAAGCTGTGGACTTGCACTGGATGAGGCTGCGCCCATCACCTCCCACTCCTTGAGCTCCATTCGGCTAATCTGAAGGCAGGGTGAGGCTGCGCGCCTATGGGGAAGTGAGATAGAATCTGGTTCAGTGGTTTCTTCTGTCCCCATCCATCTTCCCTATTAGAGGAAGCAGTGGTTTGGAAGCCGGAACCCAGTTTGCACGCGGGAGTCTGGTTTCCATCATTCCGGCTGTCCTGCATCCCTTGGCCTTCCCTTGGCCTTGCTTGCTTCCTTGTGGGGAGGCCTGACAGACTCATTACTGTCTCGTTTGCTCTGCTCATGCTGTTTGTTTCCTTTAAGCTGCCAGAACTGTGCTCCACAGAAAATCAGGTTCAGAGCGCCACGTGGCCTGTTCCTGGATCCTCTTTGCCCTTCATTTTCTCCCTTCTGGTGCTGTTGACCATGCTCTGCTGCGTACCCAAGGACAGCTCCCTACCGTGGATGTGTAGATGCCTTTAAGAGGGAACCCGGTGATCTCTTGGATGTAGTTTCTTCAGCTTGGTTTTTCAGATCTTTTGAATGGTTCCTGTTAACCAACAGTATCTCTCCTTTTGGAGTGAAGGCCTCTTGGTAGGGAACTATCAAACCCACAAACTGTTCTGTTCTGTAGCACCCTGCACTTTTTCTCTTGCAGAACTTACTAAACTTGTAAATACTGGCTTGATATTTATTATTCCTAATACTTTGTGTTTTTGTTTTTTGGCAGTACGGGGAGTGGACCTTTGGCAAGCATTCTTCTACTAAAATATAACCTCAATTCTTACCCAAGCCATTGAAACCACCATAGGAATAAGAATGAAACCTGGTATCTACTGCTTTTTCAGTATGTACTAGGCTGTGTACATCCAATTGAGTCTGGAATCAATACTATGAAATAGGTGATGTCATTACTTTGAATTTATAGGTGAGGCACCAGAAGGTAAGAGGCTATAAGCAGTGAGGACAAGAAGAAGGCCAGGGTTAGATATCTGAATGGACTGGATGGATAGAAGGATGGCCCCTGCATCCTCTCTTTCTTTTTTGAGGTAGGGTGTTACTATTTAGTATGAACCATGTGATCCTCTTATCTCACTCACTTCCCAGTCTTCCCAGGTCTGACCCTTGTACCCTTGTCAACTACCCCATCAACAAACAAACAAACATCAACAAAAACAGATACAAAAAGAAAAGAACAAATAAGAAGACCAATTTGTATTACCCATATATTCACTAGAGCATGGTCAAATTCCCAGTGGCTAGCCCCTTGAAGAAAACTGAGCCCTCCCCAAACCCCACCCCTGCACATCGCTGTCAGAAGAAGCCAAGGAAGACTGTTACAATAGTAGGAACTCTTGGGTCAGCCCCTTGGGTGTTTGTCTGTGGCTTGGTCTGAATGGTGGAGAGGGGGACTTAAGCCTCATGTGGAACATAGGTAAGGTGGACTTTAAGCTCTCTTCCAACTGAAAAAGTCTGGGCTGCTTTATAATTCTTAAAGAAACTAAGAAAGCCTTTTGCAAACATGCAGTGGCCCAGCCCTAGTGTGCTGTTTTTATTAAAAGCAGTCGAGTGGATGTTCATGCTGGAGCAGTAAATGCCAACCTCAGTAAGACCTTAAGCCCCCTGGGGATTAGTATCAGTGTTCAATCATCTAGGATTTGTATTAACAACCCATGGTATTTATGGAGTGCTTACTATTTACCAACCAGACCCATAAATTCTATGCATGCATGAAGTCAATTCTTATAACAAACCTGCATGATCATAATATATTAGTCAGGTAAAGCTACAATGACAAAGTAGTCCAAGTCCTCAGTAGCTTAGCACTATCAAAACTTCAAAGATATTCTCTCTCTCTCTCTCTCTCTCTCTCTCTCTCTCTCTCTCTCTCTCTCTCAATGTTTTTAAGTTTTTATTAAAATTTTTAACTTGGTGAGTTTCACATCATGCACCCCAGTCCCCCATCTCCCTGTTCACTCATATCTGCCCTTTGCCCTTGCAACCTCCTTCCCAAAACACACACACACACACACACACACACACACACACACACACACACACACACACACACACACACAAATGCATGCAAAAACACAGTAACAACAAAACCAAAGCATAGAAAACATCTCATTGTGGAAGCTATAGTGTGTCGCAGAGTTTATTCCTCTGCCCACACATCCTCACTTGCAAATGTTCATTTCAATGAATCATTGGTTCAAGCTCTTTGGCTCTGTGACATCGTCAGTATTGTATATTCATCAGGACTTCTCCCAATTATCCTGTGTCATGTAGATCCTACTACTCTGGGACAGCAGAACTGGCCCTTTCACATGTCCCAACTGTTCTCAGATTTTAGATGGGTCAGTTCAGAGCCTGGGGTAGCTGAGCTAGACAGTCCACTGGCTCTCCCTTATACCCTTCCCCCGACCCCCCACCAGGGCAAGCTCTTTAGCACTTCTCCAGCTAGGCCACCTAAAGCTGCTATCAGCAAAAAGCAGGGCCAGCTCTCCTGCTCTCTTGCTATCAGGGCTGGCTTATCTGCTCCCATGCCTAGAGAGCCAGCTCCACTATGCTGCCAAGTTGGGATGTGGAGTCCACTTCCCTAAGTGCTGCAGCCTGTGAAGGGCTGGGCCTGTTTACCTGAGTACAACCAGTGAGGGGTCAGGGCTATGTCTCCTGTTTTCATGCCTTGGGTGCCAGTACGTGGGGAAGACATTACCTTCATGCTCTTGCTACCTCATAGTAGTAGGTGAGTAGCAGAAAAGGGCTGGGGCTCTCTCACACTCTCACTGTTGGGCTAGCTCACCTGAGCCCTCTTCACTAGGGCCAGCTCTACTGTGCTGTCCAGGTGAGATTCAGGGCCTGCTCCCCCAAGTGCTGCTGCTGGTGAGGGGCAGGGCTAGCGAGCTCTCCCAGCTCATGACCCTATGGGTGACTGTTCTGACTACTAGAGGTGGCAAGGGGTTGCCATCCATTGTGCTGCCTGGGTGAGAGATGGGGTCATCTCTCCAGAAGGCTACATCCAGTGAGGGGTGGGGTCAGTTATGCACAGCCCCGGGACCTCCTGGTGGTGCCCAGGAGCTGCTACCGCCAAGAACATTTCAATGTTCTCTAGCGGTAATATGAACCCCGGACATCAACACTGACCCCTATCACTGTGTGTATAGCCACAAACTCAGACATGGCCTTCAGGGGCCTCAGCATGGCCTCAGATGGCAGGGCTAGCTATCCACAACAGGATGTTCCATCTTTCTTCAGAATGCTCAAGCTGTTCCTCTTCTATTTCTCTCCCATCTGACCACCACGTACTCACACACTGTAGTAGGCTGGCTGTGTGGTTGGTGGGCTCCCAGGTGACATCCTCCATCCACACTGGGCGGCATGTTAGCAAGCAGATATCTACGCTGTGCTATGCTATGCCCCCTGTGCTGTGCACTAGAGGGCATGTCTGTGGGAGACACGACAGTCCTTAGGTCTTTCTCTCCCTCCTTCACGCTGTGCTGCTTGGATTTAATTTGATTTGAGTTGATTTTTATTCATCCTAGGCATAAGACAGCCTTGGCCACCAAGCCAGGTATCAAACTAGGATGAACAAAGGTCTGCCAACTGCTTTGCCTCTGACTGATATAAGACCAACACCAACAAGGTGTCTCTTTGCCCGTTGCCAGGGGACAAAGGTTTTTTTCTTTTCTTTCTTGTTTTTAAAGTACAAGATGGTTGGGATATTTATTTATTTTTAACCCTTCCTGCTGAAACATGAGAAAGATAATGGCAGAAGGTCCTGGTTGGAGCACAGGGCTCATATGACTACTGTGATAGCCCAATGGGAACAGAGAGCCTATCATGAAGTAGGTGTTGAATAAAAGGAAATTGTAACAGTAATGATGCTCTGGACCCCGTGGGCAACTTTCCTGACTGCTAGAGGTGGCAAGGAGCTGGGAGGCATCATCTCTGCCTTAGAAGGCAGAAGTCCAGATGTTGGATGGCTCAAGAAGGAACATTTTATACCATTATTCCGGCTAAGCTCTTTGTGCCCAGAGCTCTTCATGCTCCTATCAAGAAGTTCAGCTTAGAATAAATCGAGAGGTCTTTGTCAACAACATGCATTCTGATCTCTTTATAGATAGAGATCAATGTAGTGTGGCATTCTGGGTCTTCCCCTAGATCATTTATCTATATTTTTATGTGTCTGTCTGCCTAGCTGTGCTGGGGCTATGAGGCATTTCTAAGTCTTGACCCTGGCCACCTTGCCTGGCCTTTGTCAGAGCTTGTAGCTGTGTGATTTAGTAGGGTGTGTGCTGTCTCATAGGCTTTCCCTGGAGGCTGTCAGCCTCCTCAGTTCGTGTGACTTGTGTCATCTGTCAGGACAGGCACACTTTACTTACTAGTTTTCACACACTCAAGTTAAGTCTTTCTTCCCTTCCCTGCCTTACCTGGGTCTGTATGGACCAAGGATGTGAGAGATGGGGAAGGCATGCATATTTATTCAGAAGCAATTTTGCAGAAGGATTGCAGACTTCTTTTGTGGTCATATTGACTCTGCTGTTTCTTGATAAGTGATACTGGCAAATTACTCATATTTCTGTTTCCTTATCTGTAAAGTGGGGATAATAAAATTACTGAATTCAGAGGATCAAGAGGATTAAATAAAACAATCCTCATAGATTGAAAAGAGCAGTCGCCATCATTTTAGGTATAACAACAAAACCACTTATTATCATTTTTCCAATCCGAATCTGTCACTGAAACGCCTGATTTCACCCTACTGTGCCTCACCAAGGATGCCTGTGATGCAAAGCTTGGAAAACTTAACTACTTTTCCTCTGCATTCTCATATATGTGCAGGAAATTCTGCAGATGCGCACTTTTAAAGAAGCATTACTGAAAAAAAAAAAAAGCAACAGGTGGCCAGATGGTAATGACCGAAAACAAGGTCTCTTCTGTCTAGAAGAACAACTGAGTGGCATTCGGGTGTATGATAAGATAGAATGCACTTCTGGAGACATCATATGCGGTCCAAGTGAAAGGAGGGCAATGTGGACTCTTGCCAGAGGGTGTGAGATTAGGGAAGAGAGCAGAACCAGACGCTTGGAGGATGTTTTATTTCCCAGCTGTCACATCTGGGAGTTTAGCATCCTAGCTGTCACATCTGGGAGTTCAGTACTATCTTTTTCTTCCAAGACTGTCTTTTAGAAGACAGAGAGGAGGTCACCTCCTGATGATAAATATTCTCGTGGTTTACGATCCTAAGAGTGTCATTTTGTTCACCAAATCACAGCCATTATGGAAAATCTCATAATGACTCTGGTCCCTGTGGGGAAGGACATTGTTTTGGTGCTAGCACTTCTCACTGGAGTGCCATTCCCTTCTATTTCTACGTCCTGAGAAGGTGAGGTAGAGGTAGTGATGTGGTTTTCATTTCTCAGTTGCTTAGAAATCATTGTTTTCCCAGAATTGTCCTCCAAATCTTCATGGTAAGTTAATCTTCTGATGTCTAGCTCTGGCTCAAATGGCTTCTATTTCTGAAGAACACCTGGAGAACTATTGCCTCCTTTCCCAAGAGTGGGTACATGTTTAAGCCCAACAGATACTTCTTCACTAAGGCTTTGAACACTAAACCTATACCTGGAGGTGTGGGCACAGTTAGAGAAATAGTGGAAGACTGATTGGAGTTATGGACAATCATAGACGTGGTTTTCTTCACTGAGGCTGCTTCTGCTTTGACTCTCGATTCAGATAAATATTTAAGTATGAGAGGCGCTGAGGGGAAGGATGGAGGAGAGGCTATCACAGAGTGCAGATCTCTACAGAACCTAGTGTTCAGATTCTTGCTTGAACTGGTCCACACATTCCAACATTTTAGCATCCAGATCTGACCCCTTATAATGCTTCTTGCTCCCCAAAGTGGCTTCCAGATCTTTTGTTGGAATATGGACTTTGATTCGAGAATCAGAATATCAAGTCTCTACTGTAGAGCCTGTGAGGAAGAGGCTTAGAGCTGGGGTTAAGCAGGCTCCAGGCTATCTGGGATCAGGTCATCTGAGCTCAAGTCCTCTTGTCCCACTTTGTGAAGGCCACCAAGCTGTGATTACAAAAAGTACTAGCACAAGACCCAATTTCAGTTGATATCAGGAAACCCTGGTCAGCAGGCTGAAAGCCAAATACTAAGGGAAGGCTTACCAGAAGGAACTGTGTGTCTTAATCATGTGACAATCTAAGCATGAGCTCCAAGATGCCCATCACATTAGCTAACACGTCTGGTTCTGTTCCCACTGCCACATAGAACCTCCCAGTAAACAGGGGGAACATATTCCTTTCCCTTTAAGCACCTGATCCACAGTTTCTGCTCATAAACTGCTGGCTTCAGTTAGATTTAGTGTTGGGGAAGGTAATATTTGTTCAGTATCTAGTGTCCAGGCATCTATTTACAGGAGAAAGAAAGATAACCATGGCTTCTACGTGGCATTGCAAACATTTTTATAATCACCTAAGTCATCCCAGACTCTCTTAACAGTATGAGTCATGCTGCTAATAGAATTGGAAGGACTAAATGATCCAATGCAGGTTCTCATGGGGTTTTTTCAAGGCTGGCAGTGAGCTGACCACATCTAGCAGGGGCTCCAGAACATTTCAGAGCATGTTTTCCCATGTGGCACTATATACTGTTTCTCCTGAAGTTTTTCTATTTCCATTATTTGTTTTCTGGCCAGCTGAGCTCAAGGGAAGATTCTGTAACCTCTTTTAGCGAAGGTTGAGACCACTGTCTCTAAGACTGTACCCTTCTGAAAGAACTGACCTTCGCCCCAGCTACCAATTAGCTTCCTGTTAGTTCTGTTTATATTCCACTCTCCAGACTACTACTAGAGAACAGGGTGGATATTTGAGAGGTCATCCGTGAGGAACTTGTCTACAGAGTTGGCAGGTAGCATCCTGTCTCTGGAGAATTGGTATTCAATGTAGTGGTGAATTAATTAAACCACTTTGGCTTCCAGGTCACACACATGCAGCACCTACCCAAGAGCTCTGGATTCACAAAGGGAAGACACACACACACACACACACACACACACACACACACACACACACACACGCACGCACGCGCGCGTGCGAGTGCACTGATATGCCCTGATTCCCTCAATGACTGGACACTAGTAAACCTCCCCATAGCTAGCAAACACTCCCCTCCATTATTCCTGAGTTAACGTCTTTTAAAATCTATATATCATCTCTGCTACCCCAGACCTGTAGGTCCTCTTTCCCAGATTCTTACATGCCCTTGGGGCTTTGAGTTTCATCTTTCATTGTCATGGTGATTCTCCTCCTCTTCCCCATCTCTCTTGGTCCCTTGCCTGCACAATCTAAAAGTCCTGCCCAGTTTCCCTGCCCAGCCATTGGCTGTATGGCAATTCTTTATTACCAATAGCTGGGGCTAGGGACCCTTAGGTCTGAAAGTGCGGCTTTTGGGAGGTGAATAAGATAAAGCACTAGAACCAATTCCCAACAACTTAATGCTTAGATTTAACTCATTTTTGGACTCAGAGGTTATATAGAACTGGGAGTGGAACTCCTGACATTTTACCAAGATGTGTATACATGTAATGCAACTCCCTGGACTTCTTAGATCCTGGTTAATGAGACAGATATACCAAGGTATTGGCAGTAGGACTGAAGGAGAAGGAGGACACACACACACATACATGCACGTGGTGGGGGTTCCTTTATTGCTTTATATGTCCCTTGGTTGCTTAGTGTGAAATAATTATGAGGGATTAGAGGTGACTAAATTATAGACTGAGATTGTTCTGGATCCGTATCACACCTCTGTCCCTTAATATCAAAGCAATAAGCAAAGGATCAAGTCAAATCTCGGTTTACAATTTATTAAAGGGAATCTTAAAATTATTATTATTATTAATTATTGTTGTTGTTAAATGGAGACTCTATGATTTCTGATTTTATAGGTTAATATGAAAATAACAAGGACTATGTAAGCTAGCTTGCTAAAGTTCTCTTTCCTTCCCTCCCCAAATCTTTACATTCTTTTTTTCTTTTTTCTTTGTTGCAATGGGAGATTCAGGACAAAGGGTTAGACTTTTTTTTTTTTTTTTTTTTTTTTTTTGGAGCTGGGGACCAGAACCCAGGGCCTTGTGCTTGCTAGGCAAGAGGTTAGACTTCTGAGGCGCTTGACTAACAATGTTTCTTCTCTAGTCTTTTGAGATAGGAACTTGCTCTGAGAATTCATTTGCTAACTGACTTTTCTGGAGTTGGTTGACTGCAGAGTTCCTGTCCCACTTACCTTCCTCTTGGGCATGACAAAACTAAGGCCTTATAGTCTGTCCCCTTCTAGGGAGATGCAGAGAGGAGGACATGGTGCTGGTGCCCTGAACGTCTTGACTGAGCCCAGGGAGCTCCCATCCTGCACACTTGGTGACACCACCCTTGCAGGATAGATTGGGTCTCCCCTCTCTTCTTTTCCTCCCCATCTGGGAAGAACTCAAGCAAGGAGGTTGAAAAGCTTTCCGGAAGGCTGCATTAGTGAATTCCTATGCCTTCTCACAGGAGCAGTTGGGATCTTCTGATCTCAATATGCAAAGAGGCTGGAAACATGTAAATCAGCAGCTCTCAGGTCAGCAAAAAATAGATCAGCTGCTCCCTCCCTTTCCCCTCCCTCCCTCAGAACTGCTCCTGTCCCCATGTCCTATCTATTTCTTCCTGTTCCTTACCTTGAGCTCATGTCTCTCCCTATGTCCCTCCCTCTCTGCTCTTTTCTTCCCTTTACCCCCTCTACCTCATGGTTTTTACCCCCTCTTTCCTGTTTCTTTCCCACATTTCCTTTGTGTCTTCTTGCTCTTGGTACCTTCCAGACCAGGGTATGAGTGGAACCATGGGACGTTGCTCACCAAAGTCTGGAAGCACAACATACTGATATTTGCAGGAATCCAGAGGCGTTTCGATTCCTTGATTCCTATGTTGGGGCATCAGGAAGGCAAGGGAAGCTCATGGCCTTGCTAGGGGCTGACCTTAGACAGCTACCCACCCACACAAAGATCACATGAAATAATGCAGATGTCTAGTTCAGAGAAATTGAATTGGCTAACAATTACCAGCCATTATTCTCAAAGATAACTACAGTGCAGTCCCAAGGCAAGGCCCAGGCATAGCTGAGTGAACAGGCTTGGGGTTGTCTGGGAAATGCTATTGTAATTGATTGTGTATGGCAACCAGAGATGTCAGGTTGGGAGGGTGCCACTGGGTAAACACAAACTCCTGGCTCTGTATTTTCATAGCTGTATAACTTAGGTCTCATCAAAGGTTCAGGGTCCTAGGTTCATGGAGAGCTGACTTGGTTCTGATGGCACAGGCTTGAAGCTTCCCTACAGTGATTGCATGCAGGGCAGAGCACGGAGGCTCACTGCATCAGCAATGTATAGCTTTGTGCCGTGTGATGATCCTGTATAAAGCATCCATCACGAGAACAGTGTTTCCCACTCTTTCTCATTATTACCTTGCAGGCAGAGTTTTCCACACTTCTCCTCAGTCTCCTCCACTTCATGTTTTTTTTTATTACATTACTTATTTTCTGTGCATATGAGACATGTGTGTGTGTGTGTGTGTGTGTGTGTGTATGTGTGTGTGTGCCATAGTGTATGTGTGTATGGAGAACAACCTGAAGGAGTTGGCTGTCCCCTTCTACCACGTGGGGCTTGGTATTAAATTCAGATCACCAGGCTTGATCTGGTGAGCCATCTCTCCAGACCTCGATGGATTTTTTACATATGTCTAGGTAAAATGTAACACACACACACACACACACACACACATGTTCTGTTCTTTAGACATAAAATGATAAGATATTTTATCCATAAGAACTGGTTGTCCCCCTGGGGATGATATCATGTCCACTGAAAACAATAGTCCACACTGTTTTCTTTCCTTCTTCCCTCCCTCCTTCCCTTTCTTCCTTCTTCCTCCTTCCCTCCTTCCCTTTATCCTTACTCCCTCACCTTTCCTTCCTTTCTTTTTTTTTTTTTTTTTTTTTTTTTTTTGGAGCTGGGGACCAACCCAGGGCCTTGCGCAGTGAGGCGCTCTACCACTGAGCTAAATCCCCAACCCTCCCTTCCCTTTCTTTCCATTTTCTTTCCTTTTCTTTGTTAGTGTGGATCAAAGCATCTCTCTAAGCCCTGAGCAGAGCTGGTTTAATGGGGGTCAGATATGGTGGTGTATCTGTGACAGGGTGACTCAGTACCATTGCTCTGGTCATGTCTTATCCGATTTTACTCTTTAGCTGACTAATACAAGTCCAGCTTCATTTTTTTTGGGGGGGTGTTAAAATTTATTTATTTGTTTGTATGTTTATTTATTTATTTGTTTAAGAAAGACCATGAAGTTGGGTGGGTGGTTGGGTGATCTGAGAGGTGATTGGGGAAGGGAAAGAACATGATCAAAACTATCAAAGTATAAATAAAAATAAAAAGTTTACTGTTCTCAAAAAAGAGAAATACTGTAATTTTCAGGGTCCCATTTTAGGTAACATTAGCAGGGCATGGGGACTACAGAATCCTTTTTGGAAGGAGATCATGTTCTAGTAAGGGACAAGGCTAATCCTTATATGGTAATGATGGTCACTAACATTGCTAATGATGGTCACTAACATTTCTTTCTTTCCCTGGACTAAGGAATTCTGTTACATTGCAATCCTCTGATCAGATACCATGCTCACCTCTGTTTCCAGTCAGTGAGGCTTAGGGTATTTAAGTAACTTCTCTAAAATTGTCTAGGTAGCAAGTACATTCTAGACTCACATTGAGGTAGATTGCCTCCTAACACTAACACAAAAGAAGCTCTTTTAAATGTCAGAATTATAGAACTATCATATGACCCAGGTATACCACTCCTGAGCATACACCCAAAGAACCCTATTTCCTAACAGAGATACTGTCATTTACATATTTATTGCTGCTCTATTCACAATATTGAGAAAAGAAACACAGGCAACATCTTGACCAATGGGTGAGTGAGTAGTGAAAATATCGTATATATATACACAATGGAATTTTAATTTACCTGTAAAGAAAAATGGAGTCATGAAATTTGCAGAGAGGTGGGTGGATCTGGAAAGTATAATATTAATCAAGGCAAGCCAAAACCATCCAATGGAAAAAAGATAGCATTTTCAGCAAATGGTGCTGGTTCAACTGGAGGTCAGCATGTAGAAGAATGCAAATCGATCCATTCTTATCACCCTGTACAAAGCTTAAGTCCAAGTGGATCAAGGACCTCCACATCAAACCAGACACACTCAAACTAATAGAAGAAAAAGCGGGGAAGCATCTCAAACACATGGGCACTGGGGAAAATTTCCTGAACAAAACACCAATGGCTTATGCTCTAAGATCAAGAATCAGCAAATGGGATCTCATAAAACTGCAAAGCTTCTGTAAGGCAAAGGACACTGTTGTTAGGACAAAACGACAACCAACAGATTGGGAAAAGATCTTTACCAATCCTACAACAGATAGAGGCCTTATATCCAAAATATACAAAGAACTGAAGAAGTTAGACTGCAGGGAGACAAATACCCTATTAAAAATGGGGTTCAGAGCTAAACAAAGAATTCACAGCTGAGGAATGCCGAATGGCTGAGAAACACCTAAAGAAATGTTCAACATCTTTAGTCATCAGGGAAATGCAAATCAAAACAACCCTGAGATTTCACCTCACACCAGTGAGAATGGCTAAGATCAAAAACTCAGGTGGCAGCAAATGCTGGCGAGGATGTGGAGAAAGAGGAACACTCCTCCATTGTTGGTGGGATTGCAGGCTGGTACAACCATTCTGGAAATCAGTCTGGAGGTTCCTCAGAAAATTGGACATTGAACTGCCTGAGGATCCAGCTATACCTCTCTTGGGCATATACCCACAAGATGCCCCAACATATAACAAAGACACCTGCTCCACTATGTTCATAGCAGCCTTATTTATAATAGCCAGAAGCTGGAAAGAATCCAGATGCCCTTCAACAGAGGAATGGATACAGAAAACGTGGTACATCTACACAATGGAATATTACTCAGCTATCAAAAACAATGACTTTATGAAATTCGTAGGCAAATGGTTGGAACTGGAAAATATCATCCTGAGTGAGGTAACCCAATCACAGAAAAACACACATGGTATGCACTCATTGATAAGTGGCTATTAGCCCAAATGCTTGAATTACCCTAGATGCACCTAACACATGAAACTCAAGAAGGATGACCAAAATGGGAATGCTTCACTCCTTCTTTAAAAGGGGAACAAGAATACCCTTGGGAGGGAATAGAGAGGCAAAGATTAAAACAGACACAGAAGGAACACCCATTCAGAGCCTGCCCCACATGTGGCCCATACATATACAGCCACCAAACTAGAATGAAGCAAAAAAGTGCAGGCTGACAGGAACTGGATGTAGATCTCTTCTTAGAGACACAGCCAGAATACAGCAAATACATAGGTGAATGCCATCATTAAACCACTGAACTGAGAACGGGACCCCCATTGAAGGAATCTTAGAAAAGACTGAAAGAGCTTGAAAGGGCTTGAGATCCCATATGAACAACAATGCCAACCAACCAGAGCTTCCAGGGACTAAGCCACTACCCAAAGACTATACATGGACTGACCCTGGACTCCAACTGCATATGTAGCAATGAATAGCCTAGTAAGGGCACCATTGGAAGGGGAAGTCCTTGGTCATGCCAAGACTGAACTCCCAGTGAAAGTGATTGTTGTGGGGAGGGCAGTAATGGGGGGAGGATGGGGAGGGGGAGGGGTTAGGGGGATGATGGCTCGGAAACCGGGAAGGGGAATAACAATCAAAATGTAAGTAAGAAATACTCAAGTTAATAAAGATGAAAAAAATATTAATCAAGGCAACTGAGACTCATAGAGACAAAATCAAATGTTGTTTCGCATATGCAGATCCTGGCTTGTGTTGTTTAGGTATGTGTATCGCAGTGGTGTGAGTTCAGGTGTAGGCTATGAAACCAGAAGGAGACCATGAGAGCAGAAAAGTGGGGTTGGGCAATGGGGGAAGGCAATGGAACACAGGTGACATAAAAATGGAAAATAGCTTTAAGGGTAGGAGAGCTTAAGAAGGGGTCAGGAGGATGAGAGAGAAGAAAGATGGAGGAGAACCACCACAAAATGTGTTTGACAATGCTGCAATGAGATCTAGTACTGTGCATGCCAATTTGAAGAGCTTAAGAAATAGCAAGTTGGGCCAGCAGGTAACGGTGCTCACTGTGTAAGCCTGACAACTCTTGTAGAGACAGAAGGAGAAACCCTGACTCCACAAAATCACCGATGCATCCTGTGGCACATGTAAGCCCCCCCCCCCCATCTTGTTTCTACATAACAGAAAACGAAAACAAGGCAAGTTAAAAGCAGAAAGTACCATTGGTTAAACTAAGGCAAATGCCTGCGTGGCATGGCTGATGTGCTGTGGGAACACAGAAGGGAAAGAGTGGAGGTGGTGTCACTGGGAAGGCCTGGAAGGATGCCAGGATGTGGCAGAGGGAGATAGGGTCAGGGGAGAGGTGACAACCTGAGAAAGGGCACAAAATTGGGAAATGTCAGAATTCTTCCTTAGAGTCAGAAGGTCACAGAGGGCCCCCTGCGGGGTAGTGCTACCAATAAACTGAACGTTCCCTGCTTTATGGCACAACCATAGTAGTGAGCATTGAGGATTTAGTACCATCCCTGTCTTCTTTCTACCCTTGGGGAAGATGACTCAAAATGTCTCCTGACACTGCTAGATGATTCCTGAGTGGGGCCAAACCAGCTTTGCTTTATGAACAGGCTGGGGCGGCAGGAAACAGCTTCTCATGCCCTGGAGTTAATGTCATGTGACTTTTGGCAAAATATTTCCTGTCTCCAAGCCTGGGTTTTCTTGCTCAAAATTTGAGGCAGCCAGAGGCTCAGTGTGGTGGTTCACTCAGGAAGCTGAGGCAGGAGGATTAGGAGTTTAAGACCAGTCTGTGCTATATACTGAGATAAATCTTTAAAAAAAAATAGCCAGGCTACAGTTGGTTGGTTGAAGGTCCCTAAGGACCTTTTAAGTTTAGCCACTCAGTGTCGGCCCCAGAAGTGTGGCCAGCAGCTCCTGCTGCCTGTTGCTCCTGCATTATGCAGCGCAGATGACACCCATACCCCCTGCTGCGAAGGCTGGCAGCAGCTGGCTCTGTGCTGAGCCCTGGGCTAATCTACTGCCTTCCAGAGCAGGTGTGTGAAGGGCCCTTGGTGTCACTTTCCACAGCAACACCCAGGTGACATCTCTAATTATAGTCATGGAGAGTAGGACTCAGAAGGTGGCAATGAACAGCTCTTGGGTGTGAGAAAGTGATTAACACCAGGACTTGGCCAAGTGGAGCCGCTGAAGTCATTTCCTGAGGTCCTAGTGGAAAGTTTGGCCTTCCTTTCTCCCTTTGTCCTGAGGACAAAGCAGATGTTCTAGGGAAGGTGATGGTTGTTGGCAAGAGCAACAAGTAGCATTGCTGCTACTTTGCTGTGTGGGGGAAGAGGGCCTGCTGGGGTAGACTTTGCTAGTTTGCAAAAAAGGATTAGAAACTTTGAGGGCGATGGAGAGTGGAGTGGGAGTTCACAGTGACCTCCGCAATACACTCCCATCTGTCATACACCATTCTTAGAGGGAGGTATTCTTAAGCTCTATTTTGCAGATGACGATTAGGGTGAGGAAAGCCATTTGCTTGATAATGTCTGTCTCTTAGTCTGTCTCAACATTGAGAGGGAGGATAGGGGTAGATTCCAAAGTCTATGCTCTGATTTGTGTGTGAAATTGGGGTTTGGTTCTAAGAAATCTTTCTCTGATCCTGAAGTCTGCCCCTCTGTCCTCCAGCCTGTCCATCAGAGCCTGGAATGCAAGCTCTGAAGTTTTGCTGTCTTGTATACCCTCTATCTAGAAGTGGGAGAAAACAATGTGTGTGTGTGTGTGTGTGTGTGTGTGTGTGTGTGTGTGTGTGTGTAGGAGATGACTTGATAAGGAGGCAGAGATGGAGAGAGGGGAGCATATGATAAGAAGCTGGAGAGCCAAAAGGAAGCAGACATGGGTTAGCTGGGGTTGGGGGGAGGGAGGGTGAGATAAGGGATAGGGAAGATGAAAAGGGTTTTGGGAGCTGGAAGCTGGGTGATGGAGAAGAGGAACATAGGATAGATAAGGGGAGGAGGCTTAGGCATTAAACAGGGATGTTGATAAGAAGACAGTGGGAGAGAGAGACAGACAGAGACACACACACAGATAAACACACACACACACAGACACACACACAGAGAGAGAGAGAGAGAGAGAGAGAGAGAGAGAGAGAGAGAGAGAGAGAGATGGAAGAGAATGGTTTGCTAACAGTCACTGTTTCCAGCTGGCTAAGCCTTTCAAAGAACTGTGGTACCCCATGAATAAGGGGGCTGGTCTCATTACCTACTGCATCCCCTGCTTACAGGAAGGATTTGACCCAGCCCTCCTTCTTTTTCACTTTATTCTTCAACAATTGCATTGAAAAATTCTGTTTTAAGCATAAAGGAAACCAGGGTGATGGAGGAGCCTGAAAGAAGTTATCTGCACGAAACCCAGCATGCTGTGGGACGCATTCATACCAGCTCCAAAGCCTGCTTTCTAGTTCGTAGATACTATTTGTTTAGTAGGTGGAGGCTACAGATTCACAGCTAAGTATGTAAATGAAGTGCTTTGACATGGATACTACTGTTATGAGGAAAATAGAGTCCGGTACCACGTCAGATGGTGGTGGGATTTTTTTCCCCAGGTTGACTGGTTAAAGAAGGCTTTTACCAGGTTATGAACATTTAGCATGGGCCTACTGATGGGCAGGAAGTGGTCATATGACTTCTTGAGTGAGAGCACCATAGGCAGAAAGACTGGGACCTGAGAAGATCTGAGGTAGGAGTGTGTGAGCATGGCTTTTGCAACTACATTGTGTCAGTGAGAATGGAGAGGTGGAGGGGTCAGAGCTTACAGGCCCTTGATTTTGTATATAATAGCCATGTAGAGAAAGTGGGTGGGGCATCTGAGGATCAAGGTGCATCTTGTTAGGTAGAGGCTGTGGACCCTAGTAGAAAAAACACTGGGCTGTCAGAAGACACGATCCACCTCTGTCTGATGGGTTTTAACCCATTTATTGTCAGTTCCTCTCTCTGAGCTTCTGGAATAGTTGTTTGGGAGCTGAAGTCATAAGATTCAGAGATCTTAAAGACCCACTTGGCCCTGAAGTTCTATGGACATTTGAGCAAAGTCAACAGCGGCTCCCTCACAACCTCCCAGACTTCTTCTTTCTTTCCTGGTTTCATTCTTTAGGTATCAACAGTTCAGATCTCGACTCTGCCACTCAGTTGGTGCATACCCTTGAGTGAGGGTCTCAAGTTTTTTGAATTTCAACTTCCTCATTTTGTAAAGTGTCAATAATAATATTTACCTCATGAGGATATTATGAGGGAGGAAATGGGCTAATTATGTTAAAGATTTAACTCAACTTCTGTGCACAATTAGCTACTTACGCCAGTTCCAAATATTTACTATGAGGATAGATCTGTCACCAGAGCATGGGTGACAATGTCCACCCACTGACTGATCACTTCTGCTTCAGAATTAATGTCCTCCTGCTGGACTCTCCAAATAAACAACACAAACTCACTCCCTGGTCCCTACCCCCTTTCTTTCCTCTCAGGTTCCTTATCTTGGTTCATGGGACTGTGATATTCTCTGACCCTAATGGCCAATCTCAGGATTATCTTGGACTCATTTTCCACATCCAATCACTCATCAAACCCCATCACTAAACTACCCTGGTCTCATCCATCTCTCCATTTTCATTCTGTCTTTTCTTATCCTTCACTTAGGCTAATCTTTGAACTGGTCCCTGTGCTGGTTCTTCCTCCTCCCCCACCTCTGCTGTGCATTATCACCACTTTTTAAACACAGTTACCACAGTTCCTCTCTCCAGCGAAGTCACTTTTCCCCTTAAATGTCTTTTCTGTCTTCCCATCCACTCTAGGTCACCAGATAAAGCTCATCACCCCAGGATCCTTTCAACAATTTTCAAAGATTGGTTTGACCTACTTTTCTAGGGGCTTCCATTTTCCTGCCCTAAATTTTAATAATACTTGTCTTCTCAACCTTCCTGAGTGTGGGTCATTTCTAGAGAAATTTGTTTTAACTTTTTCCATATACGTAGAGTCTATCAATACTTCACTGTGGCTAATTTGAGTTCATCTAAACTAAGAACGTGATCAGCAGACTGCGCTACTCCATGGAGCCTCACCAGATGTCTTTGTTCTGTTGATGTGATGGATCTCCCTTATCTATCACCCCCCTTATTATCTTTTATACAAGGCACCTGCGAGTTTTTCTGAATTCCTGTGCATCGTTCTTCTCTCCTAATATATTTATTGATTCCCAGAGGATGGGGACCAAGTTTTGGCCATCTTTTTTGTTGTTGATCCAGACTTAGTAAATAGCTTAAGAAGCCTCATAAACTTCATAGAGCCGAAACACTCCCTGGTTCCTTATTCACTTAGGTCTTATTCCCTGATACATACTACCCATTTCCCCTTCCCCATCTCCTTTCTTAATAAAGTATCATCATCAACCCAGAGGCTCAAGATCCAGACAACAGATGTTAGTGGAAAGACCATTGTTCACACGCTTTCTCTTATTGTTCAGTTAATGCATATTATTTCGAATAATTCTCCTCTCTGTGCTTCAGCCATTATTATTTATGAGTTGGGTTAATGAGACCCAGTGATCTTGAAGGTACAAAAAGCCAGGATCATCCTGATTCCTTGTTTTCATTTCCCAGCCCAGTGCAGTCCAATCCAGTCCAGTCCAGTCCAGTCCAGTCCAGTCCAGTCCAAGTTAGTTCTACCTTTAGAATTCGTCTTTAATTTGTCTTCATTTCTTCACATAACCTGACTCCCAAGTAGCCTCCTCTCCTCTGCTCTTGTTACTCTTACTCTCCTACCTAAGCAGAGAAGCCTCTTTTAAAATGTTCATCACACTTTGTTACAAACTAAATTAAGACTCTTCAAAGGTTTCCTGTCATAAGGAATGGCATGTTTGGTTTATAGATCCTCCCCAGTGTCTGCCTCTTGTTTTAATGTGATATTTGTCACTATTGATATTGCTTGATCCTAATTTTTTGATGACTAAAATAAATCACTTGCTTCTTCCAAGATTGCTCTGTCTTTGAATTCAGTTCTTTGACCATGACTAGGTGTGGATTTCCTTGTGTTTCTCATATTTGGCACTTGTTGAGAGATTTTTAACCTATCACTTCTTAAATTAAATGCTTTCTATTTGTTTCTTTATGTCCTTACAGATTTCACTCTATCACTGAGTAAAGAACAGCCCTGCTGTGTCCTGATATCTTAGGCTCTGATGGCCCATGTAATGGTTGATATTGCCCGCTTGGCAGGCTCCAGAATTCCTTATGAGATGACTTTTTGGGCATGTCTGTGAGAGATGTTCACAGATTGGTTAATTTAAACAGGAAGCTCCATCCTACCATCCTATGAGTTGGTGTTCCAGAGTGAATAAGAAGGAGAGAATGAGTGGAACGCTGGCACTCATTTCACTTTGCATTTTGACTTTGGGTACAGTATAGCTACCACCATGACTTCTCTGCAATGATTGGTTTTCATTTCCAAATTGTGAGCCATGGTAAACTCTTTCTTCCTTAAATAGCTTTTGATCAGCTATTTGGTCATAGGAATAAGAGAAGTGACTGATCAAAAGCAACTTAAGGAAGAAAGAGTATTATATAGGTCCTGTAAGCAAAGTTTAACTAGTTTGACCCAAATCTTGGTTAACCATTTCCTTGCCATCTCAGCTGTAATGAAGGGAGATCAGCAAGTTTCACTGGGAGTGCCAGGACACAGGTTCTTATGCATCTTGTTGACTTATAGGAGAAGGTCATGGGCTCAGTCTTGTCTTTTGATCTTGATCTCTCTCCTAAGAGTGGCTGACTTAGGTGAATTTCCTAAATTGCTGGCTGTACCTAAGAGGAAGCTCTTCAATACTGGAGTTATTCATGGTCTGAGTATCCTGCTATGTAGGCCTCCTGGTTAGTTGGTGTTGGGGCTGGGCCCACAGGGTGCCAACCTGACTTTTGTATGCCATTGCTGTCTGCCCATCAATCTGACCTATGAGATTGTGCAGCTGCAGGAGAGGCTCCTGTTGGCCACTGTGCTGATTGACAGAAGGTTGGGATGCTTGATGAGGCCTCTGCTGGATTAAACACCATTCCTTGAAGAACGTGATCATGTTTGGAAATAAAGCTTTCTGATACAAATTAAGAGGAAATTGTGCTAGGTCATTTTAGACTCTAATGGTCAGTGCTTTTATAAGAAGATAGGAGTTTGGATAGAGTACAGAGGGAAGATGACTGAAAACATGGGGGTGAGGGAAAAGAATGTGGGATGGAGGTGATGAACTTACAACTTACTATGAGGATTGCCTGCAGCCATAGGAGCCAAGAGGCCAGGAAGACCCTTCAGTGGTCTTAAGACAGAGCACCAACCTAGGAACCCATGGTCTTCATTTTGTAATCATATAGAATGGTGAAACAATAAATTTCTAATTTTTAAGAACCACCCAGTGTATGGTACTTTCTATGTACAGTGTATAAAAACTGTAAGAAATGAATACAACATCACACAATTCTTTAAACTTTTAAACTCCAGAATATTACTGGTTTTTAAAATAATTTCCAGTTTTTTACGGGGCTTCTTTATTTGTTGAGTCATCATCATCATTTTTTCTTAATTATTTAAACATCATTTCTTGTAGGTCTTTGATTACATGTCTTTATTTGAATAACCTTGGCCATTAAATCTAACATTTGCATCCATTCAGAGGTCATGCCTATGGAGTTATTTCTGTGCTGAGTATAGATCATCCTTTCTCCTTCCCCTCTTCTTTTTCCTTCCTTTATTCCACCTCCTTATTTCTTTGTATTTTCTTTTCTTTCTTTTTTTAAAAGATTTATTTATTTTATGTATATGAGTACACCTTAGCTGTTTTCAGACACACCAGAAAAGGGGCTCAGATCCCATTACAGATGGTTGTGAGTCAACATGTGGTTGCCAGGAATTTGAACTCAGGGCCTCTGAAAGAGCAGTCAGTGCTCTTAACCTCTGAGCCATCATCTCTCCAGCCTTACATATTTTTTTTCTAAGACAGGCTCTTATGTATCCTAGACTGGCCTCGAACTCTATATAGTCAAGTATGATGTCAACCTCCTGATCCTCCTGCTTCCACCTCCCAAGTTCTGGTCATACAGGCAAGCATCACCTAGGCTAGGTGATTTATGGTTTGCACAGTGCTAGAAATGAGACCTGGGGCTTCAAGCATGCTACACAATGCACTAATTGAGCTCCATGTCTACTCTGTGCTTTCCTATTTTTGCAATTTTTCCTATTTTTCTTATGGTTTCGACTTGGATGATTTAGGTCATATACTATAGCAGTGCTGGATTTTTATCTCTTTCCAGTTTTGTTGCTGCTGTTTGTTTAGTCACTGATCTGGACTCAGCCTATGGGGACTATTTCCTGGTGGTATGTGGCTGCTGACCTGTCTCTGTGATTGTTAAACGTCTTGTTCTATTTAAATTTTGCTCCTCTACTTTTTTCCAAGTTCACTGGTCAGCCAGTGTGTGTCATGAGTGTTGTTGTTCCTGCTGCTATATTTTATTATCAAATGGACAGAGGTATATTATTTACAATATACTAGAAGGTATGGCTAAAATCATGGTATCACCATGGGTGTGATCTTTGATGGCTCTACCGTAAGAATTCATGTCCTTGATCTTCCAGTTTATATGGGAGCTCTAGCCTTCTAGAACACTGGCCTGCTTCCCCTGTCTTCATATCCAGCAGAGAAGGTCAAATCCGTCTTCTAGCATCCCTCTTTGACTCAGCTGAAAACATTCTGTTCATTTAGGGAATCATGTAATTAGATAGAGCCTGCCTAGATGAACTATCTCCTCTCCATTTCAAGGCTCTTAACTTTAATCGCATCTGCAAAGCTCCTTTACCATGGTAACATAGTCACGTGTGCTAGGGTTATGATTTGGACCTCTTGGTGAGGTGGGTAGGTGGGGAGGACATTTTTTCTGCTGACCACCTATCTCAGGGCAGTAAGGCTTCTACACAATTTGTGAGTGCTACCCAAATTTAGACAGTTTCAAGTCTTGTATCTTTTCTGTGCGTGTTTCAGTGTCCTGGCTGTCTAGGGGTATGTGAAAGTTTTATCAAGCCCCTTTAAGATACTTTCACCTCTTGCTTTATTATTGGTAATCATATGATTTTATTACCTTTCCGATTAGTCCTTCAGTCTGCGTTGCTTACCTCAGTCAGGACTGCAATCTCAGGTTAAGCAGAACTGTTGCTTTCTTGTGTTTATATGCCTCTGTGGTTGTTCATGTTACTGCACATGCTGTAGGCATACACTAAAAAGTTCCATCCCCAAGCTAACTGAGTCACCTCCAGCAGTGTGAAGCTGCTGGTTCTCATGTCCAATCCCACTGGGGTAGAACCGCGTTGCTGCCCAGGCTGGATGGAGGCTAGGAGGTGGTGAAACCAGTTCCCAGCCTCAGACTCAAACACCACAAACTCACACAGTTCTTTTCTAAAGTTTGCTAGATATTCTGCTTGTTGTGTGTCTTTGGTTGGTTTCCAGAGCTCTTCAATGGTTGTTTTGACAACTCCATTTTTAGTATTTATGACTGCTTTTTAGAGAGGATTTATTGCCCTTTCCCTCTGCCTTCAGAAAGCCATCGCTCTACAAGGGTTTTAAATGCCAGCCCAAGTATACGAACAAGGACTAAGGATTTTCTTAGGAGTTTCGCTTACTCAGGCAGTTTTCATAAGATTGGGAGGGCTGGATTGATGCATTAGGTTTTTTTTCTAGGGGCAGCCTCTCACACGAGACACATTTCTGTTAACACGTTGGTAACTCTTCTCTCCAGTTTTTGCTATCTGGGTCTATTTTTCTCATTTGTTCCCAATCTCTGGTTCCAGGTGGCTTGGCTGAGAGTTTGATTGTGGGCCCACACTGCCTCCTTGTGCTCAGTTTGTGCATAGCACTGACATGTTTGCTTCCCCAGTGGTGGAAGGGAGAGTTCAGAGAACTGGGCGCTGAAGCATGTATTATCACTGTATTAGGTCTTTTCTTCACGTGGCCAGGCTGACTTTTTTTTAAATATGGTGAACACTCACATTATTCAACAAATAGAGACTCACTGAGGACTTGATTCCACCAGCCTCATGGACTTCAGGCAAGGGATGGAGACCTCTGCCTACATAGTTGGTACCCTGACTCCATACATGGTATCTCAGTCCTTAAGTTGATTATTATTATCATTAGTTTTGTTATTGTTATTATTTTAAAAAATTGTTTTTCTTTGTAACTTTAATGAGGGTTTCAAATTAGTTTCTGAGTGCTTGGAAGCATTTACCATGGGATAATCAGGCTATGACGATGAGCTTGATATTGTCTCCAGCTTGTAGAAGCTGTCTCTAATGTTAACAACTCTGGATGCTGGAGACGTAGTCTAACCACCCAGTTAGGAAATGCTGTCCCAGTGAGCTATGCCTCTTGTCCTTTATGGTCCATCTAGATGTGGTTATGACTTGTTTCCCAGTTTCTGTTATTGGCATTTTCCCTATATCCATCCACTGATTTAGTTGGAAAGCACTCCAGATCTCTGAACGTATTTCCTATGCCTGGAAAATGCCTTTTCTCTCTCATTTGTTTATTTGTTTGATGGTTTGTTTATTTATTTTCTTTGTGTGGAGAGATTGGAGCACATGCCTTGGGGTATGTATAGAAGCTACGAGACAATTTTCGTGAGTCATTTTTCTTCTTCAACCATGTGGGTCCCAGGGTTTAAGCTAATGTCATTGATCATACCTTGAATCCCTGAGTATTGTTTCCTTTGGATTAACAGGTTCTTTTCCTCCTTCTTGGGTTTTTCTCCCTAGTTCATGCTATTCCTATTGTTAGCCTGCGGTTGTTGTTGGAAGTCAATGTCATTGATCATGTTGAATCCCTGAGTATTGTCTTCTTGAAGTTCAAATACTTCAGGTTCAGATCCGAGATCCACAATTTATTTTCAGTTCAAAGTCTTAGACAAACATATTCACCTTTTGGAGCCTCCTTGATTTTAAATCAACATTGTAATTTTTCTCCTCTTTGTATTCAGTTTGCTTGTGTGAAGATCTCATCTGATAGGCAACTGAAAGAGCGTCATGGTAATGCTGTAGATGCTTGCTATTATCATGATAATAGGCAAAATCAAATGCATGGCATATTGCTTTCATGAAAGTTGAGACTTAAAGATGGGTAGACTCAATGCATTGGAAAATATCACATTGGTTAATGTGCTGAACCAACCAGAAGAAAGTATCGGCTGGTAGTCTTCTCAAACCATGCATTCTTATAATAAAACAGTGCGGTCTAGTTTTTGAATCCAAGGAATTTTCCCCCTAGTTTCTTGCATCCTGTGTAGCATAATGGTTAGAATTCTGAGGTTCAGGGTTCGAGAGATGGCTCGGCGCTCACCATGCAAGCATGAGAAGTGGAGTTCAGCTCCCCACAACTCATACAAAATGCTAAGAGGGCAAGGTGGCCCACCATCTTGGGAAAGAGAACAGGGATCCCAGAATAAGCTGGATACTGAGACTCACCCACTAGACATATCAACCGGCTTTGTGTTTGATTAGCAGGTCTTACCTTAGTGGATATGGTGGAAGAGTAATTGAGGGCGATTCTGGATGTCAACTATGGACGTCCATATGCATGCACACACACATGTATGCTCACACATAGTCAAACGCACAGAGACATGAAAATGGAGGAAGGAAAAAGAAAAGCATGAGGTTTTGAGTCAAATAAGAATTACTTAAGCAGTAGCGTAGTCTCGCTGTGCCTCAGTGTGGTTTTGTTAAAATGGGAATGATGATAATGGTGCTTATCTAATGAGCGTGCTTCCACTCAGCATGGCAGCCTTGGGAGGCGCTCTGCACTGTGGCTGGTGTACAGTAAATGTCAGCTTTGATCAGATACTCTCGCTTCCTGCTCGTAAAGGTTGGCTGTTTTGCTTTTGTTCCCTTTTCAAATAAGATAACGAGGGCTAAGTAATGGCCTAGTAGAAGGTGAGATAATACATCTAATGAAAAATTGGCTGGGAACCAAGGACAGAAAGGAACGTAGCAGCTCTCAGTCCAGTTCACTCATTTTAAAAAGTGGGAAGGAAATATTTTCCCAAGGTTACATAACAAATCCAGTTGAATGTATTGCCTTTTTTTTCCTTTTAAGAAATGCTTATTATATCCCAAGCATTATTCACATTTCGGAAGATAAGTGGGTGAATGAGAAATAGTTTTTGCTTATGCAGGAAACTTTCCAAAGTGTAACAGATGCGAACTGACATTATCATGGCTAGAATTTAATCTAGAAAATCCTGGGTTGGATAAAACAATGAAGCATACTTTTTGTGGTGCTGAGACTTGAACCCAGACCTTTGTTCATGGTAGGCAAGCACTCTACCACTGAGCTACATCCTTAGCCTTAAAGAAGTGTTTTTGCCTTGTGCTTTGTTCCTTCTCAAGAGGGATGTTTGCTTGCATAGTAAGAGGAGGCTTCTGGTTCCTTTCAGTTCATCTTGTAGGGTTTGTATTCTGTGGCATATTCCATAAAAATATGAGCATGGTTTTAAGTTCATAGACTACTTAGGGGGTGGGAGATACATGGAACAGATTAACGAGAAGTTCCACTGAGATGAGGCAGCAATGGAATAAAGATGGTCAGATGGACTTAGCATTGAGACTAACCCATTGGCTATATCGACCAGCTCTGTGTTTGATTAACAGGTCTTCCCTCAGTGAATAAGGTCTGAGTAATTGGGAGTGATTCTGGACATCAACCACGGACATCCATATGCATGCACATAGATATATATGTCCACACATAAACAAACGCACCCAGACATGTTAGCCCTCTTCTTGCTACACAGTATTTTTATGTAAATGAAATGTCTTTCCAAGGAACACTGAGACACTGATTTAATCAATGCCTAAGGGCACAGGACAACAACCAGACTGAGGGAGCTAAGTAAAGTTTAGTCATGAATGCTGGGTGCCCAACTTGCTCTCCTCTGTTACACTGTCCCAACTCATACAATTCTTGTATCAATCCTTTGAGGCAGGTAGGTAATAGCTTCTCCTCCATTTCCCTTATGAGAAAGCAGACACGGACAGTTCAATAAATTGTCTAAAGGTCATTTAGCAAGTAAACAAAGGAGGTAAACTTTGAATCTGAACAACAGGATCCGGTCTGGGCTTGGAGCCATTGCTAGGCTGGCTTTGGATGTGACGTGTATCTGTTTTTGCCTGTATCCTGTGTACAGGCTAAGACCTTACTACTCAGGAAGTTTTGTTTTTTGGTCACTTTGATCTGCTGTTGCGGTCACAGTGGGATGGGGTGGTGGGGGTGGGGGATAGAGCTTGGTGTGTATAGGGCTGCTGTTTGCACTGGCTGTCATGAGTGGGGATCGTCATAGCTGCCCGTTCCCTCACTAAGGATTTGCTCAGCTACTACCTTCTTTCTGTGAGCAGCATCTCTGTGCTCATTTCACTGTTTCCACCACCTCAGGTGCTTCCTGCCTTGTGCTTCATTTATAAAATTCTGACATAGGTCTGAGATGTTATCTAGACTAACTACAATTGTTTGGCAAGAGATAACTCTTATTCTTATGGACAGATTTCCCACCCCAGAGTTTTGCTCAATTATTATAGTCAAGTGAAAAATATGACTGAATACAACACCACCTATTAGTTGTCAAATATATATTGTTATTGTTCAGCAAGTGCATCTCTGTTCCCATTGGGTGGCCTGGATGTGAAAAAAATGTTTTTTTCCTCGCCTCTTTTGTGATAGATATGGACTTGTAAGCTGCACTGGGAATGAAAGGTGAATCGAAGGATTGTGAGTGTGATGTCACATGCCAACACGTTCTCTGTGATGATGCTGACAGAGTGCCAGACAGTGAGATCCCTAATCCTGGGCCTGGTAGTCTCCCACTGAATCCTGACCTGACAGCACAGTAGTCAGTGAACTTTGGTTATTTAAACGAATAGGGATTTCATGCTCTCTGTTTCTACAGCGCAATCCTCCTTGTGCTGACTGGTAACTACTGAGAGGATCCTATGGATGGTCTTGAAAAATAGAATGTCCCTCTGGACAAGGCGTAAGAGAGGAGCAGAAAGGAAGTGAGAGCTTGGGCTAGAAGCAAAACCCTGCTGTGTTCAGTTCAGGATCAGATGCTGGGAATGAGAGAGGTGTAAAAGTGGTGTAGTATTGGGCACCACAGTGGAGCTCCATAGAACTGGAAGGGCCTTTTGATCTCCAGGCTCTGCTGAGGGAGTGGATTGATGGGGAATGCGCAGGGAGTTGCTCAGAACAGGCTAATGTATTCTAGCCTGATCACACTTTTTTTTCCCCTTTTTTTGTTCACACATTTAAAAATATTGGCACTAAACTAATTAGCATTATTTAAAAGTCCAGGGCTGGGTTACAGCTCAGTGGGTAAAGTATTTACTGTGGGAGTGGGTCGGGGCCAGAGTTTGGGTTCTTAGTATCCATGTGAAATCTGGGTAGATGCGTCGGCCCATCTGTAAGCCCAGCACTTGGGAGGCACAGACAAGAGATCCCTAGGACAAGATGCCTAGCTGGACTAGCTAGGATGGGTGAGCTCTTAGTTGAGTCAGAGAGATTCTGCCTCAATAAATAAACTGGGCAGTGATCAAGGAAACAGCCATTATCATCCTCGGGCCTTTACAATTAGACACATTTGCCGCTCACGTAAACTTGTATAATAGGCCCAGATTTCTGACTTTTCTAGATGAATCTTAAGATGGAGGATCTTTAAGATCTTTAGTTGACAGATGTTCTATATGTAGGTCTTATCAGTCACAGTTTGGCCTGCCTTTGTTTGCTTGCCTGCTTGATGTCTGTCTAATGTTGAAGTTATCAGACTGGAGACTTCTACAGGATTTGAATGTGGGCAGTCTCATCTCATCTCACCTTACAATGATTTAATGATTAAATCTTCCTAGGAATTAAGCATTGCATTTTCTGGCTCATTTTGATATTTTCTCCAGTACTAGTCAGTTTCAGGGTCCCAGAAGAACAAAGACACTCGTAAGCGTTTGTAGCACTTTGTAGCACAACAGACAAAATGAATCTGGGTCAAAACCAGGAAAATTTCAAAGGCAAAGCGGCTTCGGCCAGAGAAACTGGGGAAGCCTAGGTTCTGCACTGTTTGCAGATTGACCTTTCTTGGTTGGTTTCCCCTTCTGCAAAATGGGCCAGATCTAGAGAAGATAAAGGTCTGGAGGCGGCTGTGCGAGAAAGTGGAAAGTGGGCAGAGAGGACTGCTGGAGAGGTCTGAGTGTGGAGGAGAAAGTTATATAAGGCTTCAGAGAAACTTGGGTGGAGAGATTGTTCTGCTCTGCACATGAAAGAAGGTGAGGAACAAACACCAGGAGAACAAAGGCAGCAGAGGAAACCCAGGCGCACCAGCAGATAAGTCAGGGGAGGAAGACAAAGGTTGCTAAATTTAAACCGGAGAGAAAAGAAGCCTCAGCGGGGCCAGGAGCAGTCTATAAATACCTTGAAGGCAACAAGCTCCAGAAAGAAAGGAAGAATTATTCACTGTCTTCCCAGATGTAGGACAGAGACTGGGGCCAGAAGGAAGCTGAGCTGGCGTCAGGTTGCTGGCCCCAGGAGAATAAAGTATTGTTTGTAGAGTGGTCAGGACCATGCAGTAAGTGGAGGAGGCTCCTGCCTCTGGCTGGCTGCTTATTGTGGGATAGCCTCCAGCCTGCAGAGCTTCAGGACCCAGAAGTCCCTTGTATACCAGCTTCTCTGCTAGAACGGAGTTCAGTTGGAAGGAAGGAATCGCCTGTGTTGTGGGTGCAGAGGCCGATGGGCATCTTTCCAAACCATTCACGTCTTTCCCTTCTATCTTTCTTCCTTTTAAAACAAGTGCTGTTTGCCTAACAGAGTTGGTGTGAGGATCAAACAAAATTTTCTGTGTAAAGGGGTGTTGTCAGCTTCGAAGCTTATAATGGAAGTGTAGTGTCTGCAAACCTTCTTCTGCCTTTGTTTACTTGGGACCTCTGTTAGCTGGCAGGGGAAAATCAGAGGGTATCAACCAAAGGGATCTTCACTGAGCTGACTGACTGTGCTGTCTTTCTCGGGCTCTGTTTTGCAACCTCTTCCGCATATACCTGGGGCTCTAGAAATGATGGGATTGATTGGTGACATTTTGTGGCAGGGAACCAAAACTACTGCCAAGCAACAGTGAATGTCACAGGACCTGTCATCCAGATGAGATCACCCCAAATGAGGGCAATTACCCTGTGATGGGAACCGAGAACAGCAGCAATCAACTCAGGGAACCAGATTGCTCTCCTTCTCAAGTGATTAAAGCAATGAGAGTGTCTCTAGAGCCAGAGCTGAGATGAACAGTCAGACCACTGATCCAAACAGCACTCCTTCCTCTGCCCGCTGCTCGAATCTCAATTCCCCCTCACTTCGTTTCCCTGTCCGGTGAAACTTCAAAGTCCTGTTTATCCCTTTAGGGGCAGAGCTAGTGTCAGTGAACCCCTTCATCTGTCCTTCCCATGAATTCATATAACTCCTCTCTGAGTACCACAGAGTCAGCAGCTGAGCTATATTAGTACCCCAGGAACAGAGGCATAGATCATTGAGTATCAGTGTGGAAATGGAAGCAGCACACAGTGCCTTAGGGCACTTTACACAGTCAAGGGGGAATGACAGGGTTTACAGGGGTGGTTATGCAGAGTCTTACTGGCCGTGGAAAGTTACCCTGTCTTGTTAATAGAGGGCTTTAGTGAATAGCATGGAGTTAGGGGAATAGCACAGTGATCTCTTTATTAGGTCAGTGGCTTAAGCAGTACATTGCCATGTTGGTAGCTGTGTGTGTGTGTGTGTGTGTGTGTGTGTGAGAGAGAGAGAGAGAGGGGGGGAGGGGGAGAAGTGGGGAGACAAAGAGAAACAGAGACAGAGACAGAGAGGCAGGGAAAGACAGAGAGAGGGGCAGAAGGGGGAGGGAGGGAGGAAGGGAGGGAGAGAGAGAGAGAGAGAGAGAGAGAGAGAGAGAGAGAGAGAGAGAGAGAGAGAGATCCAATTCCCCAGGACTGATTGACCTTGAGGCTGAGTGGAAACTGATGGGTAAAGATGTTAATTAGCTGAGGATAAAAGTCCGTGAAACTGCATTTTCTCCCTCTGTGGAAGATAACATAACCACTCTTTCCTCTCTTTCTCTAGAGGAGAAACATCCATGGAGTCTAGCTTCCATAACTAAGGATCAGAGCCAGGTGCCTCCCTTCATCCATTTTTACCTGCAGGTGTGTATGGTGTTTAAGAATTGGAGTGGGCAGGGTAAAGCAATGCCAGCATCGAAGCTTCTCTGAGATTTCATGGTGGAAGAAAACTTTCCAGGAGTCACGCAACAGGCAGCCTTGGAGGTCTCACTTCTGTCAAGCACCCTGAGAACAGCAGTATGTCTGCCTTGCAGTTCCCATTCACACAGGAGGATGTAGACTCTGTTAACTGTTTTTTACTGGTAATTTGTCTCGTTTCTCCAGTTATAGACCATTAGACAAGGAATGGTTTGTATATGCTCAGCCCAGAGAGTGGCACTATTAGAAGGTGTGACCCTGTTGAAGTAGGTGTGGCCTTGTTGGAGTAGGTGGGTCACTGTAGGTGTGGGCTTTAAGACCCTCATCCTAGCTGCCTGGAAGCCAGTATTCTGCTAGTAGCCTTCAGATGAAGATATAGAATTCCCAAGCTCCTCCTGAACCATGCCTGCCTGGATGCTGCCATGTTCCTGCCTTGATGATAGTGGACTAATCCTCTGAACCTGTAAGCCAGCTCCAATTAAATGTTCTTTTAGAGAGTTGCCATGATCAAGGTGTCTGTTCACAGCAGTAAAACCCTAAGACAAGTGGACATCCGACTTAGGAAAACCAACCCAATTAAACCTCTCCTAAAAGTTTTGGAATTTGCTTATACAGACAGACGTGTTTAATTTCCTATGGACTTTTGACCCACATACTACAGACATGATGGAAGTGATATCTAGGGACAGCCATCTTGGACCCATGGTCCACAGTGTGAGTGCAAAGAATATGTAGAGAATGAGGAAAGTTCCTTTGCTGAGAGAATGGATTAGAAACAAATCGAGTAATTTTGTAATGAAAGAGAGTGAGAAAGAAAGAAGAGAAGAAAAACAGAGGCTGGGGGAGGAGAGGAGCGCAGAGGGAATGGTATGTCTCTGCACTGTGGAAAAGAGTGCCACTGTATAATTTCATCTTGGCTGAGAACACAGCCGTCTCTTCTACATGAAGGCAGGGGCAGCAGGCTTGCCAGCTGGGTGAAGGGACCCACTGCACAGCACCAGATTTGTTGCTCATCAGCCTTTCCAAAAACATTTCACTATACTGAATTTAAAGGACTTCTAAGAGATTGTGAAAAGATAGAACTCAAATTGAGTCTAAGATTTTAGTATTGATTTGATCTTTCTAATGACCAACACCTGATCAGAAACCCAAGAACTGCCCATTATAATAAAAGATATTCCTGTCAACCTTGAAATTTAGAAGCTTTATGTCAGGAAAATGGGGTAATGGTCAAACATTAGAACAAAAGATGCTTCTGGAACCTATACCGTTTAAGGGATTATAACTGATTTCAGGATCTTTGCAAAAAGAATAGGAATGGAATACATGTTAGTCTCTCATAGTATTGTACTACCTCATAGAGATGTGGTGGGTGATATTTAAGCTGTTCCTCTCATCTTGATTGTGGCCAGCAGTCTTCAGACCATGACTTCCAGTAAGTCCAAGGGCTACAAAGGATCATGGAGCAGACCTACTAGCATGCCTTTAGCTGCAGCAGCAGCAGCAGCAGCAGCAGCAGCAGCAGCAGCAGCAGCAGCAGCAGCAGCAGCAGCAGCAGCAGCAGCTGACTCTTCTCCTGGCTTAAATAGAAAGGAAATTTTTTATCTGCCATCCCCGAGAGGCCTAAAGTGGGAAGTGCTGCAGATTTGCCCAAGATAGCAGTGAGAAATGTCATCACTCATCTCTCCTCTTTGCCACTGTTAGGGAATTGTCAGCTTTCATGCTGGCTTCCTGCTAGGTCACAAAATAGCTGTAGACGGTTCAGGTGTCCTATCTAGACAGAAACTCTTATGGGAATCAGAGACCATATTTGCTGTGCCTCTCCACCAAGAGTGAGAAACCTTCCCAGGAGCCACCACTAGGTCTGTCTCATTCCTTCTGGTCTGAATTTGGTCACAGGCATGTTCCCCAAATAATCACTAGTAGGAATGGGTACCAGCTGCTTGGATTATGTACACTGTTCTGTGAACCCGGGTAAGACCACTTTTCTCTGTCCACACAGATTTTCAAATAAAAGTAAGGTACAATTAATAAGAAAGCAAAGGGGGACATTAAGTTGACAACCGACACTTTGTAGAGGTTGTTCCTCTGAATTGGTTTCCCAGGGGCACCATAATAAAACACTAGAGACCAGTGGCTTAAATGACAGAAATTTTAGCTTTTACCATTCTGGAGGCTAGAAGTCCACTGTGAAGGTGTTTGGTGGCTTTGGTTTCTTCTGAAACCCTTCTCCTTGGCTTGGAGACGGTTGTCTTCATGCTGATCTCAAATGGTCACACCTCTATATTTTACGCGTCCTAATTACTCTTTAAAATAAGCATGAGTGACTTTGGGTTTTGTCTCTTAAAGAACTCACTCGACTTATTGCCTTTTATGAAAACATTTTTATTATTGTTTGACAATTTTGCTTGAATGATGAGTTTTAGCACCTTTGCGTCCCCATTTCTCTTGTTGTATCTCCATACCTCTCTTGCTAAAACCCTTCTTCCCAACAAGTCCAACTCCTACCTCCCTGCTGCCTTCTTATGAATGACCACTGATTTTCTTTTGCCCCAGCAGAAATGGGAGGTTATTTGCTGGAGCAAGAACAACTTATTGATGGCTATACTATAGAATACTCCTCCAACAACAGTTAACTGCCAATAGTCCCCTAGAAAGGAGTTGAGTCCCATAGACCACTGCCCCATTTATGATGAATGATGAGGAGGTGAATGTTATGCAGAGAATCACAGTGGGTTCATGAGTATAACAGCGATGTTGTGTCCAGAAGGTGTATATTTGTTATATATACATCTTCTGACTCTTATATTTTTTCTTGCCATTCTCTCCTGTACTATTTCTCACATCTTGGAGTGGGTGATGCAGCTGTTTCATTTTGGGCCAAGCATACCACAACCATTTATTCTCTGTACTTTTGCCAGTTATGTGTTTCAGCACTTGACATTGCCAGACTGTAGTAATGTTGTGCCTGTTTTGTGAACCCCAAAAGACCACAAGGAGCCAATTCCAATGCAATCACTCTAGGGTTTTTATTTAAGCTCAAGCTTGGGCTACACCAGCGATATCTCTGATACAGCATGACAGGAGGGTCAAGCCCCGAACCCAGTTTTAGGTAAACATTTATAGAGGTAAGCAAAGTAAAGGGGTTTCTAGCCTGGTACATACCAGAATGGGGGACTGTTATGGAATTTTGTTGTCCTTTAAAATGGTGCTTGGAACTAAACCATAAACTTAACTTCTGCTTTCCTTCTGATTGGTAGCTGTTAGGAAGTGGAGTGCCAGGGGCAGGCCTGCAACTGGAAACCGTGCCGGGTGCCGGCTTGTTGGTTAACTCGAGTTTAACTTTAAGTCAGGTTCTCTAAGATGGCGTCTGAACCCAAGATCTGGTCTCTCAGTAAGAAGATTCTCTAATGAAGGCTGCATGCAGCACTGATTAATGGGTATAAACATTTAAAGCAGTTTGACAATTGTCAATACTCCTGGATGGAGACTACGACTTTCCCAACCATGAGCTCTTGACCAGGTTAACAGAACCAGGTACGAATTCCCTCCTGTGAAGTGGGCTCAAGTCAAAGCAGAAAGTAGTTGGTTACTCCCATAACAGGCATGCTACTATTGCACTAGGGGTCACTCCTTACCTGTTATGTCATTTCTGTAGCTTGCAGGATTTATAGGTGAGGAAGACTATTGATGATTTGATGGCAAGATTGTATTGCTGGGCTGGGCATGGTGGTCAGACTATTACTCTTTAAAAGGTCATGTCTCTAAAAATATAAGCATACTTTCGGGTATTGGGGCTAGGATTTTACTGTATAATTTTTACATTTATTTGTTTATGTATTTATTCACTTTACATCTTGATCATAGCCCCCACTCCCTCCTCTCCTCTCAGTCCCACCCTCACAAACTCCTCCCCTTATTACCACCTCCCCCTTTCCTCAGAGAAGGAGAAGCCCTCCCTTGGTTACTACTCAGTCCTGGGACAACAATCTGTAGCAGGACTAGACTCTCTTTTCCTACTGAGGTCTGACAAAGCAGACCAGCCAAGGTAAGGGTATCCGATGGCAGGCAGGCAACAGTGTCAGAGACAGCCTCCACTCCAATTGTTAAGGGAAAGGGAGCATCTCTAGGATGCGCCAGAGACCTGGGATAGGGGGAGGCCACACGGAGTCTATGGGGGAAGTTCTAGTTGAGACTCCTAGCAGTGGGGAGGATATAGATTCTAAAGTTTAGTTTATTTTTTATTCTGCGAGATGGTATAGCAAACCAGACATTCAAACTCTTATTTGACCCAAACTATAGTCTTAGTCATTCATTAGATTTCAGAGTCATTTCTGTGAAATCCCTTTAGTATTCCTTTTAAACATATAGGTTGGTGGCTGATGTGGCTCTGTGTGTGTGTGTGTGTGTGTGTGTGTGTGTGTGTGTGTGTGCTGTATCTTCCCTGTATGATGGAAAGTCTCTCACACAGTACTGGGAACAGATCTATGTTCTATTCCTGTGTCCTTAATGACAGCATAGTTTGATTTCTCTGAAATGACCTTATAATATGTTTATGTTATGTTAGTGAAAGATTGGAAACCCATAAAGATCAACTGATTAGCTCTAGGTGACGGTGTTGGTTAGTGACTGTGACGGTTCATATATGCTTGGTCCAGGGAGTAGCACTATTAGGAGGTATGACCATGTTGGAGTGGTTGTGGCCTTGTTGGATTAGGTGTATGACGTGGGTGTGGGTTTTAATACCCTTGTCCTAGCTACCTGGAAGCCAGTCTTCTCCTAGTAGCTTTCAGATGAAGACGCAGAACTCTCAGCTTCTCCTGCACCATGCCTGGCTGGATGCTGCTGTGTTCCCACCTTGATGATAATGGACTGAACCTCTGAACCTGTGTTAAATGCTATCCTTAATTAGCACCAATTAAATGCTATCCTTATAAGACTTGCCTTGGTTATGGTGTTTATTCACAGCAGTAAAACCCTAAGACAGTGACTAAGGCTGCTCTTCTGATGCCTGGTCAAGTGTGGTCTCCTCAGTGGAAGGGCAAATGACAGCGCACAAACCCATTGACCAGCATTCCTTAAAAGTCTTTTCTCAACCCATCTAAGAAATAATTTAATAGAAAACCTAATATATTACATGGGGTTTATTCTCTTTTTGTACTACTTTACAATTAAAAAACTAGTCATTCATTTTACATCCCAATATCATACCTCCCTCCTCCAAGTAGCCCCCCCCACATAGATCCTCCTCCAATTCCCTTCTCCCCTTCTTCTTTGAGAAGCGAGAGCCCCATCTGGGTATTAATCCTGGTCCTACACATATCAAGTCTCTATAGAACTAGGTTCATACTTTCGCTCTGAGGCCAGAAAAAACCGACTCAGTCAGTGAACATGATCCATAGGGAGGCAATTGATTCAGGGTCAGCCCCAACTCCAGTTATTGGGAAACCCACGTGAAGACCAAGGTATACATCTGCTACGTTTGTGCAGGGGGCATAGGTCCAGTCTGTGCTCATTCTTTGGTTTGTCACAGTTCAGTCTATGGGAACCCCTAAGGGTCCAGGTTAGTTGACTCTGTTGGTCTTCTTGTGGAGTACCTGTACTTCTCAGGTCCCACAGTCCTTCCCCCAGCTCTTCCAAAAGACTCCCCAAGCTCCATCTAATGTTCGGCTGTGGTCTCTGCATCTCTTTTTATTGGCAGCTCACCTCTGCTGGGTGTGTTTCAGGTGGACCAGACTGGCAGGCATATAAACTTGTTTTGAGAGCACAACTCACTCCACCATGTCACTGAATGCTTTAATTTTATAGTTTGGAAAAATTGATGCCTGCTAAGGGAACTGCAGTCTGAGCTAAAACATACACACCTTCTAGAAACTGCAGACTTACACAGTCTTTCACAATTTAGACAATACATTTTTAGCCCTTTATGCTCTGGTTCTAAACCTTAAGAATTAAGCCTGTATTTACCATGTACTAACAAACTTAATTTGTAGCTGATGAAGTCTTGGTGGGAGGCACATGTTGCTTTACCACACAGGAGACTAGGCTAGATGTCTAGGCATGTTGGTTGATTTGTTCGTGAGTCTGTTGCCTGGCTTGGAAGATGTCCATCAGATCTTAGAGAATGTCTCTACTCTAAAGAAGTGTCACCTGTCATGGCAATGAACACCTCCTTATAGAAAGGAAGAATGTGCATCAGGTCTGGGGCTTTTAACAACTCCCGACTGTGGTTTTATTTGATTGGTTAAAATGGCTTAAGCTGTGTAGTCTGGAATTAGAAGTCCTAAGCAGGATTAAAAGTTCTCCCACTCTATTCCTTGTGCTTAAGGCATACAATACGAATGCTCTCGTGGGTGTATCAATAAAGGGAAACACACACTGCAGCACTTCTGAAAATGACCATAGAGTTCTTTCATGTACTTTTAGAAATGTTAAGTTGGAGCCTCACACTGCTTAATGATAGAGGTGACTTTCTAGGCTATGGCTGTGGAAGTCCAGCCTAGCTGTTCTGAATGGCATAGTAACTGAAAGACCAGTCTAGACTCTTATAAAACCATGAACGCCATTAGGGTTTCCACTCTCCTGATGTTATCTAATCTGAACTGTTTCTCAAAGACCTCACTTCAACTAACATTAACATATGAATTTGAGTATTGAGATTCCAACACAGGAATGTCTCAAGGGATGCCTTCAAACTGTAACAGCTATATCAAAGAACACCAGGCCTTCGTTAAAATGCCTTCTCCCCTTTAAATGGGAAAGATAATTAGGAAAGTTTGCTGAATAGAAGAGAGCTGTGATCTATCAGAGAAATGCTAGGGTCTTGGCTACTCAGGGAACAGCAGAATGGCTTTGTGAGTCTGCCTACCCACAAGCAGTGTTTACATTCCTATTCTTTGCAGAGTTGTTCTGAGGGTACAATGCCCAGCCAAAATACCTGTAAGGAACTTAGATCAGACATTTAATACCAGCCTCCTTCTCTTCTCACGCCCCATCTTTACCACCTCTGTCCCAAGCTCTCTGCTTCCTGATTGGTCAAGATGTAATAAATAGTTCTACAAGCTCCCATCACTGAGGATGGCACTCTTTCTCATGGCCTTCCTGCTTGAAACCCCTTAAGCCACGAGCCAAAATAGTTCCTTCAGTCTGTTAATTTTTTTTTTCTGTCAGATATTTAATCACTGTCACAACAATTAGAAACCTGGGTAAACTTTCCAAACTTCCTCCAAACTTAGTTTTCTTCCCTGTGAGAGGGGATAGCAACAACTTCTTCAGAGATGTTCAAACATCATATACAAAGCATTTGAAATGTGACCTGGGACAACCTAATATAAGTAATGCTCAACTCTGGTTTACTGAATTGATATACAATCTCAGACACATAAAATGGATAGACGAGGAGATTAGAAAAGTGGCACAGTAGGTACTGTATTTGGTGCAAAACCAGAGTTTAGTATCTCTTAGGTTCCATTCCTATTATCACTCCATTACATTCCAGTGACTTCGCCTGTGCCTGCCAGGCATGCATGGAACAACTGCCTGCAAGTGGAGCTGATCTTCCTGTTATTGCTGTCCTATCCCCATTTATCTGTCTGTCTATCTATCTATCTATCTATCTATCTATCTATCTATCTATCTATCTATCTATCTTTTAATTTTTAAAAATTTATTCTTTTGAGCATCATTAGAAGCTTGCCTATGACACAATGTTTAATTTTGGCTTGTCATCATTTTCTCTCCTTTGGCATGCAGACTTCCTGAGAGGTTACAACACTGTTAGATACTAACTATAGAATTTTTGAGTGACTGAATAAGGAAAGAAAAGGAAGTGTTGTAGGGGCAAACCTAGATTTTCATGGTCAGTGGTGTATCCTGCTCAAAGATCTCAGGATCGAGAGGCAGAGGTGCCGAATTGAAACCCCAATGCCGTTATTTCTCAGTGTGTGGCTTTTGACTCACTTGCTTGGATGTGAAGGCCAAAAAGTGAATACAGATAAACATAGAGAATGTTGGCTGTGAGTACTTAGAGTCATCAGTTACTCTTGAGAAAGTACATGGATGGTGTTGAACAAGTTGTAATTGGTAGTATTCCTGTGTAGGGAATGGGTCTGCTGTTAAGGTCCTGTCCCCCAATTGGTTCTTGATCAATCAATTAAGATGCCAGGGGCCAATTGCTGGGTGGAAGGAAAGAGGTGGGACTTTTGGGGCTGCGCAGGCAGTTTAAGGGACGCAGGGGAGAAAAGGAGATTTTGCTTTGTTTTGGAGGGAGAAAAGGTCATCAGTCATGTTAGATCTCAGGTGGAGTGGCTATAGGCAGGTTTCCCAGGCAGGAGATTAGAAACACAGAGTTTGAACAAAGAGAAGGTAATTGAGCAAGTAAAGTTGAGGGCAGATTTAGGGTACTGAGCTAAAAGTATTGGAAAGGACACGCTAGCTATGGAATATGCGGGAGATTAGAAGTGCCCAGCAATTGAGCCAATAAGGCAGGTTGAAAACAAGCTAATATGTGTGTATCTTTCATCTGCAGATCCAAGGGAACCTGGGCAGGGCTGGTAGTGCAGTCTGCCCAGAGCTTAAAGTGGGATAGCAAAAGCTGCAGGCTACATTCCTGACTTCCTAACATTTGAAAAGAGAAGAGTGCAGGAACTGGGTAAAATTATACAAACAAATTAGCTCAAGAGTACAAAGCTCTGGTTCCTTTTCTGTGTTCGTGGGTTTCTTTTTTCTATGATACCAATTTTCTTCTCTTACAATTTCATATATGTATATAGTGCCTTCTGGTTACCTCATCCAGTCACAGCTGTGTCATTATGTTTGTCTTGTGGCCCACTGAATATAACTAGAGCTTTCTATGTGATCATTGGTTACAAACTATCCATGAGAGCCTGGAGGGCTCACATGAGGTGGATGCTCACATGAGGGAACACAAGTGAAGACAATGCAATGTCTCCCCCAGAATAATGAGTCCCTCCTCAATCCATCCTTGACTAATGACAGTCCATTTTATGTTGGCTCAACACAGAAACAATTCAATGCTCTTGAGATCATGATTGTAATGGTGATGTCACACCCAGGATATAGCATTTCACATCCCTTTATTTTTGACTCCTACATTTTTCCACCCCTTTCCTGTAACAATCCCTGGGTCTCAAAGGAGATGGCATAAATGGCCTGAGCCCTCAACTGTCACTTATTCTTGGGCAGATACAAGTCTCTGCTTTTATTACAGTTTATTTTAAAGAGAAGGTTCTTTGGGAAAAGCTGAGTGTAGAATTTGTGGGTATCTAAAAACAAGCATTTAGAAGGCAATTTTGTGTCATGTCCCTTAAACTAAAGAACTGTTGTAAGTTCACTCCTAAGACTTAAGAGTTCTTCAGTTATGTCTTTTTTTTTTTTTTAAACTAGGTCTACAATAACAGTCTCAGATTTCTGTGGCTCTGGCTGAAAATCCAAATCATAGAAGGATGGTTATGGCCATAATAACTTGCCACTATGTCACCAGTGGGTGCATCTTTCTTGGTAGGTTAGTATTGTGTGAATTAATGTTTATTACGAGCATTTCAGTTACTCTGAATTATATTAAGGTTTATTTTTCTTTCTTTTTTTTAATAGGATATTTTATGTATTTACATTTCAAATGTTATCCCCTTTCCCCACCTCTTGAATCTTCCCTCCCCCTCCCTCTGCATCTATTACGATGTTCCTATTCCCACACACCCACTCCCACTTCAACACACTGCCATTCTCCTACATCAGAAAACAAGTCTTCACAGGACCCAGGGCTTTTCCTTCTCTTGATGCCCAACAATGCCATCCTCTGTTACATATGCAGCTGGAGCCATGGGTCCCTCCATGTATACTCTTTGGTTGGTGTTTTAGTCCCCGGGAGCTCTGGGGGAGTTCTGATTTGTTGATATTGTTGTTCTTCCTATGGGGTTGCAAACCCCCTGAGCTCCTTCAGTCCTTTCTATAACTCTTCCATTGGGGTCCCTGTGCTCAGTCTGATGGTTAGCTGCAAGCATCCTCATCTGTATCAGTAAGGTTCTGGCAGAGCCTCTCAGGAGACATCCATATCAGGCTCCTGTCAGCAAACACTTCTTGACATCAGCAATACTGCCTGAGTTTGGTGGCTGCATATGGGATGGATTCTCAGGTGAGGCAGTCTGTGGATGACCTTTCCTTCAGTTCCTGCTTCAACCTTTGTTACTGTATTTCCTCCCCTGAGTATTTTGTACCCCTTCTAAGGCAGACTGAAACATCCACATTTTGGTCTTCCTTCTTCCTGAGCTTCATATGGTCTGTGAATTTTTCTTAGGTATATTTTGGGTTAATATCCACTTTTCATTGAGTGCATACCATGTGTGTTCTTTTGTGACTGTTACCTCACTCAGTATATTTTCTAGTTCCATCCACTTGCCTAAGAATTTCATATAGGCATTGTTTTTAATAGCTGAGTAGTACAGCATTGTGTAAATGTAACACATTTTCTGTATCCATTTCTCTGTTGAAAGAAATCTAGGTTGTTTCCAGCTTCTGGATATTATAAATAAGACTGCTATGAACATTATGGAGCATGTATCCTTATTGTATGTTGGAGTATATTTTGGGTATATGCCCAGGAGTGGTATAGCTGGGACCTGAGGTAATACTACATCCAATTTTCAAAGAAACCACCCAACTGGTTTCCAGAGTGGTTGTACCAGTTTGCAGTCTTACCAAAAATGGAGAAATGTTGCTCTTTCTCTACATCCTTGCCAGTATCTGCTGACACCAGAGTTTTTGATATTAGTAACTGGTGTGAGGTGGAATCTCAGGGTTGTTTTGACTTGTATTTCCCTGAAGACTAAGGATGCTGAAAATTTCTTTAGGTGCTTCTTGATAATACTCAGTTGAAAATTCTTTGTTTATCTCTGCAACCCATTTTTAATAGGATTATTTGGTTCTCTGGAGTCTAACTTCTTGAGTTTATATATATGATATATGATATATATATATATATATATATATATATATATATATGATATTAGCCCTCTATCAGATGTAGGATTGGTAAAGATCTTTTCCCAATTTGTTGGTTTTTGTTTTGTCCTATTGACAGTGTCCTTTGCCTTACAGAAGCTTTGCAATTTTATGAGGTTCCATTTGTCAATTCTTGATCTTAGAGCATAAACCATTGGTGTTCTGTTCAGGAAATTTTTCCATGTGCCCATGTGTTCGTGGCTCTTCCTCACTTTCTCTTCTCTTAGATGCAGTATACCTAGTTTTATGTGGAGGTCTTTGATCCACTTGGACTTGAGCTTTGTACAAGGAGTTAAGAATGGATCGATTTACATGCTGACCTCTAGTTGAAAGAACAACATTTGTTGAAAATGCTGTCTTTTATTCCATTGGATGGTTTTAGCTCCTTTGTCAAAGATCAAGTGACCATAGGTGTGTGGGTTCATTTCTGGGTCTTTAATTCTATTCCATTCATCGATCTGCCTGCCTGTCCCTGTGCCAATACCATGCAGTTCTTATCACTATTACTCTGTGATATAGCTTGAGGTTAGGGATGGTGATTCCGTGAGAAGTTCTTTTATTGTTGAGAATAGTTTTTGCTATCCTGGAGTTTTTGTTATTCCAAATTAATTTGATAATTGCTCTTTCTAACTCTATGAAGAATTGAGTTGGAATTTTGAGGTGATTGCATTGAATCTGTAGATTGCTTTTAGAAAAATGGCCATTTTTACTATATTAATCCTGCCAATCCATGAGCATGGAAGATCTTTCCATCTTCTGAGATCTTCCTCAATTTCTTTCTTCAGAGACTTGAAGTTCTTGTCATACAGATCTTTCACTTGCTTGGTTAGAGTCATACCAAGGTATTTTATGTTATTTGTTACTATTGCGAAGGGTGTCATTTCCATAATTTCCTTTCTCAGCCTGTTTATCCTTTGAATAGAGAAAGGCTACTGATTTGTTTGAGTTAATTTTATACCCAGTCACTTTGCTGAAGTTGTTTATCAGGTTTAGGAGTTCTCTGGTGGAATTTTTTGGGTCACTTAAGTATACTATCATATTATCTGCAAATAGTGATATTTTGATTTACTTTTCAATTTGTATCCTTTCTACTTCCTTTCATTGTCTAACTCCTCTGGCTAGGACTTTGAGTACTATATTGAATAGGAAGAGAGTGGGGCAGCCTTGTGTAGTCCCTGATTTTAGTGGGATTTCTTCAAGTTTTTCTCCATTTAGTTTGTTGTATATTGCTTTTACTATGTTTACGTATGGGGCTTGAATTCCTGATCTTTCCAAGACTTTTATCATGAAGGGGTGTTGAATGTTGTCAAATGCTTTGTCAGTATCTAATGAGATTGCCATGTTTTTTTTTTCTTTCTTTGAGTTTGTTTATATAGTAGATTACATTGATGGATTTCCATATATTGAACCATCCCTGCATCCCTGGGATGAGGCCTATTTGATGATGCTAAATGATTGTTTTGATATGTTCTTGGATTTGGTTCACAAGAATTTTATTGAGTATTTTTGCATCTATATTCATGAGGGAAATTTTTTGAAGTTCTCTTTCTTTGTAGGGTTTTTGTGTCTTCCTGTCAGCATGTACTTCTCAGTTTCATCAATCTTACCTACTTTTGGTGGATATATATATATATATATATATATCATATATATATTATATACACATATATATTATATATATATTACCCACACACACACACACACACACACACACACACACACACACACACACACACACACACACATATATATATGGGCCACATGTGGGGCAGGCTCTGAATGGCTGTTCCTTCAGTCGCTGCTCCAAACTTTGCCTCATATCCCCTCCTATGAATATTTTTTGTTCCCCTCTTTAAGAAGGAGTGAAGCATCCACATTTTGGTCATCCTTCTTCTTGAGCTTCATGTGGTCTGTGGATTGTTTCTTGGGTAATTTGAGCTTTTGGGCTAATATCCACTTATCAGTGAGGGCATACCATGTGTGTTTTACTGTGATTGGGTTACTACACTCAGGATGATATTTTCCAGTTCCATCCATTTGCCTATGAATTTCATGAAGTCATTGTTTTTGACAGCTGAGTAGTACTCCATTGTGTAGATGTACCACATTTTCTGTATCCATTCCTCTGCTGAAGGGCATCTGAGTTCTTTCCAGCTTCTGGCTATTATAAAGAAAGCTGCTATGAACATAACGGAGCATGTGTCTTTGTTATATGTTGGAGCATCTTTTGGGTATATGCTCAGGAGAGGTATAGCTGGGTCCTCAGTTAGTGCAATGTTCAATTTTCTGAAGAATCTCCAGACTGATTTCCGGAGTGGTTGTACCAGTTTGCAATCCTACCAACAATGGATGAATATTCTTTAAGCGAGTTATTTATGTCCTTCTTAAAGTCCTTTATCGTCATCATGAGATGTGACTTTAAATCCAAATCTTGCTTTTCTGGTGTGATGGGATATCCAGTATATGCTGTGGTGGGAGAAATGGGTTCCGATGATGCCAAGTAGTCTTTGTTTCTGTTGCTTATGTTCTTGGGCTTACCTCTTGCCATCTGGTTATCTCTGATGTTAGTTGATCTTGTGGTCTCTGACTGGAGCTTGTACCTCTTATGGACTTGTGAGCCTGTGATTTTAGGATTGAGAGCAGTCTTGGGAGACCAGCTCTCTCCTAGAAGGTTTTGTGTCTGAAGGGCTATGGAACACCCTTAGATCTGGGCACAGATGGAGAAATGAAGGATCCTGTCCCAGGCTGCTTTGCGGTTCTCGTTCCATTTGCGCTCCTGGCAGGTCCCTCTTTGGATAGTTAGTGGAGTGAAGTTGAGGTCTCACCTGTGGGATTAGAATTGAGACTGCTCCTGGGGGACCAGCTCTCTCTGGGCAGGTTTTAGGTCTGGAGGGATGTGGGATAACCTTAGCTCTAGGCACAGATAGGGACTGGAAGTATATTCAGGTTTATACACTAGGAATCTGAGGATAAAAGTATTCTAAGTCCATAAGAATAAGAGAGTCTAGTTAGCAGAGTTGGTCTTTCAGCTCTTAACTTTGGTATGGTATACAGTAAGAATCAAAGACCCTCTGCTTTTATTATCTCTCTTTCATTGTATTCCTGTGATGATATTTAAATCATTAAGATGCTGAGGGTCCCTGTAGATCAGCATTTACTTAAGCCAATCTAACTGCAGGTCTAAGAGCTAAAGTGTACCCCAAACTCTGAGTCCAGTGCTAAAGCCTTTCTATCACCATCCATTGATTAGCCATATGGAGAGGGGAAGAACCATAAAATGTTGGTATCATTTCTTCCCTAAAATAAAACACAGTCTAATATCTTTGTATTAGTTCTACCTTGATATCTCCTGGGAAGAACTGACTTTCTCAAAGTTTTTGGTTTCTGTTGTATGACATATGGGTTACCACAGTCTATGAGGCAGCTGTACTTAAGGTAGGGTTGATCAATTCTAAAGGAATTGAAAGGACAAGTATCTCTTTCTGGAAAAAGACAATTGTCTGTTATTGAATGTTTTGATCCTCAAGACATCATTTTCCTTCAGTTAGCAAGTGATGAATTGTCCAAGTACAAATTCTGTTCTGAGGTAAGCTTAGGTCATGAAGACGCTCCACAGAACTCAATGTAATATAGAATTGGCTTAGGAATTATGATGAATATTTCATGTGCATGGTATATTCCATTGTATATATTTTATTTTCCCTAATTAAAAATTAAAGTAGTTTACCCTAATTTCTAATCATCAGTTCTGAAAAAAAAGAGTAATGTCTGATAAAATTTTTTTCTTGTATCAACAGTTGGGTCCAAATAATGAGTACCCAAATGAGGTATGTGTTCTTTACTTTGACACAATCCACTGCATATGAACTAATAATGCTCCCATCTCACTGATGATTTGATGGACATTTGTTTTGTAATTCTTGCAACAAATGGAATAACCCTTTCCCTGGAGATGGAGACTGGAGAACTGGTTTTGATGTCAGAATGCTACAATGACGTTGGGTAAATCTCTGAAGCCCATTAAATTTCATTAATGGGAAGGAATTATCATCTCACCATCTGAAGGCATTTGGAATAGCTCATTTACCTATTAACCAAATCATTTATTCATGTTTATTAAATATATACCTTATGCTTGTTGATGCATATGCTAGTGGTCAAGATAAATATCATAAGCTTTATTAGTCATTAGTTACTGGAGAGAGAGAGAAAAGATGTTTTTCTAAGTTAAAAATTACAGGATGAGTAGAAGATACCTTTTAAGGTTATGCTAGTCAGTCTAGAGCTCAAGAGAGTCTTTCAGGATGAAAGAAAGTGTTGAGACTTGAAGAATGAATAGTGAATTGTGGGTAAAGAAAGAAAAACAGCATACCAGACAGAGAGAACAACAATTTCTATGAGTTAAAATGGAGAAAGCAAGGCATACTTAAAGCAATACAGCTAGAAATAAGAGGAAGGAGGGAGTAAAAAAGAATTCGAGCTGGAGATATAAAGAGAGACCACATTATGAAGAGATGTGAGAAGCTCATGAGGTGAAGAATTGTGTTAAGGACTTTTTGTTCTGGAGGTTCAAACTATTTTCTTTCTTTTTTTTTATTCAGTGAAGTTTTATTCAACAGAAAGTTCCAGCCTTTGTGAACGTGCTTAAATCTACATGTAAGTAGAGTTCTTTCTGAATTATAGCATTCACCTAAAGGTTAGCACATATTGACTCTTCCGAACATGCCAGATAAACTAAGTTAATCTGGGGTAAGGTAAAAAATGCTTTAATGATAAAACAAATACATGATGAGCAACATACAATCACTCTAGATTACTTGATCTAGAGATTTGTACAAATCTCTAGGAAAAAAACTACATAATATAAGAATTCTGTATGCATATACATGTATTGTCCAAACTACATAGAATTCTAGAATCCTTGCTCTTAACTAATAATCAATATGTGCCTCATATACCAGAAGCAGCAACATGTGATTTTTTTTCGTTATTACTATTATTACTGGCTTGACCTCAAACTCACAGAGATCCACCTGGCTTTATATCTCTCATGCTGGGGTTAACGGAGTAAGTCACCATGCACAACAGTAGGAATTACTTGTAAAATAAAAGAACTAACTAAAAAATCATATTCATATATATATATATAAAATTTCTGAAGTCAAACATAAAAAATTATCAGTATTATAAAATGACATTTGAAGAAATTTTACCATTATAGCTTTTTATCTTTAATAAATATAAAAACTTGTCAGGTTATATTTTTCTCTTTTTTTAATATTATATTGTCTAACATTTGTGTGATCTCCTTATAGATTGAAAGTATTTTGTACAAAATCATATTTATTCTTACCAACAAAACTAATAGTAAGAAAGGATAATGGTTAATTTCATGTATCAATATAATCAAGTCAAAGTGTCCAAAATGTAATCAAGTATTAGAAGTTTCTATGAAGGAGATTTTAGAAAAATAGGAATATTTAACTTGGCAAGCTCTAAGCAGAACAAATTAGATTCTGTAATATGGGAAGAAAAAGTTAATAAAAGAAAAAACACTCTCCACTAAAATAAGAAACTAGAAACTTGTTTTGCACTCAAGCAGTTACTTCCTAGGGTCTCTAGCCTATCAGACACCTCTGTAGATAAAGGATTCTATACTTGACATATGCCAACTCTTTACTATCTCTTTGTCTTTCTTCTGCCCTCTCTCATTTGTTCCTGGTCTCCCTTCCTCTCCCCTTCACACTTACCCTTCTCCCCTCCCTCCTCTACTGTTCTAGTTACGGTTTTACTGCTGGGAACAGACACCATGACCAAGGCAACTCTTATAAGGACACCTAATTGGGACTGGCTTACAGGTTCTATAATCACCAAGGCATGGGCATGGCAGCCTCCAGGCAGGTGTGGTGCAGGCAGAGCTATGAAAGAGTTCTACATCTTCAGCTGAAGGCTGCTAGTGGAAGCCTGATTTCCAGGCAGCTAAAATGAGGGTCTTAAGCCTACAACCAGAGTTACACACCTACTCCAAGACGGTCACATCTACTCCAACAGGGCCACAATTTCTAATAGTGCCACTCTCTGGGTCAAGCACATACAAGTCATCATATTCCACTCCCTGACCTCATAGGCTTGTTTAAGCATATGAGTCTATGGGGATAATACCTAAACATAGAATAAAGCAAAATACATTTAGTCCAACTTCCAAAGTCCCCATATTCTATAGGAGTCTCAACAGTGTTAAAAGTCCAAAGTGAAATGTCTCCTCTGAGATTCATCCAATCACTTAACTGTAATTCCCAAAGCAAGACAGGAAAGTAGCTGGGCAAGTTCCAAACTGCATCTGCACGACTGATGTCAAAGCGGTCTTCAGATCTCCAGCTCCTTTTTCATCTTTGTTGGCTGCAACAAACTTCTTTCTCCTGGGTTGGCTCCACTCCCTGTTAGCAGCTTTCCTCAGCAGATAGCCCACTGGCTCTGGCATCTCAAACATCTTGGGGGTCTCCAAGGCAACTTCAATATTACAACTTGTTTAAATGTCTAAGATTCACACATGATCTCCTGGGTTCCTCCAAGGGGCTGTGTCACTTCTCCACCTCTGCCCTCTGTAGCACTCTAAACTCAGGTTAATCCACTCCACTGCCACTGCTGTATCATCACATGGTACTGGCGTCTCCAATACTCTGGGGTTTTCTGCTGCAACTGTGCTTCACCAATAGCCTTTCATAGGCTCTCTTCACAGTGCCAAGCCATAACTCCTTTGCATGACCCCTAGTGTTCTGGGTCATCAACTGCAACTGAGGCTGCACCTTCACCAAGGTCCTTCGGTAGCCTTTCACGGTATAAAGCCACAGCTCCTCTCCATGGCCCCTTCATGCCTTCAAAACCAGCACGACCTGGGTGACTCCTACACATTACCAACTATAGTTACAGCATGTGGTCCAACCTTGGCTATCTCTGGAACACAGCTTCTTTTCTTCTCAGAAAACACATCCCAGAAGATTTCACCTCAGTGATGCTGGTCTCCTCTCAATATCCACTAATTTCTTAGCTGCAGTTAACCAGCCTCAATTGTCCCAGTGGTCCCTTCTATTCAGGACTCCAAAGCCAGAGCCGTGTGGCCAAAGCTACAGGCTTGCAGGAGCTGAAACGCACCCCTCTTTGTTCTATTACATTTTCACCAGGTTTCTGTTTTCCAACTCCTTCACTCTCAAACTATTTTCTTTTGAGTCTGTCTCATCAGCTATTCAAGGAGAATCAGCAATGGCAGTAGAAGCTGGTCCAAAGTACTAGGAGGGGAGTGTAGTAAGATTCAGAGATAGCATAATAATAAAAATCATATGGTACTGTCACAAACAGACATGTAGACGAGTGAAATGAAATTGAAGACCCAGACAGAAGCACATGTAACTTAAGCTACTTAATATTTGATAAAGATGCCCAAAATATAAGCTGGATAAAAGAAAGCATCTTCAATAAATGCTGCTGAGAAAACTGGAGGTCCATATGCAGAAGAACGAAACTACGCCCATACATATTATCTTGCACAAAACTGGCTCCAAATGGTTAGAGACCCAACACTAAAACCCCAAACACTGAAACTGTTAAGAGAAAACATAGACAGTGCCCTAAATGACATAGGTGTAGGAAAGGGTGTCCTATTTGCCCAAGAATTCAGGTCAACAATTGACAAGTGGGATGTTATAGAATGAAAATAACAGCATAGGTAAAGAAACAATTAACTGGGTGAGGAGAAAGCCCACAGGGTGGGAGAGAACTTTTGTAGGCTATATATCTGACAGAGGATTGAGGATATATAAAGAACTCAAAACAAACAAACAAATAAAAAACAAAACAAAACCTAAAACAAACCAAAACAGAATCATAGAGTCAAAAACAAACAAACAAGCAAACTGAAACCCAAAACTCAGAACCCAAAGAACCCATTCTGAAAATGATCCTGGGGCATGAAAAGTTATCAAAAGAAGAACAAAATGGGATATTTTTGGGGAACTTTATATATTCTCCAGTTCCACATGGCTTGAGTGTGGTGGCACATATCTGTAATCACAGTATTCGGGAGGTAGAGACAGGAGACTAAGAATGCAAGGTCATCTTTAGTAACTTGGCAAGTTCGAAGCTATCATGTGCTACTTGAGACCCTGTCTCTAAGAAGCAAGCAACCAAGCGACCACTCAAGCACATGCTAATAATACATTTAATAGGATAAGTTACATTTAAAATAGAAAACACAACACCCGGGTGAGCTTCTTCTGTGTGTAACGTGACTTGGCTACACTATATGGTGCCATTTGGCTGAACTGCTGTTCAGGACATCTGAGAAATTAATCAGCTTCCAAATAGGATTTCCCAGAAATTAATTCTTAGCAAACTTGTATTAGTAACTATAGAAAATGTTGCCTAGGTGACTTTTAAACACAAAGATAGTAGCAGAAAAATCGTTACTTAGGGCTCTTAGAGAGACTTGATTTATGTCCCTGAAAATCTAGGCCATATCATAGCGAATGCAGACATTAAGTCTCACCAGTTCCTAGTTAAGTTTTGAAGATAATTGAGTGAAAAACTTTCATAGTATGTTCTTTAGTTATTCTGAAGAACTTTTAAAGAATCAGAACCTATCTTACTATGGTAGTTGTTCATGTGGATATGAATAGAAAAATCTCTTTTTTGGTGTGTGTATGTGACAGAAATATACTGTGAGTGTGTGTGTGTGTGTGTGTGTGTGTGTGTGTGTGTGTATCTGATTGGGGCCACCTGCTACCCCTGTCCTTTGCTAAAGGGAAATGAATATGCTCACTTTTTCCTTCATTAATGTCAAAGTCTTTGGCTTCTCTCCAATCTGTGTGCTTGGTTTAAATTGGAGCAGAGTATGAGGCATGCCTTCCCACACATTCTAAAAATTCCTGTTTAAAAGGATTATCTACACTGTAGTGCATAAAGTAAAAAAAAAAAAGCACCCATTTCTGTTTTCCTGGACCATCCAGATTGATTATGAGTGGTCAAGCTGCTGTGGCCGGGTTAGTCTGGGTGAATGGTTCTCAAAATGTGGCTAGAGAGGCTCGTGGTAATGCACTGCCTGTGTAGGTCTCTATTGGCTTTCTCTGTGAGAAGGTATTCATATATTAGATGCTCTTTTTTAAAAATAGGCTTTCCCTCTCCTGAGGAAAAGTAGAACCGAACAAATGCACTCAGAAACGCATACCAGACATCTACTATGCGCTATTGTATGTGTAAAAAATGGTAAATTGTAAGAAGCACTAAGAAAAAGTCACACCCATCCCCCAGAAGCGATCAGCTGCCAATAACTCCTGCTAAGCCTCTCCCACATCCATGCTGGAATATTGATTAGCTTGATCTTGTACAGGTCTTATGCGGGCAACCACTGCTGTCATGATTTTGTGAGTGCAACAGTTCTGTCATGTCCAGAAGACCTTGTTTTGCCTCAGTTCTGTCCAATTTCTGTCCTTCAATCCTTCTACGCTTCTGCAGTGTCCTCTGAGACCTTTGAGGAGGGTCTATAGTGCAGATGTCTCACTTACGATTGAATACTCCACACGCACTTGTTCGCTGCATTTGGACTAGTTGTGAGTCTCTCTATTAACCCATATCCACTGCACAAAGAACATTTAAAAATGTTTATTGTAAAATACATTTAAAAGTGTAGCTTACAATTTTTCTATCTTTTTTTATTGAAAATAGTTTTTTTATCCAATATATTCCTATATGGTTTTATCTCCCTCAACTCCTCCCAGATCCTCCATACTTCTTCTACCCAAATCCAAATCCCTTTTCTCTTTCATTAAAAAACAAGCTGGCAACTAGTAATAATGATAAAATAAAATAAGATAAAACAAAACAAACCAGAATAAGAAACAAAACAAAAGAAAAAGAGCCAAAGCAAAAGCACAAAAACATGTATAGATGCAGAGACACACATGCTTATACACATAGAAATCCAATAAAAACACAAAGCTGTAAGGCTTAAAAAAAAAAAAACCCCAAAAGGCCCTAGAAAGCCTTCAGAAACAAAGAATCACCAAAAAAGTCAGCGAGTTCCTTTTATTTTGCCATCTGTTGTATCTAAGGGGCTACGGGGCCTGCCCTTTATAGTGGTTTGTAGATCCAATGAGAGGAAATCAATTTTTTTTTTTAACCATCCAGCACCATACGAGTCAGTGGGGGTAAAGGCTCTAGGTAGTCACTGGCTTGATTTCTTCATGTTCAGTGAGTTGTGTAAGTGTTGTTATCAGTAAAGGGACCTGACCATCAATTTGTGGAAAGCAATCAGTAGTCTTACATAAAGAAGATTGTGAGGAAAATTCAATGCATTTTTTCCTGTGTCTAAGTACAGGAAAGTAACTTAAAAATATATTTTTGAGCTATGGCACACTTTGTTAAAGGAAAACCTTCCTGGTTTACTTCTCAGCGGTCCGTTCTGGCATGCCTCTAATAGGATGGGAATCACCTGGGTCAGTGATAGCCAGTGTGCATGCTTGGTAGCATTTTCCACATGCTGTACCCAATTCAATATTAATGCCACTGTAGTGATGGACACCAGTTTTAGCCAACATGGCATAATATTCTATTTCAGATTTCCTCGAAAGCGGGCAGTTGTTGGCAAAAATAGCCAACAACTTTTTGCTTTGCTTTGACTGCTCATCTTCAGAGTCTGTATCCCAGCACACACTTTCCACTTTTCCTCTGTAAGCTGGAGCCTAGAGTCGATCAACTCCCGAGACTTCTTCATCTTCTTTGCAGCACCATCTTCCTGTCTTAGGTGTGGAATAGCCCACAACCAAGATGGGCTGCCAAGATGGCCGGGAAGCGAGAGCTTAAAAATATACTTAATAGTTAAATGCAGAAGCACAGCCTCGATGTCTAGACACATTATCATGTTGCTGTGGGCTTACCATCTACCAAGGCAGCCCAACATTATTTTCATGTAATGGAGACTCGAGTACGCCCAGAATGTGGATAATTTCTCCAAATGATGAAAATTTCTTTGTAAATTCCCCAGCCAAGCAAGATATATTTTTTCCACTTACATGGAAGTTATATTCCGTGTAATTCAGTTTTTAGTAAAATTGTAAAAAAGCACCTGTTTATCCTAAAACAACTTTCATATTTGTAATGATAATGGTAAAAGTGATAAAGTTTTTATTTCTGTGATGTCTGAGGGACATTTGAAAAATCACAGGGGAGGCTCACTATTTTTGTTTGGAAGAGATCATGTTATGGTTTTACTGGCGGTTGTCACCTAAATGGTGGTAGTGACAACTAACAGTAGTGTGTGTGTGTATGTGTGTGTGTGTGTGTGTGTGTGTGTGTGTGTGTGTTCTTTACAAATTTTTAAAAAATAAAACAGTCTCCAGGGAGCTGGGCATGGAGGTACATGCCTATAACCTTAGTGAGTCAGGAGGATCATAAATCAAGATGGACTGGGTACACAAAAAGTTACGGTAATTATGAGCTATATAGCAAGACCCTGTTTCAAGAAAAGAAAGCCTCAAGAGTCTTTACTACAAATTATGAACAAAGCTAAAGAGATTAAAATAAGAAAAATTGAACAAAGCTTTCTTAAAGAGCTCCAAGTATGTTGTGGAAGGTAGATAAATAAATGAGTTGCTGGGAAATTCTGTGAAGGGCGATAGTTACTGCAGGAGAATAACCCAGCTCTTCTTATGCTCAGAAAGCTCAAGACATGGGGGAAGGATGAGAAGAAAAGGTGGAGTGGCCAAGGCAATCCTAATCCCCAAGATTCCAGAGTTTTGAAACTCTGTATCATTCCAGCAGTGAAGAAACTCTCATTTATACGTATAAAGGGATCACTAGACACTATAGTGTGGAACACTCCTTTTGACTAAGGTGTGGCCCCCATGGTGTACCACAGCATTGCTTGAGAAGTTATCAGAAATACAACTTTTTGGGCTCAATCCTGGACATACTTATGTTTACTGTATGTCTGTCATGGTATCTTTAAGCTAGTAACAAACCATAGAAATTTATCTCTCACAGTTCTAGATGTCAAGAAATCCAAGTTCAAATTACTATCAGACTTGGTGGCTAGGCAGAATCACTTTGTGGCTTATATAGAAGTCAGAAATGCTCACATGGGAGAAGGGATTCTCTTTTATAAGGCACTGATTCCGTTCACAAGGACAGAGTCCTTATGGATTAGTTAACTTGCTTTACCCTAGTACTTCATTATTGGAGGTTAAACTGCACAGATGAGTTTTAGGAAGATAACAATCATAGAAAACTTAGCAGTCTGTCATGAGGAAGTGAACAACTTTACTGTTCTACTCATCGACACATCCCAAGCACCCAGTTCTATGCCTATTGTGTTTAATCTGCTCAGTAAGTCTATAAATGGGCAGCCAAAAGCTTATGAATGACCAACCTGGATTCTGAGCCCAGATCTGAGATTAATAAATCCAACAGGGTCTTTCCTTTACCAGGCTGTGCTGAGTTCACAACAATCTTAACATTTAGAAATAAAACAATTATATTTCTACTTGTTTTAATACACCATTCTACTTTAAAATGTGCCCTTACATTTAAAAATTACATTTATTGATTGACCGATTGTCTTGGGGAGGTGCCACACTTGCCACAGTATGTATGTCGAGATCAGAGGAAAGCTTGCAAAGGTTTTTTCACCATGTGGATTCCAGAGACCAAACTCAGGGCACCAGGCTTGTCTTTTATCTACCGAGTCATGTTGTCTTCCCTAAAATGATATTTTTAGTACCTACCATTGTGATGTCAGAAGAGATAGTGAACATATGTGAAGAATACATTTTAGGTTACAATTCAATGTCATGGCATGCCCATGGCATTTTTATTCATGGATCACTATACTGTATTCTCTCTCATTCATCCCACTCTCTTACTGCCTTCCCATCCTTGCTGCCCCCTTCTGACTGATTTTCCTTTTATTTGCTTTCTTGTAACACTGTCTTCTCCAACTACTTGGCGATCTTTGGCAAATGACTGTTACCACTTTTATCATTTTCTCTTTTTAACATTTATTCTTGGAAAAACTATGTTACTGGGTTCATTAGAAGTAGAATAATTTGCCACAAATTAAAATTATATTAAGGGACTAATGGTTTAGTTGGCAGAGTGCTTCCTAGCAGGTATTTAGCCACAAAGATTTAGTTTATAGCCACCCATTAATTAGGCATGGTGGCATACATCTGTGATAGCAGAACTCTAGAGGTAGAGGCAGAGGAGTAAAGGAGTTTAAGGACACGTGCTCCACTATGTTCATAGCAGCCTTATTTATAATAGCCAGAAGCTGGAAACAACTCAGATGTCCTTCCACAGAGGAATGGATAGAGAAAATGTGGTACATCTACACGATGGATTACTATTCAAACTATTAAAAACAATGACTTCATGAAATTCACAGGTAAATGAATGGAGCTAGAAAATGTCATCCTGAGTGAGGTAACCCAGTCACAAAAGAATGCAGCACATAGTGTGTACTCACTGATAAGTGGATATTAGGAAAAAAGCTTGGAATACCCATGATACAACTTACATGCCACATGAAGCTCAAGAAGAAGAAAGACCAAAGTGTGGATGCTTCAGCCCTACTTAGAAGGGGGAACAAAATAAGCATGAGAGGGAGGGATGTGGAAGGGAGAGAGGAGGGAGAGGGAAAGGAGGGGGTAGGATCAGGTGTGGGAGGAGACAGGGGAGAAGTCTAGAAGGTCAGGAATTTGAACAGAGGTGTTGTTGCAGTGAGGGATGGGGAACTGGGGTTAGCCGCTAGATAGTCTCAGATACCAGGAAAGCAAGAGGCTCCCAGGACCCAACAGGTATAACATTAGCTGAAATATCCAACAAAGGGGAGAGAGAACCTGTAGAGACCATGTCCAGTGAATAGGTACAGCCTCTGGTTGAGTGATGGGGCAACCCACACCCAGCTCAAAAATATTAACCCAGAATTGCTGCTGAATTCTGACTTGAATTGAGACAGAAGGAAAGGCCATCCAGAGACTGCCCCATTGTCCCATCTGCAGACACCAAGCCCAGACACTATTGCTGATGCTTAGTGCTTGCTTACAGGAGCTGGTATAGCTGTCCCCTGAGAGGCTCTGCCAGAACCTGACCAACACAGATGTGGATGCTCACAACCAACCATCAGACTGAGCTTGGAGAACCCAATGGAGGGGTTAGGGGAAGGACTGAAGGATCTGAAGGGGTTTGCAACGTCATAGGAAGAACAACAATATCAACCAACCAGACCCTCCCCCCACCTCCCTCCCTCAGAGCTCCCAGGGATTAAACCACCAACCAAAGAATACAATACACATGGAGAAACCCATGGCTCCAAATGTATATATAGCAGAGGATGACATTGTTTGGCAAAAGTGGGAGTGGAGACCCTTGGTCCCGTGAAGGCTTGATGTCCCAGTGTAAGGGAATGCTAGGGTAGTGAGATGTGAGTGGGTGGGTGGGGGCGAGCACTCTTATAGAAGCAGGGGGAGGGAGGATGGGATGGGGGTTTGCAGAGGGGAAACAGAGAAGGGGGATAACATTTGAAATGTAAATAAACAAGATAACCAATAAAAAATGTTTAAAAAAAAGGAGTTCAAGAACATCTTTAGCAAGATAGCAAATTCAAGTCTAGCTTTGAATGTATGAGATCATGCTGAGAATACATTAAGTACATCAAATAACATGTAGCTATTAAACTTAAAGAGGTCTGAGCCTGAGTGAAAGTCTCCTCTACTATTTCTGCTATAATGCCTCGCTTGCGAGTCCTGGTCGCTCTAACACTCTCCGGACTGCGGTGCAGCTTGCAGAAATGACAATGATTTATAGTATGATTGCTTCTGGGCCTTCTTGTGATTACTAAAGAAGCTAAGCATGCTACTCTCCTTCCATCTGCTAGTGTAAGTGGTTGTTTCAAAAGTGCAAACTTAATTTCATCTCCAGGAAACACATCCACATACACAGAGAAAAAAAAAAACTTCAGAGAAGATTAAAGGTTAAGTGCATCCATTTAATATGACAGTCCCTAAAAGTATAGGTTTCTCTAATGAAGCGATTACATATGAATTCAAGGCACCTACCTAGTCCTTCTGAGCTAGGAGGATCATTAGAGGTGATGTTAAATTGCATTAGGTGGGAGTTAAATTACTTCAACAAAGAGACCCCAGAATGAAATCCTCACCTTTCCTTTCAGGGTGAAGATTGGACTTGCTTTATGCCACCAGCTAAGCACTCTAGTGAGTTCTTGTATCCTGCTGAGTGTTCAAATTACCTACATGACTCAGTTGGTAGAAAATGATTAGAGAGAAAATGGAAAGGGTGTATCTGTGGTTTCAATGGTACCAGCACAGAATGCATGCTCATGAACCACATAATGTGACTAAAAACTTGAGTGCATAGACCCTAAGGTAGCCTTGTGTTCTCCATGGAAGACGGAGAAAGTACTTTTTTTTGGGGGGGGGACGACAATCAACAGTCTGTTCCACATGAACCTACACTTCTTAAAAAAGAGGAAGAAGTAAGAACTGTGGAGGCAGCTCAGTTTGCCAAGTACTTGTGTGAGGATCAGTCCTGGCACCCTTGTGAAAAAGCTAAGGATGGTGGTGTGAGTGTGTAATTGCCAGTACTCGGAGAAGTCGTAACAGGGGTAGGCCTGGGACTCCCTGGCTATCCAGCCTAGCTTAATTGGTGAGTCCCAGGCCACGTAAGAGACTTAAGACACCATGATCAATGTTTTCTGTCCTCTCACTTCCACACGAATGTGCATACATGTGTATATGCACCTACACACAGATGTGCAAACCCTGTATAGTCGTGAACTCCCCCCAATAAAGAGGAATAAATTAAAGTGCAAAGAACAAAATGACCCACCCCTACCACCAGGCCATCTGACAAATATCAAAGTTACTCAGTTTATCATCCAGCTCTCCCAGCATCCTCTCAGTATTATCTACTGAATGCCTCACATTGCTCTGGCCAGGAGATGAGACAGACAAGCCTAGGATATTATCCCCAAGCCAGAAGAGATAGAATAAACAAGTTGAAAGAAATACAGCAATTTCAATATCACAAAAAAGGCCAATGAGAGAGTAGGAGAGAGGTATCCATTTTGTTCAAGTGTACATAGGGACTTTCAGGTTCTTACTCTATGCCCCCCTTGCCCATCTGCCTTCTGTTAGTCTGAGGTTCAGCAGAACACCACGAAGTGCCAGCTATCCCTAAAACAGTACACCAAGTCTAATCAACCACATGCCTTGTCTTTCAATGTTTAGCAAGGCCCGAATGGCTCTGACTGCTAATGGAAACTAGCAACTTTCTTTCAGTATCAGAATTCTGAATTTGTCCCAAATGAACATTGCTGGCAAACAACCAGTGATTATCAGGTGTCTGATGTGACAAGATTTTGACGTCTTAATTTAGTTCCTAGTGGGAGGAATACATGTCACACAAACTGCCTAGTGTCATAAGGAGAAAAAAGAGCTGTGTGTAGAGGCAGAAGTTGTAGGGGAAATTCAGGAGAAGCAAGGAAACCCAGGAGGCAGAGATAGATGGCCCTGTAGGCTGTGCTGGCCATTAAAGGGAAGAGCTATAGCAAGAAGCTCAGGCTTATCAACTGAAGGAAGGCAGGCTCCTTATCACAAAAGCACAAGCCCAAACTCTCTAATTGCTTTAGAGAAACGTTATTTTTTATAAAAGAATATCTGAAACTCAAGTCATCTACTCAATTAAAAAATATCATTTAGGGCAGTGGCTCTCAACCTTCCTAACGCTGAAACCATTTAATACAGTTCCTCATGTCTTGCCTCCCCACCATAAAATTATTTTTGTTGCTAGTTCATAGCTGTAATTTTGATAATGTGATGAATCATAATGTGAATATCTAATATTCAGGATGCCTAATATGTAACTCCTGTGAGTCTTTTTACCCCCCCAGGGTTATGACCCACAGGTTGAGAACTGCTGACTGAGGGGGAGACAAAATTATATAAATGGTTCATTTAGAACTGAGAATCCTACAGTGTCTTATTTTCTCCACTTTAATCAGTTGTGAAACTTTGCACTAATCACCATGTACTTTACAAAGAAGCATCTCTAAGCTGCAGAAATCACGTTGTAGATGTAAATGTGACTTGGTTCCATAGCTCTGCCTTTTGATTAGTTGTGCACCATTGCAGAAGAGGGGGGGGGGTCAAAAGATTGTAAGATCCAGAGGCACAGGAAGTTTGCTGTGAAATTGTGTCTCCTAGAAATGTCAGAAGCTATACATAGGAATTCTCACCAACATGGCTGCCTAAACGTGAACTGAAAGAAGAATGATGTCTGTAAGCAGGCCAACATGGAAGCTAGGGAATCTCAAGAGACAACACTCTTAGACAAACAATATAGGCAACAAAGGAATACAGTTTCCCCCAGAAAGGAGCACACCAACTGTGCTCTGTATTAGTGTTCATTACTGAAAACATTGTGTATGTTTGTGTGTGTGTGTGTGTGCATAGTAATTGTATGTAGACTAAGCAGGTTGTATTCATATGTTTAAAAACACTCACACACATGTGCACTCACGCACCTGTGCATGCGTGCGTGTGCACGCCCCGCCCCCAAAACAGGAATACACACGAGTAACAACAATTAAAGAAAAAGAAGCCATAAGTTATAAATTAGAACAAAAGCAAGGAGTTAGTACATGAGAGGGCTTGGAGGGATGGAAAGAAAGGGGGAAATGTAATTGTATTAATGTAAAAATATTTATAAACTATACTTGGGGGACATAGCTCAGTGATAAGGCGCTTATTTAACATGTGAGGCCATGGGTTCAATCCTCAGCACTTCAGGAAAAGAAAATATCACATATATATTCCTAAATATAATCTGCTCATTCTATGTAATATTACTTGTATATGTGTTTTCAGGTTGACCATTTATCATTAGACAATCAACTGGTGTGCTCTCTCCCAAGGAAAAACCATCTTTCTGACACCCAGTTTTCCTAGGTTGACTATAGTTCTTTGTAAGATTGAGACCTCATCGGCCTTTCCTGTACATTTTGAAATGTTCATTAGTGTCATCCTTATTCAACTCACATTTGGAAAGTCATGTTGATGAGACTTTATGGGAATATATTCCGACACAATCTCACAACGAACTTCTTGATCCTCTGGCTCTTATAATCCTTCTAGTCCCTCCTCCAAAATGTTCCCTGATGTCATAGATTTATCTATTAAGACTGCACTCCACAACTGTATTTTGATTGGGTTCTGTGATGATCTTTATCTGTTGCAAACAGATTTCTTTGATGAGAGGGGAACACTACACTTACCTGTGGGTATAAGGATATTTGCATTGTTGTTAGGGATTATGCTGGTTAGTTAGTAGTTTTAGATTCTCCTCTGATAATTATGACTTCACTAGCATGAGCAGTTACTAGGTTTCCAGCACTAGGTATGGTTTGCCTCTTGTTTAGTGGGTCTTACGTCCAATTAGCAAGGAACCTTGGTTACTCCCAAAGTATGTGTGCTAAAACTTAGGGCTATCATGCCATGCTGGTTGTGGATATGATTCATAGGTGTTATAGCTGGGTAAGACTGTTGGTTACCTCCCTTGGAAGCTTATATGTTACCTTCATGAAAGGTTGTCCTCAGCAGTGGTCATTCAGGTCAATTACAGCTCAGGGGTCTTTGGGCCCCCCTTTCTGAAGTAAATGATTGCTGCTGTATGACAGAACTTTTCCTGGAGATGTTACACACACATCTACTAACCATAGGTAGGGAGTCCCCAGCAAACCAAAATACAGATGCTGTCAAAGTTCAGCTGGGTGAACCAGAGTTTTTTATTTGAGTTACATACAGAATTATGGGTGAGGGGTTACTTACCAGGCCAGAAATGACTCAAAGACAACGGCATCAGGAAAGCTTACTTTGATAAGAGTGATAGCTCAAAAATCTGGATACCTAGAACATGCTACATAGTCTGCAATTAGTTCAAACAGTTAGAGAGTATCCCTTCTAAGTGATTCAGTTGATCTAAACCTCTTCCAGGCCATTTTAGCCGATTTGTGCTTCTGCTAGGCAGATAGGTCTCAGAGTTACCTTTCCTACTTGGCTTGTCTGAGAGTAACTCTCAGAAGTCTTTATTGTTTACCCTGTCAGAGAGGGACCTAGTGAGTCTGTTCTGTTTCAAGATCTCCCTGAACTTACTTTGACTTGTTTAACTCTTGCTTACTGTGCTTTCCTGAAGGACGGAATATTTTAGTTTCAGTTGAAACTGCTAAACAACAATGATGTTGTTATGAATATGGCCTTATCTTTTATCTCTTGGATGTAACATATGGCAAGAGTGAGAGCCTGCATGTTTTGGGAGTTTCTTGGATAGTTTTGGCCAACAAGTCAAGAGAAGACTTTTCAGGTCTGATATTGGGATATCTCTTAGGAAAGCACCATCAGCCCCAATGAGAAAAGTTCCCTAAGTCTATATATGTGTATTTGTACACAAAACTATGTGTATTGTAGTTTTAGGGGATACATAGTTAATAATATAATTTCTTCTGGCTTTTCAAACATTCTTAGTGTTATTTTACCTTCTTTTTTTTTCTTCTCTATTTACTTCTTCACCTTAAAGAGCCCCCCTTCCCTATGTCTTCCATCAGATTGCTTATATTCTGCTGTTCCCCTCTGTATTGCTTCCAAACCACCTGGCAATAGTAACATATTACTTTTTTCTCATAATTAAGGACTACATACTCATATCTGAAGACTTGGAGCTAGAAACTTACAAAGAGAGAGAATGTGTAAAGTATACCTTTCTGGGTCAGGATTACCTAATCAATATGCTCTTTCCTAGTTCCATCCACTTACCTCAAAGTTTATAACTTCATTTTTCTTTATAATTGAAGAGTATTCTATAGTTTACATGTATCACATTTTCTTCTTTTTAAAAAAATTATTATTATTATTATTATTATTATTATTATTATATTTCTTTAATCCTGTTTTACAGTTCAGACTTCATTCCCCTCCTGGTCTGCCCTCTGATCACTTCCCATCCCATACCTGCTCCTCTTCCCTTGTCTTGGAGAGGATGTCCCTATTTCCTACCTCAACCCCACCAAACCTCCCCACTTCCTGGGGCCTCAAGTCTCTTTTTTTTTTTTTTTTTTTTTTTATTAACTTGAGTATTTCTTATGTACATTTTGAGTGTTATTCCCTTTCCCGGTTTCCAGGCAAACATCCCCTTCCTTCCCCCCCTTCCTTTTGCGTGTCCCCCTCCCCACCCTCCCCCCCCTATTGCCGCCCTCCCCCGACAGTCTAGTTCACTGTGGGTTCAGTCTTAGCAGGACCCAGGGCTTCCCCTTCCACTGGTGATCTTACTAGGATACTCATTGCTACCTATGAGGTCAGAGTCCAGGGTCAGTCCATGTATAGTCTTTAGGTAGTGGCTAGTCCCTGGAAGCTCTGGTTGGTTGGCATTGCTGTACATATGGGGTCTCGAGCTCCTTCAAGCTCTTCCAGTTCTTTCTCTGATTCCTTCAACGGGGGTCCTGTTCTCAGTTCAGTGGTTTCCTGCTGGCATTTGCCTCTGTATTTGCTGTATTCTGGCTGTGTCTCTCAGGAGCGATCTACATCCGGCTCCTGTTGGTCTGCACTTCTTTGCTTCATCCATCTTGTCTAATTGGGTGGCTCTATATGTATGGGCCACATGTGGGGCAGGCTCTGAATGGGTGTTCCTTCAGTCTCTGTTTTAATCTTTGCCTCTCTCTTCCCTGCCAAGGGTATTCTTGTTCCCCTTTTAAAGAAGGAGTGAAGCCTTCACATTTTGATCATCTGTCTTGAGTTTCATTTGTTCTATGCATCTAGGGTAATTCAAGCATTTGGGCTAATAGCCACTTATAAGTGAGTGCATACCATGTATGTCTTTCTGTGATTAGGTTAGCTACTCAGGATGATATTTTCCAGTTCCAACCATTTGCCTATTTAATTTCATAAAGTCGTTGTTTTTTGATAGCTGAGTAATATTCCATTGTGTAGATGTACCACATTTTCTGTATCCATTCCTCTGTTGAAGGGCATCTGGGTTCTTTCCAGCTTCTGGCTATTATAAATAAGGCTGCTATGAACATAGTGGAGCACGTGTCTTTTTATATGTTGGGGCATCTTTGGGTATATGCCCAAGAGAGGTATAGCTGGATCCTCAGGCAGTTCTATGTCCAATTTTCTGAGGAACCTCCAGACTGATTTCCAGAATGGTTGTACCAGTCTGCAATCCCACCAACAATGGAGGAGTGTTCCTCTTTCTCCGCATCCTCGCCAGCATTTGCTGTCACCTGAGTTTTTGATCTTAGCCATTCTCACTGGTGTGAGGTGAAATCTCAGGGTTGTTTTGATTTGCATTTCCCTGATGACTAACGATGTTGAACATTTCTTTAGGTGTTTCTCAGCCATTCGGCATTCCTCAGCTGTGAATTCTTTGTTTAGCTCTGAACCCCATTTTTTAATAGGGTTATTTGTCTCCCTGCGGTCTAACTTTTTGAGTTCTTTGTATATTTTGGATCAAGTCTCTCAAGTATTAGGTGCATCTTCTCTCACTGAGGCCAGACCAAACAGTCCTCTTGCTCATATCAGCTGGTGTATGCTGCCAGGTTGGTGTCTCAGTGTCTAGAGATCTCTGGGGTCGGGGTCAGTTGAGACTGCTGGTCTTGACATGGGGCCGACCTTCTCAGCTCCTTCCAGCTTTTCCCCAATTCAACCACAGGGGTCCCTGGCTTCTGTGGTTGGGTATTGGGATCTGCATTTGACTCTTTCAGCTGCTTGTTGGGCCTGTCAGAGGGCAGCAATGCTAAGCTCTGTCTGTAAGCACACCACAGCATCAGTTACAGTGTCTGAGTCCCGGGCCTTCCCTTGAGCTGGATTCCAATTTGGGTTTGTCACTGGACCTACTCTCTCTCATGCTCTTCTCCATTTTTGTCCCTGCAGACAGGAACAATTCTGGGTCAGAGCTTTTGACTGTGGGATGGCAACCCCATCCCTCCACTTGATGTCCTGTCCCTCCACTGGAGGTGGACTCTACAAGTTCCCCCACCCCACTGGAGAGCACTTCATTCAAGATTCCTCCCTTTGAGTCCTGAGAGTTTCTCACCTACCAGATCTCTGGTACATTCTAGAGGGTCCCTCTACCTTCTACCTCCCGAGGTTGCTTGTTTCCATTCTTTCTGCTGGACCTCAGGGCTTCAGTCCTGTTTCCCTCCCAACCCCCCAATATCTGATCATTATTCATCCATCAGTTGAAGTATTTTTTTGGTTTTCCTAGCTATTGTGAATAGAGTAGCAATAAGCAGGGCTGAGTTAATTAATTGCAGCTATTAAGAACATGACTGTTCCAGAAAAGTCTTTCCCCCCTTTTGGGAACTATGGAACTGTTTCCTGAACTATGGAGTGGGCTTGGGGTCCTTTGGGTACACGCTCAAGAGTGGCATAGCTGTACTGCCGCAGACGACCCAGGGGAGTGTATCAGCAGAGGGACGAAGGCTTGGATTTCAGGTAGAGAATGGATTCGGCGCGACAGACAGACACAAACTCGAGGTGTGTGCTGCTGTGAAAAGCTTTACTTCTTGGCACAGATTTAAGCAGTTAGAACAGGTTCATCATAATCGGCAATCATCCAGCTCTTATTCATCACCCCACCAATGTCCCTTGCAAGGAGGAAAGCAGAACGTACAGTCCAGGAAACCGTTCTCAGCCGCAGACAATAGTTTAGAAAACTGCAGTTATACTGCCAGACTCGTGGGCACCAGGTATGCATTCAACATTTACCTTCATTTTAATAAAGTTTAAACTCTATATTTATGGCCCCTCAAGATAATGTGGAAACTTTTGAAACCATTCTACACATTTCTTTCATTTCTTACTCAATATTAGTTTCTCTTTTCCTTCTAGTTAACTCTTTTTTTTTCCTAGTTAACTCTTGATAAGTTTGCTCAACCTGTTGGAACTTATCCATGATCTTTCTAAAAGAGTCACTACTATTCTGAATCATGCTAAACAAAACTTTCCCAAAAGGGGGGAAAGACTTTTCTGGAACAGTCATGTTCTTAATAGCTGCAATTAATTTCTCTCCTATTTGCTGGGAACTAATGGGTGCAGCAGTTGAATTCATTGCAGCCGTTGAGTTCATCAGGATCATGATGGTGTGAGACGTTTCCGTCTCTGAACTTTCAGTTCCTGAAACATCTAAAGGTACACGACCATCTTCCCACATTGCTATATTCTTAAAATCAGATATTGCTGACAGGCTTAAAGTTGCTAAGATCACCAAGGCTAGAACACAGAAGGCACCTCCACTACAAGCATAGACCCTAGTCATCATCTTTTGTAGGGAGACGGCCAGGACCTCCAGGAGGCCGAGCCATTCCAGGCACAGGCCTCTGTTCTGGATAGAAACGAAGCACAAGGGCTTCATGTCACACAGATGCCACTGGAGTGGGTATGGCACTGTACCTTGAGGTAGATCTATTCCCAGCTTTCTGAGGAAACACAGTGATCTCCAAGTGGCTGCACTCCTACTAGCAAAGAGTAAGTTTCTCCATTACTTATATCGTAAGAATCATGAGTTTTCATTTGTTTACTGATCTTGGCCATTCCGAGTGGTGTAAGATAAAATCTAAAAGTAGTTTTGATTTGCATTTCCCTAATGACTAATAATGTTGATCATTTCTTTATATCTTTGTCAAGCATTTGTAGGTCATCTTTTGACAACTCTTTGTTTAGCTATGAACCCTGTCTTTAAATTGTGTTATTTGTTTCCTTGATGTTCAGTTTTTAAAGTTCTTTATATATTTTAGATACCTGTAACCCTCTATCAAAATACAATTGGTAAAGATTTTTTCCTATTCTATAGCCTGCTGTTTCGTCTGAATGATGATATCTCTTGCCCTATGGAAACTTAAGTTTTCTGAGGTCACACTTATTGTTGATTTTAGTGTCTATGTTAATGGTGTTTTATTCAGAAAATATTTTTTTCTGTGCTAATGAGTTCAAGACTATTCCCATTTTCTCCTCTGTTTGATTCAGGGTATTTGGCCTTATGTTGAAGTCTTTAATCCATTTGGAGCTGAGTTTTGCACAGGGTCTATTTATATTCTATGTGTAGCCATCCAGTCTGACTAGCACCATTTGTTGAAAATGTCTTTTATTTCCAGTGTGCATTTTTGGCTGGGACAGGGGAATCTCCTGGGAGTCTATGGGGGGGTGACCCTAGCTAAGACTCCTAGCAGCAGGGGATGTGCTGCTGATGTGGCCACCTCATGTAGCCAGGCGGGACTTCCAGTGGAGGGAGGTGGACAGCAACCACCCCACAAAACCTTCAACCCCTTTGTCCTGTCTACAAGATGTGTTGGAATAAAAATAGAACATAGATTGCGGGGATGGCCAGCCAGTGACTGGCCCATCTTGAGACCCATCCCATGGGAGAGAGCCAACTGTTGATGCTATTAATGTTGCTCTGCTATGTTTGCAGACAGCAGCCTAGCACACCTGTCCTCTGAAAGGCTTCATCCAGATGCAGGGACTCACAGTCAAAGATTAGGGTTGTGGTTGAGGATTTAGCTCAGTGGTAGAACGCTTGCCTAGCAAGCGCAAGGCCCTGGGTTCGGTCCCCAGCTCTGAAAAAAAAGAAAAAAAAATTAGGGTTGCAAGTTTTTTATTGAGTTTTTTTCTATCTATGTTCACAAGGGAAATTGGTCTGTAATTTCTGTCTTTGTTGGATCATTGTATGATTTAAATATCAGGGTAATTGTCATTTCTTAAAAACAACTAGACAATGCTTCTTAAATTGCTATTTTTGGGAATGTGAGGAGTACTAGCATTAATTCTTTGAAGGTCTGGTAGAATGGCACGCTGAATATATCTGGCTCTGGTCTTGTTTTGATTGGAAGACTTAATTACTGCTTCTATTTAATATTTAGGATTGCAATATCCTCTTTGTGGATTTTTTCCTTTGATGATTATGTGGTGTCTTGCCCTATATCTTCTGATCAGTACTGATTTGAAGCCTATTTTGTCATATCTTAAAATGGCCCACTTGCTTGCTTCTTGAGCCCATTTTCTAGGAATACAATTTTCCAATTTGAAGATTCTTTGTTTAGCTCTTTACCCCATTTTTAATTGGATTATTTGGATAGTAGGTGTCTAATTTCTTGAGTTCTTTATATATTTTTATATTTTATATTAAATATTTATATATTTATATATTTTTGATATTAGCCCTTCTGTCAGATGTGGGGTCAGTGAAGATCTTTTCCCAATCTGTAGGCTGATGTTTTGTCCTATTGATAATGTCCTTTGCCTTACAGAAGTTTTAAGTTTCATGAGGGCCTATTTATCAACTGTTGATCTTAGCGTCTGAGCCATTGGTATTCTGTTTAGAAAATTGTCTACTATACTAATTCATTTAAGGCTATTTCCCACTTTCTCTTCTTTTTTTTCTTTTATTGGATATTTTTTTAAATTTACATTTCAAATATTATCTCCTTTCCTGGTTTCCTATCCACAAATCCCCTATACCATCTCCCTCCCCCTGCTTCTATGAGGGTGCTCCCCCACCCATCCACCTACTTCCTCCCTCCTTCACACCCTGACATTCCCCTACACTGTGGCATTAAGCCATGACAGGACCAAGGACCTCTCTTCCCACTGATGCCTGACAAGGTCATCCTTTGCCACATATGTGGCTGGAGCCATGGGTCCATCCATGTGTACTCTTTAAATGGTGGTTTAGTCCCTGGGAGCTCTGGGGAGTCTGGTTGGTGATATTATTGCTCTTCTTATGGGGTATAAGGACACATGTTCCACTATGTTCATAGCAGCATTATTTATAATAGCTAGAAGCTGGAAAGAACCCAGATATCCTTCAACAGAGGAATGGATACAGAAAATGTGATACATTTACACAATGTACATTCAGCTATTAAAAACAATAATTTCATGAAATTCTTAGGCAAATGGATGGAACTAGAAAATATCATCCCGAGTGAGGTAACCCAATCACAAAAGAACACACATGGTATGTACTCACTGATAAGTGGATACTAGCCCAGAAGCTTAGTACCCAAGATATAATTCACAGACTACATGAAGCTCAAGAAGAGGGAAGACTAAACTGTGGGTGCTTCAGTCCTTTTTAGAAGGGGGGAACAAAAATATTCACAGGAGGAAATGCAGAGACAAAGTATGGAGCAGATGCTGAAGGAAAGGCCATCCAGAGACTGCCTCACCTGGGGATCCATCCCATATACAGTCACCAAACCAGACACTATTGCAGATGCCAAGAAGTGCATGCTGACAGGAGCCTGATATAGCTGTCTCCCGAGAGGCTCTTCCAGAGCCTGACAAATACAGAGGCAGATGCTTGCAGTCAACTATTGAACTGAGAATCCGGTCCCCAATGGAGGAGTTAGAGAAAGAACCTGAAGGAGCTGAAGGGGCTTGCAACTCCCCTTTTTCTTCTATTATATTTAGTGTATCTGATTTTATGTTGAGGTTTTTGATCCACTTGAACTTGAGTTTTATGCAAGGTAATAAATATGGGTCTATTTGCATTCTTCTCCATGTAGACATCCACTTAGACCAGCACCATTTGTTGAAGATGCTTTCTTTTTTACATTCTATGATTTTGCCTTCTTCGTCAAAAATCAAATACCCATAGGTGTGTGTGGGTTTATTTCTGGGTATTTGATTTGACTCCATTAATCAACCTGTCAGTTTTTATACCAATATCATAGTTTTTATTACTACTGTTCTGTAATGCAGCTTGAGATCAGGGATGTGATTCTTCATGAAGTTCTTTTATTGTTCAAGATCGTACTAGCTATCCTAGTTTTTGTTTTCCCATATGAAGTTGAGAATTGCTCTTCAAGGGCTGTAATAATTTTGTTGGAATTTTGATGGGGCTTGCATTGAATCTGTAGATTGCTTTTTGTAAGATGGCCATTTTCATTATGCTAATCTTACTGATAATGAGCACGAGAGATCTTTCCATGTTCTGATATCTCCCTCAATTTCTTTCTTCAGAGACTTGAAGATCTTGTCACACAGGTCTTTTACTTGCTTGGTTAGAATTGACATCAAGGTATTTTATATTATTTTTGGCTATTGTCAAGCGTGCTGTTTCCCTATTTTCCTTTTCATCCTACTTATTGTTTGTATAAAGGAGGGCTACTGATTTATTTGAATTAACTTTGTATCCAGCCACCTCACTGAAGGTGTCTACCAGCTGTGTAAGCTCCCCTGTAGAATCTTTGGGGTTGATTGCGTGTAGCCATCCGTAGCATCGATTGTGACAAAACTAAAAATGCCATGGCAAGGAAAATTAGGAAGGCTGTGGGTAGATAGCAAGGCCTCCTTCCAGGTAAGCTCTGCTTTACTTTATAAACGTTTTTCCTCTGTACCATTATTTACTGCTTTTATCTGCATGATCAATACTTATTGGGAATAGATGATATGTCAGGAAGTGTGTAGTGATTTATTTTCATTGGTGCTCATTATTTACTGCATGTCTTAGAAAGGACTATTAAATGCAGAACAAAGTCAAGACTGCTGGAGTAAAAACTCTGAATAGAGTACCCGACTCTCAGCTTATTCAATTTCCACAAAAAGTAGAAAACGTTTGAGTTTTAACACAGACAATGGTGAATTTAGCACATAATGTTTAATGCGAGCTGAGACTAACATGAAGCTGGCTGGGAATGCTAACGCTGGCAAGCTCCTTAGTATTTAAAGTGTTCAGACTTAATGTTTAATTAGGAAGAAAAGAAAAAGAATAAGGATTATATGACTGAGTGGAAGTAGACTTGAAAGGTGGAGTCCCTTAAGAAGGCAATAGGTATTATAAGTTTTACATGTGTTCATAGTACCTGATAAAAGCATCTTGCTTAGGGCAGGTACATTAATTTCCCACTTTCCTATGTCCACAGGAGAGAAAGCTGTTATCTCCACATATAGGGGATTTCCTCTTTAGTTCTATTTAGCTAGTTCCCAGAGGAGCCAGAATTTACGTCAGCTCTTCTCTCTAATGAACAATAAAGTCTTAATTTCTCCATCTTTTCTAAGATGCTAATGTGATAGGGTATTTTTTACAGGCCCTGCTAAATTCCCAAGTCAGTAATTTGTATTTCACTTTTTCTTTGTTAACATGAGGTCATGTAAACATTTCCAGAATCAGCTCAATCTGCAAGTCCACCATTGTTTCTCTTTATGAAGTATTCCATCAGAGTTAATTTACCACTGTTTGTTTAGCCATTCTCCTATTGTTGCCCATTTGGGCTTTTTCCAATCGCTAATTATTATAAATGGGCTTTAAGAAATGGGCTGCTGCTAGACAGCTGTGAGACTGGGTCATCGTTGCTTTGTTATCACAGTCCCAGGATGCAGGTCTGCTCAGTCTTCCGGATCTTCTCCTTCCCAGTGGTGTTCTGATAAAAGCATTTGAGCTCTGAAAACATTCCAGATGATGTCACTCAGTCTGTTCTTTACTCCGTTTCCTTTTCAACGGTGTCAGTCAAGAAATTTTAAGACTGCAAATCTCTGTCTCTCTCTCTCTCTCTCTCTCTCTCTCTCTCTCTCTCTCTCTCTCTCACACACACACACACCCTATTTTGACTTCAGTTGATTTTTCAGTTGAACTTGTTTCTTTTTTCTCCACTGATATATTATTTTGTTGAAAATAAACAGTTTGGAATTGGCCAGTGAGATAGCTCAGTGGTCAAATTCTCAGTGTGAATGCCTGATGACCTGAGTTTGACCCTGGAACCCATACAAAGGCAGACAGACAAAAGGAACTCCATAAAGTTATCCTTTGATCTGTACAAACATGTTGTAGCACATGTGTGCCCTCACATACACACAATAATAAGTAAAAATAAAATAAGTTAGGAAACACTTAAAGTGATTTAATATTTTAAATTTAGTATCATGATATAAAATGTAAAAATATATATATGAAGCACAAGACTTTCTTCCCAAGGTTTGCCACTACACAGAATATGCATTATATGAAAGTCGGAAAATACAGAATGTAGATGAGACAGAGGGGAAAAAACTTATCAATCTTCCAGTATTTCTCCCCATAACTAATACTTGTCATGTTCTCTTCCAGTTTCCTCTGTGTGGATTGCTTTCTCCATGCAGCTATTTCAGACAGTTTTAAAATTTTAATCATTCAAGAATTATTTTTAGGATGCATGGGAGATGGAAGGAGTTTCATGCAATCATAGTTCTCAGGTAGAAATACTCCCATGGGCCAGTCTGTCTTGGTCTCTTTTATGGTACATGACTCTGACAAAGTTCCATCAAATAAATGATTTTTACTTTCAGCATCTAGGGTCTTGCATGTGGCGGGTAAGCGCTCTGCCGCTAGCCTCCATCTGCATCCTTTGGTTTCTATGAGGCTCCCCTCACCACGCGTCCTGCAAATTTTACTCAAAAATTATACTTCTGTACTTTACATGAAACGTGATCAGTCAGAGACTGGAGTGAGAGTTATGGTCATGATCACTTTGGAAGCTTTTGTCTAAATTAGGGCAATGGGAGTGAGTTTGAGATGCGTTATGCAAGGTAGGATTCCTTTCTGGAGATTCTCTGGGTAATGTGCGAGGAGTGGTAGAAATATCTGAGGAACCTTTTTGGTAAGCTCTTTTCATTGCACAGGTACACATGTTTGTGGTAATGGGGTCAACAGCTCTAACCTTCCAGGATTTACCAGAGGCCCTGAGTAAGCTTTCAGAGCTCTGTCTGATTTACCGTTTCTCTAGGCTTGTCTGAAGTGGTCCTCTGAAGGTTGTGAGAAGAATCCCTGGTCCCCTCTACACTTTACCTTCTCCATTGGTCAGCACATGTCTGAAAACCTCTTTCTAGTTTTCCTTTCTTTGTGTAGCCTTGGGTAAATAACATATGTCGTTTAACTCTATTCTTCTTGGAAACCACTAGCAGTAGCAAAAGGATTTTATTTAATGTATATTTGCCAGGCATTTCTTTAAACACTTATAACTGATGATCTCATTTCAATAGTCTTAATAACTTTGTGAAAGAAACACTATTATTCTCTCTCTTTTAGGAATAAGTGACCATGCACAGAGAGACTGACTTATCTATGATATTACAACTGTGTTCTGTAGTTGAAATCCAAAGTCACATGGACTGCCTCTAAAGCCGATGTCAATAAAACTAAGAAAATAATCACTTATAATATTTCTATCACACTAAGAGCAAAGGCCACATTATGGTTAGTATACTATTTGAAGGCATGCACAATATGGCTGAGCCTAAACATCAAGTAAATCATTTAACTAATGGGACCTCGTACTTCCTCACTTTACCAACAGAGGATAATAATGATGTCAATGTCAAGGGGTTAAAAGAAGATTTAAAGAAACTGGCCTTGTGCAACATGGTGGAGTTTTTTTTTTCTTGTGAGAAGACATAACATCACTGATCATAATAATCATTTTTTAACTGTATATAGTTCCTATGATTAAGCACACTCATGTGTTTACATAAGTCTGGGCTATTTTGATTTTCTGTAGCATGCTTAGCACAGAATCTGGCTTAGTGTAATTGTTTTATAACTATTCATTCCTTCCCCTCATCCATTCCTACTCCTCCCCCACCAGTCTCCGCAAACTAAGAGAATGTCGAGATTTCGATCACTTATTTTGTACAGCTTGAGAGGGAGAACATGAGAAACCTTAATTGACCTCTCTCTGCCTCAGTTTCTTCATCCAGGAAGGCAGAATGAGCACATCACCTACTTAAGAGGTGCTTGTAAAGGATTTGACCTTCTTGAAGCTGTGGACTGCCCCTTACAATGTTAATTGCCCAGCACACAGTAGTGAGAGTTTTTATTTTGTTGTCACTGTCCCTGGAAAGAGCCTGCTTGCCTGGTTGTGGAGGAACAGGAGGCCTGCTCCAGCTCCAGATGGCTGCTGTGCTCTTCCCTTGCTGCCAGCCCAGCAGTGTGCTTGGGAGAGACAGGACAATAGTGGGGGGAGAGGAAGAGGGAGGTCTTCTTCAGCCCACATGGCTTTTCGTTCCATAAAAAGCTTGGAATTGGGCTGCCATAGCGGCCTGGGTATTTTTGTGTCTTTGCAGCTTCTATTTCGAGTGCAAAGTTGGCGTGGGAATGTTTTCCTTTATTTCGAGCCATAAGTAGTTGTTGAGAAACAGCTGTTTTTAAAGATAATCTTTGAGATACTGAGATGTGGTTTGAAGAAACAGATTTTTTTTTAAAAAAAATCTTATTTATTGCCTTTATATTATTATAATTATAATATTACTATTATTTTTGCATCCACTCAGGATGTCATTTCCCTGGAAGTCTCTTCAGACTTTAATTCTTGCCTTTTAGCACCAGTCGAAAGCACTTTACTCCCTGACACCTCTCCCTCACTGGGGAGCTTGCCTTGATTCCCTTTGACAAGGAAAATGGCATTTTGATGGGCTTTATTTCCTCACTCTGACTTGACTGATGGTTATTTCTAAAGAAGCCACGCCTCACCTTGACCTTGGGTTCCGGAATGAGTCAGGCTTTTCTCATTGTCCTTAAGTAGAAAAAAAGATTGTGAGATCTGCTCTCTGCTAACATTAGGCATCCTATTTCTTTGGGGAAGACTCTAAGTTGGGGTGATGGTAGTGGGGTGAGGGAGTGAGAGGATGGGAGTGGGGGGTCAGGGGTAGGAAGGCGCAGCCTCATCTCTTGTTCATATGCAAGCAGAGGCTGTGAAGAAAACCGTTGTCTGTTCTGTGGCTGGTAGAGCACAGACAGAATCTTGGCTGGATTTCTCTGCCTCACCCCTCCTACGTCCTATTCCTAGCTTTTAATTTATTTTTAATTTTGTTTTTAACCAGGTTGAAGTACAGTAGAAAATTTACTTTCCGTTTGAGTTAACCAATCCTGTTTAACTGAATCTGTCGTTTGTCATTACAACCATAATTCTCGCTGGGAGAATTTCATATTCTGTTGGGAATTTCATAGATGTTTATAAACTTCAGTTTACTGAAGTTTCATGATTTATGGCTCCACAGCTCTTTGGAGTGTGTTTTGGCACCAAAGTCAGATTCTCACCCATTTCCATTTTGTGTTCACATAAATACTGCTTCTTTGCAACTACAGTGATTGGTTTAGGGATGGACATATAACTTTCACTGGGCCAATGAGATTCAGACTAGGGAGTTTTGGACTTATGAGGAAGGGGATGGTCCCATGTAACTGAAGTTTGTTACTTTTGCTGGGACTACTAAGATGATATATTTTATAGATAAATTTCCCAGGGATCACCAGGAAGGAGAGATGATCTGACTACTCCATCACATAGAGGAAAGAGAGGCTGAGAGTTGAAAAGAACTCCCTGGTGATTTTGTTTGGGTTGTGGGTTGAACTGTGCCCAGTGTTAACTTTAATTCCTGACACGATCGAAACAGATACCAAACACCAAAGCAGCTATGAGCATGTCTCATGTTGTATTAGTTTTTCAGGGCTGTCAGCAAAAGTACTATTAATACAACCTGGGAGGCTTAAAATAACAGACACTATTGTTTCATAACTCAGAGGGTAGACGTCCCAATTCAGACACAGGCCTATGGATAGGACCATGCTCCTCTTAGGAACTGAGTTGTGCTTCCATAAATGTACTGAAGCTATAACTTTTTTTTTTGCAAAGTAGTTTAAGTATTCTTTATTTTTGAAAATGTCATATGTGCATTCAATGATGTATGATCTCCTTTACCCTAAATTACTCTTCTAAACATGCTCCTCCTGACTTTGTTTTTCCCCTCTCTGATAGTCTAAGTCTGGTTAGTGCTGCCAATATATGCATAGGTGTGACCACTCATTGCAGAATAAACAATACCATGGGCCACACCTTAGAAAAGAATGACTCTATCTTTCCCAACAACTGTTCACTGTCTGGAGGTCAGCTGTTTCATCTATGACAGGATTTTGACTGGTTTGATTTGGTGCAGATTTTACGTCCAGAAAACAGCATTTCATGACATCCAAACCTCATCCCCTCATCCTTACATGCTATTCATATGCTCTTGTGTGATGATCCTTGAGCTTTGCTGAGGGTGATTTCATATAGGTGTCCTGTTTAGAGCTGAATACTCAGTGTCTTAGTCTCAGTATTTTAAGCAGTTACATATCTCTCTGTTGACTGCTACCCACTGCATAAAGAGGCTTCTCTGACAATGTTTGAGAGCAAACAGGTCTATGGATATACACATAAATATATAGCAGACACTTGACCACATGACCATTTATCAAAATAATAAAATAGTAGGTTCTACCTGTGGGAACCTACTATGCCTTCCCAGACAAGGACTATTGATAATGATTACCATACCTGGCAAGAAAATTTCCCTCCTGTACATCAGATCAGGTCTCCAATCCAATCAGAAAGTGATTAGTTACCCGATAACACTCATGCTGCTGGTACACCAGTGGACACGACCTGCCTGGTAGGTTGGTATTTTAGCATGCAGTGTCCAATGCTGAGTAAGATCACTGATTTTATTTCTCCTCAGTAACCTGCTCAGCACCTTCTGATATTATGAAGCTAGCCATCAGGAAATTTACCTATTGTTTTGAGTTTCATTTCTCTTCACCATACAGCTAAATGTATGGCATTTTTAGCAAAATGTATCTTACTGTGTAGTTATGGTGGGTAACCAAGAGCAACGGTAATAGCTTATGTTGTCTTGGAGACTTCTGGGGTCTTCTTGACACCAGTGCTTTGTATTATAACCCATGGTTTATATTGTAATTTTCATTTAATAGCTGATATCTTCTAGGAGAAGTCCTAACTCTTCATGTGACTGTGTTTGGAAATAGAATCAATAAGGAACTGATCAAGGTTATATAAAATGAGGTCCTAATCAGATAGAATTAATATTCTTATGAATAGAAACCTCTGAGAACTCTCCTCCTCATCCATCTGCAAAGCAGTAAGAACACTGTCACCACAGACTAACTAAGTCTTGATGTGGCCTTGTAACCCCCAGAACTGTGAGAAAATGCATTTCTATTATTGTATAATCTGTATACTTAGTCCACGGTACCTTGTTATATGATCTGGAACTACTCCCTCTGAACTCACTAGACCAGAATCCTTCCTTGCTGTTCTAGCTCTGGCAGCCTCAGTTCCTCATAGTACAGTGACATCTGTATTGTACACCTGCTTCTGTCATCGCATCATATTTACCCCTTATACTCCATGCTCCTCAGATCTTGTGTGGATATATGGGCCAAAGGAGCCCTTCACTTCAAGTTCACTTCTTAATAAACTATGTTTGTAAATACACATACTTTCAAATATACTCAGATGCCCAAGGAAGCAGTAGGTGCTGTACCATTTTGTGGGACAGAATTCAGTCCTATACCAAAACTGTGAAGTAGGCTTGATTATTATCAATGTATCCTTTTCCAGATGAGCAAACTAAGACCCAGAGGAATCATTTTCTCAAGACCATAGGTAGCAAGGATTGAGCACTGGTCTGAACTCATGCAATGTGAAGATGCAGGCACAATCTTCATTCCTGTAACTCTGAAGGAACTTTATCCAGAGACAGGGCCCAATCAATTCCCTAATTTGGTTGAGTTGGTTTGACTAGGATTTCTTCTTTTAAATCACTCACTCCTCTCACCATTAACTTCTTCTTTCCTGTATCTAAGCACTTACTGACCCCTACATCAGTGCAGTCAGCCCAAGGGCTTCATTTAAACATGCCTCTGGGGGAGGCGGTGTGTGCTACCGAAGGTTCTAGAATTACATCTTCTTGCCTCTGCTCTCTCACATTTCCACATCGATACTCTTTGTGCATCAGTTGCTGGCTTTTAACTAGGTTAGGAAGGAGCCAAGTAAGTAAATCAATACAGAGGGAGGCATGATTTATAGATTGTAATTTTCTTAGGGATTTTTTTTCTTTTGGAAACAGGTTATTAACTCATTGACTATCTGCTTGGAGGAAGCTTAGGTATTAGGGTAAGGAAAGGGAGGCCATTAAGTCATGCAGAGGACAGTTTTAGGGCAGGGCTCCCTTTCCACATTCCTTTGACAATTCCAAACAGGTAAGATGTGTGGGAGTTGGATATTGAGTTTTTCTGCTGGGGTTCAGCTGAAGTTCTTTTGGACAGTGGCAATGGGAATACACTTAAGAGTCTTGTTAATGAAGACTACTGTGTCTGTTCATTCTTAAAGCTGTCCTTTTTTTTGGGTAAAATCTTTTCTCCTTGGAACTCTCTCTGTTCTATATCAACCTTCTTATCTCACCTGCAACAGAACTGTGACTCAGGTCTGCAAACAGAGAAGTTTCTTAGCCAACACTTTCACAGTTGATTACTCCCCAGGTAGCATTTGCTATTACAATAGCAATTTGTTTTTGTTTTCTGTTGTTATTGAGATAGGATATCTCTATGTATCCCAGACTGATTGGCAACTATGTATACCATGCTATCCTCTCATAATCCATATGCTCTCATCTCATAAATGCTGATATTGCTACACTTAATTCTAAGATAAGGATGCTTTAGTATGGGTTTGTTTTGTATACACATGTGTGTATGTGTTTGTGTAGATGTTTATCCATGTAGCAGGATGACAGACATTAATATTGGCTATCTTGCTATCTTCCTACTATTTTCTCCCACATTTTTGAAATAGAAGTTTAAAACTTGCTGTGTTGGTATGACGAGCTGGTCATGTCCCTGGAATCTGTGTGTCTCTGTTTCTTCATTGTTCTTCTTGAGTCACATTGGTCCAGTCATGCCTAGATTTTAAGATCTGAATTCAGGTCCTTGTGCTTGTACAATAAGTCCTTTACCCACTGAGACTTCTTTGAAGTCCTAAAGAATTGTTTTCTAAAGGCTAGAATGAGAATTTGAATTTTAGGAGACAAGAGTTAAGTCTGGCTCATTGTAACAGAAGGTAATTTGACATTTGAGTACCTGTGGTATCAGCATAACTTGAACTGAAATTCCCACTGTGAAGCTTATTAGCTTAAGAACCATCAAAATATAAATCAACCCAGCATTCTCAGTTATTATGGGGATATTATATGATATTGCTCTTATTATATGATCAGAGCTATATGGATTATATTTGAATTAAAGGGCTTAATTCTAGCTCTTTAATACATGGTAAAATTGCATTGCTTTTATATTTTTGCTTATTGCTCAAAAGAGGAGATTGTCTTGTATATAATTTAATATTTAACAGATGTGTAGACTCTATTCATATGAAATAAGAAAGTTAAAGCCAATTAGATTACTGAATTTTAAAGTAACTATGTTCCAAAGAGAAAAGTTATATCAAAAACAATATCCACGAATGGGCCTCCTTTATTTCCCAATGACTCTGTGAGAGAAGGTAAGATGTGGCCTTCTTTGTGCAAAGAATCCTCATACCAGGGCCCCTGATGGGCTGTCTTAATTTATCTAAAATTCTTTTGCTGTTTGGAATTGCTAACTGCTACTTGGGAAAACAGGAGGCTGTCCTCACTTGTTATTTGTGGTCAGCAGCTCCTTTTCCATTCAGATTGTTCTGACTGGCTCTATTAGAGGTCATTAGTACTGGTAAATCTTATTCATAGGGGATTATGAATGTTTTATGAGAAGAGTCAGAAGAATGGGAGCCAAGAAGAGGTAGATAATTTGCCTCCTCATTTGGACAGGTAAGCTTGGAAGGGTCAGGCATGGAGAAGAGGATTGAGTTCTGAATAGGACACAGACTGCTTTGTAATCCAGTGGTGATTTCTAAATTTGTTATTAGTGTACTTTCTGCATTTATTTCTTCATTCACATAAATTTTTGTTGTGTATCAAACTTTAATCTAGGCAGTAGAAAAATGATAGCCAAACAAACCTAAATTCCTATTTTCATCAAATTCAAGGATCTCACTATATAGCATAGGCTCTCCTCGAACTCACTCTTTCATTGTCTACTATTGACTGCTGGGATGACAGTCATGCAACAAAGGTACGATTTTAGCACAACTAAAATTTGTAGAAAGTTACAGCAATTTCCTGTGAAGATGAAATAGCAAATGTTTTTGTGAAAAGAGGACTTTTCGATTGGTTGTCCAGGGGCAGATTTATCAAGAAGTCCACATTTGAATGGAGTGGAGAAGTCACAGACTGAAAATGGCTGATTGAGGAAGAAAATTCCAGGCTGAGGAAGTACAGCTAGGACAAGGACATAGAGCCAAAAGCAAGTGTGGCCTCATAGATAAATGGCAGAGGGAGACAAAATCTGACTTTTGTTTTACCATGATCCTCTGTCTTTAATAACATCCTTTGTTTAACATAGCCATGTTCTGGAAGAATAATAGCCAGTGGGAAGTCAGGATGGAGTAGGGAAACCAGTTATGAGTGTATTACAGTAATAGGAGGAGCGATGATAAGCCTGGCTCAGATAGCAACCAAAAATTAAGGTGAAATAGAATTCTAGATTTGTCTAAAAGATATATCAAGTGAGGAAGATAGAGATCTGAGTGAGTTCTGCTGATAGATTACACTAGGAATTGTGGGTGATCTCTTTTGATGTTCATATCAGAAGGTATAATCACTATTAGTTGAGATGGGAAGTTCTGTGCTCTTGTGGTTTAGTGGAAATATCAGAGAACTTACAATAGATATGTTTAAGATACCTAATAGAAATTCAAGCAGACATGTAAAGTAGTATGTTGAATGTAAATATCTATGCTAAATGTAGAGATCTGAGCCAGGTGTAGAAATTTGAAAACCATGAACATCTAAATAAATCTATGAGAATCAAACACAGGTATAAAGATCTGAGGACTGAATCCCAAAAGTCTCTTTCGTATAGGCCCAAGGGACTTCTGAGAGAACAAAAAATCAGGTTGAGAAAATATAACCACAGAGGTCAGAGGTGAAGAAGGTAAGCATGAAGTTTTAGGGGACAAACAAGCAAAATGGCCAAAGGAAAATGGAGTAATCATCTGTGTTAAGTGTTAATAAAGGCGAAGTAAGATCAAGGTTGAGAACACCCATTGATATTCGTGAGATAGAGGTTACTGGTGATGTTGGGAAAGCCAGAGACAAAAGCCTGGTAGATATGGATTTAGGAGAGATGTTAGGGGAGTATATAGATTTAGTGAGTTCAGATACTTTGTCTAGTGAGCTTTCCTAAAGGAGATGCAAAAAGACTGGAGAGAACTCTTATTTTTTTGAGACAGGGAATGGCATATTCATATGGTGATAGAAGTGATCTTGTGGAAAGGGAAAATTAAAGATGCAAGAGAGAGAGAGAGGTGAAAATTGTCAGGAGATTAACATCCCCAAGAAGGTAAGAAGTGTGATAGCTAGTGTACAAAGAGAAGATTTGTCCTTGACAGGAACATGAATGTGGGAAGGATGGTAGGAAGATAAGGACCAGAGTCAGGTAGGTAGGTGGCTGTGGCATAGGAAAGTCGCACAAGTTCTTTTCAGTGTGATTTGTGAAATAAGAATCAAGTTCCTTAGATGTGGGTGAGTCAGGAGCAGCAGTGTTGAAGGTTTGAGGAGAAAAGAGACAGGGTGGCATAGTTGTCTAAGAAAGTAGAGAAATATAATTGCCAGGCAGCATTTGGAGTCTTGAGGATAATGGGAAGATAAAGTACCATAGCATGTTTTTCTGTTGGTCGAATGAGTAACAGTACAGAGAAGTCAATGGGATGCACTGTGTTAGAACCATGGTATAGTGAAGTAAAATGACAGAGTAAGTGAGAGGCAAGGGATGCATGCAAAGGGATGGTAATGATGACATATTTATGGGTTTGGGGGCACTGATTTGAGTGGTTGACATGTCAGGGGGTCATGCCTTTAAGGAAAACTGACTTTCCCTTTTCTAGAAGTCAACAGCTATTGTTTTCTTTTATTGAATATTTTCTTTATTTACATTTCAAATGTTATCCCCTTTACTAGTTTCCCCTTCACAAACTCCCTATCCCCCTTCCCCCTGCTTCTATGAAGGTGCTCCCCCAACCATCCACCTACTCCCTCTCATCTCCCCGACCTGGCATTTCCTACACTGGGGCATGAAGCCTTCATAGGATCAAGGTCCTCTCCTTCCACTGATGCCCAGCAAAGCCATCCTCTGCTACATATGTGGCTGGAGCCATGGGTCTCTCCATGTGTACTTTTTGGTTTATGGTTTAGTCCCCAGGGAGCTCTAGGGTATCTGGTTGATTGATATTATTGTTCTTCCTATGGGGTTGCAAACTCCTTCAGCTCCTTCAGTCCTTTCTCTAACTCCTCCAATGGCGATCCTGTTCTCAGTGCAATGGTTGGCTATGAGCATCTGCCTCTGTATTTGTCAGGCTCTGGCAGTGCCTCTCAGGAGACAGCTATATCAGGCTCCTGTCAGCATGCACTTCTTGCCATCTGCAATTGGTGACTGTATGTGGGATGGATCCCCAAGAGGGGCAGTCTCTGAATGGCCTTTCCTTCAGTCTCTCTTCCACATCCTGTCTCCACATTTCCTCCTGTTGAGTATTTGTTCCCCTTTCTAAATAGGACTGAAGCATCCACACTCTGGTCTTCCTTCTTGAGCTTCATGTAGTCTGTGAATTGTATCTTGGGTATTTTTTTGGGGCTAATATTCACATGTTAGTGAGTACATCTCATGTGTGACTGAGTTACCTCATTCAGGATGATATTTTCTAGTTCCACCCATTTGCCTATGAATTTCATGAAATCATTGATTTTTTTTTTTTTTTTGCCTCAGACTCGCAATGTTGTGGTCATCATGCACGAAATCATTGATTTTGATAGCTGAGTAGTACTCCATTTTGTAGCTGTACCACATTTTCTGTATCGATTCCTCTGTTGAAGCGCATCTGGGTTCTTTGTAGCTTTTGGCTATTATAAATAAGGCTGCTATGAACATAGTGGAGCATGTGTCTTTGTTGTATGTTGGAGCATCTTTTGGGTATATACCAAGAGAGGTATAGCTGGGTTCTCAGGTAGTGCAATGTCCATTTTTCTGAGTAATCTCCAGACTGATTTCCAGAGTTGTTCTACCAGTTTGCAATCCCACCAACAATGAAGGAATGTGCCTCTTTCTTCACATCCTTGCCAGCATCTGCTGTCACCTGAGTTTTTGATCTTAGTGATTCTGACTGGTGTGAGGTGAAATCTCAGGATTGTTTTGATTTGCATTTCTCTGATGACTAAGGATAAACATTTCTTTAGGTACTTCTCAGCCATTCAATAGTCCTTTGCTTCTCAGCCATTCAATATTCCTCAGCCGAGAATTCTTTGTTTAGCTCTGTACCCCATTTTTAATAGGGTTATTTGACTCTCTGGAGTCTAACTTCTTAAGTTCTTCGTATATATTGGATAATAGCCCTTTATCGGATGTAGGATTGGTAAAGCTTTTTTTTTCCAATCTCTTGTTGCCATTTTGTCAAATCAACAGTGTCCTTTGCCTTACAGAAGCTTTGCAATTTTGTGAGGTCCCATTTGTCTATTGTTGATCTTAGAACATAAGCCATTGGTGTTCTGTTCAGGAAAACTTCCCCTGTGCAACAACTCTTTTTGAAAAATTAGAATATACTTACCTGTAATTAAAGCTAGATAAAGAAGATGAGATAGAAAGAGACCATGACAAGATAATTGGTTAGAACATGAGTTCAGAGGTGATGGATAAAGTGTAAGTTGTGAATTTCTGGTTTTGCAATGACTGCAATTATTTATTCTGATTAGGTGTGGAGTAGGACCAGCATGCATGAAGACCGGTGAAGGGGGAAGGAATACTAAAGGACACACACAGGCAAGAATTACAATGGGTATATTGATTTTTAAAACCAATGACATGAGTTGCATTAGAAAAGGTGGCCAGGAACTAATGTCTTTAAGAGCTGAAGAGTAGTGACTTGGCTTTTGAAGGGGTGGAATAAGTGACAATAGCAAACAGGGTTAACAGGATATGTAGCCATTTTTAATAAATGATTTTATTAATTTGAGAATTTTATACATGTACTGAATATACTTTGTTTATATTAAACCCTTATTTCTCTTCCTCATTGCTTACCTACTCCCAAATTTGTTCATTTTTAATTTCTTTTTTTTGTTATTATTAAAATAACATGGAGTCAAGGTTTTCTTCCCACATATGCATGGGTTTGGAGCTACTGATTTAAGTGCACTTGACATATCAGGGGTTATATTTTTAAAGAAAACTGACTCACCCTTACCAAGAAGCCATCAATTATTTTTTTAAAAATTAAAATATAATTACACAATTTCATTCCCTTAATCTAATTCTTCCCATGTCCCTCAGACCCTGCCATCCTTTTGATACATAAACATATATCTGTGTATATCAAATATAGCATATATGTATGTATGTATTTATACATATTCTTGAGTCCATTCAATCATTTCCATGATTATTTCACTTTGTATTGGATAACCATTTAATATTCCTCCCTGGGAGATGTCTATTTCTCTCAGTTCATAGTCTCAGCATCCTTCACTTGTCTATAGTTCTTTGTCTAAGGGTAGGGTTCAAAAAAATTTCCCAATCTGATATTAGCATGATTATTGGTATTCTCCTTGTTCAGGTCTTATTTAGGTAGCCATATTGTTAAGGTATCATGGCTTCGTCATTATTATTTTTTTTTTTTGGAGGCATAATTTCACCTCAGACTCCCTGATCCCACAGGTCTAAGAGTCTTTCCACCATCTCTTCCATAGTATTCTTTGAGTTTTAGGTGCAGGAGTTGTGTTGTAAATATAGTCACTGAGATTGAGTACCCCAGGGTCAGTTGTTTTCTGCATTTTATCCATTGTAGTTTTCTGTAATAGTCTTTGTCTGTTGCAAGAGAACCTTCTTTGGTGAAGTTTGGGAGCTCCACTTACCTATGGATATAAGGTTAAGTATTTATAATGCAGCTAGGGATTATGCTGATTTAGTAAAGTGGTAGTAGTAGGTTCTTCTCTGAAATATACGATATCACTAGTACTTGGTAGTTGGGTAGGTTCCAGCATGATTTCCCTCCCGGTGAGCAGGCCTTAAGTTCAATTAGCCTGTTGTTGATCATTGCCAATATTTGAATGCCACTACTGTACCTTCAGAGATATCTTACCATGCTAGTTGTTATGTTTCATAGGAGAGACCATCGACTCTTCCAATTTTCTCAGCTTGAGTTGGGTAGGAATGCCCACGAAGAGACATGTAATTTTATGATGTGGAGAGTAAGGGTCATAGTTTGTGCCACTAGCCCAGCTCCATGTCTACTAAGTCAGGAGTGGAAGAGATGATAGAGCTTGTAATAGTCACAGTGTCCTCAAGGAGAGACCAGGTCTCAGTAAGAAGGTGAAGGAGATGCTGCTGGAAGAGCTTCAAGACAAAGTGAAATGTACTGATGAGAGGACTTGAGATTCAGATTCTATGAAATGAGTTAAGGGAAGTGGAAGAGGATGAAAGACAAGCTCATTAAATGTGATCAAGCTATATGAGTGTCAGAATTGGAGAGTTGGTGCATGGAAGTGATCTCTAAGTCTTAGATTTAAGGAGATGACTGACACAGATAGGGATAAAGATCATAAGACTGAGAAATAGTCTGTGCTAAGAGATGGAAAAAAGACATAAAGATTGCTTTAGACTCAACTTTCACTTTTTCCCTAGACCTAGCAAGTTGGGGTAGGATGGATTTAAATAACTGTCATTGCGCTGAATTCGGAGCTATGACTTTCTGCTGGTGAACAAGGCTTTGTGTCTGATTAAGTACTGTGGAGAGGCTTACTTCTCATTTAAAAAGTTCTCCTCAGTATTTTTTCGCAGCTCTTCTGCAAGGCACCTGTGGTTGGTTCCCAGATGCACATGTCACCTGTCTAGGCAGGCTCATGATAAAAGCCAGCTGCAACTCAGTTAAGATCCTGGCTTGTTTTGAAACTTTCTTGCCCCTTTACCATCTCTCTTTTTGGCATTTTCTCTATCACTTAGCGACCTGTGGATGGCAAATAATTTTCTTCTGTTTATATGTATGAATACTGGAAAGAGAAGATAAATGTTGCTAAGTTTTCAGCATCAGGTGACTTCTGTATTTCTGAGTGGACACTCTGCTGGGGGACTGCAAAGTCTAACGCCAAAGGAAGATCGCTTAGGCCAACAGAACCACCACAGGAAAGGCTTTGGTTTGAGTTTGCAATTCTGCTCATCTCCTTCAGGTTGCATAAACTTAGGGAAATGATTCAAACATTTAAGCCTTTGAATTTTTTTGTCTTGATGAAAGGTGTGCAATTTTAAGCTGTTGAATAATAAATAGGCCTGTGATTTATGACATTCAATTTACATAATTCTTAGTAGTTTTTAATAAACATGGACTTCTTCAAACTCTCTCTTTACCTGTGTTCTGTTACTTTACATTTTCCTAGTATTATTTTTATTTTAAATATTTATCTTCTGCCCTCTTTTTCATGACTTACATCTATTTTCTTATCGATATGTTGGTTCTTAAGCTCTTAAATATCTTACAAAAAGGAGATGCTTGAATCCCAGAGCTTTGGAGGGGGAGACAGGTGAAGCAGGAGATGAAGGTCATTCTCTGTTACACAGTGAGTTCAAAGTCAACCTGAGCTACATGAAACTCTGTCTGAGAATACTAAGCCAAGCCAAGCCAAGCCAAGCCAAGCCAAGCCAAGTCAAGTCAAGCCAAGCAAGCCAAGCCAAACCAACCAAAAAACAAAACAAAACCTCCAAAAGAACAAAATCACAACAGTAATAAAAATGGCCTCAATCACCAACAAGAAACTCCCAAATTAACTTCTTTTTCCTCAATATACAGAATCCCAATCTTTCCATGTATATGGCTATTAAGTACAAATCTATGACACTGGCCTCTCTCTTTGAGCTGCACCATGACACACACACACACACACACACACACACACACACACACGCACACACACACATACACACACTCCATGTCTATCTAGGCATATCAAAGATATCTCTTTCGACTTGTCTACACAAATATTCATATATTATTTTGATCCCGGTTCTGTGAGACTTTGCTTCTTTTCTCCTTGTCAGTCAAATTGAATATATCCTAACATTTCATTGATTCTATTAAGACCCCAGACTCCTCTATGTGGCGCTTCCTCCTTTTCTAGTCTAAGCCATTGTTATCTCTACCCTGGATTTCCATTTTGCAAAAGTCAGCATGAATTCTATTCTTTCCCTTCTTACCCACTCTCCATAGAAGTAGCCAGAGTTGTATTTTGTGACCTGTCTGTCTACATGTCACCTCATGAGGAGTCAATTCCAGTGGAATGAAAATGTCTTGGTGACTTCTCATGGATGCCCATCATGACTCTATAGGTGCTGTCCTTCTATACTCGTTCTCTACTCCAGCTTCATCCTGGTACCTCAGTGTTTCGGCCACAGCATCAGCTCCCACAATACATGTTTTCTCCTGTAGAAGGCCATTATCCATGCTTTCCTACAGTTAAGTTCTGTTCATTGTTTTTTTTTTAGATGTTTGCTCATATTTTCCTCTCATTGACAATTGTTTACTGGTTTCCACAGACAAAATATCTCCAGACATCAGCATTCTAATTTCTTTGGATATTTTTTAATTTTATTACACAGACAGTAATTCATAATTAATACTCTATTGGGCAACATTTTATTATTGCTAGTATGTTCCACTAAATGGTAGAGTTTAGGAGGACCATTACCATACCTGATCTTGGTAAATACTGTATTCTTTTTTATGGATTGGTGCCTGACTCAAAATAGTATTTGTTGAATATATGACTAAATGATAGCTTTTATTATTGAGCACTTACTTTTGGTAGGCAATTTGGCAAGCATTTTATAAACATTTACCTTTAATAGTAACATTCTAATGTGGCTATTATTATTACATTTTATTTTACAAATGAGGAAACAAGAATAGAATGGCTAATGGATCTAACCAATCTTCCCCTGGCTGGCTAGAATCTAGCTTTATTTGGCTGCAAATTCTATGACCTTGACATTCATGCTACAGTGCCTGCTGTGTCCTCTTAAATGTAAAACTGTTTTCTCTTGGTCTATTAGGGATTGGAGAAGGGTCCCTTGGAGAAAGGAGCAGGAGTGGTAAGAGGAAGGTAGGCCAACAGGATCAGTGGCTCTCAATAAATTATATAATTAATATTTTAATTACAATGACAAATATTTCTTCTGGCAAGTGGATGCCCATAATCTTCCTATCTTGAATTAAATTAATCTGTTCCTTGTGTGGTAATGCTCCTTTCTTCCCTCCTCCTCCAGCACTATTTATGACTTTAATAACAATCCTGTGGGTTTCTTGTAAAGTTCCTGTGATTTCAGGAATGTTAAGAGCGGTATGTCTGTGAAGTGTAGCATGTGAATTTGTAGCATGGCTATCAAATATAAAATTTAAAAGGGACACTTTAATTATGATTGTCTTCTATCCTGTATCTACATAACATCTTCTACCCACAGCTGTATATGAAAAACTACCCATTTCCCGACATTAAGAAGACACAGAGGCCCCAGGGAGTTTAGAGGTTTGGTGGGGTGGGGACATCCTTGTGGAGACAGGGGGCACAGGGAGGAGGTATGGGATGTGGGACTATTGGAGGGTAGATCAGGAGGGGAATAAAATCTGGAGTGTAAAAAAAGAAGACATAGCATGAATTTTCCATGCAGATCCTGGAGCAAGGAAGAAAAGACAGTGTTGTACTATAGGAAGATCATTTGAGGTTATATTTATATGCCGGATGAACCATGGTTAGTGGTAAGATCCATCAGTGGTTAAAGTGCTGAGAATTGTGAGTATTGATTGCCTGTGGGACATCTGTATCACTCTAAAGTTCAGGGAACTTCATAGAAGGGGGAGAAAAAAGAGCTTAAGAGCCACGGATGGGAAAGAGTTCTGTTAAACACTGTCTTCTTAGCATGACAGGGCTATTACATACATGAACACAGAGCGTTGGTGATAACTTGCATAAGACCTGCACAAGATATTTTTCTCTGGGCATTCAGTCATGAATAGAGGAAGAGATCACAAGGCCCTATCTATCTCTGAGGAGCTATACATAGTTAATTGTTGCTAGGAGAATATACATGGAACACTGGTTAAGTTGGTGTGCTGCAGTAAATGATTCTAACCTGCGAATCGCACACTTCTTTTGTGGCCTGGGTGGGCTGTGGCCCTTTATACATTTAGTGTGTGTGTATGTGAGTATCTATATACATTTATAGATCTTATGTAATTTTTGAGTATTCAGATTAAATACCCTGCTGTCTCGCTCTACATTCCCAGTATTTCCTCTGGACCATACTGTCAGCAAATTCTATCATGTCCCTTCTTTACTCTTCTTTCTTTCTTTCTTTCTTTCTTTCTTTCTTTCTTTCTTTCTTTCTTTCTTTCTTTCTTTCTTTCTTTCTTCCTTCCTTCCTTCCTTCCTTCCTTTCTTCCTTTTTTCTTTATTCCTTTTTTCTTCCTTCCTTCCTTCCTTCCTTCCTTCCTTTCTTTCTTTCTTTCTTTCTTTCTTTCTTTCTTTCTTTCTTTCTTCCCTCTTGTTTTAAGTTATTGGTACATTTTCACCACTAGGTAGCTGTTATTTTGTTATCTTTCTGGCTTTAAATTTACTTGTCATTCATTCATTTATTTGTGTGCTATGTGTGTGTGTGTGTGTGTGTGTGTATGTGTGTGCGCACATGTGTGTGTTACACATGGAAACATATATGTCTGTGTACATATAATGGAGGTAATAGGATATCAGGTATCTTTTCTATAACACATGTCACGTTCCTTTTCAGGTTCATCCAGTGAATCTGAAGCTAGACCAGCAGCCAGTAAGGCATAGTGATTCTCTGTTTTTACATTTCCCATGCTGGGATTATGGGCATGTAGGTAGATAGACCCAGATTTTATGTGAGTACTGGGTATTTGAACTCCTGTCCTCAAACTTGTTCAAGAAGTATTGTTTCCTGCTGAGAAATGTCCTATACCCTACTTGTACCCCTTCAATTATTTTTTCTTTTTTTCAGACAGAGTCTTAAGATGTAGCTCTGGCTGGCTTTAAACTTATAGTCTTTGGGATTAAAGGTGTGCACTACTGTACCAGATCTAATTGTGTTTGTAAATCCTGCTCTCAACACTTAGGAACTTTTTTGTGGATTTTTGTTGTCATTTGTGTGTAAATCTTTATGTCAAAGAAACTTTGTAATGCTGTATCATTTTATTTTTTTTCTTGGCACTGTCTGTGATATACTTACTTTAATTTCTGTATAATTCTATATTCCTTTGCCTAATTTTCCTTTGCCCTTCTTGTTTCCATGACTTGTAAATATTTCTCCTATGTGAAATCTTTCTGCAGTGCTAGGCTCCCTCTTCTGGCTGCTCACCGCATTTGTTCTCTCTTTTATTATTATAATAGCAGCTTCGTCTCATTTTGAATGAAAAAAATGTGTGTGTGTGCCTTGAGCTTTTTCTATGAAAAAGACTTACATCTACTACCACATGTCTAGTACGTAACCTGTGTTAGAGTTCATATTCTCAAAAATCAATGCAGAGTAAACAAAAAATACTAGTAAACATTTATTGTGTGCAGATTGTATGTCAGACAGTGTTCCGAGTACCTTCTCTCTACCGAACTCTCACAATTCTCATAAAAATTCTACCAGCTGGGGACTGTAATTGTCACAGTCATTTGACATCAGGAGAATGTACAAATAATATTAAAGTGCATATAACTTATATAATTGAAGTAATTTATGTAATTAGTAGACAATGGCATTGGGATTCTAATCCAGATAGCATCTCCAATGTCTGGACCTCAAATGTTTTGAATAATTAGTGGATTGTGTCTAGGATTCTTGGTCCTTAGTTGTTTTTCGAGCACAGTGCAGGCTCAATGTCTGTTAGTTTTCTTTGTTACCAGGTGCTTTTTAGATGTTGCCATGTGTTGAGTCATGCTGTTTGAGTCACATAAGCATGTGGAGCAGGCATTAATATCTTAGCAAAAGGATTTAATGAATACATAATTAATATATAGCAAGATTTGAACCAAGGTCTTGCTGACAGTAATTTTTATGGTCTTTTGTAGTGGTAACCAAAGAATGGATCTTGAATCTGAGGTCCTAGCAGTCAGATACTTCAAATTTTGGGGATCTTCTGGGTAGATGCTAGCAAGGAAGTAGTTCTTTTGGCTTAGTTATGGTGGTAGCAAAGTTTATCCATGATCTAGTACACTCTTCATAGTCTTATCATTGCTTATGTATTTCCCAGATCCTGACTCTTAATGGTTATCTACACTCCATCAAAAGGACTATGAGTACTTGAAAATGCAATGTAGTATCAGGGAGGTTTTTTGAGTGTTTGGTAGGATGTAAGCGGTAGTTGGGAAGCTCTTTGGGAAATGTTACCTTCTGAGTTTGAAATTGTTGAGACTCTTCACTTCTCGTTTCTCATGTTGGATGGACACTGGTTAATATTACAAATCAAGAAAGTAGACAAATAGAATCTGACTTTAGAATTAAAAGGATCTGATGCATGATTTTGTGCTACACTCCTTCCCTGTGACGGATGCTTATCATTACTAACTAATATTTCAATTTCAATAGAATTTGTTTTTCTAAACATCAATTTTAGGCCCATATATATCTCTGTATAAAGATGCAGAGATTTCCTAAGTAACCCCATTGTTCCATTATTAACGTCCCTTGTCACACTGAAATTTTTTTTTTGAAATGATAAGCCTACATTGACAATATCACCCAACACCCACAGTTACATTAGAACTCACTCAGGGTTCCTATGTTTTGTGGCTTTAGAAAATATTACAGCAATGTATGTCTATGATTAAAGAATTGCCCAGAGTAGTTTTATTGCCCTAACTGGTCTCTGTTTTCTACTCAGTCATTCTTCCACTCTCTTAACCCACTACTTTTACTTTTGTTAGTGGGAGAATACTGATTTCTGCTTAAGAATGATTTCTCGGGGGCCGGACACTTCCGGTGTTTGGCCAGACTCCCGGACCAGCGGAGGATCCCTGCCTTCAGCAGCTCTCTGCTCCCAGGCCCCCCGGAGGGAAGTTCTGGCCGCCTGGTCGGGCGGGCACTCCTGAGGCAGCAGAGCGGAGGAGACCACCAACGCTGCCCACCTCTGCCCACATCCCTGGCCCAGGAGGATACTGTATACGGCCTCTGGGTACCCGTAGAGGAGGGCCCAGGAGCAGCAGATCCACTGCGTCTGAGACACCGCACCTGAAGGGACCGACCGCATAAACAGTTCTCTGCACCCAAATCCCGTGGGAGGGAGAGCTAAACCTTCAGAGAGGCGGACACGCCTGGGAAACCAGAAGAGACTGCACGCTGCACACAGTACTGACCCCAGAGGAAAACAAAAGCTATCTGGAACCCTGGTGCACGGAACCTCCCGGAAGGGGAGATCTTCCTGGCTGCTGAGGCCGTGGAGAGCTCATAGGCAACACCCCACGAGCAAACTTGAGCCTGGGGACCACAGGTAAGACAAACTTTTCTGGTACAAAAACGACTTGCCTGGTGAACTCAAGACACAGGCTCACAGGAACAGCTGAAGACCTGTAGAGAAGAAAACTACGCTACCAAAGCAGAACACTCTGTCCCCATAACTGGCTGAAAGAAAACAGGAAAACAGGTCTACAGCACTCCCTGAAACACAGGCTTATAAGACAGTCAGCCACTGTCAGAAATAGCAGAACAAAGTAACACTAGAGATAATCTGATGGCAGAGGCAAGCACAGGAACCCAAGCAACAGAAACCAAGACTACATGGCATCATCGGGAGCCCAATTCTCCCACCAAAGCAAAACACGGAATATCCAAACACACCAGAAAAGCAAGATCTAGTTTCAAAATCATATTTGATCATGATGTTGGAGGACTTCAAGAAAGACATGAAGAACTCCTTTTAGAGAAACACAAAAAACATAAATAAACAAGTAGAAGCCTACAGAGGAATAAAAATTCTAAAAGAATTCCAGGAAAATATAAATAAACAAAGTAGAAGCCCATAGGAGAGGAGTCACAAAAAATCCCTAAAAGAATTCCAGGAAAACATAAATAAACAAGTAGAAGACCATAGAGAGGAGTCACAAAAATCCCTGAAAGAATTCCAGGAAAACACAATCAAACAGTTGAAGGAATTAAAAATGGAAATAGAAGCAATCAAGAAAGAACACATGGAAACAACCCTGGATATAGAAAACCAAAAGAAGAGACAAGGAGCTACAGATACAAGCTTCACCAACAGAATAAAGAGATGGAAGAGAATCTCAGGAGCAGAAGATTCCATAGAAATCATTGACTCAACTGTCAAAGATAATGTAAAAAGCGGAAAAAAGCTACTGGTCCAAAACATACAGGAAATCCAGGACTCAATGAGAAGATCAAACCTAAGGATAATAGGTATAGAAGAGAGTGAAGACTCCTCAGCTCAAAGGACCAGTAAATATCTTCAACAAAATCATAGAAGAAAACTTCCCTAACATAAAAAAAAGAGATACCCATAGGCATACAAGAAGCCTACAGAACTCCAAATAGATTGGACCAGAAAAGAAACACCTCCCGTCACATAATAGTCAAAACACCAAACGCACAAAATAAAGAAAGAATATTAAAAGCAGTAAGGGAAAAAGGTCAAGTAACATATAAAGGCAGACCTATCAGAATCACACCAGACTTTTCGCCAGAAACTATGAAGGCCAGAAGATCCTGGACTGATGTCATACAGACCCTAAGAGAACACAAATGCCAGCCCAGGTTACTGTATCCTGCAAAACTCTCAATCAACATAGATGGAGAAACCAAGATATTCCATGACAAAACCAAATTTACACAATATCTTTCTACAAATCCAGCACTACAAAGGATAATAAATGGTAAAGCCCAACATAAGGAGGCAAGCTATACCCTAGAAGAAGCAAGAAACTAATCGTCTTGGCAACAAAACAAAGAAAAGAAAAGCACACAAACATAACCTCACATCCAAATATGAATACAACGGGAAGCAATAATCACTATTCCTTAATATCTCTCAACATCAATGGCCTCAACTCCCCAATAAAAAGACATAGATTAACAAACTGGATACGCAACGAGGACCCTGCATTCTGCTGCCTACAGGAAACACACCTCAGAGACAAAGACAGACACTACCTCAGAGTGAAAGGCTGGAAAACGACTTTCCAAGCAAATGGTCAGAAGAAGCAAGCTGGAGTAGCCATTCTAATATCAGATAAAATCAATTTTCAACTAAAAGTCATCAAAAGATAAGGAAGGACACTTCATATTCATCAAAGGAAAAATCCACCAAGATGAACTCTCAATCCTAAATATCTATGCCCCAAATACAAGGGCACCTACATACGTAAAAAGAAACCTTACTAAAGCTCAAAACACACATTGCACCTCACACAATAATAGTAGGAGATTTCAACTTTTACTCTCATCAATGGACAGATCATGGAAACAGAAATTAAACAGAGGCGAGACAGACTAAGAGAACTCATGAGCCAAATGGACTTTACGGATATTTATAGAACGTTCTACCCTAAAGCAAAAGGATATACGTTCTTCTCAGCTCCTCATGGTACTTTCTCCAAAATTGACCATATAATTGGTCAAAAAACGGGCCTCAACAGGTACAGAAAGATAGAAATAATCCCATGCGTGCTATCGGACCACCACGGCCTAAAACTGGTCTTCAATAACAATAAGGGAAGAATGCCCACATATACGTGGAAATTGAACAATGCTCTACTCAATGATAACCTGGTCAAGGAAGAAATAAAGAAAGAAATTAAAGACTTTGTAGAATTTAATGAAAATGAAGATACAACATACCCAAACTTATGGGACACAATGAAAGCTGCGCTAAGAGGAAAACTCATAGCGCTGAGTGCCTGCAGAAAGAAACAGGAAAGAGCATATGTCAGCAGCTTGACAGCACACCTAAAAGCTCTAGAACAAAAAGAAGCAAATACACCCAGGAGGAGTAGAAGGCAGGAAATAATCAAACTCAGAGCCGAAATCAACCAAGTAGAAACAAAAAGGACCATAGAAAGAATCAACAGAACCAAAAGTTGGTTCTTTGAGAAAATCAACAAGATAGATAAACCCTTGGCCAGACTAATGAGAGGACACAGAGAGTGTGTCCAAATTAACAAAATCAGAAATGAAAAGGGAGACATAACTACAGATTCAGAGGAAATTCAAAAAATCATCAGATCTTACTATAAAAGCCTATATTCAACAAAACTTGACAATCTGCAGGAAATGGACAATTTCCTAGACAGATACCAGGTACCGAAGTTAAATCAGGAACAGATAAACCAGTTAAACAACCCCATAACTCCTAAGGAAATAGAAGAAGTCATTAAAAGTCTCCCAACCAAAAAGAGCCCAGGTCCAGACGGGTTTAGTGCAGAATTCTATCAGACCTTCATAGAAGACCTCGTACCAATATTATCCAAACTATTCCACAAAATTGAAACAGATGGAGCACTACCGAATTCCTTCTATGAAGCCACAATTACTCTTATACCTAAACCACACAAAGACCCAACAAAGAAAGAGAACTTCAGACCAATTTCCCTTATGAATATCGATGCAAAAATACTCAATAAAATTCTGGCAAACCGAATCCAAGAGCACGTCAAAACAATCATCCACCATGATCAAGTAGGCTTCATCCCAGGCATGCAGGGATGGTTCAATATCTGGAAAACCATCAACGTGATCCATTATATAAACAAACTGAAAGAACAAAACCACATGATCATTTCATTAGATGCTGAGAAAGCATTTGACAAAATTCAACACCCCTTCATGATAAAAAGTCCTGGAAAGAATAGGAATTCAAAGGCCCATACCTAAACATAGTAAAAAGCCATATATACAGCAAACCAGTTGCTAACATTAAACTAAATGGAGAGAAACTTGAAGCAATCCCACTAAAATCAGGGACTAGACAAGGCTGCCCACTCTCTCCCTACTTATTCAATATAGTTCTTGAAGTTCTAGCCAGAGCAATCAGACAACAAAAGGAGGTCAAGGGGATACAGATCGGAAAAGAAGAAGTCAAAATATCACTATTTGCAGATGATATGATAGTATATTTAAGTGATCCCAAAAAAATTCCACCAGAGAACTACTAAAGCTGATAAACAACTTCAGCAAAGTGGCTGGGTATAAAATTAACTCAAATAAATCAGTAGCCTTCCTCTACACAAAAGAGAAACAGGCCGAGAAAGAAATTAGGGAAATGACACCCTTCATAATAGATCCAAATAATATAAAGTACCTCGGGGTGACTTTAACCAAGCAAGAGAAAGATCTGTACAATAAGAACTTCAAGACTCTGAAGAAAGAAATTGAAGAAGATCTCAGAAGATGGAAAGATCTCCCATGCTCATGGATTGGCAGGATTAATATAGTAAAAATGGCCATTCTACCAAAAGCGATCTACAGATTCAATGCAATCCCCATCAAAATACCAATCCAATTCTTCAAAGAGTTAGACAGAACAATTTGCAAATTCATCTGGAATAACAAAAAACCCAGGATAGCTAAAACTATCCTCAACAATAAAAGGACTTCAGGGGGAATCACTATCCCAGATCTCAAGCAGTATTACAGAGCAATAGTGATAAAAACTGCATGGTATTGGTAAAGAGACAGACAGATAGACCAATGGAACAGAATTGAAGACCCAGAAATGAACCCACACACCTATGGGCACTTGATTTTTGACAAAGGAGCCAAAACCATCCAATGGAAAAAAGATAGCATTTTCAGCAAATGGTGCTGGTTCAACTGGAGGTCAACATGTAGAAGAATGCAGATCGATCCATGCTTATCACCCTGTACAAAGCTTAAGTCCAAGTGGATCAAGGACCTCCACATCAAACCAGATACCTCAAACTAATAGAAGAAAAACTAGGAAGCATTTGGAACACATGGGCACTGGAAAAATTTCCTGAACAAAACACCCATGATTTATGCTCTAAGATCAAGAATCGACAAATGGGATCTCATAAAACTGCAAAGCTTCTGTAAGGCAAAGGACACTGTGGTTAGGACAAAAGCGGCAACCAACAGATTGGGAAAAGATCTTTACCAATCCTACAACAGATAGAGGCTTATATCCAAAATATACAAAGAACTGAAGAAGTTAGACAGCAGGGAGGCAAATAACCCTATTAAAAAAATGGGGTTCAGAGCTAAACAGAGAATTCACAGCTGAGGAATGCGAATGGCTGAGAAACACCTAAAGAAATGTTCAACATCGTTAGTCATAAGGGAAATGCAAATCAAAACAACCCTGAGATTTCACCTCACACCAGTGAGAATGGCTAAGATCAAAAACTCAGGTGACAGCAAATGCTGGCGAGGATGTGGAGAAAGGGGAACACTCCTCCATTGTTGGTGGGGTTGCAGACTGCTACAACCATTCTGGAAATCAGTCTGGAGGTTCCTCAGAAAATTGGACATTGAACTGCCTGAGGATCTAGCTATACCTCTCCTGGGCATATACCCAAAAGATGCCCCAACATATAAAAAAGACACGTGCTCCACTATGTTCATCGCAGCCTTATTTATAATAGCCAGAAGCTGGAAAGAACCCAGATGCCCTTCAAGAGAGGAATGGATACAGAAAATGTGGTACATCTACACAATGGAATATTACTCAGTTATCAAAAACAATGACTTTGTGAAATTCGTAGGCAAATGGTTGGAACTGGAAACTATCATCCTGAGTGAGCTAACCCAATCACAGAAAGACATACATGGTATGTACTCATTGATAAGTGGCTATTAGCCCAAATGCTTGAATTACCCTAGATGCCTAGAACAAATGAAACTCAAGACAGATGATCAAAATGTGAATGCAGATCGCTCATGAGAGACACAGCCAGAATACAGCAAATACAGAGGCGTATGCCAGCAGGAAACCACTGAACTGAGAACAGGACCCCTGTTGAACAATCAGAGAAAGAACTGGAAGAGCTTGAAGGAGCTCGAGACCCCATATGTACAGCAATGCCAACCAACCAGAGTTTCAGGGACTAAGCCACTACCCAAAGACTATACATGGACTGACCCTGGACTCTGACCTCGAGGTTGCAATGAATATCCTAGTAAGAGCACCAGTGGAAGGGGAAGCCCTGGGTCCTGCTAAGACTGAACCCCTAGTGAACTAGACTGTTGGGGAGAGGGCAGCAATGGGGGAGGGGTGGAGGGAACACCCATAAGGAGGGGAGGGGGAGGGGGGATGTTTGCCCGGAAACCGGGAAAGGGAATAAAACTAGAAAAGTAAATAAAAAATACTAAAATTAATAATCATAATAATAAAAAAAAAAAAAAAAAAGAATGATTTCTCTTGAAGCCTCAGAACAAGTGCATTTCATGGGAAGATTGCCCTTTGAAGGATGGGATGCTTAAACCAGATTAGCTGGTGAGGACACTGTTCATCTAGGATGTAGTGATTAATTTAGAGATGCATTGATAACTCAATCTTATGCAGTCAGGATTGGGGAAAAAACTTTTTGTGTTTGAGGGATAGCTCCTTTAGTAGTGTTTGCATGAAAACCTGAGTTTGGATTTCCAAACCATGGAGAAGGCTAAGTGTGGCTGCATATGCCCTGTAATCCACATTGAGAGATGGAGACAACAGGACCCTAGTAGGTAGATGGCAAGCCAGTCTAGCCAACTGATGAGCTTTAGGTACAGTAGAAGTTAGGCTTTTGTGATGACTAATATTATCATCTTGGTAGAACCTAGGAGACAAACCACTGGGAATGTCCATGAGGGAGTTTTTAGATTAGGTTAATTGCAATGGGAAGATTCACCCTAAATGTAGGTGGCACTATTTCATGGGCTGCTAACCTGGTTGCATAAAGAGGAGAAAGTGAGCTGAGGACTATCTATCCATCTCTCTTTACTTCCTGATTGTGGGTCTGATGAGACCACTAGTCTCATTGTGGTCTACAAGTTCCTAACATTATGGCCTCTTCACCTTGATGGACTGTACTCTGAAACTTTGGGCCAAAATCAGTCCTTACTTCCTTAAGTTGCCAGATATTTTGTTCAGCAAGTGGAAAAGTAATACAGTTTCTAACATATACCTTTTTTGGGGAGTGGGGAAAGAGGTATACTTAAGCTAACCATTTCTGAACCTCTTCTGAAGATTGTAGAGATTTTGAATCTGAAAAAAGGTTTTATTGGTTTACTCTTATCTTTCTCTTCTCCCCAGTTGCACTGAGCCAAGCAGATAGATATATACTACATGATTTTGATGATGATTTGATCAAGATGATTAATTATCTGGTTAATTATAGGAATTTGAGTGCTGGAGTGACCTGACATAATGTCAAACCAAATCAACCAGGCATTCAGACACAGAGGGAAGCCTTGCAGGACTTTGATGAAATATTGATAGCATCACTGCTAGTGACAAAGCATGACTTCTCCCAGCTGCGGCTGTGACCTTTGAGAGTTAAAAGTCTCCACAGGGATCATTCCTACAGGGCTAGGCCCCCTGCTTTTCAGCAACCAAAGCCACTCACTGGTGGTAGTCATGCTGGGACTTGTGACAGAACACAATGCATAGGTGAAAAGAATGCTAAAATGTCATTGAATGCCTTCAAATTATGCTATGGGGCATTTCCTGGTTTATAACAAGCCTTATTTCCCAGCTCTTTTAAGCCATTTGGAAGGGCTTGAATATATTTTTATTCTCTCATTGTTATAATCTTATTAATATGAAATACTTTTATCTGAAGTTGTTCTCAGGGAGTAGAATCATGTGAATAAGTGATTACCACAACTTAAGAATTATATTTTATTAAGAAGGACTTATTTGAAATTTGAATTTCCATGTAATTTTTTTATTTTTGAGATTATAATATAATTACATTTCTCCCTTTTCCTGCCTCCAACCTCCGTCCCATAAATACATACCCTCTCCACGCTCCTTCAAATTCATGGCTTCTTTCTTATTAATTATTTCGTGGAATCTATATCTACATTCCTAAATAAAGTCAGCTCAGTCTTTATAATGTTACTTGCATGCATGACTTCAAAGCTGCCCATTTGCCATTGGGTAACCAATTGTTGTGCTCTTCCTTGGGGAAGACTACTTTTCCTTGGTTGCCTATAGTCATTTGTGTAAGACTGAAGCTTACGGGCTTTTCTCCATCCACTTTGGCATGTCCATTGGTCTTGTCCTTGTTTAGCTCATATTTGGGCAGTGATGTTGGTAAGACTTTTGACATTAGCCTCTGGGTTTAGCTTCTGACACTATTAGAAGACACAGTCTCACAGCAAACTCCATCATCTCCTGGCTCTTAGAATTTATTAAAGAAGAAATCCACGATTTCATCAAATTCAAAACTTAATTCTATACCTTGATGTATTGGCTAAAAATACTAGGCTATTGAAGAATAGCATATCCCAAAGTGCTCTATAATGGCCCGAGGGACAGTTATTAGGGAATAGATACATAATCTTCCAAAAATAGAAACCTGGAAGATACTTTTTATTTGCTTTTATATTAGTCATTTACTGCTGTGAAATAAATTATTCAGTACTTAGAGCTTAAAATAAAGAACAAGGTATATATATTTTATGGCTTAAGAATTTAGATATGAGGCAAAGGATGTGGCTCAGTAATAGAATATCTTCCTAATGAGTGTATGGCCTTGTGTTCAATCTCTAAAACTGAAAAATAAAGTGAAATAAAAGCAAGAGCAAACACAAATTATGATGCAGCTTAGCTGAGTGTTCCTAGCTCAAGGTTTTTTGTAGGGTGTGATTTAGGTTTTAGCTAGTACCATGATGCCATTCACAGTTTGCTGAATGGGGATGCCATTTCGTGCTTGCTAGCATTATTCTTTGAAGATTGCTGGTTCTAAGTGTTCCTGGTCACATGAAGATATTTATAATAGGGCATGACTTCCATCATAAAGATAATGGGAAGCAGAAAAGGAAGGGAGGAGAGGAAGGGGGGGGAGAGATGCTCATGGTCAAAGGTCAAAGGTCAGAATAACACCAGGAGGCAAAATTTGCTAGAGACTATCTCATTGGTTTCCCATGACAGGTACAGAAAAGGACTGAAACATTTATGTTATAGTTAGGCATCACCACAGTGTTTTATCATTTGGGTAGACATTGACCAGCCTGGTTTTCAACAAGGTCCAAAATAAAGTTTAGAGTCACTCCGAATCTAAGCCTTTATGTGAATATGAATGGTTTGAACAGTGAGTTTCTTAGTTGGGTACCTTCTGACTATTGCCTTAGTAGATTTAGGATGGCATGAAAGCAGATGGATTAAGAAAGATGCCCTATCACCAAAGGAAGGAGACAGCCTTGGTCCTGCCAAGGTTCAACCCCCCAGTGTAGGAGAATATCAGGGCAGGGAGGGAGGGGTGGGTGAATGGGTAGGGGAACACCCTCATAGAAGAAGGGGAAGGGGGACAGGATAGGGGGTTTATGGATGGGAAACCAGGTAAGGGAATAACATTTGAAATGTAAATAAATAAAAAAACTGATAAAAAGAAAAGAAAAAAAGATAAAAAAGAAAAAAGATGTTCTATAAGAGACAACATGTGAAGCAGAATTTGAAAGAGAGAGACGGGATAATGGAGATAACAGAGCTGGGATAGGAAGAAAAATCGCTGGAGGAGGAACAGTGTGAATATTGTTTCAGAGGAAGATTAGAGAACATGTTTAGAGTTAACTCACTGGAAGGTCAATCTTGATGTTTATGGAGATGTTGTGGAAATGAGTTCTGATGAGGGTTCCTCCCACATTCTCTTCATTGTTGTTTCATTTTGTTGCTGTTGTTGTTTTTCCTAAGCCACATTGGAGGAGGTCTCATTTTGGAAGCACAGCCTTGATATTCTGCAGAGTTAAGGGTCTCAATGCTTATTTCAGGAAAATTACTTTAGAGCTAACTCAGATCTCAAGTACCAAAGATGAATTATAAATTCTCATGTTAAAATATTCCTCAATATATTCATTATCCAGTATATTACCCAATTATTCAAATCTGACTGCTAACTTCTTTATGTCTGGCTTTCTCTTGCTATTCTTGTCTTGAATCCATGGAAAGACAGCTGAGTCCAGGGATTTTTTTTTTCTCTCTTCCCACTTACTGTATTAATCTTGTTAGAAGGTAGTAAGTACACTTATTGACCTAATTTTTTTGTGTTAAGCCCCAGCTTATAAATGTCGTACCACTTCTTAATAATATCACCACTAAATGATGACGCTTTGATCAAATCCCTTCTCACAATGATCAGAGAACTATGCAGAAGAGAAGGTAGAAAGATTATAAGAACTGGGGCTGGCATGTGGATGACTTCAATGAAACATTGTCTTCCAGACACAAGAAACTTATACACATAGGAACTTTCAGATACTACGGTAGCATGAACAAGGTCTTCACAGTTCCTAATCATATGGGGTCACACTACTGAGAGGAGAAGGTGGACACAAGCTCCCATTCCTAACCAAGAAGCTATCTTTAATTAACAACCACTCCCAAAAGAAAAATTAGTTTTCTCCACTGGAATCTCACTGGGCCTACTAACCATATTTAAGACTAGGCCCCAATGCCCAGTAGTAGATGGCTGGCACAGAATTAACTCAATGGTATTTTGTAGATTATTTGTCTACACCTGTCTCATATGGCTTTGTTTCAACTGTTTTTGTCTTACTGGACTTTTGCTTATATATCATAATTTCCTATTTTGTGTTTTTATGAGTTTTGCTTGTGTAGGCTTTCTGTGTCTTTTTTCTTTCTTTTCCTTCTCTTCTGCCTGTTTGTTTTCTAAATAGAAAGAAAGAAATTGTATGGAGATGGAGTTGGATGTTTGAGAAGGTGCGGAGGATTTGAGAGGAGTTGCACAGGGCAACAATGATCAGAATATATTGTATGAAAAATTTTATTTTATGAATATATATATATATATATATATTCTCCATACTGAGGACCAAACTTCCACATATGAACACTTAGGGGATACACTCAGACTATATACAAACATGTCACCAAAATAGAAATAGAGGTTCAATACTCATGGGTAACTAGAATTCCTATTATACATAGATGAGGGTGAAACCTCTACATTTGGGTTACCTAATTCTCTCTTTCAGAAACAAAAAACCAACCAACCAACCAACCAACCAATTAACAAACTAACCAACTAACCAACCAACCAACTGATCAACCAGACAAACTTAAGTTATAAAGCAAGGAAGCATGCAGACAACAAGCAAACACAATATTCATCTAACATTCACAAAACCCAATGTGTTAATTAAAAGTATTTCACACTAAACATTTGACTTCTAAACAAGAAAATAATGTAGTCCAAATCAGACAAGAAATGGTTTTTAAAAATTTCCCTAAAGATTTATTTATTTTTATGTTATATGTTTGGATGTTTGCCTCTACATGTGTCTATGTACCATGTGTGCATAGTGGCTACGGAGGCCAGATGAAGGCATTGGTCCATGAGGAACTGGAATTACAGGTAGCTATTAGCTGCTCTATGGGTGATAATTCAACTTGGGTCCTCTGAAAAAACAGCCAGTGTGCTTTATTGCTTAGTCATCTGTCTAGCTCCCTTGTGTTATTCTAAGAGCAACAGTTTTTCTAGAATAAGTAAATATTAAGAAAGGAGGCTTACCAGCAGCTGACTGAGACAAATGCAGATACAGCCAACCACTGGATTGAGGTCAGAGAGCTCTATAGAAGAGTTAGGGGAACGACTGAAGGAGCTGAGGGGAATTGCAACCCTATAGGAAGAATACCAGTGTCATCTAACCCGGACTCTTCAGAGTTCCCAGAGACTAAACCAAACACCAAGGAACATACATGGGATGCTTTGTGGCCCTGAGCACATGTGTAACAAAGGACTGCCTTGTCTAGCCTCTGTGGGAGAGGATGTGCTTAATCCTGTGGAATCTTGATGCCCCAGGGAAGAGAGATGCTAGGGGCAGGGTGACGTGGGAGCGGGAGTGGGAGCTCCCTCTCGGAGGTGGGGAGGGGAAGGGAGTGAAGAACTCAGGGACAGTGGACCAGGAAGGGGGTAACTTTTGAAATGTAAATAAATAAAATAATAAAAGAGAAAGGTCTCAGAAAAGACTTTGCTAAGAGTTTTAGAGTATATTTGTTACATTTCTCAAAGAGTTCTCTTAAGACCTATTTGTGATAGGTAGATTACTATAGAGTTCACCTTACAAAGGAGAGTAAGAGAACTCTATGAGACTGAGAGATAGGACTGACTGGAATGGGGTCCAGATACTGATTCAGGGTTGTTATGCAGTGCAGACTCTTATACTACAGCAGCCAGACTGACTCTGGCTTTCCCTGTGGCTGTGAATAAGTTGTTATAAAACATGACCTCAGCAGTAGCTATGTCTGGCTCAGTCTGGGAACTTCACAAATTAGAAGGGTGTATGAAAATGTTCTCTTAATGAGCTAATCACCATGCATTCAGCTGCTTCAAACAGAAGGCTTAGTGTCCTGTCTTTGAATGGTGCATTTTAGCCCTTGAATAGTACCTCCATGTTCCCAAAAATCTTCCTGATGGCACTTCCAGGAATGAGACTCTGACTTCTTTTTACTTTCTGTATGAAAGGACTTTTATTCCCTTCCTTTTAGGGTCTTTGGTCCAGCTGTTTTGGCATCTGCACTAGAGTTTTAAGCTGGTTCAGGCAAAGAGGCAGGACTGAGTTCCACACAAAGAGGCCATCTCTGTCTTGTCTAGTTTTGTATTCTCTGTTAGTCCACAACTTGGTATATAATGTTCATCCTTAATACATTTGTTGAAGAAATAAAAAATTGAAAGCTAAATAGGTAGCTTCAAGTGAGATTATTACAGTATAATCATAGACACAAGAGTTGAACGAGAATATTTAGACTCAGATTTAGAGTAGGAAGAAAACAGAAATTTAAACAAACTGAATGTTCATCTTGATTTCTTGTTGGAGGGAGCTAGAGAAAACCATTTAATCCCACTTAAGACCATTTCCTTCCTTTGGAAAAGAAGCTAACCATATGGAATGGGTTCTTAGACATACTGCCAGGGTTAGATAACATAAGTAAAAGTATTTTGCATCATTTGGGAACTAGGTATCTGCAAACAGAGATTGAGGAAAGAAGATAGCTAACTAATGTGAGTTAAAGGAGCACCAAGTAAGGAATCATTGTCCAGTTGCTTGATTCTAATTTACTGGAAGATAGGCTGGAGTTATAGAGGATAGTGATGGTAGGGAGGTAAGGCCATTGGACTTCTTGACTGAAGGAATATGGTCCAGGCAGCTAAGTCAGCCAAGAGGCACTCCCAACAAGTTGGCTTTGTGGTCAGGGAACATGTTTACCCTGACATCACAAGTTCATGAGAGACAGTATGTGGGAAAAACCAGGATCTGTAGTCTCTGGGTTTGTGGTTTCCTAGACTGCTATCTGGTTGAGATATGAGATGTGAAAAGACAGGGTTAAAGTAGCTTTGGGGTTTATTTTGGGGCACACCTTCACTAGTCATTTTATTTTGGGAATGTAAGAGGGTCAAGATAGTCACAAATCCAGTTTTTGAGGTCCTAGTTTCATCCTCAGAAAGTGCCAGCCATGCACACTGGAGGCTAAGTAGGGGCAGCCATAAAAGGCTTCAGTGACTCAGGAAGGCCAGAAGATGCATGGTCCCGAGGCTTCATAGAATCCTGGGCATCTGTGGTACAGGATAAAATGGCCTGCAGTACTGTTCTGTTTATAAGAACATAAACTTTGGAGTCTAACCTAAGGTAAATGTAGATGCCAGCTCTCATTAACAGCTCAATACTAGGATTTTTGCAGCTTGATGCCTTCATTCACAGAACAGAAAAAAACTAGTTGCTTGCTTGATCATTATTAGCAAATTTTATATATCAGATTCAGTGTCATTGGTTGCTGTGGTTTAGCTTGAAACAGGCTTTTATGACAATAGTCAGTTGTCATCTTAAAAACTGTCACGTATGAGTCATTCCCTGAGAATTTATTAGAAATACTATGTTATTTCTAATACTTCAGTTCTGACTCATTATTGAGTGAACACTCATAGAAGCAGCCTGTCTAGGAGAAAATGTAATTTCAACAACAGTGAAATGCCTCTTCAGGTCCAAACTGTGGCCTACAGATTCATCTGCTACAAAGGGAAGACAGAATAGAGTTTATCTGGGTTCAGCTTTGTCTGGCCTTTTGATGATGTAACATGACATTGTCATCTACAAGTCTGAAAACCACACAATCAAGTTATAAAAAATTCTCATGATAAACATAACAGGAATATTAATTTGCTTTGATCAAGTGCATCTCACTTGCCATTCCCTCAAGCTCCTTTGCCACCTATGCCACTACCTTTCTCTCCAAACTTCATAGACTTCTGAAAGCCCTCTAATTGTCTTAATATTGCCAGTGTGATTACAGGTATATGGCAATATAGTCATGTCAATTGTCCTAGATTATGGGAAATGGTGACTTTATGATTTTGTGTTGGACCATTCATGGCTATCCGAGGCTGCATGTACTTAGAGGAACCAGTTACAAGATTTGGAGTCAGTTGAGTTGTGTTCTCCACAACACAACTCCAACTCCAATTCTAAGGACTTAACCTTCAACCTCCAGTATCTCAGAATGTAACAGTAATGTTATTAGGATGTGATCTAATTCAATAAGACTGATGTCCTTATAAAAAAGAAAAATTGGAAATAACTATGTATGTAACAAAAACAGATTAGAACATAAAAGCAATCATCTGTAAGCCAGGAAGAAGTCTCAGATCCTCAGAGGCTCTCAGAAAGAACTAATCTAACCAACACCTTGGTTTCAGATTTCTTTGTATGTCTTTGGTAACTGTGAAACAATATATTTATGATGTTTAAACTATCATGTCTTTAGTACTTTATATGATCCTCCCCCAAAAATACTAATTACCAACCACTAAATAACACTGTGCTTTTCCTTAGGTCATAGGTGTTATCCTTCAAAGGGTAGCATGACTAGGGATAGGTAACAGAGTTCCACATCTAGAGTTTACTTTTATGCTTTGGATAATTAAGCTTACAGAAGGATTTTAATCCAGCAATATGGCTGCTATGTCAAGGAATCACGTCCCAAAACATTCTAGGTCTATATGATTTGGCTGAAATGCAGACAAAGCCTGGAGCACAGTATATGATCTAGTTGGGATATAGACATGCCCTAAGTACGTACTTTAACCCCGAACATTAGAAGTAAGGTTAGTTTGTTGAAGGAAGCCGCCATGTTTGAAAATGATGTCTAATTGAGTGGCAGACAATGTGACAAATCAAAGAAAGATATGACAGAATGAGTCAGAAATAAGATATGCCCAAGTCTCATGAGAGCAGTAAAGAAAAGAGGAGTTATTTAAGCACAGTGCAGGAAGAGTCAGTCAATTCTGTTCAGTCAGTTGACTTGAGTCCATCAGTAGGGAGTCAGTGCAGTGAATTCAGTGCAGTGGAGCTGAGTTCATTCATGAGTTCACGCAGTTCAGTGCAGGTCAGCAGAGGCAGGTGAAGCCAGAGAAAAAGGAGCCAGAAGAATAGAACAAATTTCCAGTTAGTTTGAGGCTAAGCAGAACAATTCAGTGAGAAACTGAGAGAAGCCTGACTGAATCAGTCAATATGGAGAGGAGTTTGAGCCAGAACAACTGAGTTGAACCAGCCAGCCAGAGTTCAGAAAAAACTAGAAAGCAGTCCACTTCTGAGATGACAGTTACATCTGGCAAGTAGAAGTTACATTTATAGAGCTAAGACTCCAAAAAGTGTTTTTTAGGGCATGTCCTCTAGGCAGAGAAGATTGTTGACTCACGCTAAACTTAGGAAATAACAACATTAACATCTGCTTTTAGGATGGGAAAGATTGTGTGAAATAGCTAGCCTTAGTCATCAGATACTTTTAAAAGAAGCAAACATGCTTTAATAATTCATAATAATTACAACAGTCCCCACGTTATATATTCCACTGTAAGTCACTGAGGCATTTGTGTTTATGACTAGGCAGAATATTAATTATTTATGCACAAATATTATATTCTGCTTACTAAGTGAAATATTCTTTAAATAGTATTCTTTTTTAAAAGTATTATCTTTACACATCCATTGAAGATTGTTTCCAGGATCATTTGTACTTAAAAATCATGAAGGCCCATGTTATTTAAAAAAAAAAATACTTTGATTATATTTTAAACAATGGCTTTAGTTGGAATAGAATTATATGACCTTTTGCTCCTCTCAGTTACCTTCTCTCAAAGCACTCCCATATTCCTTCTCAAGTTGATGGCTTCTTTTAAAAATTATATTTGTTACATGGATATGTGCATGTGCATGTGCGTGTGCGTGCGTGCGTGTATAAATATATAAAAATAGAACCTTCTGGGTTTGTTTTTGTTGTTTGCATATATATGGTGGTAGGTAGAATATGCGTAGCCTAGGGAGTGGCACTACTAGGCGGTGTGGCTTTGTTGGAGTAGGTTGCGGCCTTGTTAGAGGAAGTGTGTCACTGTGGGGGTGGACTTTGAAGCTCCTCCCAGTGCAAAAGAGTCAGTCTTCTCCTAGCTCCTAGCTCCCTTCTGATCAAGATGCCAGACTTCTCTTCTCCTGCACCACATCTGCCTGGGCACTGCTATGATGATAATGGGCTGAACGTCAGCCTGAGCCACCCCCAATTAAATGTTGTCTTTTATACTTAAGGAACGGCCATTCAGAGCCTGGCCCACATGTGGCCCATCTATATACAGTCACCAAAACTAGATAAGGTTGATGAAATGCTGAAAGGGACCGGATATAGAGCTCTTCTGAGAGACATATCCAGAACATGTCCAATACAGAGGTCAGTGCTAGCAGCAAACCACTGAACTGAGAACAGGACCCCCTTGGGGGGAATTAGAGGAAGGATTGAAAGAGTTGAAGAAGCCTGCAACCCCATAAGAACAACAATGCCAACCAACCAGAGCTTCCAAGGACTAAACCACTACCCAAAGACTATACATGGACTGACCCATGGCTCCAACTGCATATGTAGCAGAGAATAGCCTTGTTGGGGCACCAGTGGAAGGGGAAGCCCTTGGTCCTGCCAAGGTTGGACCCACAGGACAGGGGAAAATGGCGGGGCAGTAAAGGGGATGTATGGGGGGAATACCCATATGGGGGAGGGGGAGGGAGAGGGGAGAGAATGGGGGCTTGTGGACAGGAAACCAGGAAGGGGAATAACATTTGAAATGTAAGTAAAGAAATATATCTAATAAAAAAATTAAAAAAACAAAACAAAACAAAAAGAAAGAGTTGCCTTTGTCAGGGTGTCTCTTCTCAGCAATCTAAACCTAAGACATATGGTTTTAAGGTTCAATATTCTGTATTGGACAACCAGTAAGGGTGTTCATACCTGGGGGAAGCCAATTTCCTTTTATCAGCAATCGATAGATGCCTGTAGTTCTTTTTATAAGGTTGGGATCTCATAGGAATTTCTCTTTTCATGTTAGCATGTTTATTGATATTGCTATTGCTCTGGTCTTGTTTCTGTAGCCATTTCTAGGACAGACTGTTTTACAGCAGACTTTCTGGTGCTCTTGTATTCTTCCTGCTTCTACATTGTTCCTTGAGCCATGGATGCAGGATATGTGATATAAGTATATCTCTGAGGGCTGGGTTCCCCATGATGGGTTGATCTCTGCATTGTGCAAACTTATTATTATTATTTGTGATGATCTCCAATGGCTGTAAAGAAAAGCTTCACTCATGAGGGAGGTAAATACTCTTATCTATTGGCATAAGAATAAGATTTAAATTATAGTAAAGAATTATACTGGTCTAGCTATAGATACAATTTTTAAATACAATGATGAAGTGTTTGCCTATAACCTACCATTTATATATTTTAGTTAATTTCTGGATTGCTTAATAACACAATATACAATGTTTATGCCATAAAAACAGCTGATATAATGTATCATTTCAAGAAAAATGCCAAGAAAAAAGTGTAGATGTTCAGTAGATGTGCAATTGTTTCCAAGATTGAAAATAAAGTTTTTTAATACAACATATTCTTTTTTCCTTTTTTTTTTTTTCCCATTGATTTATTTATTCATTTTACAACCCGATTGCCGCCCCCTTCTCCTGGTTCCCTCCTTCACAAATCCCTCTCCTATATACCCTCTACCTCTTCTCTGAGAGTGTAGGGCCTCTGGTTAACCTCCCACCCTGGCACATCAAGTTTCTGGAGTGTTAGGCCCACCCTCTTGCACTGAGGCCAGACAAGGCAGCTGAGTGAGGGGAATGGATGACCCAGACAGGCAACAGCTTTAGTAATAAAATATATTCTGATCATGGTTTCCTCTCCCTCATCTCCTCAGAGATCTCTACTTTCAACCCATCCATAATATCTGAATAAAAGACCAATAGAGTAAATGGTTTCTCTAACAACTCAGTTGTGTCATGTGATGTTTTCCTGGGAACTATTTTATGAGAAGGCATGTGATGCTTTGCTGAAGCAGACATATGTGAGGATCTTTTGCTGAGAACAGACATGGGGTGTTTTTCTGGAACTGTCTCGTGAGAGGGCATGTGATGCTTTGCTGAAACAAACACTTGAGAGGGCATGTGTGTTTAGAAAGAGTATAAATAAAATCTCACAGACAATGAGGGATGCTCTTGTACTGGCTCACCTTGCAATGCTCTGCTGGTCTTCACTGATCTTCATGAAGTTGTGACTTCACTGAGAAAAAAATCAGCAAGGAACTTCATGTGGTTTTCCAGCTGCTTCTGGCTGCTTCTGAGTATTCACGCAGTTCAGCAGAGACTCATGGTTTTTTTTCTGGATTGAATCGCTGTTACTGATTAGTGCTTGGTGTTGGATGATTGGACTGGAATGCCACTACTGATTCATGGTTGATTTTTTGGACTGGACTGCTGATAGCCTGACAACAAAGATAGAAACAGTTCCAAAGAACTACTTCTAAACAGGCCCACATCCTCCTTGTCCATTAACCATCTTCTGCTACCTCTGCTCAGTGGGCTAGAGGGGAGGTTGAAGCATTTAAGAACCCTAATTATTTCATGTGAATGCACTGTTGATGTCTTCAGACACACCAGAAGAGGACACTAGATCTCATTGCAGAAGGTTTTGAGCCACGGAGGGAGGGGAATAAAATCTGGAGTGTAAAAATAAAAAAATTTAAAAAAAGAACTCCAATTAAAGAAAAAATTGGAGAAGCTAAACCTGCAGTGAAAAGCGTCAAAGCAATGCAATAGGAGACCAAGGTACATCTCTGAGATACCCATGGGCTCATTGTGTGTTGTCTGTCTCCTGCTGGGCTTGGGGCTGCCCTTAGGTGTGGTTTGTATACCCAGTAAGACTTAAAGAAGCTAACTTTTTCCTTTTTGAACAATTGTCAATTAGAAATGGCATCTTGGTTGGGGATAGGAGATTGTGTTTATTTCCTACTTCAGTGAGTTGACTCTATCTGATTTAGACCTGTGCAGGTCCTATTTATGATATTTCAGTCTCTGGATTCAAATGTATGTCAGTGTAGTTGTTTCTAGAAGGCCTTGTTTCTCGGTGTCTTCCATTCTCATTGACTCTTTTTTTTTTTTTTCAGTATGAAAATTTGCTTTTAGTTTTTTTTTCTCCATCTTTATTAAATTGGGTATTTCTTATTTACATTTCAATTGTTATTATTACCTTTCCCAGTTTCCAGGCAAACATCCCCCTAAACCCTCCCCTCCCCTTCTATATGGGTGTTCCCCTCCCCATCCTCCTCCTATTACCGCCCTCCCCCCAACAATCACATTCACTGGGGGTTCAGTCTTGGCAGGACCCAGGGCTTCCCCTTCCACTGGTGCTCTTACTAGGATATTCATTGCTACCTATGCAGTTGGAGCCCAAGGTCAGTCCATGTATAGTCTTTGGGTAGTGGCTTAGTCCTGGAAGTTCTGGTTGGTTGGCATTGTTGTTCATATGGGGTCTCAAGCCCTTCATTGACTCTTAAAATCTTTCTGTTTCGTCTTCTGCAAAGTTCTTTGAGCCCTTAGGGGAGGGATTTGATGAAGAAATTCCTTTTAGGACTGAATGTTCCAAAGTCTCTTTGCAACTGTCTAGCTGTTGGGTCTCTGTATTACTTCCCATGTATTGTAGGAGGAAGCTTCTCTGATGATGGCTGAGTGAGACACTGATGTATGACGGCAGCCTAATGTAATTAGGAATAATTGTATTGCTTTAGTAGAACAATAGTATTTGCTTTTATCTCATGTCCTCAGGTCTCATCTTAAGTTCTTGGCCACTCTAGCAGTGCCAGGCATGGGTTCCATCTCATGAAGTGGGCCTCAACTTCAGTCAGAGTGTGGTTGGCCCCTCCCAGGATGTTTATGCCATTATTGTACCACTGTGGTATGAAGGTAGGTCATCATTGACAGACTGATGTGTAGATGGGCTGGTGTTTACCTTTCTTATGTAGTAGTATGTAGAGTACCATGAACCATAGTTAGTAAAGATGAGGCTCTAATTAGGCTCCAGCTCAACATTTCCATTTTTAATGAAAGTGTTGTCTTCAGTAATAGGGCCTTGCTATCAGGTTTTGGAGAAAGCCAGTGGCTTTGGTTTGTTTGGGGGTTTCCATGGGCACTTTTGGACAACCACTCAATTAGATGTAACCCATTCCTCGCACTTGAGGATTCACTTGGCAAGATATGTCTAGTTAGGGCTTTCTCTTCCCTTATTTGGTGACTCTATTTAGATACCTTTCATGCATGTATATATTTTAAAAAGCTTCTATTTTAGTAGGTTTCTGTAAGACCCCTCAAATGTGAGTCTTTCCCAGGACCTGACCAATACAGATGTGAATGCTAACAGCCAACCATCAGACTGAGCACAGGGACCACAGTGGGGGAGTTAGGGGAAAGATTGAAGGAGCTGAAGGGGTTTGCAACTCCATAGGAAGAACTACAATATCAACTAACTTGATCCCCCAGAGCTCTCAGAGACTAAACCACCAACCAAAGAGTGGACTCATGACTCTAGCTGTATATGTAACAGAGGATTGCCTAATCTGACATCAAGGGGAGGGGAGGCCCTTGGTTCTGTGGAGGTTCAATGCCCTAGCATAGGGGAATGCTAAGGTGGTGAGGCGGGAGTGGGTGGGTGGGTAGGGAAGCACCCTTATAGAAGCAGGGGGAAGGGGAATGGTACAGGGGTTTACAGAGGGGAAACAGGGGAGATAACATTTAAAATGTAAATAAATAAATAAAAAAACAACAGAAAAGACCTCTTACATATCCCTTTGAGTTATCTGTCCATCCCTGAACTACCACTCTTCTGCTCATCTTTCTCTCTCTTCTCATCCAATCCTCCTGTTCTAGTCTGTCTCCTGTGTCCCTCTAACTATTCATCTTATTTTCCCTTCCCTGAGAGATCCTCACCTCCTACCTTGTTCTTTATACCTAACTTTTATGGTTACACTGATAGTAGCATGCCTATTGAAGGCTTAAAAGCTTAGCATTCATGTATAAGAGAATATATGTATATTGATCTTTTTTGGTCTTGGTTACCTCACTAAGGATGATTTTTTTCCCCTAGCATTTCCTTTCCATTTACTTGTGAATTTAATTTAGAAAGGATGTTAATAAAGGTGAATAAAGTAACATTCCATTGTGTAAATGTATTACATTTTCCTGATCTATTTATCTGTTGAGGCCAAATTATTTTTATAATCAAGTCTAGTTATTTTCATCTCCAAAAAGGACCAATTTTGAAGAAACAGTAATACATGGTTTTAAGGCTAGCTAATAGCAGTGCAGTAGTAAATAAAATTGCCTCTCAATAAAACAGAACAGGCATATTTGCTGATGGAAAAATGGCAGGAAAATATGTCAACCATAACAACAAATTGAGTTTTTAACTAAGAATATTCAATTCAGAATATTCAATGATGAAGTGACTATATTTTCAAGACTGTATCCGTAAGACTGGATAGCAATAAAGAAAATATTTGGGAGCTGGGGAGATGGCTCAACAGCTTGCTACTATTCCAGAGGAAAGGAGTTTGGTGGCTCACAACTGCTTGTAACCACAGCCCCAAGGTATCCAACATCTTCTTCTGGTAACTATAGGCACCTGCATAAATGTGCCAATACCCCCCCCTCTCAAATACATAACAGTAATATAAACCTTAGAAAGGAAAGCAGCGAAACTGAACACTTATTCTGGCCTACACACCTATATTAATATACTCCAATTGGGAGAAAATATTCTAAATTGTGTGTATATTGCATGAATATTCTGTGTAATATCTATGTTTATGTCTGAAAACAGCATATTTAAAACACATAAATAATTTCACAGCCACCAGATGGCTGGTGGTAGACTTTTTCCAGTGTGCTCAGTCCTGGGATCAATTCCTAATACTGCTTAGAGAAGAATACTTGTTACAAGGGATCATAAGTGAATAGTAGAAGCTGGTGATGTCTCCCTCCCCCAAGATGTTATGGTTAGGGCAGTCTTGTCTTTTCCCATTTGGAGAAAGATTTATTTGCATGTCAGAGAAGAAACAAGGCTTATGTCAATAGACAGGCAAACAAGTTTCCAGTAATATTATGTAAAACTAGAGTGTCCTAATTTTGGAATTGATTTCCTGGAATGCACTCTGCTTCATTGTCCGGTACCAGCTGATTTATCTGGTTAGTGGTAGGGTTGTGACTGACTTTTCCACATTCCTGCCTCTGCTTATGAGTTTAGACCTTCTGAAAATATTGGGAAATGTAACAAGCCACACCCTATACTCCTCTTGCCACTCCCTGTGATTTTACTTACTACTAAGACCCCAGAAAGGAGTTAGAATAAGTGTTTTCAGTTACTTCATTGAGTTGCTGGGTGGCCTGACGATTGATAACTATTCTTCAAACTCTACTATGTTCCTTTTTCCAAATGCAAGAACACCAGTACATATTTTACTTCCATATTTAATCCTGGTCTCCTATCTATGTTATACTTTTTGGGAGACGATAGTTAAGTGACAGAAAGCATCAGTTTTTGGAAAATACTTCTGCTATGTAGCATCAAATATGTATTTAGTTTTGTTTTCCTACAATGTAGACCCTTCATGGTGTATGTGGGTAGATTGGTGGAGACTTGAACTGTATTCATCAGGAATGAAGTTGATATGCATTTCCTTGATGTTTATGTCAGTTTCCTAATTTCTTACAGGAACTGTTAGGAAATAGGAATATGTTCCTCTAGTATTCCAATATCTGTGAGGACCTATTCTTATATCTCTTTTTCCCCCTTTCCCAATATATATTTACCAAGGACATGATTTCACATTTCACTTTACGATATCAAGCAGAATAGTTGTAGGAAAATGTGAACAGTAACAATGCACTCAAGAGAAGAGCACATGACCCCTTTGAACATCAGTGTCTACATAATAGGAATATTCAGGCAAAATTGATTAAACACTTCTCATAAATTTGCTTTAACTTTATTGTTTGATGGCAGATGCTTAGAAACAGAAAACTCATTGAAATGCACGAAGGTGGGGCTGGAGAGATAGCTTAGCAGTTAAGCAGGCATTTGCAGAACACTCAAGTTCAGTTTTCCAGCACCTACATTAGGTGGCTTACAGCTTCCTTTAACTTGGGCTCCAGAGGATCTGATGCTTTTTCCTGGCACCTTTTGGCATCAGCATACTTGTGGTATACAATTTCCCACACACATACCTACAATTACAATCAAATAAATCTTTTCACAAAGCACAAAAGCAACACTGAACACATTTTTCAGAGAGCATGGATGAACATTATTTTATTTATTTGAGTTTTTTTTTATATCTGTTAAGTACAATTGACATAATGAAATAATGCCTTTGAGCCATGTGCCACTCGACATGTGCCATGATATCTGAAGCTGAGAAATAGGTTGCTTGATAAATTTTGTTGAGTTATAAATAGATGTTCAAATTATAACCATTTCTTACTCATCTTTTTAAAGGCTTCTATTACATCTTGGTTCCTCAGACTATAGATCAAGGGGTTCAACATGGGAATAATTATGCCATAAAATACAGAAGCTGCCTTTTCTTGCTCTTGAGATTCATTGGTATGCGGGTGTAGATACATATAGGAGAGAGTCCCATAAAAAATGGTGACTGCAGTCAGGTGGGAGGCACATGTGGAGAAGGCCTTTTTCCTTCCTGCAGCAGAAGACATCCTTAGGATAGCAGCCAAGATATATATGTAGGAAAAGATGACAACCAGCACAGTGCTCATGAGGTTGAACCCCACAAAGACTGTCAGTAGCAGGATACTGAAGTCAATACTGGAGCACGATAGGGCAAGAATGGGAGGTTCATCACAGAAAAAGTGATTGATGGCATTGGAATTGCAGAAGTTCAGTGAGAATGTAAAACTTGTGTTTACAGAAGCATTTAGGAAGCCCATGGTATATGAACCAACCAGCAGCAGAATGCACAGTCTCTGGGACATGATTATGGGATAGCGCAGTGGGTTACAGATGGCCACATAGCGGTCCACAGCCATAGCAGCCAGGATGAAGCAGTCGATGGTTGCAAAAGTACCATAGGCTAGCAGCTGTAACATACATCCTATGTAGGAGATGGATGCTTTTGTCTCTATGAAGTTTTTTAACATCTTGGGGGTAATAGCTGAGGTATAACAGAGATCGACAAAGGCTAGATGTTGTAGGAAAAAGTACATGGGGGTGTGGAGGGAAGAATCAAATTTGATGAGCAGGATCATGCCAATGTTACCCATGAGTGTGGCAACATAGATCATTAGAAATATTATGAACAGAATGTGCCAAGATTTGTGCTGCCCAGCAAATCCCAGAAGAATAAATTCAGTCACTCTGGTGCCATTACTTTGTTCCATGGTTGGTAAAACTAATATAAAAATCAGCTGAAGAGTTGCAAGAAAGAAGAGTAGAGAAGGCTGAGGACATTATCCCTGAACATATCCCACAATGTTTAGTTTCAAAATAAGATTAAACAACTTTCTGTGATACAACACATGCTGGTTTTAAAGGACAACATGAAGATCTAGGTGTAGTGGCTCAGATCTGCAATCCCAGAGCTAGGGAGGTAGAGGTAGGAAGATTCAGGACCAACTGGGACCCTGAGACCAAACAACAAAGCAAGAACAACAAAACGAAATGACTAATATGTGGTGTGTCAGCTTATACAGTTCCATGTAGAGTCTGGAGAATGGTCACCTAGAACACAGTGTCTGTGTTTTCAGGGGCAGACAAGTGTGCCATAATGACATCAGCAAAGATAGAAAGAATAGCTTATTTAGTTATTTATCTAATAGAGGGTAAGTTATATATGTGGTTGTTGTGCATGTGTGTTCACTCCTGTGGACACATGTGGAGGCCAAATATTGACCTCTGGGGTCTTCTTCCATTGCTATTCTCATTATTATTTATGCTATGTTCTCAATGAACTCAGAGCTTGCCAGTTTACATAGACTGGGAGTAACAATACGCTCCTAGGACCAGCTCCCTAGTGTTAGGATTATAGAGGAATGTTGCTATTCTTGGCTTGACATTTTTTTTAATTAAAAAGTTTAAATTGTGTGTACGTGCATGTGTGCATGTGTGTGTGTGTGTATCTGCATGTCCAAGCTTCTCTGTGTGGATGTGGAGGCCCGAGGTCACTAACAGGTGTTTTCTTGTATTGCTATCCAGCTTATCTTGTGACTCAGGGTCTCTCACTGGATGTAAATCTTGTTAGTTTGGCTACATTACCTGTCTAGGAAGCCCCTAAGATCTTCTTGCCTCCACTCTAGTATCAAGGCGCATCATTGTGCCTGGCTTTCATGTTGGTGCTGGGGATCTGAACTTGAGTCCTCATGCCTGTGCAGCAAGCACTTTAACCAGGTATTCACATCTCCAGCCCCAAAACATGCTTGTATTTAACTACATTTTCTCTTATGTTCTTTATATTTTAACCCAAACACTCTAGTTTACTTATACCTTAACTTTAGATCTGAGAACTCTGACTTCTTAGGGTTCTATGTGGTCTTGATTCTCTATATTCTCTCATCCCCCACTTTCCTTCTGTTATTGTGCTCTGGCAGTCATGACTCATGGCATGTCAAGTAGTTTATGAAAGTCTTTATACATGTCATGTGCTCATATTTTCTCTCATTCTCAATGTACTGTATCCAATATTTTCATAGAGTAATAAAAGGTGGGTTTCAGTGTTGTTAGAAGTCTACCATAGTTTTAAATGGTCTGTTCCAATTCCTTATTCACACCATAGAGGTTTGGAAGCACAGTGGGATGCTGATCCATGGACCAATCTTTGAGTAGCTCTGCCTAATGATGTCTCTCTTTCACAATTACCTATATACTTTCCTAGGGATGGAGAGCCGATCACAAGCCATTCTTTTTCTGAGACATGTTCCCAAAGACAAAGTTAATTGCCTTTGAGTGCAATGTGCTTGCACTGAGCTTGGCTGAGCATCTTCTGATGACTTTTGTTATTGGTGCACAGGTTACCAAGGGGTCTAGGGAGTCTCATGGTCTCACTCTCAGGTGGACATAGGTTTTTGCTGCTTCTATTCTGGGGTTGAAAAATAGGTAAATTAATGTCTCATCTTTCTCACTTTAAATATGAATTAATTTGCCCACTCTCATATTATTCTACTTTTCTACAAATTGGCCGATGACATTTAAGATAATATCTAACCAGAATGTTATCTATAAAAAAATCCTTGATTTGAGTTTCGCATGGATTAAAGATTTTCAGAGATTATATCTTTCAGATCGTGTGTTTAATGTGATTTTTTGTTTCCTTATTTTTTTTTAGTATCTACATGTGTGTGCATGCCTTCATGCCTGTGCACACATATGGAAGCTAGAAGCAGATCTTGGGAATTGTTTATCGGTCGCCATTTACCAATTTCAGAGACAGGTTTTCTTCTCTCGTTGGCCTGAAGCTCTCTGAGTGGTCTAAGTCAACTGACCAGAGAGCTCACGGATCTGTGTGTTTATTTCCCTATCCCTGAATTACAGGTTTGTACCACTATACCTACCTATGTGTTTTTTCTTTTTCCTGAGGGTTGAACTCACATTTTATACTCACATAGCAAGCCCTTTACCTTCTGTGGTGGGCCTTAGCAGCCTCAGTATTTATTTGTTATTTTAAAGAAAGTGGACATTGAAGAGAGGGAATGATAGGAGTTGGTATGTGTGACCTTTTTATTTTCAATTAATTAAATATTTTTAAATGATTTTTTTATGTATAAGTATTTTGCCTGCATGTATGAATTACAAGCACATGTGATGTTCACAGAGTGTTGGATTCCCTGAAACTGGAGTGATGGACAGTTGTGAGCCTTCATGTGGGTACTGGCAACCAAACCTGGGTCACTTGCAAGAGCATTAAGTGTTTTTTTTTAATTGAGTCATCTTGCTGTCATCACTTGAATATGCTCAAAATACTGAAGGATTCGACTTCATATTTAAAAATCTATTCACAAAACATTAATATTACTTATTTCAGTAAAGATATGGAAGAACTAATATTAACATTTTTATGTATATAAGTATCTTTTGTGTTTCTATTGATAATTTAGGTTTTTGGGTAATTATCTCACTATGTCATCTGTAAATTTTTTTCTTGAGATTCATTTTCAGAAATAATTTCTATGTCTTGGATACTAATCCTTTGACATTTATGTATGTCACAAACAAATTTCCAGTTAGAATCCAGTCCTTTGGTAATACACCCCCCCCCACATACATACATACATATATACATACATACATGTCCCTAAAAATCTCAAAGGAAAACCTTTTTAAACTCATTTCATAAGGTGAATTTAACCCTCATAACAATGTAAGAAAATTGAATCACAATTGATTGATATAGTATAGATGCAAATATCTTTAAAGTACACTATTACTCAGAAGATATATCTATGGAGAAAACAAAGTTTCAAAGGAAATAGAGGATGTGTCAGAAAATAGCTGTTTCCTTTCTTTTTCAGTATTTTTTAACCAGAGAAAGAAAATAAACTGTATTTAATGGAGAGTGTAATATAATATAATCTACAGACACCTGGAAAAAAATGTAAACTTTTTAGGTAAGTTAGTTGTTGGCAACAAACACAGAAAGCAGACAGGTTTACCATCTACTCTTGTCAGCAGTGTAATGTCTTTTGGAATTGCAGGACAGCACCTCTGGGGCGCAGAGACTCAGAACTTTAGTAGGACGGGAGCTCCCAGGAAGCTTTGGGTAAAGCAGAGCAAGCTGGGCTGTTTTCAGATTCTGCAGTAAAACATCTCATTCCACTTTTCTAGGAATGAGTGCATAGAATGCATAATAACTTCCATGGTAACATAGTAAAAGGAAGACAGCCATTTGATCTTCTCAGCACATACTAAACATTACTTGGTAACATTCAGTAAACCTTCATGATAGACGACTAGAAAAATGGAAACACAGGCAGGGGCAGGGGGAGGAATTGGGTTAAATTGGTGTAGTGTTTTCTACCACACTGGTGTACTAAATATTATTATTTGAAAGTATGAAATGTAGTGCTTATAACTGAAGGAATATGATGATAATGCCTTCTATCCCTGAAACTATTTAACATTCACCTTAAGTCTTAGCCAGGGCAGAAGGGCATGCAAGGGCCGCAAAGGGAACCTTAAGTATATGGAGAGACCCATAGCGGTTACTACTTTTAATGATGTATTTGTCTTGCATGGAGCATCTTAGAATTAACGTATAAATTCCTAGTGTGGTTAGTGATACCATTAGACATTATTCCAACATATACAGGCTAATTCCATTTGTATTGATAACAGACAATGCTTTTACTAATTACATTTGCACAAATTTATAATACATATAGTGAATTCTGATTGTTCTCACTCTCCATCTTCTCTCGTCTCCCATTCCGTCACTCAACCCTCAGCTCCTCCCTGTAGGTGTCTTTTCCACATTCATGTCTTTTTGTTCTGTATACCTCTGAACTTAGTCAGGCCATATGTGTGAGTTTGGAACTCTACAATGAGCCTGGTAGCCTCCCTCATGGATATACAAGTAGAGAAAATGACTTGCCATTTCCCTAAATCAAGACATATTATTTTTTATTTAGAATATTTAGAGGTGAGAGCACGAATTACTAGTTGAACACTTACCTAATATCCTTGAAGCCTTTGGCTTGATCCTTATCTCTGAAGTAAAAAAACAAACAAAAATGAAACACGAAAAACAAAATACTACAATAACATCAAATATAAACTACAAAAGTAGCAATCTAGCAAAGAGTGTTCATAATACTTACTGAGGAAAAACGTCAAAATTTTTAAGGGAATAAAGAAGACTAGAACTGGGTTGTGGTTAAGAACATCACACTGTAAACATTACAACTCACATTAATTTACTAATTCAATATAATTCCTATCAAATGCTAGATAAAACTTTAAGTATATGTCAATGAGTCTATTCTAAATTTTATATGGAAGAAAGGAGCCAAGGATATCTAAGATAGTTTTAAATGGAAACAAGGTGGGAACTTGTTCTACCAGACTTTAGGCATTCTCATAAAGCAGTTATAATAAAGAATGTCTGGTACAGGTGACGGGGGGGACTATTATATCAGTAGAACTTGTGAATGAAATGATGAGCAGAGCATTAGTCTGGAAAGGTGATATTTGAAAGCAGAACACTTAGGCCCATGAAAAATGATGCAATATATGTGGTTCTGTGAATGCCTATGTATTCACATTCACATAATATTGAGTTCCTGCTTTGAATTTTACACAAGCAGCTGCAGATGAAATAAAGATTTAGATTTTAAAGCTTTGATATCAAGATACAGCAGAATAGATATGACTTACATGCATAGATGAAATTTAAAGGAATCAGAAAACACAAACAAAAAACATTGTAAACATTACCAAAGGACAGGATACTAACTGGAAATTTGTTTGTGACATACTGAAATGTCGAAGGATTAGTAGCCAGGATATAGAAATTATTTCTGAAAGTGAATCTCAAGGAAAATTTCACAAATCACATAAAGCAGATAATTACTATAAAGAAACACTAAATTATCAATAGAAACAAGAAGATACTTGTATTAAAATAGTTAGTTGAAAATATATAACTACATGGCCTCACACATTTCTGCTAGAGAGGTGAATATCTTATCTGGAGACAAACTCAGAAATGTTAGTAAAATGAAAACCCTCCTTTCCTGTGATTTGGAATTTTCAGTATAGGTACATATCTGTAAAAATTGATTACCATGATCAATATGTATGTATGGATATATATATGTACATATATATATATATGTACACATGTTCATTCATATATACACTCATGTATAAGAAGGTTCACATCAGAAATACCATACTAAGCAACTGTGTAAGTCAGAGCAATCATTTGAATTAAATATGCAGCTGGTGCTACTACATCTACACGGATACATCCCTCAAGTTTAAAAGTGAGTAATGAAAGAAGTGAGTTGCTGAATTAGATTGTAATTATGGGGATGTGTATGTATGTATGTATGTATGTATGTATGTATGCATGTATGTATACATGTATGTATGTATAATACGTTCTCATGTAGCTATTACCATAGCCGAGGATGATCTTGAGCTTCTGATCACTCTGCGTCTGCCTCTTCAGTGTTGGAATTATAGGCGTGCACTATGCTGTCCGATTCGTGTGGTTGTGAGGATTGAACCCAGGGCTTTGTGAATGGTGGACATATACTCTATCAACTGAGTTACATGCCTATCTCACATTAATTTAAATATATCCTTGAACATTTTAAAATATGGAAATTTGAGAATAAAAATCCACATCCTGAAGATGTAAGCGTTGGACTTCTTGATCAGGTATCAGTGATGTGTGGTGTTCCAAACATGAGATGACCAGTTTTAGGTAAGGATATACCTTTGGTGATGAGGATATAGTGAATAAACCTGCTATCATTATGGGTTGTCCTGCTTCTTTCCAACATTGTGAGAATTAGCACTGTGTGGTAAACAGTGATGAAATGAGAACAATTCTGCTCTATATGTATTGAAAACTAATGGCTAATCAGCTGCCAAAGTTGCCTTCTCTAGAAAAATCTATGATAAAGTATACAGATACAGGCTTCTTTGGGAGATTTCCATCCCGTGAACAAAAGCATTGATTTGAGGGAGCTACAATAGGTCAGAGTTTATGTAAATTAAAGTTCTGAAAGAATACTGACAATGATTTCATTTGTGTGTACTTTCCAGCAGAGGGCTGGTATTAAAAAGGCAGTTAAAAATTAGTTGCTATCATCTCTAGACATGCTAACACAAATGTGGAAAAGCTCACAAGACCTCTACCCTATACAGGAACAACAGGCATATAAGGAATGCTAAGGGTCATAAGTCTTCCCCAGGGAGAGAACACCAATTGGTTATCCAATAATACCCAATGGTCAGTCCTGAAAACATATATGTACAAATGACATTACATGGACCAAGAGGGCTGTTCTTATGTATTTAGGGATATATTTATGTATGTGTTTATGTAACAAAATTAATGAAAAAAGAGGTCTCAGATTTGAAGGAGAGCAAGGGGGAACAGTATATGGAAGGGCTAGGAAGGAGCAAAGGGAAGGGCGAGATGATGTAATTACATAAAATGATGTAACTATATAAAGAGCTATTTTCTAGGTCTCTCTTCCTTCTGTTTGTTTTGTCTAGTCCTATGTGCTAGTTTTTGTTTTATCTTTTTATATTTTATTATTATCCCTTAAGAAGCCTGTTTGCTTTCTAATGGGGGAAGAAAAGGGGGTGGGTCTGGATGGGAGGGGAAGTGGGAAGGAATTGGGAGAAATAGAGGGAGGGGAAATCATAATGAAGATACAGTATATGATCAACGTCTCTTCCTCTCTCTCTCTCTCTCTCTCTCTCTCTCTCTCTCTCTCTCTCTCTAGTAAAAGAAAAGGCCGAATGTACCAGAAATAATAAAACTGAAGTCGTTAGGTTATTTAACAGTAACTACAATAGAGAGCCAGATGTGTGGAGGGAGCTCTAGGAGGGGTTGGAAAGAAAAAAAATGGGGTGGATATGATCATATTTCATTGTACACTTATATGAAAATAAAAATAAATTGAAAAAATCAAACATAAGCTAAACCAAAATTTACCTTAGTCCAGTTGAAGTTCTGAAATTGTAAGAGAAACAAAGTAGTAAATAACGTTATTAGTCACTGTAACACATACAATAAGGCGTGGAGAAATTCTTGTTTTCCTTCCTTGGTGTCCGCTCACCCACGTGTTTTCACAGGCAACTCTCAGCTTAGCCTATTTCTTCCATTTCTGCTGTATCACCAGAGATAGAATAATTATTCCTGGTCTTGGGTGAAATGTGCTGAAACTTGGTCTCTGACTGTTCCCTATCATCCACAAACACTACAGTAAACACAATGTCACATGTTGTGTCTTAGTTATGCCGACGTTGCTTCGTGATTCACTTTTCGCAGCTGGTAATTGCCTACAATGTCTCTCTATTTTGTTATTTCCCCATGAGTGGTTTATAGCTGGGGACTAAGGGATCATCGTTCCCTCTCTTGAGAACTCAGTTTCCAGGGACTGGGATACAACTGGGAAAACAATGCTCACTGGTTATTTTATGCTGAAAAAAAATGTGAGCTTTCTAGAGGAGAAAGCTTATTTCATGTATTTCATTAGGGACTTCTACTTTTAAAAACATTGCCTTGTTAGATAATAGGCAGTTTTTCCCTTTTAATGAGTGGGTTTTTAAATATTCTGATGTCTAAGAACCCGTGTTTGTGTCTACTTCTACTTCTTTGTCACCATAATCTGCAATAGAATAGCTCTCTTTAAAAACCCAAGTTTTATATAAATGCATAGACATATACTCTCTGGTGTGACATTAAAGATACTGCTGACTTGAAGTGTGAAAGTACTGCTGGTTTTTATATTGTCACAATGATGATCTCTCAGCTGTTCTTTTGATTTATTGTGTTTTCATTTTTTTCTGAATGAACTGTGTAGTTTAAAAATTATCACCCCCAGAAAGACAACTTTTATTCTAGTTGCACATTAAAGTAACAGAATCTTTAGGGAAAAAATTGTAAATTGGAGACTTTGAATTTTATTTTTGTTTAGAAATCTACTAACATTGAAACTTTAATGAGTCAGCAAGAATGTGCATTAGTAGTTATCTGTTGCTGTGGTAGAATATTTTGACAAAGATGCTTAAGGAAATGGGGTGTTTACTTTGTCGACTGTTTCACAGGAGATACAGTCTGTTTTGGCAGAGAGGCATGGCAGCAGGAGCAAAGGGCTAGCCTGGGAGTCAGGAAGCAGACTGATCACAGTTCATCCTCATGTGGGAGGCAGAGAGAGAGAGAGAGACAGAGAGAGAGAGAGAGAGAGAGAGAGAGAGAGAGAGAGAGAGAGAGAGAGAGAGAGAGAGAGAGAGAAAGAGAGAGCCAGGCTATAAAAAGTCAAAGTTTGTCCTCCAGCAAGTCTTGATGTAATTTTTCAAATCATTTCCAAACATTGCCACTGCTGGGGAGCAAAATAGGAACCAGGATTAAATGATTTGGGAGACTGAAACTTTTATACTGTCTTGGTAAGAGGATTCCATCCATCCAGGAATAAAGATGAGAGTGTCCAGCAGAAAGACTAAAGAAGACAGAGAAATGAGATAAAATGAAGGTGCTGTGTCAGATTTCTTAGATGCTTCAGAGCCACACTAGAAAATACTTAGATTTATAGGTGAGATGCTTTCCAAGGCATAGAAAGCCCTCGTAGACAGTTCAGAATTCATCTGGGTTACTTCTCTCACTACAGGTTCAGAATGCCCAGGTTCTGGAGGAATGCTTGTTAAAGTACAAGGTCAAAATACAAACAAACTCTTTATGTATATCATGCTTGCAGTGCTGGAGTAATGGTACAATCTCAGGTCCAACAGAACTGTGCATGGGATGTTGGCTAGTTTTGTGCCAGCTTTACACAAGCCAGAGACATCTGAAAAGGATGGAATGTCTTTTAGGAGGATTCCTCCATAAGATCTGGCTTTAAGTCATTTTCTTAATTAGTGATTCATTGCGGGAGAACCAGTGCATTCTGGGTGGTGATATCCCTGGGGTGGTGGTTTCTAAAGTGCCTTAAACATGTGTAACAATTTTAAAAATTATTTATTTTTGAGTTACATAAATTTGTACAATGTATTGTGATTAAATGTGACCCTATTACTCCTTCTTATCTCTTTCCCACTTCTGACTCACTTCTTTACAGATATTTCCTATCTCCAGTCACATCTTGTTTTGTGTGCAGGCTCTGTGGAATATTACATATATCTCTATTCATCTATGCATCTATCTATCTATCTATCTATCTATCTATCTATCTATCTATCTATCTATCCATCCATCCATATATCTACATATATATTACTGTCTCATAATATACTACCATGTGATTAGAATAAAATCAAATGGCTTTATTTGTTCTTGTGTGTGGCTGCCATGTAAATAAATTTATAGAGCTATTACAAAAGTGTAACTGCTTCCTGCCAGGATTGTACAGGAAAGGAGTTCTGAGTCAGACCCATTCCTGACAGACACAGTACTTCCTTGTTAGTCCATTTTGGCTCTAGGGTTTCTTGGTATCTTTACCAAGTCTTCCTCCTACTTCATGATCAGATAAAATGTTTGCACACAGTCTTTCTCCCTCTCCCTTCCTTCCTCTCTCCCCCTCCCTCTCTCTCCACTCTCTCATTAATTTTATTCTTTCTCTTACATAAAAGAACTTTTACTCTTCCATCTTTTTTGTTTCTTTTATTTTATTTTTTGAGATTCTGTCTCTGTCTCAGTCTCTCTCTCTCTCTCTCTCTGTCTGTCTGTCTGTCTCTCCTTTCCTCCTTCCCCTTTCTTTTCTTTTGAGCTCAGGAATGGAGTGGGCCAGACTTGCATCTTCCCTCATATTTCCTTACATATAGGAAATGCTTCCACATTTGATTCTATGTAGTGGCTGCTTTGAAGGACATTTACTAATGCTTTCTATTAATGAATGTGCGGTTCATTTTTTAATATTTTCTAACACATGATACATGTGCTATAGACTTTATTGTGAATGGTACATGATGCAGCTTTTCAAGATTCTTTGGTCAGTTTCTGTTTCTATGACCACAGACTTCTCATCATTTCCCTCTTCAGGTCCACTCCCTTCTCTGCACCAGAAATGTCTGTGCTGGACTGGAGGTTTTTATCTCCACTCTTCTGAGATGGCTCATCTAGATTTCTGATTTTTGTTTTGTTTTCATTTGTCAATTTCGGTAAATATTTGTTGAGCAATAATACTGTGCTCAGAATATCTAGATGATGTGCAAGATGTTTTCCTTGCCTTTATATGTATGCTTGTGTTGGTGGGAACATTCATGTGTCCTGTTGATATGATGAATCACACCATAATTAAGGAGTCAGTAAAGGAGGAAATTGACCATTAAGTAGTGAGGATGTCACCACATTTGCTGTGTAATTATGCATCTCCTCAACTGTATACTCACCACTTGATGTAGGGTGTGTCTCTTCTATGTTTGATGTGGTGAAGTCAGGGGCACAGATTAGAGTGGTGTTTTCCTATGAGTATTGTTTACTCTGTTGCAGGACTTGATCCTCCTATGTTTCCCATATTTTAAGACATTACCACTTGAGTGAAGTAAAATTCATTGGTTGGAGGCATAAACATATTCCTAATTTTAGAAACATTAAATTGTGGTAGAACAAATGTACTGGATCCTTTGATGTATTGAATTCTAACTTCTGGGTGCAGTCAAGAAGAACTTTCCATCTTTCATTTGTTTCATCTTCCGTTTGTTTGTTTATTTCTTCAGATAGGTTTCGTCTGTGTTAACAGTCCTGCCTGCTCTGAAGACCAGGCTGATCTTGAATTTGCAAGGTCTGCCCATCTTTGCTAGGACTAAAAGCATACACCTACATGCCAGGCTCATGCTTCAGTTCTGTGTTTCTCAAGCCATCGATGAGAGTATTCAACATGGCAATGAAAATGCAATAATACATGGAGATCATTTTCATATTTTTTTTCAGAATGGTCAGAATGAAGCTGTACATATATAAGCAAATGTTCCATGAAAAATAGTGACTGCTGTCAGTTAGGAAGCACACATGGAGAAAGTTTCCTTCTTTCTGATTTGCAGAGAACATATTCTGGATGGTAGCCATGATGCGTATGTAGGAGAAGGTAATAGCAAACATCAGTGAAATCAGTGAACAGCAGGTTAAATCCTACAAACACACTGAGAAGATGATGTTGATGTCATTGGAGCAAGTCTGGGTGAGAATTGGGAGAGAACTTCAGGAAAAGTGATTGAAGATGTTGGACTTAGAAAAGGACTGGGAATGTTTGAAGCCCATGAATAGGTGGGTTCATTAACCACACAAGATATGAACCAGCTGCTAAGTGGATGCATGTTTGTGGAGTCATGAGTGTGTAGTTCTGGTGAGTCTTATGGATGGTGCATAATGACCCACAGCCATAGCTGCCATGGAGTAAAACGACGGGTTTCAAATTGCATTACTCATCCTTTAAATGACAATACATTTGCTGCTGCCATGAAGTTCTGCAGTGTGAAAGTAACTTTTATTCACTCTGGCAATGGGATGAGAGCCATACTCAATCTGGGCAAATATATGAGCTTGGGCTGAGCCTAGAGCATTTCTTTCTCTGTTCTATCTATCTCCAGGCTTAGAAGCTTCTATACTTTGTACAATCAAATCTACTGTAAACCCAGACCTGAAGACTTCATTATCCAGCCTCAGTTTGCTAACCTAGGTCTAGAATGTTTCAGCCTCTGAGATGCACTGCTGAATATGCTCACCCTTGTAGTTCTTTCTGAACTCTGGCTGACTGGTTCAACACAGCTCTTCTGGCTTAAACTCCTTTCCAAGCTGACTGATTCAATATGGTTCCTCTCAACTTCACATGGAATGGTTCTGCATGGCCTTAAGCTAACGCTGACAATTTGTTCTAATCCCCTGGATCATTTTTATTCTCTGGCATCAACTGGCTCACCTTACTGCACTGTACTCACTGCACTGATTGACTCATCTCAACTCAACTCAACTCAACTCAACTCAACTCAACTCAACTCAACTCAACTCAACTCAACTGACTTCTAATTCCCCTCTCTCTTCCGAAACAGCTTTTAAATAGTAGCCCTTTCCTTTTCTGTTCTCTAACTCATTCTGTAAAATCTTTCACTGATTCATCATTTTGTCAGCCCCTCAATTAGATATTACTTTAAAACATGGCTTCCTCCTTCTACAAGATAAGTTTACCAACATTGTTTGGGATTAAAGGTGTGTATTAAAGGCTTGTCTGTATTCCAGCCAGAGTAGCCCTGTTGCTGGATTAAAATTCTTGTTTACTATAGCATCTTAGGAGTGATAGTAGATGTGTAACATCTCAACAGTAGCCAGATGTAAAAAGAAGTATGTAGGAGACTGAAGTCTGGAGTTTGTGTCGATGATGAAGATCATCTACATGGACATCACATGCATGACAAGAAGCACCATGAAGAGGACACATGTGTATCACCTTGGACACTGAATCCCAAGGATAGGAATCAATGACCTCAGTGGTATTTTATTGCTCACCAAGTAACTGGAGAGGACCATAAAAACATCCAAAAAGGGAAGTTTTAATGGTGTTTTGATATGTTACTTGAAAGTTTACCCCTATCTTTCTGAAACTATGTCAGATCATTCTGCCATAGTGTTAGTTAATACATAAGATGTGTTTGTTGTACATAACATAAGGTACATTAAAAAACAAATACATGAACATATTCTCTCTCTCTCAAACACACACACACACACACACACACACACACACACACACACACACACACACACACACACAGACTCACCTTCAAAGATTCTCACATTATATTTGGGGCTGAGACTTTTTCAACAGTAACTACCAAGGAGGCTTTATGCTTTCAGCATATTGTTTTACGTTCTTGATAGAAAGCCTTAAATGTGCATTTGAGCCAGTGATCTATCTGAAAATACTTCATAAAAGAATATTAATTTTCAAGATGTGATTCTAAAAAACATTGATTAATGCTCTTTTCTATGACATTAAGTATGTATTTGTATTTGTATAAGGCAATTTATATTTCTGTCATTTTACCAGCCTCTAGTTTTTTTTTAACCCACTTACAATTTTAGTGTTTTAATCCTGGCTTCTCCTCAAATTAGTACAGTAAGAGTGGGTGAAATTTTTTCTTGCAAGCCCAGAAACTGTACATATAAGTGTTTTTAGGAATTGTATCAAACATCAATTTTGCTCCATATCATATTTATAAAGCCCATTATATTTACACTGACTATTCATTCCATGCTTCAAAAAGTTACTATTTTATTTCATTGCCATTATTGTTTAATTTTAAGTTAAATAATTGAATGATTTCAAATTTATATTTCTACTCTATCCAAGTATTAAATTTCCTGTTTACCACCTCCCAAATATATTGTCATTGTTATTTAATTTAATTAAAATTCTTTTTACTTATTCACTTTACATCCTGCTCACTGACCCCTCCCACAATCCTTTCTCCTTCTTCTCCTCTGGGTAGGTTGGGGCCATTTTTCCTATTATTTTTAACTAGTAGTTATAGAGGTAAAATATTACTAGGACATTATTCAGTATAGGTTAAGTCTTTTACAAAAATGTGGAATATTATTATATGCATGTTCGTAAATTTGGCTTCAATTTTGTCTTTAAACAAAGGGTGGTTTAATGACATCTAGAGTTAGTGCTAGAAACCTAGACATTACCTAATCCACACTCACATTATCTCTAGTTTATCTTACAAAATCTCCTCCTTTACCTGCCCTGTGGAGAGGCCTGCAGGTTCCAAGAAGTATGTGCTATGTTTTGCAGAATCTTTTTGTTTTAATTAATTAATTAATTAATTTTTACACTCCAGATTTTATTCCTCTCCAGGTCCACCTCCTGAGAGTTCTACATTCCATATGTCCTCCCTGCACCCTGACACTCCTCCACCCCCAACCCCTGTCTCCACAAGAATGTCCCCACCCCACCCACCCCACCAGACCTCTAAACTTCCTGGGTCCTCCAGTCCCTTGAGGGTTAGGTGCTTCTTTTTTGACTGAACCCAGACCTGGGAGTCCTTTGCTGTATATGTGTTAGAGGCCTCATCTCAACTGATGTATGCTGCCTGGCTAGTGATCCAGTGTCTAAGAGATCTCAGGAATTTAGGTTAGTTGAGACTGCTGGTCCTCCTACAGGGTTGTCCTCCTCCTTAGCTTCCTCCAGATTTTCTCTAATTCAACCAGAGGGGTCAGCAGCTTCTGTCCATTGGTTGGGTGCACATATCTGCATCGACTCTTTCAGCTGCTTGTTGGGTCTTTTGGAGAGCGATCATGGTAGATCCCTTTTTGTGAACACCCCATAGCTTCAGTAATGGTATCAGGTCTTGGGGCCTGCCCTTGAGCTTGATCCCACTTTGGGCCTGTCACTGGACCTTATCCTCAGGCTCTTCTCCATTTCCATCCCTGCATTTCTTTCATACAGGAAGAAGTATGGCCAGAGCTTTGGCTATGGGATAGCAACCCCATCCCTCACTTGATGCCCTGTCCTGCTGGAGGTGGGTCCCCCCTTTGAGTCTGAGAGTCTTTAACTTCCCAGGTCTCTGGTACATTCTAGAGGGTCCACCCAACCTCCTTCCTCCTGAGGTCGCCTGTTTCAATTTTTTTTTTTTGCTGGCCCTCAAGGCTTCAGTCATTTTCCTCCCTCCCAATACCAGATCATGTCCCCCTCTCTTTCCCCCCCCATCCCCTTTCCCTCCCTTGTTCCTCCCCGGCCTTATGATTGCTTTCTTCTCTCTCCCAAGTGGAACTGAGGTGTCCTCACTTGGGCCCTTCAGCTTGTTGACCTTTTTGAGTTCTGTGGACTGTATCTTGGGTATTCTGTACTTTTTTTTGGGGCTAATATCCACTTATTAGTGAGAACATACTATGCATGTCCTTTTGGGTCTGAGTTACCTCACTCAGGATGACATTTTCTAGTTCCATCCATTTGTCTGCAAAACTCAGGATGTCCTTGTTCTTAATAGCTCTTCCATTGTGCAAGTGAACCACACATTCTGTATCCATTCTTCTGTCGTGGGGCATCTGGGTTGTTTCCAGCTTCTGGCTATCACAAATAAGGCTGCTATGAACATAGTGAAACATGTGCCCCTGCGGCATGGTTGTCTTTGGGGTATATTCCTAAGAGTGATACTTCTGGGCCTTGAGGTAGGTCTATTTTCAAAAAATGAACCACAACTCTTTACTTGTTTTGGCTCAAAGCATGCTTGTTCAGAAGGTATTTAAAATTAATTGTTGCATGTATTAATATTCATTTTGATTTTTTAAAATTAAAATGGCATTTTATTATTTTCCCTTTTCCACCTTCTCTCTTCAATCCTTCCATGTATCTCACTCACTCCATCTCAAATTCATGGCCTCTATTCTCTTTTTTTCTTTAGTTGTTGTTGCATGTATACATGTATATGTATTCCTAAGTATTTACTAAACATATATAAATATAATCTTAGCTCATATAACTAGCTTATCTTATAACCCATCTTATAATCCTTATCAAATAATTCTATAACTAATTTTTTCAATTTTGTCATTCATGTTATTTAGTTATTACTATTGCCACTAATACTGTATTTCTTTTATGTTTTTATATTTATATCTTATATTTTATGAAATTAAAGAGATCTCATTTGGAATACAAATATCCTATGAACCTTTCAGAGTTTTGGACAGTCTACTGTTTATGGACCTTATATTGAATATTAGTTATAAAGAGAAGTATCAGGAGAGTGGAAGGAAAGAGTCCTTCTCAGGAGATAGTCCACAGTGCCAAAGATACAAACTCATCTTTACTTGTAGATAACTTTTGTCTACATTTCAAAGTAGAATTAAGGTTTATTGTAACAGAAGGGAGGATGGACAAGCTTCCCACGTGCCACATAAGACCAGAGTTTTGTAATTTCTTTCCTGTAATGCACCTTGTTCCATGGATTGGATTCCCTTGCAATGCTGTGGTTGCCTGGTGGCTCAATAATTCTTGTATCATCTGTGAACCTTGACCTTTGGAAACATTGCAGAAACAGCAAATTCTACCCTGGTTATCCTTCCTCTAAGTACCATATCCCTTGCAGCTGGTTTCAGAAATGAAGGGGAAGAAGTAGATAAAGTCGTTTTGTTTACAAAAACATGTGTCTTAGCAGGTGCAAAATTATTTTCTGTGTGAAATTATTTTCTTTCACAAGTAAGACATGTGTTTTGCACACAGGGGTTATTTTCTCTTCAAATAAAATACTTGGTATTAATCTTAAATTGATTTCTAGACTTGAGCCTTGATTTTTGTGTTTCTCTTTTTATTTTTATTTGTCAATATTTAAGGATGTCATGAATGAAGTATATGTAAATGAGTATTTTTCCACTAAGTAGTAAACTTTTAATGGTCTTGTCCTAGTTAGTGTTATATTGCTCTGAGGAGACATCATGACCAAGGTAATTCTTATAAAGAATGCACTGGGCCTTGATTTCAGGGGAGGAACATGGTGACACAAAGGTAGGCAGACAGACATAATGTCATAGAAGCTGAGAGCTCACATTGAATCCACAAGTTGGATTTAGAAAGTGAAAGAGAGAAAGAGGAAGGAGGGCTGATGTGGTCTTTGAAAACTTCAAAGCCAACTTCCAGTAAAACACCTGCCCCCAATAAGTCCACACCTTCTAATCCTTTCCAAACAGTTCCACTAAGTGGTGACTATGTAGTCAAATATATAAGTCTATGGGGATAACCTTATTCAATCCATCAGAGTGTATAACTGTATATTCACATTTCCAATAAAACTGATATGTGGCAGATTTTCTCAAATACCACAATAATTTAGTAATTATTGTGAAAATAGGTAAGAAGGATGGATGTTGGTTTCTAATGCTTCTAAAATCTAAGGGGATTTTGCCTATAATTTTTCTGTTCTACTCTACTCTGCTGCATGTATTGCTAAAACAATTCTGAGTTAGAGATTTTTGCACAACAATAACATGGGCAAGCAGAGGAATAAGAGCTATTATCCCCAGAGAATAAAGAAGAGAGGATCAAATGTAATTTTCCCATTGGAGAATCTTCATAGTTGAAGGTACTGACCCATTAACTCTGTTTTCCTTATTGTAAGATTGATTATACATATTTTTAAAGATGCTCAAAATGTACAAAAGAAAAAACAAGCTATCCAGATAGATTCTCTTTCAAAAATACATAAATTAGAATTTTATTTATTCAGGTCAGTGGACTACCTGATTAGTGGACTACCTGAATATGAAAGATCTTGGGTTAATTCTCAACATTGAGAAAGCAAGCTTATTTACTTAACAATTTGATGATTTTTTTCTACTCTTTCAGATGCCATTGATAATGAAGCAATGTGTGATGTGAACATTTGTCAAATCTCCCAAAGCTGACCAAAGGAAGAGCGCTGTTACCTTGCCTCTTGAGCCTCATTGACATGAAGACCACATTTTCCACTACAATAATTTGTTTCCTGTGTGCCTCAAGGCTTCTATCACATCTTGGTTTCTTAGTCTATACAAGAGGAGGTTTAACATGGGGATAATAATAAAATAGAACACAAAAGTCACTTTCCCCTGCTCCTGAGATCTGTTGATCCCATGAAATACATACATGTAGCCGACCATTCCATAGATTACTAATTGTGATCATGTGTGACACATATGGAGAAAGCCTTTATTCTTCCTGCAGCAGAAAACATTCTTAGGATGGCAGTCAAAATACATGTGTAGGAAAAATGACAATGGACACAGAGAAGGTTAAGTTAAAACCCATAAAAATTGTCAACAGCACAATATTGAAGTCAATACTGGAGCAAGATAGTGCTTTGGTGGTACATCAGAGAAAAAAACGACATTGCGTTGGATTCGCAAATGCTTGGGAAGAAAGTAAAACTTGTATTTACAGAGGCATATAGGAAGCCTATAGTATATGCACAAAGAAGCATTAGAATGCAGAGTCTCTGGGACATGATAATTGGATAGCGCTGTGGGTTACAGATGGCCACATAGTGGTCTACAGTCATAGCATCCAGGATGAAGCAGTCACTGGTTATAAAGGTACATAGACATACAGTTGCATTGCACATCCTGTGCAGGAGGTAGATGGTTTTGTGCTCATACAGTTCTGGAACATCCTGGGAATGATGGCAGAGGAATAACAGTGGTCAACAAAAGCCAAATGCTACAGGAAAAATTACATGGGAACATGCAGTGAAAAATGGAGTTTGATGAGCAGGATCATGCTAATGCTCACTGAGGTGACTGCATAAATTACTAGGAATACCACAAAGAGGATGTGCAAAGACTCATTTTGACCAGTGAATCCCACAAAAATAAATTCAGTCACTATGGTGTTATTACTATGTTCTATGGTTAGTAGAAATCTAATATCAGCTGAAATTGGCAAAGGAAAAAATAGCAGAGAAAATAAGTCCATTTTGATGTTTTTAAAATATCGTAATATTTGGTTTTTATAATGATTTCAGAGAATAGTTTCTATGGTTTCTGTATGTATATATTTGGGGGTGGCTGCATATCTGTGCATGTGTGTGCGTGTGCATGTTTATATATGTGTTTTTGTGTGTATATACATGTGAGTGTACACGTATATGTGTGTGCATGTATGTATGCCACAGGTCAACCATAGTTATCATTCCTCATATGCCCTCTACTGGATCCATTAGGCACATTGCTTGTGAACAGCAATCTTCCTGCCTCTCTCTCCAGGCTGTGTTTTCTTTCAAATGTGGATTAGTGTGGATGCGGATCTGAGCCTACTTACTGACTTAGCTATTTCTCAGCTCCTCCAAGGTCACTCTTTATGATTTATTTAATTTAGAATTTGATATGAAAGTATGCTTAGTTCATTTACTGATTGTTCCTCTAAGCTATATATTTTAATGAAAATTCTATTCGCCCTCACTATGAAAACCTCAACTTATAGTTCTATATGACCTTGAACAACTTATGTGCACATACCCCTTTTACCTCTCTCTTCTGTTTGCCAATTCTGCTTGAGGTATTATGTACACTCTTCTGTCAGTGTGTTTACTGAGGGATCTATGAGAAACTTCTTGTTTCCTTTCTATGATTTTCAAAAATTCGTGAAAACCAAGAGAAGACGTTAGCTTTGTCACAATTCTTTCACAGTTTTATATAAGCAAGGTCACGTTCTGCTCTTACGTTATCATGGATCAATTAGGTAGAATCCACGGCCTGATGTTCCACACACCACCCTTCAGTAGCTTTTCCTCAGACCGCTTATCTCTCAGCATTCACCTGCTTTCTCTGCTAGTGATGAGAAGATTGGCCACATCTTATCTGTGGCAAATAACCCACTGTGAAAATTTCTCAGTGACATTTCTCTAGGAACAAAATTACCAGTTTGAAGGTTGCATCTCACAGATTTAATATGACTGAACATCGACAGTACATATTTCTAACAGATACCTCTGTGTTCCTTCCACTGGATTGTGTGATAGTTCACTTATTCTTATTTCCTTATAGAGTTGGTATTTATCATATCTTTTGTACAGGAAAACAGGTATCTGGTAGTATTTTATTTTTCCTTTTATTGCATAATAATCTGATTAATTTAATATTTAGATTTTTGATGTTTGACTTTTCAGTAAATTTCTTGTTTGTGATGTATGACAATGTTTTGAGTAAATAGCACATGTAAATAGATAATGTAATTTTGAATTTATATAAAATTATATGTCACTTTGAGTAACAGTTTTTAAGAGGTAAGGACTGATAAGAAACCACACCATACCCATGTAGAGGATCCATCTATTCTGTGAGGTTTTACTCAGTATGTCATTCCTCCATCTACAATGATGTGTCTGCTAATCGCACAAATGATGAAAAGAGAATGAACAATTGCTTGAGTAACCTGAGCATGAGTAGTTTCTGAAGCCTCATTTAAACTCAAAACTGAACAGGGGTACAAAGACCCACTGACCTGCATTTGAGTTCACACTGCTTCAGGAAAAGGACATCACCCTTTCCAACTCATTTTCTTTCTAGAAGGATGAATCACATAATTACTTAAGACAACATCTTGACTGTAATACCACTTATGAGAATAAACACTTGAAAACAAGTTTAACTAAACTATAGTGGCTTCATCTTAAAGATTGTTACACAGCCCTGCAGAGTGAGATAAACATATGTACGTATGGAAAGGCACCCACTTTATAATATAATGCAAAATTGAGAAAGCATTTCAAAAACTATTTCATATACTTTCACTGAGAAAATTTGTTTCCTCACTCCATTTTTATATGGGTATCATGGAGCAAATGACTTCTGGCCTTGACAAGAGAACATTCTAGAGTTTAAGATGATACCCTTTGCTATATGTGAGCAATGATGCTCAGATGTTGGAAACCTTACTGGCTTGCTTTCTCCACATTACCTTTTTCTCTAGCTTCTCTCTCTGTAGTGGGCACAGGCTATCTGCCCATCAAGGCCCCTGTGAGTGTTTTCTGCTTATGAGAGTGTTCATAGCTAGGGCATAGGGGATCAATATTCCTTGAACTTGAGGTTTCAAGGGCTGAGAACAATTTCATAAATTATTTTTTATAAGTTGTATTTGCAGAATACATTTTAAATTATTAGATAGAACATTTCCTCTGTTATTTTCATTATGGAATTACTTTTGCTTGTTTTTGTACTGCTGCTTTTCTTTAACAATCATTTGTTTGATCCTGTTATAAGTCATGTTGGATATCATTCCAAATACAGGGCTAAGAAACTGTGTTTAGGCCCAGATATTTAAAAAACCTCTGGAGTTCTGACATTATGTGTTCATAGATCTATATTTAAAGGCATTAGGTAGAGTTGGTGTGACATTAAAGAATCAGCTCTGGGAGAAACCTCCACACCAATTTACACAGCAGCTAAAACAGTTTAGACTCCCACCATTAGTCAATAAGGGCTAGCCTTTCCCAGCTCATCAGGGATATGTGGATAGGAACAATGCTGACATCTTCAAGCCATTTAGGAGAGAGTTTGAGTAAAATGTCTTTATGTCTTGTTGTGCAAAAGGTTGGTTATCAATGACATTATATATAGTTCATTAATGTTCTCTGCAGGAATGAGCTCACCTTTCCCAAGGTGTAGCTCAGGGAAGTCATCCATCCATTCTTAGTCTTTTACATCATCTTCCTTTCTTTTTTTCTCCTATTTTCTGTGGTGCTGGATGAATATCTTCAAAAAAGTTCAGTAAACTGTGCACTATGATAGAATATATGGCACAGAATCTATGCTAATCCAGATAGCATCTGGATCAGATGGGCCCTGATGACTATTCTTTTTACATTAATTAGTTGCAAATATAGAGTCCAATAGAATCATTCATAGGTTTAAAATATCAAACAATTATTTTAAAGAAAATGGTGAAGATCTTTCAATATGAAGTAGTGAGATATTTGGGAGAATTGTTGTGATTAGATGAGGTCTTAAGGTTGGGGCTCTTGTGCAAAGGACTTGAATCCATGTGCTACATGATAGTATTTCCCTTTCTTCTCTCTGAAAATTGAAGGAAAGGTGGACAGTTTGCAACCACTTAAAACTCTCTGCCACAACTCTGCAATGATAGCAATTTGTTATCAGACTTCTGTTCTACAGATTCATGAGGCATAATTTTATGTTGTTAGAAACCAAACAACCTACCAATCCACCAACCAACCAACCAACCAACCAACCAACCAACCAACCAACCAACCAACCAATCAACCAACCAACCAATCAACCAACCAACCAACTAACCAACCAACCAACCAACCTACCTACCAATCCACCAACCAACCAACCAACCAACCAACCAACCAACCAACCAACCAACCAACCAACCAACCAACCAACCAACCAATCAACCAACCAACCAAAAAAAAACCCCACAAAATCTAAGGCATTAGGAAAGTGCCACACATTGAAACACAGTTTTATTTTAGCGAGATGATAACATTAGAACTATCTCATGAGATTCTTAAGAGCAGTCTTAAAGGGAGGGGTACTTGAAAACTCCATCCTTTCCTAGAATATGTTTCTTTTCAAATTAGGGCAATACATGAGGAGTATTGCCAAACTTCTGAACTTAACTTGATCTTTGGTGGCCAGAATTATGTTGGGAATTAAAAATTTATGTATAAGATACTGCTAGACCACCAAATAGTATGCCTCTATAGCCAGTGCACTTTGAAATTGGCACAAAATATCCCAAACTTCCACAACAAATCATTTTGTTAGACAATCCATCAGCTAAAGCCTCCAGAGAAATACCTTTTAGTAACCAAGGGCAGAGGAAAGGCCTTTCTTTAGCTTATTGTCTAATGATTTATTGCATACCCCAAATATATAACCTTTACTTGCAACCACATTCAGAAATGAAAAGCAAGATGCATATTACCTTAACCCTGACAGAAACTCCATGCAAACTGTTTACTTATGGTCACATTACCATTCCATTTAATCAAAATTCTTTCCGAAAGGATTAAAAATGAAATTCCTATATTTTGCCATAGCAGTGAAGACACTAATGAAATGGCAAGACATTCCTGGTCTTCCCAAGTAGATAGATATTATCTTCTTCATGCCATTTTTACGCAAACTGTTTGGTAAATGTTGTAATATATCTTTCACCAAAGATAAGCTTATATTTCATAAAGTTACTTCTTTCTTCTTCTTAATTTAAAATCTGGTTCATGATTTAAACCTGTTTATATATAAGAAGTAGAAGTTGAATTTATCAATCAGTCTTTAGGAAACATGAACTTTCAAGAGCGCAGTACTGCATCAGATAGCTGGTAGTATACTTTCTCACTTCATGGACTCATCTGTGTTGTCTGTATGTATTCTTTGTTCACTCTTTAAGAACTACTTTAATGAATACCTTTTTAAGTTCATGACACTTAGTACATGCTAGGAATAAGCTAATGGGTTTCTTGTCCTAAAAGAGATTGAATTTGAGTATTTTTTATACATAAATCAACATTAGGATGAATCATAGCTGATCAGGATTTCAGCAGAACTTTCAGAGAGCTTATCTACAATAATGCCATCCATGAAGTATACCTCAGTGGTTGGAGTTGCTTTGGTGTTTGATAAATACATAATAGATTGGGAGATGGAATTTTAATGGATGTTAAGATTATTTTAGAATGAGAACAGAACTGTCAGCAGAAATGCTTGAGTGCTAGAATGGCACTCCACACAGTGATAGTATAATAAAAATAATGAGGGAAGGATCTGAAGCAATTTTCCTGATCCACTGAAAAGCAGTGGGTTCCCATCTGGAACAAACTGTTTTTTAGAAACTCTAAAGCTGTTTGAACAGAAATATTTTGTAAACTTTCTGTAAATGAACAAACCTTGGTAAAGTTTTAAGATCACTTCTATTTTATCTTCACTGTGATAAAAATGGAAAGTGTTTATAGTGTGGATTTTTCAAAGGAAATATCAGATAAAATAAAGGGCTAAATAATGAAGAAATGTATTTTCAAGTGACATTTAGCATAGCAAACATGAGGTCAACAGGGTAGAAAAAGTAGCTTGAAACAGAAGATAGTCTTAAAATAAATATATTTATTTGACATTTAGATTATTGTAATAATTTGAATTAAATTTATAATTAGATTTAGGGAACTAATTAAAGAAGAAAAATAATGAGATTTTTATTTTTGTTTTTTTGTTTTTTTTTCCATCTATATTAAATTGGGTATTTCTTATTTACATTTCAAATGTTATTCCCTTTCCCGGTTTCCATGCCAACATCCCCCTAACACCTCCTCCTCCCATTCTGTATGGGTGTTCCCCTCCCAATCCTCCCCCTATTACCACCCTCCCCCCAAGAATTCCATTCACTGGGGGTCTAGCCTTGGCAGGACCAAGGGCTTCCCCTTCCACTGGTGCTCTTACTAGGCTATTCATTGCTATCTATGCAGTTGGAGCCCAGGGTCAGTCCATGTATAGTATTTGGGTACTGGCTTAGTCCCTGGAAGCTCTGGTTGGTTGGCATTGTTGTTCATATGGGATCTCAAGCCCTTCAGCTCTTCCAGTCCTTTCTCTGATTCCTTCAACGGGGGTCCCGTTCTCAGTTCAGTGGTTCGCTGCTGGCATTCACCTATGTATTTGCTGTATTCTGGCTGTGTCTCTCAGGAGAGATCTACATCGGGTTCCCTTCTTTGCTTCATCCATGTTATCTAGTTTGGTGGCTGTATATGTATGGGCTAACATGTGGGGCAGGCTCTGAATGGGTGTTCCTTCTGCCTCTGTTCTAAACTTTGCCTCCCTATCCCCTTCCAAGGGTATTCTTGTTCCCTTTTTAAAGAAGGAATGAAACAGCTGCATTTTGGTCATCCTTCTTGAGTTTCATGTGTTCTGTGCACCTAGGGTAATTCAAGCTTTTGGGCTAATATCCACTTATTAATGAGTGGATATCTGTGTCTTTTTCTGTGATTGGGTTACCTCACTCAGGATGATATTTTCCAGTTCCATCCATTTGCCTATGAATTTCATAAAGTCATTATTTTTTGATAGCTGAATAGTACTCCATTGTGTAGATGTACCACATTTTCTGTATCCATTTCTCTGTTGAAGGGCATCTGGGTTCTTTCCAGCTTCTGACTATTATAAATAAGGCTGCTATGAACAGAGTGGAGTATGTGTCTTTGTCATATGTTGGAGCATCCTTTAGGTATATGCCCAAGAGAGGTATAGCTGGTTCCTGAGGTAGCACAATATCCAATTTTCTGAGGAACCTCCAGACTGACTTCCAGGATGGTTGTACCAGTCTGCAATCCCACCAACATTGGAGGAGTGTTCCTCTTTCTCCACATCCTCGCCAGCATTTGCTGTCACCTGAGTTTTTGATCTTAGCCATTCTCACTGGTGTGAGGTGAAATCTCAGGGTTGTTTTGATTTGCATTTCCCTTATGAGTAAAGATGTTGAACCATGCATCCATTTAAACCCTTCATTGAAGAATTTTAATCTTTAATATATATTTCAAAGAAACAGATTCATTATTTTCTAGTAAATTAGGTGCAAACCCATATTTACAAAGAACATTATTCAAACATATTTGTGCCCTTTCAACAGCCTCTAACATTTCTCAGCCACTTATTATTTTTGTCTTTTTGGAAGGTTGTGGACACAATCCTGTTAATCTTCCCACCAACTATTCCTTACCACTTAATTGACTAATGCTGTGTGAAAAATAATCACAAAAGGGGTCAGTCTTAGATTTTTTTTGTCTATATTGTCTGTTTTTCTGATTGCTGGAATTAACAGTGTACACAATCATTATAGACCATTACAGAAGGTTTTATAAAATTACAAAATGAAAATATCATACTTTTATATAATACACATGATTCTCTTTGGAAGGGGGCACATAAAATGTAAAAAATCAATATCAACACTTTATTCATATACCTGGATGAGCATCAATAGTACTTGATGAGATTGTAAGAAATCTTAGGTTTACTTTACAGCACTAATAAAACAAGCTTATTTATTTCATAATTTAATTGTTTTTATGGTATTTCTGGTGTCATCAACAAAGAATGCCTTTATGTCATACAAGTATTTGCCACATCTCAAGCTGACCAAGGAGAGAACCCTGTTGCCTTGTCTGTTGAGCTATGTTGACATGGAGACCACATTTTCCACTAGAAACATTTGTTTCCTATGTTCCTCAGTGCTTCTATCACATCCTGGTTTCTTAGGCTGTAGATAAGAGGGTTTAACATGGGAATCATAATACCATAGAAGACAGAAGCCACTTTCTCCTGCTCTTGAGATTTGTTGGTCCCATGAAGTACATACATATATGAGAGTGTTCCATAGAATATGGTGACAGCAGTCATATGGGAGGCACATGTGGAGAAAGCCTTTCTCCTTCCTGCAGCTGAAGACATCCTTAGGATGGCTGCCAAGATAAATGTGTAGGAAAGAATGACCACAGACACAGTGAATGTCAAGTTAAACCCTACGAAGATCGTCAGTACCATGATATTGAGATCAATACTAGAGCAAGAGAGGGCGAGAATCGGTGGTACATCACAGAAAAAATGATTAATGGTATTGGATTTGCAGAAGTTTGATAAGAAAGTAAAACCTGTATTTACAGTGGCATTTAGGAAGCCCATAGTGTACGAACCAAGCAGGAGCAAAATGCAGAGTCTCTGGGACATGATAATAGGATAGCGCAGTGGGTTACAGATGGCCACATAGCGGTCCACAGCCATAGCTGCCAGGATGAAGCAGTCACTGGTTACAAAGATGCCATAGACTAGTAGCTGAACTATGCATCCTGTGAAGGAGATGGATGGTTTTGAGCTCACGAAATTTTGCAACGTCTTGGGGGTGATGGCAGAGGAATAACAGAGGTCCACAAAAGCCAAATGCTGCAGGAAAAAGTACATGGGAGTGTGCAGTGAAGAATGGAGTTTGATGAGTAGGATCATGCCAATGTTGCCCACTAAGGTGGCTATATAAATTATTAGGAATACCACAAAGAGGATGTGCCAAGACTCATGTTGACCAGCGAATCCCAGGAGAATAAATTCAGTCACTTTGGTGCCATTACCATGTTCCATGGTTAGTAGAAATCCAATATCAGCTGAAATTGGCAAAGGAAAAAAATAGAGAAAATAGTCCATTTTTATTTGTTTTTAGAAATGTTATATTTGTTCTTTTTGTCACTTCAAAAGAATACTTTCCTTTGTGTGTACATGTGCATATTTATGTGTATTTGGGGCACGTGTGTACAGGTAAATGTACAGGCATGTTTCTGTGCGTATTTGAGAGCTGAAGGTTTTTTTTTTTTTTTTTCCACGTGAAGAGGTTTAATGAGAGAAAAAGAGTAGAAGTGGGGAAAAGGAAAGGCGGGCTATGAACACGTGGAGGGGAGGGGGGGGATGGGGCGAGCTGAAGGTTTTACAACAGGATCTTTCACTTTATTTGGAACTTGACGTGCCAGCTAAAGTGGCTATCACGGAACACCAGTCAGACTTGTCTGCCTCAGTTCTGGGTTTAGAATTGTGCACCACCATGCTTGGGTTTTGCTTTAAATGGTTTCTGGAGATCTAAAGTCAAGTTCCCATAGTTGGATGTGAATACCTTACTGACTGGACTAGTTCCCTTTTTATGACATATTTGATGGTGTTTGAAGCTGAACCTTACTACTTAGATTACTTTCACCAATATTTTATTTTTTTCATAAACTGCTTTTGAACAGACCCACTCACAGCAGCTGCTTTATTTATTTATGTATGTTTAACAAAAATGAAAAATATGCTTCTTTTCTGATTGTTCCTTACGCTCTATAGTTTAATGAAATGCATTCATTAATAATTCTGACTGAAAATCTGAATCTAACCTTATATTTCTGTATAACCTTTCTCTAAGTTAATTCCATGCCTCACATTGAACTTTCACCCTTCTTCACTTTACCCACCATGGACTTACTTCCTGTAAGAATGTGGAAATATCATTTTCTTTATAAAATTTAAACATTTTGTGAAAACTGATAAAATATGTCAGCTCTGTCAAAAGTTTTAAATAATTTTTCAGTGATCAAGATTACTTCCTGTGATTTCCTCATCCCAGACAGATTTGGTGGAGTTCGTGGCTCGTTATTGGTCCTACATCGTACAGCAGTGTCTGGGAGTCCTATTGCTCTCCTCTCACTGTTCACTTGCTCTGCTGCTGGTGTTGAGCCAGAGTTGGCTCCATCTCTGTTCTGCTGCAAACAATTCATTATCACAATTTCTCTGGGACACATTTCTAGGAGCAAAATGACTGAATTTGAGCACTGACAGTGAACTTTATATGATGGATGTGCTAGTGTTTATTGCTATTGATGTATATATTCATGTTCCTGTATCCTTCCTTACTCGTGATACTGACGTTTTCTTAAGGAAAATAGGTATCTTGTAGTGTTTTATTTTTTGTAAGAGAAAATTAATCTTTTTGCTTTTTAATTTTCTTAGATTTTGACATTTGTCTTGCCTGTGCCAACATCAGTGTCTCCTTCTCTTGGGTTGATTTGTGAGTGATTTTTGGAATTTTCTTCAGTTGCCAACAATGATTTTTTTTTTCCATATTTCTAGCCTCTGTTCACTTTGTCTATTTCTTCTTTCCTGGAACAGGAATAATCAAATCTGAAATAAGAATTGATTAGTTCTGCCTATGCTCTTATAAAAAAGCTTAATAATTGATAATTTTGAACTCTTGTATTCTGTTGAGGAAATTTAGTGTAGCCCACCACTTTCTCAAACTTACTTTTCTGGCAGAACTAAATGCTGAAATAAAATTATCTTCTCCTTACCTTGCACTAACAGTAGCTAATGTTGGTTACAATTGTACTTTGTATCATGGTTTGATTTTCTCAATTAATCTCATTATTAATTTTTGAACAATGTTGCCTAATTGACTAAACATCTAGGGTGTTATTGTGTGAATGCACATATGTTTATGAACATTTGTGTATGTGTGTATGTGGTTTGGCAAGATTAAAATATTTCAAAGCATTAACTGATTTTGACCTAATATTTTAAAATATCTTAATTCACTCAATTCACATATACTACACATAAAATTTAGCATATATTTATGGAGAAACTATCTCTAATTTTAACGAATATTGGTTTTTATTCTTTGAGAACTTCACATATATCTGATTATATTTACTCCTATTTCTCTTCCTTTCCCTCTATAGTCTCCCCAAATATTCCCCTCCTGACTTCATGTCCTCTTCTTAAAAACAAACAAACAAGCAAACAAAACAAAGCCAAAGAATGTACTAAACCCACTAAGTCTTATGTATGTATTTATAGGAGTTGGGCCACCCACTGGGACACAGAATCCAAGCATTATACACACATTCTAGAGGATTTATTCTCTCTCCCTCCAAATATGTATCAATTAATAACAGCTCCTTCACAAAGGGGTGGAACCTAGGAGAACTCCTCATTCATTAATGAATGATTAAAATATTTACCAACTCATTTCACAAGGTTAATATAACAAAATAATTCAATATGAGAAAGTTAAAACTCCAATTTGGGTCTATAATTGCAAACATCTTAAATCCAGTCATGATTACAGAAGTCAAAGATAACATCAGTAAATGCCTATTCCTTTTCCTTCTAGGTTATCATTTAATTGATAAATTAAAAAACAAAGTATATGTGGGCACTACATTATCACTTTTAGATATTGGATGACAACCCAAAGCAAGTAGATTGGCTTACGGTTCTGGTGAATCTTGGCAGCCGATGGTGGTCATTCACGAGGTACTGTTGCAGACTGGGTCATGGGCTTCAGCAGGCTAGGTTTTCCTTAGATGACAAGGAACAAAGCTTGCAAGGGTGTTTTCAGATTCACAAACCATATATGCCATATTTATTGTGTAGGAATAGGGTAAATAAAACGAAGAGAAGGAAGCCTCCCATAAATTGTCTCTGCAAGGAAAAGAAAAACAGAATAAAGGGAAATAAATTTTTCTAGGTTATCAATATCAAGTTACATCTATCCTTGGCATGAAACATTGAAAAGTTAGTTGATATAAATTTCCATGTGAATAGTAGAAATAGTAGAGCCATATCACTTCAAAAGATAGCAAACATTATTTGTCAAACATTGATAATCTTTGGAAAACATAAATGGGGAAGAATGATGTTAACTCTGGTATATGGGTCCACAACATTTCTGTGAGCATCATCACTACCAATAAGTCATAAGAAATGCTTATAAATGAAGGGATACTGCAAGATTCTTTAAGTAATTGTATATATATACAAATATATATATATTTCCAAATGTTTTTTGAGACCCAAACTGGAGAAAAAGGCATGAAAGGAAACAATTATAAGGGAAGGATCATGATCTTTATTATTTTTAGATCATCCGATTACCCTGAGAGAATACTTTTTAAGTGGAGCTAGTAAAGCCATTTAATACTAGGCTAGTATATGAAAGTATATTTCCTAGAAAAAAGGAAATACTTTTAAAAATCTCTACTATAACTACTATAACTCAGGTCTGGCCCCTGGGTACTACAATATCAACTTGCTAGGCAAAGTCTGTCCAAGAGTGCAATAGTGGAGTGATTGTTCCAAAAGAAATCAACCATTTTATGTCTGAGCCTGAGCCTGCTTTATGGAACAGAATACATGTTGGGTACTGTAGAATTTGTCAAACTTCTATGACTAGGAGAGTCATGATTCTTTGAGGGAAATTTACTGCCGATGTTTTGCTAAATGAACATCTAGTCCCACTGCCATCTAAATAGTATATTTATACTTAGAGACTTCTGTATCTCAGAGCCTTAGTTAAATAAGCCTGTTTTAGCCATGGATGGTGGTCGAAGCAGGGGCTCATCACTCACTAACGCATTGAAAGTAAGGGACTTTCTAGTGCACAGCTCTAACTGGGACATCTAAATCATCCATTCAGAGCCCTGGGAAACATTGTGGGAGAGTGCGTGGAAAGTCTGTAAGGGCCAGAGAACAAGGAAGAGTACCATAAAATGCTGTTTATTTTGGATGTGATGTGGCTGCTGCAATTACAAACATACATTGCTATGACCACTTGAAGAACATTACCGTTACACCAAAACACAGGAAAGTAAGAGAACTAGATAGGAAAATTTCATCAGGTGTGAGCACAAGATTTTGTGTGTAAGTAAGATACTACAAACTGCCACCAAATCAAACTAAACCACAGGAAAACAACAATAAAACAACTAAAACAAAGCAAATAAACATTTCAGTGATATTAAAAATATCTAAACATAAACGTAATAATAGATAGAGTATATTCACGGTTTTTCATTAAGGAGATTACTTTTCCTGATGTCTTGAAGAGTCAAACGGACCGATATCTTGGATAAAAATGCAGAATTGTACCATTACATTTCAGCATATTAATCTATCAATTCTCTGTAGCTACAGTTATATACTTGAGATAAATTTATGTTCGACCCAACAATTCTATATGGAATTTGAAAGGAAAATATGTCGAGAGAACAACTTGTCCTGCCCAACAGCAGAAGTTATTATAAAACAGTAATTATGACGACATCATGCAACTGTCCTGACGGTAGAAGAGCACGTCGGTGAGGCTGAGGAAAACAAACTATGCAAGCTTCTAAAGGAAGGAGGCAACAAACAGCCTCACCCAGCTGACACCTATAAACCACATCCGTAACCAGCATGGTACAGTAGCTCTGAGGTACAGTGGGGCATGCAGACTTTGTCAGTAACCACCAGCTCTATAATTGCACTTAACACTTGCTCAACAAGACAGTAACCATGCCTGGTACTGGAAACCCAGCTATCTCCTCAGTGCTAGTGAAGTCCTGGATCCTGGAGGGGAAGGTATAACCACCACTTTTCTAAGTCGGCATAACAATCTACACATTTGTCCCAATAGCCATCAGTGAGTGTAGCTTTCATCCCTAATCAAGGAAACTTATTTTCATAGAAGTGGGAAATCACTGCAGAGAATGACAACCAATCAAAATGCAAAGTTGTGGAGTTCGGTCCTAGTAGATATGTCTATAAAACACGCCTGTACCTAAGACTCAGGAAACAATGCAAAGGAGGGGGTGGGAAGATTATAAAAGTCAGAGGATCAGGGAGGTTTTTCTTTCTGAGATTGTGTCTCCTAGCTACATCCCTAACGTCTCACCAGCATGACTTTCTAAACATGAGCTGAGCAAGGAGGAGGCCAATATACGTGCCAGGGTGGACAGGGGAAAGCAAGCCGATGGGGCCTCAGTCCTACTCAAGTAACAATAGTCAACTCAAAAATACCGATGGTGGGAGAAATAGTTCTTTCCAGGGAAGAACACATCAGCACCAATTGGTCAGTCTTAAAAACATGCATGCAAGCTATAGTATACAGACCAAGCAGGTTATATTTAGTAGTTTATATGTATATCTAATATGTAAATAGAATAATAACTAATGAAAAAAGAGGCTATGAATTTGGTAGAGAGCGAGGAAGAGTATGGAGGAGGATTTGGAGGGAGAAAAGGGAAGTGTAAAACCACAAAAATATTAAAATACACCGTGGTGCTATAAATACTTAGGAATATGAAGAAATAATATTGAATTCCAATTTTATGTGTTACAAAAGTTGTTTCCTAATGCATTATGGATTTAAACATGTACATTTGTTTTTGCTAAAAAGCAATGTTGACTATTTGTGATAGCAATGCACAAAAAGTTTAGATAAATTATAAAATAATGTAGAATATAGAAATTTTTGAGACTGGAGAGAGAACTCACAGGGTAAGAGAACTTGCTGTGTAATCACTCAGTTTAGATCCTAATATCCATGTAAAAAATTGGACACAGCTGCACAGGTCGGTTGCTTAAATAGAATTATAAGGATCTCTGTGGCTTAATGGCCACCACCCTATGTACAGGTAAATTAGAGTCTGCCTTTCAAAGAAGTAAGGAGCAAGACATTCTACATTGTTCTCTGATGCACATACCCACCCTCGCAGACATAGCTCTTCACCATCTGCACACAAAATAAAAAAAGTAACCCCATTAAAATGCTGAACACTACCAGAAGAAAAAAGATTGGAATGTAGTTATACATATAAATAATAAAGATGCAGTATGTATAATTTTTATAAATTAATCTAATGGAAAATTTCATGAAAGATACAAACGAGGCAGTTGTAGGAAAAAGAAAAACTAAGTGTGTAACAAAAGTATGAAAAGATATATGGCTCACCATTAATCAAGCAGTTATATATGAAAATTTCATTAAAATGGAATTTAATTCATCATTTTAAAGTGCTAAGTTTTGTTGAGAATTGTGGATACACAGGAGTGCATATATTTTTATTAGAAAAGTAAATTGGTTGTTACGTTAGAGACAATTTTGAAACAGCTAAAATAAACCTATGTTTCTACTTGCCAAGTGTCTAAGGTAAATAGTTAAAATAAATGACCACATAAATCAGCCATTCATACTCATGTACATATATGTATGTTTGTACATGATGGTTCACAAACAGGAATGTCTGGTCTCATTTATTAGAGAAAGAAGTAAAGAAAACCATCAAGTCAATTGTTACAGATTTAAATATTCCTATGTAATCCCAAGTTAATAAAGTTTCAGAAATTCTCATGTCAGAAATGCCAGTCAGAGTTATGGGCAGCTCCACAGATGTTATGGTAAATTTTGAATAGGAATGTCTTTTCAGTGGTAGGCATATAACACACTATGTTTGCTGCTACTTTGGGGATCTCTGGCTCTTTGAAATACCATGAGACAAACAGAATAGGGTACATCTGTAAAAAAAATATAACTAGAGGTACCATAATGATTTTGTATTAAAAACAGTACCTTTGGGGGTGAGTAACAACTTTCTAGAGCTGAGTAGATAAAGCACATGAATACACACACACACAAACACACACACACACACACAAATGCACATGCACACACGCACACTCTCTCACACACAGAAACTGAATATATTAGGGCATTTGCTAAACAAATGAATTCTAGCAAGAGAACTGGGAAAAGAATACCTGAATGTTCTGAGCGAGTCAAACCCCTGATGAGTTCATATGCTTCCAAAGCTTCATTTAAAGTCAGAATCGTGCAGGTGTCCGGGGACAGACTGACCTTGGCTTGATTATCAGTCACAGCTTCTGAGTGATAGAGGACTTCACTTTTTCTGCCTCAGTTTTGTCTCCTGTATGGTGGGGTCACAGATTTACTTAAGGTGACATGTTCCTTCTAATGATTTATGAAAGCAAATGATTAGAAACCAGGTTAATAAAACCACAGTAGCTTCATCCTACAGACTAATATGTGGACTCTCAAATTAAGATAAATATATACACTTATGGAAAGGTGCCCACATAATATTGCACACCGAGGAAAGGGTCTTTCAGTTTGATATGGACAGTGTGGAACATTCAAAATACATTGTATACAATTTTGTTTCTTTTCTAATTTTCCTCTTTTCGTCTTTTACTGTTACATTTTAAAATACAACATATTTTCCTAATATTTTTCCCCTCTCTCAACTCCTACTATACTCTTCCCACTTCCCTAGCCACCCAACTTCATGTTTTGTCTTCTCTCTCCAAACAAAAACAAACAAAAAAGAAAATCAAGCAAACAAAAACTTCAGTAAGATGAAAAACCTAGACAAAGCAAACAAAAATGTGTACGTGTGCACACACACACACATAAACACACACACACACACACACACACACACACACACACACTGTACAATCTTTGGCGTCTGTTTTGTGTCTATCAATTATTTGTGAGCACAGGGCCTGCCATAGAGTGTGCTTGATAGACCCAGTGACACTTCATTGGAAAAAACTGATTTTCCCTTTCCTAGCAGGTATAAATTACAAATAGCTTTGTGATTAGAGGGTAGGACTTTGTCTCCATTTCTCCCTTTCCATGCTGGAATTCTGCCTGCTTTGAACCTCTACAGGTCTATGTTTGCTGTCACATCGTCTTTGTGTTTGTATGTGCGTCAGTTCTGTTGTCAGGAAGATGCTGCTTACATTGAGAACTGATAAAGTTTCTGCTTATTATTTTAGTCATGGGGTGGAAGAGAAAGAACAATGATAGCCGCTAGATAGATAGATAGATAGATAGATAGATAGATAGAGATATTAAACCTGCAAACTCAGTTCATAATTTTCATTTCATGGCTGAAAGAAATTCACTCACCACAGGGCCAGTACTGAATGAGTGCTCAACACTCAGTCATACACATGCAAATAAAACACTAAGGGAGTTCAGTCTCCTTCTGCAATTTAGTTATTCGGTCTTTTGTTTACTCTCATCCTCTCTGAACAGTTCAGTATAATTTTCTCCACTCAATTTCCATTATGGGACCAAGGTAGAAGTGGAACATTCTGGAACATAAGCTGAACCCTTTCACATTCCACTACCTGCTCCAATGATGCACAGAAGATATTGGAAACCTCACTGGTTTTGCTTTCTTTAAATCATGGTTGCTTCCAGAGCCTCTGCAGCAGGCCCAGGCTGATCATCAAGGTATCTTGAATGTCTCTTACCCATGAGGGAGTTCATAGTTTGGGGATAAGGGATCAGTATTCACTCCCTTGAGAGCCAGAAGCTTCAGGAGCTGAGAGGAAATTGGATAAACAATATTCTGAAGTTATATGTTGCTGACTAAGTTTAACATTTTTAGAGACCAATTTTCTTTCATTCTTATTATGAACTATTAGCTTTATTTTGTTGTTGTGCTGTCTTATTATTTAAAAATTGTTATTTCTTGTTATAAGCCAGGTTGAACACCTCTTCAAAATGAAGCCAAGGAATTGGGCTTAGCTTTAGATATAAAGCTTTGCTCATAAAAACCTGGGCTTTCTGAAACATGGAAAATATGATTCAAATTTAAGGGTATTCGAGATGTAGCCTTCTGGAGATATCACCACATTAGCCATCATTTATTAACCAAAACAAAATGTTAACTCATGATTATTTCTTCCTTTACTCAATAGATATTTATTTTCCAAACACATCCCTACATAAGGAGAATGTTTATTCTAGTTTCACATTACATAAATTATTTCAACTAGAAATCTCTGGGATGAGAAACTTTGAATTGCGTTTTGCCTACAGTGCTGTCATTAAATCTGAGATAATTGGTCTTCCAGGAACAAACTAACTTTAATGAGCCTGTAGCTTCTAGCTTACCTAGCAACTCTGGAAAAGGGAGATGTCATATATGCTGGCTGATTATCAGACAATGGATGCCTTCTACCTGGCACCCTATGCCCTTTTAAAGTAAGGGTAAGAAAAGAGTTGTAAGAGTGGAACATCAATAATGTAGAAGTATTTAAACATGAAAACAAAGGTTTCATGTCCTTAGAAATTATGTAAATCGTGTTGGCTAGACTTTTAAATATGGAGTGAGAGAAATCTTTTCTTTTTCTTTTTCTTTCTTTCTTTTCTTTTTTCTTTCTTTTCTTTCTTTCTTTCTTTCCTTTCCTTCCTCCTCCCTCCCTCTCTCTGTCTCTCTCTCTTTCTTTCTTTCTTTCTTTCTTTCTTTCTTTCTTTCTTTCTTTCTTTCTTTCTTTCAATTAGATATATTTCTTTACTTACATTTCAAATGTTATTCCCTTTCCCGATTTCCTGTCCATAAGCTCTCTCTCCCTCCCCTCCCCCATACACAGGTATTCCCCATCCATCCCTTTACTGCCCCCCATATTCCCCTGCATTGGTGGGGTCCAACGTTGGCAGGACCAAGGGCTTCTCCTTCCTCTGGTGCCCCAACAAGGCCATTCTCTGCTACACATGCAGTTGGAGCCCTGGGTCAGTCCATGTATAGTCTTTCAGTAGTGGTTTAATCCTTGGAAGCTCTGGTTGGTTAGCATTGTTGTTCTTATGGGGTTGCAAGCTTCTTCAACTCTTTCAATCCTTCCTCTAATTCCCACAAGGGGGTCCTGTTCTCAGTTCAGTGGTTCGCTGCTGGCATTGACCTCTGTATTGGACATGCTCTGGATGTGTCTTTCAGGAGAGATCTATATCCGGTCCCTTTCAGCATGCATTTTTTACTGAACTTGAGTTCGATGCATGTGGAGTAGAGAGATTTTTCTTGTTCTAAAATTGCTCCTTCTTCCATGGCATCTCTTAACTTCTTGCCTCAGGAACATCTCTGCAGCCACAAAGGATGACTTATCTGAGTGAATATATGTACATACACATATATAAACAATATCCATAAGTCTTCAGCCCCTGGAGGGAAGAAGAACAGATATCTCAGTTTTTTTTTTTTTGATATCTCAGTTTTTTATCTTATAGAGGGAAAATTTTGAGGGACATTCTGTACTGTCCATTAAAGACATTGCAGAACAGTTCCAGTTTCACAATTTGTAACCAAGACAAATAATTTACTCCTGCTTGTATTGTCTCTGTTTCACTCTTCTTCCAGTTATTTTCTGTGGTTTAGGACAAAAACCTTCAAAAACATTCCCTTGGGCCTCTATGACAATCCTTACATTTGATATGCTGTACAACTCTTTTGAGCTAAGTGTTGAAATCAATGTTCTCAATTAACCTGGACCAGCAGGTCATTTCTCAGTGATAGGTTCCTCGGAGAAAGGACCGAAAGACCAAGATAAGGAGATAAAAGAAATCTGGGGTTGAGAGGACTTTCATAAGCTATGTCTTATGCCAAAGAAACTTATTAAGAAGTACAACAGAGTTTATAGAAAGCTATCATCCAGTGGGAAGAAGTCAATAGGAGGATAATTAAGCAGTGTTGCACAAAGGGAACACGTGGTATCCCATTACAGACTGACCACATGATGGTCATTGAACTGATAAATCCATCTTCTTCAGAGGGATCAGAGAAGTTTCCAGAAACAAAACCTTAACTCCTTTGAGGCCCTGACATCACACCCAGACTGGGCCTTGACAAGTTTGCCTCTGGGCAAGGACACAGGACTATGCTCTTTTTGTGCTTTCATCAGGGTCTTTGAGAAATCTTTGAATTTATCTGACTCACCAACTTCACCAACATAATAGCATTAAGAGTAACAGCATTGGGATATGATCATGATTAGACTATACCATCCGTCCCAATGATGAGGTTTACATTTATCTGTCACAAAAGGTACTGTTTCCACTCTCTAATGCTGTGCCAGGATGCAATACACCAAGAAGAGAATCTGCACCAGACCTAACTGTGTTGGTACCTTAAATCAGACATCTGGCCTTGGGACATGAATTTCTTTTTTTATGGGCTAGAGAGATAGCTTGTCACTTAGTAGCACTGGTTCTCCTGGACCCATGTCCAATTTCCAGCACTGGTATGGAGACTATCATAGTTAGGATTTCTGTTGCTGTGATGAAATGCTGTGACCAAAAAGCAAACTGGGGAGGAAAGGGTTTATTTGCTTTATACTTCCATATTGCTGTTAGTCATCAAAGGAGGTCAGGACAGGTACTCTAATATGGCAGGAGCCTGGGGGTAGGAACTGATGCAGAGGCTATGGAGGGGTGCTGCTTACTGGCTTGCTTCCCCTGACTTGCTCAGCCTTATTTCTTATAGAAACCAGAATCACTAAAACAGGGAGAGAACCACCAATGATGGGCTGGGTCCTACTCTGTCAATCACTAAAATAATGCCTTATGGAGCCATCTTCCAACTGATGTCCCCTCCTTTCAGATAGCTTAGTCCGTGTGTCAAGCTGACATAAGTCTAGGCAGCACAACTGACCCCTTGTCAACTTGACACTCAAAAGCATCACTATTAAGCAACCCCTTTCCTTTCTTACTCATCCCTAAGCTCTCACATTAAGACATAAATAAAATGATTTATTTATTAATGACAACAGATTCTTTTCTCATACAATACATCCTAACCACAGTTTTCCCTTCCTTCATTCCTCCCAGCTCCCCTATATTTCCTCTTTCTTCCAGACCCACTCTTCCTCTGTTTCCCTTCAGAAAGAAGCAGGCCTCCAAGAGATAACAACCAAACACAACAAAACAAGATACAATAAGACAAAGCAAAAGCCTTTATATTGAGTCTGGACAAGCCAATATACTAGGAGGGAAAGAGCAGGTAAAAGAGTCAGAAACACACATGCTCCCACTAGTAGGAATTCCCCACACACCAAGCTAACAGCCATAACATATGCACAGAGGAACTGGTGTAGACCTATGCATGTCTCAGGCTTCCTGCCTTAGTCAATGTGAACCCATATGAGCCGTTAGTTGATTTGGTTGACCATGTTCTGTGGGAGTCCTCTATTTACCCTGGTTTCTACAATCTCTCCCTCTTATGTGGGAATTTCTTGATCTTCAAGGGGAAGGACCGGATGTAAACCTTCAACATTTGCTAAGGGAGAGAGCCTCTGGCTGTGGATCTCTGTACCCACTCCCATGTGCTCCTGGAGGAAGCCTTTTTGATAATGACTGGGCAAGGCACTGATCTATGAATATAGTAGAGTATCATTAGAAATTATTTCATTGTTTGTTTGTTTGCCAGTCATGCTTGGTTCTCTACTAGGTCTCTGGGCAATCCAGTCTTTGATTCCTGGCCATTCAGAGAGTATCAGATATGGCCTCCTTCTTGTGGCATGGGACACAAGTTAGATCAGTCACTAGTTGGTCATTCTCACAAGTTCTATGTCTCCATTGCTGCAGGACACTCATAGGTGGGATAGATTATAGGTCAAAGGTTTTTAGGCTGGGTCGGTGTTTCAGTCTCACCACTGGAAGTCTTGCCTGGTTACAGTGGATGGCTGGTTTAGCCTTCAAATCCTCCATTGCTAGGAGCAATTCCACTAAAATCAGGAACATGACAAGGTTGCCCACTCTCTATTCATAGTACATGAAGTTTTAGGTAAAACAATAAGGAGATCAAGGGTGATACAAATTGAAAAGAAGTCAAAGTTTGGTTATTTGTGATGAATAACCCAAAAAAATGTCACCAAGTAACTCCTGATGAACACTTTAGGCAAATGGGTTAGAATGGCATCTGTGGTATCTTAGAGTCTGCAGGACATCTGTCTAGGCCCTCCTCCTGGCTTTTAGTGACTCTATTGAGAAGTAAGGCATAATTCTAACAGGGCTGCCTTTATATGTTACTTCATTGTTTTCTTTTCAGCTTTTAATATTCTTTCTTTGTTCTCTATGTCTAGTGTTTTGATTATTATTTGGTGAGGGGACTTTCTCTTCTCATCCAATGTACTTGGTGTTCTGTATGCTTCTTGTACCTTTATAGGTATCTCCTTTTTTTTAGGAAACTTTTCTTCTATGTTTTGGTTGAAAATATTTTCTGGGCCTTTAAGATGGGGTTCTTCTCCTTCCTCTATTCCTATTATTCTTAGATTTAGCCTTTTTTAATGTCACAGATTCCTTACTATTTTGTCTCAAGAAATTTTAGATTTAACATTTTTTGCCTGATTTATCCGTTTTTTGTATTATATCTTCACTCTCTGAAATTCTTTTTTTTCTCTTCCATTTCTTGTATTCTGTTGATGAAATTTGCCTCTCTAGTTCCTGTTCACATTCCTAAATTCTTCATTTCCAGGATTCCTTCAGTTCGTGTTTTCTCCATTGCTTCTATTTCCACTTTGGGAACAGTTATTACTTATTTCACCCAGTTGTGTTTTTCTGGCTTTCTTAGAGGGATTTATTCATCTCTTCCCATTGTTCATTTGTATTTTGCTGACTTTCTTTAAGGTATTTATTAATTTTCTCTTAAAGGACTTTTATTATCTTCATAAAGTTTTAAGGTCTTTTTCTTTTACTTCAGCTATATTGGATTATTCTGGACCTAGTAGGATAGCTGGGCTCTGGTGGGGATATATCACCCTGACTGTTATTTATTGTGCTCTTACGTTGACTTTTAGGCATTTGGATTTGGGATGACTATAAGCTTACGTGTTGATTTCTGGGTTTCTCTTTCTTGTGTGTATATTTTGTTCCTTAATTTCTGTTTCTTCTCTGGATTTTCAAAGTGTGTTGGCTTGTGTTGCCTGTTTTACAGGCCTGGCTCTGTGGTGTGCTCAGCATGAGTATTCGCTAGTTTGGGAGGCTGGAGGAAGAAAGGCCAGCAGGGGACTGATTGTGTGGGACATACAGCAGATGTGGGCTGGTCAGAGGGGAGGCTGCTGCTGGTGGTTTGTTGCAGTGCTGGGGTAATCTTGAGGATTGAGTCTAGGGGAGTAAAGAGTGGAGGTTCATAGATAACAAGTAACTTTAAAAGTTCCACAGTCTTTACAAACTCAAACATGTTAAAATTTCAGTATTTTTAAAATATTGAATTTCTGTAAAATCTAAAATCTCCGTTTAAACTTCAAAATCTTTTAGCTGTGGGCTCTTGTAAAAATCAGAATTAGAGTAAATACCTTCTTCATGAGAGAAAAACCAGGGCACAGTCACAATCTGAACCAAGCAAAATCAAACTCCAACAGTATAAATAAATCAATGTCCAATTATCTGGGGTTCACTCATGCTTTTCTGGGCTCCTCCAAGGAACCTGACTCTCTTTTCTAGCTCTGCCCTCTGTTGCCATCCCACCTCCCCACAGTATCTTCTAGGTTCCAGCTAGCTCCACACTACTGCAGCTGCTGTTCTTGGTGGACATCCCATGGTACTGGCATCTCCAAAATGCTGGAGTCTTCTGCTTAAACTAGGATACATTTCCACAAACTGGTGGGCAGTACGTGTGGAGCATTCTGTTCCTAGGAAACTCTCTTCAGTTTCTGTGTCCAGAATTTCACTGAAGATTGAAAACAGGAATGGATCAGCAAGGAAGCCTGAAAATACTTTCAGTATCTAGCCCGAACTTAGCATAGAATATCCCAAACTCCTATAATAAGTCACTTTGTTGAACTAAGCATGGGATGCTGGGAGAGTAGTTCATTTTACTGATAGTGTACTTTATAACTTCATGGGAAATGAGTGATGCTGTCTGTTTGCATTCTTTGTATAGTCATTTAAAAACTTAAGGATACCTAACAAAGTCAGTCAATCATTTTATGTAAGGCATAAATTAACATGTTTCTCATCATAACACAGGTTCAATTTGAGTATTTTTCATATGTAAATATGAAAGATGAGTCATGTCTGTGAGGTATCAGTAGAGTGAATATAGATTTTATGCAGAATATTGCTATCCATAAAGCTTACCTCAGTCTTTGAAAGTCAGAATTGTATTGGGGCTTCATAACATATAATCAATAGGAAAATCAGTGCGATTTCAATAGATGCTAAGAGCATTTTTCTTTTTCTTTCTTTCTTTCTTTCTTTCTTTCTTTCTTTCTTTCTTTCTTTCTTTCTCTCTTTCTTCCTTTCTTTCTTTTCTTTTTGAATAAGAGAACTGTCAGCAGAGAGAATTGAGTGCCTGGATGGCACTTCACACAGTGACAGTGTAATGAAGATGCTGAAATATCTGAAGCCAGTCTCTTGGCACACAACAAAGCAGTGGGTTTCTGTTTTGTCTGTTCTAAAGCTGTTCGTCTGCATAAAATAATTTGTATATACTTTACAAATGAATGAGTAAGGATACATTTTTAGTGCCATTTCTTTCTAGGTTATCTCACGTGGGATAGAAATAGAAAGTATTTGTGTTGTTACAGTTAACAGGGAAGATTAAGGTAGATTGAAAAGTGAAGAAGTTATTAGCGAAAAAATAAATATAAAGTGCCAGGGAATGTAATAATGATGAGGATGTGAGTTGGAAGGGACAGTTTGAATTGCAAGACATTTAAAAATAAATATATTTATTTCATATTCAGATGATTGTAGTAATTTGAATAGAACTTACAAAAGACCCCATGGTAAGCAACTTATGAAACTCCAGGAGAAAATAATGAAATTAAATGTTAATATTTATTATAACAGCAAAATGTTTTTCTAGTCATTAAAGAAATGGTTCTCTGTGACCCTTTAATACAGTTCCTCATGTTGTAGGGATCCCCAACCATAAAATTATTTTGTTGCTACTTAATAACCGTAATTTTGCTACTGTTATAAATTGAAATATAAGTATCTGATATACAATATCTAAAAGGGTCACTACCTACAGGTTGAGAACCACTACTTTAATGTATTTAAATTATTTTAAATAGTATTTCATGAAGGAAGTTTTTAAAAATATACTTGTCAATATCTATAATAATCTTCATAAATTCCTCTTCATGACAGTGTGAAACATAAATTTCAAACTATGAGTTTTAAATATGTTTCAGGAGAAGTAATTGATTATTTCATATATTATATGATTGAATGCATTAATAGGGGTAGTCATCATTTAGGAACTGGCTGGTTCAAATTTCACAAGTTGTAATTGCACAATTATACTAATTATTTGATATGGTAAATTTTATTTCTGTGGGCCAGATCTAAATAACTTTTTTCTTGTCAATTTTATCGCATCTTTGACCTCCTTATTTCTCAAGCTATAGATCAGAGGGTTCAGCATGGGAATCACAATGCCATAAAATACAGAGGCCACTTTCATGTTCTCCTCAGAATTCTCCGAATGAGGCTGTAAGTACATGTAAGCAAGGGTTCCATAGAAAATGGTGACTGCTGTCAGGTGGGAGGCACACGTGGAGAAGGTTTTCTTCCTCCCTGCAGTAGAGGACATCTTTAGAATAGCAGCCATGATGTATATGTAAGAGAAGATAACAACCAACACAGTGAATATTAGGTTAAATCCAACAAAGAAAATAAGAAGTCTGATATTGGTGTCAATGTTGGAGCAGGAAAGGCTAATAATTGGGGGGACATCACAGAAAAAGTGATTGATGTGATTAGATTTACAGTATGACAATGAAAATGTGAATCCTGTGTGTACTGAAGAATTTATTGATCCAATGAGATAGGAACCAGCTACCATCTGGATGCAGACTTTTCGGGACATGAGTATAGGATAATGAAGTGGTTTGCAGATGGCTACATAGCGGTCTACTGCCATAGCTGCCAGGAGGTAGCAGTCACAAGTAGCAAAGGTTGCATAGATCAGTAGTTGCACTACACACCCTCCAAATGATATGGATCTGTCTTCCACTACAAAGTTTTGTAGCATCTTGGGAGTAATAGCAGATGTATAACAGATATCAACAAAAGCCAGATGTTGTAGGAAGAAGTACATGGGGGTCTGAAGTCTGGAGTCAGTGTTGATGAGGAGGATCATCCCAGTGTTGCCCACCATGGATGTCATGTAGATAACAAGAAACACAATGAAGAGGACATACTGAATATCATGCCGGACTCCAAATCCCAGGAGATAGAAGCCCTTGACTTCAGTCTCATTATATTGTGTCATTGTCACTGAAAATCTGGAGAACACTAAGAAGAGGAGGGACAAAGAAGAAGATCTCAGTAATTTGACTTTTAAATATCAACAGTTTGTTCCATTTTGATTAGTTTTATTCAAGTTGGCTTTTCTTGACAAACACTCATAATATTTGTCAATTTCCAAAGAGTCTTTTATATCTATGATGTGAAGTCACTTTATAAATTAATGTATTTGAGCCATTATTCATCTTAAAATGGAGAACACTTCTTAAAAACAAGTAAAAATATCCCTATTTACAGATAATGTTCTCTATACCTAAAAGACCACACAGACTCTATCAGAAAATTCTTAAATTCACTGATAGTTACTGTGTTGGTCATAAACACTTTCATTAAAGTTGCAGGATACAAAATCAACATATAAAATTAGTAGTTTTTATATATGCACACAGTGAAATTATTAAGATCAAACTTAGGAAAGATAATCATTCACAATAGATTAAAAATGTATCTAGGAATAAATGTAAGCATGAAAATGAAAACTTTGAGACAAGGTGGGAAGAAACTGAAGAATATGCTAGATATAGAATAACCTTCCATGATCCTGGATTGGTGGAATTAATTTGTGAAAAGTCTATATTTCCAAAAGTTTTCTATATATTCAATGCAACACCCACCAAAATTCGAATTCTTCATAGTACCAGGAAAACCACAATTCTTATAAGAACACAAAGGCCAGCTACAGCCAAAGCAATCCTAAGTAGAAAAGACACATCTGGTGGTTTTATCACACCTGACCTCACTATGGAACCATAGTGACAAAAGCCTGGACTAGCACAAATGCAGGAGCATAGACCAATAGAACATAGAGCCGAGAAATAGACAGAAGCATGAACCAATAGAACATCGACCCGAAGAATAAACCCATGCAGTCAGGATCATCTGATGTTTGACAAAGTTGTCAAAACATTTTGGGAAAGAAAGTCCATTCAACAAATTGTGTGGGTGAAACGGAATGCCAACTTGTATAAAAATATAATTAGTTTCTTATATTTCATCCTGATCCATGTCATATAAAGTAGATCAAAGAATGTTGAAGCCTCAAAGTTAGAGAAAATGGACAAAATGTTTCAATATTCAAGTATTCACAAGAACCCTCTGAACATAGTTTCAGAAGACAGGAAGTATCCAGAAGAACTAATGTGGCTACAGGAACTTAAGCTTCTGCACAGCAAAGGAGACTATGAGCAGAGTAAACAGACAGGAAAAATAAGAAACTCTTTAGTTGTTTCTATGTATTGATAAGGGTACCTATGTACTTGCATTGTACCTATGTATTGACAAGGGTCAATATATAGAATATATGAAGAACTTAAAAAGTTAAACATTAAGAACCCCTAAATTTCTAAGTAACAAATGTTTTAATAATTATAACAGATGTTCTTAGAAGAAATAAAAGTGGTCAATACATACATTAAAAAAGTTTTGAATATACATAGCTGTCAAAGAAATACAAATTAAAACTGCTGTGAGATTTCGTCTCAGTCTTGAAAGAATGGGTATCACCAAGAAAAGCGAGATGACAAATAATGCCAAGGATTAGGGAAAGAACTCTTACTTACTGCTTATGTGAGTATAACCAAGCAATGACATTTTGGAAATCATATGGAGAGTTTTGAAAACCATAATGTATCAAAATGGAGTGTGTGGACAGTCACAATGTATACAATCTACAAAACACTGCTGCTCTGAAGGCCCAACTAACAGTGCAGCAGAAGAGGCAGAAAGATTCTAAGAGCCAGAAGAACAGGGACTTTGATGTGAGACTTTGTCTCCTAGTAACATCAGATATGACACCCATCAAGTCTTACAAACATTGCACAAACAGGAACTGAACAAGAATGACACAAATGTACATGCCAAAGTAGAAAAAGCCCATGAAGCCCAAACCCTATGCAAAGAACTAAGGTCTAATGAAGGAAAGCTAGAACTGGTCATCCCCAGCGAAGAACACACTAATTGGTTGTCCAGTGCCAAATGGTCAGCCCTGAAAACATACATATAAATAACAATATATGAACTGTGCAGGCTGTATTTATAGAACTACTATATACATATATACATATGCATTCAATAACAATTAGTAAAAAAAAGAGGTCATAAATTTGATGGATATATGAGGAGGTTTAGAGGGAGGAAATGGAAGAAAGAAATGTTGCAATTATATTATCTCAAAAATAATAAAAAAATAGAATTACTGAACTGTGTATCTAGAGCATTCCTGAGCATACACCTAGAGAACTATATATGTCATCACAGATACACTTACACGTCCAAGTTTATTGTTCTCATATTCATAATAGCAAAAATATGGAACCTGCCTAGATGATCCACAGACAAGGGATTATGGAATTATGGTACATATATTCAATATATATTTATCATAGAAAAAATTGAAAATAAATGGATAAAATCAGAAAAAATACGGATACAAATAGTATGAAAAAGAAACCTACTTCCTAATACATCAGATAATTTTTGAAGATGCTTTTAGCAGAATTCAACACTTGATTATAACTTTAAAAAGTTTAAACTTTATGTTTTTTTTTCCCCCGGAGCTGAGGACTGAACCCAGGGCCGTGCACTTGCTGGGCAAGGGCTCTACCACTGAGCTAAGTCCCCAACCCCTAAGCTTTAGGAATAAAAGGAATATTTTCAATTTGATGAAGAGCATTTACAAATATAAATGTTTGCCTCCTTAGATAAACACACTATCATCAATGCCATTCCTTGTGTTTATGGAAATTCTAGTTAGTAGAATGAGGGCAGAAGAGGAATCAAAATCATACAAGTTAGAGAGGAAGAAATCCACATGTGTGTAGGTGACACAAACAATACAGAAAATTCCAAGGAATCTACCATTATCTAGAGTTCACAAGTCACTTCAGCAAAGTTTCGGAACACAATATGACTATAAAGAAATCAGATTTCCGCATATTAGTAGTGGAAGATGGGAGATTAAATTAAAGTCTCCTTTGTAGTCACTAAAGTAGAATAATTAAGTATAAATGTGGTCATATGTGCATAGGATTAGCGTGATGAATATCGGAAACGCTGATGAAGAAAAACAAAGATCTACATATGTCGACAAACTGTGTGGGCTAAAAATCTGTATAATGAGATGTTAATCTGTCTGAAATCGACACACAATAGACACAATTCCCAGTCTGTCATATTTTTCTCTAGATATAGATTAGAATAGTCTATGATTTATATGGAAGGGAAAAGTTGCTATATTATCTAAGCAAGACTTCCCAAAGAGTAACCTTGCTGTCAGGATTTATCCTGGCTTTGTGTAACTAAACAATGTGATATTGGTAGATGGGCTGACATACAGAAGAAGAGCAGAGAAAGCCCTATGCATAGGTCTAGCCCACTGATTTTTATAAAAATGCAAAAGTCATTTAGTAGGATGCTAGAATGCTTGATCATTTCAGTGGGTGGGTGGATGGGTGGGGGAACGCCCTCACAGAAGCAGGGGGAGGAGGGAATGGAATTTATGGCAGGGAACTGGGAAAGGGGATAACAATTGAAATGTAAATAAAAATATCCAAAAAACGAAAGAACCCATAGTTAAAAAAAATCAACTCAAAATTACATCATAAATCAAAATTAACTCAAAATAGATTATATATTTTAAAGCTAACAAAAGAAACATGATTTTTGATGGGTGGTAGAATACCCTTATGTGGGAGGTGGAGGGGATAGGGGGCTTACGGACAGGAAACTGGGAAAGGGAATAACACTTGAAATGTAAATAAAGAAATATATCCGATAAAAATTAAATTAAATTAAATTAAAGAAACATAATTTAATTAAAGAAACATAAATAAAGAAACATAAGATGTGATTTCTTTGTGTAGCCTTGGAATTCACTCTGTAGACCAGGCTGGTGTCAAACTCAGAGATCTGCCTGCCTCTGCCTCTCAAGTGCTGGGAGGCATGTCCCCCACCACCCAGCTAAGCCATTACTTTTTAATAAAATAATATAAGGTAAAATATTGAAGTCAGAGAACATAGCAGAGAGCTCTTAAGCACCATATACAAAGGTTTTATCATGTTATATAAGATGTAACAATTGAGAAAAATTGGGCAGTATGGGTTAATAGGTATAAATAAGTAAATCAAACCTAATGAAAATTTTCAACTAGCTAAAAACAAGTTTAAGTCTGAAAAAGTATATTACCATGGGAGAAAAGATGTTCGTTACTCATAGTTGAAAAAAGAATCTTACCTAAGGTACATAAAGAACTCTCAAAATATATTAGATGCGTGTAGGTGTAGTATCAATTGGTTTCTAAGTTGGAAGTATTTGCTCTCATGTTCTTAGCATTAACCAGTCAGCATTTAGATTCCAAGCCCTAAGCATTTTGTTACATCACCAGTGACGGAAAACACCCTCTTGGTTCTGTGAGCCATGCTGGACTCTGACCAAAGTACTTCGCTTTGTTGGTTCCTTCACACACGGAAGAGATGTATACTCGGTGGTGAGCGTGGAATTGTCTGCTTTACTTACACCAGAGTTGCTCCAATTCACCGAGTGGAGCCGGAGCAGGCTGATTGCCTACCAGGTTTCTCTTGAGTGTTTTTTTCTTCTATGGGGAGTTTATTACTGGGCCTAAGGGATTGATTCTCTTGAGAATATGAGCTCTCAGGGGCTGAGGTGGCATTGGATAAACAACATTCTCTAGTGATTTTTGGAGGAAGTGATTTAAACTTTCTAGAGATGGTGATACATTAGATGTTATTTCTAGAAAAGATAATCTTTTTTTCATTCTATTTGTTCCTTGCTGATTTGAAACAAATTGAAGTTTATTGACAAAAACTTTACCCTACCCGAACCCACCCCCAGCAATGGGCAAAGTGACACCACGTTGGTGGTCCTGTTCTTATAGCAGTCAGGGACAGAGTAGGTGGCAGTCAGTTGCTTATCTTTGCTTGATGCCTGGCTTGGTGACCAGAGCTGACGTATGCCTGGTACTCATAAAATTCAAATCAAGTCAAATCAAATCAAATCAAATCAAATCAAATCAAACCAACCAAATCTAGGCAGCTGCAGCACAGGAGGAGGAAGACAGACAGAGACCTGTGGACTGCTATGCCACCCACAGACCTGACCTCAAGCACATAGCATCGGTGGGTCATAGACACCTGCTTGTCTCCGTGATTTACAGCGCAGATGGAGGACATTGCCCAGGAGCCTGCCTGCCAGTCATGTGACTAGCCTGTAGAGGGAGCCATCCCAGTGTGGGACTATGTAGTGGTCAGATGGGGTAGAAAGAGAAGTGGAGCAGCTTGAGCATTATGAAGAAAGATGGAACTGAAAACTCAAGGGTCGAGAGGGACATGCTGTCACTGAGGGTCATGTCTAAGTCCATGGCTGTGGAGTGGCAGGGGTCGGTGTCGATGTCCTTGGTTCATATTACCACTAGAGAACATGGGGATGTCCCTGTTTGGGGCAACCTTTGGGAACCACATGGATGTCCAGGGCTTTGTATAAGTGGTTTCATCCCTCACTAAATGCGACACTCTGGAGAACTGGCCCCATCTCTCACCCCTGCAGTATTTGAAAGAGCGAGTCCTGTGCCCTGCGTAGGCAATGCAGTGGAGCTGGTCCTGGCGGTGGGGCAGGAGAGCTGACCCTGCCACTTACCTGCTGTTGGGTGGCAAAAGTGCAGAGATGATACTACCCCTTTCCCCTCACCACCGCTGGCAGACAGCAAAGCTGCTCACAGGGTTATGAGCTTGGGAGAGTTAGCCCTGCCCCTTACCATCTTCAGCACTTGGGAGAACAAGCCCTGGCATCTTGCCTGGACAGCATAACAGAGCCTACTCTCAGAGTAGGGAGCACTGGTGAGCCAGCCTCAAGGGCAAGACTGAGGGAGAGCTGTCCCTGCCACTATTCTGCCGTGAGGTCACATGAGTGCCACAGTGATGCCCTCCCTTTCTTGCCCCTCTTACCACCACTGTCAGAGGGACTGGCCCTGATGTCATGAGAGTAGGTGAACTAATCCTGTCCCTCGCCCAGTGGAACACTTGGAGAGCAGCTCCTGCACCTCACCTGGGCAGCACAGTAGGACTGGCCTTGATGGCAAAAGCACACATGAGCCATCCATGAGAAGGTGAGAGCAGGCTAGCTGTCTCAGCTCCTCTCAGGCTGTAGCACTTGAAAGGCTGGGCCCTGAACCTTGACTGGACAGCACAGTGGAGCTGGCCTGGAGGTGTGGATGCAGGTGAACTGGCCCTGAGGGCATGAAAGCAGGAGCAGTTGCCCTGCCTCCTGCTGAGGCAGGAGTGGGTGGCCTAGCCAGGGCAGTGCTGGAGAGCTTGCCCTGGTTCTGAGGATAAGGGAGCACACTGGACTCACTGGCTCTGTTACCACCTAGGCCCAGATCCAGGGTTCTGAAACAGCCCATTCCAAAATCATATCTATGAATGGTTGGGATGCTTGAAAGGGTTAGTCCTGCTGTTTCAAACCTGTAGGATCTCCATGACACAACAGAATAATTGGGAGAAGTCCCCATAAGGATCCAGTATGGATGGTGTCACTTATACCTCAGCTGTCTCTGAATTCTTGTAGACAGGACAGATTGTGAGTTGAAAGTTTTGTGGTTGGAGTCATGTCTGAATCAGTATTTCTGAAGCAGTATATCTGGGTCTCCAGGTAGAACTATTCCTAATTTTCTGAGAAACCACCAGATTGATTACCAGAGTGGTTGCGTAAGTTTATCCTTCCACCAGCAATGGAGAAGTATTCTCCATGCTCCACATCTTTGCCAATGTGTGCCATCACTTGAGATTTTGATCTTATCCATTCTGATGGGCATAAGATGGTGTCTCAAGGTCGTTTTGCATTTCCCTAATGAATGAGGATATCGAACAGTTCTTTAAGTGCTTCTCAGCCACTCGAGATTCCTCCATTGAGAATTCTTGTTTAGCTCTGTGCATCATTTTTCAATTGGGTTCTTGTTGGTGTTTAACTTCTTGAATTCTTCATATACTTTCAATATTAGCCCTCTATGTAGGGTTAGTGAAGATATTTATTCCAATCTGTAGGCTGTTGTTTTGTCTTATTGATGGTGTCCTTAATTCTTAAAGGTCTGTCTTTATATGTTACTTGGCCTTTTTCCTTTGTGGCTTTTAATATTCTTTCTTTGTTTTTTACAATTAGTGTTTGTTTATTATGTGGTGGCAGAATTTTCTTTTCTGGCTCAATCTATTTGGTGTTCTATAGGCTTCTTATACCTTTGTAGCCATCTCTTCCTTTAGGTTAAGGAAGTTTTCTTCTATGATTTTGTTTAATTTATTTTCTGGGCTTTTGAGCTGATAACCTTTTACTTCTATTCATATTATTCTTAGGTTTGCTCTTTTCATAGAGTCCCAAATTTCCTGGATATTTTGTGTTAGAAACTTTTTAGATTTGGCATTTTCTTTGACCAATGTATTAATTTCTTCTATCCTATCTTCTATGTCTAAGATTCTGTCTTTAATCTCTTGTTTTTTGTTGGTGATATCTGTAGTTCTCATTCTCTTTCCTAGGTTTCTATTTATAGTGTTGTCTCTTATAATGCTTTCTTTATTGCCTCTATTTTCATTTTGAGATTTTCAATGGTTTTATTTATTTCCTCCACCTGTTTGATTGTATTTTCCTGTATTTCTTTGAGGTATTTATTTATTTCCTCTTTAAAGGCCTCTATCAATTTCATAAGATGTGAATTAAAGTCATTGTTTGCTTTTTGGGTGTGTTTGGATACCCAGGGTTTTCTTTAGTAGGAGAGCTGGATTCTAATGGTACCATATTGCACTGTCTTTTGTTGATTGTGTTCTGTGCTTGACTTTAGCCATCGAATTGTCTCTGGTATTTGCTGACCTGGTAGTCTCTGGTAATAGCAGTCCTCTGGGACTGGTTGTCCAGAGTGGCAGCAGGCCTCCTGGGAGACAGCCAGAGCTGTGGTGCATGGAGTTGGGCGTGGAGTGCATATCCTCAATTGCAGGTAAGGGTGTAGACTGGGAGGTGGAGCACAAAAATGATGGGGCAGACATTTGGGCTCCTATGGTAGGGGACCCAGCAGGTAGGAGATCCTTATGAGGGGATGAGGAGATAATCCAGACTGGGATGTGAAACAAACAAACAAACAAATCAATAAAAAGTAAAAAGAAAAAAAGAAAAAAACTTTTAGTATAGATTTAAATATGAACAGTAAGGGAGAGAATGAGAGCAGGACATTGTTCTTTAACTCTGACTTTTTTCCTAATTATGAACACATCTGAGGCCCAGACGTGTGGGCAATCCAGAAACTGCAAGGCAAGAGAGACTGCCACTTCAGCCTACCTTTGCCTGTATCCCTGGCCCAAGAGGAAACTGTATAGGGCATCTGGGCACAGGAAGATAGGGGCAGTCAAGCTACAGGAGACCTGAGGTCCAGACTGCGCCCAGGTCTGAACAGACCTGGTCAAACAGCTCCCTATATCCAAATCCCATGGGAGGGAAAGCTAGACCTTCAGAGGGGCAGACATGCCTGGGAAACCAGAGGAGACTACTCTCTGCCCACATTTCTGACCCTAGAGGAAAACACCTAGCACCATCAGGGTCCTCTGTGCACAGGGACAAGTAGGGGCAGGCCCTTCTGGTTGCTGCCTTCACAGAGAGCAGAAAGCTAGCCCCACGGGGTGACTTCAGGCCCGAGACTAGAGGTAAGACCAACTTTTCTGCTCCAAGTGACCTGCCAGGTGGACTCAGGACACACAAAGGCAAAATTCCTCTGGAACCAGACACTTCCGGTTTCTAGCTGGCACCCGAACCTCGCTGATCCCCGCCCATAGCTCCCTGCTTCCAAACCTGTGGGAGAGAGAGCTCATTGCCAGACATGTGGGCAATCCTGAGTCTGCAGGGCAGGAGAAACCACCACTTCTGCCCACCTTGGCCCACATCCCTGGCCCAAGAAGAAACTGTATAGGGCCTCTGAGCACAGGAAGATAGGGGCAGTCAAGCTGCAGGAGCCCTGCAGTCTGGACTGCTCCTGGATCTGAAGGGACCCAGTCAAACAGCTCCCTACACCCAAGTCCCATGGAAGGGAGAGCTAGATCTTCAGAGGGGCAGACATGCCTGGGAAACCAGAGGAGACTACTCTCTGCCTACATTTCTGACTCTAGAGGAAAATGCCTAGAGCCATCTTCTAGGGGTGGGGGTGGGGGAGGCCCTTCTGGTTGCTGCCCTCACAGAGAGCTGAAACCCAGTCCTGAGGAGTGACTTCAGGCCCGAGACCAGAGATAAGACCAACTTCTCTGCTTCAAGTGACCTGCCTGGTGGACTCAGGACACACACCCTCAGGAACAACTGAAAGACCACTGTCAGGGATGACAGGGACAACTGAAAGCAGAACACTCTGTTCCCATAACTGGCTGAAAGAAAACAGGAAAACAGGTCTATAGCACTACTGACAGACAGGCCTATAGGACGGTCAAGCCTTTGTCAGAAATGGCAAAACAAGGTAACACCAGAGACAAACTGATGGCAAGTGCAGGAACCCAAGCAACAGAAACCAAGACTACATGGCATCATCAGAGCCCAAATCTCCCACCAAAGCAAACAGTGAATATCCAAACACACCAGAAAAACAAGATCTAGATTTAAAATCACATTTGATCATGATGATGGAGGACTTTATGATAGACATAAAGAACTCCCTTAGAGAAATGCAAGAAAACACAAGGAAACAAGTAGAAGTCCTTAGAGAGGAAACACAAAAATCCCTGAAAGAATTGTAGGAAAACACAACCAAACAGGTGAAGGAATTGAAAATGGAAATAGAAGCAATAAAGAAAGCACAAAGGGAGACAACCCTAGATATAGAAAACCAAAGGAAGAGACAAGGCACCGTAGATACAAGCATCACCAACAGAATACAATCTCAGGGGCAGAAGATACCATAGAAAACATCGACACAACTCTCAAAGTAATGTAAAATGAAAAAAGCTACTGGCCCAAAACATACAGGAAATCCAGGACACAATGAAAAGATCAAACCTAAGGATAATAGGTACAGAAGAGAGTGGAGACTCCCAACTCAAAGGACCAGTAAATATCTTCAACAAAATCATAGAAGAAAACTTCCCTAACCTAAAGAAAGAGATGCCCATAAACATACAAGAAGCCCACAGAACTCCAAATAGATTGGACCAGAAGAGAAACTCCTGTCACATAATAGTCAAAACACTAAATGCACAAAACAAAGAAAATTATTAAAAGCAGTAAAGGGAAAAGGTCAAGTAACATCTAAAGGCAGACCTATCAGAATTACACCAGACTTCTCACCAGAGACTATGAAAGCCAGAAGATCCTGGACAGATATCATACAGACCCTAAGAGAACACAAATGCCAGCCCAGGTAACTGTATCCAGCAAAACTCTCAATTAACATAGATGGAGACACCAAGATATTCCATGACAAAACCAAATTTACACACTGTCTTTCTACAGATCCAGCCCCACAAAGGATAATAAATGGTAAAGCCCAACAAAAGGAGGCAAGCTACACCCTAGAAAAAGCAAGAAACTAATCGTTTTGCAACAAAACAAAGAGAAGACAAGCACACAAACATAATCTCACCTCCAAATACGAAGATAACAGGAAGCAACAATCACTATTCCTTAATATCTCTCAACATCAGAGGACTCAATTCCACAGTAAAAAGACACAGATTAACAAACTGGATACGTAATGAGGACTAAGCATTTTGCTGCCTATAGGAAACATACCTCAGAGACAAAGACAGATACTACTTTAGAGTAAAAGGCTGGAAAGCAACTTTCCAAGCAAATGGTCTGAAGAAGCAAGCTGGAGTAGCCATTCCAATATCAAATAAAATCGATTTTCAACCAAAAGTCATCAGAAAAGACAAGGAAGGACACTTGATATTGAAAAATCCACCAAGATGAACTCTCAATCCTAAATATCTATGCTCCAAATACAAGGTCACCTACATACATAAAAGAAACCTTACTAAAGCTCAAAGCACACATTGCACCTCACACAATAATAGTAGGAGATTTCAACACCCCACTCTCATCCATGGACAGATCATGGAAACAGAAATCAAACAGAGACATAGACAGACTAAGAGAAGTCATGAACCAAATGGACTTAACAGATATTTATAGAACATTCTATTCTAAAACAAAAGGATATACCTTCTTTTCACCACCTCATGGTACTTTCTCCAAAATTGACCATATAATCGGTCATAAAACAGACCTCAACAGATATAGAAAGATAGAAATAATCCCATGCGTCTTATCAGACCACCACAGGCTAAAGCTTGTCTTCAATAACAATAAGGGAAGAGCTCTCACATATACATGGAAGTTGAACAATGCTCTACTAAATGATAACCTGGTCAAGGAAGAAATAAAGAAAGAAATTAAAGACTTCTTAGAATTTAATGAAAATGAAGGTACAACATACCCAAACTTATGGGACACAACGAAAGCTGTGCTAAGAGGAAAATTCATAGCTCTGAGTGCCTGCAGAAAGAAACAGAGGAGAGCATATATCAGCAGCTTGACAGCACACCTAAAAGCTCTAGAACAAAAAGAAGCAAATACACCCAGGAGGAGTAGAAGGCAGGAAATAATCAAACTCAGAGCTGAAATCAACCAAGTAGAAACAAAAAGGACTATACAAAGAATCAACAGAACCAAAAGCTGGTTCTTTGAGAAAATCAACAAGATAGATAAACCCTTAGCCAGACTAACGAGAGGACACAGAGAGTGTGTCCAAATTAACAAAGTCAGAAATGAAAAGGAAGACATAACAACAGAACCAGAGGAAATTCAAAAAATTATCAGATCCTACTACAAAAGCCTATATTCAGTAAAACTTGAAAATCTGCAGGAAATGGACAATTTCCTAGACAGATGCCAGGTACTGAAGTTAAATCAGGAACAGATAAACCATTTAAATAACCCCATAACTCCTAACGAAATGAAAGCAGTCATTAAAGGTCTCCCAACCAAAAAGAGCCCAGGTCCAGATGGGTTCAGTGCAGAATTCTATCAGACCTTCATAGAAGACCTCATACCAATACTAGGCAAACTATTCCACAAAATTGAAACAGATGGAGCACTACCGATTTCCTTCCATGAAGCCACAATTACTCTTATACCTAAACCACATAAAGATCCAGCAAAGAAAGAGAACTTTAGACCAACTTCCCTTATGAATATTGACGTCAAATTACTCGATAAAATTCTTGCAAACTGAATCCAAGAACACATCAAAGCAATCATCCATCATGATCAAGTAGGCTTCATCCCAGCTATGCAGGGATGGTTTAATATACAGAAAAGCATCAACGTAATCCACTATATAAACAAACTGAAAGAACAAAACCACATGATCATTTCATTAGATGCTGAGAAAGCATTCGACAAAATTCAATACCTCTTCATGATAAGAGTCCTGGAAAGAACAGTAATTCAAGGCCCATACCTAAACATAGTAAAAGCCATAAACAGCAAACCACTAGCTAACAATAAACTAAATGCAGAGAAACTTGAAGTAATCCCACTAAAATCAGGGACTTGACAAGGCTGCCCACTCTCTCCCTACTTATTCAATATGGTTCTCGAAGTTCTAGCCAGAGCAATCAGACAACAAAAGGAGATCAAGGGATACAGATTTGAAAGGAAGAAGTCAAAATATCACTATTTGCAGATGGTATGATAGTATATTTGAGTGATCCCAAAAGTTCCACCAGAGAACTACTAATCTGATAAACAACTTCAGCAAAGTAGCTGGGTATAAAAATAACTCAAATAAATCAGTAGCCTTCCTCTACACAAAAGAGAAACAAGCCGAGAAAGAAATTAGGGAAATGACACCCTTCATAATATTCTCAAATAATATGAAATACCTCGGTGTGACTTTAACCAAGCAAGTGAAAGATCTGTATGATAAGAAATTGAAGAAGATCTCAGAAGATGGAAAGATCTCCCATGCTCATGGATTGGCAGGATTCATATAGTAAAAATGGCCATTTTACCAAAAGCAATCGACAGATTACCAATCCAATTCTTCAGAGAGTTAGACAGAACAATTTGCAAATTCATCTGGAATAACAAAAACCCAGGATAGCTAAAACTATCCTCAACAATAAAAAAGGCCTTCTGGGGAATCACTATCCCTGAACTCAAGCAGTATTACAGAGCAATAGTGATAAAAACTGCATGGTATTGGTACAGAGACAGACAGATAGACCAGTGGAATAGAATTGAAGACCCAGAAATGAACCCACACACCTATGGTCACTTGATTTTTGACAAAGGAGCCAAAACCATCCAATGGAAAAAGATAGCATTTTCAGCAAATGGTGGTGGTTCAACTGGAGGACAGCATGTAGAAGAATGCAGATCGATCCATGCTTATCACCCTGTACAAAGCTTAAGTCCAAGTGGATCAAGGACCTCCACATCAAACCAGATACACTCAAACTAGTAGAAGAAAAAGTGGGGAAGAATTTCGAACACATGGGCACTGGAAAAAATTTCCTGAACAAAACACCAATGGCTTATGCTCTAAGATCAAGAATCGACAAATGAGATCTCATAAAACTACAAAACTTCTGTAAGGCAAAGGACACTCTTGTTAGGACAAAACAGCAACCAACAGATTGGGAAAAGATCTTTACCAATCCTACAACAGATAGAGGACTTATATCCAAAATATACAAGAACTCAGGAAGTTAGACTTCAGGGAGACCAGTAACCCTCTTAAAAATGGGTTCAGAGCTAAACAAAGAATTCACAACTGAGGAATGTCGAATGGCTGAGAAGCACCTAAAGAAATGTTCAACATCCTTAGTCATAAGGGAAATGCAAATCAAAACAACCCTGAGATTCTACCTCACACCAGTGAGCATGGCTAAGATCAAAAACTTTGGTGACAGCAGATGCTGGAAAGGATGTGGAGAAAGAGGAACACTCCTCCAATGTTGGTGGGATTGCAGACTGGTACAACCATCCTGGAAATCAGTCTGGAGGTTCCTCAGAAAATTGGATATTGCGCTACCTCAGGACCCAACTATACCTCTCTTGGGCATATACCTAAAGGATGCTCCAACATATAACAAAGACACATACTCCACTCTGTTCATAGCAGCCTTATTTATAATAGTCAGAAGCTGGAAAGAACCCAGATGCCCTTCAACAGAGGAATGGATACAGAAAATGTGGTACATCTACACAATGGAGTACTATTCAGCTATCAAAAAATAATGACTTTATGAAATTCATAGGCAAATGGATGGAACTGGAAATTATCATCCTGAGTGAGGTGACCCGATCATAGAAAAACACACATGGTATGCACTCATTGATAAGTGGCTATTAGCCCAAATGCTTGAATTACCCTAGATGCACCTAACACATGATACTCAAGAAGGAAGACCAAAATGCGGATGCTTCACTCCTTCTTTAAAAGGAGAACAAGCATACCCTTAGGATGGGATAAGGAGGCAAAGTTTAGAACAGAGACTGAAGGAACACCCATTCAGAGCCTGCCCCACATGTGGCCCATACATATACAGCCACCAAACTAGATAAGATGGATGAAGCAAAGAAGTGCAGGGATCAGAGAAAGGACTGAAAGAGCTTGAAGGGATTTGAGACCCCATATGAACAACAATACCAACCGCCCAGAGCTTCCAGGGACTAATCCACTACCCAAAAACTGTATACATGGACTGACCCTGGGCTCCAACTGCATAGGTAGCAATGAATATCTTAGTAAGGACTCCAGTGGAAGGGGAAGCCCTTGGTCTTGCCAAGGCTGGACCCCCCAGTGAATGGGACTCTCAGGGGGATCGTGATAATGGGGCAAGGATGGGGAGGGGAACACCCATATAGAAGGGGAGAGGGAGGAGTTGGGGGGGATGTTGGCCTGGAAACCAAGAAAGGGAATAACATTTGAAATGTAAATAAGAAATGCCCAATTTAATAAAGATGGAAAAAAATCTGAACATCTTTGCCTATGCCAAATAACCTCATGCTTAGTTGTTTATAAAATCCATGTTCATATATTGGTAAAAATAAAACATAATCATAAAACAGAAAATCTGAATGCATCCTAAATTTAAAACAGATATAATGTTACATGAATTAATTCTGTAATAACACATTGGTCACTGTTCACTTAAAACTTTACACTTGTTTTTTTGTTTCTCCTAAAACTCAAAAACAGTAAAAATAGTGTCCCTTTATAGAATCATCTATCTATTCAACTAGTATTCTACTAAATTAAAACATTTCATGTAACTTTCTGTGGAATGAGACTGTGAGTTTAATTTACGTTGACCTTTGTTATGATTAAACCTTTAACTTCATGGCCACAGATCAAACTTGCCTTTGTGGGTTTCTGGGTTTCTGCTCAGTTGGTGACTGAGTGGAGAGGAAAAGGCAGAAGAACTCACACTCAGCATTCCTCATTGATGACTACAGTCACAGACAGGCATCCAATTGTTGATAAAAGTGTAAGCTTAGACTTGAATGCAAGGATTCATTTTTTCTTTACAACACATATTGAGAGTCAAGATTAGCAAGTTTGCAATATCCCCACTGATTCTCATATACTTGATGCCTCATAATCCAATGAGCAAATCTGGACATCGCCTTATCCATCAGAGTTTGAAAATAACCCACAAGGAGGATAGATTGACAGGCACATGGTGACCATGGCCCAAGAGACAACAACTCCCCATATCACTCAGTTCCATTGCTTAGGCCTTTATAATGCAGAGCATCAAATCCCTGTCTTGATTCACAGCTGATTGGCACTTGATTTTAGAGCATTTGTTGTTGATAATTTTGTCTGTCCTTCTGTGTGTATGTATTTTATGGCACCTCCCTTCCAGCATTGTGAGTTTCTGTCTCTTATGCCATGGGAGAGGAATATTCATGATTATGATATATGTGTGGAGATTTTAACATCCACAAAATGATCATCTAATAGAGGAGGAGGGTTGATTACACACCTTGTCCAAATGAGGGAGAACGTACCAGAATAGCTTGTAGAATTCATCATAGTAACCAGTTTCTATTCTCATATCTTTCTGTTTACTTTCTAGCTAGCCAGGAAAATCACATTAAAAAAAAGGTCAGTACCGAAATACTATACATGGACTGACCCAGGGCTCCAACTGCATATGTAGCAGAGAATAGCCTTGTTGGGGCACCAGTGAAAGGGGAAGCCCTTGGTCCTGCCAAGGTTGGACCCCAGTGCAGGGAATATAGGGGGGCAGTAAGGGGATGTATGGGGGAATACCCGAATGGGGGAGGGGGAGGGGGAGGGGTGGGGATGGGGCACAGGAAACCGGGAAGGGGAATAACATTTAAAATGTAAGTAAAGAAATATATCTAATAAAAAATTTTAAATAAAAGAAAAAAATCAGTAAAACTGATTATGAACCAGATTATGAACAAACAGTTTCTACAGAGGCCATTTTTCTTCATACATAACCCCCAAAATGGTGGCTTCAATGGACACATTTTATATACTGATTGCAAATTCATTTGAGATTCTCCAGGGCATGTCCAGCTACCCTGAGCTAACTGCATGCTATCCCCTGAGCTTCATTGTCTGACAACTACTCTGCTAGCCTCCACCAGGCCCACATTAAAAGGAACATTCAGGTCTGCTTTACCAAGAACATGCAGTCCAAGGTTGCCCACTGGAGGATTGCTACATGGGGAATATTCACATTAGACTTGCCTTCTGGATACCTGCTATACCAAGGACATCCAAGGACAACCAGATGGCTAAAGACCAACATAAGAACACAAACAGTAAGAGTTAGGGCAATACGACACTAAACCAAAGAGGATGTTGTGGCTGGACCTAGGCCCCAGTAGCCTAGGTGTACATGTGTAGCCGATGTGTTACTTGAACTTCATGTGGGTTCCCTTACAATTGGAGATGGGGCTGTCTCTGGATCTGTTTCCTGCCACTGGATTCCCTTCCCCTAACTGGACTACCTCCTTGGGCTTCAGTGGGAGAGGATGCACTTAGGCCTCCTGCAACTGGATATCGAGGGTGGGGTAGTACCCAAAGGGGGGGAGGACTTTCATTTCTCTGAGGAGAAGGGGAAGGAAAAATGAAAGGAGGAAGAATTTGTAAGGGTGGGACTGGGAGGAGAGGAGAGATGGGGCGAGGCTGTGATCAGGATGTAAAATTAAATAAATAAGTAAATAAATAAATAAATAAATAAATAAATAAATAAGAAAGAAAGTGGAGTTGTTGAATGCACATGAGGTTATAATACTGAGACCCTAATGAATGAGGACTATGTCTTTATAAATTACATAAAAAGCCTCTATTCCCCTCTCTTCCCTTCCTTTGCTGGTGAAGTTACCATGGGAAGTTTTCAGTCTGCATCTCAGAAGTGAACCCTGCCAGAACCTAATCAAGCTGATGTCCTAATTTCAGGCTTTTACTCTCCAGATTTGTGAGGAACAAATTTCTGTTGCTTAGAAACGACCTAGGCTATAGTAGCTTGTTATAGCAGCCCAGACTCTCTGAGACTGAAATTTTTACACAGAGCGAAGGGCATCTGTTTCAAGTGTTTAAAAATAGGAAAGCAGCTTTGGATGTGGGTAGTGAATAGATGCTGGGCAAATTTTGAGGTGCTGCTTGAAAAAGTAAAACGATTCACACCAGGACTGATAGAGAGAGATATGGAAAAATTTTATTTATTCTTGGAGCTTAAGAAACCATGTATTGGCAGAAAAATGATGGTAATGATGTTCATGAAGAAATGCCTCAATGTGAATTTGAAAGGGACAGATTTACCCCCCTAAAGTATTTAGAGGGCAGTGTATGGGGACAAAGGAATTTATTTCCCAGACTTAGGCTACCAGAGCTCACTTCCCTGATTCAATACTTTCTTTGGGTCCATTACCTGTTTCTTATTTCCGTTCCTACTGTTCTAGAGAAGGAATTGCAGTATGAATATCATTCTTACCACTGCAGGTGGTGTGTGTGTGTGTGTGTGTGTGTGTGTGTGTGTGTGTGTGTGTGTGTGTGTGCGTTTTGCTTCCACATGCGTGAATTTATATTTCTGATCTTGTGTAAACCAGCAACTTTATTGGTGTTCTTATTAAGAATGAGTGAAGCATTACTTACAAAAGGAGGACGACTCAAAGGCAGCTTGGATGGTTCAAGAGCCCAAGTAACGCGGTTACGCCTTTTTTACTTTACCCAGAAATTGTTATTTTGAAAGCACACAATTAGAAGTTTGTCAGATTTATAGTTGTAAAAGCTTTTTTAAAAGAATAAATAATTTATTGAAACTCATCTGGATGTCCCAGGGTGGGGTGGTACCTAAGGTGAAGGGGGCGGGCTTCGGATCCTCAAGTGAGTTCTTCAGTTAAAAGTCAGGTTCTTTCGCTTGCAACTCAAGCACTTTATTGAACTATCAATCAATCCCCCCTCTTTCCAATTCTAAATGAAGACTTAAGTGCCTATAGTAATATGCAGGAACTGTTGTTGGAACTCATAATTCATGATCTGCCATCATGAGTTTGTTATAGGTGAGGTCTAGGTACTACATAGTCTAACTCAATGGACACATTCAACTCTCTGTGTACATGCTTTGTTTACTGATTTTGAAACAACTACGTAAAGGGTATAAAAAGATGGCTAAACAGTTTGGAACATTGGTTGCTCTTCCAAGGACCTGGGTTTGCTTTTCAGCACTGTCTTGATAGTTCATAACCATCCACAGTGCTAGTTCCAGAGGATCTGAAGCTCTCTTCTGGCATTATAGGCAACAGATATGCCAATGGTGTACAGTCTCACATTAAGGCACACATAAAATATAAGAATTAGATTAATGCATGACTGGTAAATTCCTGAAAAGAAATAAACATGGAGGGTATAATAATGAGTATTTTGTCTTAACAGACATTAAATGGCTAGAGTTTTGTATATGTGTCTATGGTAGGCATATCATATACATATCATATAATTTCATCAAGATGTCTCCTGAAAAACCATTTACTTCGAGTGACACTCTACTGTTTTGCAGTGGGTTTTTCCTGCAGACATTCAGATCACTGATGTGAGGTCCAATATGGTACTAAAGCTTTTCTGCTAACGGTTGATTTTTGACTCAAGGGGTTCTTTGGTTCTACTGTAATTTCCACCAAGTTTCTGTAGTTTATAATGATTTAGCTAAGAAAAGAGATTCATACGCCTTCAAACTGGATATTTACCAGTAAGTTTTAAGATGACTTCACTTAAAAATTATTGGAGAGAAGTAGGATATGCTCCCAGTAGTTCCTTTCCCAAAGATGGGGATAATTAAGAGGATGATCAATAATAAAAAGGTACTTTCAAGTTTCAGGGAAGATAATACATGTAAATATAGAGCAGAGATGATAGTTTCTGTAAAAATGATGTTTTGTAGATAGGAAGGTTTATTTAACATCAAGATTATTTACAATAATTTGAACAGAACTGGCAATGGATATCATAGTAAATAATTTAGAGAACCGTTTAAAGAATGGGTATATAATGATTATTCATTTTGATAATGGCAGTGTACAAGTAGGAATTTTCGGTGTACTTAAATACATTTGAAATAAGAATTTTTTCAGACAAACATTTACTTCTTGGTATTTGAATAATCTCTGTGAACATACTTCTCATCAGAAGTATGAGATGTTTTCAAATGTTCTAGGGAAGGAAGAGTCTCTGGACAGGATTTCAAAGATCAGTGTTTTCAGTTTCAGCATTACTAAATAAGCTACACTGATGGTTTGTGGACATCCTGGATGAATAGTCGTCTACTGGATAATATGATGTACTGAATTTTAATAATTTAAATCCAATTTAAGGAATTTTTTCCCTGTGGCTTTTATAGCATCTTTGACTTCCTTGTTTCTCAAGCTATAGATCAGAGGGTTCAGCATGGGAATCACAATGCCATAAAACACAGAGGCCACTTTCATGTTCTCCTCGGAATTGTCCGAATGAGGCTGTAAGTACATGTAAGCCAGGGTTCCATAGAAAATGGTGACTGCTGTCAGGTGGGAGGCACATGTGGAGAAGGTTTTCTTCCTCCCTGCAGTAGAGGACATCTTTAGGATAGCGGCCATGATATATATGTAGGATAAGATAACGATCAACACAGTGAATGTCAGATTAAATCCAACAAAAATCAAAATTAGCATGAAGTTAGTATCATTGTTGTAGCATGAAAGAGTGACAATTGGGGGGATGTCACAGAAAAAGTGATTGACCTTTGACTTACAGAAGGACAGTGAGAATGTAAATCCTGTGTGTACTGAGGAATTTATTGATCCCATGAGATAAGAAATAGCTACCAACTGAATACAAACTTGTCGAGACATGATTATGGGGTAGCGAAGGGGCTTACAGATTGCCACATACCGGTCCACTGCCATAACAGCGAGGAGGTAACAGTCACTGGTTGCAAATATAGCATAAACAAAGAGTTGTACTACACATCCCTTGAAAGTTATTGATTTATCTTCTACCATGAAGTTCTGCAGCATCTTGGGAGTGATGGCAGATGTATAACAGATATCAACAAAAGCCAGATGCTGTAAAAAGAAATACATGGGGGTCTGAAGTCTGGAGTCAGTGTTGATGAGAAGGATCATCCCAGTGTTGCCCACCATAGATATCACGTAGATAACAAGAAACACGATGAAGAGGATACACTGAATATCTCTCTGGACTCCAAACCCCAGAAGATAGAAGTCAGTGACTTTGGTGCCATTGTCTTGTGTCATAGCTACCAAGAGTCTATAGGTGAAAAAGAAAAGGAGTAAAATAAGAACGAATTGTTATCAGATTTAAGAAAATTCTCTTATATATTTATTTATTATCAATTTTCACATTCCAGATTTTATTCCCCTCCCGGTCCACCCTTCAACTGTTCCACATCCCATACATTCTCCCTGCGCCCCACATCTCCACCAGATTGTCCCCCCATCCACCCCACCAGACCTTTAAATTCTCTGAGGCTTCCAGTATCTTGAGGGTTAGGAGCATTTTCTCTGACTAAATCCAGACTGGGAGTCCTCTGCTGCATATGTGTTGGGGGCCTCATCTCAGCTGGTGTATGCTATCTGGTTAGTCATTCAGTGTCTGAGAGATCTCGCAGGTCCAGGTTAATTAAGACTTAATTTTCACTTCATTCTTTACTTTAATATTCACAATAAAGACATAGATAAGTTTGTTGCTTTGCACGTGTATTTTAGTAATAGATTCATCTAAATGACTTCATAGAAAAGTCAACTTTGAAAATACAACTATAAGAAACACATATGTCATACTTTTCTACTCCATTATACAGGCATTTGTGTTTGTGCATGGCAATACACAAATAAAATGTTGACTGTGTCAAGAAGCCTATATAATTTTTACAAATTTATTTATTTATTTATTTATTTATTTATTTATTTATTTATTTATTTATTTTTGTTGTTGTTGAAACACTTTATTCAGAGGCTTGGGGAAAGGTTGTGGAAGCCCATGCTGTCTGCTGCCTGTACAGGGCAGACTTTAGAGATATCTCTGTGGCTAAGAGCCACATTTATTTTTTATTAGTTTATTAATTGTGCTTCAAACTCTTGAAATTAGCAGACAAGCCTTTATTTTGGGAAATTTATAAAGTCTACACAATTTTGGTGGCTTCATGATGTTTTTGTACAACTTAGGTGATAATTGAACACTGTAACTTTGTGAAATGTTTCCAGAGGTAGGCTCTGGGGAACACAGTGAGTTTAAAGTAGTTCTCCTTCCTACTGTATATTTCTTACAGAGTACTTGACGTGACTTATAATTTTGTTGATTTATGTCACTGAATTTTAGGGATTTTCTTTTTTATAAGTAGTTTACTTCTTAAAGATTTTTTAGAAGCCCTTGGTCCTGCCAAGACGGAACCCCCAGTGAACGTGATTGTGGGGGGGAGGGCGGTAAGGGGGGGAGGAGGGGGAGGGGAACACCCATAAAGAAGGGGAGAGGGAGGGGGATGTTGGAAATCGGGAAAGGGAATAACAATCGAAATGTAAATAAGAAATACCCAAGTAAATAAAGATGAAAAAAAAAGGTTTTTAAAAATTAATTTGTGTGTGTGTTGTGTGTGTGTGTGTGTGTGTGTGTGTGTGTGTGTGTGTGTTTGCAGAAGCCAGGAAAGAATTTTCAATCTCCTGGAGTTTGAATTACATGCACTTGTGAATTTACAATATATGTACCGGAAACCATACTCATGCCTTCTGAAAGAGCAGCAAGTGCTTTTAATCCTGGAGCCATCTCTATAGTCCTAGTCTGTCTTATTTTAAAGGGGTGTTGTTTCAATGAAATGTACAATAAAAGTTTTTGAATTAAAAGTCATAAATATATGATTTTGTAACAACAGTATACACGTGTACCTCAAAAGATGGAATCAGTATTCTTGATTACTGGTTTATGAGCATCAAGAAGATCAAATGCTAAGCCAGCTGTAGGGGAAGCTTATGATTGACTACGTTTATCTTGTAGAATTCCTAAAGTGTTCAGGGATTGATATTGCTAGTTCTCCCCATAGAGGACCAGAAGAAGTATTAAAACTATCGGCATCAATTCAGAGCCCTCTGAAAAGCAGATCACCAGTTACAGACTTGACTATAACTCACAGGCCATCAGTTACCACAGACAACAGAGCTTCTGTGACTTACCGTGTAAATACTCAGCATTGGTCACCAGATATCCCAAGTCTGAAGACAGAAATAAACACCATGGGAAAAAGCAGGAAGTATGATTAAAAAGCATTATCTTTTAACTCAAACAACTCAGCAAACCATGAACACCTTCTCCAGATAATAAATGGAAATATAACTACTGATGGATATATGCTAGTGTTGAAATAATTACTGAAGAATATATGCGAAAACTCATAGCGCTGAGTGCCTGCAGAAAGAAACAGGAAAGAGCATATGTCAGCAGCTTGACAGCACACCTAAAAGCTCTAGAACAAAAAGAAGCAAATACACCCAGGAGGAGTAGAAGGCAGGAAATAATCAAACTCAGAGCCGAAATCAACCAAGTAGAAACAAAAAGGACCATAGAAAGAATCAACAGAACCAAAAGTTGGTTCTTTGAGAAAATCAACAAGATAGATAAACCCTTAGCCAGACTAACGAGAGGACACAGAGAGTGTGTCCAAATTAACAAAATCAGAAATGAAAAGGAGACATAACTACAGATTCAGAGGAAATTCAAAAATCATCAGATCTTACTATAAAGCCTATATTCAACAAAACTTGAAAATCTGCAGGAAATGGACAATTTCCTAGACAGATACCAGTTACCCAAGTTAAATCAGGAACAGATAAACCATTTAAACAACCCCATAACTCCTAAGGAAATAGAAGAAGTCATTAAAGGTCTCCCAACCAAAAAGAGCCCAGGTCCAGACGGGTTTAGTGCAGAATTCTATCAGACCTTCATAGAAGACCTAAGTAATATTATCCAAACTATTCCACAAAATTGAAACAGATGGAGCACCTGCAATTCCTTCTATGAAGCCCAATTACTCTTATACCAAAACACACAAAGACCCAACAAGAAAAAAGAGAACTTCAGACCAATTTCCCTTATGAATATTGACGCAAAAATACTCAATAAAATTCTGGCAATCCGAATCCAAGAGCACATCAAAACAATCATCCACCATGATCAAGTAGGCTCCATCCCAGGCATGCAGGGATGGTTTAATATCTGGAAAACCATCAACGTGATCCATTATATAAACAAACTGAAAGAACAAAACCACATGATCATTTCATTAGATGCTGAGAAAGCATTTGACAAAATTCAACACCCTTCATGATAAAAAGTCCTGGAAAGAATAGGAATCCAAGGCCCATACCTAAACATAGTAAAAAGTTTATATGCCAGCAAACCAGTGGCTAACATTAAACTAAATGGAGAGAAACTTGAAGCAATCCCACTAAAATCAGGGACTAGACAAGGCTGCCCTCTCTCCCTACTTATTCAATATAGTTCTTGAAGTTCTAGCCAGAGCAATCAGACAACAAAAGGGAGGTCAAAGGGATACAGATCGGAAAAGAAGAAGTCAAAAATATCACTATTTGCAGATGATATGATAGTATATTTAAGTGATCCCAAAAGTTCCACCAGAGAACTACTAAAGCTGATAAACAACTTCAGCAAAGTGGCTGGGTATAAAATTAACTCAAATAAATCAGTAGCCTTCCCTCTACAAAGAGAAACAAGCAGAAAAGAAATTAGGGAAAACGACACCCTTCATAATAGACCCAAATAATATAAAGTACCGCGGTGTGACTTTAACCAAGCAAACGAAAGATCTGTATGGTAAGAATTTCAAGTCTGAAAAAAGAAATTGAAGAATATCTCAGATGATGGAAAGATCTCCCATGGTCATGTACTGGCAGGATTAATATAGTAAGGTGGCCATTTTGCCAAAAGTGATCTACAGATTCAATGCAATCCCCATCAAAATACCAATCCAATTCTTCAAAGAGTTAGACAGAACAATTTGCAAATTCATCTGGAATAACAAAAAACCCAGGACAGCTAAAACTATCCTCAACAATAAAAGGACTTCAGGGGGAATCACTATCCCAGAACTCAAGCAGTATTACAGAGCAATAGTGATAAAAAACTGCATGGTATTGGTACAGAGACAGACAGATAGACCAATGGAACAGAATTGAAGACCCAGAAATGAACCCACACACCTATGGTCACTTGATTTTGACAAAGGAGCCAAAACCATCCAATGGAAAAAAGATAGCATTTTCAGCAAATGGTGCTGGTTCAACTGGAGGTCAACATGTAGAAGAATGCAGATCGATCCATGCTTATCACCCTGTACAAAGCTTAAGTCCAAGTGGATAAAGGATCTCCACATCAAACCAGGTACACTCAAACTAATAGAAGAAAAACTAGGGAAGCATTTGGAACACATGGGCACTGGAAAAAATTTCCTGAACAAAACACCAATGGCTTATGCTCTAAGATCAAGAATCGACAAATGGGATCTCATAAAACTGCAAAGCTTCTGTAAGGCAAAGGACACTGTGGTTAGGACAAAACGGCAACCAACAGATTGGGAAAAGATCTTTACCAATCCTACAACAGATAGAGGGCTTATATCCAAAATATACAAAGAACTCAAGAAGTTAGACCGCAGGGAGACAAATAACCCTATTAAAAAATGGGGTTCAGAGCTAAACAAAGAATTCACAGCTGAGGAATACCGAATGGCCGAGAAACACCTAAAGAAATGTTCAACATCGTTAGTCATAAGGGAAATGCAAATCAAAACAACCCTGAGATTTCACCTCACACCAGTGAGAATGGCTAAGATCAAAAACTCAGGTGACAGCAAATGCTGTCGAGGATGTGGAGAAAGGGGAACACTCCTCCATTGTTGGTGGGATTGCAGACTGCTACAACCATTCTGGAAATCAGTCTGGAGGTTCCTCAGAAAATTGGACATTGAACTGCCTGAGGATCCAGCTATACCTCTCCTGGGCATATACCCAAAAAGATGCCCCAACATAAAAAAAGACACGTGCTCCACTATGTTCATCAGCTTATTTATAATAGCAGAAGCTGGAAAAGAACCCAGATGCCCTTCAACAGAAGAACGGATACAGAAAATGTGGTACATCTACACAATGGAATATTACTCAGCTATCAAAAACAATGACTTTATGAAATTAAGATGGGCAAATGGGTTGAACTGGAAACTATCATCCTGGTAAAACTAACTTTAATCACAGAAAGACATACATGGTATGTACTCATTGATAAGTGGCTATTAGCCCAAATGCTTGAATTACCCTAGATGCCTAGAACAAAATGAAACTCAAGACGGATGATCAAAATGTGAATGCAGATCGGGCCCTGAGAGACACAGCCAGAATGGCAGTAAAATACAGAGGCGATGCCCAGCAGGAAACCATCACTGAACTGAGAGAACAGGACCCCCTGTTGAAGGAATCAGAGAAAGAACTGGAAGAGCTTGAAGGAGCTCGAGACATATGTACAACAATGCCAACCAACCAGAGCTTCCAGGGACTAAGCCACTACCCAAAGACTATACATGGACTGACCCTGGACTCTGACCTCATAGGTAGCAATGAATATCCTAGTAAGAGCACCAGTGGAAGGGGAAGCCCTGGGTCCTGCTAAGACTGAACCCCCAGTGAACTAGACTGTTGGGGAGAGGCAGCAATGGGGGAGGGGTTGGGAGGGGAACACCCATAAGGAAGGGGAGGGGGGGAGGGGGATGTTTACCCGGAAACCGGGAAAGGGAATAACACTCGAAATGTATATAAGAAATACTCAAGTTAATAATAATAATAATAAAAAAAGGAAAAACAAAACAAAAAAAAAGAATATATGCTAGTGTTGAATACTATTATTATTTTCATTCTGTAGCATACTCAGCAGAGTTTTATTTTGTTCATATAATTATAATTCAGTAGACTTTTATTAGTAAAATGTTATCTAATTTATGTAATCAAATAATCATATATTCAAACATATATTTATATTTCTACACTATATTATATAAGTATATTTAATATATAAAATATTTATTAAATTTATAATATATAACATAATATATAAACATTTGTAGTAAATATATTTACATATACAATATAATTATAAAATTAAAGGAATTCCTTATGAATGAACAAATCTTATTCTCAGTACACATACACACACACACACACACACACTACATAAGTGTAACTGAAATATATTCCTGCACAATACACCAAAATTAAGGGTGAAGTAAATATTATGTGGAAATTTGTTTTTTGACTTATCTTGAATGACTTATTCCTTAATGTCAGTATAGATAGCATGAAAACAGAAAACTACTCCCCAGAATATCACATCAATATGAAAGCAAAATATTTAAAAAAACAAATTATCAAAAGTTTAATTTGGACACAGATACAGAATTACATACACAATCAAGTGAGATTTAGTCTATAATTACTCTCTGATGTGGAAACCAATCAGTGTAATCAAATACATTCACAGCAGAAAGAAGAAAAATATTCAAATAAATTTATGGATAAAGACATTTGGAAAAATTCAACACTTCTTCATTATTGTATGTAAAACCTCCTAATATTTCTTACTCAATGCAAAAAATGTACCGAAATTATCACTGATGATTAAAGACTAAATGCCTTCCTCCTAAGATCAAGAACAAGGTGACTATATCCTCACTCCTGTTCTGATATTCATCATACTTCGAAAAGTTCTACCCAGCAACACATTTCAGGAACTACAAAACAGCACCATCTTAGTTGCAAAAGCTACATTGCTCTATGTTAAGGAGCTGAAGAAAGTTTACAATAAAGGTGACCATATGAACAGCAATAGCATTTTTATACTGACAACAGACTTTCTATACTTGCCAATCCCAGTGGCTGCTTGTCAAAGACTGGCAATTTCTGGCTATGTGGGTTATATGCCCTAGTATAGTACCTATTACTATTATTTGCAGAATTGAAATAGTATTATAGCAATTTCCAATGGCCTACCATTATACCCTTAGTTTAATGTATCCCTCCTTATCAGAGAAATTTCTTTATTCAGTGGATGGCTAGCAGCATAGAGACCCTCCAATTGTCAAAGGTCAGAGAATGAGAGATTATAGAACTCTCAGCCCTAAATAACACACCTCCACAATGACCTCTCCTCCCATGGCTCTGGGATTGTCAAGAAAGAGGGAGCAAAAGAGTAAGAGCCAGAGGCAGTAGATGGTAATGAGGAAACTGTTTTGAGGCACACGTAACAGTTGTACATATGAACTAACAGCAGTTGTGATACAGAAGCAAAGGACCTGGGGTAGCTTAAGCCAGACAAAATCCCAGCACGGAAGCAGGCGTTGAGCATGAAGTCAACTCTTAGTTGAGGAGCTATTGACAAATTGATGGCTGCTGAGAGAGGACAGTCAGTTTTCTTTATGACTGTGGCCCCTAGCAGGTTGACCACATTCTACTAGATGACTGCACATGCACAAGTATTTGGGTAACACAAACTGGATTTAATGAGTTTTACAAGGTGTATGTGTGTGGGGGCAAGGTTAGTAAAAAAGAGGTGTGGATTTTGGAGGAGTTGGGGGAGAGGCTAAAATGTTAAAAATACATTGTATAAAATTCTCAACCAATGATTACAAAATGAAGAAAAAATTGCATGCAGCACTACACTTTTTCAGGACTTTTTTTTTTTTTTTGCAAAACCCTTTAGCTACTTTTTTTCTCTAATTCCTCCATTGGTGTCCCCTTGTTCATTCCAATGGTTAGCTGTAAGCATTTGTATCAGTAGGGTTCTGGCAGAGTCTCTCAGGAGACACCCATATTTGGTTCCTGTCAGTAAGCACTTCTTGGCATCACAATAGTGACTGGGTTTGGTGGCTACATATGGCATGGATCTCCAAGGAGGGCAGTCTCTGGATGACCTTTTCTTCAGTCCCTGCACTCTTTGTCCCTATGTTTTGAGTATTTTGTTTTCCCTTCTAAGAAGGAATGAAGCATCCACATTTTGGTCTTCCTTCTTGAACTTCATATGATCTGTGAATTTTTTCTTAGGTGTTCCAAACTTTCAGGCTACTACACCAGACTTCTCAACAGATCCTGGACAGATGTTATACAGACCCTAAGAGAACGCAAATGCCAGCCCAGGCTACTCTATTCAGCAAAACTCTCAATTACCATAGATGGAGAAACCAAGATATTCCATGAGAAAAACAAATTTACACAATATCTTTCCAGGACTTTTTTAAAAAAAATGCTGCAATGTTAACGAACACTCCAATATTGGAGGGACAGGCACACAATAAAAGCACATTAGGGCTCCCAAGGGTAAACAACACAGGTGTGTCCATTAGATTTTGATTAAGATGCAAAATCACTGAAAAATAATACTGTTAGATTATTTGACTATCATTAGGATGATGATGTATGCTCATTTCAAACAGCATACTACATAAAAATAACTCAACATACACAATATGTTTAAATGTACAAATGCAGTCATGAAACCTTATAAAAGTAGGGTGAGTTTTATGTCCTGCGGCTAAGGAAGAATATTCCATGACATTCAAAGTAAAATAGATAAACGAAAATAAACAAATAAATCCTCAAAATTTAAAGTTTAACTTTTAAAAAACTTGGTTAAGAAAATGAAAGCTTTAGTGCGGAGTTGCTGAAAAGAGGTTTTATATCTAAACCAAATAAACCACTATTCCATAGAGAATAAAAGAAAAGCCAAACTAGAAAATTAGAAGAATATAGGAAAAGACTATTGCACCAGGGGAATGTATGTATGAATTCATGAAAACCACTCAGGCTTCATTAGCCATTAAGAAGGCGTGAATTATCAACATGATGGGATACCATACCAGGCATGGAGATTTGTTACTGCTCAGCCATCACCATTGCTAATGTAAAAACAGTGGCAAAACTAAAGCTGGCAAAGACTTGGTGCTCCGGGTCTTTTATAGATTGTTGTGGGCATGTAAAATGTCATAACTATTCTACAAAAATAACTTGGAAGTATTTAAGGAATCCAAACACACAGTCCAGTCCGTGTACTCACAGCCAATTTTGCTTACACAAAACTTATGCTTATGTCAAAATGTGCAAAAAAATTTTTTTAAAAAAAGCTTCATTGGCAATAATTTAAAAGTGCCAACAGCTAAAATGTTCTTTAGCAAACTGTTGGTTAAACAAATCTCGTTATATTACTCTATGAAACAGCACTTAGAATCAGAGAGAGAGAAACGTGGACAAATGGTGACTCTCTATGGAAACATCTAATTGCAAAGGTCCTATAGTATATGATTTTACTTATGACGTTCTTAAGGTGGCAAGATTTTAAGATAAAGATGAGACTAGCGATTGACTTGAACTAGAACTAGTAGGTGGTTGGGGTAGTGTTTTTTAAGTGGCAGATGCGAGAGATCTCTGTTGGATATTTGATGTCTTGGCTAACATGAAGGATCTGGAAATCTATCTAAAGAAGTGAGAAAATGTCATAGAACCATATGGACACTGTACCAACATCAAAGCTCTGGTTATTATGCAAGCCTAGGGTTATTACGTAGGATGAAATCGTTGGGGGAGAATCAGCCAAGGGTCTGGGTGGAATTTTCTGAATTATTTTTAAAATATCCTGTGACTCTATCAGCATGTAAAACCTGAAAAGAGAGTTAGTAGAAGAGCATAGAGCCAGCTGTGTGTGTTGTAAGCATCACACAAGCAAATTTATGCAAACTACTCAGCACAGGACAGGCACTGAGTGAGTTCACCCAAATGGCTGTGATAGCACATGCCAAACAGTGATGAGTTGACTCAATTATGTTTCTTTACCTTCTTTCCCAGGAAGTGCTCAGCCAGATGAAAACAAACCCCTTCACCCCTGATGGGGTGCATCCTCAGAGCTTTGGTGAGACACGCTGGGGCTCTGCCTCCGTTCCATCGCTTCCTGTGATCACAGCTGATGTAGAGAAAAATGACTTTTGATTTGTTTTGTTTCGTTTTACTCACACTGGAGTTGCTTCTGGATTTTTCTCTCCACAGTTGTGTGAGGTGACTGTCAACTAAAGCTCCTATGTTTCTTCCTCATCAGGGAGTTTATTCCTGAGGCCTAAGGGATCTATACTCTCTTGACAATCTGAGGTCTCCAGGGCTTACTAGGAATTGGATAAACAATAATCATTAGTGATTACAAAAATTAGCACATATTAATCATAATAAAGGATTTCATTATGATAATTTTATATAAACATTTTGATTATGTTTGTTCCCTATTAACCTCTCTTGTCCCCATCCACTCCCTCTGTTCTTCTTTAATTTTTTTAGTCATTTTAAATTTATTTAAGTATTTGCGTGATTGTGTGTATGTGTGTGTGTGTGTGTGTGTGTGTGTGTGTGTATGTGTGTGTGTGTGTGTACCTTTGAAGATGCATATGCCAGTTAGTGAGTAGAGGACAAAATGGAGTATCAGGTCCCTTAAAGCTGGAGAGACAAGTGATGTAGACTTCCAGCTTATTATGAAAGGGCAAGACTCTGAACTTTCCTCCTTACGAGCAAGTGAACCTAACTGTTGAACTATCTTTCCAGCCCTCTTTTGCTCCTAGCTAAGTCATTTTTGACTAGTGATTTTTTTTCTGCCTTTTAGTTAATGATACTTTATTTCTAGAGAGGACAAATCTTTCTCATGCTTGTCTTTAACAATAGCTTATAATCTATTGTTATGAATCAGGTTCAGTATCCTTTCCTGTTCAAGGATCTCTATTTATGAAGATATCAGTGTAGAGATAAAATACTTGTCAATGTAATCAGTGAAAACGTATCAAAATCTAATCTAAATCTCTCCATTTGGTCCCCAGTGTGACTAAGAAGGAAAGTGCTTTGTAACATCACATTGAATATTTGTATTTATTTTTAAAATCACATTGCTTCTTCTTTCATTTTACCTTAAAAGGTTCTTTTTTTTTTAAATTCAGCTTTATGGAAAGACATTTTTCTGCCTGCACTTAAAAAATACTTCTTTTGTGATTTTAATATAACTTCATAATTTCTCCCTTTTTCTCCTTCAAAATTTTTCGCATCATGTACCCCTCAGTGAATTTCTATAGATATTACTTGTATTGACAGCCATTATCTATATGACTTTCATAAATGCATAATAGTTTCTAGACATTTACTTCTCTATGTACTTTATATAAAGGAGGTTTTCTTCCTAGGGCAAGAAAGAGATGGAATAATAATGAGGGCAATTATTGAAATAAATAATTACTCTGACGTGTTAAAAACATAATACCCATGAGAATGTATTGGGTAGAAAATATTACCTGAACCATAAGATAATATTAAATAATAAATGTATTTATGTGTAGACTTCTGTAGCAATTAGAATCAAATTTATGATGGACTCCATTGTAGAAGATTTAGGAAGATTTTAATATTAATATTGATTATATAGAATCAGATGATTTTTCTGTCCATAAAATATGTGAAACAATATTTTTAAAGTGTTATGTATATTTCTTAAAATTTCAAATAATGTCTATAATATTTCCCCCTGAGAAATGTAAGTTTCTTTTTAAATGACGTTAAATCAATAATAAGTTTTAGGAGTAGGTCTTTGGATATTTTCCACATTCTAAGATATTACATATTGATATATGTAGCGCTGGTTCATAGCTGACCATGTTTTTAGTTGTGAAAACTGACTGTTAATACTCTGTAAATTTTAATTAATGCTGGAAATTAATAAGGTAGCAGTTATTCTTTAACCGGCTAGTACTCCAAATAACCACACAGACCTTTTTAATATTTCAAAACTTAGGCCTTAGCTGGCAAGACTCTCCACTAGCTTATTTATGTTAACTCTATCATCTCTCTCCTTGCAACCACATTGCTAGCTATACCTTCCAGGTCCATAGTCATGTTTGTCTCCTGGTGAAAAGGACTTCCTCTTTCTTCTTCCCAGAGTTCCTTTCTCCCTCCCAGGAAGTCCTGCCTTTCTCTGTGCCTAATTAGAGGCTTTAGCTTTTTATTGACCAAATAACTTGGGGAGCAGGGTTTGCACAACAAAAGCTGGTATGTATGAGAATTTGCTTTTGGGGTAGCCAGATCTAGGGGTGCAGAATTTAGCATTTGAATACCTCATATAAGAGCACCAACCCCAACATTTAGTTTCAGAATTATTAAGTTGTGGAAACACATGTTCATGAGACACTTTTGTGGTCCCTGTATCAAGGATTTGATTTCATTCTTAAGAATCTTCTGCTCATTGCTTTAAAACCTTCTTTGACCTCCTTATTTCTCAAGCTGTAGATCAGAGGGTTCAGCATGGGAATCACAATGCCATAAAACACAGAGGCCACTTTCATATTCTCCTCAGAATTGTCCGAATGAGGCTGTAAGTACATATAAGAAAGGGTTCCATAGAAAATGGTGACTGCTGTCAGGTGGGAGGCACACGTGGAGAAGGTTTTCTTCCTCCCTGCAGTAGAGGACATCTTTAGGATGGCGGCCATGATGTATATATAGGAGACGATAATGACCAACACAGCGAATGTCAGGTTAAATCCAACAAAAACAATAAGTAGCATGATATTAATATCAGTGTTGGAGCATGAAAGACTGATGATTGGGACAACATCACAGAAAAAGTGATTAATATTTTTGGAATTACAATAAGACAATGAGAATGTAAATCCTGTGTGTACAGAGGAATTTATTGATCCCATGAGATAAGAAAGAGCGACCAACAGTAAGCAAACCTGTCGAGACATGATTATCGGGTACTGGAGGGGCTTACAGATTGCCACATACCGGTCCACTGCCATAACAGCGAGGAGGTAACTGTCACTGGTTGCAAATGTGGCATATACCAACAATTGTATTACACATCCTGTGTATGATATGGAACAGTCTTCTACCATGAAGCTCTGCAGCATCTTGGGAGTGATGGCAGACGTGTAACAGATATCAACAAAAGCCAGGTTTTGTAAGAAGAAGTACATGGGAGTCTGAAGTCTGGAGTTAGTGTTGATGAGGAGGATCATCCCAGTGTTGCCCACCATGGATGTGACATAGATCACAAGAAACACAATGAAGAGGACACACTGAGTATTTTGCTGGACTCCAAATCCCAGAAGATAGAAGTCAGTGACTTCAGTGGCATTTCTTTGTGTCATGGCTACCAAGAATCTGAAGGAAACCTAGACAAGAGGGGAAAATTAGGACTTCCTGAAATCAAAGGATTCGGATATTTTACATTGCTTTCTAAAAGGCTTTTATTTACTTTATTTTCTATACATGAGTATTTACCTAATGTATGCATGCACACTGTATGCATGCAGTGCTCACTGATGCCTGACGGGGGTGTTAGAATCATCGGAACTGGAGTCATAGACAGTTGTGTGCAGATCTTTGCATGCTGAGAACCTAACCCAGGTCCTTTGCAAGAGTAGCAAGTACTCTGTTACTTTTTTGACCTAGGTACTTACGATAAATACCAGCAATTCTGATGTGTATCTAGAATAAGAGGCCATTACATGGTCTATGCATTTGAGCCAGGAATTCATTTTTAAATAAAACATATTTGATAGAAGAATGCTGATTTTTAATGTATAAATCTAAAAAAAAAATCTAGGTTGACATGGCTTTCTCCTGTAATAAGTAAGTTTTTATGCTTATATAAGTTAATACCAAGTGTATTTATTGTTATTTTGTTCTTTTAAAATAGTTTTTCTTATTCCTTTCCTCTTTTAATCATTTAATTCTGCAATTAGAAGGAGTCTATGCAAAGAAAGGTTTTGATCCACATTCATGTTCCACATTTTAATGATTTCTATCACAAGACTTATTTTTATCTTTTTCCCAACTATCATCTAAAGAGTTTGCCTCACTAATGGACATAAGATAGATAAATTGACACTTCTTATGGCATTTTCCTTTTAGGTTTAGTGTTATTAAAAAAATCATGTGGCAACAATTTAGTACTTATGATACTTTGTTTTAAATAGTAACAATCTTTTTTTCCTCTATTGATCTGTTAAGTATAGAGCCTACATGCATTCACATAGTGTGAAACTTCAAACTCTGTGATTCAGTGCCATGACACTTAAACTTCCCTTAAACCCTCCTCCCATGCCTGGAGGATTCAGTAATATAAGTCTAGCTGATGCTGTAAGCTTTCCTTATAGCTGGTTTAGTGTTTTTTCTCCTTGTGTTTGAGAAGTCAAAAAGACTTTTGACACCATGTAGTACTGAACTCAGGAATACATATGCTAGACAAACATTTTACCCTTGAGCAATATTCACAAACCCAGGCTATTAAAAACTAGCTATTGAATTACAACATGGACAAACACATGATTGAATTTTTGCTTTGCCATTTTGATATTTTTTTGTACACATAATGTGATATATGAAATGTGACACAATGTTTCATCAGCACATCAGCAGAGTACTCCAATACTTTTCCATCAGTACTCTAAGCAGTTTTGTATCATCACAGAGAAAGTGATCAGGAACAATTTACCCTTAATGATGGAATATGGAAAACTATGTCAGTGTACACATTGACTTCTCTGGTACATTCCTCAGGAAACAAGCACCAGAGGACATATAAAATGAATGAGGAGGACAATGATACTTTCAGTTCTAGTTTAATGAGGGCTGAGAATGGGTAAATTCTAGGAAATTATTTCCTCATCCAAATGTGTCAGAAAATAAGCAAAATAGCGTCCTTCAAAGGCAGATTGTTCCTTGGGAAGAAAAGCCAGGACCAGACAGATCTAGACAGGTTTATTTAAAGTACTCTGTAGTCCAGATGGGTGGGGAAGTAGGAAGGAATTGGGAAGAGTAGAGGGAGAGGAAGCCATAATCATAAAATAGTGTGTGAAAAATGTATTTTCAATAAAAGAATAAAATATAAAGCATACTGTAGATAGAGTGATACTGTTTACCACTTTTGTTTTAGTCACTGTGTATTCTAGTAAAAAGATATAAAGTTACAGACACATGTTCAAGGACTAAGACCAGTCTTCCGACCATTTCACTGTTAAATCATATGGGTCAAGGAACAATAGACCCAATATGAATTATTTATTTTGTGTGTATGTGTGTGATGGAGACATTCCTCAAAAGAAAATGGGCCATTATCAAAATTCTTTAAATAAAGCCAATCTATTCCTAATCTTAACACTTACAAAAACAGTGCATATAATTTAAAATCACCCCAAAATGAAATACATAATTTTGTATTTGTTTGTGTAGTTTTAGAATGCTGAAAATAGAAAAAATAGTAGAAAAAAAAACCCGAAAGACCTAAACACAGAGACAAGCTGCATTCACGTGTTAGGACCTCAATGAAACAACACACCATACTGAGACACATGTATAACACAATTTGCATCAAATCGTGCAAGATTCTTTTTGAAATATAGACCAGAATATTTTAAGATGTATGTGGAATAGAAAAGTTGTTAGAATAGCTAAAGTAATTCTGAGAAAGTAGAATTGTGATGATCAATCTACTTTATATAAATATCTATATTCTAGCTATTGTGACCAGTGTTAATGTTAGTGGAAAGATAGACACATAAAGCAGAACAGAGAGCTAAGGTTCAGCCCTCTGACTGAACAAAGCCGCAGAAATCTGTGGGAGAGAATAGTGGTGTTTGTTCATTTTAACACATGACTCTGGAATATCTGGCCATCCACAGGAAATGTGGTGAACTCAATGCAAATATATTACACTATATACAATAATTTAACCCAAATAGTACACATATATAAATGTAAAATATAAAGCCACAAGAATTCTAGAAAGGAGCAGAGGACGGCAAGTGTGTCCCAGGGCTCAGTGAAGAGTTATTAGACATGGCACTAAAAGCAAAATTCATTAAAATAGACAAATATAATAAACCTTATTAAAATTTATATTTTGGCCCAAAGATCTGGTTCAGAGAAGGAAAAGGCATGCTGTAGTCTACGGAAGATTTTGTAATACACATATATAATGCTAGACTTCATATTAAGGAACTCTCACCAGAGTTCTTTATGCATCATAAATAAATAAACAGAGTGTTTCCAGTTTCCTATCATGGACTCACAAATTGTGAATACGATAAAATCATCACACTAACAACATATTCTATCACACATAATTATGATTGCCAAAACACAAAAAAACCCCCACAAGACCAATACAAAGCACGATGCACAACTACTAAATATCTTAGCATTGTTGGTGGGACTGTAACACAGTAAACTACCTGAGGAAAAGTTTAGTAGTTTTCCGGAATTCTAAATGTATGGTAACCATGTGGCACTGCTTCTGTTTTTCGGGTTTGTTTTGCACAAGACTTACTCCACAGAAAGACACATAAGCAAGTTGTCATAATATGTACTTGTAATGGATCCCGTCAACCCAAATCCTTAATAAAAGACAATTGGCAAAGCAAATACTGAACAGCCACCGTGTGGAGTAGTACTTAAAAGAAAGAAGTTTTACATGGTTGGTAAATGAAGTGATGTGTGTAAACCTCAGTGCTGTTTTGCTGAGTCAATGAAAAAGCTTATGTCCAATAGTCACATATTGCATAATTTCAGTTTTATAACATTATAAAAATGGCAAAATTGTAGAGATGAGGAATACATCAGTGATTAGCAGGACTTAGGGATACAGATAGGGAGAGGTGGTATGTCTATGTATGGTAACAAGAGAATATAGTTTGTATGGAATACAAGATCTGTGATGGAACACCCTGTATATTGATCTGTATGGTGCTTGTATGAGCTCACTCAAATGAGAATCTGGTAGCCTCATGCACATATATAGCACTGTGGTATCAGAGTGTTGACTACGATGTCATAGTGCAATATATGAGATGTTAACTATTAAAGAGAACCATGGGGTTTGTAGAGCTCTCTGCGTCTAGACACTTTCAAAATAAGAACAAAACAATAAGAGGGCAAGATAAAGCAGGCTTTACAGGGATGTAAGGTTCATTTGAGCAGGGTGTTAAGTTTCCAGAACAGGAGTCCACACCAAATGAATGCTCACCAAATGGCTAAGCTAGCACACACTCTTGATTGTTTGGTTAACAAACTGGAAGGTTCACTATCTTATTTCCTCATGCACTGTCTTTAACGAGAGCAATACTCAGCCAGTTCAAACCCCTCACTCCATTCCATTACATCACCAGGGATGAGTAGCCTTCTGGACTTGAGAGAATCAGGCTGGACCCTGCGTCTGACTTGTTGTATTTGCAGTTTCCTGCTCACACTACACAGGTTGTGCTGCTGATAGGATTTGCCTACCTTGCTGGCCTGCAGAGTCCTTTTCTGCAGCTGGCTAAGGTAATTGCCCACCTAAGCCTTTCTCTGTGTGTCTTCCCAGCAGGAGAGAATGGTTTGAGCCTAAGGGATTAGTACTGAGAAGAGATGAGGCTCCAGGGGCTGAGATGGAGTGAGTAAACAGCAGTTCTTCTGCTATTCCCTGCAGAAAATCAGAATGTTCCCGCGGGGACAAAGTTTGCTTTTGGGTTACTTTCATTAGGGTCTGTTGCTTAATTTTCTATATATTTTGATTTATTCCCCTTTTCCCTCCTCCTTCCCTCCCTCTTTTCCACCCTCTCTCTTTTCCTGTCTTTTTTCTTTAATCACTCCTCTTCTGTTTCATTCCTCCCTTCCCTATCCCTTCTTCTTTTCCTCCTTTTCTTCTGCCATCCTTCCTGCATTCCTTCCAATTTCTGTCACTCTTTGCACTCCTTCTTTCTTTCTCTCTGAGTAGCAAGTCAATTTTGAAATGCAAAAGTACATAGAATAAAAACCACACCCTTCTCCAAGATTGATTTCTAGTCTTTTTTTCTTCTTGGAGATCATCACTTGTTATTCAGCAAGCTGTAAGCTATGCATTGTGTTTTAAACGTATTAATATTTATATTTTTTATGCTACTACTCACAGATGACTGTTCTTTGAGGTGCTTTGCACCTTGCATTTCACTTATTATTCTGATTGATCTAAGTATGTCAGTACTGAGAGAGGCCTCAAACACTTTTGTGGTTGCATTATATTTTTCTGGAAACCAAATTTCTGAATCAATTTAATTTGCTCTTTCTCCATTGTCGGACATGTAGACTGTCTCTATCATTTTACTAAAATAGATGATGATAAATGTCACCGTGCTTCTACAATTTTGATAGTTGTTCCTATATGTCATACTTTGGTATTCATAATTTCTGTTATTAATCCTTTAAAAAGGCATGCCTCTTTTGTATCTCAGCATTCAATTATCTTATTTTTCTTACAATCAATAGCTATACATATAATAATCTAGTGAGAATTCAATTTAAATTATTCTTGACTTTATTTACTTTACTCCTAGACAAATTCCTTCTTTATTTTTCTCAAAACTTCTAGGTTTCATAGGGCTGAGGATTGAACCTAGAGTCTTGTACATACTAAACAAGCATTCTACCACAGAGTTACATCTCATCCCTTCCTCAAACATCTTTACTAAGCTATATATGATTGATAAACAGAACTGTGCAATTTAACAAATATGACTGATGTTTTGCAGACATAATGTATCCCTTAAATATTAGCTATGATGAGAATAATAATCATTCTCATCAATTCATCAGTCTTTGAGTATCTCCTGTGTGTGCTAAGAACACAAATTTTGTCCCCTTAACATTTTAAAAGCCTAATTATTGACTTAAGACATTTATGAGTATAATACCATGTCGCATAATGATGAGGAATGTATCATGAGGTAATTTCACTGTCAGACAAACACCAGAGTGCAGTTACACTCCTGTAGCTGGTATAGTTTGCCACATACTTGAGCTACATGGCCTAGCCTACTGCTCATAGGTTGCAAAGGCATGTTACCGAACTGTAATACATTATAAAAATTTGTGCATATAAGCCTATATAGAAAATACATTAAAATACAATACAAAAATCAAACATGATAGTTTTCTGTGATGGCTAATACTGGTTTTCAACTGGAGGAAGGAGTCTTACTTGAAACAGTGTTTCCCTCAGATTGGCCTGCAGGCATTTTCTTGTCTTTTAATCTATGTATGAGGGCAAGCTCTCATGTATGTATGGGTGGGCCTGGTTATTTTAAATGGTCCCTGAATGTGGTCTACAGTGAAACAATCTAGGAAACATTGCTCCTGTATGGTCTCTGATTCAGTTCTTGCTTGAAGTTCTTCCTTTGGTTTCTGCCAATGGTAGATTGTGAGCTGGAAGTGTCAGCTGAAATAAACCCCTTCCTACTTAAGTTGGTTTGGTTGTTGTATTTATTACAAAAGCAGGAAACCAAACTTAAATATCTGACTAGAATATTTACCATGAAGTTGCTTTAAGTGAGTCATTGAATGTGAAAGTCCTAAATGTTACTCCTACTAGTTCAGACTTTATAAATATTGTATAATTGGGTGAGATAAATTTCATTGAAAACACTAATAATAATTAGTGATAAATGAGCTTACTGTAATTTTTATTTTATAAACTTTAAGTCTTTGCCTCTTATAAATTATAAACATGTTATAGCCAAAAGAAAAAAATTTTAAAGATTTTTCTTTTATAAGCCTTTTTCTGTATGTTTTTATCCTTTCAAAACTTTTAATCAAAAATGAATATATGACTTTTGCTTCCAATGTCCATGGAGACTACAGAAGAAGTAAGAGAATGGAAGACATCACGCAACTATGAGGATGGAAAAGAGTGATATAAAACTTGTTTCTACATACGCTGTGGCCATTGCAATCATGAGCATGGCGCAGCTGTGGTTACCTGCATAAGACCTGCATGAAAAACTAAGACATGAAGGGGCGGGGGTGAGGGATAGTTAGGAGGAAAGGAGAATCAGCACAAGGAAGAGACGGACAGACAGACAGACAGACAGACACACACACACACACAGGAATTATTATGAAGATCACTGTGTTGTTCTACACAAAAACTAAAACTTAAAAGGTGTTCTAAAGTTTAACACACACAGGTACACGTATGCACACACACCTAAATCGACAGAAGATTGAAATCATTAGTATAGTTGTCTTCTATCTCCACAACTTATTTTTCCTGAAAGATCTTTTTTTTTTTAAATTGGATATTTTATTTATTTACATTTCAAATGTTATCTTCTTTCCCGGTTTCGGTTTCCCCTGTGGAAACCCCGTATTCCACCTCCTCCCCCTGTTTATATGAGGGTGCCCCCCCTCATCCACACACTCCCACCTCACTGCCTGGTATTCCCCTACACTAGGGCATCAAGCTTCCACAGGACCAAGGGCCTCTCTTCCCATTGATACCAGGTAAGGCCATCCTCTGGTTTAGTCCCTGAGAGCTCTGATGAGTCTGGTTGGTTGAAATTGTTATTCTTCTTATGGGATTGCAAACCTATTTCGCTCTTTCAATCCTTTCCCTAGCTCCTCTATTGTGATCCGTGTGCTCAGTCCAATGATTGACTATGAACATCTGCCTCTGTATTTGTCAGGCTCTTGAAGAACATCTCAGGAGACAGCTGTATTAGGCTCCTGTCAGCAAACACTTCTTGGCATCTGCAATAGTGACTGGGTTTGGTGGCTGTATGCATATGGGCTGGATGGGGCAGGCTCTGAATGGCCTTTCCTTCAGTCTATGCCCTGTACTTTGTTCCCGTATTTCCTTTAGACAGGAGTCATTCTGGGTTAAAAATTTGGAGATGAGTGGGTAGACCCATCTCCCAATTGGGAGCCTTGCCTAACCTCTTGGTATGGTCTCTACAGTTTCTTCCTCCTCTTCGTTGGGCATTTTAGCTAACCTCATTCCCTTTTGGTTCTGGGAGCTTCTTGCTTTCCTGGTATCTGGGACTTTCTAGTGGCTACCCCCTGTTCCCCATTTTGCATTGCTACACACCTTTGTTCAATTTCCTGACCCTCTGTATATCATTCCTGTCTCCTCCCTTACCTGATTCTTTGTAGGGTTGGGGTCCCACATCTGCTCTACCACAGGGCTCGGGTGCTCTGGGAGAGAGGATACTGGAAGACTGGGAGGGTGTTGGGCTGTAGGGAAGCCACAGGACACTGCTCCAGGGATGGGGAAACACAGTCTGAGTTGCTTAGGGACCTCCTGGCCTGTGACAAGGGTTGGGCCATCTGGTTCTCAGGCTCTAGTACACCTAGGCACCACTGGATCTAGCCCGGGGCAGGGGAGATGGGGTGGGGGCAAGGAGAAGGGAGCTCTAGCTGGTCCTGCGAGGATGGGCTGGGGGTATGTTGGGGGGTAATGGTGAGGGAGAGTTCTTGGCTCAGCGGTGAGAGGCCTTCTTTGTGGCTCCCCATGACAGATCCTGATGAAGAGTCAGTCCCTGGTTTTATTATCATGGAAGAAAGTAGATGAGTAAAACCATTATCCCCCTTCCCCCAACCACCCTATTCCCCCCTTCTCAGGGTGGGCCTGAGGTTAAATACATTTTGCAGGAAGGAGTATCTGGGGAGGAAAGTTTATCAACTAAGCCTCCTCATTAAAATGGAGATCTGTGTTGAGCCTATGTGACATGTTCTCTAACTGTGGAGGGGCTTGGGACAGTGCAAGGATGGCCACAAATCTCTAGAGGACTGCAGCTAGTAATAGGGACCTGAAGGATCTTAATGGGCAAAATATAGGTGGAACACAACTGTTACTTTACGTGATAACCACACCCTGTTATGGAATACCTCCTTAGAAACCTCCCCAAGAATCTTCATGGGGAGGAGTCACTCTTCAGAAATATTTCTATCATGGGCTCCCTTTTCTCCTCCGTCACATACTTGCACTCTGGAGATTTTATTAATGGAATCTAAAATTTCTATTAATGGAAAGATTTTGCTGTTGGGATCCATTTTCTCCACCTCAAGGAGTTTGCTGAAATCTACAAGAAACATCTGATGGGCCTTCACTGTGAGTCTTTGGGTTATTTTATTCTGCTGTGCCCCTTATTCTCGCCTCTTCTTCAACTGCATGTTCCTGTTTCAGTGCCAACAGCGCCTCAGTCATCAGTTCCCTAAGAGCCATTCCTAGGAGCTCCTCAGCATCGTCTTCATCCAGGTTCTGGGTAAAAGTGTTTGTCACCTGAACTGTAGCCTTGATGAGTTTTGGAAGCTCCTTGATTAAAATTCAGAAATTATGAATAAACATCTCAGCATTTTCTTTGGGGAACATTCACATGCTCTTTGGTGACATTAGCAGGAGTCCAAGTAAGGTTCTTGGTGCAGTCACTGATGCTACAGTCCTTCCAGAATTGCAGCTATGTTCTTTCTGTGTTGTTCACTTTCAGCAATGGGTCAGGGCAAAGGACATTTCAGAGAGTATGTTTAAACTCTTTGGCACATTAGTCCATTTACAAGCAGTGAAATTTGAAGGAATTAAATACTACTTTGATATTAGAACGAAAATCAATAAAATGAAAAATGTGTAGAACATTATGCTTAAATAAAAATTAGAAAGGAATATTATCTTCCCAACAATATTTCTTAGTTTAGTTGAGATAGAAACTTTGGGGAGCGTCGTGGAAGAGGATCTGGGTCAGTGCTGTTTTTCTGCTCCTGTAGTATCCGTGACTATTTATGGACATGTAAAAGGACTTGAGAGCTTTCCTTGTTCCAGATTCCAGAATATCAGTTTGTAGTCTGTAACAATAGCCACAAACACAAGTGTCATCTTATTCCTAAAGGCTTGAAACGTGCTATTGCCTTGGTTTCCTCATAGATGATAGCCCTGCGGGACAGTCATTTCAGCACAGGGAGGTTTCAGCACACTGAAGTATTCCTCTGCTAAATAATTTCCCTTTCACAATGCTGCTTTTCAGCAGCACTTGCAGTCATACCCCTCACCTTCACGTTGGGCACCGCACAATAACTGTTGAACGACTGAAACCATTTATCCTAGTAGCGAATTCGATGCTGTGGCCAGACGCAGCCTTTCCAACATCAAACAGTGTTGCTATGGCTGTGACCCCTGTGGTGCTGAAAGAGAAAACACACATGTGGCTATGTGTTCAGATCAGCTCTTCTGAGGTTTTTGTATGGCTTTAAAAAGCCTTTCTAACAGACAAAGCGGCAACCAACAGATTGGGAAAAGATCTTTACCAATCCTACAACAGATAGAGCCTTATATCCAAAATATACAAAAGAACTCAAAAGTTAGACGCAGGGGGACAAATAACCCTATTAAAAAATGGGGTTCAGAGCTAAACAAAAGAATTCACAGCTGAGGAATGCGAATGGCTGAAACACCTAAAAGAAATGTTCAACATCTTTAGTCATCAGAAATGCAAATCAAAACAACCTGAGATTTCACCTCACACCAGTGAGAATGGCTGAATCAAAAACTCAGGTGACAGCAAATGCTGGCGAGGATGTGGAGAAAGGAACACTCCTCCATTGTTGGTGGGATTGCAGACTGGTACAACCATTCTGGAAATCAGTCTGGGGTTCCTCAGAAAATTGGACATTAAACTGCCTGACGATCCAGCTATACCTCTCTTGGGCATATACCCAAAAGATGCCCCAACATATAAAAAAGACACGTGCTCCAACATGTTCCTTGCAGCCTTATTTATAATAGCCAGAAGCTGGAAAGAACAGATGCCCTTCAACAGAGGAATGGATACAGAAAATGTGGTACATCTACACAATGGAATATTACTCAGCTATCAAAACAACGACTTTATGAAATTTCAGGCAAATGGTTGGAACTGGAAAATATCATCCTGAGTGAGCTAACCCAATCACAGAAAGACATACATGGTATGCACTCATTGATAAGTGGCTATTAGCCCAAATGCCTGAATTACCCTAGATTTGCCTAGAACAAAATGAAACTCAAGACGGATGATCAAAATGTGAATGCTTCACTCCTTCTTTAAAAGGGGAACAAGAATACCCTTGGCAGGGAAGAGAGGCAAAAGATTAAAACAGAGACTGAAGGAACACCCATTCAGAGCCTGCCCCCATGTGGCCCATATATACAGCCACCCAATTAGACAAGATGGATGAAGCAAAAAGTGCAGAGGAGCGGATGTAGATCGCTCCTGAGAGACACAGCCAGAATACAGCAAATACAGAGGCGAATGCCAGCAACAAACCACTGAACTGAAATAGGACCCCGTTGAAGGAATCAGAGAAAGAACTGGAAGAGCTTGAAGGGCTCGAGACCCCATATGTACAACAATGCCAAGCAACAGAGCTTCCAGGGACTAAGCCACTACCTAAAAGACTATACATGGATGACCCTGGACTCTGACCTCATAGGTAACAATGAATATCCTAGTAAGAGCACCAGTGGAAGGGAAGCCCTGGGTCCTGCTAATACTGAACCCCCTGATGAACTAGACTGTTGGGGGGCGGCAATGGGGGAGGGTGGGGAGGAGACACCCATAAGGAAGGGGGGGAGGGGGATGTTTGCCCGGAAACCAGGAAAGAATAACACTCGAAATGTATATAAGAAATATTCAAGTTAATAAAAAAAAAAAAAAAAAAAAAAAAAAAAAAAAAAACCGGACTGCTCTTCCAGAGGTTCTGAGTTCAATTCCCAGCAACTACATGGTGGGTCACAACCATCTGTAATGGGAGTCTGATGCCCTCGTTCTGGTGTGTCTGAAGACAGCTACAGTGTACTCGTATACATAAAATAAATAAATAATTCTTTAAAAAAAGAAAAAAAAAAGCCTTTCCTAACAATTGACTAGTTTTGCTTCCAACAAAGTAAAGCCTTCAATAGTTTCTATCACTTTGTTCTTTCTAAAAAAAGTTTTTCCTTTTACTGAAAACATTTTCTTTTTTTTCATATGCTATATCCTGATTAAAGTTTCCTCTCCCTCTAATCCATTCAATTCCTCCCCGCTTCCCCTCCCATTCAGATAAACTCCCCTACTGTATCTCAGTAAAAAAACACAGGCTTCTAAGAGACAACAACAAAACATAACAAAATAAAATATAATATCAAAACTAAAAGTACCACATCACTTTTGTGGGTCTATGTAAATTTTAGCAATTGCTTATTTCCTTTTCAGTGAGAAATTCATTGGGGTTTTTATGGTGACGTGTGAAAACTGTAGGTCATCTTGGAAAGTGTGGGCATCTTAAAAATATTCAATATTGCAGTTCACAAAAAAGGCTTTCACGTGATATTTCTTCCAGACAGTAAAAAAAAAGAAAGAAAGAAAGAAAGAAAAAAAGACATGCTTTCTTTCTCATTGCCATGGTCACATATTACATACATGTGTATTGCATGTCCACTGATGTGTGTTTAAAATTGTTTTAAATGAGGCTTATCCTTGAACTTCTGTAAGATAAGTGTTAAAAAATAAAAATGCAATATTGCAGTTATGTATATCTATGTGTGTACGTGTGTACATGTGTATGTATATGTATGTGTGTTTGTGTATATGCTTATGTGTGTATGTGTGTATGTATGTAATGTATGAATATGTGTATGTATGTATGTATGTGTGTGTATGTGTATACATGTGTGGGCATGTGCATGTATGTGTATATGTATGGTAACCAGAGGTTGACGTCATGTTTATATCTCATTATTTTTCACTATATTATCTTCTTAAAGTGACATAAAAAACCTCTTATTGAATTTTTGACAAGTTCATGCATATTTGAAGTATACTCTGATTATGGTTGTAGTTCTTTAGAGAAAGTCTTTGTCTGTGTCTATATTTCCAGATGTTTCTTCAGTGTTCTTTTCTATCAGTTTCAGCTATTACATTAAGGATCTGAGCAATTTGTAACTGATTTCTCTATAGGATAAGAGACGGAATCTGATCTCATAATTCCATATGTGACATTCAGTTTTCCCATTACCATTTGATGGTCATCTTCTCTCCAGAATTAGACTTTTGGCATCTTTGTAAAAGACAAAAAAGCTGATCTTCCTGGAGAAAGACTATTTGTCAGCATTCTTTACTTGCCTGTAGTACTTTGTCTATCACTGAGGCCTTCTGGTCTCTCTGCCTTCCAGGTAAAAGACATTATAGGAATTAAGCAGGTTTTATATGTATGGTGTGTGTGTGTGTGCGCGCGCGTGTGTGCGTGCGCACGTGATGAATTTTAGAGAGCAAAGTAGGGATGTGAATCATGGGACTATGGTACATGGGAGGGTTTAGAGGAAGGACAGGGAAGGGAAAATAAACAAAATAAAAATATACCAAAAATCAGGTGTCGTTGCTTTACATGGTTATTCCCAGTCCCCTTGAGTATTCTGCTGTTGTACATGCCATTTTTTTTCATCATCTCCATACAGTATTGCTACTATAGCTCTGTAGAACATCTGAAACCAGATATTTCATTACTTCAGTACAGTTGTTTTTACTGAGGATTGCTTAGGCTATTCAGTCTTTGTCCTTCCAGATGAATTTAAGGATAGCCTTTTCCACTTATGTGAATAGCATAATTGGGATTTTATTGGATATTTATTTATATTTCAAATGTTATCCATTTTCCTGGTTTCCACTCCAGAACAACCCATTGCATCCCCAGAACCCCTGCTTCTATGAGGGTACTCCCTGCACCTACTCTTGACTCACCACCCTAGTATTCTACTAGGCTGGAGCATCAAGACTTCAGAGGACTAAGAGCCTCTTCTCCCATTGATGACAGACAAGGCCATGCTCTGCTACATATGCAGCTGGAGCCATGGGTCTCTCCATGTGTATTCTTTGATATCTTCTGTTAGCTTCTCTGTGTCTCTGTTTAATTTCTGCTTCCATTATCTGTCCATTGCTGAAAGTGTGGTGTTGAAGTCTCCCACTATTATTGTGTGAGGTGCAATGTGTGATTTGAGCTTTAGTAAGATTTCTTCTATGAATGTAGCTGCCTTTGTTTTTGGAGCATAGATATTTAGGATTGATAGTTCATCTTGGTAGATTTTTCCTTTGATAAATATGAAGTGTCCTTCCTTATCATTTTTGATATCTTTTGGTTGAAAGTCAATTTTATTTGATATTAGAATGGCTACTCTTGCTTGTTCCTTGGGACCATTTGCTTGGAAAATTTTTCCAGCCTTGTACTCTGAGGTAGTGTCTGTCCTTGTCACTGAGGTACATTTCCTGTATGCAACAAAATGCTGGGTCCTCTTTATGCATCCAGTCTGTTAGTCTATGTCTTCTTATTGATGACTTAAGACCATTGATGATAAGAGATATTAAGAAAAATTGATTCTTGCTTCCTGTTATTTTTGTTGTTAGAGGTGTAATTATGTTTGTGTGACTATCTTCTTTGGGTTTGTTGAAGGAAGATTACTTTCTTTTCCTAGGGTGTAGTATTCTTCCTTGTGTTGGATTTTCCATTTATTATCTTTTGTAGGGCTGGATTTGTAGAAAGATATTGTGTAAATTTGGTTTTGTCATGGGATATCTTAGTTTCTCCATCTATGTTAATTGAGAGTTTTGCTGGGAATAGTAGCTTGGGCTGGCATTTGTGTTCTCTTAGGGTCTCTATGATATCTGCCCAGGACCTTCTGGCTTTCATAGTCTCTGTTGAGAAGTCTGTTGTAATTTTGATAGGTCTGCCTTTATATGTTACTTGACCTTTCCCCCTTACTGTTTTTTATATTCTTTCTTTGTTTTGTGAGTTTGGTATTTTGACTATTATGTGACTGGAGGAATTTCTTTTCTGGTCCAATCTATTTGGAGTTCTGTAGGCTTCTTGTACGATTATAGGCATCTCTTTCTTTAGGTTAGTTTTCTTCTATATTTTGTTGAAGGTATTTACTGACCTTTTAAGTTGGGAGTCTTTGCTCTCTTCTATACCTATTATCCTTAGGTTTGGTCTTTGTGTTCTGGATTTTCTGGATGTTTTGCATTAGGAGCTTATTGTATTTTGTATTTCCTTTGACTATTGTGTCAATGTTTTCTATGGTATCTTCTGACCTTAAGATTCTCTCTTCGATCTCTTGTATTCTGTTGGTGATTCTTGCGTCTACAACTTCTGATCTCTTTCCTAGGTTTTCTATCTCCAGGGTTGTCTCCCTTTGTGATTTCTTTATTGTTTATATATCCATTTTTCGATCCTGGATGGTTTTCTTTAATATCTTCACCTGCTTGGTTGTGTTTTTCTGCAATTCTTTAAGAGATTTTTTTGTGTATCCTCTTTAAGGGCTTCTACTTGTTTACCTGTGTTCTTCTGTATTTCTTTAAGGGATTTTATTTATATCCTTCTTAACGTACTCCACAATCATCATCATGTGATTTGAAATCTGAATCTTGCTTTTCAGATGTGTTGGGGTATGCAGGACTTGCTATGTTGGGAGACCTGTGTTCTCATGATGCCTTGTAGCCTTGGTTTCTGTTGCTTAGGTTTTGTGCTTGCCTTTTACCATCTGGTTATCTGTGGTGTTAGTCTTGCTCTCTCTGACTAGAGATTGCCTCTTCTGTAAACCTGTAATCTTAGGTGTTTCAGCAGTTCTAGGAGAACAATTCTCTCTGGGTAGTAATGGGGTACAGATAATTGTGATATTAGGTATGTCAGCATTCCTGGGAGACCAGTTCTTTCTAGGCAGGCTTTGAATATGGAGAACTGTCACAGGGTTAGCTCTGGAGCCCTGATGGAAAGTGGAAGTATCCTTTCCTTGGCTGCTTTGCAGCCCTGTGGGCTCTTGGTGGGTCCCTCTTTGACCGGTTATTGGAGCAAAATGGTGGTCTCTTCTGTGAACTTATGAGTGACAGCACTCCTGGGAGACCATCTTTCTCTAGGCAGGCTTTGGGTAAGGAGAGCTGTGATTCAGGCTATGTCTGGGGGCACAGATGGAGACCGGAAGGCCATAATTGGGATTTTATGGGGATTGTATTATATCTTTAGGTAACTTTTGGTAATATAGCAATTTTCTATGCATATGAAAAAGATTAAATTTCTTCATTTAATATTTACAATTTTTTCTTGCTAAAGATTTTTCACTTTCTTTGTTTGGTTTGTTCCAATATATTTTTTCTTTAATTTTTTCTTTTATTTATGAGTATTTTGTCTGCATATATATCTGTGTAGCACATACACTACCATTTTTGGTGTCTTCAGAGGCGGGGGAGGAGTGTTGAACCCCCTAGAATCAGAGATAGAGATAATTATCATCTGCCATGTGGGTGCTGGGCTTCTTGCTGGAAGAGCAGGAAGTGCTCTTAACCATGAAGACATCTTTCCAGCCCCATTTTCCAGCAGTGAGTGAATGTGTGTGTGTGTGTGTGTGTGTGTGTGTGTGTGTGTGTGTGTGTGTGTGTGATATTTTGAATGGATTGTTTTCTTGATTTCTTTCTCATCATGTTCATTATTAGTGTATAGAATGTTACTGCTACTTTGAATGTTTATTTTTGATCTTGCTACTGGAAGTAAGTCATTAGAATCCCTGTGGTTTGGGATCATGTCACCTGAAAATAGATATACTTTGAGTTGGTATTTTTCCCCTATGTTCATTTTATTTTCTTCTTTTTAGCTAAGACTCCAAGTACTATACTGAACAAAATGAAGAGAGTTGACATGCTTGTCTCAGTCTTGATTTTATGGAAGTGTTTTAATTTTCTTTCCATTGACGTTATGTTGAAATGCGTTCATTCTAATGCTATTTTCTTCAATGCTTTAAAGTAAAGTGCTACCCTCTTGGATATATCAGAGACCTGGGAGGTGAGAGATGCTCAGGACTCAAAGGTCCTTAAACGAAATGCCCTATAGTGGAGAGAAGGAACTTGTAGAGTTTATCTCCAGTAGAAAGACAGGGAATCAAGTGGAGGGATAGCGTTGCCATCCCACAGTAAAAAAAAACTCTGATCCAGATCTGTTCCTGTCTAAAAGAACTGTAGGGACAAAAATGGAGAAGAGACTGAGGGAAAGGCCCAAATTCAGTGACTGAACCAAATTGGGATCCAGCTCAAGGGGAGGCTCCAAGGCCTGACACTGTTACTGATGCTATGGTTTGCGTATACACAGGAGCTTAGCATGGCTGCCCTCTGAGAGGCCCAACAAGCAGCTGAAAGAGTGAGATGCAGAAACTTACACCCAACCAATGGACAGAAGTTGGGGACCCCGAGGTTGAATTATGGAAAAGCTGGAAGAAACTGAGGAGAAGGGCGACTCCATTGGAAGACCAGCAGTCTCAACTAACCTGGACCCCCAAGATCTCTCAGACACTGAGCCACCAACCAGGCAGCATACATGAGCTGCTCTGAGGCCTCCGACACAGATACAGCAGAGAATTGCCTGGTCTCGCCTCAGTGAGAAAAGATGCACCTAACCCTTGAGACACTTGAGGTCCTAGGGAGTGGAGAGGTCTGGAAGGGTGTAGGTAGCGAGCGGGTAGAGACCTTCTTGTGGAGATGGGGGAGAAGGAATGGGATGAGGAACAAAGGACAGACCAGGAGGGGATAATGACTGGGCTATAAAAATGTTTAATAACAGCAGCAGCAGCAGCAGCAGCAGCAGCAGCAGCAGCAGCAGCAGCAGCAGCAGCAGCAGCAGCAGCAGCAGCAGCAGCACAACAACACAAAGTTGACTGGACTTTGTCAAAGGTCTGTGTCTATGAGATTATTATGTGATTTCATTCTGTGAATCTATTTGTTTACTTGACTACATTTATTTATTTAGGCACAATGAATCACCCTTGGATTCCAGAATAAAACTCGCTTGGGTATGATGAATGTATACTTTTGAATATGCTGCTGAATTCAGCTTACAAGTATTTTATTGAGAATTTTCATGTTTATCTGTCATGGAGGTTTTTCTATAGTTTTCTAGTGTCTTTGTTATCAGGATAAGTCTTTACAATTTTTGTGCCATAATTTACATTTGTTCTTGTTCCAGTATTTCTGCTGTGATGAGAGACCATGACAGAAAGAAACTAAGGGGAAAATGTTTATTTTAGTTCACAGTTCCTTGTTAGAGTCAATCACTGCAGGAATGAAAGCAAAAGAAAGTCAAATCACTTATTCACTATTCATCATGTCCACCTCAGGACGAGAGAGAGAGAAAATTATTTTTCTATTTGTGTTTAGTCTCCTCTCTACATGTATGTAGCTTGGAACCCAACCTGGAGAATGCATCCTTTACAATTGGTGGGTCTTTCTACCTCAATTAACACAATCAAGACACTGTCCTCCCAGATATGCCCACAGTCCAACCTGATTGGGACAATGCCTCACTAAGATTCCCTTCTCAAATGATTCTAGAATGTGCTAAAGTAACAAATTAACCATCCATAGATATTTTTGCAGCTGTAGTTATTTTAACTTTTCTCCTAATGTCAAGAGTGAGTCATGGATTCCTATTATAGTAGTGGAATATTCTGTATATAGGCATACACTGCCTTTACCAGAACTGTTCTATATTTCACACATTTTTGTGTTACTAATTGGATTTATTTAATTTCAATCTGAATGAGCCAAATTTTTTGTTAAAAAAAAAAGTCTACCAGTGATGAACTCCATAATTTTTGTTGGTCTTGGAAAGTCTTCTTTTTCTCTTGCACTTCAGAAGGACAGATTTCCTAGGTAAAATATTTTTTTCTTTCACTGGATACTTTTTTAAATTTACATTTCAAACGTTACCCCCTTTCCTGGTTTCCCCTCCAGAAACCTGCTATCCCATCTCCCCTCCCCTTGTTTCCATGAGGGTGCTCCCTCCAGCCTCCCCACCCTGACATTCTCCTACACTGGGGCATCATCGAGCCTGACAAGACCAAGAACCCCTCTTCCCACTGATCCCTGACAAGGTCATCCTCTGCATATGCCAATGGGGCCCAGGAGCCATAGACCCATCCTGTGTTCTCTTGGGATGGTGGTTTAATCCTAGGAGCTCTAGAGTGGTGGAGGGACTGGTTGGTTGATATTATTATTCTCTTATGAGGTCCCCCTCAGCTCCTTCAGTCGACCCTGTTCTCAGTTCAATGGTTTGCTGAGAGCATCTGCCTCTGTATTCATCAGGTTCTGGCAGAGAGATGGCTCATCCGTTAAAGGCTAGGCTCACAACCAAAAATATAAGAGGTAAAATATTCTTAATTTGTATTTCCCCTTATAGCACTTTGCATTTCTCTCCTCATTCTCTTTTGCCCTGCTTCTGCTGAGAATCTGGTGTGGGGGTTCCCGTATATATGATAGCTCTTTTTTATTACTATTGTTAAAAATATTTGTCTACGATTTCTGACAAGTTGATTATATAATATTGCGGAATTTGTATTTGGGTTGTGTGTCCTGAGGGAAATTGAAACTTCACGGACCTTCACATATCTTCATCCCTATTTATCTCCCTAGATTTGGGATGTTTTCGATTTTTTCCTAAACTAATCACCTTTCTTTCTCTTACTTTCTTCTGACTGACTCTTCAGTAATCCACACGTTAATTCTCTTGATGGCATCCCACAAAATTCCTTAGGCTTCCACTCCTTCACAGTCATTCAATTCTCTCCATTAACAGGGCATCAGACCTATTACTGATGCTATTGCTGTGTAGGCAGACAGGAACCTAGCATGACTGTCCTCTGAGAGTCTCTACCAGCAGCTGAGTAAGACAGACACAGATACTTATAGTCAATGATTGGATTGAGGTAGGGTAAGGAGCTGGAGGGGTTGGCAACCTCACAGGAAGACCAACAGTGTTAACTAACCCAGACACTTGAGAACTCCCAGAGACTAAGCCACCAGCCAAAGAGCATACATGGACTGGTCTGAGGCCCCTGGCACATATGTAATAGAGGATCACCTTGTTTGGCTTCAGAGGGAGAGGATGCACCTAATCCTGTAGAGACTTGATGCCCCAGGGAAGGAGGATGCCTGGGAGAGAGAAATGGGGAGGGGGTGAGGGAGTTGGGGCACCTTCTCAAAAGGTGAAGGATTAGGTGATGCAGTGAAAGAACTCTGAAAATTGGGAATCGGGAGGCAGGGCAACATTTTGGATGTAAATAAAACAATTAATTAAAACAAAAGATAAGTTTAGATTACTTATCCACTGCAGTTTTCATTTCATTAGCTGTATTATTCCTCCATAGGATCTTGTGCATTTAAGGACATTCAATTATTTTTATATTTTATGCTTATTGTCATGTTATATATATATATATATATATATATATGCACACACACATTTTTGAACACAAACACACACTCCATACGCATACACACACGTACACACACGTACACACAAGTACACACACACACACACACAACACACACACACACACACACGCGCACACACACACACACACATATGAATCCATTGCTTGAATATCAATTGATTGACAATTTTTATTTGTGCTTCTCTTGATTGAATGGTGACTTTACTAATCATTCCCTGGAGGGCCAATCTAGGCTAAATATGGTAGGAGAAATTGGCACTTTTCAAACTGTCTTACTGCTTTCAACCATCCTACCAAATCCTATCTCACAGTTCTTTATAAAATTCTCCTATTCTCTGTACTTATTATTATTACAATTATTAATTATTATTATTATTTTAAAACTACTAAAATAATTATTTTGAGATAAACTGATACCATAACAAGTTTACATGTTCTGCAGTGCTTAAATTAGTATCTTCAACTGTCTTTATTTCATGTACTATACTTAATTTTTTGCAGCGAAAATATTCTAAATTTATTCTTTTAGCAATTAAATGATTTATGACTGTTTTAATGGTGAATATTTTCAGTGCTCTGTTCAATTGGACAATAAATTTATCTTTCATATTGAACTTAAACATTGTCCCCTGAACCATCATCTCCATTTTCCCTACTTATCATTCCTCTGTAGCATCTTGTAACAATCTACTTTCTATTACTATAGATTTAACTTGGATCTTATATATAAAGGAGACTATGTGGTATCTGTATTTCTGTGTCTGGAATATTTCATCTGGCATAATATTCTATAGATTTGTCCACAGAATCCCAATGGACAAAGCCACATAATATTCCACTGTCCAAGTAGACTTGAGAGATGTAGGGTATGTTCACAATTACTCTTTTACTTGGGCATGCTTTAGAATAAATTAAAGTTTTTAATCTTCCTACTGAGCTTGATGGTTCTTTCCCAGTCTCCTTACTCATTGAACTTTTTGAAGTGGTTTTGGAACATCTGTTTTATGTGCTTTCTATTTTCCACCCTGTAGCTATTGTGTCAGTTTATGTCTTTCTTGTTTCTGCTTCTCAATCTTCTTTTCTCTTACCAGGCTCTCTTTTCACAAATATCGACCCTTAAGTGCACAGTTGGTGATGTCTCTCCTCAATCAATTGTTTGCATCTTTCCCAAGGTCTCTCAGCATAAGGCTGAAACACTTTAGCCCAGTATGCAGAACCTTTCACAATTTTCCCATTACTGATTGCACTGTTTTTTCTCAAATTAAAGCATTTCTTCTAATGCACTCTGCAATCTCCTTCTTGCTTTCATTTTCTTTCTCACCACTCACCTTCTGGTTAATCAATACTTATCCTTTGATGCTTCATTATTGGAGATGTACATTCCTCACTCTCCATTTATTTCCCATAGATTATAGGCATATCCATCCATGGTCCCTAGGTGATGATTGGTAAGTGAATGATTTAGAATTAGAATTCTAGATTTAGAGTATTTAGATTTAGACTGTTTTAGAATATTCAATTATTAGAGTTGAGTATTGTTAGGCGCCTTTAAGGCAAGTAAAGTTTTATGTGCCTTTGTGTGCCTGTGAAGCATTGTAGTGTGTCTGCAGCTAGTATCTTCATAGAATAAGTAAGAAAGAAAATACATGGTTTGCGATAGATAAATACAAACTGATTTTTTTTATTTTTTATTATTATTAACTTGAGTATTTCTTATATACATTTCGGTGTTATTCCTTTCGGTTCGGGCAACATCCTCCCAACCCCTTGCTTCCCTCTCCCCCAACAGTCTAGTTCACTGGGGTTCAGTCTTAGCAGGACCCAGGGCTTCCCCTTCCACTGGTGCTCTTACTAGGATATTCATTGCTACCAATGGGTCAGAGTCCAGGGTCAGTCCATGTATAGTCTTTGGGTAGTGGCTTAGTCCCTGGAAGCTCTGTTTGGTTGGCATTGCTGTACATATGGGGTCTCGAGCTCCTTCAAGCTCTTCAGTTCTTTCTCTGATTCCTTCAAGGGGTCCCTATTCTCAGTTCAGTGGTTTTGCTGCTGCATTACGCCTCTGTATTTGCTGTATTCTGGCTGTGTCTCTCAGGGGCGATATGCATTCATTTTGATCATCCGTCTTGAGTTTCATTTGTTCTAGGCATCTAGGGTAATTCAAGCATTTGGGCTAATAGCCACTTATCAATGAGTACATACCATGTATGTCTTTCTGTGATTAGGTTAGCTCACTCAGGATGATATTTTCCAGTTCAACCATTTGCCTCTTTAATTTCATAAAGTCATTGTTTTTGATAGCTGAGTAATATTCCATTGTGTAGATGTACCCACATTTTCTGTATCCATTCCTCTGTTGAAGGGCATCTGGGTTCTTTCCAGCTTCTGGCTATTATAAATAAGGCTGCGATGAACATAGTGGAGCACGTGTCTTTTTATATGTTGGGGCATCTTTTGGGTATATGCCCAGGAGAGGTATCGCTGGATCCTCAGGCAGTTCAATGTCCAATTTTCTGAGGAACCTCCAGACTGATTTCCAGAATGGTTGTAGCAGTGTGCAACCCCACCAACAATGGAGGAGTGTTCCCCTTTCTCCACATCCTCGCCAGCATTTGCTGTCACCTGAGTTTTTGATCTTAGCCATTCTCACTGGTGTGAGGTGAAATCTCAGGGTTGTTTTGATTTGCATTTCCCTTATGACTAACGATGTTGAACATTTCTTTAGGTGTTTCTCGGCCATTCGGCATTCCTCAGCTGTGAATTCTTTGTTTAGCTCTGAACCCCATTTTTTAATAGGGTTATTTGTCTCCCCGCGGTCTAACTTCTTGAGTTCTTTGTATATTTTGGATATAAGCCCTCTATCTGTTGTAGGATTGGTAAAGATCTTTTCCCAATCTGTTGGTTGCCGTTTACAAACTGATTTTTAATTTTTGATGATAACAGCTATGAACTAAAAACTAATGCCAATAGTATTAACAGTAAACTTTAACAAGATCTTAACATTTCAACGTCTTACAATCTGAAATATTTATATGCAATGTTTTGTTTAATATATAAGCAATAGGGTGTCATAAGGACTGCCATTATCTTCATTTTACATATAAGAGATCTGAATCTCAAAGACATTTGAAGGCACCAGTCAAAGGGATTGATTTGTAGTGCTTTAATATGTTAATCACTCTGTATCGTAAGTATTATTTGCATCGGCATTTTATAGATAAGGGAGCTGAGACTCTGACTTGAAGTAACTTGCCTATGTTCACAATGATAGCACACATCAAAGCTAGAATTTAGGAACTTAGCAAACTTATCAACGCTCAAATTTGATAACCCTAGAGAAAATGCTCCAAGCAACTGGTGACTGCTGTGAGACAGAAAATTAGCCTTTCTTAAGGAATGGATCCCTTATAGGTTGTCCAATGCAGAGTGGCCAACCTTGAAGCAATAAACATATAAGCAACAAAATCAGAGCCAGCAACTTGCAAACTTGCATATATATATATATGGATTTTATAGATGAGATCAAAGAGACATATTAAGGAACCTGTTTGAAAGGATCGAATTGTTTTGCCGTCTTTAATATATTGGCCACTATGTGCCATAAGAACTGCTAGTATCTGAATTTTACAGGTGCTTGCAACAACAATATAAGACAAAAAAAGAGGCTACTAGATTGGGGGACATGGGAAGAATTCTAAAGAAGATAACTGGGAGGGCCTGGAGAAAGGAAAGGGATAGGGAGAGTAATTCTATTTCAATTAAAAACATAATAAATAATAATTTAAATAAAAGCATTCAGATATCTTCCATTTATCTGAGCAAGAACATAAAGTCAGTAAACCCAAGCTAAATACTTCATGCTATAGCTGGATCTTGAGGTAGATCGATTCCCAACTTACTGAGAAACTACCATATTGATTTCCATACTGGTTGTACAAGTTTGCACTCCCACCGAAACTGGATGAGTGTTCTCCTTATTCCATATCCTTGCCAACATTCCTGCTACTTGTGTTATTGATATTAACCATTCTGATATGTATAAGGTGGAAACTAAGTGTAGTTTTGATTTTCATTTCCCTTGTTAAGGATGTTGAACATTTATTTCAGTGTTTCTCAGCCATTTGCATTTCCTCTATTGAGAATTCTCTTTAGATCTGTACCCCATTTTTTGTATCTAGATTTTTGAGGTCCCATAATGGCTGGTTTTGTGTCAACTTGACAAACACTAGAGTCACCAGAGAAAAAGGAGCCTCAGTTGAGGAAATGTCTCAATAAGATCATTTTTTCCATTAGTGATTAATGGACAAGGGCATAGCTCATTGTGAGTTGTAATATCTTTGGGCTGGTGGTTGTAGTTCTACAAGAAGCAGATTGAGCCAACCAGGAGAAGCAAATCAGTAAGCAGAATCCCTCCATGTCTTCTGTCTCTGCTCTGGCCTCCAGGATTCCGCTCTGTTTGATTTCCTATCTTGACTTCCTTCAGTGATGGATCAAAATGTGAAAGTATAAGCCCAATAAATCCTTTGCTCTCCAACATGCTTTTTAGTTATGGTGTTTCATTGTAGCAATATAACCCCCAATTAGATAGTTATTTTTATATTTTGAATATTAGCCTTCTATTGGACATGGAATTGGTAAAAAAAAAAATCTTTTCCCATTCTGTAGGCTGTCATTTTGTCCAAATGATAGTATCCTTTGTCTTCCAGAAGCTTTTTGGTTTTTGAGGTCTCATTTATTAGTTATTGATCTTAATGCCTGCATTACTGGAGTTCTGTTCAGGAAGTCTTTTCCTGGGTCATCGAGTTCAACAGTATTCCCTACTTTCTTCTTATAATGTTCAGTGTATCTGGCTTTATGCTGAAAATTTTCATCCATTTGAAGTAGAGTTTTACACAGGATGATAGCTATGGATCTATTTGCATTCTTTTACATGCAACCATATATGCAAAGGGTGCTGCATCCTACCACAAACACAATTGATCAACCATGTTCATTGCTGCTTTATTCATAATAGCAAGAAACTGGAAACAACTTGGATGTCCCTTAACAGGCAAATGAATAAGGAAAATGTGGCACATTTACACAATAGAGTAATTAATACTCATACACACACACACACACACACACACACACACACACACACACACACACACATATATATATGTGAAGGCAATCCAAGTAAGTCTCCTAAAAATAGGAGGAGATAGAGTCCCATCTGGCCATCTCTTGTCTCCAAATGAATCTTTAGTACCAGGCTGCATTGTATCCTGTTGAGTTGTTGGCCAAGTGAGTTCCATTGTCTTAAGGATTACTTCATGAAACGGAACCAATACCTGACATTTCTAGAATGATTAAGAATCAGAGACTGGATAGCCAAGAGACCTATGGTAAAACAAAATACTACTAGCCTACAAAAAATATTTCCTATACCCAGATCAGTTCTTTATTCAGTCATCATCAAAAAAATCTTTCTTCTGCAGCAAATAAGAGTAGATGTAGAAACCTACAGGCAGACTTATACAGGGACAGAGTTCTTGGAACACATAGCTCTAAATAGGATATCAATTCTCTCCCCTCAGAGCTCATGGAACCCCAGGAAAGAGGAGGGAGAAAGAGTGTAAGAGCCAGAGGGGATGGAGGATACCAGGAGAACAAGGCCCTCTGAACCAACGGATCAAGTGTAGGGATCTGCGACGTGCCATGCCTCAAAGATGGGCTGGTTTCCACCTTCCACCGTCCCAACGGTGAGCGCTCCTTGTAGTAAACAAGTCCTTATTTGGCTTTGCCTGTCTGGCCTGCTAGTTTCCTCATAGTGACAGCCTATCTGCATGACCCACGTGGTTTGCTAGGATTGGCCAGCGCTAGCTATTTAAGTGTGATGCGGGGGTTCCCCGGGGTCAGAAGATTGTATCAAGGTTCCTGAGTAAAACTGCTTGAAGAAGATCTTCGATGGTCGTGTCTTCCTTGCTGGTTGAGGTTGGGCGAGACAATCAAGGCTTTTATGAACTCACTGAAATTGAGCCACCAAGCACGAGAACCACACAGGTCTTCACTAGATTCCCCTCCCCCATCTCTCATGTATATTTATAATAGTGTTCAGCTTATTATAATGTGTGAATGTGTAGGCTCTGATTCTTGTGTCTACTCTTTTCCTTCTGTTGGGTTTTCTTGCCCAGCCTTGATGCGGTTGTTTTTGTTTTATATATTACATTTTATGTGGTCCTGTTTGGCTGTTATTTTCTGGAAGCTGTTCTTTTCTAAAGAGTGAAGAAGGGAGTAGACCCGTAGGAGATGAGAGGTGAGTAGGAACTGAGGGGAACAGAGGGCAGGGAAACTATAATCCAGATATATTGTAGGAGAAAAGAATCTATTTTTAATAAAAGTGAAAAATGAACAAAAGTCATGTTAATACAATACATAACAATTATTATTGGTATCAACTGTATGCCAGGTACCAGAAGAAGTAGAAGACATGTATGTATGGCAGTGAGTTCTACTGAGTTTGTATTCTATTTTATGAAATAAAATATATAAACAAGGAAAGCTATCATTGGGTATCCTAGTTTGAAACATGTTGCTGTGGTAAAATATGTGACTAAAAATGTCTTAGGGACAAAAAACCTTATCAGGCTTACATCCATGTCACAACTATCATTGAAAGAAATTAGGATAGTAGGAACTCAAGGCAGAAGGAACCTGGAACCATGGAGAAATGCTGCTTTCTGGCCCATATTATGTCTGTCTGTCTGTATATATTTCTTTCTTTCTTTCTTTCTTTCTTTCTTTCTTTCTTTCTTTCTTTCTTTCTTTCTTTCTTTCTTTCTTTCTTTCTTGTTTTTCCTTGAGTAGATAGATTTTTTTAATACAGCTCAGGAATATCTACTGAAGGAATGATATTGCTAACAGTGGGCTGGGGTCTCCTATCTCAATATAACCAGACAATGGTCCATAGATGATCCCATAGACCAACTTGATTTAGGCAATTCCTCAATTGAGCCTTCTTGTGTCAGTAACTCTAGGCTGTGTAAGTTGATAATTAAAGCTGAGCAGGACACTGGGTTATATAATTTCTGGGAGGTACAAGTTCTGTATTAACAATGATGTGCTATGAAGGATCAGTGATTGAGGAGAGACACAACGTAGCTAGACTGTAGGGAGGTAGCACACTGGGAAGAGCAAATGTAATGAAGGGGAAGATAACATGAAATAAAGCATAAACTGGATAAGCTTAGTTTGTGTTTTCTCAGGAAAAGCAGACAGGCTTATCAGGTACATTGTGCCAGGAACCCAAGCAATGGCTTTCCTGGGAAGGTTGGATGCTATTTTAGGAATGATAAGGAACGGTGTGTAGGATAAGAGGGAGAAAGGACACCAGATAAGTTATTGTGTTGGGGAAACTATTGTTGCTGCTGACTAGAGTGTAGATGTAAGAGTGTAGTGTAAATGATCATGGAAGCCAAGATCATTTACAGGACTCATGCTATCATTTGCTTGAAGAGTATGGCAGCCAGAACTTGAAGAGTATGAAGGACTAGAGACCTGATGGCTGATTACTCCCAGAAGATGGCCTTTATCATTCAGATTAAAGTCAAGGAAAGAGAGAGAGAGAGAGAGAGAGAGAGAGAGAGAGAGAGAGAGAGAGAGAGAGAGAGAGAGAAACTGACTCCTAGATTCTCATTCTAATCACTCATGTGTTAGTGCTCTTTAACTGTGCTGGAAAAAATGGAAGGCAGGTCCTGAAGCAAGCGCCCTTCAGAAATCCCAACACAACCAGTGTCTTCAGTCCTTCTGGGAACCAGACTCCAATAACACCTTCGAGGACACCACTGAAGAAAGGGGTGTGAAGCAGCTGGATATTTCTCAATACGGTTGGTGCTCAGAGGTAAAGAGGAGGAGGAAGACTTTAGACACAGAAGTGAGAGAAAAGCCCACCAAAGAAGAGGCGGTTTTTGAAAATGCCACCCCTGACTCTGGGGCTGCACACAAAGGCCCCTTCACAGAGAACTCTGGTCCATCGAGGTGCACTGGTTCAGGAGAAGGGGAGGGAACTCAGGCAGGGATGGGGGAGGGGGTTGCTTTCACCTTCTCCACTGCTGGTGCTGCTCCTTTCCACCACTGCTGCTTTACTTGCTCTGGCCTGGCTGAGTCAGCAGGAGACTGACTAGTGAGGGGTGCAGGGAGCTTCTGGTGTAATTTTGGGAGAGCAGATCTCTTCCCTAAGAAGCGGTGTTACAGCTCTTATGACAGAAGCTCTCAGATGATGGAATAATTCCTGCATACCTTTAATCCTTCTGAACAAAGTTCTTGAATACAGTTTTGGATAAGTCAGCGTCTAACAGCAGGTACTTCCTATTGGTTTGGCCTGAGAGCTTGGGAAGATCTCATCTATATATTTGGGGGTGTGGTCCTGCTTCTGCAAGACTGATCTGTCTTGAGCCTATGGTCACATCCTCACCTGTGGAGGAGGGGTTTGGGGCATTGTCCTATATGATTGATCTGTCTTGAGCCTATGTAACCTGTGGTCACATCCTCATCTGTGGAGGATAAGCTTGGGGTGTTGCCCTACCTAACTGATCTGTCTCAAACCTCTCTACAGAAGGTTGTGGGGGGCTGGTGCTACCTGAGAAGGGCCTGATTTCCTAGGAGACTGGGAATGCTCCTGCTATCCCTTTTAGGGTCCCTGAGGATTCAACGTATGGCCACCAGGAATCAGGGTATCTTTCAGAGTCCGCCGCCCTACAACTGACTATGCTGCTGGCCTGGTGTCCACACAGAACCTTCGGTCTCTGAACAGTGAGACAACACTCCCCTCTACAAGTTACCTGCCTTCTACACCCAGTGTGGTACCTGCCTTGTCTTACATCCCCACCTCTGAGACTCCCCCAGCTCCACTCTTGAGCCATCCCACCTCCTGAGGAACCCAGTACCCCAAGTTCCACACTGCCAACACAGTTTAAACAAAGGGCACCTATGTATAGTAGTGGCCTGAGCCCAGCTATACCAACACCTGCAGCACCTACCTCATCTCTGCACCCACTACTCCTACAGCTGTCACTCCCACTGCTCAGACACCTCCAGTAGTCATGGTGGCCCCACAGACCCAGGCCCCAGCCCCCTTTCAGCAGTAACCCAAGAAGAACATGTTTCTCACGAGAGAAAAGATGTTTTCTGCCCAGGAAATGTTCAAGACAAACAAGGTCACTTGGCTATAGAAGGCCCTCATCCTGGGCTTCATGACTGGCTCTTGAGGTGCATCTAAGCTTGAGAGGTGCCTGACCTCCATGGGTTGGGGGATGGTTTCCTTGGGCTTAGCTGGGATGTGATCCAGATCAAGCTCAGAGAACACACAGAGAATCTGCCCAAGGCAGATGGACAGGGCAGTACCACCATGCTAATGGACACAGTGTTCGAGATGAACTATGCCACAGACCAGGGGATGAGCTTCTTGAAGTACAAGCCTATGATCAATGTGTCCTAAGTGCCATCTCTGCTGCTGACCCTCATCAGACCAGAGAACAAGTTTTTCTGGTTTTTCTAAGTTTCCTGAGCAGATACCAAAGGATGTGCTTCACCCAGCACCTGTCATCTACAGGCTTTTGGGCCCCAGTCATTTCTCTGGGGAGTTTAGGCTTAATATTTTATATCTTAATGAGTTTTTTTTAGGTGAAAAGATACTTTTTTTGGATTTAATATTATGTTTTGAATGCAAACCAAAAGTTACTTCATAATTTTAGTGCCTATTAGACTTTTACCTTTTTTATTTCTTCTTTAAAGAGGCTCAGATATATAGTATTAGTGGGAAATAATGGTCTGTCTCCTCCATGAGTGGATGCCTGAGGCCAGCATCTTGGCCAGGGGTGGGGGGTTCTTTCTTGTTTTTTGGTTCTTCTTGAGGCAGTGGAGCTGGGAAGAGCATCACAGGGGGTAAGACTTGGTATTTAGAGTTGCTGTATAAGAATAAAATGTTTACCTGTCTTAAGTCTAAGTCATTTAGCTGTCTAGCTGACCTGACTTCTGAGTTCCTCTAAGGCTAGAAACTGTTTAGTACCTCAACATAAAACAGCAGGGGACCAAGTGAAAGGATTTATTGTTAGTGATCCTTTCTTAGGTGAGTCAGTCAGAAGCCTTTCTAGCTAAGCTAGTTAACTCTTTGTTAACCTGAGAGGAAGGAAAGGAAACAAATTAAGACTCTGTATATAGGTCTTCCACCAGGGCAGATCATCGGCTTTTCCGCCCCTCTGAAGACCACATAATCTGAGGGCTTCCCAAGAGATCTGCTGCAGCCAGGAGCACAGGTCTTCCAGGAGACCTGCAGCAACACAGGCACACAGGAGGCAGGCTCTAGACAGAGACAACGAGGCCAGTTAACACCAGATAAACCAGATGGTGAGAGAGGCAAGCACAAGACCATAAGCAACAGAAGGCAATATAGTTGGCACCATCAAAAACCAGTTCTCCCACCACAGCAAGCCCTGGATACCCCAAAATGCCTGAAAATCATAATGTTGACCTAAAATCATATCTCATGAAGATAATAGAGTTCTTTACAAAAGATATAAATAACTCACCAAAAGAAATACAGGAAAACATGGATAAATAGGTAGAATCCCTTAAAGAGGAAACAAACAAATCCCTTAAAGAAATACAGGAAAACACAATCAAACAGGTGAAGGAATTGAACAAAGTGGATCAAGACCTAAAAATGGAAGTTGGAACAATAAAGAAAACACAAATGGAGGCAACCCTGAAAATGGAAAACCTAGGAAAGTGGTCAGGAGATATAGATGCAAGCATCAACAAGAGAATACAAGAGATAGAAGAAAGAATCTCAGATATAGAAGATTCCTTAGAAGATATTGACACAACAGTTTATGAAAATACAAAACACAAAATACTCCTAATCTGAAACATCCAGGAAATGCATGACACAACGAAAAATCAGACCTAAGATTAATAGGAACAGAAGAGACCAAAGATTCCCAGATCTAAGGACCAGAAAACATCTTCAACAAAATCAAAGAAGAAAACTACTAAATCATAGAATAGAAGCCTACAGATAAATTGGACCAGAAAAGAAAATTCCATCAAAACACTAAATGCACAGAATAAAGAAAGGATATTAAAAGCTGTTAGAGAAAAAGGCCAAGTAACATAAAAAGGCAAACTTATCAGAATTACACCAGACTTCTCAACAGAGACCATAAAAGCCAGAAGAGCCTGGACAGAGGTTATGCAGACCCTAAGAGAACACAAATGCTAGCCAAGGCTACTATGCCTTACAAAGCTCTCAATTATCATAGATGGAGAAACCAAAATATTCCAGGACAAAAATAAATTTAAATAATATCTCTCTACCAATCTATCCTTACAGAAGATTCTAGAAGAAAAACCCCAACACAAGGAGGGTACCTATACCACAGAAAAAATAAGAAATTATTCATGCAATAAAATCAAAAGGAGAGAATCAAATACGTATATTGCCACCTACAGCAATGAACATAACAGGAACTAACAGTTTTCTGTCTTTATATCTCTCAATATCAATAATAAAAAAATACCCCAATAAAAAAGACATAAGCTAACAGACTAGATATGTAAGCAGGATCCAGCATTTTTTTACATACAAGAAACACACCTCAATGACAAAGATAGACAGTATATCAGAGTAAAGGCTGGAAAAATGTCTTCTAGGTAAATGGTCCCAAGAAACAAGTGGGAATTGCCATTCTAATATCAAATAAAATAGACTTTCAACCAAAAGTTATCAAAAAAGATGGGGAAGACTACTACATACTCATCAAAGGAAAAAACATTTACCTGGACAAAGTCTCAATTCGGAACATCTATGCCCCAAAGGCAAGGGCACCATCATTTGTAAAGTCACTAAAGCTCAAAACACATTGAACCCTACAACAATAATACTGGGAGACTTCAACACTCTACTCTCACCAATAGACAGGTCATTGAAATAGAATCTAAACAGAGAAACAGTGAAACTAATAGAAGTTATTAACCAAATAGATCTAACAGATATATACAGAATATTTCACCCTAAAACAAGAGAATATACCTTCTTCTTAGCACCTCATGGCGCCTTGTCCAAAATTGACCTATAATCAGTCACAAAAAACAAGACTTAACAGATAAAAGAAATTAGAAATAATCCCATGCATTCTATCAGATCACCACAGACTAAGGAAAGAATTCAATAACAACAAAATCAAAAGAAAACTCACGTACCCATGGAAACTGCAAAACTCTCTGGTCAAGGATAACTTGGTCAAGGAGTAAATAAAGAAATTAAAGATGGGACTAGGAGGGACCTATATGGGAGAGGGGAGGGGGAAGGGGAAAGGAGAACAAGATCAGATTTTGGGGAAGGAGACCGGAAAGAAACCATGAGCACCAGCAGAATGAACTGAAATATGCAACCTTGGGGTGGTTGGGAGGTAGGGGAACCCTCTAGAAACTACCAGAGACCCGAGAGGTGAAAGATTCTCAGGACTCAAAGGAGGAATCTTAGATGAAAAGAACAACAGTGGGGAGAAGGAACTTGAAGAGTCTACCTCCAGTAGAAAGACAGGGAATCAATGGGAAGGATGGGGTTGATATCCCACAGTCAAAAATGTTGATCAGGTTTCCTGGTTATGATCATTCTGATATCACTCTTTGTTTTTTTTTCTTACAGGTGATTATCTTGATTTTCTTCTACTAACGTGCTGATTAATAGTTTTCTCCACTAGAGTGACTAGAATACAAGCTCCCATAATTTGCTTTTTTTTTCACCAGAGTCAATTCCTGATCATGCCAATAGATGTTCAAGAAATGTTGCTAAATGAAAGAGAATTATGTATATATATGCATATATCATATGTATATAGGTACATATATCATTATAATTATCATATATATGATAAATAGATAGACACATGAAAACTTAAACACACACATACACACATACACACACATATATATGAAAGTTTGTGCTGCACTGAGTTAACTGATCCTGCAGAGAAGGCAACTACAATATAATTTTTTTAGAAGTAACAATGCAATATGATTTTTATGAATTGTTTACTGAAAGAGATAAAATATATTATACTTTCTGAATTACTTGAAACTAATTTTTTTAAAGTAGCCACTGGAAATTTACTTTGAAATACATAAAATAGAATGGGTTAGTGAGTATACTGAGAAGCGGTTAGGTAGAGAGATACAGGATAAAGAAGGTTACTAAAATATTGATGTTGAAATCATGTGATAGCGACAGAGGGGTTCATTGCAACAATTCTTCCAAGGTTTCTGTTTTCAAACTTTCATAAGCAACTTTGAAAAAGAGAAAGTATTCAAGTATATTCACATTTTCAACAGAATTTAAATTCAAGATTTTGTAATTTCTGTACTTTATTTTTTTAAATATTTTTTATTACATTTCAAATGTTATTCTGGCCATAAGCTCCCTATCTCATGTCCCTCCCATTTTTCTATAAGGGTGTTTCCCCTCCCCAACCATCCCCCCTTCCCGCCCACACCGCTGACATTCCCCTGTGCTAGGGGATCCAGCCTTGGCAGGACCAAGGGCTTTTCCTCCTATTGGTGTCCTACAAGGTCATCCTCTGCTACATATGCAGCTGGAGGCACGAGTCTGTCCATGTGTAGTCTTTGGGTAGTTGTTTATTCCCTGGGAGCTCTGGTTGGTTGGTATTGTTGTTATTGGGCTGCAAGCCCCTTAGTTCCTTCAATTCTTTCTCTAATTCCTCCAACATGGACCCTGTTCTCAGTTCAATGGTTTGTTGCTAGCATTTGCCTCTGTATTTGACATGCTCTGGCTGAGACTCTCAGGAAACAGCTATTACTGTCACCATGCACTACTTGGCATCAGCATTATTGTCTGGGTTTGGTGGCTGTATATATGCTATATACCCAGGTGGGGCAGCCTCTGAGGTGTTGAAATCTCCCACTGTTAATGCGTGAGGTGCACTGTGTGCTTTGAACTTTAGTAAAGTTTCTTTTATGAATGTAGGTGTCCTTGCATTTGGAGCATAGATATTTAGGATTGAGAGTTCATGTTGGTGGATTTTTCCTTTGATGAACACGAAGTGTTCTTCTTTATCTTTTTTGATAACTTTTGGTTGAAAGTCAATTTTATTTGATATTAGAATGACTGCTCCAACTTCTTTCTTCAGACCATTTGCTTGGAAAGTCGTTTTCCAGCCTTTTACTCTGAGATGTGTTTACTGTATGCAGCAAAATTCTGGGTCCTCTTTATGTATCCAGTCTGTTAGTTTATGTTCTTTTATTGGGGAATTGAGTCCATTGATGTTAAGAGATATTAAGGAATAGTGATTCTTTCCTATTATTTTTGTTGTTACAGGTGGAATTATGTTTGTGTGACTATCTTCTTTGGGTTTGATTGTAAGGAGATTACTTTCTTGCTTTTTCTAGGGTGCATTTTCCCTCCTTGTTTTGTAGTTTTTGGTCTGTTATCCTTTGTAGGGCTGGATTTGTAGAAAGATATTGTGTAAATTTGGTTTTATCATAGACTATCTTGGTTTCTCCATCTATGTAAATTGAGAATTTTGCTGGATATAGTAGCCGGGGCTGGCATTTGTGTTCTCTTAGGGTCTGTATGATATCTGCCCAGGATCTTCTGGCTTTCATAGTCTCCGTTGAGAAGTCTGTTGTAATTCTGATAGGACTGCCTTTATATGTTACTTGCACTTTTTCTCTTACTGCTTTTTAACATTTCTTTGCCTTGTGTGTTTGGTGTTTTGACTATTATGTGCTGGGAAAAATTTCTTTTCTGGTTCAATCTATTTAGAGTTCTGTAGGCCTCTTGTATGTTTATGGGTATCTCTTTCTTTAGGTTTGGGAAGTTTTCTTCTATAATTTTGTTGAATATATTTACTGGGTCACTTGGAGAAGAAGAGTTGGTCTTACCTCTCCTCTCAGGCACTCCTGGTTACTGGCTTTCAGCTCTTGGCGCAGGCAGAAACTGAAGAGTCCTACCCCTGACTGCTCTTAGATCCCTGTACTCAGAGGGCACAGAGAGCAGTAGGCGAGTTCCTCTTGAGTCAGGAATGTGGGCAAAAGTAGTTGTCTCCTCTGAGTTCTCAGGATTGTTTGTACTTCTGAGAGTTCATCTCTCTCACCCATGGGATTTGATTGCAGAATTTCTGTTCTTTTAAAAATGAACACACGGAATAGTTCATTATCAAAGAAGCATTGAATATATTTTTATTATATATTAATCATCAAACAGTATTCTTAGGTTTTGCAAAATTTGCTACAATAATGGGGGTACTCATATGGTTAATCAGTGGTTGGGTAACTAGAACTCTAGATTGCTTCATCTCTTTCAATCTATCTTTTGCAAGCTGGCTCTGAAGAATTGGGGGCAGTTAGAATTTACAGATAGATCATATTGGTACTTGTTACAAAAGGAAAATTCATGCTCCTATTTGTGACTCATAATTTTCTCATTTTCAGAAAGTGTTCTCATCATTGTAAAGAAGAGTCAGTGGCTATCTAGTGGGTCTGTGTAACTATATTCTTTTTGGATATTAGTAGTTTTATGATGGGAAACCCCTCATTATAGTAATAACAGGAAGAATTTAAGGATGTTCCTACTAACATATTCATTGCATTTGCCGGATTCTTGTAATTATTACACTCTTGCTAGTAGTGGATACAGTCACATGATATGTAACATATTTATTTTAAAAATGTGGAGATTTAGGTATGAGAGTGAGGCTTACCTGGGTCTAGATAATTTCGCTGTATAGTATAAAATAGAATAGAGCTAATGACTTAGAACATAGGTTTCTGGCACTACTTCATTCACCTAGCTAAAAACCTAGGCTAATTTTCATTCCTTTTTTTTTTTTTCAACCGAAAGACAACAAGGAGATAGGCTATGTGGGACACCAAATAACACCACAGGAAGAATGGATTTTACTTGGGTTGATTGATGTTTGTCATTACAAATTCTTAGCTAAGTCTCACTATTCTAATATTCTATATTTACACAGGATCTTTCTTTTTATATTATTATCTTTTATTGGTTATTTTTAATTTACATTTCAAATGTTGTCTCACTTCCCAGTTTCCTCTCAGAAAACCCTCCATCCCATCCTTCTCCCCTGCCTCCATGAGGGTACTTCCCCACCCACCTGTCCACTCCCACCCACCACTGTAGCATTCCCTTATAAGGGAATCGAGCCTTCACAGGACCAAGGGTCTCCCCTCCCTTTGATGCCAGACAAAGCCATCCTCTGCTACATATGTAGCTGGAGCCATGGGTCCCTCCATGTATATTTTTTGGTTGGTGGTTTTGTCCCTGGGAGCTCTGAGGAGTCTGGTTGGTTGATACGGTTGTTCTTCCTATGGGGTTGCAAATCCCTTCAGTTCCTTCAGTCTTTCTCCTAACTCCTTAATTGGGGTCCCCGTGCTCAGGTCTCTACCGGTTCTCTCACCCCTTGTTGGGTATTTCAGATAATGTCATTCTTGTTGGGTTCTGGGAGCCTCTTGATTTCCTGGCATCTGGGACTTTCTGTTGGCTATACCAAGTTCCCCATCCCCAACTGCTACACACTTTTGTTCAATTTCCCAACTTTCTGTACATCTCCCCCTTCTCCTCCTATACCTGACCCTGCTGCTCCAATTTTTTCCCTTCCACTCCTCTCTTCCTTGCAAATCCTGTCCACCCTCTACCTCCAATGAATATTTTGGCTTCTAAAAATGACTGAAGCATGGGCACTTTGGTCTTCCTTCTTCTTGAGCTTCTTATGATCTTGAATTTTATCTTGGGTATTTTGAGTGAGTGCATACCATGTTTTTTTTTTCTTTTTTGTTTGTTTGTTTGTTTTTGTGACTGGGTTACCTCACTCAGGATATTTTCTAGTTCCATCCATTTGCCTGTGAACTTCATGAAGTTTGTAATGGCTGAGTAGTACTCCACTGTGCAAAATTTACCACATTTTCTGTATCCATTCCTCTGTTGAGGGACATATAGGTTTTTTCCAGCTTCTGGCTACTATATATAAGGCTTCTATGAACATGGTGGATTATGTATTCTTGTTACATGTTGGAGAATCATTTGGGTATATTACCAGGAATGGAATAGCTGGGTCCTCAGGTAGTACTATGTCCAATATTTTTTTTTTGAGAAACTGCCAGACTGATTTCCAGAGTGGTTGTACCAGCTTGCAATCCCACCAGCAATGGAGGAATGTTTCTCTTTACATCCTTGCCAGTATCCGCTGTCACCTGAGTTTTTTACTATCTTAGCTAAGATAAAAAGATCTATCTTTTTAAAGAAAGGTTAAGACCCAGATTGAGTCTTTCCATGTGAAATTACTCAGATTTCCGTAGTCTTTAAATTTTGACGAGTGGAGGTCATCCAATAAGGACCTGTCCTGAACTGCTATTGGTTCCTATTACATGCCCCTTTTATGTCTCCTGTGCAGGTTTCCATTCTGGTGAATCACACTGATATAGGGGGCTAAGTGGCATCCTACATATTCTACCAGCTTCCAGAAAGTTATCAGAAATCTTCTAAAGATACTCATTGTTTTGAATGCCCCAACCAGTTCCACTTCAATTGGTTTTTTTTTTTTATGACATAGAAATTAATGAACACTGAGTGTGGACTCATATATTCCTAGATCTGAAATCTACTCCACCAATATGTGAATTCATGAAAAATGCTCATTCTCTTTAAGCTTCCTGCTTTAATTTTTTATAATGAAATTAACTATAGCATCTGCCACATAGGGCTGTTGTGTTAAATGGGACAGTGTCCATGAAAATTATAGCTCATTTACCTAATGCCTTGAAACATTGGTTAAGATTTTTGTGGAGCTTTCCTGTGAGTCTCTGAAAAAATTGAAATTATGATGTCAAAAGGATATTAAATTTCCATATTCACTGCATAAATCTTCATTATAGATGGATAAGGAAAGAACATAAATGTTCCTCAATGGGTAAATGGATTAAAAACGTGAAATGTGTACACAATAGAATGTTGTTCAGCCTAAGGAGAACAGAGATTCATGAGATAAACAAGAGTACAAATTAACCTCAAAGATAGCATACTAAATGAAATGAGAATATAAAACATATAGCACAATTTTCATTTTAAACATTTATTAGTTCATTGCTTGTATATGTGCCCATGCACATGTGTGTGCCAGCAATGTGTGGTAGTTGGAGGATAGCTTGCTGCAGTTTTGTCCTTGACCATGTGAGTCTCAGGGATTGAACTCAAGTTGTTAGTCTTGGCAGCATATGCCTTTGATCCACTGATCCATCTTACTAATCATAGAAATGCTTTTAATATACTCACTAAAGCTTATTTCTGATAGGAAGGAATCATATTAACATATCAATCACATTAAAAATATATTAAAATCAGAAAAACCTTACATCATGAAACTATCAATGGTGCTCTAGTTATGTAGTAAGTTTTAGTTTGTTTAATATGTTATAATCAATAAAATTTTCATCTTTTTGAATTTCTTTATTATCTTTATTATTTTTATTTTTATTTTTTATATTTATTAACTTGAGTATTTCTTATTTACATTTCGATTGTTATTCCCCTTCCCGGTTTCCCGACCAACATCCCCCTAACCCCTCCCTCTCCCTTTCTATATGGGTGTTCTCCTCCCCATCCTCCCCCCATTACCGCCCTCCCCCCAACAATCTCTTTCACTGGGGGTTCAGTCTTGGCAGGACCAAGGGCTTCCCCTTCCACTGGTGCTCTTACTAGGCTATTCATTGCTACCTATGAGGTTGGAGCCCAGGGTCAGTCCATGTATAGTCTTTGGGTAGTGGCTTAGTCCCTGGAAGCTCTGGTTGGTTGGCATTGTTGTTCATATAGGGTCTCGAGCCCCTTCAAGCTCATTCAGTCCTTGCTCTGATCCCTTCAACGGGGGTTCTGTTCTCAGTTCAGTGGTTTGCCTCTGGCATTCGCCTATGTACTTACTGTATTCTTGCTGTGTCTCTCAGGAGAGATCTACATCGGGTTCCTGTCAGCCTGCACTTCTTTGCTTCATTCATATTATCTAATTGGGTTGCTGTATATGTATGGGCCACATGTGGGGCAGGCTCTGAATGGGTGTTCCTTCTGCCTCTGTTCTAAGCTTTGCCTCCCTATTCCCTCCCAAGGGTATTCTTGTTCCCCTTTTAAAGAAGGAGTGAAGCATTCACATTTTGATCATCCTTCTTGAGTTTCATGTGTTTTGTGCATCTAAGGTAATTCAAGCATTTGGGCTAATAGCCACTTATCAATGAGTGCATACCATGTGTGTTTTTCTGTGATTGGGTTACCTCACTCAGGATGATATTTTCCAGTTCCCTCCATTTGCCTATGAATTTCATAAAGTCATTGTTTTTGATAGCTGAGTAATATTCCATTGTGTAGATGTACCACATTTTCTGTATCCATTCCTCTGTTGAAGGGCACTGGGTTCTTTCCAGTTCTGGCTATTATAAATAAGGCTGCTATGAACATAGTGAGCATGTGTCTTTGTTATATGTTGGGGCATCTTTTGGGTATATGCCCAAGAGAAGTAAAGCTGGGTCCTCAGGTAGTTCAATGTCCAATTTTCTGAGGATCCTCTAGACTGATTTCCAGAATGGTTGTACCAGTCTGCAATCCCACCAACAATGGAGGAGTGTTCCTCTTTCTCCACATCCTCGCCAGCATTTGCTGTCCCCTGAGTTTTTGATCTTAGCCATTCTCAATGGTGTGAGGTGAAATCTCAGGGTTGTTTTGATTTGCATTTCCCTTATGACTAAAGATGTTGAACATTTCTTTTTTTTTCTTTTGCCTACTTTTTATTGTAACATTTTACCAGTTTACTCATCTATGAATTCCACTTAAACTTTAATACACATTCCTTTGTCTCACTATGAGAATACATGGTTACCTTTTTTTTTTAATTATTATTATTAACTTGAGTATTTCTTATATACATTTCGAGTGTTATTCCCTTTCCCGGTTTCGGGGCAAACATCCCCCTCCCCCCCTCCCTTCCTTATGGGTGTTCCCCTCCCAACCCTCCCCCCTTGCTTCCCTCTCCCCAACAGTCTAGTTCACTGGGGGTTCAGTCTTAGCAGGACCCAGGGCTTCCCCTTCCACTGGTGCTCTTACTAGGATATTCATTGCTACCTATGAGGTCAGAGTCCAGGGTCAGTCCATGTATCGTCTTTGGGTAGTGGCTTAGTCCCTGGAAGCTCTGTTTGGTTGGCAGCTGTACATATGGGGTCTCGAGCTCCTTCAAGCTCTTCCAGTTCTTTCTCTGATTCCTTCAACGGGGGTCCAGTTCTCAGTTCAGTGGTTTCCTGCTGGCATACGCCTCTGTATTTGCTGTATTCTGGCTGTGTCTCTCAGGAGCGATATGCATTCACATTTTGATCATCCGTCTTGAGTTTCATTTGTTCTAGGCATCTAGGGTAATTCAAGCATTTGGGCTAATAGCCACTTATCAATGAGTACATACCATGTATGTCTTTCTGTGATTGGGTTAGCTCACTCAGGATGATATTTTCCAGTTCCAACCATTTGCCTATGAATTTCATAAAGTCATTGTTTTTGATAGCTGAGTAATATTCCATTGTGTAGATGTACCACATTTTCTGTATCCATTCCTCTGTTGAAGGGCATCTGGGTTCTTTCCAGCTTCTGGCTATTATAAATAAGGCTGAGATGAACATAGTGGAGCACGTGTCTTTTTTATATGTTGGGGCATCTTTTGGGTATATGCCCAGGAGAGGTATAGCTGGATCCTCAGGCAGTTCAATGTCCAATTTTCTGAGGAACCTCCAGACTGATTTCCAGAATGGTTGTACCAGTCTGCAACCCCACCAACAATAGAGGTGTTCCCCTTTCTCCACATCCTCGCCAGCATTTGCTGTCACCTGAGTTTTTGATCTTAGCCATTCTCACTGGTGTGGTGAAATCTCAGGGTTGTTTTGATTGCATTTCCCTTATGACTACGATGTTGAACATTTCTTTAGGTGTTTCTCAGCCATTGGTATTCCTCAGCTGTGAATTCTTTGTTTAGCTCTGAACCCCATTTTTAATAGGGTTATTTGTCTCCCTGGTCTAACTTCTTGAGTTCTTTGTATATTTTGGATATAAGGCCTCTATCTGTTGTAGGATTGGTAAAGATCTTTTCCCAGTCTGTTGGTTGCCGTTTTGTCCTAACCACAGTGTCCTTTGCCTTACAGAAGCTTTGCAGTTTTATGAGATCCCATTTGTCGATTCTTGATCGTAGAGCATAAGCCATTGGTGTTTTGTTCAGGAAATTTTTTCCAGTGCCCATGTGTTCCAAATGCTTCCCTAGTTTTTCTTCTATTAGTTTGAGTGTATCTGGTTTGATGTGGAGGTCCTTTATCCACTTGGACTTAAGCTTTGTACAGGGTGATAAGCATGGATCGATCTGCATTCTTCTACATGTTGACCTCCAGTTGAACCAGCACCATTTGCTGAAAATGCTATCTTTTTTCCATTGGAGAACATTTCTTTAGGTGTTTCTCGGCCATTCGGCATTCCTTAGCTGTGAATTCTTTGTTTAGCTCTGAACCCCATTTTTCAATAGGGTTATTTGTCTCCCTGTGGTCTAACTTCTTGAGTTCTTTGTATATTTTGGATATAAGCCCTCTATCTGTTGTAGGATTGGTAAAGATCTTTGCCCAATCTGTTGGTTGTCGTTTTGTCCTAACAACAGTGTCCTTTGCCTGACAGAAGCTCTGCAGTTTTATGAGATCCCATTTGTTGATTCTTGATCTTAGAGCATAAGTCATTGGTGTTTTGTTCAGGAAATTTTCTCCAGTGCCCATGTGTTCGAGATGCTTCCCCACTTTTTCTTCTATTAGTTTGAGTGTATCTGGTTTGATGTCGAGGTCCTTGGTCCACTTGGACTTAAGCTTTGTACAGGGTGATAAGCATGAATTGATCTGCATTCTTCTACATGCTGACATCCAGTTGAACTAGCACCATTTGCTGAAAATGCTATCTTTTTTCTGTTGGATGGTTTTGGCTCCTTTGTCAAAAATCAAGTGACCATAGGTGTGTGGGTTCATTTCTTGGTCTTCAATTATATCCACTGGTCAGTCTGTCTGTTTCTGTACCAATACCATGCAGTTTTTATCACTATTGCTCTGTAATACTGCTTGAGTTCAGGGCGAGTGATTCCCCCAGAAGTCCTTTTATTGTTGAGGATAGTTTTAGATGTCTTGGGTTTTTTGTTATTCCAGATGAATTTGAAAATTATTCTGTCTAACTCTCTGAAGAATTGGATTGGTATTTTGATGGGGATTGCTTTGAATCTGTAGATCGCTTTTGGTGATGAGAGTGGGGTGTTAAAATCTCCTACTATTATTGTGTGAGGTGCAATGTGTACTTTGAGCTTTAGTAAGGTTTCTTTTATGTATGTAGGTGCCCTTGTATTTGGATCATAGATATTTAGGATTGAGAGTTCATCTTGGTGGATTTTTCCTTTGATGAATATGAAGTGTCCTTCCTTATCTTTTTTAATGACTTTTAGTTGAAAATCGATTTTATTTGATATTAGAATGGCTACTCCAGCTTGCTTCTTCAGACCATTTGCTTGGAAAGTTGTTTTCCAGCCTTTCACTGCTGTCTTTGTCTCTGAGGTGTGTTTCCTGTAGGCAACAGAATGCAGGGTCCTCATTTCATATCCAGTTTGTCAATCTATGTCTTTTTATTGGTGAGTTGAGAACATTGATGTTGAGAGATATTAAGGAATAGTGATTATTGCTTCCTGTTATATTCATATTTGGATGTGAGGTTATGTTTGTGTGCTTTTCTTTTCTTTGTTTTGTTGCCAAGACGATTAGTTTCTTGCTTTTTCTAGGGTGTAGCTTGCCTCCTTATGTTGGGCTTTACCATTTATTATCTATGTTACTTGACATTTTTCCCTTACTGCTTTTAATATTTTTTCTTTGTTTTGTGCATTTGGTGTTTTGACTATTATGTGACAGGAGGAGTTTCTTTTCTTGTCCAATATATTTGGAGTTTTGTAGGCTTCTTGTATGTTTATGGGCATCTCTTTCTCTAGGTTAGGGAAGTTTTCTTCTATGATTTTGTTGAAGATATTTACTGGCCCTTTCAGCTGGGAGTCTTCCCTCTCTTCTATACCTATTATCCTTAGGTTTGATCTTTTCATTGAGTCCTGAATTTCCTGTATGTTTTGGACCAGTAGCTTTTTCCCTTTTACATTATCTTTGACTGTTGTTTTGATGATTTCTATGGAATCTTCTGCTCCTGAGATTCTCTCTTCTATCTCTTGTATTCTGTTGGTGATGCTTGTATCTACGACTCCTTGTCTCTTCCTTTGGTTTTTTATATCCAGGGTTTTTCCCTTTGTGTTTTCTGAATTTCTTCTATTTCCATTTTTAATTCCTTCACCTGTTTGATTGTGTTTTCCTGGAATTCTTTCAGGGATTTTTGTGATTCCTCTCTATAGGCTCCTACTTTTTCATTTATGTTTTCCTCCGTTTCTCTAAGGGAGTTCTTTATGTCTTTCTTGAAGTCCTCCATCATAATGATCAAATGTGATTTAAAATCAAGATCTTGCCTTTCTGGTGTGTTTGGATATTCAGTGTTTGCTTTGGTGGGAGAATTGGGTTCCAATGATGCCATGTAGTCTTGGTTTCTGTTGCTTGGGTTCCTGCACTTGCCTCTCACCATCAGGTTGTCTCTGGTGTTACTTTGTTCTGCTATTTCTGACAATGGCTAGACCATCCTATAGGCCTGTGTGTCAGGAGTGCTGTAGACCTGTTTTCCTGTTTTCTTTCAGCCAGTTATGGGAACAGAGTGTTCTGCTTTCAGGCGTGTAGTCTTTCCTGTCTACTGGTCTTCAGCTGTTCCTGTGGGCCTGTGTCCTGAGTCCACCAAGCAGGTTGCTTGGAGCAGAAAAGTTGGTCTTACCTGTGGTCCCTGCGGCTGAAGTTGCTCGTGGGGGGCTGCTTTTGAGCTCTCTGTGAGGGCAGCAACCAGGAGGGCCTGTGCTGCCTTTTCTGGGAGCCCCCGTGCACCTGGGTCCCAGATGGCATTAGGTGTTTTCCTCTGGAGTCAGAAATGTGGGCAGAGTGTAGTCTCTTCTGGCTTCCCAGGCGTGTCTGCCCCTCTGAAGGTTTAGCTCTCCCTCCCATGGGATTTGGGTGCAGAGAACTGTTGACCGGGTCCCTTCAGGTCTGGGTGGTGTCTCTTTTTGAATTTCAAATCCAAAATAATCTTATATTTCACTGTATGATGGTTGGTGTTTGTACTTGATATTATTTTCATGTTTAATTGTTATTTAGAGGTAGAGAATATAAGCAGTTTTTGCAACTTCTGACCAATGATCACTAAGTTAGAATTTAGGAGACTGATTCTGTAGGTAACTTTATTTCTGCCCTTCATGGGATAGAGATCTGACACATGGGTAAAAAAAGTGAAAGTGGCTTAATTATCATGGCTTCTGAGTCTTTAAGTAAAATGACCTTGAGAGCTTTATTAAGCCCTACTGCTTAGTGGATTCCCAGTACACTCATAATAAAGATTATTAGCTCTTCCACTTTGAACCTCTCTAGTGCTTGATCCTGCTAATTTTTTTAAAGTTTTTATCCTTTGTTCTCCTTCCCCCACAAGGTCTTTTCTCTTTATCTCACTGTCGGACCTGTTCTATCATCTCACAGTTTACCCAGTTGAGCTGTCATTTTCCTCCCTCCTTACCTTGCAGCCTTTCCACAGACTTCCCTCAATCCTCAGTTTCGTTTCTATAATTCTTTTGGTTTCTTTTCTAACTAGTCTTATGAATTAGCAGCCAGCACATACCTTAGCGTGTATATTTATGCAACCCACAGAAATACAGAGGATCACAGCAGAACATTATAAAAATTATATGTCCACAAACTGAGTAACTTACAAGATGTGTATAAATTCTGACAACAACACTGTTGGGTGGTCTTTTTATGCACTGTGCAAAAACTGTCTTTGTGTTATTCAAATGCTGATTTACATGCAGAGAGTTGATCGCACACCAGTCGTTGACAGTTTTTTTCATATGGCTACATCGTATTTTGTACTTTCCCTCTCTTACCTCCTTATTGGTTTATTAAAAGGTTGATGACCTATTTCAAAGGAGAAGAGAAAAGGCCGTATAGTGGCTTGGCATGATGCTGCTTGTATTTAATGCTAATATTGGGTCCCTGAGACCTGGTTGTTCCAGAGATGAGACTGCATTTAGATTCAAGTGCTGCTATGTAACCTTGCCCCCAAGTTATTTTTGACTGGTAAATAAAGATGCCAACAGCTAATAAATGGGCAAAAGAGACATGTGTGGGGTTTTGGATTCTTCTCTTAGAGGAGAGCCAATAGAGATGAAGAAGGTAAAGGAGTTGGAGACGCTGCCCCTGGGTTAGGTGAGTCATGAAAACACAGCCCCGATGGCTGGTCAATTGGAGTTAAGAGCAGCCAAAATGAAACATAATAAGTAATAGCTTGGGTTATTGATAGGAAAGTAGATTCTAATAGCATAGAAAGTAGATCTCTACCCAAGTCTTGTGCTGTTTAATGCTTATTGTAAATATAAGGTTACATGTATCTTGAACTGAATGATCAAGGTAGGATAGAAACTTCAGATTGGGATTAAATAATTTCTACAATAAGGCAAGATTTCTAAGACAGATAGGAACTCTAGAATAAAAATCAGGTGCAGGGGAAGATTTGCCAGTCAGACTTGGCAGAAGAAGCAGTCCAGGACTAAAGGAATGGTAAATAACAAGTCATGTGGCAGAGCATAGATTAATGTATTTGGGTTAATTTAAGTCAAAAGCACTAGTTGGGGACAAGAGCAATCTAAGGCTTAAAGTTAAAATTAATAAATATGTAAGTTTCTCAGTCTTTATTCAGAGCTAGGGTAGACATAGAAAGTTCATTAAAATTATACAACAAAAGTTAGCAAGATGAATCATGAAGAACAGAATCAGACTAGTAAGAAGCAAAGAGCTCCGAGTAGAGTAGTAATCCAAACCTCCCAGAAAAGAAAAGTTCAGGACTAGCTAGATAGATCTGCTTATTTATTTAACTACTTTTACATTTCCTCAATATAGTCTCTCTACATTGCCTAGTATTTCATAGTAATGAAATATCTGTAGAATTTCAAAATTAGCCATATATTAATACTGACTAGGAATTCCTTTGCGGTAATTAGATTTGTGCAAAATTCTTTGCTATTACATAGTCCCCTGTACCCCCTCCCCACAAAAGAGCAGAGCTTGAGACCCTACAGGAACTGGATCAGGAACAACTAGAGAAAGTCACCAGGTTGCAACTTCACCCATATGCAAGTCTGAGTCCAGGTAGGAGAAATCACCTGTGTCTCTACTAGCATTAAGAGTAATTACTGAGTAGACAGAGCTCTGCATCCTTCCTATCCTCTGCCCAACTTCCCCTTTGGACATTATGACCATTTTAGCATCTCTTCTCCAGGGAGTTTGTCCTTATTTTCTTAACTTTTGTCTGTGTATTTGTGAAACCTTTGGAACAGTGACTGATTAAATGTTCTGTTCTTTGTCAGCAATTCAATTAAAATGCAAACAAACCTATGGTATTTTTCCAAGCTTCGGGACAATGAATGAATATGTACTGAAGACTTCAGGCAACAGATAAATCAACAGCATTGCTTTGTTGAATGCTATGGAAGAAAGCCTTGCTCTTACACATTTACTTCTTGAAAATAAGGTCATGTTTTATTATGCCCTTCATGGAATAGCTTTAAAAAAAGAAATTAATGTGGTACTGAAAGTGTTCATCCATCAGTATATGTTTTTAAATAACCCACAGTCAGAATATTCTAAGAGATCACTACAAACAATTACCAATGAATTAGAGAATCTGTGAAATGAAGATACATTCCTTAAAATATGTTGTAGAACCAAGACTGAACAAAAAAGAATGGAAATAGAGATTAATTGTGAAATTTACTCATGAGAGAGAAAATGGCTAAGACCAGCTTAACTTGCTACTAAAAATGAAAAAAAAAAAAAAAAGACTTGCTATAGCCCATGGTTCTCATTATAGAAAATGGAGCTCTTTCCTTCATCCAAGTAGAATTCAGTAAGAAAAACTGCGAACTTTTGCTCTGCTACATAAGGAGTAAGAAACCTAATTCTATACTCAAGGGACACTATTCTTCAGTTAAATAGAAACACTGTTAAGCAGATCTTTATCAGTTGCTATTTGAGTTGGACTCAGGGGAATTCTTTTGGCTGACTGTAGAAATTCTAATTTCTCCATACAGAAACACTTGCATATGTACACTAATAACACACGTTTTATTTGCAATTCTGCAAGTGCAAAGTGAAGACAAGCATTTGAAGATATTTTAATGTTGATTATAATTATGTTTGAAGTTCACCTATTTGAAAGGAAATAAGCAAAAATTTGTACTTCAACAGGAATGTCTTAAATAAACAATGCTCTTTTAAGAACAACTACACTGACTTCCAACGAGCTCAGTCAGAGGTCTTTACTTTTTCACTTCCACTTCTGTCCATATCATATTATACCCCTCACAGAAACAATTTCACCAAGGTCTATTGGAACTAAGTCCAAGACCCTAATGAAAATGTGAAAACAGTGCGCTAGTGTCTTCCCTTTGTGATTCTGACAGAAGTCACTTTTCTGTTTCTTCTTCCTCTCAGTTACAGAGAAGACCTTCAGGGAAAGGTTAATATGTGTCCTTGGGACTCACAGTCCTGGGACACTCATGTATGCCACTTTTGCCAGTTAATTCTCAGTTAATCAGAGAAAAGCACATGCACAGCCACCACCTTCTTCAGAGACACCAATAAATGCAAGGCTCTGCATCATTCATAGTAAGCATCCATCCAGAGGGCAGCAGACTTCTTCAAGGACCTAGAGAAGAAAACAAAATTGTCAGAAAGTGAAACTCATGGCAAAGGGATTCTCCATGAAACATTTATTAGATTCACTGTTTCTTTTAAGACAATATAGTTTCTAGTCATATTTGAAAAATGTCACTGTACGTGAACCAGGGAAGAGGAACAAATGCACTGAATTGCTTTTAGCAGATAAATTTGCCTTTCTTTCAGGGAAAAGGTTTGGTTTAGTTTTCATTTTATTCTTTTCTATACCATATACTTAAATATAAACTCATACCATATTCACCTACCTACCCTATTTCATAATGTTGAACATGTATTTCTAGGATTTAGGAACATAACATCAAAAGAGACAGAAATGAATTCTGGCCATACAGACTCTTCCTCTTGAAAGATAAGCATTAAATAATTGTTTACTCAGCAAGCTGTTTAATTAAGGTTGTGATAAGAACTGTGATAAGGATAGATTTAATCTTGGGATGAATGAAGGCTGACATAAGGGAAAAAATTGCAATGAGCCTTAGAAAATGATTGGGAACCGAGAAGGTGAAAAAGTTGTAGTTTTTAAGAATGTTACAGGTATAAGAAAAAGTGGCAAAAGGATAAGATGCTCAGGTACAGGGAGTTTTCTGCAAGTGGAGGTAGACCAGATGTGTATATGACAGAAAGGAAGAAGAATGTAGAGAGTCTGAAGGAGCCAGATGAAATCAGATGTGGCCATGGTGGCCTTCACAATATTCCCCTGATTTTTTTTTAAAAGAGAACATTATTAAACTCAGACAAATGGTTTTAAATTTGTCCAGTATCATATCCTGCAGGAAAATGTATGTGCATGGATATGTATTTGTTCTTAGATTAGTTACAAATGGCTTATTACCCTGACTGATTCTTGTATTACATACCCCTGCATATTAATGATTTCTCCAATAGATCAGAAGAGTTGATGGTCTTTCATACTATGTTAAATTCTAAATCATGTCCAGAGGTCTAAGGGGAATAAATACAAAGACAAATCCTACACACCTATGATTTCAGGAAATTTGAACTATGGAGGACACTAGAGTACTTCTACTAAGAAATATCCTAGAATCAAGTAGGTAAATGGTAAATATTTGTGTCTTTATTACTGTCGATACTTATGTTTCTTAACAAGAGGTTATTAGATGAAAGATTCAAAAGCTGCTGAAGTTTAGAAACTGGGGAGAAAGGAAAATGCCAGCCATGAGCAAAGGTAGGTTGTGTTATTACCTGACAATGTCTCCAAATGCCTTCAATATGGGCTTATTTATATACTGCAATCCATGCTTGGTGCACAGTGACTTCACCAGAGGTGCCACTTTGTGGTAATTATGGCGTGGCATTGTGGGAAAGAGGCTAAGAAAACAAACAGCAGATGTGAGATTTAAACCTAAAGAGAAATGCAGGAGTTTTATTTCTTTTATTTCTAAATAAAACAGTACTAGGGACGTAGACCCAACCTTGACCTTGTGTAAGCCTTCTAGTAAGCCAAATCTGAAATCTGTTACCCCTAAACTCTTATGTTTTAACATCTCTATAAGCCATCTGGATGGCAAGTATTTGGGAAATGCTAAGAGAATAAATACTAGCCATTTAATATGCTTATTTTGGTCAGGTCAAATGAAAATATGGATACGGTAGCATTATGAATTGCTTAAGAGAGCAGATCATCTCTCCTTCATTGCTGCCTCTCTTCTGTTCTTCCTATCTAAAACATACTGTTCAGCAGCTAAGTATTCACTTAGGTCTGACTGTTACATTTAAGAGGAAGGTCTCAGATTGGAATTTAAGGGAAGAAGTCTTTTATCCAAGGTTTGGCACATAGCAGCCCAGTAATTTTCCTTGACCTGAATATTTTTTAATAATATGTAACTCTTCATTCTTCCTTTGCTAGGGTGGTCAAGCATTTACAAAGAATAAAGAATTAAGAAAACAGCATTAAGACCATGAGAGTTCCTTTGTTCTCTGGCTCTTAGATATAGCTTCACAGAAGGAAGCATGAGAACCATCTTGTAAGCATTCTGGGGAGATCAGATGTACAAATGTTACCTTCTATTTCATTATTTTATGTCCACTTCACTGATTAATTGGAAGATTATTTTAAGATTTACTGGTGAATTTCAGAAGTGACTAGATTTCGTTATTGGTTATTTTATGACTTTGGTCCTAACCTGATAGTTACATTGAATTGTACTTAAATTTCAACCAAACTTGGTTATATAAATGCTTTAACTTTTTTTTTAGGTTTCCCCATGGGCACATGAACTTCACATTCCACATACCTCTTCCACCCCACCACAGACATCACCTGTTCTTAAAACTCTGAATATATGGTAACTAAGTTACCATTTCTATGATTCTACTTAACTTTCCACAATAGTTAGGTGTTCCTTCTCACCAACTACCCCAACAATTAGTGCTGATGGACAGCGGTCTTTAGAGAACCCTGGTTAATCTTTTTAATTTTCTGAGATTCATAATTAAATGGTTGTGCCATATTGGATGGTATTAAGAGTCAGCCATTGCTTCATTATAGACCATTTGCATCACTCACTGGTGTTCAATTTGGAAATTCAAATGTCCAGTGAACCAGTCATTGAAAAATGACTGTTCAATATTACAGGTGGCCACAATCTGCAGAAGACAAAATGCTTGCATTAGCTATAAGTAAACCTAAGTGTCAAAGAACATGCTAAATTTTTACGTAAATCTACCAACACATATTATTGTTTACTTTTTGTTTTTTAGTAACTATGTAACTTAAGTTACATAGACACAGTTCCAGCCTTCAAGAAGTTTATCATTTAAAACATACAAATATATTTTACTAAGAAGTACATATAAAGGAATAGATGTCAAGGGGGATTAGGACTGAAGGAGAAAAAGCCACAATCATTCCTCAGACACAGAAGGTTGTGTTGTCATGAATGAGGAGTTTGACTGATGCAGGTAAGTTTTTAGGAGTGTGGTGAAAAATGTATGGTTAGGGTAGAACTTGGTTGAGTGCTTCTGAGTGACATGAAATAATAAAGTATTAATGTAGTCCTTCTAGAGTAAAATTACAGGGTTAAGAACCAAGTAGGAAAATGTTTATAACACATATTATGAGCAATGTTTTAAAAGCCCCACTTTACAAGATGTTATCCAAAAAAATATTAATGCTTACATAAAAAGGTCAAGGGTACTGGGAAACAATTCACGTAAAGAGAAATGTATATCCAATGAGTATGTGGAAAACATGGAATCTAACCGATGACTAAAGAAATGATGAATGAAAACTAAAAGATGTGGAAGCAGTTCTCAGGGCAAACACCTGAGAACCCTTCTTCTTTACTCTAAAGACTAAGGGCTCTCTGATTGCTAGGGTGCAACTCATCCTATAATTTTAAGTCTTAGATTCACTTGAAAGACTTTGTGATATCAAGTAATTAGAATAGAAAGTAAAAACATATTTTCTATAAATTCCCAGATAATTTAGACTATTGTTTTAAATACATAGAGTTACATCACTTTCTCCTCCTTACATTCTTTCTCAAAATGATAGCCTTTTTCTTTGATTACCATAGTTACATATATGTCCATATATACAAAAGTATATAAATATAACCCCTGAAGTGTTTTTATTTTTGTGTGTATATAGTTTCTGGCATGATCACTTTGTATTTAATAAAGGAATGGGTTATAGTAAAATCTTTTAATTTTGTCATCAACATTACATTTTGTTATAGCATCAAAGTGGTTATGGATAATATATAAACAAACAAACATGACTATGGTCCCAGTAAACCTTTATATATACAAACAACCAGTGGTTCAGATTTAGCTTTTGAGTTTTAGCTGACCGATTTTACTTTGCGGACAAGACTCTACAACCAAACTGCTTAGGTCTCAAGCTTGGTGTTATCACTTACTAGTTGTGTGGCCATGTACAAGTTACCAAACCTTTTCACAAGTAGGCTTTACAGTGTTGTAAAGTGAGAATAATCATTGTGTCCACCTTGCTTAGTTGCATACAAAACACTCCGAGGTGCCTGTCCTCAGGAAATTGCTTTAGGGAGGTGAGTTATTATTATCATTATAATAGATGTATATTACAGTTAGCAGCTGTAAGCCAGTCAGGTTGGAAGGACTGTCCTCAGGAATGCCATCATCACCTGAGTGCTGAGCCAGTCCAGGTTCTCTTCCCTGCTCATTTTCATTGGTATGTGGCTCATCTGGGTAACATACGCAATCCAGGGGCTCTCAATAAACCTGTGGAGGAACAAAAAGAGGGGATGGCAACTCATTTAATATGTTTTAGGTGCAATCACTGAGCTTGCTTGCATGACCTCTATTTGAACTGGCCAAATCCTGGAGAAAATGAAAGAGGCTCAAAGATTCTAGTTACTGTCTACTTCCTCTTCGAGTACCATTTGTTTTTTGTTTTAAATTTTATTAATTTTTATTAATCATTTGATTTGTTTACATATTAAATGATATCTCTTTTCCCGGGTACCCTTCCACCCTCCCCATCCAATCTGCCCTGTCCCCCATCCCATTTGCCTCTATGAGGGTGCTCACTCACCCATCCACCCACCCACTCTGGCCATACCACTCCAGCATCTCCCTACACTGGGGCATCAAATCTCCACAGGACCAAGGGCCTCCTCTCCTACTAATGTCAGACAAGGCCATCCTTTACTACATATGTATTTGGAGCTACAGATCCCTCCCCGTACACTCCTTGATTGGTGGTCTAGTCCCTGGGAGCACTGTGGTTCAGCCAGCCAATATTGTTTTTCCTATGTGGTTGCAGTACCTCTCCTCTTCTTCAGTCCTGTCTCTAGCTCCCCTATCAGGGTCCCTGAGCTCAGCCTGATTGTTGGCTGCAAGCATTGGGTATCATTTCTATCTAGTGTTGGCACACAAGCATTTGATGATATGATTTGTCCCATTTCCTAATTAAAAGAGCACTGCCTGCAAATAGTCTAGAGTAGACACAAGCATAAAAGATACTGGGGCTGAGTGCTTGTCTGGTATGCAGGAAGCTCAGTTCAATCCCCAGCATAAGGGGAAAAAACCAAACCAGGTTCTTTAAGGGCATTTGTAAAGTAACTGACAGTTTGTCATCAGATAGAGCTGGGTTCAAGTTCTGTATTGGCAACAGTCTTTGCCCTTACTTGTTCTGTCGCCATAGGCAAGGCATTTAATCTCTCATGCTTCCATTCCTTGAGCAGAAAGAAAGAAGATGATACTATCTACATTGTAAGGCCTTGTGGGGATTACATCAAACAAAACGATGACTGTCAACCCTTAACTGATTGTCTGATCCATAGTTGCTCCCATTATTCTTACAACTAATAGGGGTTTAGTGTAGCAATGCAACTGAATGACATATAAACAAATTATAAGTTTGGGAAGGGCTATTTAAGCAAAATAGTGCTTTAAAGCCATTTTGGTTTGGTGAAAAATTTCTAGTCATAACAGAGCTTAACGTTTTTTCTTGTCCTGTCATGATTCTTGGCAGAGTTCATGATGTCAAAGCAGCTAAGTTATTCTGGCCTTCAAAAACAACTGACATGGAAATCTAAGAACATGGTGGGAAAACTGAACCTGGGCAAATTCTTCTTAGGTGGAATTTGTGTTATTCAATCACTTGAACTGTTGCCTTTCATAGGAATGAACCACATTGCCTTGATATTTTGCTAATTACAAGTAGCTCTGGTAAAAGAGGTTATAGAAATAAGAGAATATTCTTACTTGACCAAATATATGAGCAACACTGTTCCGAAAATTCCATAGAAAGGGCCAAATGTGATGAAATAGCGAATGTAAAAGCTGCTGACCCACACAATGTCCTGCAGGGATAAGCATTACAGTGAGAAGCCTTGAACACGTTTTCAGATCCTGTTCTTTGAGCACTGTCTTGCTCTGATATCCTGTTACTCACAGAAGCTACACTTAAGAACACTAAGTGCTTTCAACTCATTTTCTATCTGGTCTAGGTTTAGAAAATGGGATGAGTGACTCACCGTCCAGTACTTTCGAAGATACATCACTTGCATGGATTGCAAATTAAAGTAGACAGGCATGAGGAGGGGGAGTGCAACTGAAAAGATAATAAAAAAAGACAAATGAGCCATGTGGACCCCAGTACATGCCAGCAGGCATTGTGGACCCAGTACGAGCCAGCTGGTATTTGAGTCTTTTGCATACCCTCCCCCAGAGTGCTGGCCTTGAGAAAGGATGCAAGGAGGACATTCAGAATGACATCCTGGACTTTGAAACCTCAGAGACTGGGGAAGGAATTTGGCCAACAGTTCCAGGTTCAAGTTTCCTGAAGTAGAAAATGAATGCTGAGTTCCTCAGAGTGGGGTTCTGTTATGCTACACTGGTATGACAAGAATTTTGCCAGTATACTTATTTCTGAGCTATCCACCCAACTTTCTTACAGTACCTACAAGACCTCCAAGACACATAATATTTCAGAGAGACCCTTGGGCTTTGAGCAAATACCTTTTCCCCGACCAGATTTTAGTTTTGTTCCTTTAAGCTTTGTTCTCAATTAGATCTCGAGCTGGACCAATGTGGATTGGTAATTGTGAAGGCAAATGATTTCACCCATACCAACTGTAGCAGCTCAAAAGCAGAGCACACCAGCCTCCTTAAAGTTCATGCTTGGGAAAACCGAGTGATGTTTTTTTCTGACAAGAAAAGCCTAGCATCACTTTTCTTAGAGAATTACCTTAGTCTACACATGACTGCATATTTCTTTTGAGATTTATCTTCTATAACTCAAAGACCAAAGAGACTTCCTTTGAAATACTATGAAGAAGAAGAAGAGGAAGAGGAGGAAAAAGAAAAGGAATTGGAAGAGGAAGAGGAGAAGAACAAGAAAAAGAACAAGAAGAATAAGAACAAGAAGGCTCATGTTTCCTAGTGGTACCAAAGCCTAGCATTAATAAATACATGTCTGCAAACACAGATGTTCTTATTTTATCATACTCCTTTCTCTTTCTCCTATTCAATACTTTTGAATATTTTTTTTAGTAGTTTGATGGTTTAGTAGCTCTCACCATTTGTTTCAGCTGAGTTAAGGTCAGTTGGTACTGAAGTTTCTCTCTCATTTTGCATTAATCTAAATAAAATTTCTCTAGCCATGTTTGACAAATGTATGGCTATGTTTTTCTGTAACAATTTGAGCCTGACTTATTGTTACCTGGGAGGCTCTAAGCTGACATTTCAAGGAAAGGCGCACCAAGAAACTGTTGAGAATTTGTGACATAGGCATTCTGGAGTGAACTTATAACCTATACTCATTTAACATAAGCTAAAGGGATACTTCATTACTACAGAGACATGGCATTAAGGCATATTACTTAGTCAAGTTCAGTAATAAAAATGTGTGTGTGTGTGTGTGTGTGTGTGTGTGTGTGTGTGAAACTACATATGATTTAGGCTGATGGAATGTGTTTTGGAATGTGCCTTTTGGAATGTATCTTTTGGAATGTGTTACAAAAAGGGTCTAATAATGGGTACAGGGTGTAATTCTGGAAATCAGTCTGGAGGTTCCTCAGAAAATTGAACATTAAACTGCCTGAGGATCCAGCTATACCTCTCTTGGGCATATACCCAAAAGATGCCCCAACATATAAAAAAGACACGTGCTCCACTATGTTCATCGCAGCCTTATTTATAATAGCCAGAAGCTGGAAAGAACCCAGATGCCCTTCAACAGAGGAATGGATACAGAAAATGTGGTACATCTACACAATGGAATATTACTCAGCCATCAAAAACAACGACTTTATGAAATTCGTAGGCAAATGGTTGGAACTGGAAAATATCATCCTGAGTGAGCTAACCCAATCACAGAAAGACATACATGGTATGCACTCACTGATAAGTGGCTATTAGCCCAAATGCTTGAATTACCCTAGATGCCTAGAACAAATGAAACTCAAGACGGATGATCAAAATGTGAATGCTTCACTCCTTCTTTAAAAGGGGAACAAGAATAACCTTGGCAGGGAAGAGAGAGGCAAAGATTAAAACAGAGACTGAAGGAACACCCATTCAGAGCCTGCCCACATGTGGCCCATACATATACAGCCACCCAATTAGACAAGATGGATGAAGCAAAGAAGTGCAGACCGACAGGAGCGGATGTAGATCGATCCTGAGAGACACAGCCAGAATACAGCAAATACAGAGGCGAATGCCAGCAGCAAACCACTGAACTGAGAACGGGACCCCGTTGAAGGAATCAGAGAATGAACTGGAAGAGCTTGAAGGGGCTTGAGACCCCATATGTACAACAATGCCAAGCAACCAGAGCTTCCAGGGACTAAGCCACTACCTAAAGACTATACATGGACTGACCCTGGACTCTGACCTCGTAGGTAGCAATGAATATCCTAGTAAGAGCACCAGTGGAAGGGGAAGCCCTGGGTCCTGCTAAGACTGAACCCCCCAGTGAACTCGACTGTCGGGGGGAGTGCGGCAATGGGGGGAGGGTTGGAAGGGGAACACCCATAAGGAAGAGGGGGAGGGAAGGGGATGTTTGCCCGGAAACCGGGAAAGGGAATAACACTCGAAATGTACATAAGAAATACTCAAGTTAATAAAAAAAAAAAAAATAGAAAAAAAAAAGAAAAAAAGAAAAAAAAAGGACAAGAAAAAAAAGAAATACTCAAGTTAATAATAATAAAAAAATTATTGGATTAGAAAAAAAAATAATGGGTACAGGGTGTAAAGGGTGAATCCCAATGTGGAGGAGAGAACTGGGATGGGTAACTCCACTTGACAAATAATTCATTCAGTGGCCGTTTTCAGCAAGTATGTTACAAGTGACTTCTAGCTGCCTATGTGGGCAAATGAAAGCCTTTGTTGGTTTCTCAGTCTCAGAAGTTTTAAATTATATGGCTAGGTAATCACTTATTATGATGGGCTATTTTTGTTCATTATAGGATTTTTGAAATCATCATCATCTCTTCTATACTGAGAGGCAAAAATGTCTCTAGACCTCATTCAAATGTTCCCCATTAAAAAAATGTCCTCAGTTGACAACCTCTGGTACACAGGAAGTGTTTGTTTCCTTCTCTGATGTTGGTTTGTTTACCAGATGTACAAGTCTGTTTCACATGAATAGACTTTGGAATTACTTTAACACGTGTTCATAAGTTACCAGGATGTTGATTTTGCTTAATGATGATGATGATGATGGTGGTGGTGGTGATGGTAGTGTCAGAATTATTCAATTAAATGGTTTTACTTAGAAGCTTGGCAATACACTGTTCTACCTACCTATCTCTACCCATCTATCTATCTATCTATCTATCTATCTATCTATCTATCTATCTATCTATCTATCTATCTATCATCTACCTATCATTTATATGTTACCTATCTATCTTTTAATGTAGTCTGCATTCTATGTATGTATGTATGTATGCAATGTATATATATATCACCTATCAATCTATCAATTGTCTATCTATATTAATTTACCTATCATCTAACATCTATCTATCCATCTACCATATATACCCTGTTACCTATCATTTAAGCATTTGATGTGTGTGCATATGTTACAGCTGTTTGCTGATTTCAGAAGGTACAAGTTTTCTTCCATGTATAAACTTTTTCGATTCTCTTTATTCCTGGGTAAATTTTCTCTCGTATCACACTACATATGTTTTTCAATCACTCTTCTCTCTAGAAAAATGTTATTTTTCCTTTATCTCGATATTGTAAAGATTTGCTAAGACAAGAATGTTTGACAATATGATTAGAAGTCTGACTTCTGACTCTCTTTTATGTATATCTTTTCTTTCTTGCCCAATACCTACTATGATGAACACCTGTTATAAATGCCTATTTACTTTGTCTTTTTCATTTTCATATTTTCCCACCAGCAAGTCTAAAATGGGATCTGTTTATTTTCTCATTAACAAATCAGATATGGGTTGGTTTCTGTGAGACAGTTCCAGTCATGCCTTCCGCTTGACTGCTGATTACAGAAGAGTGGCCGCAGGAAACTCACCCATGTAGAAGTACAGGTGCTGCTTCTCATAGTCAATGTATTTTATTTTCTTCTTGCCATACTAAAAGGACAGAGAATAAAAGAGCCATTATTCTGTAGCGTGTGTGTGTGTGTGTGTGTGTGTGTGTGTGTGTGTGTGTGAGAGAGAGAGAGAGAGAGAGAGAGAGACAGACAGACAGACAGACAGACAGATGGAGGGAGGGAGGGATGAAGATGAAATATGATTTTAGGACTCTACCTGTCAAACTTGAGAACCAGAGCAGGCTTGTAAGTAAATAATGTGCTTTAACTGTGGATAAGTCTTGTGCAGATGGATTGTTTTATTTTATCATATGGAGTTTATTATCATGAAAAATTCTTATTTATTAAAATATAAAATTATTTTCCTTGTGTGATTTTTAAAAAAAAAACTTTGAAGTGTTATTTTCTTCATGTGCAATGTTAATGTCAAAATATATATTTCTGTGGAGCTTTTAAGCTCTTCCTAAATCTGTAGTGCTTAGACTCTGGCTTCAATATCAGGCACTATGTCTTCTCCTTCATCTAATGGATGCTCATTGTTTTTTTTTTTAATTTTTAATTTTTTTTATAAAAGGGATATACATGCTTCCTCCTATCTCTTTTTTCTTTTATATTCCCATTATGGATTTCTGTTTTACTTTAATATTTTTAAGACATCATAATAGTATATATAATATTTTTTATAAGTATCATATATACATATATATATACATATATATATATATATAATTACTCATGATGTGTAACTATAAGATTCCATTCATAAACTAGAATTTGACTCACTTGTTGGGCTTCTCCTAGGTCAATTTGATCTGTGTTCAGGACATAATGATAGCAATTACTTTCAGAAGGTATAGCATTGATGGTTGTATTTTTCTAGTATGCAGCTGACATTTATTGATAAATTATGTGAGAGAATGATAATTCCCACGCACACTGTTCTCCTTCTGATTCAGCTACAACACAAGAGGATGTGTTAGATTCATTTTATTCAGTTGTTCCACCCTCTTTTATATATAGATATCTTCATTTATCTAGACAATGCCATTAATATTTTCTTTTACTTTAAAAATGAAAAATTATGGTGATGAAATAATAGCTATTTGTAATTGCTCTCATGTCTCTAAAAACCTAACTAGTGAGAAACAAGGAAAGGGGATGAGATGGAAGATGCTTTGGACTTGGTAAACATAGTTGGACTGGTTGAGAAATACCCTGAAGAACAGTAAGTCTCTCTGACACAGACAGAAGATATAGAAGATTCATTCAATGTGGGTTAAGAACACTCTGGAAAAAGGGTCAGGAAGACTTTTAGGAAAGAGATATGAAAAGAAAAGCTCATAACGCACAGGAAACACCACTGTACAATTGCAGCACTGAGTTTCAGAGGTGGAATAACTGTAAGTCATGCTCTATACTGTAGTGCCTGTAAATGGGCCCACAAGCAGCGTTTAGGATTTATAGAGGTGGCTTCTGTATTTGTGATGTGGCATCATGTATATTAAGCACAGCTCTCTAGAAGATGGTTTAGAAGAAGTAAGACTGCTTCATGGACAAACCCCTAGGCTCTTTACGGGACATCAGAGACGCCAACATATCACTATCACAAGCCCAGAAGCATCAAGGAAATCAAAGATTTTGTAGAGCTATTGTGAAAAGCAATCAATTTGTGATAATAGGTAACATCTTTAACACAGAGATTAGCCAGAAGCTTTGTTTTCTACTTTATTTGGGGCAGAAAATAAATCCCTAAAAGATGAGAAAAGAAAATTTTCTAAAAGTTACATAATCTTTGGGTTCTGTATAAGACAGATTTAGACAACAATCAACAAGGATGGAAACACATTTCCTAACACACCAAAGTTCATCTAGAAGACTGAGACATGTTTAAAAGTATGTGACTCTCAGGAGCTACCTCTCCTAGGGGACAGATAAACCTTTGCTCTAATCAGTATGCCTATTTTGTTTAAGAAACACTCTGTTTCCTATAAAATTCAGTAATTTAAATAGTCTTTGAGATAACAGACTCAAGTTGAGACTTTAAAGAAAAATCAGTGACTGAAAAAATTCGGCATATCACTTCTACCCTCTAGTTTTGTTTGAATGTCCAAATTGTACATGAGGTTACAGGCATCATTGGGCAATGTGGATCATATAAGTCAAACACACCAAAATGAACATGAACTAAAATAGCATTGTTTCTTTTAACTAGACTAGAATGAGTTGAGTTAACCAGATGTTTTCAGCCTTGTCTTAACCAATGCAATGAGTTATTTTCTCTCAGTGAGCATCTCTACATCTTGCTTTGGAAACAAAGTTGTTCCTCATTGCCTGATTCTACTGCTTGAGAATGGTTTATGTTGCCATTAGGTAGATAAGCACTAGAAGTGAACCTGTCATTGGGGTTGCTCAAGTAGGGTGACACAGGTTATTATGTCTTTTGCTCTAGGAGTCTGCACTGGGTGACCTTTATGTTCAGAGAATCATCATTCTTCTTTTATATCTGGACATTAAAAGGGAGAGAGGCTCCGAGATCCTTTGAGATTCCTATCTTTCCTAGTAAGGAGCTACTTCCAGGAACATTTTCTTAATGTTGATGGGAGTTAAATGCACCTTGATAGGCTGAGTATCTCCAAGCAGAAAAAGTGGTCCTACATCAATGTCTGGATCCTTGGGGTAGATATTTGGTTTTACATGATGCTGGAAGTGTCGATAATTCCACCAATCAGCTGACAGGCCCTGAGGAGAAGAGAGAATTCATTAACTAATAGAACTTTTTTCCCAAGTAACCCTCAGAGTTAGATTATACTGTATCTTCAACGTGAGAATAAGAGATTTGGCTTCTCTAGTTGATGGTGATGCTGGGTCACAGGATGACTTATTAAAAAAAGGTGATCAGAGATTAGGAAGAAATACTTTTCTAATTCAAGAACACACTGCAAACTAAAATGAACTCCTGAGAATGGAAACATAATCTATTCCTCTGGAATGGTTTTCTAGCCTTCTTTTATAAGAGCCTAATCTAAGAAATTATTCTGAAGGTAGAGATAGAGTAAGTTTTATTCCTATTTGTCATAGGAGCCTCATAGCCAAGATTTTAATTAGTTCTGGGGAAAAAACGGGCCCTATGTGTGATACTTCAATGAATACTTCAAAGAATCATGAATCTGAAGTGTTCTCCCTGGAGAACTCTGCTCAGATCATTGTAAGTCCCAGCTCAATGCTTTCCTATAAAAATAAATGAGAATAAAAACATTTTAGCTGTTGCCAAGTTAGAAACATCTTTGATTAAGCTGTTAGTGATGCTTTCTCTTTTACTGTAAGCTTGAAAGTTTTAATAAAACAAAAGATTTGGAGGTCTCTCAATCTGCTTTCATATACTAGCTTTTAAATGCTGATACATAGGTTTGGTAAACCACTCATCTTCATTGAAGCTCAAGTCCAACTGAACATGATGACATTTAGTTCAATGGATAGCTCAAGGAGACATGATATGCTGGATCTAAAATATTGGCTCTTTGAGAAACCCAATTTCTTCTCATTTGTATTAATTGGTTATAGAAAAATGAATAGTTATATTTTATTGCATATTTACCATCTCTTAATAATTAATGTATACGTATTATAGAGCAGCTCTGTCCAATATAGAAGTTACTAGCTATATGTGGCTAGATAAGTTAAGTCTCAAGATTCACTTTGAAGAATCAATATAAAACATAAAGACAAAATATTTCACTAATTTTTATGCTGGTTACAGATTTAAGTGATATTTTGATTATCATATTATTGCTATAAGTAGGCATTTTAAGTATGAATATATAAAATTTAAGATGAAGTATATCATTAATTTTTTTATTTTGGGAATTTCATACATCAACATTGTATCTATCTACATCATATTAACCCCCTAATTACTCTTGTGCTCCCTACTCTCCTTTCCAAATTCATTCTTTTTAAATTACTATTGTTATATACAAACACATGTACATATATGCACATCCATACATGTATATACTCATATATAGCCTACTCATTCAATTTAGTGTTACTCATATGCACATGTGTTCAGTGCTGACTACTTGGGTCTGAATAACCTATGAAGGAGCTTCTCTCTGTAGGGAACTGATTCTCCCTCTCTCAATAGCCCTTGATCGTCTATAGCTCTTTATCTAGGGGTAAGATTTTTACAGAATTTCCCCTGTCTATGTTGGCATAGCCACTGGAGTTATCATTATGCTCATCTTGTTTAGGTAACCTTATTGTTGAGAGTCCATCAATTCATTTTTCTTGCTATGCCTAGGGTACACTGTCTAGCAGCAGGTCCCTTGGTCTTACGATATAATTTTAATGTAGCTTATATATTATTTCTGCTGGGAATGCTGGTGTATACACTGTACACCTCAAAGAAGATGAGAATGATTTGAAAAACTTCTTTCTGGAAGCTCTACTATGAGACATAACTATTATCTACCACCCACAAACATAAAGAATGGGATGCGGTTTTCCATTTCCCTCCAACACTTCATAACACTTTTACAGTGGGGTTTCTAGCTCCAATTTATATCTGTTTCCTGACTGCCTTAGCAGTCACTTCTCAGATATTTCCCTCTAGGATAGCTTACAGTTACTCAGCTTGTGTCCCTTTACACTCTTTCCTACTCTTGTGAAGTTATCCTCTTCAAGCTGTACATCACTCTATTCTTATTCATCCATTTCTTATTTACTCTGAAGCATATCAGATTCTGATCTAGGCAAGTACCTGTGATGCTATGTAAGACATGATGTGAGAAGGTTCCCACACCAGCTATATACAATCTAATGGGAACAGTTGACAGCCAAACTCAACATGATAAGAAATGATTCTCTCTTAAAATTATCTCTTCCCACAGCTGATATTTTGGCCTCTTCTACCAGCTGACTCTACACTTTTAGGCAATGACTACCTGTAATAACTGGTAACATGGGAGACAGGTTTTAATGCATAGTAGATCAGGGAACAGATTTTAATACCACAAAGCCCTAGATGTTAGAGTGGTGGATAACATAATGATGGGTGTGTTCTAAACAAGTTCTACCTGAATCTCTATGTCTAGAAAACACTCTTACCAGAGATGACGGAGAGTTCTTTGTGAGCAAGGGAGAATTTTCACCATCATGTGTGGCTATCCTGAGACAGTTCTACGTGGGTCCTTCTTAGGCCATTCCTTATTCCTAAGCTATGCCCTTAATTCAGTGCAGAAAAAAAAACAATCTAGTCTTTGGACTGATGTGAATTGGAATTTAAATTTTTGCTTGGCCATCTGTTAGGAGTGTGACTTTGGAACTCTCCTAAACCAGGAAATGGAGGTAGTTCTGCAAGTTACAGGAAGTAACTGCCTGGCATCTCTTCTTCCCTCCCACCAAATGTTTTAGGATATAGTCATGGGCTGTAGTGAGGCCAGGTCTTAATCCCAAGTTTCCTGCTCCATTGTCTCTACTGTCATACTGTATTCTTACTATTTGGAAATGTTACATGGGAAGATCTTGAAAAATGTTGCATGTCCATCTCAAACATTAGGTCCATCAATGTCTTTAATTTCATTTATAAACCTCTTTGGAATATTTCTTCATATACAATGAGATAGGAAGATGAGAAGTAAGTCTCAACATAAAACTCATTTGTCTCATATACACCTGGTCCTGGAGATAAATTCATTCAGAATTTTTAATAATTTTGAGAGGCAGGAAAGAAAATTTCATGGTATGAAATTTTTTATTCCTGGCATCATCTTGGCATTAAAAATATTTAGATTTTTAAACATCTCATATTTCGTATTTGGATCTTTAAGTTAAGAATACCTGATCTGTAATACATGAGAATGTAAAATATATGTATTTGATGGTTCATTTTTAGACAGGATATTTGAATGTCTATTTACTGTGTATACTAGAACACACATACTCACACACATACATATATTTATACACATAGGCACACATACATACAAATACATACATGTGCATGTGCATACACATAGACACACACACACAAACACACACTTGAGAGATGCTGAATATTAATTCCAATGCTACCCATGCTTTTCTGAGTTGTATGGGGAACTGAAGTTAAACCTTGTTTTGAAATTTAGAATTATAATGATTGTAAGAGGTGGGGATGTTGCTGCTTATAATTTTCTTTGTCATCTCTTTTCCACCCCCTTTACCACCCACAAGTAATTTTCTCTCCTGTACGTGTTGAAGCCTACATTTACTTTGTTCATTAATCACTCACTGACTTTGCTTGCAAAAAGGCAAAGTATTCTGGCTCTGCTTTTAGAACTATTTCCCATTTTCTCATTCTAGTCAGGAGTCACCAAAAATATACATTTTGAATCATAAAACAGATCTTTTAGACACATAGTATAGAAAGACTTATGTGCAAATATGGGTTAGTGGAAAAGCATTGAGTTTAGAAGCAGCCAGCAAGGGTGGAACTCACTGGAATTAATTGGTACCAAACCTTGATAATTGGTGCCAATTACCTTGAGGACAAATGACTTTTAATTCCTTTGTCTCCTGAGCACAGGGGAGCAAACACGTACACTTCACTACCTGAAACTCATAGTGATAGGGAAAATGCCTTTATTTTTATTTTGTGACATTTCAAAGTGAATTCAGAGAATTGATCTCCTTAGCAATGGTGGCTACAAGTGAGGAAGAAAATATACCTAGAAATTTTTTGATTAAATAAATCTTTTCATACACTGTAGCAATTACTTATTTATTTTGAGGGACAGACATGTTTTTAGCAGAAACTCAAAGTTCAACTCCATTGCTTAGTATAGTTATGGCTCCAGCTGCTGAATTATAGAGACAGTGGCTAAGAATACATGGTTTTGGTAAACTGATCAGTCTGACTTATGTCTAACCTGTTAGTACTATCCTGATCAAACATTTTTCTTATTGAGTCTGGATCCTTATTTTGGTTGTGAAAATATTGTTCCTAATATTAGCAGCAGCTCATGTGACTGTTTCTGGGTATTGTGTTACACATGATACACAAGTATCACATATAACACATAATAATCCCACAGGTGAAAGCTTTTATCCATCCATCTTCATTTTCTAGTCAGTGAAGAAACTAAAGTTCAATTGCATTAAATAACTTGCTCAAAGTGACCCAGTTCACAGGAGGCTGAGTTTCAATGCAAGAAGGTTTGTTGTTGGAACAGTAGTCCTCAGTACTGGCATTAGGTTAAAATAATCTGAGAAGCTTCCAAAGAGCCTCACCCTTACTGACACCCAAACAGCACTGAAAAAAAATAATCAAATTATCTTTAATAGTCTAGGCATGCCTGCTTTTACCAAGATTCTCAGTGTCTTTCTTCTAAATGATAGTTCAAACTGAGGAGCCCCACCCTGGTGAGCATTATTCAATACTGTGGTTTTAGTTTCTCTAATTAAACACTTTGTAGACATTGGCTTAAATAGTCAAGCTCTTTGAAGACTCATTTTATCTGAAAAGCAGGTGTAAGGTAATTCCCATCTCATGAGTCTTACATGTGTCCTACAAGAGCCTCAAGGGAAATAGCTCTGTACTTGGTATCTAGCAATTTTCATCATCAAGTTCCTGCCCATCATCCATTATCCCTTGCTGCCCGTGGCTGCTGCCCATTGTTCTCCAATGTTTTGACTCCAGCATTCCTTTACTCCATTAATTAGTTGTCTATTTTTAGTCTGGGAAACCAAGAAGTTATCTTTGGGAAGTAATCGAAAGAGACAGTATGTTAGGAAAGAAAAAGCAATCTTAATGGGTTTCTTGCTTTTCCCAGGAGGCTTTAGCTTGAATGGAAGGATTTGTTTGAGAGGTCTTGATTGGAGGACATTTTTCTCACCTTCTGAGCCAGAGTACACAGTAAGAAAAATGTACATAATCAAAGAAAATCAGAGATGGAGCTTATCTCCTAGTGATACAGGATGCTAAAGGTCAGAGACAGACATGATGGTCTTTGGATGGTGTACTGAGCACTGTAAAGGCCCACATCCCTCAATACTGCCATCCTATCTCCTTGGTTCCTTTGTTCCTCCACTCCTCTACACACAGAAGCTTAGTGAAGAACTGTGTTCAGGAACGTACTAGGTGCTGCATAAAATAACACATCCACCCTTTCAGAAAATAATGTCAGTTTCTATTATCAATTCTTGTTTTTGCAGAAGTCTGAGTTTTGTTTTTGTTTGTTTGTTTGTTTTTGTTTTGTTTTGTTTTTTCGGAGCTGAGGACCGAACCCAGGGCTTTGCCCTTGCTAGGCAAGCGCTCTACCACTGAGCTAAATCCCCAACTCGGAAGTCTGAGTTTTGCAATCCTCCTTTTCAATGGCATCACCTAGCCTTCCCCAACTATTCTTTTATCTTATTTGGTATTTGTCTTCTGACATTTTAAGTCTCAACCTTTCACCTTTTAATTAGGTCTGCTGAACTCTCCAAATGAAAATCTTCACATCCATTCTAAGAAATTTCTATTTCTTAGAATGTATATCTAGATTTGAAGGATTTGTGCACATTCCTTAGGGCAATGTGAACTGAACCAAAGAGTTGATCAGAGTAATAAAATAACAGATCAGAGTAATAAAAATAACAACAATAAAAAACCTTAAACATTTTCCTCTTTAACTTTAAAATTTGATTTTGCTATGTATTTTATGCTGTTATATTAAATATTATATATATATATAAAACTTAGATTAAAAATATAAGTAAATGTTATAACATGTTTTGCTGCTTTGAGTACCTAAGCAAGACAGAGCATTAGGGATAGTACATTCAACAATCTTCATCACACTTCCCCACATCCTTTACCTTGAGATGACACATTACAAATTTGTGCATCAGATGGTTCCACTTGGACTTCTTAAACATGGAAAGGTGTCCTATGTCATGTTGTAAAAATGAACTTTGAGCCTGAGAAAGAAAAGGAAGTTAGAGAAGTCACAAAGAAGGAATATCAAGCACACAAGTAGACTTGCAGGCCTGCAGAGACTACTCAGAAACCTCCTTTGATCTCACCCAAGTTTAGTTTCGATTTCCTTTATACATTACCATCTCTATAACCTCCATCTGTATGCAAGTGGTTTTTCCTGCCTCAAACACTTTCATTGTTACCACCTGATGTCTTCTGTGTTAGAGAATAAAGACCATGAACATTAGTCTCTGTTAAGTTGGGATCTTCAAGAGCTGACAACTCTGCTCAAGTTAGACAGTAGTTCTGAGCCTCAGCCAACTGATTCCCCCTGGGTATAATGCCAAACTCATAAGACTATGGTGTACTTTATTTTCTGTAAAGTGTCAAGTTAATGCTAGGCATTGAAGGAATATTTGTTTTCAAAAATTACATCCTAAAGAGTAAAGAAGCTTCACTTTTCAAGAAATATATTGATGTAAAAATTCTGGGCTCTGGAAACATTATGCTTCCATCTTTGGAAAGCCTTCCCAAGTCTCTCCACTGAGAATGCATTTTCCTTCCTGTTCCAGGAGCATATGCTTTCTCTTGCTATTGGTGCTTCCCCCCTTTTATGATACAGTATATTCAGCTGAGTGGTTCTCTCAGTCCTGAAGGACTCCTTGATTTAGGACAAGGAGTATGTGAATTTACCTTTATATCTACACACAGACTGGGCTCATATGAAGGCACATGTATTTGGACATGCATATAGAACTTAACAAAGATTTATCAAATACTCTGCTAAGTGCCACTTGCTGATGTTATTTACGCTGAAGTAACTGTGTTATTTATTCTTATACATTAAGATGTAATTTTCCCCTTGAAGAATTCATGGGTTGATGTATTTATAAGTGCTAATGGATTGATTAATGAAAGAATAAGATTGATGCTTTTTTATTGCTGAGGATAGACTTTTAGTTATTAAAGTCATTATAAAACAGGATAAATAATATCAATTGCCATTTATTTAACCATTATCATATGATAGATGCTGAGCTAGCTTGTTTATAGATTAACCTGTTTAGTTTTCTTCAGAATAATTTCAGATTCATTGTTGTCCTCACCTAATAGATGAGAGAATTGGAATCCAACACTTTGGAAAGCTATTAAAATTCATGAGTAGTGTGCCAAGATGTACGCCAGCACATCAAAAGAAGATCAGACAATATTACAGTGGAGAGGACAGAAAGAATGTAGGAAATAAAGGATGAACAGGAGAGCTGTGAACTGCTGTTCTCTGTATACGAAATACATGTTACACACACAGCACACAGCAGCTATGGTTAGAGCAAGTACAAGATGAAGCCAGTTAAAAACTACAGCACTACTCTAGGTGAGAGGCTACTGGCTTCTGGGAAAGGGAGAATAAATTTAATTTGTGGGTGTGGCCACTGGTAGTTTTCAAGTGTTCCAGTGGCTGATTCCACACTCCTGTGCATATCGGCAGCACTAACTGGACTTCGTGTGCTAAAAAAGGAGGACCTGAAGTTGACAGGAAGAAGCAATGAGTGGGACTGAGTGTGCTAGGAGGGAACAAAGAGGTGTGCATATGATCAAGCTATGTTGAATGCATATGTGAAGTTTTCAAGAAAAAAAAAGGATAAAAAATCTCAAACTTTCTTCAAAGGCCACTCTAGTAGCTTAGGGCAGTTGCTTACCTGAGAAACTGTAAGAAGAAAGGAAATAAGTATTGTAACAATCCAGCCACTGCCAAAATGACGTAGTATTAGCCATGCTAAGACTTCCAAAATCAAGATCTGGGCAAGGTGGAGAAAGAAGAACCACAGGTTGGCACTGAACATATTCATGTCCTCTAACGTCTTGCGCAATTCACGGAAATCTTCCACCAACTGCGGCTGTGAAGTGAATATTAAAGGTTGGAATTAGTTCATTCAGGGAACTGGGAAGCTAAATGAATCCAAGTAGCCACTTATCGAGTTATTAATAAATTACTTTAGCAATATGAATATATTTGGTTAAAATTTAAAACCAATGACCATGAAACTTAAATGAAATGTTAAAAAGGTTGGGGTGATATGCTTTATGGGCGTGAAAGAATGAGTTGCAATGTGAAAATCTCTCCCTAGCTACTAGGGAGAGCAGGTAAAAGCAATTGTTTGGGGGCTTGGGGATGGCAAAGTGGGAGCAGTTGTGGTATGTGTAAGTCCAACAGTTGCTGTTGAAACCATCACTATTTCAATTGATGACTGAGTTGAACTCTGTTTACATTTGGGAGAACATACTGTTCATGAGAATATGTATTACCGTAGTTTTTGCTACAAGTGATTTTCCAGCCATCTCTGATTTACTGTACACAAGTGAAGCACTTATAGACTGAGGTCAAGGCAGAACAATGTGTTCTGGGTAGATTAGCTTGAGGGATAAACTTTCAGAGACCTTCTCAGTGGATTCCCTCCAGAACAAGACTATCAGCTTCAGTGTGTTCATTGGTTAGCATGGTCTCAGCACATGCATATTATGCACGTGCAGGAGTAAGATACGAGCATTAGTGTGCAAACTTGCCATTGTACTGGAGGTTGACCAGAAACATCCTTTGGGTTAATGAGTATAGTAGCTTGGAAATCAGAACAGTTCAAAATGTGAGTGGGGCAGGAGAAAAGTAGCAGGTTTTAGAGATGTGTAAATGGAATGTGGAAATGGAAATGAGAGATCTGTAAAGGAAATTCCAGACACCAGAAGTCTCATTTGAAAATCCATTGGTGTAACTTAAAAATATGAATTTACTATTACTGTACACGTGGGACTGGCACATAGGTCCTATGCCTGTGGAGGTCAGAGGACAACCATCACAGAACTGTTCTCTTTTCCCTTGCACATTTATGCTGGTTCTGAGGATCAAACTCATGTTGTTGGGTTTGCTCAGCAAACTCCCTTGCCTGCTGAGTCACCTTGCAGGCCACCAAAGACATTTCAAGAACCATATTATCTACTTATGTATGAGTAACTGGTACCTAAATACCTTTACTATGGGATAGAAATAAACTTATTAACATTTTTGTTTACTTATGGAAAAGTCAATGAAATTCACTTTGAAGTAAAGAGTTAAAATTAAAAGAAAGGATGTTTGCCTAACATTTCATTCACATTATATATACCTTTATTCTCATGAAAAATTAACAATCAATAGATTTATATTTCTGGTAAGTGTAGGGTTTAGGTTGTGGGATTCTGCAAGGGAGATCTTAATTCTAACTCTTAGAAAGGTTTAAGTTGGCCTTAGTTTTCTATTGTGCTACAGCGTTCAGACCTGCATGGTTATCTTCTGTTAAAATTTAGAAGTCAACACATTTCATTCATACACAATGTGCTGTCATGTCAAGAAGCTTCACATTTAAAATTCTTTTTTTCTTACATAAGGAGAAGGAGGAAGATATAAAATGTGGGGAAGAAGGAAATTGGAAGATGATGGAAGTTTTTAAAGGATTCTCATATGTGTAAATGATTACATAATTGACTCCCTTATCCACAGAGAAAATACTCCAAAATTATCAATGTATATCTGAGATAAAAGATAGTCCCATCTCATAACCAAGAAGACTGTAAAGGTATATGTGTAGGTGATCACAATTTGAAAATAAAACAAATAAAGAGATTATTCTTTACATACTATTCAGAGCAAGTGAAGGCATATGCACTTGGTTTTTTTTCTAGAATATTTAGGGAATGTTTTTGAACTTTGATCATGATAGTTCATTGAACTACAGGAAGTGAATCTTGGGTAAAAGAGAGGTACTGCACTGTTTTCAGCAACATACAGTATGTATCCATTTCCCTGGTGAGTGTTTTTCATCTAGGTATGAAAAGCCTCTTTGTGGGGGAGACGGATAGATGAATAAGAAGTATCACAGAACCTAGGTTCTGGGTTACACAATTACCAAGCTGTGCAATTACCGAAGTAGCTTATGGTGCTTTCTATAGGCCATATTTGTTTAAATATATTTCCTAATTACTTATGGCTATTACATTCTTTTATGTGTGTGGGTGTACTTGTGACCGATGGAACTTTTAAAGGACCCACTGTCAGCCCAAAGTGCTCATAAGCCTATATCCAACTCCCATTAAACTTGGAATTCTGGTGCCCAGGGACAGTTTTAAATAGTCTCTGATATTAATTTGTCTCTAGGATTTTTCCTAGTCTTTTCCTTTTCAGTACAATTAGACAGAGTAGAAGGTCACTGAAATTCAGAAGAGCAACTCCCTCAAAATAATTAGCAAGCCAGTGACAGATGCTGACGTAAAGCCCACACCTCCTGACACTCAGTTTTACCGGCTTTCTATAGTAGTAGTTCCAGTAGTTACACAGATATTACTTCATAGTCAACCTTAACTCTCATGGAAGAACAATAGTTTAGACAATGATAATAATCCTTCCGCTCTCAGAAGTCATTTGAATTTGCTTTGTCATTTGGAAACTCTTTAAGAATAACAATTAACCTTTGCTCTTACTTTAAACATAGGGTCACCCGCTGAAAGTGGTGGAAACATTGTGGAGGTTCGTGAGTTTTAGTACCACCATCACTACTATGTTCATGATAATGTTAATATCTTTATTATAGAGCATTTACCATGTTTTAAACAGTATTTCAAAAACTTTTTTCCCCAATTACAGTCCCAATAATTCAAAGATGTGGTGGTGGTATCACTATTTTACATGAAGAGATACTGGGCCACAGTGAAGTTTGAGAACTGTACTAAATGGGTCTGAGATGAACAGGGTTAGGATGAGACTCAGGTCATCCAATTTCAGAGTTCAATCTTCTAGACTAAGAGGTTCCACCAGGTACACGACTGTGTAGGATGCATGTGTGCAAAGTGAAACCAAGCATTACTCCCAGATATGAACAAAGCAACTTTATTTCCTTAAAGTAGTTTTGTTTCCTGAGTCATCTCCTCAAAAAGAGTGAATAAAACTTTTTATCTACTTCATAGCACTATATGGCTCAGTACTTTTTATAAAAGATTTATTGCACATAAGACAAATTTGTTTCTAAAAACATAAATTTCAAAAAAAGTGAACCATTTGCTATTAAATAAAAGCCCTTTATATTTTATGCAAATACATCTCAGCAAAGTTTTAGTCATGTAGAAACATTAGAAGACTGCATATAAAACAGCCAAACTATTAAAGAAAAAAAATAATCTTGGGGAATAGTTAAGAAAATGGGACTAGAGAGAAGTGAATTCAAGTCTCATTTCTTTGATAACGTAATTGTATACAGAAAGTAATTTATTCTTCATGAATGACAATTTCCCTAAACATAAAAAGGGAAACAGTTAAGATTTCTTTGCATCTTTCATCCAACAGCTAATTGTTGAGTTTTTGTTGCATGTCTGATTTTATGTAGGCAGATTGGAAGACACAAGGCTAAATGAAGTCGTCTTTGTTCCCATAAAACTTAGCTTAGCAAGGCTTCAAACATGTAATTAAAAGCAGCCACAGAAATAAAGCCATGTCTAAGTTGTCTGGCATGAATTAAATGCTTAGAGACAAAGAGCTTGAATTGAATGAAGTGCTATAAATTCCATTGCTTTGTTCTGAGAATAAAATATGATCATATCTCATTATATGCACGTATAAAATTATAAAAAAATAAAGAAAAGATCTTCCTAAGAAAAGCATGAGTTTTGTAATAGGTAGAATCTGCTTATTTAGAGATGAATAAGCAAGTCACAGCTCATGTTGGCAAGGATATGGAGCAAGGGGAACACTCCTCCATTACTGGTTGGAGTGTAAACTTGTACAACCAGTAGGGATATCAGTGTGACATTTCCTCAGGAGTATGGGAGTTGATCTGCCTCAAGATCCAGCTATGCCATATTTGGACATTTGCTCAAAGAATGTTTCATTTATCACAGAGACACCTAATTAGCCATGTTCATTGCTGCCCTATTCACAATAACCAAATGTTGGAAACATTCTAGATGCCCTTCGACAGAAGAATGGATAACAAAAGTGTGCTACATTTACACAATGAAGCATTATACTGCTGTTAAAAAAGAACATGGAATTTGCAGACAAATGGATGGAACTAGAAAAAATTCATCCTGAGTGAGGTAACCCAAACCCAGAAAGATAAATATGCTAAGTATTTGCTTATATGTGGATATTAGTCAGTGATAACCAAGCTATAATCTATAGAACCAAAGAGGGTAGGTATAGAGTAAAAGTTTAGAGAGAGAATATAGATATTGCCAGGAAAGGGAAATAGAATAGATAATTATGGATTAGTGAGCATAAAGCTGCAACAGGGGGATCAAGAGAGGAGAGGAAATGGGGTTGTGGGAGGAAATATGGGGAGATACAGCTAAAATTAAGGAATATTTCAAGGGTAGTATGGATATTAATATATGAAGATGATCTAAATGAAATTGTCAAATAATGGGGAAAAAGGTGTCCCAACTGACCATCTCTTGTCATCAGTTAAACTTTCCAGTACCAGGATTGGGTTACTGGGCAAGGAATCCAATGGAATCTCAAAATAATCATGACTGTTGCCACAACAATAGGTTGCTCTCTATACACTGACAGCAAGGTCTCATTCCTGAAGAAAATGCCTCCATAACTCATTGAACATGGAGAGGCTGAGCTGGTGCCTATTTTAGAGACGTTACCCTAGATACTAGCATCTTTGGTACAGGAAGGTGCTCTGAACACTACCAAAAGAGAAATATAAACGTCAAGCTAGTCAAAAACCTTTTGATCTATAATACTGTCCTGCCTGCAAAATATGCTAGAGGCAGTGGTGGCACAGACATTTTGAGTTACCAAGCAATGTCTGATTTGACATAAGGCCCCTTCCACAAGAAGGAACCCACATCCAATACTGCTTGAGTGGCCAAGAACCAGAGGCGATATATCCCAGAGACCTAGAGTAAAACCAATAATATTGATCTAAAACAAAAGCAAAAATATAAAAATATAGTGATAAAATGACTCCTAGTGATATTCTGCTCTACTCAGATTAGAGTCTTGTTCAGTCACCATCAGTGAATCTTCTTCCTCCTTGATATGGGAACAAATATAGAGACCTACAGCTGGATATTCCACAGAGAATGAGAGAGGTCTTGGGACACTTAGCCCTAAATGGGATGTTTACACTAAATTCTTCCCCTCAGGGCTCAGGGAACCACGAGGAAGCAAAGTCAGAAAGTATTTGAGAGTCAGAGGAGATTAAGGATATCAAGAAAACAAGGCCATGTAAAGCATTTTAAGCAGAGCTCATATGAACTCACAGAAACTGAAGCAGCAGGCACATATTCTGCATGGGTCTGCACCAGGTCCCCTGAATATACATTATAATTTCTAATTTAGTATTTTATGGGACTCCTAAGTGTGGGAATGAGTGGGTCTCTTATCTATGTGCCTTCTCTTGGGCTCTTTTTCTTCTGTTAGTTTATCTTGACAATTTCATGAAATGTTTTCATTCTGTCTTATTATATTTACCTTGCTACATTTTATTATTATCTCTTAGAATCCTAAAGAGACAGAAAGGGATTGTATCATGATGGGAGAGGACATAGGGGAGGAATGGGAAAAATAGAGGGAGGGGAAACTAGAATCAGAAGATATTTTGTGAAAGAATCCATCCTCAATAAGCGGAGGAAAAAGAAAAAGAATAGTGTCCCCTGTACTTCATGTGGTTTCATTTACTTTTAGTTATCTTAAATTAAAATAGAAGAACATTCCAGAATTTACAATTTATGCATTTTTCTGAGCATAATGCTGGAATGTCCTGCCACTCTGGTCCACCTTCTCTTTAACCTGAATTGCTCCTTCATCTGCTGTATACATCACGGATATATGACATTCTGTCAGGTTAGTCAGCCCCCATTCTGGTAGTCTACTCTCCCAAGTTTACACTGCTGCAGATACTGCTCATATTATCCAGTACTTTAGGCTTCTACTTGGGAAAAAGTCTTAGGGTGGAAACCTTGAAGACAATAAGGACCTACTGGACTTTACTATGAACTCAAATTCTTACAAAAAACAGTATTATATACCTTATCCTCAATTCTTCTATGTCCTTAGATCCTGAAGCTCTACTTACATTTTTGTTTTTCTCCTGGCTGGGTTCTTCTGGAGAAAGTTCTCCAATGAGAAGTGGTTTAAGGTATAGCTGCACGATACTCAGATCCAGATGCATGGCCCTGAAGGCATCCTGTAAATCAGAGATACTTGTTAGTAGCTTGTAAAAGATGTGTTTATTCTCAGCTAAATACCTTCCTTGCCCATTCTGAGCCCAAACTTGCAACAGCACAGACCCTCCCCACAGAGCATTTGCTTATAATGCCATGTTGGTGTTCAAGATGAGGCATCAACTTTATCCTTGAGATCCTTCTACAAGGGTCTAGGTCAGGTACTGCTTGTCTAGGGACAGTCAATTCCTAGAACATTGATTACATCGTTGTTTCTTTTTATTAAGCATTGAAAGGAAGAGCTCCTTGAGTTAATTAGCCATGGTGAGTCTTTTTTAAGTCCAGTATCAAGTTTCATGTGAAAGTTTCTTAAACTATCTAAGGCATGCAGTAAACAAGACTCTCTACACAAATTTCATTTTCTATTGAGGGTTCCCTTTAGGCTCTTGACTAAGTCTCAGAAGAATGAGGCCTCTTCAATTAGTTATTCCAGAGAATAGTAGATTGAACTCGATAGCAACATCTTAAAATAAAGACACGAATGATTGAGGGAGTATAGTCCTTGAGCCGTGGGCTGCATAAAGCAGTATACTCTGAGCTATATTCATCATTGAAGGACTCTCATCACTCCCTACAAATGATGTTGCTAAGTAGTAATTCAACATCATGCAAGACAGTGGATTCTTTTTTTTCTAAGAGAGAAGATGTACGTCTTTAATTGAAGACATATGTAACACAGAGACTTGGCCATCTTCTGGAGCAGAGTCCAGCACACCAAGGAAAACGCCTCTCACTGGACTGATGGATACTGAAGTCTGCTACACTATAACCCCACACTCAGGAGGGAAGTGGAGTTAGTATCTAAAGGAGTTACTGGTCATTACTGATCCAGACACATCTTTTTTTCCCTTAATTCCCACCCCTAGCTTCAGCATCTTCAAAACACCTTCATTTTCAAGGAGAATGTGTGGCAGAGTTGTAGAGACAGGCCCCAGGACAGATGGAAACGACCCGTCTGGATTTCCTCTGCTCTACTATTGCACTGCCTGTCCCCAGACCGGCACCAAGCAGCAGGCCTGGGAAAGATTTGAGTGCAGAAGACAGTGGATTCTTATATCTCATGCATGTTTGCAAGTGAAAGACTTTCTTCCAAAGTGTTTTTATAGTTCTTTTAGGGGGTGGGGATTTTACAAGATGGAGATGATTAGCTTCCTGTTGTAATGATATTGAGGTTGGAGTGATTAAAACTGAAGAAATATAAGAAAAGTTTTACCTTGAATATATATTCAAGGGTGGGGTACTGTGGAGTAGTGTCTTTTGCACAGTACTGGTTGTAAAAGAAGGACTCTGGAGCTACCCTTCTTACACTTCAGATCTGGTTTTGCTATTTTCTGACTGCATAAGTGTGAGCCTTTTGTGTCCTTGCCTTACATGCATTCTATATTTTCTTGACGGTTGCCACTCAATTCAGAAGTCAGTATAAAGTTAGGATGAATTAATTGGGATGCTGACTGGCATACACAAACTATACAGTACTTTTAAAAGGAGATTTTATCACTGATTATTTTTATGGATATTTATGGGTATGTGCATGTGAGTGCATGGGTATATGAGTGTAAGAGCCTGAAAAGGTGGATGAGGAGCATGAGGTCTCCTGGAGCTGGAGTTTCAGGCTGTTGTAAACTGCTGGACATGGGCACTAGGAACTGAGTTCTACATAAGAGATAGGTACTTGTAACCACTGAAGCATTTTCTCAGGCTTTATTATCCAGTACTTGTTAACCATCTTTGTATGCTCCTCCAGTGATAAAATCTCACACCTTCTCTTTAATGTGGCAATTCAGGCTTTTATTTAAATATTCTAACCATCAGTAGGCTCTGATTATACAAGTGAATTTATTGAACCCTGGATTTTCAGTGCCATGGAAATTTGCCTAGGCCTTCATGTGATAAGGTACATATATGAAGAATATGGTGATTAGAAGTATGCAATATCAAGTTTGTTGATTGACTTCAGCAAAGGGACCATAGAAAGAATGCTAGAATCCTCCCGGACTTTCCGTTCATTCTACTGTGCGCACTTCTCACAATACCTTTGAACAACAATGGGTTACATTTTTCAAAGATGTTTTATATTTTTTACATTTTATGATACTAAAACTTAGCTCTCCTAACCAGGCAAATCATTATTCATTGGAAGGGACTGATTTATGTATCTCATGATGATCTATATTGATTAAATCATCCACCTGCTGTTTCTCAGCAGGTTTGAATGGGAAAGCATACTGGTGGATCAAGTGTCATGGTACAGATGAACATAATCTAATTTCAGAACATGTAGCAAACATTATAATAATGTAATCTAGCATGATTTCAAATTGTGTTGATAATCTACTCTTCTGGTTTCCTTGTCACTTTTGAGCCTGAAGAATGATCTGAAGTCTGTGCTCTGGGGACCAACACTGAACAGCCACTTAGTTTTGCAGAAGAGTAAGCATGCCGATTTGTGGAGTTCTTTTCATCATAACATTGAGGAAGCCCAACAAAGGAGTTCATTAATCTTAAAGTACTCAGTGCTTTTCTAATAGAATCCATATACTAAATTGTGAAATCCCTCCTTGGAGGCTAGCAAAAACAGGTTCTGTTACCCACATTCTTGGGCAAGCATGTTCTTGCTGAAGGGTGTGGAGTAAAGAGAAGGAAGCCTGGGAATGCCAGTATTTACAGAATTCACTCTAGTAAAAAGGATCATACTGGCTCGTAGCTACCAGCTTATTCCTGTGAAGATTTATTGCTTCTATCGTTCGGAGAGACTTCACGTTTTTAGGAATATGAGATGGAAATGTTTTTCCTACATACTACAATGAACAGCAGAGCTAATGTTTGACCTCGGGGATAAATAGAACAATGACACCCTAAAGATCTAATCCAGCCTTCAATACCTATAATCTTTTTTCTGGGAGAATACTTTGAGATCATCTTGAAGTAATATTAAAATCAATCAGTGTCTTCTGGACAAATGGTGATGGATTCCTTACTGTAGGCTTTAGTCTCATGACGCACTTGCCTCTGACTTCAATTTGCCTCCTTAGGCTGACCCTTAATGAAAATCTCTACTGAAACCTTGTATTGAATAAAATTCTGTACCTTTTTAAAACTGAATGGTTACAGATATTATACTCTTCCCTTCAGTTACTTCTTCCATTTTTCTCTACACAAAGGTCTTTCTTAGAATTTGATACCATTATTAGGTATTTGCCACCCCTTGCACATACAGGAAAGCTATTCATGACTATTCCTACAAGTTTATAACATACATATACACATATACATTTGCTTATTTATTATTTGTTTGTTTATTTATCGAGTGTTGGGGTACATGCATAGATGTTAGAGGACAACTTGTGGGAACCTGTTCTCTCCTTGTACCTTGCGGTTGGTTCATCACAGGGCTCAAACTTAGGTCATCATGGCTGGCAGCAAATTATCTTTACCTATTGAGCCATCTCATTGACCATAAAGCTTTTTTTGTATTGTAATGATCCTTGTTTCTTCTTCAGTGAGTTTGTGAAACTAAAGTTATATACCAGTTATCAATTAATGTAGACTTAACATCTACTATTGTGCCTAGAATACAATTTGTAGCGAATACACCCTTGATGAGTAAGGGAAAGATGATAAACAGCTGGGTAGAACAGTTCTGCATGAGGAATCGGGATGATTGAAGCATGAATAATAATATGCTGCTCCCACTTTTCCTATTCTCTTTTGACTCCCTCTTCAATCATCTCTGCTCTTTAAGTTTACCATAAATTGCATAACATTGCAGTGCCTCTTGAAACAGATTATTTCCAAAATCATATCAACAAGACATGAATACTGAAGATTATTTTACATTTACGAGTATTTTGGAAACTGCTAATTCATAGCTATTTTTTACTAGAGGCTGTAGTTGTTAAGAACTTTATTATAAAAGCAATAGAATACCCACTAAAAGAGAAGAGTAAAAGTATGCAAAATCAGAAGACCTTAGACAAAATTCTAATTCTGTAGTTTAGATACTGTTGTCTAGATTGTACCCTGCACAAAGCCACCAGGTCAAACAGGGAAAGTAGACTTGAAATGGAGCAAGTACTCTGTTTGACAAACCTGGTGTCTAGGGGACTGCAACCACCCAGAGACAGTTTGTTTCTTCACCTCCACCATGGGCAGTACATGGCCTCGGAGAGTTGGGCTGCTGCATGTTGGGAGAGCTACTTCAAATTTAACAAGTTATTTGTTGTTGTTATTAATATGAGTAAGTATATGTCTATGTGTGTGAGTATGTGTACGTGTGCCTGCGCATGTATGCTTGTGTGTGCATGAAATGTGCATGATGGGTCAGATATGGAAGTCACAGGACAGCTTATTTCATTAATTTACTAAGGTAGTATACAATCTACATAGAGCCTAACCTAATGACTCAGAGCTTAGTCTTTGCAACCAGATAGCAATACATTTATTATTATCATCATCATCATCATCATCATCATCATCATCATCATCATCTTGGTATCAAACTTATTATTATTTTATTATTATTTGCAGGTATCAAACCTGGGACCTAGCAGTTAGTTTGATAAGGGTTGAAATTTCCCAAAGGATGTTGATTAACCAACAAACATAAAGTCATGAGATACCAGCAGGCTCACTATCACAGAAGAAGGCATGTGGAATGTGGTTTTTCTCACACAGGAGCTCACAAATGTATAAGGAAAGTCAATACTGGGAAGCTGGGAAGTAGAGCCAAGAGGTTATTGTTAGCTATATAGTGAGTTCCAGATAGCCTGGGATACATAAGACCTACACACACACACACACACACACACACACACACACACACACACACACACACATGTATATATACACATATATATATATACACATATATGTATATACATGTATATACTCCATTGAGTAATTCTCCTTCTCTGTTGCTTCCTTTTCAGAACTTGTATGCATCTAGGCTGTGCCTAGCACAAGAGTCCTGACATCCAAACAGAGAGTGAGTTGTAAATAGACTGAGCTATGGGGAGAGTGCATCTTTGGCCTTGCCTTGGGGAGAGAGCAGCAGCCTGGGAGGGTGCCCACATGAGTCCTTAGGTGGCTGTATCTCCACCAGAGTTGCTAGCCTCACTGGAAGGCCTTCATTTTATGCTTCTAGGTGAACTCCAGCCTTTTCTCCCTGTCTGCATCCCTCTTTCTCTCCCCTCCTCCCTCTCCTTCCATCCTTTCATTCTCCTACCTCACAAACCTTCTGATGTTCTCATCCCATAATGGGCACCTGGTTGGCTTATTGAGGTGTCCATGTAAATTAAGACTTGCATCCTCCTTGTTTATCTGGTTATCCATCAAACATTAAACCATGTCTCCACAGTGTTACTCCCACTCATCTTCTCTTTCCAGTTGTGTTGTTCATGCTCCATTTGGACTTTCAACATGTTCCTGGGACTCCATCTTGGTTCGCTTCCTTTTGATTGTCTCTTCTTAGTTCCTTACTTAATTGCCACACTGATCTTTCAGAGTGGCAACATTTATCTTTTTATGTTCCATTTTCTTTTCTTTATGCTTTTGGAATTAATTTTTACTAGCAGATGGTAATTATACACACTAATCAGTTTTATTATGGCATTTTCACATAAATACAATTTCTATATATGTTATTACAAATATATAATTTTAATTACAGTTATCCCTTGTTCTTCTCCCACTCCAGGAGATTCTCTTTGTCTTCCCTCTTGTCTGTCTTTCTCCTCTTTCTCTCTCTTCATCTCTCTTTCTCTCTTTCTCTTTCCCCCACCCATCTCTCTTTCATTTGATGACCTAATGAATTTCATTAGGATTGTTTTTACGAGTGAGAGATTATTTACAGGAGCATGGATTCCTTAACTGTGGCTATGCTACTGAAGAAAAGATTTCTCTTTATCCCTAGGACTATTAACTTTCTATGGATACTCAGGAAGGATGAGGCCTCACGCACACCTTCTTAGCTGCCATGGTCTATTTTTATCTTCTAGAACCTGGAATGTCTTTTGTCTAAGACATCAATCAAGTGTGTACTTTGCACAGTATTATGCTAACCAGAGGAAGTGGATGCCCATGATGCTTGGATACTTCATCATGACTAGTCACATATTTACACCTTGTTTTCTCACACTTTCTTCTCTTTGCCCTAGCCTTGCCCCTGGCAGCTGAGTTCATCCTAATCCACATGGTTTCTTCCTTTTGCAGTTGTACATGGTGCATTGTCTCCCCAGCAGCACTCCAAAGAGTTGAGGAAGACTCACTTTTATGTTAACATCTATCATCTCTACCATGTCTTTTCCACATTTAATATATAAAAGGCTTGACTGATTGTGTTATATTTGTGTGTATGTGTTCATGTGAGTGTGTGTGTGTACATGTATGTGGAGACTGGACATTGAAGTCAGGCATCTTGTTCAGTCACTCTCTCCCTCATTCTTGGAGATAGTGTTTATCTCTGGATAGTACCTCTCCCTGCCTTGGTGCTCATTAATTGTGCTAGGCTGGCTGGCCAGAAGCAAAGTTCAGGAATCTGTGTGTGCACTGAGAGTAAAGACTATCATTTGATTTGAAGGTCTCCAGCACTGGGACCACATACATGCTGTAGTGCCCAGCATTTTAAGTGAGGGCTGAGGATCCAAATCCAAGACCTCATGCTTGAATGACAAGCACTTTACTGACCAAGCCGTAACTTCAGCCCTGTCACTGCTTCTTCTAAGGTGTGATGTTGAAAGATGAACAGACTGACCTGCGCTTGCTTTTATTATTTCAAACGTTGCAGCCTCTGTGTATCTACTATCCTGATTATATTGGAACATATCAGTGTGTAGCATAAAATGTATGGACAAGTATTTATTCATAGGTGTGTCTTATCAAAATGTCTAGCAATCTTCATTTTAGAGACTGCAAAATAGCCTATCATTATGAAATTAAATGATAACCTTTACAGTCTAACTTTTGCAAACTTACTACTTATTGGCTTTTCCTCAGTAATCTCACATACATGAAAAGTCCTGGGCCCTAAGCTTAAGTGTTTATTGGCACTGTTACATTAGCTTGCAATTACATAGCTTAAGCAACCAAATAACGCATGCATGCAATAGCAGGAGCTTATCCATCTCAGGAGAATGAAGGGATGATCAACTACAAAACCATCATTGTTGAATATTTAATCTCAGCTGAGCACCATAGTGGCCATTTTATTTAACCTCCACTGATCTTTATAATAAAAACCAAGATTAAAATATTATTCTCTCCTTTAATAAATAAGAAATGGAGACTCCAAGAGCTTAAACAGTCTCCTCAGAACCTCCTTAATAAGTGTGGATGCCAGATGTCCACTGAGTCTATTCCATTCTGAAACCTGTAGTTTTAAACATTAGGCCAGATTCCATGACTTAGGTATCGCTATCCACCTTGTAGGAGGCCTAGAAAATAGTTTCTTTGTAACTGAGAGAAGGGTACCTATTTGGGCAAGTGCAGCCACTAGTCTAGCATCTATAATGCAGAGATTATCCTGTGGTCTTCAGTTGCCAGTCAGGAAAAATTGTGCTAATACCCCTTAAGCTGTAAAGTGAGCATTTGGCCTTGGGCCTTTGGGCTTAATGTTTTGATCCCAACTAAATGGTACAAACTATAATTAAAATGTCTACGGTGATAGTAAACTATCTGAGAGTAATAATCACACTTCTGAGGATATGCATGCTATAATTTGATGAACTTTGTCTTCAATTATACTCTGCACTATACACGCATTCATTCCATTTACCATAGTTCAGGCATTCTTTTGTAGATCACCAAATTGAAACTCTGGGCATTTCAATAGTTTCCCTAAATTCACACAAGAAATCTCAGCATATGTGTTCTCCATCCTCTGAGTAGGCAGGGAGAATTAGAACTTCCTTGATTCCTATCTCTGTCTCTCTCTTACCATTCATTCCTGAACTACCTTCCTCTTGAGAACCTTCTATTTGAATGATTTTGGATATATTTTTCTTGAAGTATGTGGTTGACCAAACATGAATTTTTTCTTGATCTGTCCCAATACTAACAAGGTAGTCTTGCTGTCGCTAGTGGTTTCTGTCAGAGTAAACATTTCCTCCTTGATGGCTAGTCTGGGAATGACCACTTCCAGACACCTGTGGTATTAAAAATTATTAGCAGACTTCACATCTATCACCTGGGCTACCACAAACTGAGTGAGATGGTCAGTAATTTTCAATGTGATTGAAAGCTCAAGTCCTGGCCAACATATTTTTGAGGCAATTCTGTGATTTAACCTAGAAAACCCTGACCCAGGCCAAGTGTGATGATGTATGCCTATAATCCCAACATTCTGGAGGTGGAGGTCAAGAGTTCAAGACCAGCTTGGCACATTGGAGATCTTGTTTCAGACAAACAAATAAAGCCATCTATTTCCTGTGTGCTGTAGGAACAAGGGGATGGACTAGCTAGGGAGCTGTGACTGTTTTACTTTTGTGCTGTTGTCTTTTTGTCATTTGACATTTGCTAATTGTTCTTATCTTATTCTCATAAATACTCTGCTTTGCTCTGAGTGTACTTTTCTGACACCTATAATACCTCCTCCTTTGCTACTAAACAAAGAGTGAACATTGTTTAAAAACCACGTCAGGGGCTGGAGAGATGGCTCAGAGGTTAAGAGCACTGACTGCTCTTCCAGAGGTCCTGAGTTCAATTCCTACCAACCACATGGTGACTCACAATCATCTGTAATGGGATCCTATGACCTCTTGTGATGTGTCTGAAAACAGCCACGGTGTGTGTGACACACACACACACACACACACACACACACACACACACACACACGCATATGAAACCATATCAGATATAACCATGCCTGGCTGGAAAAACATTCATCTGATGGAAGGATGCATCAAAGCAGGAAGATGACAAAAGATCAAGAGCTAGACAGCGAGAAAGGGTGAAAAATCAGGGAAAAACTGAAAGTTATAGGAAAGATGTTGATGACATCAAATCTAAACTTTAAAATCCTTCAGGCATCTACTGAATCCTATTTCTAGAACATACCATCTGCATACAGATGTCTGTGGTCCTGAGAAGAAACCTGTTCGAGAACTTCTTTCCTTGTGTGTGAAATAAGGGCAAAAATATCAGCCCCGGCTTAAATTCCGGGTTTGCCACACACTGATTTTCTGACTTGAGTTTGTTTAGGTTCTCTAACTCGGTTTCTCTGTACTGTGACAGAGAATAGCACTTGCAGAGTGAGTGGGAGTATACACCATGCACAGAATATTTAAAGAGAGATTTTAAAATCATACTATGGAGCTTTGGCTGGCCTAGGAGACGCTGTTGTAGACCGGACTGACCTTGAACTCACAGAGATATGCCTGTCTCTGCCTCTTTAGTGCTGAGGTCAAAGGGGTGCGTCGCCATGTCCAGACTGAAAAGATCCTTGACTGAACGCAAAGAGTCTGGCAGACTTCCTTATCAAACACTTAGCGAGGTTTAAAATATTTCTTTGCATTACTTATGTATTTAGTGTGTGTGTGTGTGTGTGTGTGTGTGTGTGTGTGTGTGTGTGTGAACTAATGCATGTGGATATCACAGGACAACTAGCAGAAGTTGGTTCTCACCTTCTATCAGGTAGTTCCTGGTGGTTGAACTCAGATTGTCTGGCTTGGTGGCAAGTGTCTTTACCTGCTGAGCTATTTTCTGCCTCTAAGTTTTATCTTATTTTATTTTTAAAGGAACCAGATATACAGGAGTTTATGGTTAAGACTAAACAACCTGGAGCCCAGAATTATCATCATCAATCCTGCTGTGCACATGGCTTGCCTCTTTGAACATCAGGAACCGTGATGTGGGAATAACGTGCACGCCCCTGGCAATAGTAACTAAGGCAATGCCTTTGAAGGGGTCTCTAAGGGAGAATCGCATCACCCTTGTCAAACTGCTTGAGCTACACTGTGCAGAAGAAAGCTGTGAACTTCCCAAGTCCTGGAAGCTCTTGGTTTTCACTGTTATTAATGAATATTTGATGTCTGTGAAATGAATTGTTATCTGTAAATTCCTGTTGGAATTAACAACATGCCTTCACAGGTATTACCTATTTATAACTTGCTGCTTATAGGACAGCTATTCTACTTTAAGGAGGATAAATAAAACACTAAACAAACAAACAAAAAAACAACCCCCCCAAAAAAATCCACAATGCAAAACCACAATCTTCACCATCAACATTGGAAAGTATCCCATATTGGACAGCTAGACCTTGAAGCCCCATCTGCTTCCAGTTTCTTGCTAAATAGGAATCCTAAAAAATTGGTCTGGGAGGAGATAGTGATAGTGGGGCTCAGGCATGTACTTCATGTACTTCAGTGTTTTGGGGGCAAAAGCTAAGATCTCAGGCACTCAGCAGCATTGGGAAAAGGGTAAGGGATGGAGGGAAACAGGGAAGGGAAAACAGAACAGAAGAAGGAAGGGGAGGGAGGGAGGAAGGGAAGGAGATGGGCGGGAAGAGAGGAGAGGAGAGGAGGGAGGGAGAGAGAGAGAGAGAGAGAGAGAGAGGAGAGAGAGAGGAGAGCACGTGGGTGTCCTTACCGTTGCATCTTCCCCAGCATAGTGGTTGAGAACCCGATGCCCACCTGGATGCTTGCCTGCCCAGTCAGTCACATTGTAAACCTTGCGATCAATCACCAGCCACTGGTCGGTTTCCTGATTGTGTTTCTGGATCTCCTGCCAGGTGTACAGGTTGAGACATTTCCTGAGCCTGTCACCCTTGCCATTTGCCTCCTGCTTTTCATAGACTTCCACGTTCCCATTTGCTCTCAGATTCCCATTAGCTATAGGTTTCCCGTTTGCCTGATGCGTGTCATTGAGACACGGTCGACTTTTTCCAACAAGGCTCTCATTGTGCTCAAGCTTTTCCTCCAACTTCATTGTTCCTGGATCCCTGAGATTCTCTAGGTTGATGCCTAAAATTTCTAGTTCTCTAACTTGGCCATAAAATGACTCCTTTCCACTGCAGTCCTGGTGCCCACACAGCCTTTGGCTAAATTGGCTCTTCAGAGCCTGACAGCGAGCACCTGCCCAGCCTGGCCCTGTTTTGGTCTGTAGTTAATCTTCTGCACTGAGGACAACTCGACTACATTTCTTTCTTCACCTCTCTCCTTGCTGACTATTGTCTTAGCCGCATCTTCTTTCAGCATTAAATGTCCCAGAGTACAGAGCCCGAGCCAATCACCGTCTGGATGGAATAGAGCCACCTGGGAGGAGGGGCTAAGATCTGCTCTCTGATTTTCCCAGTGACTTCATAGTGGGTTGGGTTTACCTGCTCTCTGAGACACCCCGTCTTCAAATGACAACCTTTAGATCTCTAAATTCAACATATGAACAAAAGCTGTCAGAATTCCTGGATGACTGGAGTCTATTGCTTGTATTAGAGAAATGTTCTCTGGACAGCTGTCATTTCACCAGAGCTTTCAAATAGGTTTTAAAAAAAATTAAGTGTCATTTTCAAAAGACGGAAGAAAGCTTAAGTACACGATGCAAATGACTCCCGCAACCCACTACACCTCAGTTAAATCTTTCTGAATCTTCAAACACTTCTAAAGGCCACATGAGTGACACATCCTTAGAGTCCCTATCACATGTTTTATCTCTTAATCCTGTCATCCCTCTTTCCGGGGGAAGCTTCTTAGTGCCCCATTTTCCAGCTTAGAAAACAAAGAACTGAAAGTCCAGGAAATGTATCACCCCATCATAGCCACCCCGTGGGTGAAAAGCAACCTAGAGGAACCCAGATGTGTCCACCTCTAACTCCAGGTCTTTTTTTGTTTCTCTGCCCACATCTGGATTCTAGATTTGCAGCAACTAAATGAGATTGTTTGGAAGCAAAGCAGAAGAGATTCCCAACTGACTGGTGAATTTTGAAAAAAGTGGTAGCACAAAATAACAAGAACACAGGTTTGCGAGACTGAACCAATTCAACACAATTCAAAATTGTCATAAAAGGGGATTTATTCTACTGACATTTGCAGCTGCTAAAATTGTTCTCAGTGGTCAGCTCTAAGAAAGAAGAATTCATCTGTTTTGAATATTGAATATTTTATTTCTATTTTTATTAATTAATTATTTTTTTTATTTACATCCCAAATGTTGTCCCCCTCTCGATCCCCTCTCACCTCTCCCCTTCCTCTGAGATGGTGCCCCTCCCAAGCACTTCCCTCCCTGGGACATCAGGTCTCTGGATATAAGCATTTAAAAATCAAAGTTCACAGAACTTTCATTGGTAGGCACTCATGACTGCAATATTATTAATACAAAGGAAAAATTATTCAACAAATTATACGTTAAAGTAATTTCTACTAAAAAAATCTAATTTGTATTTGCTAAATAACGAATGATAGGAAGGAGGTAGGTTAAGTTGTTGGCCTTGTTATCTTTAGAATCTTATGGCACTTTTCAAATTTTGACAAATTGCTGGGTGCAATTTTATGATTTTAAAATGAAAAATTTAAAAGAAATAAGGTGTAGGTTTGGACACTAGATAGAATCATATTTCATCCATTTCATTTGCTAGCTATGGGACAATCCTTAAAGGATGTCTTTGCATTTAAGTTTTCCACTGATAAATGAAAGGAGAAGCAGCACATTTCTCATTACTTCATTAAACCAACCCTCATGCTATGATCTTACATGAACTCATAGTTTCCATGGTTTCTAAGTAGATGTTTCCCAAACCCACAGATGTGTGTGGACTATTTGCAGGTCAGATGTATAAATTTAGGAAAAGTCAATAATTTTGGTAATAATTTTGGTATGGAAGCAAGCACTTAACTTGAGGCTGGCATGTTTTATAAGATGAAGGAAGTATCATGCCAGGCAGACACACCACTCAGCAAGGTATCTCAAGGCCTGTGTAAACTTCATATCCATCCTTCATACTCCTCTCACCTGGCTGGGAGATTCAGAAGGAACTGGTATTAGGGATTTCGTAGCAACAGTCCTCATCACTCTATTTTCAGAGTGGATGTAGGTCTGTCAGTATATGTATGAGGATATTTGAGCTGCTTGAATCCTTTTGAAAATTGGAGGGTCCTGTCCTAGAGGTACAGAGAACTGGCCCCCTTTTCATTATTGTTCTTGACATTCTCATGACATTCTGACCCTCCACTGGGGAACAATTAAGTAAAAGCTTCATCGTAAAGGCAATCCTCAAGTTGATTATGATCATAAAAAGATAGGTACAACACAAAGTCTCCTGTAAGGATAAGATCATGAGAAATTAATCCTATAAAGAGATTTTTGAAAGCTAACATCTGTTGTCAGGGGAGGTGAGTCAGTTGTTTATTTTCAAATCCATCCAGCGAGCGAGCGTGCATGAATTGAGCAGCTTCTGTGAGGTAGCATTTTGCTAATCCTGAAAATCAACTGACTCTGACACCATCACTCAGCAGGACATGGCTGAGCAATGCCAGGTTCAGAAAAGGCTCAGATAATATCTCTAAGCTCTTTGGGCTCAACCTTCACAGTACCCATTTTCCTCTCAGCTCAGTAGTCTTTGTTTTTATCTTTATTTTCTGTTTATTTGGAGACAGGGTTGAATGAGTCCTAGTTGACCTTAGACTCTCTATATAGCTAAGGATGGCCTCTAAATTCACATCATGCTTCCACCTACCGAGCTAAAGTTACAGGCCTGTGTATGCTGCTGTCGTTTAGTATATGTGGTGAGAGGGATTGTGCACATGACATAATTACTCTACTCAATGAGCCACATCCTCATCCCTTAGCCTAGAGCTCTTTAGAGGCATCAGAAAGTATTTTCCTGCCTTTAAGAAAATTCTCTAATTTATTGAAGATCCTCTGAGAACTTCAGTGTTTTCTAGCTGCCATCTTAGAGTTGAGAAATGAGCCACACTTTCATAATGTTTTACAGACAACTATTTAAAACAGAATAAAACAAATTGAAATAAAGCTTCATTTTCTGAACTTCAGCTTCTTTGTAGAGCAATGGATGATCAAATCAAGAACTCCTAATGGCATAAATCTGGAAAAATTCTTCAACTTCACTGTGTCTCAATTTAATTAATTAATTAAACTTAATTTCCTCACTTTATTTCTTTTTCTTAAATTTTTATTAGTTATTCTATTTGTTTACATCTCAAATGATATCCCCCTTCCCAGTTACCTTTCCAGAACCCCTCCCATCCCATCTGCCCTTTCCCCTCCCCTTTGCCTTTATGAGGGTGCTCCCCCACCTACCCACCCATTCCTACTCCACCCTTCCAGCATCCCCTCAGGCTGAGAAGCACCTAAAAAATGTTCTACATCCTTAGTCATCAGGGAAATGCAAATCAAAATGACCCTGAGATTCTAATAAAAAAAATGCAGGTGACAGCAGATGCTGGTAAGGATGTGGTCCTCGCTTTAGAACATAGATGATAGAGGTGGAGACATTGCTCAGTGCTTAAGAGCATGTACTGCCCTTCAGAGGAACCTACCTTGAGTGGCTTAACTGCCTATAGCTTCAGCTTCAGGAGATCCAGTGCATCTATCTTCCTTAGGCAAATATGTGCGTGCGTGCACACACACACATACACACACACATACTTCAAAAGAAAACAATTTAAAAAAATGGATGAAACTACTAGTGATATTATTTCATAGTTTTTTCTTTGTGGCAGTTAAATATGCAAATTAATGTGAAGTGATTAGGGTACAGCTAGAAATGTTGGTTATTGGTATTCTTATTTTGCATGTGTATATATGCATGTGTCTGTTGATGTGCAGGTGTGTGTGTGTTTGTGAGTGTGTGTGTGTGTCTGTGTGTATTTGTAATACATAGAGAAATCAAGCAGAAACCAAGCTCAAAACTTCCTCCTAGGTTTCCGTGATATACAGTGTTTTAGATCACAGGAGCTGGTGTGACCATTATCATATACTCTTACATTGTAGAGAAAGTTTAAAGTTCCCCCTACTGACTATTCTGAAGTACATGATTAACTTTATTCCACTGTAAATACTCTATAGTGATTGCTCTAATCTACTTGTATGTGTTTACCCATAAAACACTTTTTCTGTTTGATGCTCCTCACTCCTTCCAGCACCGGTAAGCACCAGTGTGTGTGTCTCACTTCTGTGTATCACAAAGCATCCTCTAACTTCATCAGTGCTGCAAACACACATGCGCGCACGCGCACGCACACAATTTGACACACAAACACAGTGGAGCATACTTGCCTTATGTACTAACATCAATGTATATTTTGTTTGCTTCCACTTCTGTGCTATTGTGAATAGAGTTCCAGTGAGCATGGGAGTTCTTTGACCTACTGATTCTCCTTCGTTTGGAGGAAGTCCTAGATCATAAAGTAGCTCTATTTCTTTTTCTTCCTTCCTTCCTTCCTTCCTTCCTTCCTTCCTTCCTTCCTTCCTTCCTTCCTTCCTTCTTTCTTTCTTCCTTTCTTTCTTTCCTTTCTTCTTTCTTCTTTCCCTCCTCCTCCTCCTCTTCCTCCTATTCCTCTTCCCCTTTCTCCTCCTCCTCCCTGCCCCCCTCCTTTTCCTCCTCACACTCCTCCTTCTTCCTTTTGGATATTTTACTTATTTACATTTCAAATGTTATCTCCTCCAAAACCCCCCTATCCCCTCCCTCTCCTCCTGTTTTAATAAAGATGCTCCCCTACCCACCCTCCCACTCTCACCTCACAGGCCTAGCATTCCCCTAAGGGCCTTCCCTCCCATTGACGCCAGATAAAGCCATCCTCCGCTACATATATAGCTGGAGCCATGAGTCGCTCCATGTATACTCTTTGGTTGATGATTTAGTCCCTGGGAGCTCTGAGGGGTCTGGTTGGTTGATAGTGTTGTTCTTCCTATGGGGTTGCAAACCTCTTCAGCTCCTTCAGTCCTTCCCCCAACTCCTCCATTGGGTCCCCTGCTCAGTCCAATGGTTGGCTGTGAGCATCCGCATTTATATTGGTCAGGCTTTGGCAGAGCCTTTCAGGAGACAGCTACTCCTGTCAACAAGTACTTCTTGGCATCAGCAATAGTGTCTGGGTTTGGGGCCTCATATGGGCTAGATCACCAGGTGGGGCGGTCTCTGGATGGCTTTTCCCTCAGTCTTTGCTCCACTCTTCATCCATGCATTTCTTTTAGATAGGAGCAATTTTGAGTTAAAAATTTGGAGACGAGTGGGTGGCCCACTTAACCAGGGGCCATGCCTCACCTCTGGATATTGTCTCTATAGGTTCTCCCTTCCCTTTGTTGGTCATTTCAGCTAATGTCTTCCCTGTTGGGTCCTAGGAGACTCTTGCTTTCCTGGTATCTGGGACTTTCTGTTGGCTATTTTCCAGTTCCCCATCCCTCATTGCTGTACACCTCTGTACAATTTTCTAACCCTCTGTATATCTCCCCATCTCCTACTATACTGAATCTGCCTCCTTTTCCCGCTTCCTTTCCTCTCTTCCTCCTAAGTCCCTCCTACCCTCAATCTCCTGTGACTATTTTGTTCCCCCTTCTAAGTAGGACTGAAGCACCCACACTTTGCTCTGTGCTCCTTTCTTTTTTCTTTTTTCTTTTTTTCCCTTATTTGTTAAATTGGGTATTTTTCCTTTCTATAGTGGATGTGCTAATTTGCATTCCTACCAGCTACAGATGAATCCTGACCTTCCTCCAAGACCTCAGCTGTATCTACCTCTGAGTTAGCATAGTACACAATGATAGAATATACTTAAAGAACAATTGCTTCTGTCAGGTAGTGAGTCCTTAGAGTAATTTGATTTTCCTACAGGATATGTGAGGATAGACAGCCAAACGAGCAGGACAAAAGAAAAACATGCATGAGTTTAGTGAATAAATTGATGGAAAAAGCAGCAAGTGTAAGTCATAGACTGGAGGGTTTTTGTTGTTGTTGTTGTTGTTTTTTGTTGTTGTTGTTTTGTTTGTTTTTTGTTTATGTTTTGTCACCAACACAGGGTTGGTTTTCTGAACCTCAACAGCATCACTATGAATCACTATGGAGACAGCTTCTCTCTCCTTGCTCCCTTTTCTTTCTTCTTCAGCACATCTTAGTTGTAAAAGATAATGAGCTATACCATGGCATTTCTGTATGTATTGGCCTGTGGAGACCAAAGGACAAAATCAAATATTATTCCTCAGGTACAGCTCACCTTTCTTTTTTTAAATTTTTTTATTAGCTATATTTCTTTACTTACATTTCAAAGTTTATTCCCCTTCTTTTTAAGGCTGGACCACACTGAGTTGCGGCTTACCCATTACTTTAGGATAGCTGGCTAGCACAGGATAGGTAGCTCTCTGTCCCAGGCCAGAACTGTAATTACAAGTGTGCATGGCCACACCCGACTATCTTTTGGTAGGTTCTCTGGCTTAAACTCAGGTCTGCATTCTTGTGTGGCAAGCACTTTACTAGCCAAGCCATCCATCTCCCTTTCCCCCTCATTGTGCCATTTTCAAACATATATAAAATGCATTTTGGTTCTAATCATGGCCCCTTTACCCTCTTAGATTTATTTACTCTTTTCTGGGCTTCCGGCTTTCTCCCATGAGTCCTGCTCCTCTTTCTATTTTACTTTTGTGGTTTAAATCGAGATCGAATCAATATGATTGTTCCCTAGTTCTGCAATGTCCTAAGCCAACCAAAGAGGTGACACTTGTGACACACTTGTAGTCATGCTTTACAAGTGAGATTATCATTCTTTGGTGTGAAAATGAAAGTCACATCATAACCTACAGGAGATTCAGACACCAGCAAATGCTGCCTGTAGGTACAAACTGAACATAGCAGGGAAAGATCTTTAGCTCTTTTATGCCACTTCTTTTTGAAAAGCTACCATGCACAGTTCCAGAAGCTCAGTTTGATTGTGTAGGTTATCCATGATGTCATCCCTAAGAGGTTACTGTGAAGTTCACAAGAGATAATAGAGGTACAGATATGATCATTACATGGTAATCGTAATTTTATAATGAGTGCGCAACTTCCTGGTTCTCAGTGAGAATTATTTCAGTAGGGTGCACCATGTCGCATAGAGAAAAATGTAACTATTCTTCCTAACCACAGAACCATAACGAAAGTTGGACCCGGTATAAGGGGATTCCTTCTTCTGTTGATTTATGGTCTATCCACTTTCCTGTTCAGAACTGTGCTTTTAGTACTCTGAGGTCTGTCCTGTATGTCTGAGTGCAACTGTCATTATAACTGGCCAATCTACTTTCCATATGGCTTCCTTTCACCAGGGCACGCCCTGGATCTGTGAATAAGCCACTGTGCAAAGGGCACACCCATTTTCCCTGGGCAATTTTTCAGAAGCACTACTCTATCATTCCAACAAAATATGTTTGAAAAAGACTGCAATTAGCTCTTAGTGCCTGAGGTGAAAACAACCTCATTGTTTTGAGGCTGACATTCAGGATGAACCACTTTAGCTGGTCCCTCTGAGTCTTTCCGTGGACTGGTGAGCCCTGCTACTGCTCAGGCAGGAATCAAATGAGGCAACAATATCCTTTCCTGTTGTAGTCACAGACAATGCCTTATCTCACTCAGGAAAGCAGAAATGAAGGCTTAATCCTGTGAACGCCTACAAGTGTGATTAATCATTTAATAAATGTTCAAAGTTGTCAGTATCCCCCATCTACACACTTCCTTATTTTAAGAAACTCCTGATTTAGAATCTCAGGTTTAAGAGACTTTGTGTGACACAATTTGTCTTCCATAATGCAGTGTCACATTTGAAAGTATTTACACAGCGTCCTCTCCCATCCACCATGAGCATATAAGGTCAAGTTTGTAAGTAAATAAGACTGCAGTGTGATTTATTGAGACAAAGCCCAACTCCATAACTGGTGTCTTGATCTGTCTTCTCTCCTTGCTCCTCACTCCTTAGCCTCACCTTTTCCCTCTTTCTCCTTTCTTCTTTGTCCTTATTTTTAGTCTTTGTTTTTTTGTTAGCCTTGGAGAAGATAATAAAGTTTCCTCTATCCTTGTGTTTCTTCAGATAGATGAGAGCACATGTTACTCAAGATATTAATTCCACTTCCCCTTAACTCATGTGTAAGAGTGTTTCTGGTTTTGCATGTTCATGTATAGTAGCTAGTGAGAGAAAGTGGCAGAAACTGGCCTAATAAGCTGCTCTTCTGGTAAATTTTAGGCAGATATTTGTGTATTAAACAAAGAAACCGCTGTGATGATTCATTTGGCTTAAGAGTAGGAGATTTGTATTTATTGGATTATTTTAACTTCCAGTATTTTTGAATCTCACTTTGAGCAGAGTTACTATCTGTAACATAGGGTTGGGGACACAGTGGTAGAGTGCTTGGCTGGCCTGCATAGGGCCTTGGGTTCAACTCCATGATTGCAGACACACACACACACACACACACACACACACACACACACACACACACACACATATTCTCATATACACAGATAACTTGTTTCCATTCTTCACAATGCATTGATGAAATCATTTCAAGTAAATTCCTATTCATATTGTTCCTGTAGGAAACATGCCTTGAGTGGGATGTTAAGTCAGAGAGCTTAACTGTTGCAGTTACTGACAGTATATTTTTCAGAAATTGCACTGTCTTTCATCCTTCCAGTAAAGTTTAATAGTAACAAAATCAAAGGAGGAAATCTTCTACGTGTCTTGACTCACCTGCCACTATTCTGCTTTCTAGAATTTTCTGTCTTATTACCACATTTCTTCAATGTTCTCATGAGATCCTGGTGGGTTTGTGTCTAGTGATACTTTGTACATTGCCCAGACTAGATTGAATGGAATAAATGAACAAGGCTTCATTATTTGTTGGCTAGGAAGTTATATCTGGGTGGCATTTCCAGCAGAATACTAGTCAATATGATTAAAGGAACCAACAAGAGAGGACTGGGGAGATGGCTTGGTGCACATTGGTGCATAAATCAACAGGAGGTATTGGGTACAGATCCCCAGAACTCACATAAAATCCCAATGCTTCTGTAGATCTAGCACGGAGAGTGGTAGCAACAGTTTGTCCTAGTCACTCTAGCCAGCTGAAGAACATTAAGTTTGGTGAAAGATTTTCTCAGAAATGAAGTGAAGAATGTCCTGTCTTCATTTTTGTTATGGTAGTAAAAATATCTTGGCAAAATCAACTAAGGGGAGGAAGGTTTTTTTCTTAATCACTGAGCTTTCTCTATCTCTAGATGACGAGAGCATTCTGTTTTAAACATCACTGTCATATACTATTTATACACACACAGAAACTCACTGGAAATGATTTTGGCTGTTTTGTACAAATGTAAATATGCACTCCCTATGAGAATGACCCAGCAAGTACAATCCTACATATTTATCTCAGAAAAAAATTAAAATTTCTTTCACAGAAAAATTGCTGGGGACAGCATATGATAACAGGGACTGCCAGCGGTAGGCCGGAATGGAGACATCTCAGAAGCTGGCAGCAGCTCCTTATTAAAAAAAAAAAAAGATTGTTCCCATTTCTCCTAATCTTAGCCCTGAACAACAGCTGTATAGATTTCATTTGTGTGTGACTGTTTTTCAGTTGGCCTTGGTGTACATAATTATTCTATTATATTTGACTTTCCTGCTTCTTTCTCCTTCTCTGGTGAACTCTGTGAAACTAGATGTTCCTTGATGTAATGATTCTTAAACAATTGGAAATTGCGGCATAGGAGCACAGCATAGCACAGCCCTAATGGCCCAGGTGCAGGCTGTGTGTTCTCATCTTGGAAACAATGTAATAACTGCACAATAGTAGTTCTAGATTAATAGTAGCTCTTGACTTGCAAAGAAACTTTGAAGAAACTATTAGAAAATGAATTAGCGCCAACGTTGGGACCCCAAGAAAGGAAAAAGTTATTTGAAATTTGAAGTTAGGAAATAAGTTTTACATAACATTTGAGGATGGTTCCTAGATAAAGATGTATAGAATACATAAAATTATATACTAATAAAACTAAAACAAAATACTGGGACTCTTACGAGAGTCATTGTGTGCAATGTAAAGGAACAGAAAGTTAGCGGAATTACTGAGTTAAGGTTTAACTTGATTCTCTCTGGCCACTGCCTGGCAGCTTTGCCCATGTCATTTATCATTAGAGCTTCACAGAAACAATGCAAGTAGCTGCCCTCAGAGCTTTGAGGTCTGAAGTATAGTAAGTCAAAACTTAAAGTTCAAATAATGATGTTTGCAATTATTATTATTTTGGCCATAGGCCTGGGAATAGGGGAAGCTTAAAACTTTGGGGAACAATTGTAATTCTTAATTATTTTGAATTTGAGTTGGCAGGGTTATACAATGACATTTTTCTAACTGCTTTTGGATTATCAATAAAAGACTGTGACAAGAGAAAGGCTAGAGAGTGAATGAGAGAGCACATGAGGGAGTGGATGTGAGAGCAAGTCTGAGAGTGAGTGAGAGAGTAAATGTGTGAGCAAATGTGAGAGTGAATGAGAAAGCAAGTGAAGGAGCGAATGAGGGAGCGGGTGAGAGAACATGACAAGAACCTGGGAAGAGTGAGTGAAGAGAGACTGTGAGGTGTGTATGAAGATTATGTGTGTGAGTGAAAGGATTATGTGGTGTGTGAGATATGTGTGAGGTGTGTATGAGGAGTGTGTGTGAGAATGAAAGGGTAATGAACAGAGGTGTGCATGAGTGTGGGAGCTCGAGAAAGGAAAAACTCAATGGAGAAAAGCAGCGTGCGCAAGAGAATGCAGAGTGTGTGCAGCCTCAAGCTGCAAGTGAGTGAGAGAGAGAGAGAGAGAGAGAGAGAGAGAGAGAGAGAGAGAGAGAGGAAAGAGAGTAACTTTAAGCCTTGAAATTACCTGTCAGTTTGTACCCAAAGAGTAGTCCGTGTATATTTATTATGTGCTTTCCAAATATCCCTGCTTCCAGTTGAGAACTCCGATCCTGTGTTGAGGCCGAACACTGGCAAAAAACTTTACACAAAAGCTTGTAAGAAGTTTATTTAGAACAGCCTTAAGTTGGAAACCACCCAGAAGTTTTCCAGGAAGAGAGTGATTGAGTAAATATAGGATACACATATAAAGGATACTACTTATTGTTAAGAGGCAATAAATATCAACATATGCAGCAAGAAAACTAAATGACATTTTTCTTTTAGGCATTCACCACTATGTCCAGCTTAAAATTACTCTAAGTACATCATGCTGAAAAACAAAACAAAACAAAAAACAAAAGGAAAAACAAAACAAAAGTCTTTCTGCTCTGTAATCCACTTTATATAACATTACTGAAAGGACCACATTATAGCAATATAAACACATCAGTGGTCACTGATGAAGATTGAGGGGGCATAACTAGTAAGGATTAATGAGAGTTTCTTTGTGATCAGAAACTGCTTCTTCATTATGGTGATTAATTGGACAGCTTTAGTAATAATATTTTAATAAATCCCAGCACAGAGTTCCTTCGTGCCTTAGATCAGTTATGTCCCCAGGTGAAACACACACACACACAGCCTTATATTTTAATAAGCCTTAAACAGCATAATAGCTGGGCAACTGCCTAACCTCCATGCTGTTAGAATCTACCTCCCACCAATAACTTTGAGCTACTACTTACTAATTTCTATGTTCCATCATGGCTGCTCTTGAGCCCAGTTGGGCTGTGTTTTCTTGGTCTTTTACATGCTCTGGTTTCCCGTCCTGCACACTTTCTCAGGCATGGCAGCCTCTGTCTTCTTCCTTGTGGTTCCAAGCCCAGGAATTCTAAATTCCAGGAACCCTAAATCCTACCTATGTCTCTCTTCCCATTATTGGCTGCTGGCATCTTTATTTACCAAACAGAATCAACTGGGGGCAGGTTTCCAGAAGCTATGTGAAGACCCTCCTGTGCAAACAGTTTTAACATCAGAATATAAGCAGCTACATCTATAATAAGGTAAGGTGTCATTAAATTGTACATCAAAAGGAGAGACATGGCAGAGAAAGATAGTGCATGTCAACACTGATGAAATCCAAATTCTATCAGCACCTGAGTTAATACTATCATGTCACTGACTTTTTTGATTATTAAATATCTACTATCATTACATTGGATAATTACATGGGTAGCTTAGGGACAAGTACATGGAGATTCTTTATTTTCAAGTCTTAAACTGTTTTAAATAAAAGGCAATGTGTGAAATCATCGTTGTGTTTAGATTCAAGCTCCCCCCTCACATCCAACATTTGCCTCTGGGATTTCTGTCCCAGTGGTTTTGGGCCAGAGAGGAGAGAGGGCATAAGATTATGATGTTTGTTTTTATAGTTGCTCTTAGTGAGGTGACTGCTGTTTTTCTTTGTTGTAATTGCTATTATGTACATCATTGTTTCTCAGCTTGAGCATGATTTACCTTTTGAACAAGATCATTTCCTTTGGTCCCTACTCACTAGATCTTAGTAGAAACTTCTGCCTTCTCTATCCAGCCGAATCACAGTACTTAGACTATTTCTAGATACTTCCAGTTGATCATTTAAGTACAGAACATCCATACTTGAGAATCAATGTATTACATGTGATACAGAAATTGTATAGGAGGCCATACATTGGTCATACTGAACTTGTCTATGAGGCCCAATAGACCAAATCAAAGGGAAATCATTTACGCTAAACATTTCAGATAGCAAATCGATTCTAAACTGTTTCTCTGTCTTTCTGAGAAGTTAGGAGAGGGACTGGCAGCAGCCAGTTTTTCAAAAGGCTTCCTGTACTCAGCATAGAAAGGATGTCTTGCCTGCTTTGCCCTTTTGTGACAGGGAAAGAAAATGCAGGCTCCTCCATCTTATATTCTTGTTGAAGTCATTTCAGGATTAATTGTAATTTGATCCCTTTTATGAAAAATACCCTGAAAAATTACCCAATGCTGTTCTAAGAACCCAAGGTTAAGATGCCCTAGCTAACTTAGTTTCTTGTTCAGAACTCCTGCCAGCTATCTGCTTATTTTAGCTTCTGTTAAGCTGCCTGTTTGTGCATCCGGTATTTCTGTAGCTCCAGAGCAAGATACCAGTATTTGGTTTTTGCCTTTAAAAGCCTTTTGGTCTAATTGTTTGGGGACTACATTTAGGGACTGAATACTTGAGTGTAGTCCCAACTGGCTTGAATAAAAATTTCAAATGGCTATGAGGTATGACTGAGTGGTCATCTTTGGAGGATTCTCTGTAATAATTTAAAAGAATGTAATTTTGAGATGACCAATCTAATTTTTGTTCAATTTCTTATCTCCTTAATTTGCTTCCTTCTGGAAAATCAGTCTCCTTGGCTCACTTCATCGGCGTACCCACTCTAAGTTATAAAATGAAGTAGTATTCAGTAACAGAATTACAAAACAGTCAAGTAAGATTGCAGGATGTACTGGTGAATGTCTTTAATCCAATACTTGGGAGGCAGAGACAGGCAATTCTCTAGGCCAGCCTAGTCTACGAATCCAGTTACAGGACATCAAAGAGTACATAGAAAGACCACATCCCCCTCCCAAATGGTATAAGCATGGTTTGTTGTAATTTTGGCATATGCTTAAATGCACAATGACAAGGTGTGGGGGTAAGTACTGTATGGATGAAAAGACTCCTATAGGCATTAGTGAAGAAACAAGACAGAATCTGATATTTGTCTGCAGCCTTGGTAAACTGATAGCTCATGACAAAGTGATGTCCCTATACTACACTAGTGTGTGCCAAATATTTAGCACAGAATTTTGTCTCCCTGTCGGATTCTGCTGGTCCTTATAGGATTCTTCTTTACCGAAGGGACAGAAATTGACTGTTTTATTTTTTTTTCTGGCAATGCCACACCACCATGTTATGTTATAAAAAAAGTAAAACATTTGTAAGTATAGTGATTGAGGATAAAAATAATAAAAGGTAATCTAAGTGGTAAATTATCAAGTCTATTTTTTCCAAAAATGGTTGTCCCCTGTCACTTCTCTGTGAATCTCTGTTCTTCAACACTCTCTAGGATCTGAGTTCTGCACTTACTCAGTAGTTCCTAACTACTGAATACACAACAAGAAACAAGAATATGGAGAAAGTCAGATGAAACCAAGCAGAAGGGGTTCAAGAGACCTCAGAACAAGCTTTTGGGGGAGTAACTAGTAGACTTAGATATTCCTCTTAATTAAGTGGTGTGTTATTGGTAGATTATTGGCAATATTGTAGATAAAAGACAATTAACTATACATATAGAATCAAGTTCAAATTCTCATTCCATGTTGAAATTTTCCCATATCTGATCTTTATTTACACACTGGACATGAGGACATAATATAACACTTATTGGGGAGGTTGATTGAGACATTGTATTTGAAATGTTTATGACAGCGCTTGCCTCATCCTAAACTCATGACCATCCTCACTATCACTTCCTTCTCGTGTCAAGTGTTTTGGAGTTTGGAAAATTCGTTTATGCACATTTAATCTTCTCAACCCACAGGTGGCTTTTTGAAGCAGGTGCTCCTGGCATTTCATAGATGAGGTAACAGTTTCAAAGAAGTAAAGACACTCGTCTAAACCTACACATCCTTTTAACATGGGAAGCAAACACAGGTCTTCAAAAATGTAGATTTGTGCATCTCCCCCTAGGTTTCCTTGCTCCCAGTTAAGACCTTTCTTTCTTCATTGCTAGCCCATGGTTTTGCATAGAGTACATGCTTAATAAATATCAATTCTCCTGTTGTGTCTTGTGGGTTTTTCTATTTTCCTTAAGAGCACATTAAGTTAAAAAAATCCTATTATGGAGAAGGAGAAGCCCTTGGTCCTGCCAAGGCTGGAACCCCCAGTGTAGGGGAATGTGGGGGGGGGCAGGAAGAGTGGGTGGTTGGGAACACCCTTATAGAAGAAGGGGAGGGGGATTGGATAGGGGACTTATGTCTGGGAAACCGGAAAAGGGAGTAACATTTGAAATGTAAATTTTAAAAAATCCAATAAAAAAAGCATTAGCACTAAATATTAGTTAGTTGATTGAATTAAATATTGTAACATTTGGTTATAAATTAATTTCTAATGACTGTCGGACTGAGTATGGGGACCCCAGTGGAGGAGTTAGAGAAAGGATTGAAGGAGTTTAAGGGGTTTGCAATCCCATAGGAAGAACAACAATATCAACCAATCAGACCCCCCCCCAGAGCTCCTGGGGATTAAACCACTAACCAAAGAATACACATGGAGGGACCCATGGCTCCATATGTAGCAGAGGACAGCATTGTCTGGCATCAATAGGAGGAGAAGCCCTTGATCATGTGAAGGCTTGTTTCCCCAGTGTAGGGCAATGTCAGGGTGATGAGGTGGGAGTTGGTGGGTGGGAGTGGGAGCATCTTCATAGAATCAGGGGGACGTAGGAAGGGGATAAGAGAGGGGGGAAAGCAGATAACTTTGAAATGTAAATACATAAAATATCCAATAAAATAAAATAAGAAAAGAAAAAAATCCTATTGTGAAAACATTTTCTTTCTCAGGAAATCAAATAGATCATACACAAATAATTTGGAGTTGAACCAACTGCTTGTTTTACATACATATTTATTTACATAGAGAAGCTGGAGTAGCCAAGGGGAGTATGATGTAAGCACTGATCCATAGGAGTCTTATTATTCAAAGAACTTCAGAGACATCAAAAACAGATGGAAATGGAGCAAAAACCAGGGAGACAAGGTTGGGTAGATAATTATGAGTCTGGGGTTCAATCTGGTACACAGATTCTAGGCAAACAAAACAACACAAGGCAGTGGGTGAAAGAGCAGAATCCTTGGGATAATGATGATACTTCTACAAGATGTGAAGAGAAATAAACTTTTACTATAATACTAGTGAAAATTATGTTTTGTGTTGGTGCCAGATAAGTAATAGCAAGTAATAAATTTCAACGAGGAGTTGAAATTTACATAACCTTTCTATTATTTTTCGAAGGAAGAGACACATCTGTGCCTTGAGCGAGAGATACTGAAACTGAAAAAAAAAAAGAAGAAGACGAAGAAAGAGAAAGGCTGGTCAGAAGAACTGGAAACAAAGTCTTTGAAGAAGAGTGGGCAGTGGCATGGGAAGAATGAGAAAAGCCAAGATGAAAAATGATGCTAGTACCTTGATGGAGATTGTGTTTAACACTGAACTACTCGTTTTTGAGAAGTTGTATGCTTAAAGGAAAGTATTTGATTAGAAAATGTTCAGGTATCATTTATAGTAAATACTGTGCAGGAAGGTCTCCAAGAGGAATTTGAATAGAGTGGACAGTATGAAAGCTTAGGTGATAGTTGAGGCAAGGGGAGATAGAAAGATTAAAAGGACAAGCCATAGAAATGGCAGATTATTCAATTAAATTAATCATTCTGGATTCTATGTTGAGATATTGAGTTTTTTGTTTTATTTTGTTTTGTTTTGGCTTTTTTGGTGTGTGTGTGTGTGTGTGTGTGTGTGTGTGTGTGTGTGTTTTGTTTTTTTTAATAAGGAAAAAGTGTTTTGAGTAGTCAGCTTCTTGGTATATGTATGAAACCATGTGGTTCAGTACAGCAAATAAACATAAGCCAGCTGAACATGTACTTACTGAGTGTCTGCCATACATACATGTCTTGTGCTTGTGTAGTTCATATTACCTTGCATGTATATCTCTGTCTGGATTTGATGTTATACTGGGGATGCTCCTAATCAGAGGCAGAGATCACAACCATTCATTACTGTCAACCACTTGGAGAGTTAGAAAGGATGAAGTAGAAAGTGCTACTTTTCAAGATTGTTCATGCTTTGGAAGGTTGTTCTGGAGGAGAATGGTTAGATTCTGGTTAACAGTCTCCGTGGTCGGGTCCTAGTGAATGATTAGTAGACTTGGCAAGAATGTTTTGCAAAACAAAGTGAATGGCCACCTTGTGATTTTCACCTGGGCCTGCTGCTCTGTGGGATACAGATTTGTCTGAAGTGAGATCACAAAGTGATTTTCTTTATTAATCCTGTGAGATCCTCCATAACCTCACCAGCCACCTGAAGCATGTGATATCTAAACACACACACATACTCTGGGCTAAATCCAAATCAGGATGACGTTAGCATAACAGGAAAAAGAGCAGGCTGTCCTTTCGAAAGTAAGATTGTCTAAATACATTTAGGCACTGTACAAGTATTTGAAATAATGATGAAAATGGTACTGAACAAAGCAGCATTAGCATATAATTTTCTAGTGCTTCAGATGTGCCAGAATGACTGTAAACATTTCAAATGCATCAGGAATGTTAATCTTCACAATAATCCCATGAGCCGAGGAGAGAATATTTTAGGGACTTGCCCAGGATTACACAGCCAAGAGTGGTAAGACTGGAAAAACTACTTCCCCTTCTCTATTCAATCATTTCTTTATCCCTTGGCAATGAAATTCTTGGCATTCCTTGAACTTAATTTTTTGTAGGTTTATCTTCTTTATTTTATGTGTACAGTGTTTTTACTTGTTTTATACATATACACCATGTGTGTACAGTGTCAATGTAGGCCATAAGAAGGTATTGAATCCCCTGGAACTGGAGTTAGAGACAGTTACGAATTCCCAGGTGAATGCTGGAAATTGAACCTGGGTCCTGAGGAAAAGTAGTCAAAGGCCTTAATAGCCACTGAGCCATCTTTCTATCTTCTTGACTTTAATCTTATAATATATATTTTATATTATATGACATCTTCTACAATGTTACAAATGTAAAACTTTTAAAAATCCATTCAGACCCACTATAGAATTCCATAAGTTTATATAAATTCTCCTTATCTTTCTTTGGTAGTTGTCATGTAACTATCATATTAAATTATCAATGTATTCTCATATGGTGGCCTTCCTCATTAAACTTTGTTACTTTATGGCCCAGTTCTCTCTATCATCATTTTCTAATGGTATTGCTGCAACATTTCTCCAAGGTTGTGGTTCCATTGGAAAATTCATGTTCTTATAATGCTAGCTTTTTCTACAGCTCACAGGGATCACTCCAGAAAAATCCTTCTCATCAAAAATAGCAAATGACTATTTTTTGCATTTTTATTGGATATTTTATGCATTTACATTTCAAATATTATCTTATTTCCCATTCTTCCTTCTCCCATCTACCCTCCCCCTGCTTCTATGAGGATGATCCCCCTTCCACCCATCCATGCCCACTTCATCACCCTGGCATTCTCCTATACTGGGGAAAGGAGCCTTCACAGGACCAAGGGATTCTCCTCCTATTGATGCCAGACAATGCCCAATGGCATCCTCATATGCGACTAGAGCCAAGGGTCCCTCCATGTATACACTTTGGTTGGTGTTTTAGTTCCTGTGAGCTCTAGCGGATCTAGTTGGTTGATATTGTTGTTCTTCCTATGAGGGTCGAGCTCATTATTTTAACTAAGAAGTTTTTGCTTTGAGGACCAACTGAGTTTATTTGGCAGAGTAGGTAAGCATCAGTGTTACCTGAAAACATTTTTAAGTGTTTCATTCTGTGCCGAAAGCCTCTGAGAATTCTGATTCAATTAGTTTGGGTTGGGGTTTAAGAGTCTTGCACTTTCCAGAAGGTTCTTAGGTAATTCTGCTGTCAGGCTTGAAGGATTCCATAAATTTCCACACCCCATAGTTCACTGCTGCTGTGTCTCTAAATTATTTATTGCATTAACTTTATATTCTGGCAGCATCAACGTATTTGTCATTCAATGAATACTTCCTGACACATATATGCATTACACAGCCCAGAGTACCTGCTTGTTCCACCCTTAAGATTTCCTATCTCCTTCCAGTTAATTTGTAAAAGTGATATTTTGTTTATGCTGAGAAGTTTGGGTTTCCATCTCCTTACAGCATACCTAAAAGTCTCTTCTGTAATTATGGAATCACAAGGCCCATGCCATGAGTGTGGCAGGAAAAGAAATCTATTTTTATTACCCTAAATTATAGTATATTATTCTGACTTGTTCTACCTGTTTTCTCATGGGTGGGGCATCAAACTAATCCAAGATAAACCAGAAACTGAAACTCTCACCACAAAGCTAATTGCACCATTGTCAGGTGCTAGATGAACTCCAACCTTGGGTCTGTGTTTAAAGACTGGAGAGTGGGTAGCTCATTGCTCAGAATAGTAGCTGTTGACCTGTGGTGCATGAAGCATTGATGTGAGAAGCTTGTGTTCTTGTTCACATCTCTGAGTACATGAACACAGTTACTTCCTGGGTCTTTATAACTTTTTTTCCTATTGTAGATATTTCATAGATATGGAATTAGAAGCCCAAACCAGTCAATTTAGACTATCATTTGATGCCAAGACTTAACAAAACCACAGAGAAAAAACTTGAGTGTTAAAATTATTCAGACCACACAGCGAGTGATGATAATTAGGTGGATTCCCTAACATGTATATTGTTTCTATAATCCTAATGAAAAATTTTATAGAGTAGTTGAGGATATTATGCTAAGATATACTTTATTGGAGAAAAATTATCATGGGAGGCAGAGGGAGGGAGAGAGGGGAGGGGAGGGAAAGGGGGAACAGGATTAAATATGGGGGAAATAGGAGAGAAACCTGGAAGGCCAGGAGAATGGAGGGAAATATGCAGCATCTAGGGATGGGGGTAGGGGTGTGGGGGGACCCTCTAGAAAATCCTAGAGATATGGGATGTGAGAGACTCCCAGAATTCAATGAGGGGGTGACCTTAGTCAGAATGCCCAACAGTGGGGAGAGAGAACCTAAAGAGACTACCTCCAGTAGATAAACAGAGACATAAATGCAGGGACAGCATTACTGATCCACAGTCAAAATTTCTGACCCAGAATTGCTTATGTCTAAAATAAATGCAGGGACAAAAAATGGAGGAAAGATTGAAGGAAAGGCTGTCCAGTGACTGGCCCAACTTGGGATCCATCTCATGGGTGGGCATCAAAGCCTGACACTATTACAGATGCCATGTTGTGTTTATAGACAGGAGCTAGCATGGCTCTCCTCTAAGAGGCTTTACCAGCAGCTGACTAAGACAGATGCATATACATATAGCCAATCACTAGACTGAGGCCAGAGACTCCTGTGGAAGAGTTAGAGGAAGAGTTGATGGAGCTGAAGGGGATGGCAACCCCAAGGGAAGACCAATAGTCTCAACTAGCCAGGACACCTGGGAGCTCCCAGAGACTAAGCCACCAACCAAAGAGCATACATGGACTTGTTGAGGCCCCTGGCACATATATAGCGTAGGACTGCCTTGTTCAGCCTCAGATGGAGAGGATGGGCCTAATTCTGTAGTTGTCTGGGAGTGGGAAGAGGGGGAGCACCCTCTTAGAGGCAAAGGGGAGGGGGAATGAGGACTGTGGGAGTGGGGACTGGGAGGTTGCAATATCTGGAATGTAAATAAAGATTATAATTAATTAAAAAAGTAGGAAATACTTACTTGATATACCAAAACTTTGAGGACAGGAAAATCTGTCTTCTAGTTTTAGCTATAAACAAAGTCTACACTTCTGAATTTTTCCTTTAAGAGATGTCTACAAATTACACAGGGTTGAATAAAATGCAGTTATCTCTTTTTTTTTTTTTTATTAACTTGAGTATTTCTTATTTACATTTCGAATGTTGTTCCCTTTCCCGGTTTCAGGGCAAACATCCCTCTAATCCCCCCCTCCCCTTCTTTATGGGTGTTTCCCTCCCCACCCTCCCCTCATTGGCCCCCCAACAATCACGTTCACTGGGGTTCAGTCTTAGAATGAGGGCTTCCCCTTCCTGGTGATCTTCTAGGATATTCATTGCTACCATGAGGTCAGACAGGGTCAGTCCATGTATAGTCTTTAGGTAGTGGCTTAGTCCTGAAACTCCAGTTGTTTGGCATTGTTTTCATAAGGGGACTCTCAAGCCTTCCAGTCCTTTCTCTGTTCCTTCAACAGGGGTCCTGTTCCAGTTCAGTGGTTTGCTGCTGGCATTTGCCTCTGTATTTGCTGTATTCTCCTGTGTCTCAGGAGAGTATTCATCAAACTCCTGTCGGCCAATGCAGTTATCTCTAAAACTTCCATTTATTAATAAATTATTATTTTGGAAGACACTGGGGAATGAGAATAAGGATTGTCTTGAACAGAGAGCCACTCATTTTTTTAAAATGTTCCTCTAAACTAAAACTCCTTGTTTTATTCAAACTCCAGTTAACAAACTTCTATTTTATAATAAACATTATTTTTGAATTGTCTTGAACTTTGCCACTCATTTTTTAAAATGTAAACTAAAATTGTTTTATTCATCCATTAACAAACTTAAATTGTACATCCTAACGAGACTTCAGGTAGTGTTTTTTAATTTTTACAAATGTATTATTATTATTATTATTATTATTATTATTATTAAGTGTGTATGTCTGTGTGTGTGTGTGTGTGTGTGTGTGTGTGTGTGTGTGTGTGTGAAGTATGTTTGCCTGTCAAGCCAGAAGGCATGAGATCTGAAGGTAGCGTTTCAAGGCAGTTATGAGCCTTCCTACGTGGGTGCTGTGAACTGAACCCAGGCCTCTTGGAAGATCAGGAGTCATCTTCACAGTCACCTGGTATTTGATATTTGTATACATTATACAATGTTTAAATCAGTTTAAACTAATCTAGGTCCTCAAACATTTATCATTCTTTATAGTAAAAACATTCAAAATTCTTCCAATGTAAAAGCATACACTCTCTTTTTGTTACCTCAAACTATATACCATGTACTTATAGGCTAGAATGTACTCTTGTTTGTATCTTACACCCAGTGATCAGCCTGATGCCTACTTCCTTCTTACCTTCTTTGTCCAGCCTTCAGTAACTCTCTACTTCCAACTTCTATGAATTCACGTTTTGGATTGCAGGTACAGGTGAGGTCAATCAGACACAGGTGAGGTCTTTCACGGTCCTTCCTGATAAGACTAGAGCAATTTGTTTTCTGTTCCTATTGCTCCTGAGCACGGTGAGATTATGCACCCCCTTCATCTGCATTTTGTTGCACATTAGAATTAGAATATGAATTGTGAGAGGGCAAGGGCCATGCCTTCTTTGCTTCTGTATTTCTCAAACTGACATTAAGTAACTCTCAGGACTTTATTGCAGAGGGAACTATTAGAGACTGATTAAGATCCTGAATACTCTTCCTCCTCTGACAAGGGGAGGGTCCTGGGTGAAAGAGTGTAAAAGTACTACAAACCCTCAGGTCCCTCCTTCCACACAAACCCTCACATCTCCTTCCATAATCAGAATGATCCTCTCTGATTATTCAGTTCTTTTTCTAATTAGCACTATTCTTAAGTTTGTCATTCCAAACAAGCTTGTCTCTCCCTCATCTGGAAAGAATATTTACACTTTCCTGCCCTTTGTATAAGATCTGATAATAATTTCAGAGTCTACAAAAATGAATTTTTACAGAGGGGATAAGGCTTAATAAATCCTTCAAGTGACTAGGCAAAGACTCAAATATAGTTGTGTGCTTATGAATATGTGGTACTGTGTGTGTGTGTGTGTGTGTGTGTGTGTGTGTGTGTGTATACACTTCTGAGTTCACTCATGTAGGTTTATGTGGAGGCCAGATGTTAACATAAAGGTGTCTTCCTCATCATTTTATTTTTTGAGACAGGGTCTTTCTCTTATCTTGAAGCTTCCCATGACAGCTAGATGGGCTTGGTGCTAGGCTCCTCCTGCCTCTGCCTTCCAAGGCTAGGTTGCAGGTGTGCTCTTCTGCTTTTTTATGTAGGCTCTGGGGATCTGAACTTAGATTCTCATGCTTATGCAGCAAGTAATTTTCAAACACAGAGTCCACTCCCCAACTCCTCAAAGTCTGTTTTCTAAGAGGTATTGACTATGAGTTTCCTGTCACTGCAAGGTGATATTCAGCAACACATAGTAGGCTCCAAAGTTAGTTTTCATTTGTGTAATCCCTTTACTTTTTGTTTGTTTGTGACAGATTTTTGTTTCTGTGTAATCCTGACTGTCCTAGAGCTTACTTGCTCTGTAGACTAGGGTAGCCTCCAACTTAGAGATTCACCCGCCTTTGCCTCCACAATGCTAGGGTAATAGGTGTGTACCACCACTCCTGTTTTGTTCCTTTACATTTTACTGCATAACTACAATGCCCCAAGTCTTAGCAGAAATGTTGTAAAGTCTACAAAGGTTCTGTAATCTTGTTTCACAGGAAGGACTCAGAATGACTGGGACCTTAAAACCATCTAACTACACATGACTATTACTCTGACCTATTTCTGGTTGGTTTTATGACTGTTACTCTTTATGTTTTTTATGATATAATATTTCATTTCATTTTATTGTTATTTATTCACTTTACATCCCGCTCACTGGCCCCCCTTCCTGGTCACCCCTTACCCTGGCACAGCAAGTCTCTGTGGGGCTATGGAGACAGAAGCACTTAAAAAAATCTTTTCCCCCTTTAGTAAAGAATTTTATTATATTACTCAATCTTTTTTTCACTTTATATCCCACTCACTGCCCCCTCTCAGTCACCACCTCTCACAATCATCCCCCCATCCTCCTCCCCTTCTTTTCTGAGAGGGTAGGGGCCCCGGATATCTTCCCACTCTGGGATTTCAAGTTTCTATGGGGTTAGGCACATCCTTTCCCACTGAGGTAAGTCAAGACAGCCTCACTAGAAGAACATACCCTGAGAACAGGCAACAGCTTTTGGGATAGTTCTCCATCTGGTTCAGGAACCACATAAAGTCCACTTGTGCTATGTGTGTGGAGGCATAGGACCAAATGTGGTACATCTACACAGTAGAATACTATTCAGCTATTAAAGACAAAGGCATCATGAATTCAGCAGGCAAATGGATGGAACTTGAGAATATCACCCTGAGTGAGTCCCCAAAGAACATGCAAGGTATGTACTCATTTATAAGTGGATATTAGCCATAAAATACAGGATACCCATGATACACACTATAGACCCAAAGAAGTCAAACATGGAGAAAGGCACAAGTGATGGTGCTTGAATTTCACTTAGAAGGGGGAATAAAATAGTCCTAAGAGGCAGATGGAGGGAGGAAACTGGGCGGGAGGAGCATGGAGAAGGAGAATAGAGGTGTTCAGGATCAGGTGTGGGGCAGGACAAGAGAGATGACCAGATGGCCATGAGAATGAATGAAAATCTGCAAGTGATGGTGGTGGGGAGGTAAGGGGCATTTCAAGGACCTTACAGAGACTTGAGATAAATGAGATGCCTAAGAATCAGTGGGGATGACCTTAGCTGTGACTCACACTATGTTCTCTCTGTTTTAACAATGTCATTTAGCTATGGTGAGTTTTATTGACTCTATTTATTATCTGATTGCATCTCAATTAGCTGCCATCTCCCACTCTTCTGTTTGGGCAGAAAATATGAATATTTCATAAAAAATTTCTCTTCAACTTGTAAACTTTTCTCTAGGCACCCAAGAGTGAATACTAAGGATGTGTCAGCCCTGTTTCTTCATCTAGTGAACAGTCATTTTACTTCAGCATACAGTTTTGCACTTTAAGAAATGTAAAAATCTACTTCTGCTGTCAGTGAGTTCAGTCTATAATGGGAAGAAAATAATAATAACACAAAATGTCACTTTAAGAATACACCAAAGAGTACAATCAACCTAGTGTAGAGTCAAATTTGGAAGCCTTCTCACTTGCTTGACATAAAGAAGGAAGGAATATATAAAGGAAAAGACACTAAGTTGGATCATCAAGGGCAGAGAACTTCCCAAGAGCAAACACATGAGCAGAAGGAAAAGATGAGGAAAGGCACACATCAGTGAGAGGATAGAGCTTCCAGCAGGAATGATAATCAAATACAGCTTTCTGGATCGCCATATGAATTATAACATTTACTGATCAACGAGAATTCTAATGTGAGCAACGGATTGCAAAAGGCTTTCAATGCCAAGTTCAAGTGATTAAATGCTAACATTCTTTGAGACTGTTTTCCATTGCTATAATTTTATTTGATAGGAGATCCTCAGAGTGTTTGAAAGAGAATATTTCTATAAGAGATAAAAGTTAATACATTGCACAAGACTCTACAGGGATCAGAGAACAATCAGGAGACTTATGCAATGGTTAAAGGTGAGAGGCAATATGGCTTGAAGAATGTAGGAGGTGGTGAGAATGGAGAGGAAAGGTCAGGACAGTTCCAAGCTTTTGCATCCCAAACACAGATATTATGCTATAATCCTTTTCTTCAGATGTCAAGAAATAATATTTCCTGCAGAAGCTGAAATGGATAGAAATACAGATGTGAATCATGCACTTTCTCAGATCCAGCTTCTGTCAAGGCATTTTTCTTTTAAAAAAAATATGGAGCAAGTCTTATCGACAGCTGTCTTTGTCCCTTGAGATGGGAAGAAAATATACACGGAAAAGAATAGTCTTTTGACCATTTTTAATGAGCATTTTAAGAATGAGCAAAGTTGTACATTAGTGAGAAGACAGAACTTCTAGCAGGAATGAGAAGCAAATATCTTCTGGATCACAGTGTGAATTGTAACATTTAGTGATAAAATGAGAATTATAATGTGAGCAATGGATTGCAAAGGGTTTTAAATGCCAAGTTCACGTGATTAAATCCTAAAATTTTTAGAGTTGTTTTTCCATTTTAACTTTAGTTGACCATTTTTAATGAGCTAATTCTTAAAAGAACTATTAATACATGAAAGAGAGTCACAGGATATGGTAGCATCTCATACAGTCCTTACAGTGTTCTGTTTGCATCCAACCATGGCTCTGAGGAAGCCATTTGCTCTCCCAAACCTTACTATCAAATGGTGCAATGGAGGTTCAGTGGCTTCCAACATTACCCGATGTCAGAATTTTGGCATATGTTGATTGTTAGGGGAGTCTACAATGCAAACCAGTACATAGGAAATGCAATGATGTGGCCTCTGTGTTCTTTTCAGAGTATTATGGGACATCATCAGACATTCAGAGAACATTGTGAGCTGTAAGATCATATCAGATGCTCCTTTAAAGTCTTTATAATTATTGTGAGTCTTCAAACAGAAGTCATACACTGTTATGACTTTACACTTCTGGCAGTAAAATGGAGAAGTGTCATTCCTTATGAGCTTGACCTTCAAATGAATCAAGCAACTCAGTTTTGTTCTTGTTTTGAGCCTCTCTTCCGTGTTTCACTCTTTTAAACATCCCCCTTTCCCCAATTCTACTATCTTTCCATCATCAACATCTTCAAACAAAAACACATCTCAAGAGTCCTCTCTTCAGAAAAGACTTGCTTAGAGGCTTCTCCTTTGTAATTTTCTCTTCCGAGGACCTGGAAGGGACTCCAGCAATATGCTCATATCATTAAGTGCTTTTATCAATTTTGAAAGACACTTCCGTTATAACCCATGGTGATTACTTTCTCTTCTTTCTCTCACTTCCTACTTTGTGGTGTTTCTCTTGTATTGTGTAACCTCTGAAAGCCTTGTGTCTCCCATTCTTCATCCACAAAAATGAGGAATCTCATCTATCTCTCAGTGTTGTGAGACGCATGCTTTCATGATGTATCAAGCATAGTAAATGTTTACTATTTTCTTTTTTACCAGCTCTAGAAATCAAAACAATAGATTATTAGATTAGATTCACATATGGTTGGACTATTGGAGATTGTAAGTAACATAACTAGCACAAAGATCATGAAAACAAGAACTCATCTTCCTCTGAAATTGATGCAATAAGGCCGTGGGGGAAATTAGGGGGTTGTCCACATTTCCCATGTGTGAAGGATTCAAGGTAGAATTGAGTTCTAGGTCTCCTGTAGAAGATGTGTCTGTGACATACACTGTTGCTTGTCAATGCTTCACAGGGAAGAAGGTTCCTTAGAGAGCCTGGTCCGTTATTTTCTACCACCCCTTTCATTAGGATTCATTTATTGTGAACATGATGGAGTTCATTAGGACTTTCTCATATAAGTATTTCATATTACTCAGTTTTCTGCTCCTCACTCACTCTTCTTGTGCTCCCTTATGAGCCCTGAATGTTTTTTCCCTATATGTTCACATCTCTTTAAAAATATGTCAGATTCTACATATGAGTGACAATATATATTAGTTTTTCTTTTTCCTTTTGCTTTTACTTAACAACATGATCTTTAATTGTACCCATTTTCCTAAAATCATTTTTGATACCTAAATAGCGAAGCATATTTTCTTTGTCCATTCATCAGTTAATGTACACCTGGATTGACTATATGATACTGATTGTGGAGAGTGCTACACCAAATAAGGATATGTAGGCATCTCTGTGATATGCTGTTCAATCTCATCTTCCTCCTCCTCCTCCTCCTTCTTTTTTCTTTTTACTGACTTTTTCAAAACCCTACATATAAACATCTATTCCTTAAGCTAGTTCACAGAATACTGAGAATTTACTAAAACAGCCTTCCAAGAATCCTATAACATGAAAACCAAAATGATGTTGAAATGCTTAGGTATGTATTTGAGAATTCTGATGAATTTTATTTTGAGGTTACTGTATGACTTTGGGGTACCACCAGAGTATATAAGCAGATGTGAATTTATATCCTAGTTCTTGGAAGCTAATTCTATATGCCATTACTATACACTAAACTCCAGAAGCTAGAATAAAGCAGTTATAAGACATAAAACCAAAGTATTGTTTGTATGCATGAGGGAAGGTTTTCATGATTTTAAAGGATTCCAGCTTCTGTTACTGTTATATATGCGTATATCCCCTAGGAAAGAAGGGTTGATATATTTGTTCTTCCTAAATACAAAGAGCTCAAACCAATATTCCAGATGGTCAAACTAAAGAAAGCAGCTTAAAACCCACAAAGGCCATGAGGAGAGTCAAAGCTGAGAAAATGTTGCAACTCTAGTCCTAGACAAAAGACTGATTTCCTTAAACATGAAGACAGCTGCCTGAAGATACTAGAGATACTACTCTAGAGATACTACTAGAGTAGTATCTAGAGATACTACTAGATACCACCTAGAGATACTACTCTTCAATTATCAATGAGGATGCCCATTGTATTAGCAAAGACCTGGAAACAACTTCCATTTTCCTCCATAGAAGGTTGAATACATGAACTTTGGTTTACTACTATGGAGGTGTGGCCAATGGCAGAATGAATTGCCATGGTATCCCATGGAAAGATCTCCAGTACATATTTGTCAATGAAGCAAGAAAAATTTTACATTGCTTGTTAGATTTAGATATGGAAGTGGTCAAGAATTATAAAATTCTGTTTCCCTGTAATAAATACTTGAGAAATATGTAGGGTACCATGTAAAACATTTAATCAATCAATCAATCAATCAGTGTGTGTGTGTGTGTGTGTGTGTGTGTGTGTGTGTGTGTGTGTGTGTGTTTGTGTGTGTGTTTGCATTTGCTTACAGGCATGTAGAGGTCACAGAACATGTTTTCTTCTCCCATGTTTACATGGGTTCTAGGCTACAACTCAGGTCACCAGGACTGTGTGGTAAGCACCTTTATCTACTGAGCCACCTTTCCAGCCCCGTGAGTCAACCCCAGAGACTGGAAGTTAACAGTGGAGTGGACTGAGTGAGGAAGTGGGAAGCTAGTCAGTAAATAACTTTTACTGTTCTGATTTAATAGTAACTAGTCAAAAAAGTCAAGATAAGGTTAAATAAGTCCCCATCAATGCCATATTCATATTTCAAAGTAACTTTAAGAAAGTTGTTTCAACTTGATGAGCTTCAAGTTTCCCGTCTACAAAATTGGAGAAATGACATCCAAAAAGACCTCCAGCCTCCATAGAGATTGTCAGCAGTTTGTATTTAATTTGACCTCTGATGTTCTCCTAGATTCATTGCATCTCCACTTTGACCTCTTCAAGCACAGTCAGTCAAGGACCATGCGTTCCCCAAGGTGCAGGCTCAGAGTTAAAAGAGCCCTACAGCTGCACGGCCTTGGCATTGGATAATTGCCCCTGATCATTTGCATACCTGATCAGATAGAAGAGTCTAATCATCTTCTCCTTGGCAAAGCCTCTGGAGAGAAAGTTTCAGAGCTGTTTTCTTCTCGTTTCCTAAGAAGAGTAATAATTTTGAACTCAATTTCACCTTGGAGGAAACCAGCAATGCTAATTTGTGTATACCCATTTAACTTTTATGCAAATGAATTTTAAACTCTGATTTTTCTGGTTTTACAGATGAACACTTAGATTGGCACAAGGGAGGTTGATATTTCTTATGTACACTGAGGTGTACATAAAAAAAAGTCTCTCAATTTACATATCGCTTCTCTGAACTCATTGGAATCTTGATCCTCAAGCTTAATTTACAAAGTATACTGTCATCTTATAATAAGATAAAATTATATATTCACCCGTGTGTAATTCCAGCAAAATGAGGTGCAGAGATGAGCTATTTTCCAATCATTTTCTTCCCTCTATGTCAGTAGCTTTCTGGCTAATTTCAGGTCTATCAATAACAAACATTAGGTGTTCACTTTCTGGTTCATTACTTCCATTTCTCACTAAATATATATACAGATTAAACTGATGAGGCAAACAAGCCGGAAAATTCATGGAGAATATTGCAAACATCCTGCAAGGGAATCTTTTAACATTTTCCCCTTACACACAGAAGTATGAGTGAGATCTCTCAGATGAGAGTCTGGGGAGAAACACGTTTTCTGAGCACTCATGGGAGCTCCTAACTCTACCTAAGAGCATCCATTTCTTCCTTGCTTATAGCCCCTACCTCCTCAGTGGGCAAAGCAATGTCTCTGTATGAGGGAGGCTTTGCCAAGGATCAGGGATTTCTAAATGGTGCAGCGGCTCATTTCAAGATAAGACATCAGAGACTAACCTTGTAATTTTCCTCAATGAAGACATTCTTTCCCAGTATGAAGTAAATGAGTTTCCGAAGTTTGGGATGGATGCGTAGCTCAGTGCTTAAGTCATCACACAACATACATGAGAGCCTTCGTTTCCATACTTCTAAACTGTAAGAAATGAATGAGGACTTTCATATTCATTTCCTTACATAATCCAAATGCAAGTATTTCTTCTTGTCATTATCCCTGTTATATAATGGCTATTATCCTTGCTTTACTGAGAAAGAAACAGGTTTACAGAGGTTAGGGAGTAGCTCAGAGCTCCAAAGCAGGTAGCTGTTAATGGCTCTGAGGTTTGGTGGCAGCTCTTCGATCTTGAAACTGATTGTTCTTTCAGTGCTTTACGTGCTTTCATTTATTTCATGGTTGAAAGAAAAACTGCAGGCACACATGGGTGAGTGAGGAAAGGCATGAAGGCCAGGGCCTCACGGTGAGCAAAGCTATCCTGGCAAAGTGGGCCTGGATGGATGAGCCGTGAGCTTCCTGATAAATAGACTATGAATGTTAGATGATAAATTCCACATGAAGCAAAGGGACAGATCTGTCCATAGTTTACTCCGATGTACAAGTAGTCTGTATTTTAACCTTTTTGATGTTTACAATTTTATTCATTATGATCCTACATGCTACTGAATAGCAAGGGCCACTAGGGTCTGTTAAATGCATGAACTGGTGTTCTTTTCCAGGCCCGAGCTTCAGGAATTTCTTTGTTCTATAGATAGGTGTTTCCACAGACACACTAAGAAGGAACGATGAAAGGTTTTTCTGTTTGTTTGTTTTGTTTTGCTTTGTTTTTTTGAGAATGGAATGGGAGCAGTCTCTTGGATTCCTATGAATCTTCTGGTTTCACTGGTTTCTGTGATGACTACATTGTCTACCTTATTGTTTTTTCACACTTCTGGATTTCCTAGATAATGATTTGATCTTAAGAAGGTAGGATGCTGAGCATACCGTGTGTTGTGAGGGTTCTTTTTCTATGCAGTAGTAGGTGATATAGGAAGAAGCACACAGAATATAGATGTATTCTGGAGATGTATGAATTCTATCCACAGCATCAGTGTTAATGCAGACTAAATTGCAGTCTAGTGGTCTAGTCAAGAGAGTGGACTCCTTCACCAGCTGCCGTGCCTGATACCTACCCACTTTCTCCAAAGCAATTTGCATTGAGAATACAAAGTTGAGGTGAAAAGAATTGGTGTAATGGATTGGCCAGGAGTTCCCCTTCATTAATATCCAAAGAAGAATCAAGGAGAACACTTCACCACTGAGCTTTCTGTGGTGTGCTCTTCACATGTAAAATGACCTCATTGTGTCAGACAAATTATAAGGATGCTTGCTTTTGGAGTAAGGCTACATTTTTTTTTAAAAAAGAAACTTTTAAATTTTATTTGTTTATTTATTTATTTATTTACTTATTTTTGCGGTGCTGGAATGGAATCTAGAGCCCTACACATGCTAGGTCAGTATTGTACCTTGGACTCCTCTCCTCCTTGCAGCTCCCTGCTTGCCCCCAGGGACGCGGAAGTCCCGCCTGTGCCTTTCTCCCAGCAATTGGCCCATGGCTTTCTTTACTGACAGATCAGGAACCAGTTGGGAAACAGGACCTTTAGCATTAGAACTACCTGCAGTGGAGTGTATCTACAATCCCATCCCTGGGGAGGCGGAGACAGGAGGGCCTTGGCTGGAAGGTGGAGCTTGAACACGTAGTGAAACCTTGCTTCAAAACATCGAAAGCAAAATATAATGCCTTCATCTTTATCCATGGTAACTTTTGCTATCAGTTAGTTATGAATTAGGATGGGCTTCCCCTCCAAATTATTATTCTCAAAAGTGTCTTGACATACCTCAAGGAAATTTATTGCAAACTCATAAGTAGAGTAAATACATTATAAGAATATAGTTGAACAAATGAGTCTTTATTGAGTACTAATCGTCTGCTGCTATCCCAGGAACTTGGGCAAAAGCAATAGGTTAATGAAGGGAATTAGGAGCTGAAAATAACATGATATGGATCTCAAAAAAATGTAAATAGTTAGTGAGATAAATATTTAATAACTGTTGATATAAAATAAAACAAAGCAAGGAAGGAAAATAGATCCTAAATGTGATATGCCATTTCAGAGTGATCATGAAACATCCTCAAAGAAACTATCATCTGAACAAAAGCTTGAAAGTGTTGAAGAGAGTAGCCATGTGGATAGTGGGGAAAAGAAATTGGTATTTATTAGTATTTTGAAGCAAATATGAGACAATAAATACTACTTTTTTTAATGAAAAATGTTTCACATGTAATATATTCTGATTATGAATTCTCCTCCAACTCCTTCCAGATCCTTCCCAGCTCTTTACCCACCCTATTCTATTCTATTCTATTCTATTCTATTCTATTCTATTCTATTCTATTCTATTCTATTCTATTCTATTCTTTCTTTCTTTCTTTATTCTTCTTTCTTTCCTTCCTTCCTTTCTTCCTTTCTTTCTTTTTCTTTTCTCTTTTTAGCAAAGAAGTAAAACAGAAAACAAAATAAACCAACCAATCAATAATAATGTTAATAATGATAATAATAATAGAAAACACAAGAAACATATACAACCTAATAAAACACAAAATCAGAAACCATAATGTGCAATCAAAAGACCAGTATGATTAAGAAAAAAGCCCAAACAAAGCAATATGAAACAAAAAGTCTACAAAATAATCATTAGTTCATTGATTATTGATTCATTGGCTATTAATTGCTGAGCATAGGCCCTGGCCTTAAATGTGGTTAATAATACTCAGTGAGACTTCATTGGAGAAAACTAATATTTTTGCAAGTGGTTATCAATTGGAGATCACTTCATGAACTTGAAACCAGCCATCATCTAGAGATGAACTCTGGAATGTTAATCTCTGAATGATGACTAGTTTCAAGATCATATGTAGGATGTCATACCCACAAAATTAACAATAATGTTTTTAAATCATATATTTTTATACCAATGTTACTTATTGTTTTGTTTTCTCATACATGTTTGACTAATGCTAATACAATTTCAAGCTTTTCTTCTAATTCTTTTTTGAGACAAGGTTTCTCTGTGTAGCCCTGGCTGTCCTGGAATTCACTCTGTAGATCAGTTTGGTCTTGAACTGTACCTCCTGTGTACGAGGATTAAAGGCTACCACCACCGCTGCTCTGCTAATACCATCTTCTTGTTTCAGTTTTTATTTGTTTATTTTACAATTTTATGAATATATGCATTACATACTGGCCACCCTCACCTGCTACCTTCCCTTCACCATTCCTGGCCACTCTCTACCCTTGCACAAATCTTTCTCACATTTTTATCTATTGGTTTTGTTTTGTGTCCCACTGTGATTAAACAGGGCCATATGTGTGATCACAGATTTGGAGCTGTCTGTTGGAGCCTGGTGAGATCATAATTTTCCCTTCCCTGAAAATATGTCAATAACCAACAGTTCAGTGTTAAAGAGTAAGAGTCACATGAACCTCTCCCCCATCCTTGACTGAGTAGACTAGGGCTCAGAGCAGGTAAGTACAACTTTTGTGAGTTAGTTATGACAATGGCTATATGGAGTCTAGAGAATGACATTTTACAGACACCTCCCTATCTTCTGGAATTTACATAATTTCTGCCCCATCTTCTGAGACGTTGTTCCCCAAGCTTTGGGAGTGGTGGCGATGATGGTATTAATGGCTTGTTTAGGGCTGATTCCTCATCACTTTTCTATAACTTGAGCAGCAATGAATCTTTGCATTCACCATTGTTATTCTAAGGAGGCTTCTCAGATTAAAGCTAAGAGCTGCTTTTGTCAGTGACATAAGTACTGGCATTTAGAAGGGAGTTTACTGCTATGTCACAGTGTTAAGCATCTGAAGTACACTTCCTGCACGGGACTACCTTTTCTTTTTCTTTTTTTTTTTTTATTAACTTGAGAATTTCTTATTTACATTTCAATTGTTATTCCCTTTCCCGGTTTCCAGGCAAACATCCCCCTAACCCCTCCCCCTCCCCTTCTATATGGGTGTTCCCCTCCCCATCCTCCCCCCATTATCGCCCTCCCCCCAACAATCACATTCACTCGGGGTTCAGTCTTGGCTTGGGACCAAGGGCTTCCCTTCCACTGGTGCTCTAACTAGGCCATTCATTGCTTACCCTATGAGGTTGGAGCCCTGGGTCAGTCCATGTATAGTCTTTGGGTAATGGCTTAGTCCTGGAAGCTCTGGCTGGTTGGCTTTGTTGTTCATATGGGGTCTTGACCCCTTCAAGCTCTTTCAGTTCTTTCTCTGATTCCTTCAACAGGGGTCCCGTTCTCAGTTCAGTGGTTTGCTGCTGGCATTCGCCTCTGTATTTGCTGTATTCTTGCTGTGTCTCTCAGGAGAGATCTACATCCGGTTCCTGTCGGCCTGTACTTCTTTGCTTCATCCATCTTGTCTAATTGGGTGGCTGTACATGTATGGGCCACATGTGGGACAGGTTCTGAATGGGTGTTCCTTCTGCCTCTGTTCTAAACTTTGCCTCCCTATTCCCTGCCAAGGGTATTCTTGTTCACCTTCTAAAGAAGGAGTGAAGCATTCACATTTTGGTCACCCTTCTTGAGTTTCATGTGTTCTGTGCATCTAGGGCAATTCAAGCATTTGGGCTAATAGCCACTTATCAATGAGTGCATACCATGTGTGTTCTTCTGTGATTGGGTTACCGCACTCAGGATGACATTTTCCAGTTCCATCCATTTGCCTATGAATTTCATAAAGTCATTGTTTTTGATAGCTGAGTAATATTCCATTGTGTAGATGTACCACATTTTCTGTATCCATTCCTCTGTTGAAGGGCATCTGGGTTCTTTCCAGCTTCTGGCTATTATAAATAAGGCTGCTATGAACATAGTGGAGCACGTGTCTTTTTTATATGTTGGGCATCTTTTGGGTATATGCAAAAGAGAGGTATAGCTGGATCCTCAGGCAGTTCAATGTCCAATTTTCTGAGGAACCTCCAGACTGATTTCAGAATGGTTGTACCAGTCTGCAATCCCACCAACAATGGAGGAGTGTTCCTCTTTCTCCACATCCTCGCCAGAATTTGCTGTCACCTAAGTTTTTGATCTTAGCCATTCCCACTGGTGTGAGGTGAAATCTCAGGGTTGTTTTGATTTGCCTTTCCCTTATGACTAAAGATGTTGAACATTTCTTTAGATGTTTCTCAGCCATTCGGCATTCCTCAGCTATGAATTCTTTGTTTAGCTCTGAACCCCATTTTTTAATAGGGTTATTTGTCTCCCTGCGGTCTAACTTTTTGAGTTCTTTGTATATTTTGGATATAAGGTCTCTATCTGTTGTAGGATTGGTAAAGATCTTTTCCCAATCTGTTGATTGCTGTTTTGTCCTAACCACAGTGTCCTTTGCCTTACAGAAGCTTTGCAGCTTTATGAGATCCCATTTGTCGATTCATGATCTTAGAGCATAAGCCATTGGTGTTTTGTTCAGGAAATTTTTTCCAGTGCCCATGTGTTCCAGATGTTTCCCTAGTTTTTCTTCTATTAGTTTGAGTGTGTCTGGTTTGATGTGGAGGTCCTTGATCCACTTGGACTTAAGCTTTGTACAGGGTGATAAGCATGGATCAATCTGCATTCTTCTACATGTTGACCTCCAGTTGAACCAGCACCATTTGCTGAAAATGCTATCTTTTTTCCATTGGATGGTTTTGGATCCTTGTCAAAAATCAAGTGACCATAGGTGTGTGGGTTCATTTCTGGGTCTTCAATTCTGTTCCATTGGTCTATCTGTCTGTCTCTGTACCAATACCATGCAGTTTTTATCACTATTGCTCTGTAATACTGCTTGAGTTCTGGGATAGTGATTCCCCTGAAGTCCTTTTTATTGTTGAGGATAGTTTTAGCTATCCTGGGTTTTTTGTTATTCCAGATGAATTTGCAAATTGTTCTGTCTAACTCTTTGAAGAATTGGATTGGTATTTTGATGGGGATTGCATTGAATCTGTAGATTGCTTTTGGTAAAATGGCCATTTTTACTATATCAATCCTGCCAATCCATGAGCATGGGAGATCTTTCCATCTTCTGAGGTCTTCTTCAATTTCTTTCTTCAGAGGCTTGAAGTTCTTATCGTAGAGATCTTTTACTTGCTTGGTTAAAGTCACGCCGAGGTACTTTATATTATTTGGGACTATTATGAAGGGTGTCGTTTCCCTAATTTCTTTCTCGGCCTGTTTCTCTTTTGTGTAGAGGAAGGCTACTGATTTATTTGAGTTAATTTTATACCCAGCCACTTTGCTGAAGTTGTTTATCAGCTTTAGTAGTTCTCTGGTGGAACTTTTGGGATCACTTAAATATACTATCATATCATCTGCAAATAGTGATATTTTGACTTCTTCTTTTCCGATCTGTATCCCCTTGATCTCCTTTTGTTGTCTGATTGCTCTGGCTAGAACTTCAAGAACTATATTGAATAAGTAGGGAGAGAGTGGGCAGCCTTGTCTAGTCCCTGATTTTAGTGGGATTGCTTCAAGTTTTTCTCCATTTAGTTTAATGTTAGCGACTGGTTTGCTATATATGGCTTTTACTATGTTTAGGTATGGGCCTTGAATTCCTATTCTTTCCAGGACTTTTATCATGAAGGGGTGTTGAATTTTGTCAAATGCTTTCTCAGCATCTAATGAAATGATCATGTGGTTTTGTTCTTTCAGTTTGTTTATATAGTGGATCACGTTGATGGTTTTCCTTATATTAAACCATCCCTGCATGTCTGGGATGAAGCCTTCTTGATCACGGTGGATGATTATTTTGATGTGTTCTTGGATTCTGTTTGCCAGAATTTTATTGAGTATTTTTGCGTCGATATTCATAAGGGAAATTGGTCTGAAGTTCTCTTTCTTTGTTGGGTCTTTGTGTGGTTTAGGTATAAGAGTAATTGTGGCCTCATAGAAGGAATTCGGTAGTGCTCCATCTGTTTCAATTTTGTGGAATAGTTTGGATAATATTGGTACGAGGTCTATGAAGGTCTGATAGAATTCTGCACTAAACCCTGTCTGGACCTGGATCTTTTGGTTGGGAGACCTTTAATGACTGCTTCTATTTCCTTAGGAGTTATGGGGTTGTTTAAATGGTTTATCTGTTCCTCATTTAACTTCGGTACCTGGTATCTGTCTAGGAAATTGTCCATTTCCTGCAGATTTTCAAGTTTTGTTGAATATAGGCTTTTGTAGTAGGATCGGTTGATTTTTTGAATTTCCTCTGATTATGTAGTTATGTCTCCCTTTTCATTTCTGATTTTGTTATTTTGGACACACTCTCTGTGTCCTCTCGTTAGTCTGGCTAAGGGTTTATCTATCTTGTTGATTTTCTCAAAGAACCAGCTTTTGTTTCTGTTGATTCTTTGTATAGTCCTTTTTGTTTCTACTTGATTGATTTCAGCTCTGAGTTTGATTATTTCCTGCCTTCTACTCCTCCTGGGTGTATTTGCTTCTTTTTGTTCTAGAGCTTTTAGGTTTGCTGTCAAGCTGCTGACATATGCTCTCTCCTGTTTCTTTCTGCAGGCACTCAGAGCTATGAGTTTTCCTCTTAGCACAGCTTTCATTGTGTCCCATAAGTTTGGGTATGTTGTACATTCATTTTCATTAAATTCTAAAAAGTCTTTAATTTCTTTCTTTATTTCTTCCTTGACCAGGTTATCGTTGAGTAGAGCATTGTTCAGCTTCCACGTATATGTGGGCATTCTTCCCTTATTGTTATTGAAGACCAGGTTTAGGCCGTGGTGGTCCGATAGCACACATGGGATTATTTCTATCTTTCTGTACCTGTTGAGGCCCGTTTTTTTTTTTTTTAAAGATTTTTTTATTTATTATATATGAGTACAAGTAAATGTATATCCTTTTGCTTTAGGAGAGGGAATGTTCTTATACAGATGGTTTGAGTCCATTTGGATTTCAGGACTTCTCTTAAGAGCAGTCTGTTTAATTTCTGAGCCATCTCCTGTCCATTGATGAGAGTTTTTTGAAATCTCAATTATATTATTTTGAGGAGCAATGTGTGCTTTGAGGAGCTTTAGAAGAATGTTTCCTTTTGCTTTAGGTGATTGAATTTCTATAGATAGTTTGATTGAGAGTTCATCTTGGTGGATTTTTTTCTTTGATGAATCTATGTGTCCTTTTAATTTCTTTTCCATGATCTTTCCGTTGAAAATTGGTTTGAAATTCGACTATTAGAATGGCTAGGTGCCAGCTTGCTTTTTGACCATTTGTGGAAAGGTTTTTTTTTCCAGGTGCCTTTTATTTGGGGGCATAGATGTTGTCTTTGTTCTCTTGGTGGTTTTTCTTGTTTGATGAAGAATGCAGGGTCCTCATTCCTTATCAGTTTTTTGATGTCTTTTTTAGTTGAAAATTGATTTTATTTGATATTAGGAATGGTTTACTTCCTGTTACATTCACATTTGGATGTGAGGCTATGTTTGTGTGCTTTTCTTCTCCTTGTTTTGTTGCCAAGATGTTTAGTTTTTTGCTTTTTCTAGGGTGTAGCTTGCCTCCTTATGTTGGGCTTTACCATTTATTATCCTTTGTAGCACTGGATTTGTAGAAAGATATTGAGTAAATTTGGTTTTATCATGGAATATCTTGGTTTCTCCATCTATGTTAATTGAGAGTTTTGCAGGATACAGTAACCTGGGCTGGCATTTGTGTTCTCTTAGGGTCTGTATGACATCTGTCCAGGATCTTCTGGCTCTCATAGTCTCTGGCAAGAAGTCTGGTGTGATTCTGATAGGTCTGCCTTTATATGTTACTTGACTTTTTCCCTTACTGCTTTTAATATTTTTTCTTTATTTTGTGCATTTGGTGGTTTGACTATTATGTGACGGGAGGAGTTTCTTTTCTGGTCCAATCTATTTGGAGTTCTGTAGGCTTCTTGTATGCTTATGGGCATCTCTTTCTTTGGGTTAGGGAAGTTTTCTTCTATGATTTTGTTGAAGATATTTACTGCTCCTTTGAGCTGGGGGTCTTCACTCTCTTCTATAGCTATTATCCTTAGGTTTGATCTTCTCATTGAGTCCTGGATTTCCTGTATGTTTTGGATCAGTAGCTTTTTCTGCTTTACATTATGTTTGATTGTTGAGTCGATGATTTCTATGGAATCTTCTGCTCCTGAGATTCTCTCTTCTATCTCTTGTATTCTGTTGGTGAAGCTTGTATCTCCAGCTCCTTGTCTCTTCTTTTGGTTTTTTATATCCAGGGTTGTTTTCATGTGTTCTTTCTTGATTGCTTCTATTTCCATTTTTAATTCCTTCAATTGTTTGTGTTTTCCTGGAATTCTTTCAGGGATTTTTGTGATTCCTCTCTATAGGCTTCTACTTGTTTATTTATGTTTTCCTGGAATTCTTTCAGGGATTTTTGTGATTCCTCTCTATAGGCTTCTACTTGTTTATTTATGTTTTCCTGCGTTTCTCTAAGAGAGTTCTTCATGTCTTTCTTGAAGTCCTCCAGCATCATGATCAAATATGATTTTAAATCTAGATCTTGGTTTTCTGCTGTGTTTGGATATTCCATGTTTGTTTTGATGGGAGAATTGGGCTCCGATGGTGCCATGAAGTCTTGGTTTCTGTTGCTTGGGTTCCTGCGCTTCCCTCTCGCCATCAGATTATCTCTGGTGTTACTTTGTTCTGCTATTTCTGATAGTGGCTAGACTGTCCTATAAGCCTGTGTGTCAGGAGTGTTGTAGACCTGTTTTCCTGTTTTCTTTCAGCCAGTTATGGGAACAGAGTGTTCTGCTTTCGGGCGTGTAGTTTTTCCTGTCTACAGGTCTTCAGCTGTTCCTGTGGGCCTGAAGAGTTCCTGTGTGTTCCTGAGTCAGAAATGTGGGCCGAGTGTAGTCTCTTCTGGCTTCCCAGGCTTGTCTGCCTCTCTGAAGGTTTAGCTCTCCCTCCCATGGGATTTGGGTGCAGAGAGCTGTTAATCCAGTCCCTTTAGGTTCCGGAGGTGTCTCGGGCGCAGGGGGTCTGCAGCTCCAGTGCACCTATCTACCGTTTCCCAGAGGCCGAATACAGTTTCCTCTTGGGCCAGGGATGTGGGCAGGGGTGGGCAGTATTGGTGGTCTCTCCCTCTCTGCAGTCTCAGGAGTGCCCACCTGTCCGGGCGGTGAGCTCTCTCTCCCACGGGGTTCGGGAGCAGTGAGCTGTGGGCAGGGCTCAGCGAAGTTTCGGGACTACCTTTTCTGATTGGAGTAGTTAACCAAGCATTTCTGTCCAACCCCCTTCTACGAAATTGGTCTTAAATTCAAACAGAGAGCAATTGGTTACCTCCCCAACAGTGAAGCCACTGCACTTACATGGACAGGTATAACATTGATTTTCATATAGCTTTGTATTCTATTTATTCTGTCAGTCCTTTCCCTCATCCTGTATCATCATCTTCTTAGTCACCCTCCCTACTTGCCTGCCAGTAGCTTCTTGAGCACAACAGTGGCCCTGTCTGATTTCTTATTTTAATCATGTACTGAGAATCTTTGGTTACAGCAAGAGGTAGAGTCAGAAAAATCCAGATAATATACTTGGTGAGTAATAGTATTTTCAGTGAGAGAAGTGTTAATGACATTGGTCAGATTGTTCTCTCTCTCTCTCTCTCTCTCTCTCTCTCTCTCTCTCTCTGTGTGTGTGTGTGTGTGTGTGTGTGTGTGCGCGCGCGCGCGCGTGCGCACGCACCGAGATTAAAAGTAAAGAAAGAAAACTGGTTCAGAATCTCATCTTTTGGTTTGACAACTAGAAAATAATTTCAATTCCTATATGTGCAGCGCATCAGCTTAAGAGAGAAGATGTGGATAAGCTCTTGGACATAATGATTTAGAAAAATTCCAAGATATTTACTTCAGATGCATCCAGGTTTTGCACATTTCACAATCTCATTTATTCCACATCACTGAATAAAATTTCATTGTGTATGTGTACCATGTTTTTATTACCCATTCAACTGCTGACCGACATCTAGGCTGATTTCTGCTTTTATTAATAGAGCAGCACACACGGATATGCAACTTTCTTTGGGCAAGATACAGACTTCTTTGGCTATATAGTCTGGTTTCTCTTCAGATTGTTGAAATCTCTTGCCTTTTGCCAGAGGCTTATTAAATTTAAAGCAACAGTGTTTATTCTCCACTGCTTCTCTGTTATTTTCGGTGTCAGTAACTAACAGACGATCTTTTGCTTCCATTTTGAGAATTTCCCCCTTCGTGTTGGCATCCCAACCCTGTTGTCTTTTGATGTCCTCTCCTGCTCCCTGTCAGCTCTTGCCTTCTATATGATGAACTGCTAAGACATTCTATTCACTATCTGCTCTATCTCCCTGGAGAAGAGTGTGAATCTTGTGCTCTAACTACTTTTCTCATTAGGGCCTGTCTGTTTATACCATTACTAACCATTCTCTTTGGAAAGAATAAAAGAGAATATGGTTCTGCAATGGTGACAGCTAAGTGCCTTGCCTGAGCTTGGGAGTTGAAGAAGGGTGTAAATCTAATCACAGTGGCTTTCTTTCTCTATGATCCTCTCAGTATTGCCATCATATAGTGCTGTAGAGAAGTGTTCAGATCCAGTTTGCTTCTGTAGCACTTACACTTGATTGAAGTATCTAAAATTGCAATTCTAGAATCGCAGCTGGGCATAGCATGGTTGAATGCACTACATTCCACAAGAAAGCCTTAAACTTGAGTTTGGGGTTTTCAAGAGTTAACTAATTAAAACAGGACTTTAATCTCTATTTTTTTTTACAGTCAGATTCTTTGGTGGGAATAAAGTGGAATGCAGTCAACAGATTTTTTGTTTCAGAGTATAGAGATGTATGGCACACTCTCTGGGTTTTCCGGTTAGTCAGAGGGTGAGTTCATGTGCCTTGGTGACTTTTCATTTCCTTCTTGGCTTTCCAGGATGTTCTGGGAGAACCAGGACGTGCAGTCTCTAACGTGTACTCAGCCTGGCAGTGAGGTGGAGAATGCCTTAACTCATCTTGACTTGTAGGAGTCTTCTTTGAGTGTCGTTCCTCAGTTCTGCATCCTCTTGTGGATGACATTTGCCTTGTGTGTTTCAAAGTTATGTTTATATTCAGTTAATAGTTCACTCTTTGATATGGAGTAATTTCAATGCTGTTTAATAAATGTGGAGCGAAGGTTGCTCAATCACCATCTAAGTTACTTGCTTCTGAGCTTCTGAGTACTAGTCTTTTGTGGTTGGAGAATGGCATGTTAAAGTGGCTTTTCAAGTTGGGACTTGATTTGCTAACTTGTTATACAAAATGTGGCTATAGTCCTCCCTAGTTAACCTCATTTCCAGGTGAGTGACTCAGTATGTCAGAGAAACAATAATTTTTAATGGCAGTGAGTTTATCAAGAATCTCCAGGAAAGGAGATTGAAGGGCATCAATCTCCCTTGAAGGGCATCACAGAAACATATCTGTGTTCCAGTAGAGGGTCAGTCATGTGAAGAATTGAGGAAATAAATTATTTCAGAGGAACAATAATTCCATGAGGAAATAAATTATAGTATTGTCCCCAAAGATTCACAGGCTACCTTAGTAGACAAAGGCCATAGTATTCCAGCCTTAACTATGGTAAAGAATCAAAGTAGGCTATTGGTGATGGGGAGGGAGACAATTTTCCTACTAGTGCCTGAGAGTAATAAAAACACGAAAGTGGGAGAGAGGATCCATCAGAACCTGAAGCAGAGACAATAGTGGTCAGTTTGAGTGTGATGTGCCAGTTGTTATCACCCTTAGGTCTAGCCTTGATAGTAAAGGTGAGTATTAATATCAGCTTCAGACAGGAGTAGCCAAGAAGACACCTTCTGATCCCTCCATAGGGCTAAAAGGGCAACAGTGGACTAGGGGGAAGGTAGGAACTAAACATATTTTTCCCATGATTCTTTTTTTTTTCTTTATTAACCTGAGTATTTCTTATTTACATTTCAATTGTTATTCCCTTTCCCGGTTTCCAGGACAACATCCCCCTAACCCGTCCCCCTCCCCTTCTTTATGGGTATTCCCCTCCCCGTCCTCCCCCCATTACCGTCCTCCCCACAACAATTACGTTCACTCGGTGTTCAGTCTTAGCAGGACCAAGGGTTTCCCCTTCCACTGGTGCTCTTACTAGGCTATTCATTGCTACCTATGAGGTTGGAGCCCAGGGTCAGTTCATGTATAGTCTTTGGGTAGTGGCTTAGTCCCTGGAAGCTCTGGTTGGTTGGCATTGTTGTTCATATGGGGTCTCAAGCCCCTTCAAACTCTTCCAGTCCTTTCTCTGATTCCTTCAACGGGGGTCCCTTTCTCAGTTCAGTGGTTTGCTGCTGGCATTCCCCTATGTATTTGCCATATTCTTGCTGTGTCTCTCAGGAGATATCTACATCCGGTTCCTGTCGGCCTGCACTTCTTTGCTTCATCCATCTTGTCTAATTGGTTGGCTGTATATGTATGGGCCACATGTGGGGTAGGCTCTGAATGGGTGTTCCTTCTGCCTCTGTTTTAATCTTTGCCTCCCTATTCCCTGCCAAGGGTATTCTTGTTCCCCTTCTAAAGAAGGAGTGAAGCATTCACATTTTGATCATCCTTCTTGAGTTTCCCATGATTCTTTTAACTGCTTACTCTTAATTGTCCTCTTCCAATTTGGGGAAGGACTGACTGTATGTAAAAATATACAAATACCTGCAGCAAGCTTATTTCTCTCTCTCTTTTTTTCTTTTATTTAAAAAATGTTTTTCATCACATAATATATCTTGATTATGGTTTCCCCTCCCTCTACTTCTCCCCATTCCTCCCAACTCCCTTTTCACCCAGGCTAGTTTCTAATAGGAGACCTTCCTGTCTCTTATTAGAAAACAAGCAGGCTTCTAAGGGATAATAATAAAATAAAATATAATAATATAGAACAAAACTAACGTAGTGGAACAGGGCAAAACAGCACACTGAAGGAAGAAAGCCTGAGAAGAGACTCATGAACAGATATAGATGCCGAGGTGTACTCATTTCACACCCAAGACTCCTATAAAAACACTAAATTGGAAGTCATAATGTATACACAAAGGACCTTTAGGGTAAAAAGAGAGAAAAAATATATAAAATAAAAATAAAAAGTAAAATTTAAAAATCCCGGACATAATATTAGGAAACAAGAAACCTCCAATGAGGCTGATAAGTTGGTCTTCTGTTAGCCATCTGGTGCTAGACGTGCAGTTTGCTCTTAAGGAGTTTGTTTTCCAACTGAGACGGCCTTGGAGCAAACAAAATTTGAATTTTCAAGTGGTTATATATTGGAGATAGCTTCTGGATTAGGGATGGGGCATGTGTCCACTTCTCCTTTCTGCTCTAGAATCACATCTAGTGCAGACCTGTGTGGGCCCTGGGCATCACTACAATAATTTCAATTCTTCCCCCACACTCCATGGACTCTCATTGGCCAAGTTCGAATGAAATGAATTAATTTAGTGGTCTCTGCGCTAGGTCTGAGACAGAACAATCCAGTATCTAACAGTTAATTAGCTCTATTATAAAAATAGTTGTGTTTTGTAACTGGTTTTAGCTTTGTTCTCTTGCTTTATTCTACTATGTTTCATCATGTAGCCTAAGCTTGCAGGTACCTATGTGAGTAGAGGGACACAAAGCATCCCTCTTTGTATGAAGCTGAGGCTTTTCTGAAATGAAGTAGCTTTTGTTTACCAGAAACATCTCCCTTTCTCTCTCTATGCCTTAGGCAGAGAATAGCTTTAGCCTCATAATTTTCCTAAGATATCACATTGCCACTGTCTATAAAGTAGTTTTAAACACTCAAGTCACCTACCTACATCACCATTGTAGCAAATTAGTTTTCAATTCATATATATATATATATATATATATATATATATATATATATGCCTGCTTTGGTGTATGTGCTTGGGAGTTAGTGTCTATTGTGTAAGTATTTACATGGGTTTGTGGGTATGCTGGTACCTATGTGTGCAGGTATGTGTGTGTGTGTACAGGTGTGTGTACAGGTGTGTGCGCACATGTGCATGTATGATGCAGGTGCCCATATGTGAAGGTGTATGTAGAGAGAGACGTGAGTCACAGTTGGATGTCCTGTTCCATCACTTTCTATGGTTTTGGGTTTTTTTGTTTGTTTTGATTTTTGACACTCTCACTGAGCCTAGACCTGGCAAGTACCTCCAGGGATCATCCTGACTCTTTCTTCTCAAACCTGAGAGTGCAGGCTCTTTTTTTTACATAGATATTTGGGCTCTGAATTCAGCTCCTTACTTTCAGCCACTGAACCATTTACCTATCCTACCATTTACAAATCTACTATAATATATCACACCCACTTGTTTGATACATTGTGAAATATGTAGGGACATCTGGACATTTCCCCTTTCCAGAAAAACTCCCACAAGAGCAGTCATTCATTAAACATCATAAAACAAATAAGAAAGCAAACTGATTATAAATATCTCTTGAAATAGACATAGACTAACAGACTGGATATGTAAAAAGGACCCAGCATTTTGCTGTGTACAGGAAACACACCTCAGTGACAAAGACAGACACTACCTCAGAGTAAAGGCTGAAATAATTTTTCAAGCAAATATTCCCAAGAAATAAGATAGAATAGCCATTTTAATATCGAATAAAATTGACTTTCAACCAAAAGTTATCAAAAGATGAGGAAGGACATTTCATACTCATCAAAGAAAAATATACTCAGATGAACTCTCAATTCTGAGCATCTATGTTTCAAATGCTAGGGCACCCAAAATCATAAAAGAAACTTTGCTAAAGCTCAAAGCACACATTGAACCTCACACAATAATAGTGGGAGACTTCAACATCCCATTCTCATCAATGGACAGATCATGGAAACAAAAACTAAACAGAGACACAGTGAATCCAGCAGAAGTTATGAACCAAATGGTTCTAACATATATGCAGAACATTTCACCCTAAAATAAAAGAATATACCTTCTTCTCAGCTCCTCTCCAAAACTGACCATATAATCAGTCACAAAAGAAGCCTCAACATATACAAGAAGATTGAAATAATCCCAGGCAGCCTAACAGATCACCATGGACTAAAGCTGGTATTCAATAACAACAAAAACAACAGGAAGCCCACATACACGTGGAAGCTGAACAACACTCTACTCAGTAATAATTGGGTCAGGGTAGAAATAATGAAGGAAATTAAAGATGTTTTAGAATTTAATGAAAATGAAGGCATAATATTTCCAAACCTATGGGGCACAATGAAAGCAGTGCTAAGAGGAAAACTCATAGTTCTGAGTGTCTCCTTAAAAATATTGGAGAGAGCATACACTAGCAGCTTAACAGCACATCTGAAAGTTCTACAACCAAAAGAAGCAAATACATCAAAGAGGAGTAGATAGCAGGAAGTAATGAAACTCAGGGCTGAAATCAACCAAGTAGAAAGAAAAAGAACTATACAAAGAATCAACGAAACCAGGAGCTGATTCTTTGAGAAAATCAATAGATAGATAAACTCTTAGTCATACTAACAAGAGGGCATAGAGACAGTATACAAATTAACAAAATCAGAAATGAAAAGGGAGACATAACAACAAAAACTGAGGAAATTTAAAAATTTATCAGATCCTACTACAAAAGCCTATACTCAACAAAACTGGAAAATCTGGAGGAAATGGACAATATTCTAGACAGATACCAGGTACCAAAGTTAAATCAGGATCAGATAAACCATCTAAACAGTACCATATCCACTAAAGAAATAGAAACAGTCATTGAAAGTCTCCCAACCAAAAATAGCCAAGAACCAGATGGTTTTAATGAAGAATTCTATCAGACCTTCAAAGACGACCTAATTCCAATACTCTTCAAACTATTGCATGAGATAGAATCAGAAGGAACACTACCTAATTCATTCTCTGAAGCCACAGTTACACTGATATCAAAACCACACAAAGACCCAACAAAGAAAGAGAGCTTCAGACCAATTTTCCTTATGAGTATCGCTACAAAAATGCTCAATAAAATTCTTGAAAACTCAATCCAAGAACACTTTAAAATGATCATTCACCATGATCAAGTAGGCTTCATTCCAGGGATGCAGGGATGGTTCAATATATGGAAATTCATCAATGTAATACACCATATAAACAAACTCAAAAAAAAAAAAACACATGATCATCTTATTAGATGCCAAAAAGCCTTTGAAGAAATTCAACACCCCTTCATGTTAAAAGACTTGAAAAGAACCGGAATTTGAGGCCCATACCTAAACATAGTAAAAGCAATATACAGCAAACCAGTAGCAATTGGAGAGAAACTTGAGGCAATCCTACTAAACTCAGGAACTAGATAAAACTACACTCTTTCCCTATCTATACACTATAGTATTCACAGTTCTAGCCAGAGCAATTAGACAATAAAAAAGTCAAATGAATACAAATTAGAGAGGAAGAAGTCAAAATATCACTATTTGCAGATGATATGATAGTACACTTAAGTGACCCCAAAAATTCCACCAGAGAACTCCTTCAGCTGAAAAACAAGTTCACCAATGTGACTGGATATAAAATCAATGCAAGCAAATCAGTAACATTCTTCTATTCAAAGGATAAACAGGCTGAGAAGGAAATTAGGGATATGACACCTTTCACAATAGTCACAAATAATATACAATACCTTGGTGTGACTCTAACCAAGCAAGTGTAAGATTTGTATGACAAGAACTTCATGTCTCTGAAGAAAGAAATTGAAGAAGACCTCAGAAGATGGAAAGACCTCCCATGCTCATGGATTGGCAGAATTAACATTGTAAAAATGCTGTCTTACCAAAAGCATTCTCCAGATACAATGCAAACTTCATCAAAATTCCAGTTCAATTCTTAATAGAGTTACAAAGAGCAATTCTCCAGTTTATTTGGAACAACAAAAAATCCAGGATAGTGAAAACTATTTTCAACAATAAGAGAACTTCTTGGGGAATCTCCATCCTTGATCTCAAGCTCTACTGCAGAGAAATAGTGATAAAAATAATAAAAACCACATTTTATTGGTACAGAGACAGGCATATAGATCAATGAAATAGAATTGAAGACCAAGAAATGAATCCAAATACTTAGTTACTTGATATTTGACAAAGAAGCTAAAACTATCCAGTGGGAAAAAGACAGCATATTCAACAAATGGTGCTGGTTTAAGATGATGTTGGCATGCAGAGTAATGCAAATTGACCCATTCTTATCTCTTTATACAAAGCTCAAGTCCAAATGGATCAAGGACCTCAACATGAAACCAGATATACTGAATCTAATAGAAGAGAAAGTGAGGAAGAGCCTGGAATGCCTAGGCCTAAGGGAAAATTTCCTGAACACCAATGACTAATGCCCTAAGATAAACAATCAACAAATGGGACCTCATAGGACAATGTCAATAGGACAAAAATGCAACCCACAGTTTAGAAAAAGATCTTTTCCAATCCTACATCTGATAGAGGGCTACTATCGAAAATACACAAAGAATTCAATAAATTAGACTCTAGAGACCCAAATAACCCTATTAAAAATGGGGTACAGAGCTAAATAGAGAATTATCAACTGAGGAATCTCGAATGGCTGAGAAGTACTTAAAGAAATGTTCAACATCCTTAGTTACCAGGATATATAAATCAAAATGACCCTGAGATTCCACCTCACACCAATCAGAATGGGTAAGGTCAAAAATGCAGGTGACAGCAGATGCTGGGGAGAATGTGGAGAAAGAGGAACACTCCTCCACTGTTGCTGGAATTGCAGACTGGTACAACCACTCTGGAAATCAGTCTCAAATAATTGGACATAGTACTGCCTGAGGACCCAGCTATACTACTCCTAGGCATGTACCCCAAAGAAGTTCCAACATATAGCAAGGACACATGCTCCACCATGTTCATAGCATCTTATTTATAATATCCAGAAGTTGGAAAGAACCCAGATGTCTCTCAACAGAGGAATGGATACAGAAAAATGTGGTACATCTACACAATGGAGTACAACTCAGCTGTAAAAACAATGACTTCATGAAATTCATAGGCAAATGGATAGAACTGGAGAATATCATCCTGAGTGAGGTAACCCAATCACAGAAAAACACACATGCAGTCATTGATAAGTGGATATTAGCTCCAAAGCTTGGAATACTAGTGATACAACTCAACTTACAGACCATACGAAGGGCCAGAAGAAGGAAGACCAAAATGTGGTTGCCTCAGTCCCACTTTGAAGGGGAACAAAATAATCAGTGGAGGTAAAGGGTGGGAGGAAGACATGAGAGGGAGGGGGAAAAAGGGGGACCAGATCAGGTATGGGAGGAGATGGGGATGTTATACAGAGGGTCAGGAAATCGAACAGAGGTGTGTAGCAATGGGGGATGGGGAACTGGGGGTAGCCACCAATATGTTCCAGAAGCTAGGAAAACAAGAGGCTCCCAGGACCCAAAGGGGATGAGATTAGCTGAAATGCCCAACAAAGGGGAGAGGGAACCTGTAGAGACCATATCCAGAGGTTAGGCATAGACCCCAGTTGAGGGATGGTGGCACCTACCCTTCTCAAATTTTAACCCAGAATTGTTAATTGTTCCTGTCTAAAGGAAATACAGGGACAAAGAATAGAGCAGAGACTGAAGCAAAGGCCATCCAGAGACTGGCCCACCCATCCCATATGCAGCCACCAACCCCAGACACTATTCTTGATGTCAAGAAGTGCTTGTTGATAGGATATGGAGAGGCTCAGCCAGACAGAGCTTTATAGATATAGATGGGCTACAGATGGGGATGCTTGCAGCCAAACATTGGACTGAGCACAGGGACCCCAATGGATAAGTTAGAGGAAGGACTGAAGGATATGAAGGGATTTGTAACTTCAGGGGAAGAACAACAGTAACCAGACACCCCAGAGCTCCCAGGGACTAAACCACCAACCAAAGAATACACATGGAGGGACCCATGGATCCAGCTGCATATGTAGCAGAGGATGGCCTTATCTGGCATCAAAGGGAATGGGAGGCCCTTGGTCCTGTGAAGGCTAGATGCCCCAATGTAGTGAATGCTAGGGTGGTGCAGTGGGAGTGGATGGGGACACCTTTGTAGATGCAGGGGACAGGTGTGTACTGGAGTGATTCCTAGAGGAAACCTCGAAGGGGGATAATATAAATAAACAAAATAACCAATAAATAAAAAAAGAAGCTGACTCCCATAAAAAATGGAGTGATTGGTAGAACATTTCACAGGCATATTTGCATTTCAAATGTAACCAGTGGATAAAATCCACCGGTAAGCAATGCTATTTTAAACATAATGTCAGACCGAAGGTGAGTCGTGTGGATCTGATGCTAAACTAGAAGGCCTGGAGACTTTCAGGAAACTTCCAATGGTATCTATGGACAATTGTGACCATTAGCTGGCATTTGAACCTGTTAGAATTGGTGCACACTTATCTAATAAGAGTTAGTAACCACTTTATGAGCAAGTAAATCTTATGTAATTTATATTTAGGGTATTGCTACAACTTGACTAGTGTTCACCGTGACAACCTGGAACTCTGCCACCAAACAGCTGTGTGACCATGGGTTTGGACAAGTATATGAAAAGTTCACTTCCTTGTTTGTAAATGTGAGAAGTTAGATTCTGATGACTGTGGACAGCTCCCCAGTTAAATGTCTTGTATGACCATGAATAAGTCAGTCATCCAAAGAGAGCTGACTAGGAAGGTACAGGATTTCTATGGACTTGTTAAGGTTAATCATTTTTCCTTGTCTTTGCCAAATGGAAAGAGAGTTGTGGCATAAGGATTCATAAGTCTCTTTTGATTGGGGAAAAATACGTGACATTTTTAGTTGACATTATATTTGGCACAAAGCAATGTTAAACCAAGTTTGCTTCCTTGTGGATTCTACTTTGCCAATTGACCTTGACATTCCTTCTGATAGCACCCAACTGTCTGACTGTCCCTACGACTCGGGAAGAGGCGACACAAATTTTGCAATTTAATAGCTTCATGCAGTCTGTGAAGTAGGTGGGTAATTTTGTATTTGCATTTTTGTAGAGGAAATAAATAAGTATGTCTTGCAAATCAGCTGAGTGTTCTCTGAGGTAACAGCTTGGTGTCGGAAAGGTAACCCTCATGACCTGTAAGTAACATAGAAGGAAGTTAAGTAGTTATTAAAAAGATCTCACAAAAATATTTAGTTTGGAGAACTATAGTCTAGGGCGTAACTAGATTTTCGAATACATAATCTCTCTTCTTGTGAGTAATTGGATTTATGGGTGCTGAGATGTTTAAATAATATCCTGTGATGACAGTGCCTCTGCAAATCAACTAACAATGATTCTGTTATTTTGCTATTACTGATATAAAATTTCAGCGTTCCAGAAATATCCCATTTTAAAGCCATTAGTAAAATTTATGATCAGGATATTTATAGTTCCATAGGAAAAGGAGATCTGTGTCATGGTCTGAATAGTCTTTAATTTCATGTTTCTGCTGTGATTTGAAGCAGAAAGGCCATGGAGATCTTTGCGTGTGGACGTGCTGCCATCTGCTGGTAATTAGTTGTAGTTACATTAGCCAGCTTTCAAAGGCTGCTGCAATGGTGGGATTCTCAGTTCACATTTCTCAGAGACTGAGCTGATGACTCCTTTGAATAATTCATTTAGGAGGTAAATGGAAGCAGAGTACTGAGCAAGTGACAAGTGGACAAATGGGAAAGTGATTAATAAAAGTAACTACTGTCACGTAACTGAAGTTTAGTGTCAGTTGACAGTTTGACACACTTATCTCAGAACAAACCTATTGAGAAACAAGGGATGGGATCAATGTTCACCAATTCTCCTTAGTCACACTCTTAAGGAAGCATTTGGGGATCGTTAATTACTGGATACTCCAGTGCTTCCACAGAGGTAGTAGTGATAACTGTCAAGTAGAAAATGCAAGATTCATCCATCTAAATTCAAACGGATCGGAACAATCTCCTCTTAGACATTTCAAGTAATTGAGAGACAGGTTACTTCTATTTCCATCTCTTTCAATTTCACATCGATGTAATGGCAGTTTTACCTTGGGAACTGTCCTACTCATTCTGTTTTCCCAAATAACTACCCTAATGATAATTATGAGCCACTTGAACATTTACTTTGCCAGTGGCTTCTGTACATGTGTCCTGAAGCAGAGTGTATTGGGTTCATTGGTTATGTGTCTATTTTTGAGAGAGAGAGAGAGAGAGAGAGAGAGAGAGAGAGAGAGAGAGAGAGAGAGAGAGAGAGAGAGAATGCATACACATGTCAGCACACACATATGTGCAAGAGCAAGTGTACTGGGTCTCACCCATAAACTCTCTTCTCTGTGTCTTGAGAATGTGCTAGTGACACATTGTGTATTTCACTAACACCAATGCTTGATTGACTGGTTAACAAGCTACAAGGATATATGTCTTCCTTCCACAGTGCTAGGCTTATAGGTGCATGCCACTCTGACTGTCTTTTTACTTGGGTCCTGGGGATCTGAACCCAGGTCTTTATGTTTGTGATGTAGGCATTTCACTCTGTAAGCTATTTACTTTAACCCTGTCATTGTAATCTTCTTGTCTCTGCTCTGAGATGTTTTTAGGTGGAATACTATGATGATACTTTATACACTGTGTGAGATTTCAGATTTAATGTCAATTGAAGGTATTGAAGGCTGGGAGAGTATAATCCTGTCCTGACATTTGTGTTAATGCCAATAAAATAAAACGGTTGTTCCCCCTATTATGTATGGTGGCAAATAAAAAAAAATCAACCTAACACCATGTGTTTTCTCATAGTATAAGGCCTTATCAATGTGCCAGGAATGACAAGATAACTATTTAGTGATAGCAGTCTCAGAAATCTGTTTGATTGGCCTTGAAGAGAATGAGCACTGAGCGTATGTTTATAGGAAGCCTTATCCTGCATCTATGGTTACCCTGATAATAGGTTCATGGTGATAGCACTGAGGTGGCTGAGGGCAAAATCCAGTTGCTATCACCTGGTTAAGTCATCCTGTCAACCTCTCCCATGATTTCTGTTAAGAGCGATATTGATTGACATTGATTTGAGATGGAAAAGAATGTGTGCCTATAGTTCAAATCACATGTTTTTCATACAGATTTATTCATCTCTGATCATTCATAATAGCTTCTTCAAGGTTATGGCCAAAAATTAAGGGCATTTATAATATCTAGAAGTCTGATAATACTTTTTTTTTTTAGTAAAGGTCACTTCCTCATCCATAGCATTATGGGTTCTTTTAGAAAGCTCACATAATAAAGCTCAGTTCAATGTATCCTTTGTAAAAGCAGGGTGCTTAAAGTAACCTAGAGCAAGATCATATATTTGGGCTGACATAATTTTCAAATGAGTATAAAAATGATTTTACCCTACACCTGTTAGGAGCTAAAGAGAAGAGGAAAGAAAAGGAAAGATTAATTTTAATCTCATTTTATGAGGCAAATATGACAACAAAACCACTCATAATCCTGCAAAAATTCAAATTTCAAAGTTTCAAATATTCATCAATATTTCTGATGAACACAGGCAAAAACTCCCTACAAAATACTAACAAACCAAGTCCCAAAGCAAACATAAAGAATCATTCACTTGGTCAAGTGAAGTTTGACATAAGATAATAGAATACTACAAAATAAATAAGTAAGCATGATTTCCCACAAATGGGAAAGCAAATGCCAAAGCTACATATAGCAAAAGCAGAAGAAAGAGCAGCATCTGAGGAAATCCAATATTGCTTTATAACTTAAAATGTTCAACAGGTTGGGTATGGAAGAATTAAGTATCAGAATAGTAGAGGCCACGTATAACAAACTCTTAGTATTGTACTCACTGGTGTGAACCTGAACACATTTCCTCAAAAATTTAAAGAAGTGGCTTAGACCCATCTAACCTTCCAGAACCACTCCTGTTGCTCCCTTCCACCATGACAACATAAAGTACACATGTATGTATATTTATGTTTTGGTGGTTTGAATATCCTTGGCTCAGGGAGTGGCACTCTTGTAAAGTGTGGCCTTGTTGGAGTAGATGTGGCCTTGTTGGAGAAAGTCTACCACTGTGGGTGTGGGTTTTAAGACCCTCATCCTAGCTGCCTGGAAGACAGTCTTCTCCTAGCTGCCTTCAGAACAAGAGGTAGAACCCGCAGCTCTTCCAGCACCATGTCTGCCTAGACACTGCCATGCTTCCTGGCCCAATGATAATGGACCAAACCTCTGAACTTGTAAGCAAGTCCAAATTAAATGCTGTTCTTTATAAGAGTTGCCATAGTCATGGTGTCTCTTCACAGCAGTAAAACTCTAAGACAGTAATTTGGTACCAAGAATGGGGTATTGCTGTGATAGGTCTGACCGTACTTTTGTTTGGAAGAATGTGGATTTTGAGACTTTGGGTTTTGAATGCAGTGGAATGCTTTAAGTGGGACCTAATGGTCTATCCTCAGACTGTTGCTGAGGGTGATTTGAACTATTGAAGCTTGCCTATAGAGTTTTCAGAGGAGAAGAATTTTAATATATGGTTGAGAGACTGTTCTTGTGACATTTTGTTGAAGAATGTGGCTGTTTTTTGCCCTTATCTGAAGAGTCTATCTGAGGCTAAAGTAGAGAGATTTATATTAATTGCATTGACAAAGGAAGTGTCCAAAAAAAAAAAGAAAAAAAAACCCAGCAGAGACTTTGTTGTCTGGTTAAGTCTCATGAAAAGCATTTTGAATAAGCATAGCAAGATTAGAAAGCAGAAATATAAAATGTATGGTTCAAATAATAAAGGAGAACTGGGACATGAAATGGAACTGAGTCTTGTGTTCAAGGAGTTAAACAGACTAAGGGAATGGTGACTTTGTGGCAAGATCCCACCCAGCTAAGCTTATTGTTTATACCTCTGCCAATGAACAAGGAATAGTTATATCGTATTAGGCGTTATTATTACTTGATTATTGTTTTCATTTGGACTTTTAATCTGGACTGAATTACAATCCAGAAATGAAAGACACAGGCTTTTGATCTGGATATTGAGGCATAGTAGCCATGAAAAGCTTAGTCCCAGCCATGGTGGCATAGGCCTTTAATTCCAAGAGACAGAGGTAAGATGAACTCTGAATTTAAGACCACCCTGGTACATAGCAAGTTCTAAGGAGAGAAAACCTTAAATCCATGTGTGGTGGATCACATCTATGATCCTAGCATTTAAGAGACAGGCATGCAGATCTCTCAGTTCAAGGTCAATCTACAAAGCAAGTTCCAGGACAGCCAAGCTTACTTAGGTAGTGAACGAGTTGGAAAACAGAAACCTCATGATACTATAATAGAACAAGGGGGCATGTTCAACTCTAGCAAGCAGCAGAATTCAGCAGCTTCAGCCATATGGCTCTGATTTTTGAATTAAAAATAGAAGGGACTACTGGAACAATTGATGCTGGCTAGCTGGTAAGAAATTAGCAGTGATTAAGAAGAGACCATGTCATTGAGGTGAAATCTTCTGGGACGTGTTTTCTGAGAGTACAAAGAAGCTGTGTTCCAGAAATAACCAAGGCTGTGCCTCATGCTTCAACTGGACTTGGTAATGTGCAAGAATCACCAATGGGGTACTTGTTTTGAAGGTATAAAGGGGTCATTGAGAGCAGCTGAGACTTGGCACTGTGAGAGGCCAGGGGAAGGCCATTGGTGAAGGTGCAGCCTCAGTTGCAGTTTATAGCTGAGGACTGAAAAGGGAGTTTAAGATCAGAAAACCACTTTGACATCAGACATGGAGATACAGTTTGGAATTTGTCCAGTTGTTTTCTAGTATTGCTTTGGGAATTATCATTAAGTGATTGAGTGGATCTCAGAAGAGACTTTGAACTTTGACTTTTAACATTATTGAAACTGTGGTAGATTATGGGGACTTTTGAAGTATAACTCAATGTATTTTGCGTTATACTATGGTGAGGTGTGGCCTCTCATGTGCTCGAACAAGCCTAAGGGGGCCAGAGAGTCGAATGTGGTGGTTTGAATATACTTGGCTCAGTGAGTGGCACTATTTGAAAGTATAGCTCTGTTGAAGTAGTTGTGACCTTGTTGGAGGAGGTGTGTCACTGTGGGCATGGACTTAAAGACCCTCGTCCTAGCTGTCTAGAAGACAGTCTTCTCCTAGTCACCTTCAGAACAAGATGTAGAACTCTTAGCTCCTCCAGCACCATGTCTGCCTGGATGCTGCCTTGATTTTTGCCTTGATGATAATGGACTGAACCTCTGAACCTGTAAGTCAGTGCCAATTAAATGTTCTTCATAAGAATTGCCCTGGTCATGGTGTCTCTTCTCAGGAGTAAAGCCCTAAAACACACACACACACACACACACACACACACACACACACACACACACACACACACACACACACACACGGAAGGAGAGAGAGAGAGAGAGAGAGAGAGAGAGAGAGAGAGAGAGAGAGAGAGAGAGAGACTATGGTATTTAACATATAATTCAAAAGAAACATTATAAGCATGCTTAATTTTAGCTCAGTGGTAGAGCGCTTGCCTAGCAAGAAAAAGGCCCTGGGTTCGGTCCCCAGCTCCGAAAAAAAGAAAAAAGAAAAAGGAAAAAAAAAAGAGTTCAAATAACTTAAGTGAGAAGTAGAAAATATCTCTGTGAACTTATAAGAAAGAAATAAACTGATTAAAGTCTAAAACACACGAGAAAACCAAATGAAATGAAAAAGACTACTTATATATAACTGGAAATAAATAAAGAGAAAAATACTAAAGATTGTTTTCATTTCCTAGTTGTTGAATAGGATGTTGTGTCCTTTGGGTATATTCTAAGGAGTGGTGCAGCTGGGCCATATGATAGGTTTACTTTTAATCTTTTAAGAATTCTAGAATCTGGTTTCCACAGTGGCTGTACCACTTTGCAATCACACCAACAGTGCATGTGGGAAGGGGCTCGAGACTCCATATGAACAACATGCCAACCAACCAGAGCTTCCAGGGACTAATCCACTACCCAAAGACTATACATGGACTGACCCTGGGCTCCAACTGCATAGGAAGCAATGAATATCCTAGTAAGGTCACCAGTGGAAGGGGAAGCCCCTGGTACTGCCAAAGCTGGACCCCCAGTGAACGGGATTCTTGGGGGGAGGGTAGTAATGGGGAAAAGGATGGGGAGGGGAACACCCATACTGAAATGGAGGGGGAGGAGTTAGGGGGATGTTGGCCTGTAAACCGTGAAATGGAATAACATTGGAAATGTAAATAAGAAATACCCAATTTAATAAAGATGGAGAAAAAAAAAGTGCATGTGGGTTCCCTTTTCCCCACATTCCCTCCAACATTTGTTGGTGGTTGTTTTGGTGAGCTTTGCCATGCTGATTGGGATAAGCTAAAATGTCAAAAGTCGTTTTGATTTGCATTTTCCTTAGTTTTAGGGATGATGAACATTTTTTTGGAATATTTCTTAGCCAGTTTTCTCTTCACTAGAGAACTCTCTATGCAAGTCCCAGATCCATTTTTGAATGGTTTATTTTTTTTTCTCTTTAAGCTACTGAAAATAATACAGGTCCTAAAGCATATATAATATCACAGGTATTCCACATTCATAACATTCAAAACACATAGAAATAAAGAACAGAATGGCCTAAACCAGGAAATGAGGTGAGTCAAAACAATATTTGTTAAATGGCATAGAATTTATTATATATGTGGAATAATAATATGTTGACATTAATTAATATTAATGAACTCAGTACTACAAACTTCTGGAATGGTTAGATTTGAAATTTTCTAGTTGTAAATTTCAAAGTACATAAGAACATGAGAAAATTAATTGGCTTGATTTAATCCTTCTACAGTATAAACTCATTTTAAAAGTTACATTGCCTCATTATCATCCAGCAGCCTTGATATGAAGCCACTGAAGAGAACTCATGATAAGGGTTCCTGTGGTTCCTCTGGGTATCCTCCTACCCTTTCACCTAACCTCGGTGAGGTTAGGCACATCTTCTTCCACTGAGGCCAGAAAAGGTAGCCCAGCTAGAAGAACATATTCTACTTATAGCCAACAGCTTTTGGGACAGCCCCCGCTCCAGTTGTTAAGAACCCATGTGAAGACCAAGCTGCACATTGCTACATAAGTGTGGAAAGACCTAGGTCTAACCAGGGTATGTTCATTGGTTGGTGGTTCAGTCTCTGGGAGCCCCAAGAGTCCAGGTTAGTTGCTGTTGGTTTTCCTGTGCAATTGCTATCCATAGGGGTCTGCAATCTGTCCTTCTATGATAAGGGTCCGCACGCTCCATCCAACTTTAGGCTGTGGGTGCCTGCAGATGGGGAGAAGAATTGTGGGACGGGGTAACTGAGAGGGGGAGTGAATGGTATGTAAAGTTAAAAAGTTGTGATAAGGATGCTGAAGTGTAACTCTCTACAACTAATGGCTTGTCAGCAGGGGTTGCGGGAGAGCACCTCAGTTTTCATGAAGGGGTAGGCCATTGAGAGTGTGACCATGCTCCAGTGAGTATATGGGCAACACAAATTAAACTTAGTTTTTTGCATGGGGACAGGGCAGTGGGAGGGTTACAAGGGTTGGGGGTAGATCTGGGAGGGCTTGGAAATGAGTATAATCAGGGTGCATTATGTAAAATTTCTAAATAATTAATAAAACTATTATGTTGGGAAAATTACATTGTAGTATATAGTTTATGCTTCAAATTATTTATAAGAGGATTATTTGAATGTCATTAGTACAAAGAAATGACAAATGTTGGAAGTAATGAACAACCTAAATGTTCTAATTTGGTACATTCAATGTAAAGATGCAGACAAATTAAACTGTACAACATAAACCTGCCTATTTTGTATGTGTTACTTAAGAATAAAAAAGGAAGGCATGAAGTTAGGGGTGGCTATGTTAAAGAGATAAAAGGGAAATAGGAGGAGACAGTGGGGGTTAGTATAAACATATTTCACTGTATACATGTATGAAATGTTCAAGAATAATTATAAAAATGAAAAAAGATATTAAATTAAATTTTATTTCTAAATAGTTTTGGTTATTCTAGGACATTTAGTTTTCACCCTGTTTAGAATCAGTTCATAAATATTTCCAAAAATTGCTTCAAATATTTTGTTTTGGTTTGCAGTGAATCTAAAGATAACTTTGATAGACGGGGGTGGGGGGGGGTGGGCAGCCTTGTCTTGTCCCTGGTTTTAATGGGATTGCTTCCAGTCTCTCTCCATTTAGTTTGATGTTGGCTATTGTTTTGCTGTATATTGCTTTAATTATATTTAGGTATGGACCTTGAATTGCTATTGTCTCCAATACTTTTAGCATGAAGGGGTGTTGTATTTTCAGCATCTAATGAGATGATCATGTGTTTTTTCCTTTGAGTTTGTTTGTGTAGGAGATTAAGTTGATGGATTTCTGAATATTGAACCATCCCTGCATCCCTGGGATGAAGCCTACTTGATCATGGTGAATGATTGTTCTGATGTGTTCTTGGATTCAGTTTGCAAGAATTTTATTGAGTATTTTTGCATCAATATTCATGAGGGAAATTGGTCTGGAGTTCTCTTTGTTGGGTCTGTGTGGTTTAGTTATTAGTGTAACTGTGGCTTCATAGAATGTATTAGGTAGTGTTCCTTCTGTTTCTATTTTATGAACTACTATAAGAAGTATTGATATAAGGTTTTCTATGAAGGTCTGATAGAATTCTTTACTAAACCCACCTGGTCCTGGGGATTTTTTTTTTTTTTGTTGGGAGACTTTTAATGACTGCTTCTATTTCCTTAGGGGCTATGGGACTCTTTAGATGTTTTACTAATCCTGATTTAACTTTGGTATTTCTGTTTAGAAATTCATCCACAGAACTACTCAGTAGGGGAAAGAGAATGATCTTTGTGAAGTAGAGGGGGAGAGGGATATGGGAGGAAAGAGGAAGGGGAGGGGAAAGGGATATGGGAGAAGATGGGGGAGAAGTACAGAGGGTCAGGAATTTGAAAGTGGGTATGTAGCAGCGGGGCAGGGAGAACTGGGGGTAGCCACTAGAAAGCCCCAGTTGCCAGGGACCCAACAGGTTTCTGGGACATAACAGGGAGGACTTTAGCTGAAATACCTAACAAAGGGGAGATAGAACCTATAGAGGCCATATCCAGTGGTTAGGTCTTCAGTTGAGGGATGGGTCTACCCATCCCCCTCAAAAATATTAATCCAGAATTCTTCCTGCCAAAAGGAAATGCAGAGGAAAAAAGTGGAGCAGAGATTTAATGAAAAGCCATCCAGAGACTGTCCCACCTAGGGATCCATCCTATCTGCTGACACCAAACCCAGACACTATTTGGGATGCCAAGTAGTGCATGCTGACAAGAGCCTTATATAGCTGTCACCTGAGATGCTCTGCCGAAGCCTGACAAACCACTGGACTGATAACAGAGTCCCCAGTGGAGGAGTTAAAGAAAGGATTGAAGGAACTGAAGGGGTTTGCAACCCCATAGGAAGAACAATAATATCAACTAACCAGACATCCCAGAGCTCCCAGGGACTAAACCACCAACCAAAGAGTACACACAGAGTGACCTATGGCTCCAACCACAAAGACAGACACTACCTCAGAGTAAAAGGCTGGAAAACCACTTTCCAATTAAATGGTCCGAAGAAGTAAGTTGGAGTAGCCATTCTAATATTGAATAAAATCGACTTTCGACCAAAAGTCATCAAAAAAGATAAGAAAGAACACTTCATATTCATCAAAGGAAAAATCCACCAAGATGAACTCTCAATCCTAAATATCTATGCTCCAAATACAAGGGCACCTACATACGTAAAAGAAACCTTACTAACGCTCAAAGCACACATTGCACCTCACACAATAATAGTAGGAGATTTCAACACCCTACTCTCATCAGTGTAAAGATCATGGAAACAAAAATTAAACAGAGACATAGAGAAACTAACAAAAGCTATGAACCAAATGAACTTAACAGATATTTATAGAACATTTCATCCTAAAACAAAAGGATATACCTTCTTCTCAGCACCTCATGGTACCTTCTCCAAAATTGACCATATAATCAGTTACAAAACAGCCTCAACAGATACAGGAAGATAGAAGTAATTCCATGCATCCTATCAGATCACAACGGACTAAGGCTGGTCTTCAATACCAACAAAAATGACAGAAAGCCCACATATACATGGAAGTTGAACAACACCCTACTCAATGATAACTTGGTTAAGGAAGAAACAAAGAAAGAAATTAACGACTTTTGAGAATTTAATGAAAATGAAGGCAAAACATACCTAAACTTATGGGATACAATGAAAGCAGTGCTAAGAGGAACACTCATAGCTCTGAGTGCCTCCAAAAAGAAACAGGAGAGAACATACACTAGCAGCTAAAAGCTCCGGAACAGAACGAAGTAAATACACACAAGAGGAGTAGAAGTTAGGAAATAATCAAACTCAGGGCTGAAATCAACCAAGTAGAAACAAAAAGGACTATACAAAGAATAAACAAAACCAGGAGCTGGTTCTTTAAGAAAACCAACAAGATAGATAAGCCCTTTGCCAGACTAACCAGAGGGCACAGAGAGTGGATCCAAATTACGAAAATCAGAAATGAAAAGGGAGTGTTAAGAACGGAATCTGAGGAAATTAAAAAAATCATCAGATCCTACTACAAAAGCCTATATTACACAAAACTTAAAAATCTGGAGGAAACGGACAATTTTCTAGACAAATACTGTGTACTAAAGTTAAATCAGGAACAAATAAACCATTTGAACAACCCAATAACTCCTGAAGAAATGTGATCACCAACCCATTCAAAAAACCATTATCTACAATGCTGTCTTGTCTGCAAATTATGCTAGGGCAATGGTGGCACAAAGATTATAGGTAATCAACCAATGACTGATTTGACTCCACAAGATGGAACACATACCCAACATTTCTTCAGTGACAAAGAATCAGAGACTAGTTAGCTCAGATACCTAGGGTAAGACTAAATACCACCAAACTTATAGTAATTAAATAACTCCTAATGATATTCTGTATTACTAAGATACATGCCTTATTAAGACATCATGAGGTAAGCTTCCTCTTGCAGCAGATGGTAACAAATACAGAGATCCACATAATACACACACAGAGAGACCTTGAAACCGACAGCTATACATGGGGTGCCTCCATCTAATTTTTTTCCTTACAACTCTAACACTACAGAAGAGACAGGAAGAGCTTATGAGCCAGAATCCCTATGATGGACACCAACAAAACAAAAAAACAAAAACAAAGAAACCAAACCAAACCAAAACCAAACAAAAACCCCTAAGCCCCACTAAATCAACTGAACAAAGCTCATGTGAACTCACAGAGACCGAAAATGCAAGCACAGGGCCTGCACAGCTCTTTCTGCAGATAAATTACAGTTTTCAGTGTAGTATTTTTATGGGACTCCTGAGTTTGTGAGTGAGTGGGAGTCTCATTCTTGTGCCTGCTCTTGGAGCTCTTTCCCTTGTGTTGCATAGCCTTATCCTATTCCAATGTGATGATTTTGTTTTATCTTATTTTATTTTATTTTTTGTTGTTATCTCTTAGAAGCCTGTTCTTTCTAAAGAGACACAGAATGGAGGTGGGTCCAGATGCCAAGGGAGGTGGAGGATAATTTGAATGTGTAAAGGTAAAGGAAACTGTAATCAGGATATATTATATGAGAAAATAATATATTTCCAACAAAGGGGGACAGTAGGTCAAAATTATCATCTCTCTTGGTAATTACAGAAGTGTATTTAATGACTGGACATAGTAGTACTGTTGGTTATAATGTTTTGTGAACGTTTATATATATGTTATTGCATAAGTTCTTTATACTCATTGATATTTAAGTCAAATTGTTATGTCAATTTTTGAGAGAATTCTATTGATGTCTCTCATTCCAATTGTGAATATATTTGTTTCTCCCTAAAGTTCTATTGTATTATTTTGAGGATCTGTTTTCCTCAATTTCCTAAATATTTAGGAGGATAGTATTTTCATGATAATTTTGCTTCATTTTGAATATAGAATTTTCTTCTTTTGCATCATAACTTCTTTGGCTCAAAATGTGCTTGGTCTAAGGTTAATATAGCTGTATTCAAATTTACTGCTTCCTATACTATAAATAAATACACTACAAATAAAAATCAATACTATATATGCAAAATAAGCCACTAATGAAATATTGTGAGATTTTGTGTTAGATGTCCTTATGGGACAAATAATAAGAATTTCAGAGACAGTGGTGACTAAGATAGGTAATCTGTGTCAGCAAGTCTTATAGTTTCTTCTTTTTGTGGAGCCGTTCTGTTCTTGTTTTTCTATTGCTGCTGATCTATTCTTGGACTTTATTTCTTCTTCAGTTTATCAAAACCTTACTTTTCTTGACAGTTTTGTTTTTGAAAAATATTCAACTGCTCTAGATTCTTTTTGCAGCTCAACAGCTGTTTCAATTTTTAACCAAGTGATAAGCAAATTCTTATATCTTTTTTTCATATTTATGTCTGATCATAATCTGTTCCAGTATGTTCCAGATCCATAATAATGATAAGCAACATTAAGAAGCACCTACCAATTAGGAAGTACTCAGAACACATGGGTAGCATCTATATCAACTAGAGACTGCTTCTTTTATTTTGGAGAACAAAGGAATAAGGTGCAGACAGTTTTGACTTACTTAAAGTGACAATGATTAAACCCCTGGATTGGGGTTTATATTTAAATGATATGGTTTCAGAATGGTGGCAGAAATGTCTTCTTCCAGATGCTTCTGGGACATCACTCTGCTGACGGAAGAAAGGATGATGATAAGGAGAATAGATCAGAACACACACACAGACACACACACACACACACACACATACACACACACACACACACACACACACACAGACACACAGACACACACACACACACACACACACACACACACAGGAATGAGATATAGTTAGAAAATAATAATTGGCTAAAATGCTATTAAGATCATTTCAAGTTTATCCCTTCATCAGGTGTAAACCCTTGAGGGTTAAGTTCCTTGGGACTCTGTCTCTGAACGATTGTGTGCCCCTAGGAGAAGGTCCCTTAGTCTGTGCAGTATATGAACCAATGTTAAGTTTGGGGTTTCACTCTTCATGTCTAGATATGTCAGGGTAGGAGGTTCTTCTTTCCCACATATTTACAAAGTCATTGTCTCAGAATGATTATCATCATGAAGAAAGTCAGATCTTCTATCTTCTAGAAAATGACCATTGCCTTAAAAGTAACTGACAGAGCTGCAGAAAGGATATCCACAAAGAAGTGAGTACCCTGGGCTTTGGACAGTAGGAAGTTTTGAAACATGATGGAGAAACAATAATGGTGTGAAATGGGGGTACATGGTCTCCCACCCCTAAGATTTTGGTATTTTACTCACAGAATTATCAGAGTCCATAATTGTTTTGTGTGTTAAATTATAAGAATAACATAGAGATGTTGGAAGATGTTCAATGTGTGCTTTGAGCTTCATAACATTTCTTTTTAACATTTGGGGCATAGATGTGTGTGTGTGTGTGTGTGTGTGTGTGTGTGTGTGTGTGTGTGTGTGTGTGTATGTGCGCATGTGCATGTTAGGTATGTTCATATGGATGCCAGAGGAAACCTTGAGCTGCTATTCTGTACTATCCACCTTGATTTTGCAGACTGGGTCTCTCACTGGTATGGCTTTCCAAGTGGGAAAGACTGGTTGGTTGGTGCGACATTCTAAAGGGATTCCATCATCTCTGTCTCTCCTGACCTAGGACAATATGCCCATCCCATTAAGATTAACTTTTAATATACTCTGTTATGCTTGCAGACAGGAGCATGTTGTTCACTGAGAGGATCTCCTCAACAGTTGATTAAGACAGATACAGACAACCACAGCCAAACAGTGGATGGAGCTTGTTGACTCTTATGGAAGAATAAGAGAAAGGATTGCAAGTCCCGAAGGGATAGGAACTCCACAGGAAGACCAAAAGAGTAACATAATTCTTGATGGAAGAGAGTTCAGATTCTAAAGATCTCAACGTATAAGGTGTTGAAGTCTACGTAGGATTTTTGCACAAGTGTCCAGATCTACAAGAGTGGAATATTGATGTTCGGTACTGCTGAGAGGTTTCTATAATAGACCTGTTTAGGACAATCTGCCACTGATTTCAAAATCACTTGAGTTTCGCAAGTCATAATTATTATTCTTTTGATGCATTCCCAACTGACCAATGGAAGAAAAGAATCAGACTGTCATGCCTGCGTTTGTCTTCCTTGGCATTACAGATAACCTCCATCAGAAGATTGTCATCTTCATCATCTTTTCCTTTGTTTATCTTGTCACTCTTGGAGGTAATGTGGGGATGATAACTCTCATATGGTTGGACCCCAGGTTGCACTCGCCTATGTACTTTTTTCTCAGCCACCTGTCCTTTGTAGATGTGTGCTCCTCTTCTTCTATAGCTCCCAAGATGCTGTGCGACATTTTTGCAGAGAACAAAGCCATCTCTTTTGTGGGCTGTGCAGCACAGATGTGGTTCTTTGGTCTCTTTGTGGCAACCGAATGCTGTCTCCTGGCTGCCATGGCATATGACCGGTATGCAGCCATCTGTAAGCCCTTGCTGTATACACTTATTATGTCTCCACATCTCTGTGTGTTGTTGGTTATTGGGCCTTATGCCATTGCTCTTATAAGTACAATGACACATACAACTTTGACATTTTGCTTACCATTCTGTGGTCCATATATTATCAACCACTTTTTCTGTGACATTTCACCATTGCTGTCTCTAGCATGTACTGACACTAAGTTCAATAAAGTTGTGCTTTTTGTCTTGGCTGGAGCAGTAGGTGTGTTCAGTGGTCTGATCATCCTGGTATCCTATGTCTGCATTTTGATGGCAATTTTGAAGATTCAGACAGCTAGTGGGAGACGCAAAGCCTTCTCAACTTGTTCCTCTCACTTGGCAACTGTCTCTATCCTGTATGGGACTCTTTTCTTCATCTATGTTCGACCCAATGCCAGCTCCTCCTTGAATATTAATAAAGTGATTTCCTTATTTTACACTCTGGTGATCCCCATGTTAAATCCTGTCATCTACAGCTTTAGGAACACAGAGGTAAAAGATGCATTTAGGAGAAATTTGCAGAAGAAGCACTTCCTAGTAGGTGCTTAAGATAGAATTCTCTCTGTGACATACGTTAACTTGTGAGGGCAAAATGTAAGACAAAGACTACTAGAGTGAGAGCAAGAGGCTGCAAGTGAGTCCTCGTTCTGCCTGATCACAAACTGTCACACAATTTTGTGGCAGAACTTGATGGATACCACCTTACAGATTTATCACTTTTAGTCAATTTAACCGCACATTGAAATGCTTTAGGTAAACATGCATCTTCATGGTGAGAATCATATTTTGAACACAATATTTTATATATTTCCTGATCCAAATGAAACTGAAGTCATGGAAAGTTCAAACTCTGGCAAAATTTTACACATTTCCCCATTTTGGATAAACACAGTCCTAGGAAGAGAAAATACATGTAGTCTTGTTGCTTTTAAGACCTACTTCTATGTGTATGGATATCTTGCCTCATGTATGTAAATGTAACATGTGCTGAAAGTGTCTGAAGTGTCCAAAATGGGATATAGGATCCCTTGAAACTAGAATTACAGACAGTTGTGAACTACAACTTGTGTGCTGGGAATTCAACCCAGGCTCTCTGGAAAAGCAGCCAATGTTCTGAACTGCTAGACCATCTCTCCAGTCCCCTGTAGTGTTGTTTTTTTGCTACAAGAATTTAAAAGTGGCTTTCAAAATATCTGGAACAATAAGATTTTGTAAAATTTGCAACTTTTCTTTCAAGTGCCATAAACACATTGCCTGTTAAAATTTTCAAATGAAATGTAATGAGCGGCAATATATCATCTACCTTAAAGAATAATTGACTGTGTCTTCTTCTTTGTCTCCCTTTCTATCTTTATCTTTACTTCTATCTGTATTCTCTTCTCTCTGTCTCTGTCTCTCTCTTTCTTTCGTGTGTGTGTGTGTGTGTGTGTGTGTGTGTGTGTGTGTGTGTGTGTGTGTGTGTGTGTGTGTGTGTGTATGTATGCAGGCATTTGGAGCCTTCACATTTTACCTTGTTCAAGGTAGTCTTTTCTTTCTTTTTTTTTTTGGTTCTTTTTTTCGGAGCTGGGGACCGAACCCAGGGCCTTGCACTTCCTAGGCAAGTGCTCTACCACTGAGCTAAATCCCAACCCCTCAAGGCAGTCTTTCTTGTTGATCCGTCCACATACTAGGCGGACTAGTTCATCAGCTTCTAAAATATTTTCTGGTTCTTTCCACATCCTGTTGTAAAATCGCTGAGGTAATAGATGTGAACTATACAGCAGTCTTTAGATGGGTCCTAGGCATCTGATATCTGGACCTTAAGTATGCATAGCAAGCACCTTAATGTTTGAGCTATTTTTTACCTCCGGTAACATCTCTTTAGTAGACTTTAATAGGTCCTATCTTTACAGAAACAAATAACTTCAATATCAAGTCTTATTTATGCTATCACTTTTTGCAGCACCTACCTTTTTGACTAATCCCTTTAAGAATGTATCACACTAAATGAAAAACTGGAACAAAAATATCTATAAACACCTAAGAGGTCCACTGAGAATTGCATCTTATTTATTAATGATCAGAAACTTTAGATCTTGCTAGTTTTAAGTGACTTTCTGAAGGAGGGAACACATAAAGAAGGAGCGAAAGAACAAAATTAATATTGTACAGTGCTTCTGTTTATCTGTGGTGGCAGACATCATGAAAGTCACATGCAGATTGCTTTTTCCTCACCTAATTTTGCTAGTGCTTGTGTATTGAATGTGTGGCCCAAGATAATTCTCCTCTGTGCAGTGCATCTGAGAGAAGCTAGAAGTTAGACACCTGCTTTACACTGTCTACCTCAGTAAGACCATTTTGGTCTTTGTAGGTAAAGTCAGGCTGCAGTTTACCAGAGAATGAGGGAGGTCTTTTTTTTTTTTTTATTGTCATTGTTGTTCTTTGTTTGTTTGCTTGCTTGTTTTTCGTTCCTTTGTTTGTTCTTGTGTTTTTTGTTTTTTTGTAAAGCACGACTGTTTAGGAGAGTCATTAAACCTCACTAACTTTTTCATAGCTGCCTTAATACCATTTCTTCAGAAATTTTTCAAGTTCTTTCTCAGTCCTAAAGTATTTCTCTTCTCTCTCTCTCTCTCTCTCTCTCTCTCTCTCTCTCTCTCTCTCTCTCTTTCTCCAGCTTCTGACTGTGTAGTTTTGGCTGTCCTCAGACTTATTAAGTAGACCAGGCTGGCCTTGAACTCACAGAAATCTGCCAGCTATACATGGGGTGTCTCCATCAAATTTTTTTCCTTACAACTCTAACACTACAGAAGAGACAGGAAGAGCTTATGAGCCAGAATCCCTATGATGGACACCAACAAAACAAAAAAACAAAAACAAAGAAACCAAACCAAACCAAAACCAAACAAAAACCCCTAAGCCCCACTAAATCAACTGAACAAAGCTCATGTGAACTCACAGAGACCGAAAATGCAAGCACAGGGCCTGCACAGCTCTTTCTGCAGATAAATTACAGTTTTCAGTGTAGTATTTTTATGGGACTCCTGAGTTTGTGAGTGGGTGGGAGTCTTATTCTTGTGCCTGCTCTTGGAGCTCTTTCCCTTGTGTTGCATAGCCTTATCCTATTCCAATGTGATGATTTTGTTTTATCTTATTTTATTTTTTTTGTTGTTATCTCTTAGAAGCCTGTTCTTTCTAAAGAGACTCAGAATGGAGGTGGGTCCAGATGCCAAGGGAGGTGGAGGATAACTGGGATGTGTAAAGGAAAAGAAAACTGTAATCACGATATATTATATGAGAAAAGTATATATTTCCAACAGAGGGGGACAGTAGGTCAAAATTATCATCTCTCTTGGTAATTACAGAAGTGTATTTAATGACTGGACATAGTAGTACTGTTGGTTATAATGTTCTGTGAACGTTTATATATATGTTATTGCATAAGTTCTTTATACTCATTGATATTAAATCAAATTGTTATGTCAATTATCGAGAGAATTCTATTGATGTCTCACATTCCAATTGTGAATATATTTGTTTCTCCCTAAAGTTCTATTATATTATTTTGAGGATCTGTTTTCCTCAATTTCCTAAATATTGAGGACGATAACATTTTCATGATAATTTAGCCTCATTTTGAATATAGAATAATCATCTTTTGAATGATGATTTTCTTTGGCTCAAAATATGCTTGGTCTAAAGTTAATATAGCTGATTTCAAATTTACTGTTTCCTATACTATAAATAAATACACTACAAATAAAAATCAATACTATATATATATACAAAATAAGCTGCTAATGAAATATTGTGAGATTTTGTGTTAGATGTCCTTATGGGACATATAATAAGAGTTTCAGAGACAGTGGTGACTAAGATAGGTAATCTGTCAGCAAGCCTTATAGTCTCTTCTTTTCATGGAGCCGTTCTGTTCTTGTTTTTCTGTTGTTGCTGTCTGTACCTGGACTTTATTTCTTCTTCAGTTTATCAAAACCTTACTTCTCTTGACAGTTTCATTTTTGAAAAATATTCAACTGCTGTAGATTATTTTTGCATCTTAACAGCTGTTTTAATTTTTTTTAACCTAGTGATAAGCAAATTCTTATATCATTTTTTCATATTTATGTCTGATTATAATCTGTTCCAGTATGTTCCATAATAATTATAAACAACATTAAGAAGCACCTACCAATTAAGAAGTACTCAGCACACATGTGTGGCATCAACTAGAAATTGCTTCTCTTAATTTGGAGAACAAAGGAATAAGGTACAGACAGTTTTTTTTTCCATCTTTATTACTTGGGTATTTCTTATTTACATTTCTTTCTTTTTTTTTCTTTATTAACTTGAGTATTTCTTATTTACATTTCGATTGTTATTCCCTTTCCGGGTTTCAGGCCAACATCCCCAACCCTCCTCCCTTCTATGGTTGTTCCCCTCCCATCCTCCCCATTACCGCCCTCCCCCAACAATCCACGTTCACTGGGGGTTCAGTCTTAGCAGGACCAAGGGCTTCCCCTTCCACTGGTGCTCTTACTAGGATATTCATTGCTACCTATGAGGTCAGAGTCCAGGGTCAGTCCATGTATAGTCTTTAGGTAGTGGCTTAGTCCCTGGAAGCTCTGGTTGCTTGGCATTGTTGTACATATAGGGTCTCGAGCCCCTTCAAGCTCTTCCAGTTCTTTCTCTGATTCCTTCAACGGGGGTCCTATTCTCAGTTCAGAGGTTTGCTGCTGACATTCGCCTCTGTATTTGCTGTATTCTGGCTGTGTCTCTCAGGAGCGATCTACACTTCTGCACTTCTTGGCTTCATCCATCTTATCTAATTGGGTGGCTGTATATGTATGGGCCACATGTGGGGCAGGCTCTGAATGGGTGTTCCTTCAGTCTCTGTTTTAATCTTTGCCTCTCTATTCCCTGCCAAGGGTATTCTTGTTCCCCTTTTTAAAGAAGGGTGAAGCATTCACATTTTGGTCATCCTTCCTGAGTTTCATGTGTTCTGCCCATCGAGCGTAATTCAAGCATTTGGGCTAATATCCACTTATCAGTGAGTGCATACCAAGTGTGTTTTTCTGTGATTGGTTTACCTCACTCAGGATGATATTTTCCAGCTCCATCCATTTGCCTATGAATTTCATAAAGTCATTGTTTTTGATAGCTGAGTAGTATTCCATTGTTGCGATGTACCACATTTTCTGTATCCATTCCTCTGTTGAAGGGCATCTGGGTTCTTTCCAGCTTCTGGCTATTATGAATAAGGCTGCTATGAACATAGTGGAGCATGTGTCTTTGTTATATGTTGGGGCATCTTTTAGGTATATACCCAAGAGAGGTATAGCTGGGTCCTCAGGTAGTTAAATGTCCACTTTTCTGAGGAACCTCCAGACTGATTTTTAGAATGGTTGTACCAGTCGGCAATCCCACCAACAAAGGAGGAGTGTTCCTCTTTCTCCACATCCTCACCAGCATCTGCTGTCACCTGAGTTTTTGATCTTAGCCATTGTTACTGGTGTGAAGTAGAATCTCAGGGTTGTTTTGATTTGCATTTCCCTTATGACTAAAGATGTTGAACATTTCTTTAGGTGTTTCTCAGCCATTCGGCATTCCTCAGCTGTGAATTCCTTGTTTAGCTCTGAACCCCATTTTAAATAGGATTATTTGTCTCCCTGAGGTCTAAGTTCTTGAGTTCTTTGTATATTTTGGATATAAGTCCTCTATCTGTTGTAGGATTGGTAAAGATCTTTTCCCAATCTATTGGTTGCAGTTTTGTCCTAACAACAGTGTCCTTTGCCTTACAGAGGCTTTGCAGTTTTATGAGATCCCATTTGTCGATTCTTGATCTTAGAGCATAGGCCATTGGTGTTTTGTTCAAGAAAATTTCTCCAGTGCCCATGTATTCGAGATGCTTCCCCCACCTTTTCTTCTATTAGTTTGAGTGTGTCTGGTTTGATGTGGAGGTCCTTGATCCACTTGGACTTAAGCTTTATACAGGGTGATAAGAATGGATCGATCTGCATCATTCTTCTACATGCTGGCTTCCAGTTGAACCAGCACCATTTGCTGAAAATGCTATCTTTTTTCCACTGGATGGTTGTGGCACCTTTGTCAAAAATCAAGTGACCATGGGTGTGTGGGTTCATTTCTGGGTCTTCAATTCTATTCCACTGGTCTATCTGTCTCTGTACCAATACCATGCAGTTTTTATCACCATTGCTCTGTAATACTGCTTGAGTTCAGGGATAGTGATTCCCCCAGAAGTCCTTTTATTGTTGAGGATAGTTTTAGCTATCCTGGGTTTTTTGTTATTCCAGATTAATTTGCAAATTGTTCCGTCTAACTCTATGAAGAATTGGTTTGCAATTTTGATGGGGATTGTATTGAATCTGTAGATTGCTTTTGGTAAAATGGCCATTTTTCCTATATTAATCCTGCCAATCCATGAGCATGGGAGATCTTTCCATCTTCTGAGGTCTTTTTCAATTTCCGAGGCTTGAAGTTCTTATCATACAGATCTTTCACTTGCTAGGTTAAAGTCACACTGAGGTATTTTATATCATTTGGAACTATTATGAAGGGTGTCGATTCCCTTATTTCTTTCTCAGCTTGTTTTCTCTTTTGTGTAGAGGAAGGCTACTGATTTATTTGAGTTAATTTTATACCCAGCCACTTTGCTGAAGGTGTTTATCAGGTTTAGTAGTTTTTTGGTGGAACTTTTGGGATCACTTAAGTATACCATCATATCGTCTGCAAATAGTGATATTTTGACTTCTTCCTTTCCAATCTTTATTCTTTTAATCTCCTTTTGTTGTCTGATTGCTCTTGCTAGAACTTCAAAAACTATATTGACTAAGTAGGGAGAGAGTGGGCAGCCTTGTCTAGTCTCTGATTTTAGTGGGATTGCTTCAAGTTTCTATCTAATTAGTTTAATATTATCTACTGGTTTGCTGTATACGGCTTTTACTATGTTTAGGTATGGGCCTTGATTTCCTATTTTTTCCAGGACTTTTATCTTGAAGGGATGTTGAATTTTGTCAAATGCTTTCTCAGCATCTAATGAAATGATCATGTGGTTTTTATCTTTCAATTTGTTTATATAGTGGATTATGTTGATATTTTTCCGTATATTAAGCCATTCCTGCCTCCCTGGAATGAAGCCTATTTGATCATGATGGATGATTGTTTTGATGTGCTCTTGGATTCAGTTTGCAAGAATTTTATTGAGTATCTTTGCATTAATATTCATAAGGGAAATTGTTCTGAAGATCTCTTTCTTTGTTGGGTCTTTGTGTTGTTTAGGTACAGGAGTAATTGTGGCTTCATAGAAGGAATTCAGTAGTGCTCCATATGTTTCAATTTTGTGGAATAGTTTGGATAATATTGGTATGAGGTCTTCTATGAAGGTCTGATAGAATTCTTCATTGATCTGGGCTCTTTTTGGCTGGGAGACTTTTAATGACTGCTTCTATTTCCTTATGAGTTATGGGGTTGTTTAACTGGTTTATCTGTTCCTGATTTAACTTCGGTACCCATGGTATCTGTCTTCGAAATTGTCCATTTCCTGCAGATTTTCAAGTTTTGTTGAATATAGGTTTTTGTAGTAGGATCTGATGATTTTTTAATTTCCTCTGATTCTGTGGTTATGTCTCCCTTTTCATTTCTGATTTTGTTAATTTGTGTCCTCTCGTTAATCTGGCTAAGGGTTTATCTATCTTGTTGATTTTCTCAAAGAACCAGCTTTTGGCTCTGTTGATTCTTTGTATAGTCTTTTTTGTTTCTACTTGGTTGATTTCAGTTCTGAGTTTGATTATTTCCTGCCTTCTACTCCTCCTGGGTGTATTTGCTTCTTTTTGTTCTAGAGCTTTTAGGTTTGCTGTCAAGCTGCTGCCATATGCTCTCTCCTGTTTCTTTCTGCAGGCACTCAGAGCTATGGGTTTTCCTCTTAGCACAGCTTTCATTATGTCCCATAAGTTTGGGTATGTTGTACCTTCATTTTCATTGAATTCTAAGAAGTCTTTAATTTCTTTCTTTAATTTTTCCTTGACCAGTTTATCATTGAGTAGAGCATTGTTCAACTTCCATGTATATGTGGGCGTTCTTCCCTTATTGTTATTGAAGACCAGCTTTAGTCCGTGGTGTTCTGATAGGAGGCATGGGATTATTTCTATCTTTTTGTATCCGTTGAGTCCTGTTTTATGACTGATTATATGGTCAATTTTGGAGAAAGTACCATGAGATGGTGAAAAGAAGGTATATCCTTTTGTCTTAGGATAGAATGTTCTATAAATACCTGTTAAATCCCTTTGTTTCATGACTTCTCTTAGTCTGTATATGTCTCTTTAATTTCTGTTTCAATGATCTGCCCATTGATGAGAGTGGAGTGTTGAAATCTCCTACTATTTTTGAATGAGGTGCAATGTGTGCTTTGAGCTTTAGTAAGGTTTCTTTTATGTATGTAGGTGCCCTTGTATTTAGAATATAGATATTTAGAATTGAGAATTCATCTTGGTGGATTTTTCCTTTTATGAATATGAAGTGTCCTTCCTTATCTTTTTTGATGACTTTTGGTTGAAAATCAATTTCATTCGATATTAGAATGGCTACTGCAGCTTGCTTCTTCAGACCATTTGCTTGGAAAGTTGTTTTCCAGCCTTTAACTCCGAGGTAGTGTCTGTCTTTGTCTTTGAGGTGTGTTTCCTGTAGGCAGCAAAATGTTGGGTCCTCATTGCATATCCAGTTTGTTAATCTGTGTCTTTTTATTGGGGACTTGAGTCCATTGATGTTGAGAGATATTAAGGAATAGTGATTGTTGCTTCCTGTTATATTCGTGTTTGGATATGAGATTATGCTTGTGCTTGTCTTCTCTTCGTTTTGCTGCAAAACGACTAGTTTCTTGCTTTGTCTAGGGTGTAGCTTGCCTCCTTGTGTTGGGCTTTACCATTTATTATCCTTTGTAGGGCTGGATTTGTAGAAAGATATTGTGTAAATTTGGTTTTGTCATGGAATATCTTGGTTTCTCCATCTATGTTAATTGAGAGCTTTGCTGGATATAGTAACCTGGGCTGGCATTTGTGTTTTCGTAGGGTCTGTATGACATCTGTCCAGGATCTTCTGGCTTTCATAGTCTCTGATGAGAAGTCTGGTGTAATTCTGATAGGTCTGCCTTTAGATGTTACTTGACTTTTGTCCCTTACTGATTTTAATATTCTTTCTTTGTTTTGTGTATTTGGTGTTTTGACTATTATGTGACGGGAGGAATTTCTTTTCTGGTCCAATCTATTTGGAGTTCTGTAGTCTTCTTGTATGTTTATGGGCATCTTTTTCTTTAGGTTAGGAAAGTTTTCTTCTATGATTTTGTTGAAGATATTTACTAGTCCTTCGAGTTGGGAGTCTTCACTCTCTTCTATACCTATTATCCTTAGGTTTGATCTTCTCATTGTGTCCCAGATTTCCTGAATGTTTTGGGCCAGTAGCTTTTTCCATTTTCCATTATCTTTGACAGCTGTGTTTGATTTCTTTTTTTTTTTATTAACTTGAATATTTCTTATATACATTTGAGTGTTATTCCCTTTCGGTTTCGGGCAAAATCCCCATCCCCCTCCCCTTCCTTATGGGTGTTCCCTCCTCACCCTCCCCCATTGCCGCCCTCCCCCAACAGTCTAGTTCACTGGGGTTCATTAGCAGGACCCAGGGCTACCCCTTCCACTGGTGCTCTTACTAGGATATTCATTGCTACCTATGAGGTCAGAGTCCAGGGTCAGTCCATATATAGTCTTTAGGTAGTGGCTTAGTCCCTGAAAGCTCTGGTTGGTTGGCATTGCTCTACATATGGGGTCTCGAGCTCCTTCAAGCTCTTCCAGTTCTTTCTCTGATTCCTTCAACAGGGGTCCTATTCTCAGTTCAGTGGTTTGCTGCTGACATTCGCCTCTGTATTTGCTGTATTCTGGCTGTGTCTCTCAGGAGCAATCTACACTTCTGCACTTCTTTGCTTCATCCATCTTATCTAATTGGGTGGCTGTATATATGGGCCACATGTGGGGCAGGCTCTGAATGGGTGTTCCTTCAGTCTCTGTTTTAATCTTTTGCCTCTCTCTTCCCTGCCAAGGGTATTCTTGTTCCTTTTAAAAGAAGGAGTGAAAATTCACATTTTGATCATCCGTCTTGAGTTTCATTTGTTCTAGGCATCTAGGGTAATTCAGGCATTTGGGCTAATACCACTTATCAATGAGTGCATACCATGTATGTCTCTTTTCTGTGATTGGGTTAGCTCACTCAGGATGATATTTTCCAGTTCAACCATTTGCCTACTGAATTTCATAAAGTCGTTGTTTTTGATAGCTGAGTAATATTCCATTGTGTAGATGTACCACATTTTCTGTATCCATTCCTCTGTTGAAGGGCATCTGGGTTCTTTCCAGCTTCTGGCTATTATAAATAAGGCTGCTATGAACATAGTGGAGCACGTGTCTTTTTTATATGTTGGGGCATCTTTTGGGTATATGCCTAAGAGAGGTATAGCTGGATCCTCAGGCAGTTTAATGTCCAATTTTCTGAGAACCTCCAGACTGATTTCCAGAATGGTTGTACAGTCTGCAATCCCACCAACAATGGAGGAGTGTTCCTCTTTTTCCCCATCCTCGCCAGCATTTGCTGTCACCTGATTTTTTGATCTTAGCCATTCTCACTGGTGTGAGGTGAAATCTCAGGGTTGTTTTGATTTGCATTTCCTGATGACTAAAGATGTTGAACATTTCTTTAGGTGTTTCTCACCATTGGCATTCCTCAGCTGTGAATTCTTTGTTTAGCTGTGAACCCCATTTTTTAATAGGGTTATTTGTCTCCCTCGGTCTAACTTTTGAGTTCTTTGTATATTTTGGATATAAGGCCTCTATCTGTTGTAGGATTGGTAAAGATCTTTTCCCAATCTGTTGTTGCCGTTTTGTCCTAACCACAGTGTCCTTTGCCTTTACAGAAGCTTTGCAGTTTTGATGAGATCCCATTTGTCGATTCTTGATCTTAGAGCATAAGCCATTGGTGTTTTGTTCAGGAAATTTTTCCAGTGCCCATGTGTTCAGATGCTTCCCTAGTTTTTTCTTCTATTAGTTTGAGTGTGTCTGGTTTGATGTGGAGGTCCTTGATCCACTTGGACTTAAGCTTTGTACAGGGGTGATAAACATGGATCGATCTGCATTCTTCTACATGTTGACCTCCAGTTGAACCAGCACCATTTGCTGAAAATGCTATCTTTTTTTCCATTGGATGGATTTGGCTCCTTTGTCAAAATCAAGTGACCATAGGTGTGTGGGTTCATTTCTGGGTCTTCAATTCTGTTCCATTAGTCTATCTGTCTGTCTCTGTACCAATACCATGCAGTTTTTATCACTATTGCTCTGTAATACTGCTTGAGTTCAGGGATAGTGATTCCCCCTGAAGTCCTTTTATTGTTGAGGATAGTTTTAGCTATCCTGGGTTTTTTGTTATTCCAGATGAATTTGCAAATTGTTCTGTCTAACTCTTTGAAGAATTGGATTGGTATTTTGATGGGGATTGCATTGAATCTGTAGATCGCTTTTGGTAAAATGGCCATTTTTACTATATTAATCCTGCCAATCCATGAGCATGGGAGATCTTTCCACCTTCTGAGGTCTTCTTCAATTTCTTTCTTCAGTGTCTTGAAGTTCTTATTGTACAGATCTTTTACTTGCTTGGTTAAAAGTCACACCGAGGTATTTATATTATTTGGGTCTATTATGAAGGTGTGTTGTGATTTCTATGGAATCTTCTGCTCTTTAGATTCTGTCTTCTATCTCTTGTATTCTGTTGGTGATGCTTGTATCTATGGCTCCTTGTCTCTTCTTTTGGTTTTCTATATCCAGGGTTGTCTCCTTTTTTGTTTTCTTTATTGCTTCTATTTTCATTTTTAATTCCTTCACCTGTTAGTGTTTTCCTGTAGTTCTTTCATGAATTTTTGCATTTCCTCTCTGTGGGCTTCTGCTTGTTTTTTTTTTTTTGTGTGTTTTCCTGCATTTCTCTAAGGGAGTTCCTTATGTCTTTCTTGAAGTCCTCCATCATCATGATCAAATGTGATTTTAAATCTAGATCTTGCTTTTCTGGTGTGTTTGGATATTCAGTGTTTGCTTTGGTAGGAGAACTGGGCTCCGATGATGCCATGTATTCCTGGTTTCTGTTGCTTTGGTTCCAGTGCTTGCCTCTCTCCATCACGTTGTCTGTGGTGTTACCTTGTTCTGCTATTTCTGACAGTGATTAGACTGTCCTATAGGCCTATGTGTCAAGAGTGCTGTAGACTTGTTTCCCTGTTCTCTTTCAGCCAGTTATGGGAGCAGAGTGTTCTGCTTTCAGGTGTGTGTAGTCTTTCCTGTCTACTGGTCTTCAGATGTTCCTGTGGGCATGTGTACTGAGTCTACCAGGAAGGTCACTTGGAACAGAAAAGTTGGTCTTGCCTCTGGTCTCAGGCCTGGAGTCGCTTCTCAGATCAGGGTGTCAGCTCTCCGTGAGGGCAACAATCAGAAGGACCTGCCCCACCTTTGCTCGGGACCCTATGCACAGGTGGCCCAGATGGGGCTAGGCGTTTTCATATAGTGTCAGAAATGTGGGCAGAGAGTAGTCTCCTCTGGATTCCCAGGTGTGTCTGCCCCTCTGAAGGTCTAGCTCTCTCTCCAGTGGAATTTGGGTGCAGGGAACTGTTTGACTGGATCCCTGCAGATCCAGGCAGTGTCTGGACCACAGCTATGAGTGCCCCAGGTGCAGACAGTTTTGACTTACTTAATGTGACAATGATTAAACCTGGATTAGGGTTTATACTTTAATGATAAGGTTTCAGAATGGTGGCAGAAATGTCTTCTACCCAGATGCTGCTGGGACATCACTCTGCTGATGGAAGAAAAGATGATGATAAGGAGAATAGATCAGGAAAACACACACAGACACACACAGACACAGACACACACACACACACACACACACCACACACACCACACACACATACACACACACACACACACAGGAATGAGATATAGTTAGAAAATAATAATTGGCTAAAATGCTATTAAGATTTCAAGTTTATCCCTTCAGGTGTAAACCCTTGAGGGTTAAGTTCCTTGGGACTCTGTCTGTGAATGATTGTGTGCTCCTAGGAGAAGGTCCCTTATTCTGTGCAGTATATGAACCAATGTTAAGTTTGGGGTTTCACTCTTCATGTCTAGATATGTCAGGGTAGGAGGTTTTTCTTTCCCACATATTTACAAAGTCATTGTCTCAGAATGATTATCATCATGAAGAAAGTCAGATCTTCTATCTTCTAGAAAATGACCATTGCCTTAAAAGTAACTGACAGAGCTGCAGAAAGGATATCCACAAAGAAGTGAGTACCGTGGGCTTTGGACTTAGGAAGTTTTGAAACATGATGGAGAAACAATAATGGTGTGAAATGGGGGTACATGGTCTCCTACCCCTAAAATTTTGGTATTTTACTCACAGAATTATCAGAGTCCATAATTGTTTTGTGTGTTAAATTATAAGAATGACATAGCGATGTTGGAAGATGTTCAATGTGTGCTTTGAGCTTCAGTAACATTTCTTTTTAACGTTTGGGGCATAGATGTGTGTGTGTGTGTGTGTGTGTGTGTGTGTGTGTGTGTGTGTGTGTGCATGTGCATGTTAGGTATGTTCATATGGGTGCCAGAGAAAAGCTCAGGCTGCTATTCTGTACTATCCACCTTGATTTTGCAGACTGGGTCTTTCACTGGTATGGCTTTCCAAGTGGGAAAGACTGGTTGGTTGGTGAGACATTCTAAGGGATTCTGTCATCTCTGTCTCTCCTGACCTAGGACAATATGCCCATCCCATTAAGTCTAACTTTTAAAATGTAAATTCTAGGAAGCAAATTTCTACTCATGTTTGTCGGCCAAGAATTTCAAAAACTGACTCATTTCCAAAACCATTTAATATGGTTTCATTATCTAACACAGAGTAAGATTATAAAAAATATAGGTAATTTTTAGTACATCTACAATTTTAAAATCAAAGGATGTATTAGATCAATATAGCAATATAATTTGTAAAATTTTTATTTATTTATTTATTTTATTCACTTTACATCCTGTTCACTGCCCCCTTCAAGTCATTTCCTCCCACATCCCTTCCCCAGTGCATCCCTTATTTTCCTCTGAGGAGTGGGTGCCCCTGCTGGGTAATTGTTCCACCTTGGTATTTCGTGTCTGCTAGGTTAGTTGCTTCTTCCCACACTGAGCCCTGATAAAGCAGCCAAGGTAGTAGAACATATTCCACATACAGGCAACAGTTTTTGGGATTGCCCCCATTCCAGTTGTTTGGGACCCATATGAAGGCTAAGCTGCCCATCTGCTACATATGACTAGGAAGGTCTAGGTCTAACCTGTGTATGTTATTCGGTTGATGACTCAGACTCTGAGAGCCCCATTATCCTGTCTACAAGAAGTGCAGGCATGGGGGATGGAGCAGAAATTGAGGGAATAGACAATCAGTGTGTGGCCCAACTTCAGAGCCATCCTATGGGCAAGCACCAATCCCTAATACTATTAATGATACTCTGTTATGCTTGCAGACAGGAGCATATTGTCCACTGAGAGGCTCTATTTAGCAGTTGACTCAGACAGATACAGACACCCGCAGCCATACAGTGGATGGAGCTTGTCGACTCTTATGGAAGAATAAGAGAAAGGATTGCAGGTCCCGAAGGGATAGGAACTACACAGGAAGACCAAGACATAACTCTTGATGTAAGAGAGTTCAGATTCTAAAAATCTCAAGGTATAAGTTGCTGAAGTATATGTAGGATTTTTGCACAAATGTCAAGATCTACTAGATAGGAATATCGACATTGAGCACTGCTGAGAGAGTTCTATAAGAGACCTATTTAGGACAATCTGCCACTGATTTCAAAATCACTTGAGTTTCGCAAGTCATAATTCTTATTCTTTGGATGGATCCCAACTGACAAATGGAAGAAAAGAATCAGACTGTCATGCCTGCGTTTGTCTTCCTTGGCATTACAGATAACCTCCATCAGAAGATTGTCATCTTCATCATCTTTTCCTTTGTTTATCTTGTCACTCTTGGAGGTAATGTGGGGATGATAACTCTCATATGGTTGGACCCCAGGTTGCACTCGCCTATGTACTTTTTTCTCAGCCACCTGTCCTTTGTAGATGTGTGCTCCTCTTCTTCTATAGCTCCCAAGATGCTAAAGCGACATTTTGCAGAGAACAAAGCCATCTCTTTTTGTGGGCTGTGCAGCACAGATGTGGTTCTTTGGTCTCTTTGTGGCAACTGAATGCTGTCTCCTGGCTGCCATGGCATATGACCGTATGCAGCCATCTGTAAGCCCTTGCTGTATACACTTATTATGTCTCCACATCTCTGTGTGTTGTTGGTTATTGGGCCTTATGCCATTGCTCTTATAAGTACAATGACACATACAACTTTGACATTTTGCTTACCATTCTGTGGTCCATATATTATCAACCACTTTTTCTGTGACATTTCACCATTGCTGTCTCTAGCATGTGCTGACACCAAGTTCACTAAGGTAGTGTTTTTTGTTTTGGCTGGAGCAGTAGGTGTGTTCAGTGGTCTGATCATCCTGGTATCCTATGTCTGCATTTTGATGGCAATTTTGAAGATTCAGACAGCTAATGGGAGACGCAAAGCCTTCTCAACTTGTTCCTCTCACTTGGCAACTGTCTCTATCCTGTATGGGACTCTTTTCTTCATCTATGTTCGACCCAATGCCAGCTCCTCCTTGAATATTAATAAAGTGATTTCCTTATTTTACACTCTGGTGATCCCCATGTTAAATCCTGTCATCTACAGCTTTAGGAACACAGAGGTAAAAGATGCATTTAGGAGAAATTTGCAGAAGAAGCACTTCCTAATAGGTGCTTAAGATAGAATTCTCTCTATGACATACGTTAACTTGTGAGGGCAAAATGTAAGACAAAGACTACTAGAGTGAGAGCAAGAGGCTGCAAGTGAGTCCTCGTTCTGCCTGATCACAAACTGTCACACAATTTCGTGGCAGAACTTGATGGATACCACCTTACAGATTTATCACTTTTAGTCAATTTAACTGCACATTGAAATGCTTTAGTTAAACATGCATCTTCAAGGTGAGAATCATATTTTGAACACAATATTTTATATATTTCCTGATCCAAATGAAACTGAAGTCATGGAAAGTTCAAACTCTGGCAAAATTTTACACATTTCCCCATTTTGGATAAACACAGTCCTAGGAAGAGAAAATACATGCAGTCTTGTTGCTTTTAAGACCTACTTCTATGTGTATGGATATCTTGCCTCATGTATGTAAATGTAACAAATGAAAGTGTCTGAAGTGTCAAAATGGGATGGGATCCCCTGAACTAGAATTACAGACAGTTGTGAACTACAACTTGTGTACTGGGAATTCAACCCAGGCTCTCTAGAAAAGCAGCCAATGTTCTGAATGTTTTTTTGGTACAAGAATTTAAAAGTGGCTTTCAAAATATCTGGAACAATAAGGTTTTGTAAAATTTGCTACTTTTGTTTCAAGTGCCATAAACATGTTATCTGCTAAAATTTTGAAATGGAATGTAATGAGCTGCAATATATCATCTACCTTAAAGAATAATTTGACTGTGCTTTCCTCTTTGTCTCCCTTTCTATCTTTGTCTTTGTATCATTCTTCTCTCTCTCTCTCTCTCTCTCTCTCTCTCTCTCTCTTTCTCTCTCTCTCTCTTTTCGTGTGTGTGTGTGTGTGTGTGTGTGTGTGTGTGTGTGTGTGTGTAGGCATGTGGAGCCTTCAGATTTTGCTCAAGGCAGGCTCTCTTGTTGATTTATCCACACACTAGGAGGACTAGACCATGAGCTTCTGAAAAATTTTCTGGTTCTGCTCCACATCCTGTTGTAAAATCGCTGAGGTTATAGATGTGAACTATACAGCAGTCTTTAGATGGGTCGTAGGGGATCTGATATCTGGACCTAAGTTTATGTGAAAAAACACCTTTTAATGTTTGAGCTATTTTTTTTACCTCTGATAACATCTCTTTCATAGACTTTATTAGGTCATATCTTCACAGAAACACATATTCTTAACTTCATTATCAAGTCTTATTTATGCTATCACTTTTTGCAACACCTACTTTTTTCACCAATCCCTTTAAGAATGTATCACACTAAATGTAAAATTGGAACAAAAATATCTATAAGCACCTAAGAAATTCACTGAGAATTGCATCTACAATACTACCATTGAACCAGATGCTAATATGTTAGTTTTACATATACAAATATGCTACTAGTTTTATGCTGGCCTATTTTCTTTTACTTCAAACACAAAATATAAAGTGAATGTTATTTTACTATTTAGCCATTCTCATTTATTAATGATCAGAAACTTTAGATCTTGCTAGTTTTAAGTGACTTTCTGAGGGAGGGAACAAATAAAACTAATATTTTACAGTGCTTTTGTTTATCTGTGGTGGCAGACATCATGAAAGTCACATGCAGATTGCTTTTTCCTCACCTAATTTTGCTAGTGTTTCTGTATTGAATGTGTGGCCCAAGACAGTTCTCCTCTGTGCAGTGCACCTGAGAGAAGCTAGAAGTTAGACACCTGCTTTACACTGTCTACCTCAGTAAGAACATTTTGTTCTGTGGAGGTAAAGTCAGGCTGCAGTTTACCAGAGAAAGAGAGAGGTTTTTTGTTTGTTTGTTTGTTTGCTTCATTTTTGTTCTTTTGTTTGTTCTTTTTTTTGTAAAGCAAGACTGTTTAGAAGAGTCATTAAACCTCACTAACTCTTTCCTAGCTGCCTTAATACCATTTCTTAAAGTTCAAGTCTTTCAGTCTTAAAGTGTTCTCTCTCTCTCTCTCTCTCTCTCTCTCCTGACTGTGTAGCTCTGGCTATCCTCAGACTCATTAAATAAACCAGGCTGGCCTTGGACTCACAGAAATCTTCCTGCCTTTGCCTCCCTGGTGCTAAGATTAAGGCATGCACCAACAAGCCTTGCTTTCCTTCTTCCCAAGCTTTGATATGAGACTTGAAGATGTTGTGAATTCAGCTTCTTTGTTCTCATTCTTCTCACAGGCTTTTCTCAGGCTTTTCTTTCAAGTTGCCTGGTCATTGATTGAAGGCAGCGGTCTTGTTCTTCCTTATCTGATTTTAAATTAGGTAAGATATTTTTTAAAAGATGTATGTTTGGCCAACTTATTCCTGAAAATGTCTCACAGTCATTAAACATTAGAAAAAAAAACACCTCATGCTGAAACCACAATAAGACACCTCATTAACTGACATTGATTGGAAATAGATGTACCTGAAGATCCAGCTATACCTCTTGTGGGCATATACTCAAAAGATGCTCCACCATGCCACAGGAGCACATGTTCCACTATGTTCATAGCAGACTTATTTGTAATAATCAGAAGCTGGAAATCACCCAGATTTCTCACAGAGAAGAATGGATAGAGAAAATGTGACTCATTTCCACAATGGAATATTACTCAGCTATTAAGAACAGGACATCATAAAAAAAAAAAGAACAGGACATCATGAATTTTGCAGGCAAACAGAACTAGAAAATATCCTGCATGAGGTAACTCAGACCCAAAATAACATGCATGGTACATACTCACTAATAAGTAGATATTAGCAAAAAAGTACAGAATACCCAGGATACAATCCATGGAACTCAAGAAGTCTGACAAGTCGAAGGGCCCGAACAAGGATGACATAATCCCACTTGGGAGGGAGAAGAAATCAATCATGGGGGTGGGGGTAGAGGGCAGGACCTAAGTGGGAGAGGGGACAGGAAGGGAAAGAGGGGAATATGATCAGGTAACAGGGGTGGGGGGTGGGGGACAGGACTGAAGCCCTCAGGGACAGCAGAAAGAATGGAAACAGGCAACCTCAGGATTTAGGAGGGTTGTGTGTGTGTGTGTGTGTGCCCTCTAGAAGGTATCAGAGACCTGGGAGGTGAGAAACTCTCATGTATCAAGAGGAAGGACTTTAAATGAAATGCCCTGCAGTGGGCAGAGGGAACTTGTAGAACTTATCTCCAGTAGAAAGACAGGGCATCAAGTGGAGGGATGGAGTTACCATCCCACAGTCAAAAACTCCGACCTAGAATTGTTCCTGCCTGAAAGAACTGCATGGACAAAAATAGAGAAAAGACTGAGGAGAAGATGGTGCAGTGACTGGCCCAAATTGGGATCCAGCTCAGGGGTAAGCTCCAAGGCCTGACACTAGTACTGATGCTATGGTGTGCTTACAAACAGGGACCTATCATAACTGCACTGCAAAAAGGCCCAACAAGCAGCTGAAAGAGTCAGATGCAAATATTTATACCCAACTAATGGACAGACTCTAGTGACCCCTGTGATTGAGTTAGGGAAAAGCTGGAAGAGGAGGGTGACCATTATAGGATGAAGAACAGTCTTAAATAACCTGAACCCTCGAGATCTCTCAGAAACTGAGCCACCAAACAGGCAGCTACACCAGCTGATATGAGCCCCCCAACACATGTACGGCAGAAGACTGCCAAGTCTGGACTCAGTCAGAGATGACGCAAATAACTCTAGAGAGACTTGGAGCCCCAGGGAATGGAGAGGTCTAGTGGAGTGGAGGGGGTGGGGACATCCTCTTGGATCTGGGGAAAGAGGTGTGGGATGTAGAGCAGGCAGAGGGTAGACTAGAAGGGAGATAAAGTCTGGACTGTAAAAAATTATTAAAGAATAAATTGAAATTAATAAATGAGAGAAAGAAAGAAAGAAAAGCAGGAAGGAAGAAAAGAAGAAGTCTCATTGAATGCCAACAGGGCTGTGATAAATGAAATAGTCAGAAGGTACATTTTTAAAACCACTATGGAAACCTTTGTAGAAGTGGTTCAAAGTGGAAATAGAAATGCCATAAAAATCTAGCCATATCTTAATGGATTCATATCTAAAGTATGTATGATGAAACTCACATATAAGACCCACCCATGATCTTTATTACAATGCTACTAACAATTACCGAGATAGAATAACATTGTGAGTGTCCATCAACCAACAAATAAGAAAATATTGTTCACACACACAATACAATAGTAGTCATTCATTAAAACCATTAAATTGTTCTATTAATGACAACATGCATAGAAGCAAATAACAATCAATATATCCAAATAAAATTTAATTAAAAGTAAAAAAAAATAAATCAAAGAGGGATCTCTTGGTAAAGAAAGCTCATGGAGAAATACACACATGTGCACAACATGCACAATTTTCTCAGAAATGGTTTCTCTGAGATAAGACACATTTATGAAAAAATCACCAAGTATTGCTGAAATTATGTTAATTTTGCCTCTTCGGGTGTATATAAGCCTTTGAGGTTTTAATTCTTTGGGGACCTGACTCTGAACTATTATTTATTTTCAGAATGAGTTACCTGATTGTGTGCAGTACGTGAATCAGGGATTGTCTCTTCATGTCCTTAATGGGAAGTTTATTTTCTTCACTAACTGCCTAGAATCTCTCAAGAGACGGTTATCACCATGCAAGGTGTTTAATCATTTTTATTCCAGAAAATGGTCATAGCTTTTGAAGCAGTTAAAGGTGATACAGAAAGAAGTCAGTACATTACAGTTTGGACTATGGTATGTGTTTGAAATATGGAAGAGAAACATCAGAATACATCTGAACTTTGAAACTCCATTTTGCAGATTCTTTGAAGGGATTAGGCTTCGGTAGTTTGTTCCCATTGTCATAAGACTAATTCACGGCATGTGTGGAGTTTTCTTAATTGATCCACCTGGATTTTGAAAAATTATATAAGATATTTTGAATACAAATGTTCTATGTTGAAAATTTCTAGGAGATTTTAAATATCTCATGGTTTTTCTTCATAAATGAGAACAAAAAGTAGTTAGGTGTGTTTGGAATGATATATAATAATTAACAGAGCCATTCATTTCACGATTTATGCATGCATCAAAACACTACCTTATAAATGCAAATGTAAAACTTTCATTATAATTTACAATATAAATTATCTATTGTAGTAATTGTATTAATAATGCTTAGAGGAAAGCTAAGACTACATTAGACATGATGGGTGCAAAAATTTCTCTCCATAGAAGATTCAAAGAAACATATTTAAATGAACACATAAATAAAACTTAGATAACTAGTGATTGCCAACAAAATATAAGAGGCAGATACATACTATATTATCTTTATCTCCACAGAATACATAGCTGTAAATGTCTGACTAAAACTAGAAACATTCAGTCACATATGAAGATTCTAATGAAAATTGGGATCAGTCTCTGTTACTGCACTGAGGTAGTATTTTGCAAGGAGCCTTGATATTGTAAGAAAAATCACAAATTAAATAGTTTGTCACTATCAAGTATTTAAAATTATATAGTAAGCTAGAAAATTGTGGATAATATATTGCTGAATTTTTGTTTATTCAAGGAGAGACATAATTGATTCTCATAAATAATTTTTATGTAAATCATTCTATGTAATCATATTGTTCTATAAATCTGAAATGGCTTAGACTTTCTTAACTGAAGTATTCTCTTTAATACTTATCATTTACAGTTATTATTTCTTTCTTTTCTTTTCTTTCGGAGCTGGGTACTGAACCCAGGGCCTTGCGCTTGCTAGGCAAGCACTCTACCACTGAGCTAAATCCCCAACCCCTAGTTATTATTTTATATATGTTATCACTGTAGTTTATTTATCAGCAATGATGAGAGTTTATATAAAATAAATGAAATAATTATTTAACTCAGTAAATCTTAATTTCCACTACAACATTGAGTGTCAGATCTCTTAATCTCAGAGGATGAAACTCTTATATATATCATATTATTAAAGTTATGCATCTTAGTTGAGAAATACCAATCCTTCCTTTTATTTCTTCTCTACTTTACATCTAAGATTATTGATTTTTCATGTCCCTTTTAAAATGGTATCTATCCCATGGCTTATATATAGTTTTCTTTTTAAAGAAAGACCTTAACGAATGTGAACAATTTCATCTTAAGACACATTTCAAATCCAATTGTATAATTAATGTGATGGAATTTAGATCATATGCCTAGACAGTTCTTAGAGTTATAGAACGTAAGCGTATAAAGGCTGAGTTGCCAAATTTTGTTCAGAGTGTTTGTAGAATGGCCCAGAAACAGAATTTAGAAATACTGCCAAGTACAAGAATATTGCCCTACTATCTGTTACAAACCTGCTCAAGGCAACTTGTCACTGAATTAAAACATCATTTGTAATGTTGGCGATCCTTTGTCTCATAACAGAACTGAACTGACCATGGAAGAAAAGAATGAGACCACAGTGAGCGAGTTTCTCTTTCTGGGCCTCACGAATCATCTCCATCAGAAGATTGTACTTTTCATCACGCTCCTCTTTGTTTATCTTGTTACACTGGGGGGCAACTTGGGTATGATCACTCTAATATGGGTAGACCCCAGGCTACATACACCTATGTACTTTTTTCTTAGTCATTTGTCCTTTGTAGATATGTGTTCCTCTTCTTCTATAACTCCTAGGATGCTGTGTGATATATTTATAGAGAAAAAAATCATCTCCTTTGTGGGTTGTGCTGTACAGTTATGGTTTGCTGGTCTTTTCGTGGGAACTGAATGTTTCCTCCTTGCTGCCATGGCATATGATCGGTATACGGCCATCTGTAAGCCTTTACTGTATACTATAATCATGTCCAAAAGAGTCTGTGCACAGTTTGTCTTAGGACCTTATTTTCTGGCTGCTATAAATATCACAACACATACAACATTGACATTTTGCTTACCATTCTGTGGTCCCAATACCATCAACCATTTCTTCTGTGATATTTCCCCAATGCTTTCCCTGGCATGTGCTGATTCCTCCATCAACAAGATAGTTCTTTTTGTCTTGGATGGAACAATAGGAGTCCTTAGTGGTCTGATCATTATAGTCTCCTATATCTGTATTTTGATGGCTATCTTGAAGATCCAAACCACTGATGGGAGGATGAAAGCCTTCTCTACCTGTTCATCTCACTTGGCAGCTGTCTCCATCCTGTATGGAACTTTGTTCTTCATCTATGTTCGACCTAATACAGATTCTTCACTGAATACCAATAAAGTTATTTCTCTATTTTATACTGTCATGATTCCCATGCTGAACCCCCTGATCTATAGCTTGAGGAACAAGGAAGTGAAAGATGCAATCAGAAGAAAAGTACAAAGGAAACATTTTCCAAGAGTTTGGTAAGGCCAAACTTTATTATGCTATGCCTTAGATGCCAGTGCCAAAGATATACATTATAAAGACATATAAAAGGGGTTGGGGATTTAGCTCAGTGGTAGAGTGCTTGCCTAGCAAGCGTAAGGCCCTGGGTTTGGTCCCCAGCTCTGAAAAAAAAAAAAAAAGAAAAAAAAAGACATATAGAGATTCTTCCAATTAATAGATTATTTGAAGAAAATGAAGAATTTTCATTATCTTTTACTGCTTGCCTGAGTCTTTCTGATACAATCTGTTGCAAAATTCTATGAAGTTGGCCTGAGAACAAAAATATATAATTTTATAAAATAACATAATATACTTAATGAATAACATATTTATATATAACAAAAATGTACTTGGAAACAAAGGGTAAATATCTATATAATGGTAACAGTGTCTACTTTTCAATTAGACATAAAGACTAAAAATTTCATGAAACTAAAGCAACGTGAACTTGATTTGGAAGAAAGAGTGCAGGTCTTCAATATCATTCTCAATTTATAATTTCAGCATTTACCTATTTATTTATTTATTTGGGCATTATGTGCTTTGCCCACACATAGAGTTCAGAGTTGGTTTTCACCTTCCAAAATGTATGTTAGGGACTTAACTCAACTCTTTAGCTTGGTGGAAGATGCATTTACCCATGGAACTGCTTTACTCATTCAATTAGTGACTTAGAGATTGTTTCAATATTTGTTTTAGGGTTATTAGAAGAAGAATGTTGAAATTGACAACTCCAGTTGTGAGACAGTTTATATTTTCTGCCACATCAGTTCCTGGCTTCCCATTATTTTGAAGTTTTGTGTTTAGATCTTTGATTTTATAATTATTTAATGTTCATGATAAGTTCATCCATTTGTTATCATAGGCTTGTCTCCTCTATCCTTGGTCAGTTTATTTAATCTAGTACTTACTTGGTCTGATATTAACAAAACTCCATGGAGACATTTCATTTTAGAAATGGATGGTCATAGAAGTTTTAAGTGAGCTCCCAATGAAATTGGGTGAAATAAAAGAATTAAAAATCCTCTCTTCCTAATGGGGATGAACTAACATAGTACAACCCATGACATCTGACTTCACATAGTCTTCTCTCTTATGGACTCTTCTGTTATGAGTAGTTTCTAATTTCTAGTTCTGATCTTACCTCATACTTCTCAGCTTTACCTTTAATTCCAGCTCAGCTAAATTTCACTGGTATTTTTTCTAGAAGATTCTCTGTTTGGAAGTATTCTCACCTACTTAGCCTTTGTGACCTGCTATCCTTTAGGAGTCAATTAATTGATCTTATTTATTTATTTTTATGTAAAACATTCTGACCTGGAAGTAAGCAAATGATGCTCAGTACTGCTATGCACTTTTCTTGTCAATATCTTCTCTTCAGCTCTTATCTAGATGACTTTATGAAAATAAACACACAGTTACCCTGTGTTGGATACTATGACTTTATGCCACAGTGAACATCCTGCCACCTAAGCGAGCAACAAATCACTAGAAGAAAGGGCAGACAATATTAGGATCCCATTGAAAGTTACAAAGTATAAATCGTGTCAATGTTATTTCTCCAGAATGAAGAGAGAAAATTACATTAAGCAAATGACTATTCACTACATTAGTCCCTGCTGATAGAAAATAGGGTCCTCTTATGAGCTCATTGACTCTGAGGGAGGAAGATAGGATAGGAAAGTAGATAGTTGACTATTATAGATGTGTAAGAGGAAAGAAGGGAAGAAATAAAAGAGGTAATAGAGGAGATGAAGATGCCTATACATCACATGCACAGGTAAGGACATTTCAAGGGTAAGTATTATGCTGTAATGACTGATTTAAAAAATTAAAGGTAGGGGTTGGGGATTTAGCTCAGTGGTAGAGCGATTGCCTAGCAAGCGCAAGGCCCTGGGTTTGGTCCCCAGCTCCGAAAAAAAAAAAGTTAAAGGTGAACTCTTTGGTTGGTGGTTTAGTTCCTGGGAGCTTTGGTTGGTCCGGTTAGTTGATATTGTTGTTCTTTCTATGGGGTTGCAATCGCCTTCACCTTCCCCAACTCTTCTATTGCTGTTCCTGTACTCAGTCCCATGGTTGGCTGTGAGTATCTGCATCTGTATTGGTCAGGTGCTGGCAGAATCTCTCAGGGGACAGCTATACCAGGCTCCTGCGAGCAAGTGCTTCTTGGCATCAGCAATAGTATCTGGGCTTGGTGCAAGCAGATAGGATGGATCCCTAGGTGGGGCAGTCTCTGCATGGCCTTTCTTTCAGTCTCTGCTCCTTTTTTGTCCCTGCATTTCAGTAGATAGAAGCAATTCTGGTACACATAGAGGGACCCATAGCTCTAGCTACATATGTAGCAGAGGATTGCCTTATCTCACAGCAATGAGAGGGGACACACACACATACCCCAAACCCCAAAACAGAGAGTTTCATTAAGAATAAAACAGAGAAAGAACTGGAAGAGCTTGAAGGGGCTGGAGACCCCATATGTACAACAATGCCAACCAACCAGAGCTTCCAGGGACTAAGCCACTACCTAAAGACTATACATGGACTGACCCTGGACTCTGACCTCATAGGTAGCAATGAATATCCTAGTAAGAGCACCAGTGGAAGGGGAAGCCCTGGGTCCTGCTAAGACTGAACCCCAGTGAACTAGATTGTTGGGGGAGGGCGGCAATGGGGAGGGGGGGAAGGAACACCCATAAGGAAGGGGGGAGGGGGATGTTTTCCGAAAGCCGGAAAGGGAATAACACTCGAAAATGTATATAAGAAATATTCAAGTTAATAAAAAAAAAGAATAAAACATTGTTAGAATGTAACAATGGCCCCGATACTGTTGAAATCATGTTAATTTTGTCCCTTTAGGTGTGAGCTCCTGAGGCTAAGCTCTCTTGGGACCTGGCTTTGAGTTACTGTTAGCTCCAGATGAGATTCTTTATTTCATGCAGTACGTGGGTGAACACTCATCCAGGAATTCTCTCTTTATGATTTTCCCCACCAAGTACTTGGAAGGTCATGCTTTTCAGAAAGGCCATCACCATGTAGGCTGATGAATCTTCCTTTCTTATCCAAGACAATGATCAGTGTCTTTGAAGTGGCAAAAGAAGTTGCAGAAAGGATATTCATAAAAAAGTGAGTGTATTATAGGTTGACCTATATGAAACTTATGAAATATGGATGAAAAAGACCAGTGTCAGTCTGAATGTTAGAAACACAAAGTCCCATCCATGGACCTGAACACTGGTTCATGCATTTTCTTCTGAATTTTGAAAATTTAGAGTCATTTTCATAACAATGTATTATAGTTTTGAAAATTACCAAGATATTTTATGTTCTCTTGAATTTTGCTGCAAATATATACATGAGAAGGGTAATGTATGATAATTTATCAATGTGCCTTTCCATAATATATATTTAAAAACAATTCATTGTGTTTTAAAAAATGTGTATAGTTTTGTCAGTTTTAAATGAATAATTTTTCAATAAACAAGGTACAAAAAGCATTCTAGATCCTAACATAAAGGCACAGGCACAGGAAGAACATAAAGATTACATGACATATTTTCATGACATATTTTATGGAAGGCTCAGAATTACTTGCAATAACTAAATAAAAACAAACCAATAAGTGAATAGTCATTGCTTGAAACCTAGGTGCTGCAGGTACTTATGTTTACTCCATACAGTCACTTGAAATGGCATATTTCATGATCATGAACACCAACATTCTACAATGGGTAATAGTCCCCCTCCCCTAAATATCAGCTTAATGCTTATGAGTGCTGAAAAATATTTAGTTAGCATTATTCAAATAATTTCAATCACTTTATACTATTGAAAGTATTTGAATAATGTAGTCATCATCAGCTGTTTGAAAGCGTCATATATTGACCTACAGAAATTATCAATAACTTCAATACTGTATTTCTTTTATTTAAAGAACGTAATTTGATTATGTTGCAATTTTATTTTAATAAATTATCCTACATAATTCTCTTCTAGGACTTTTAAACATTAGCTCTTTTCTAATAAGCAAAAGCTTATCATGAATAAAAGGCATAGTCAATATTTCAAAAATTTAATTGGTTGATTTAAGTATGTCTACATAATAATCTTATATAAAGTAACAGAAACATTGAGATATAATTTTATATTATTTTAGCTTATTATGTAATTGATTTTTCTGCATAATTTCTATGGCAAATTGCTATCAGCATCAGATTTCTCTATCTGCTAGGTAAGTTTCATGTCCTTTAATGACATCAGCTAGTTTCAAAATCACATCTGTCAAAGACTTTGTACATTTTTTTCTTTTTATGGAGAGATATTTAAGAGCATGAATAGTTATAACTACCTGTAAACATAGTAATTCTCTTTTAAAATGTAATTATATTGAAGAAAATTTAGAACATAGAACTATATAATCTTTGTGGGTAGTTACCAAATCAAGAGAAATCGAGACTATGTACCCAAGATTTTACATCATACTTTCATAGCTGACCACCCACAGAAGCTACAAACAACCTCTTCCATTTCAATAATATTGTCCAATAATCTGTCAAAGCCTCCTTCAGAAAGCCTGTCATTCAATTAATAAATTTGTAGTTGTTAGTGGTTGTAGTAAAAGAATATACTTTTGTTTCACAACAGAACCCAACTTACAATGGAAGAAAAGAATCAGACTATTATAACAGAGTTTGTCTTCCTGGGCCTAACAGATCATCTCCATCAGAAGATTGCACTTTTCATCACACTCCTCTTTGTTTATCTTGTCACACTGGGGGGTAACTTGGGCATGATCACTCTCATATGGGTGGACCCCAGGCTGCACACACCCATGTACTTCTTTCTCAGTCACCTGTCATTTGTTGATTTTTGTTCCTCTTCTTCCATAGCTCCTAAGATGCTCTGTGATATTTTTGCAGAGAAAAAAAAGATCTCTTTCATGGGCTGTGCAGCACAGATGTGGTTCTTTGGTTTCTTTGTGGGAACTGAGTGTTTCCTGCTTGCTTCCATGGCATATGATCGGTATACAGCCATTTGCAAGCCCTTGCTGTATACTCTCCTCATGTCTCAGAGGGTATGTGTGCAACTGGTTGTAGGGCCATATGCCTTTGCTATTATAAACATCACAACTCATACAACCTTGACTTTTTGTTTACCATTCTGTGGTTCAAATACTATCAACCATTTCTTCTGTGATGTTTCTCCACTTTTTTCATTGGCATGTGCCGACCCCTGGATTAATAAGGTTGTGCTTTTTGTCTTTTCTGGAGCTATAGGAGTGTTCAGTGGTCTGATAATCATAATCTCCTATGTTAGCATCTTGATGACAATTTTGAAGATTCAAACTGCTGATGGAAAACGGAAAGCCTTCTCTACTTGTTCCTCTCACTTGGCAGCTGTTTCCATCCTATATGGGACTCTTTTCTTTATTTATGTTCGACCCAGTGCTAGTTTTTCCTTGAATATCAACAAAATGATTTCTTTGTTTTATACTGTGGTGATCCCTATGCTGAACCCTCTCATTTATAGCTTGAGGAACAAGGAAGTGAAAGGTGCATTCAGGAGAAAGGTACAAAGGAAGCATTTTCCAGCAGGTATGTAAGGTTGAATTTGGTAGTGCCCTGCCTACCAATGCATATGTATATTTTTAAAAGGACACTGGAGTGGATGAGAGCCTGAAGAAGGAGCCTGGTTCTGTCTATATACAGTTTATCTGAAACTGGGGCAGTTCTCATTATTTATCTGCCTCTGTCATATTTTCTGTGACATGATTGGCACTATATAATTATATAGAGGTGGTCTGGGAATGTACATATGAGTATATATTAGAAGATTGCTAGAAATCAATATTGGTATGATATTCAATCTTCTGACACTTTTAATTCAAGTATCAAAACTGCTGTTCATGATACTACAAATAAATTCAAAACAAAATTACAAGTGGTAGAAAGTGTTTTTACATATGTGTTGTCAGTTAAGTCACATCTATGATATATAAAGAATCATTTCAAATTAAAAACCACCACAGCAAAAGTAGATAACTAGACAATGAGGAAATAGGCAACTCACAGTAATGAGGATAATAATTATTTTTAAATAGTACAAAGAAAATACATTTAAAAATGTTAAACTTGTTTTTTGATCATATAGTCAAATTAAAAGAGCATTATAGTATGTTTTAGGGGAGATGAAATACCAAGTTGAAGGATTTCTCTAGTTTGACTCTTAGCCCTAGCTCTGTAAAAGACTTCAAAAGTGTCACAGTCCTTTGTCTATATATTTGTTGATTCTGTGTATATATGTGTTCACACACATGTTTATGTTTATGCTTAGGTGTGGGCATTTGTGTGGTCAGAAGAAAATTTGCCTGAGTCCTTTCTCTCCTCTAACCACATGCATTCTGGAGACTGAATTCAGCTTACTAGAATTTATAGAAAATGTGCTATGTCATCTAATACACCTCTACTTCTTAAATTTTTGTGGTTTTATTTTTTACTCTCTTCACAGAGAATAATCATCTTCAATGTCTCCAATGTTCTACCAACAATTCATGCAACTTACTCTTTAAGGAGAATGTGATGCATGTAGTAGAGATTATGGTTTGTTGGATGGTGATTGGTCAGTTATCTTCAGATCATGTTATGAAGAAATTTATGCATAATAATGTAATCTTGAGACATAATTATACATGCTCAAATTCCTGAGCATATGTCCTGTTTCTGAGATCTTAAAAACATTGCATACATGGCACACCAATACTATTGTGCCAGTGATTGACTAATACTGAAGTTTTGTAATCACTGAATAGGAACTAAGTGAAGTGTTTAATGTTCAGAAAACAGATTTAAATGTATAAGGAGGAGCGATTACCTCTGCTGCAAACATTATGTCTTTTGTAGTGGCAGTATTTTTTTGACACACCACATTCACTATACAAAGACTATAGCCACAGCTTTTCACCAACCTTGATTTTGTCTCATTAGTGTACTCCTTTCTTCTAGTAATCACATGAGTGTTTCTCAGGTCTTTTCAAGGACAGCAGTATTCAGATGACATATTATTTGATTTTCTATAATAAAAATTATCTTAGCATCCCCTTAAGGTATTTTAAGCCTTACAAAGTTTTTTCCAAACTCATCTGTGGAAGTCATATAATTTGTACCTTACGTGCTATACATTTCAAGTTTTCTGAGATCCAAAGATCCATTTAACCACCGTATTAATATATGTTCTTAGGGACTAAAGAGATGGATCAGAGGTTAAGAACACTGGCTTCTCTTTCAGAGTACCAGGATTCTATTCAGGACTCACATGGTGACTCACCACCAACTGTAACTCCAATCTCAGCAGCTTGAATCCTCTCTCTGGGCCTCTGTGAGCACTAGGCATGCATATGATACACAAACATGCAGATAGAACATCCTAATGAATATAATGTAATGTTATTAATAAAAAACCCACAGAAAAAGATCTGGAGGGAATACTAAAGTCTGGAGAATGGGGAGAATTCCATAAAGGAACTAATTAATAGGAGGAATATATTCTAATGTTCAGTGGCACAGTATATGGAATATAATTAACAACAAAGCATAACATATCTCATTTAGAAGACAGACTGCTTACAGGGATCTGTCTTCACACTATAACTTCATTCCATGGGGACTTCACTGAATATTGCAATGGACCTAGTTTTTCCATCCTCTATCTATTTGTGTTGTCCATGAATACCAAGAAATACTGTCTGACTTGGAAGGCAGTACCACAGCAGGCTGAAAATTAGGTAGGTCATCTTTACCCTCTATCCTGTCATTCATTACAATCTGTCCAGTATCATTCCAGCTCTGTAGCTAACTTATTGTAGGGGATAGTCCTCCCACTGTACCTCCATCCCCTTCAGGAGTCCACCAAACTTTGTTGTAGACACAGCATTCTTCCTTCTGGTGTGTTGTTTTAGATCTTCTTTCTCATCCTTCCCCATTCCTTCCTGTCAACTCCTAATAACTGGAAACACTTTCTACCTACAGGTAACCCCCAGTGAACACATCTGCCAGGAACTCATGTAGGTGAATCCCACTATCTTTCTTGTCTTCCATTATGATATTTCCATTCTCACACTCAACCTGGTAATAATTTGCCAATAAAAGTCCCTCCTATCACCTCAGATTCATCACTGAACACTATTAGAGTTCAACTCAGAGCTGAGAGTCCTTCTAGGCCTAACATAGCTGTTACTCTTGATTATTATTATTATTTTTTTATTGAAACTTACTTAGAGGAGACTTTTTTCCTACCACATATCCAACTTCCTTTGTTATAGGCAGGATCCTTTTAACTCTTTCACTAATCCCCTCTCCAGAGATTTCTGCTGGACCACCTCTATCTCTGTCATCCCATACTGCTCAGCAGAAGTACTCCCTATCAGGCAACACACAGCCCCAAACATTCCTAAGATCCAAAGAAGGCAAAAGTAACCAAGGAACAGAACATTCACCCAAAAGAGACAAGCCCATATATCAGCACTTACAATCATCACAGTCATCTCAAGCCCAGTTACCTAAACACCAGTACAAAAATATTATCATTAACAGTCAAGACAACATGCCTCCATGAGAACCCAGTAACATTATTACAACAGATTCTAAGAAATGTAATATAAAGTGTAAAACGAGAAGCATGATATATCAATTATTAACATGTTCAAGGACTTTAATGTGGGTATAAATAAATACCTTAATGAAGTCTATAAAAACGTACATACAATGGAATGAAATGATAAAAACAGTTCAAAACATAAAAAATAGAAATAGAATCTCTAAATAAAACCCAAATTGAGATGAAATTAGAAATCAAAAGCTTAGGAAGCCAGATAAGAACTTTAGAAACAGAGCAGAGTAGAAGACACAAGTGAGAGCCTCTCAGGTGTTAGAGACAAAGTAGAGGAAAAGAATAATTCAAAGAGAATTTAATTTAAAAAAATCCAGGCACAGCATCTATGAAATCTAGAAAATTGTGACATGATAAAATCTGTGACTAATAGGAATAATTGAAGGAAAAGAAACCTAGGTAGAAGGCATAGAGAGACTCTGCCAGAGCCTGACAAATACAGAGGTGGATGTGAAAGGACTGAAGGAACTGAAGGGGTTTGCAACCCCATAGGAAGAACAACAATGTCAACCAACCAGACACCCCAGAGCTCCTAGGGACTAAACCACTAACCAAAAGAACACATGGAGGGACCCATGGCTCCAGTCACATATGTAGCATAAGACGGCTTTGTCAGGTATCAATGGGTGGAGAGGCCCTTGGTCTTGTGAAGGCTCAATGCCTCAATGTAGGTGAATGACAGAGCAGGGAGGCAGGAGGGAGTGGGTAGGTGAGGGGTCACCCTTATAGAAGCAGGGGAAGGGGGAGAGGATATGGGATTTCTGGAGGGGAAACCAGAAAATGGGATAGCATTTGAAATGTAAATAAAGAAAATAACCAATAAAAATAAATAAATAAATGTAAAAAATAATTTTCAACAGAATTACAGAAGAAAATTTCTCTAACCTGAAGGATGCCTCTCAAGACACAAAAACCACACAGAACACCAGATAGAAAGAACAAGAATAGAAATTTCCCATTTCACAAACTCATCAAAACATTAAATTTTAAAAGACATAACAGAAAAAGACCAGGTAATATATAAAGTTACCTCGGACTTCTCAATGTTAACTCTAAAGCACAGAAGGGCATGGATGGATGTTTTTCAAAGTCTAAGAGACCACTGATGCTGGATTACTATACTCAGGAAAGCTATTAACCACAAAGAAAAAATCAGGAAAAATTCCATGATAAAATAAAATTTAAGCACTACAGTAAAAGGACAGAAAGATATTATAAGCAAATGGACCAAAGAAGAAAGCAAGAATAGCCATTTTAATTTAGGGCAAAAAGACCTCAAGCCAAAACAAATCATAAGTGACAGGGTAGAAAAATACATACTTATCAAAGGAAAAATCTAATCAAGAAGATTGCAATTTTAAACGTCTATGTACCAAACACAAAGGTCCCCATGTTTATAAAAGAAACACAATTAGTTACAATCATGAACAACTGAACCACTCACAATGATACTGAATGATTCAATACCCAACTCTTGCCAATAGACAGCTCATCTATACAAAAATTACTCAGAAATGCTGGAGCTACATAGCGTCGTAAACCAAATGGACACAACAGATATTTACAGGACATTTTACTTAAACACAAAAAAATGGGTCTTCTTAACAACTCATAGACAAAAAAAGTCTCAACAGATACAAGAAAATTGAAATAACATCATGCATCCTATCTGACCACCATGTATAACACTGGATATCAAGCAGTAATAAGAGAAAGTTATGCACTGATAGAAACTGAACAACTCACTACTGAGTAAAAAATGGAGCAAGACAGAAAGAAATTAAGAAGGTATTAAAATCTCTTTAGAATTGAAAGAAAATTACAATACAAAAAAACCCCCAAATCTATGGAACACAATGAAGGCAGGTAGTTCTAAGAAACTGAAGGAAAAACTGATTATTTTTACAAAATATCACAAAGGAAGAATGCTACAGAGCAATGTTCCTTATGAAGACAGATGGAAAAAAAATCAAAACAAAACACTTGTCAATGAAACACAAGAACACATCAAAAAGATTATCCACCACGATCAAGTAGGCTTTATTAGAGATTCAAGGATGGCTCAACATACACAACATAAACAAGTTGACAAATATAAATGGACCAAGGAAAAAAGCTGCATTATGCAAAAAGGCCTTTGAAAAAAATCCAATACTCAATTCCTGAAGAAGATTCCAGGAGAGACTGAGGATTCAAGGACATACCTTAACAAAATGTGATTTGTAATAAGCCCACAGATAACATCAACCCAAATGGAGAGAAACTCAAAGCATTTCCATTAAACAAAACTAGGCTGTATGTACTGTCCATACTGGTTCAACATAGTACTTGAAGTCATAGCTAGAGTAAAATGACAATCAAATGAAATGAAATGGGATACAAAGAAGAAAAGAAGAAGATAAAGTTTTTATTTGAAGATTGTATGATTGTGTACATAAATGACTCTAAAGCTTCCACCAAAAAATTGCTGGAAAACAACTTCAGCAAAGTGTCAAGATAAAAAGTTAACTTACAAAGATCAGTAGCCATCCTATATACAAGAGAAAATTTGAGAAAGAAGTCAAGGAAACTACATATTTCACAGTAAACTCAAAAAATTATCTTGAGATAGCTCTAAATTAGTCAGAGAAAGACCTGTATACTAAAAATTTGAAGACATTGAAGAAATTCAAGAAGATATTAGAATTTGGAAAGGTCTACCATGCTTCTGGACAATAAGGTTAATATTGTGAAAATGGCCATCCTATCAAAAGCAATTTACATATTCAAGTCTCCATCTAAAGTCCAACACGATTCTTTATGCAATTAATATTTTTCAACTTCATATGGAAATACACAAAACACAAGCTAGCTAAAACAATCCTGAACAATAGTAGAACCACTAGAGGAATCACCATATTTCACTGAAATTGTACTACCAAGATACAGTAATAAAAATACTATGGTAATGGCATCAAAAGGCACATTTATCAGTAGAATTGAATTAAAGACTTGGCCATATATTCATAGACCCATTAACACCCGGTTTTTGATAAAGAAGCTAGAAATACACACTGAAAAATAAGAAGTATCAATACAACAAATGGTGCTGGTCAAAATAGATGGCTACATGTATAAGATTGCAAATAAATCCATATTTATCACCCTGAGCAAAACCCTACTCCATATGGTGCATGTAACTCAACATAAGGCAAGGTACCCTGAATCTGAAAGAAGAAAAAGTGGCAAATATCCCTGAACTCATTGAAACAGGAAAGGCTTCTTAAACAACACACCATTAGCATAAGCCCCATGTTCAACAATTAGTAAATGAGACCTCATGAAACTGAGAAGCTTCCATGAGGCAAAGAACACTGCCATTTTACCAAACAGCAGCTTAGGAATAGAAAATATTGTTTTTTAACCAAATGCACATCAGAGAGAGCTAATATCCAAAATAGAAATAATTTAAAAAATACTAGATATCAAAATTAAAAATTAAAATGGGACACAGATCAAAAGAGAATTCTTCATATAGGACAATCAGATGATTATGATACACTCAAAATTATGTTTAAAATCATCAGACATCAGGGAAATACAAATCAAAACTACTTTGAGATTTATCTTTTAGTAGAAGAAAGTAAATCGATCCATTCTTATCACCCTGTAAAAGATTAAGTCCAAGTGGATCAAGGACCTCTACATCAAACGACATACACTCAAACTAATAGGAAAAAATGTGGGGAAGAGTCTCGAACACATGGGTACTGGGGAAAATTTCTTGAACAGAACACCAATGGCTTATGCTCTAAGATCAAGAATTGACAAATGGGACCTCATAAAACTGCAAAGCTTCTGTAAGGCAAAGGACACTGTCATTAGGACAAAAAGGCAACCAAGAAATTAGGAAAAGATCTTTAACAATCCTACATCTGATAGAGGGTTAAACTCCAAAATATACAAATAACTCAAGAAGTTAGACTCCAGAGAGCCAAATAACCCTATTAAAAATTGGTGAACAGAGCTAAACAAATAATTCACAGCTGAGGAATATCGAATGGCTGAGAAGCACCTAAAGAAATATTCAACATCCTTAGTCATTAGGGAAATGCATATCAAAACAACCCTGAGATTCCACTTCACACGAGTCAGAATGGTTAAGATAAAAAACTCAGGTGATAACAGATGCTGGTAAGGATGTGGAGAAAGAGGAACACTCCTCCATTGTTGGTGGGACTGCAAACTGGTACAACCATTCTGGAAATTAGTCTGGAGGTTCCTCAGAGAATTGGACATTCTACTACCTGAGGACCCAGCTATACCACTCCTGGGCATATATCCAAAAGATGCTCTAACATACAACAAAGACACATGCTCCACTATGTTCATAGCAGCCTTATTTATAATAGCCAGAAGCTGGAAAGAACCCAGATTTCCTTCAGCAGAGGAATGGATTAAAAAAATATGGTACATCTACACAATGGAGTAATACTCAGTAATCAAAAACAATGACTTCCTGAAATTCATAGGCAAATGGAATGAAATAGAAAATACCATCCTGAGTGAGGTAGCCCAATCACAGAAAGACACACATGGTATGCACTCATTGATAAGTGGATGTTAGTCCAAAAGCTTGAATTACTCAAGATGCAATCCACAGACCACATGAAGCTCAAGAAGGATGACCAAAATGCGCATGCTCCTACTCCTTCTTAAACGGGGGAACAAAAATATCCATAGGAGGGGATATGGAAACAAAATTTAGAGCAGAGACAGAAAGAATGGCCACTCAGAGCCTGCCCCACATTTGGAATATATATATATATATATATATATATATACCAAAACTAGATAAAATTGATGAAGGTAAAAATTGCATGCTAAAAGGCACCGGATATAGATCCCTCCTGAGAGACACAACCAGAGCATGTCAAAAAGAGAGGTCAATGCTAGCAGCAAACCACCGAGCTGAGAATAGGACCCCTTTGGGGGAATTAGAGGAAGGATTGAAAGAGCTGAAGGGGCTTGCAGCCCCATAAGAACAACAATGTCAACCAACCAGAGCCTCCTGGGACTAAACCACTACCCAAAGACTATACATGGACTGACCCAGGGCTCCAATTGCATATGTAGCAGAGAATAGCCTTGTTGGGGCACCAGTGGAAGGGGAAGCCCTTGGTCCTGCCAAGGTTGGTTCCCCAGTTCAGGGGAATGTTGAGGTGGGTAATGGGGGTGGAAGTGGGGGAATACCCTTATTGGGGAGTAGGAGGGGATAAGGGTCTTATGTACAGGAAACGGGGAAAAGGTATTACATTTGAAATGTAAATAAAGAAATATATTCAATAAAAATTATCTTTAATCTTTTTTTAACTCCTTTTGCTATCTTGCTGGTCCCCTGTCCGACAGTTCCTCATCCCATTCTTTCTCCCCTGTTCATCTTACATTCCTTAGAATGCCCAGTGAAGGGGGATGTCAGGGCAGGGAGGGCAGAAGGGGTGGGTAGTTGGGTGAGGGAAACACTCTCATAGAAGAAGGAGGAGTGGATGGGATAGAGGTTTTTTGTACAGGGAACTGGGAAAAGGCATAACATTTGAAATGTAAATAGAATTATCCAATAAAAATATAAACAAATAAACAGAAAAGAATGTCCAAGATCAAAAAGACAAGTAATGGCTCATGCTGGTGGGGATGTGGAGTTAGGGAACCATTTATCCATTTCTGGTAGGATTGGAGACTTGAATAGTTACCATGGAAATTAGTATGTTGGTTCCCCAGGAAGCCAGGAATAGATCTACCACAAGATCCACCCATTCCACTCTTGGGTATATACTCAAATGGGAGAGGAAGTCTTGGTCCCATGGAGGTTTGATGCCCCAGTGTAGGGGAATCCTGGAGTAGTGGGGTGGGGAGAGAGTGGGTAGGTGGGGAAAGCACCCTCATACAGGCAAAGGAAATGGGGGAGAGGGCAGATGTGGGATGGGGGTTGGTGGAGGGGTCACCAGGAAGTGGGATATCATTTGAGAGGTAAATGAATGGAACAATTAATAAAACAAAATTTAAAAGAGAACTCTATCAGCTACTACTGAGACACTTGCTCATTCATGTTCATTGCTGCTCCATTTACAATAGAGAGGATTTGGGAATAGCCTTGATATCAATCAAAAGATGAATGAGTAATGCAAATGTAATACATTCACATAATGAAATACCATTTAACTATTAAGAAAATCCAGTTTTAAAAAAGACAAATATGTCATGTATTTTCTTACGTGTGCATGCTGGTTGTTAAACCTTCTATTAGCATGCTACAATCTGCATAACCACAGAGTTTTGATATAGAGTAAGGTAGTAGGGGCAAGATGAAACTTTCCCAAAGAAGGGGAAATAAAATATATGGGTAAATGAGAGGATTAAATGGAGAAGGAAAGGGAAGAGGTGGGTAAGGGAAGAAATTCAATAATGATCATTTGAGGGGGTCATTGGGAAATCTACTATAGAATTAGTTTCTTAAAGTATATACATATGTAAAAGAGTCACCAAAAACAGGAAGACAAAGCCTCAAATAGACATCTTCTGCTGCCAGGTGAAACTTCCAGTGACAGGAAGGGACTACATCTAATGGAAGTATTGGCCAATGGGGCCAAATAGGAACATCTAAACAAGTCGGATTATCACCATGGCTACTAGCTGCTATCCACAAACTTGTAGTAAATATGTATTGTTGAAGACAATGACTACATTATGCATTGCACGTGGAGGAGTTGAGACTGTGTCCAACTAGAGACTTCACCACTACTGATTAATGCTCATGGTAATGGAAAGTACTCTGCATGCAACCAGAGGAGAAAGGTATATATCAAACCAGCCACGAGCCCTACAATCTACAGAAGTTGTCTGTCTGCATGATAGGCTGTGGCAATAGTGGCACAGTAAAACTATAACTAAAACAGACGAGGAGGCAGAAAGATTGTAAAAGCCAGAGGTGATGAATAACACTAAAGATACAGCATCTTCTAGGCACAACAGTACTGATGTACATATGAGCTCACAGAGACTACAATATCATGCACAGAGCATGCAGAAGTCCAAGCCAGATGGTCTTCTTGCTCAATACTAAAGCAAGAAGTGGATTGTTAGCTACTTTGCATAATCAAAAAGCTGTCTCCAATTGGCAAACACTTATGAAGCAAAAAGTTTTTTTCAATGGATATATAAACCACATTTAAAGGGGACCTCTTGATCAGCAGTAGATGGCCAACACCAAACAAACTCGGTGGTGTTTTAGGGAGTATTTTTATCTCAGATTGCCTTGTTTGTTCATTTTTAATCTCATTTTGTTTGTTTGTTTGTTTTGTGTTTTTAGACATGGTTTCTCTACATAGGCCCTTGATTGTCCAGGAACTCATTCTGTAGACCAGCCTTGCCTTGAATTCAGAGATCCACTTTTCTCTGTCTCCTAGGTGGTAGGATTAAAGGCACATGTCCCCACTGCTCAGCTGCTTACTATTTTTTGTTGTTTTGTTTTATGCTTGTGTATTATGGTTTCCTCTTTTGAGTTTGTATAGATTTTGTGTGTGTATGTGTGTGCATTAGTGCTCATGTGTTTTTAATGCTTTTCCTTTGTTTTGTTTCATTCTGATTGTAGTTTTTATTTGCCTGCTTGTTTTCTAAAGACAGAGAAAGAATATTGATGTTGGATGGCTGGGAGTGAGGACCATCTAGGAGGAAATGAAAGGGGGATTGTGATCAGAATACATTGTGTGAAAACACTATTTTCAATACAATCAGCTAGAAATAGGAACATAATGAAATCATATAAAATTTTGATATGAAATGAAAATGATAATACCCAGAGATTAATTCCCAACATACACATGAATTGGGGCATTAGAGCCCATCTCATATTACACACATATATGATGCAAATATACTTTCCCAATCTAAAGTTGCTACTTTTCCTATTTTGATGCCATGTTTTGATTTGAAAATCACGTGACTTGAATTTATTATTTTAATTTTTTTAGAATATTAATAGTATTTAGCAATACCAGTCTCTGTATGAATGTGATCAAAGAAGCTCAAATGCATAGGTAGAATATGATGCAGTATCTTCACAATTAACAAAATCTACTCAAGAATGATTGCAAGTAAAAAGGCATGTTTTGACAGTGCAGGATGGAAGAAGAAATGTGTGCACATGTGCGCATGCATTCTCTCTCTCTCTCTCTCTCTCTCTCTCTCTCTCTCTCTCTCTCACACACACACACACACACACACATTCATACCCCATTCATCCACAATTTCATTAGGAATATCTTTGAGAAAAGATACACTTAACCAAATTTAGTTGGTGATAATGTTGATATCTAGCTGATTTTTGTCCCTTCAGATGTAAGCCCTTGAGGTTTAATTTCTTTGGGGACCTGCTTCTAAATAATTGTAAGATCCCTGGATCAGGTGTTCTAGTTTTGTGAAGTAAGTAAGCCATTGTTTGGATCAAGTTTTCTCTCCTTGTATCTAGGCCCATTAGGGTATGAGGTTCGGCTTTTGCACCAGTTCTCTAGAAAACCATGCATCTGAGAAGGTTCATTGTCATGAAGGCTGTTTAAATTTCTTCTACATTCTAGAAAATGATCATTGCCTCTAAGTAAATAAAGAAGATGCAGAAAGGATATTCTTAAGGATGTGAGTATATTGCATTTTAGACCATAGATTGGATGTGAGTCTATTGCATTTTAGACCATAGATTGGATGTGAGTCTATTGCATTTTAGACCATAGATTGGATGTGAGTGTATTGCATTTTAGACTATAGATTGTGCTTGAAACACAGGTTGAGGAGAAATAGCAGGTTCAGTTCAAACTTTGAAAACACAAGTACCTCTGTAGTTCCTGCATTTTTTCACATTGACTAAATCACTGGTATGTGCCACATTTTCTGAACTGATTTGCCTCATTTTTTAATAAGGATGTATATATTCTTGAAAAATTCTACAAGGGTTCAAGTGATCTTAAACACTTTTTTGTATCCTTCACAAGTATGAACAAAATGTGACAACAATATATATATATTATTGTTTAATATAATATATATAATTAATATATATTCCCACATTCTCATAGTAATTAGGATGACTGTCCCACAATATGTGTGTTTCAAAACACTACATTATACATGGATATGCACAAAACTTTTATTGTTAGTCATAATTGCAAAATACACATTTGAAATCTTCTGTATATTAAATTGATTTTGTAATTTGGATCTAGGAATTTATATAAGATATTGGGAATCTTGCAATCTTTTAGTTGTTTTAACTCAGTAGATACTTCTTCCATATACAATTTCATTACAAATTTTATCAACATTTGTTAGCTTTGTTGATGTGAGGAAGCAAAACACTGATGTCATTTGCTGACAGCACATTCTTTGGCTGTAACTAAGCAGTTGGAGACATTTCTACCACCCCACTACTCACTCAATTTTCTCCATTTTCTAATGCTGTTTTAAACATATGTGGCAAGAATTATGTTCTATATTTCTAAGAGCAGAACTTTATTACCATAATCTATTCTAATTTTATTACTAAACACAGTAATTTGAATATCATTTAAATGTTATTTGATAATCTGAAGGATTTATGTATATTTGATTCATATAGGCATACACGATCCAAAGAATTCAAGGATATGGCACCTTTAAGGTTTTGTAGTATGTTTGCACAACCTCCTAGACATAAAACTTAAGAGTATTATTTCTCAGTTCAATATTTCCAATCATACGTTACAGAGGTAAGGTAAGGCTATATTAAAAAATTACTGTAGCTTGTAGTGATTATAATTAAATACATTTTACATAGTAAGTTAAAACAGAATAGTTTTTAACTATTCTGAATAGTTTATCATGTCAAACATAATTATAAAATGTAAGAGAACTTTATATTGCATGGTAGAAAATACTTGATGAGAGGGAAGGCACAGAACCAAAGAATTAAGGGTAAATTCCTGAAGTCTGCATAGTATTTTTGCATGGCTGCCTACCTACATCTTGTGCTGGGAACATTATCTATACAGTTCAACAGTGTTGCCAAGTTACCTATAATAGACCTATTGAGGACAATCTGCCACTGATATCAAATATTACTTGACTGAAGTTGGTAATTCTTATTCTTATTTAAAATTAATTAATTTGTTTACATACCAGATGCTGCTCTCCCTCCTGATCTCTCCCTCATCAAGTCCTTTTCTTCCTTCCCCCTGCCCTTCTCCTCTGTGAGAATGGGACTCCCCTCCCCCCAGTATCCCCTGACCCTGGCACATCAAGTCTTTGCCAGATTAGGGTTTTCCTCTCTCACTGAGGCCAGATAGGGCAGACATGAAGACTAAGCTACCTGTCTGCTACGAACGTGCCAGGGGCCTTTGTTCCAGCCTGTTCTTTGGCTCAGTCTCTGAGAGCTTCCACGAATCCTGGTTGGTTGACCATGTTAGTCTTCCTGTGGGGTTCCCATCCCCTTCAGGGCCTTCAATCCTTCCTCCAACTCTTCCATAAGTGTACCCGATCTCCATCTAATGTTTGACTGTGTGTATTTGCTTCTTTTTTGGCCCCCTGCTGGGTGTGGTCTCTCAGAGAATGCTTATGCTAGTTCCTATCATGCCTGTCCTTTGGGTCTGGGTTACCTTGGTAATTCTTATTCTTTTGATAGATTCTAATTGACCAATGGAAGAAAAGAACCAGACCACAGTGCTTGAATTTTTCTTCCTGGGCCTTACAGATTACCTCCATCAGAAGATTGTCCTCTTCATCATGTTTTTCTTCATTTATCTTGTCACCCTGGCAGGTAATGTGGGTATGATCAATCTCATATGGGTGGACCCAAGGCTACACACACCTATGTACTTTTTCCTCAGCCAGCTGGCCTTTGTAGATGTGTGCTCTTCTTCTTGTGTAGCTCCCAAGATGCTGTGTGACATTTTTGTGGAGAACAAAGCCATCTCTTTTATGGGCTGTGCAGCACAGATGTGGTTCTTTGGTCTCTTTGTGACAACTGATTGTTTCCTCCTGGCTGCCATGGCATATGACCGGTATACAGCCATCTGTAAGCCCTTACTGTATACTCTCATCATGTCCAAGAAGGTCTGTATTCAGTTTGTCATAGGACCTTATCTTCTAGCTGCTATAAACATCACAACTCATACAACCATGACCTTTCGCTTACCATTCTGTGGTTCAAATACCATCAATCATTTCTTCTGTGACGTTTCCCCGCTGCTTTCATTAGCATGTGCTGACACATGGATTAACAAGGTGGTGCTTTTTGTCATGGCTGGAGTGATAGGAGTTCCAAGTGGCTTGATAATCATCTTCTCCTACATGTGCATCCTGGTGGCTATCTTGAAGATCAAGACTGCTGACGGGAGACAGAAAGCCTTTGCCACATGTTCTTCTCACCTGACAGCTGTCTCAATTCTTTATGGCACTCTTTTCTTCATCTATGTTCGACCTAATGCAAGTACTTCCCTGGATATTAACAAAGTGATCTCTTTATTTTATACTGTGGTGATTCCCATGTTGAATCCCCTTATTTATAGCTTGAGGAACAAAGAAGTGAAAAATGCATTTAAGAGAATATTGGAGAGGAAGAACTTTTTAACAGGTGCTTAAGAGAATTCTCTTTGTGTGAATCCTAAAATGTAGGCATAAACTTTATGTTAAAGAACACTGAAATGTGAATCAGAGGCTACATGATGAACCTGGTAATGTAATTTTTATTCTGTTTGAAAAGTTAAGATATTCTTACATATTTTTATACTCTGTTTTTTTTTTTGGGATGTGACATTCCTCGCACAATATAGATGTGGATTGAGAAGAAATACAATTAAATACTAGAAGATAACTTGGGTGAATATTTATAAAAATGTTTGATTATTTTTCATAAAATTTTTATGGCGTATTTGGAATTTCACATTGTGAACCCTGATCACACTGATTTCCCAGTCCTCGCAGATATATACCTCCACCTTGTGACCTTTACCCCCCTCCAAAAAAAAAAAAAAAGAAAAAAAAGGAGGAGGGCAGCAAAAGAAGAAGAAGAAGAAGGAGGAGGCGGAGGAGGAGGAAGAAGAGGAGAGAGGAGGAGGAGGAGAGGAGAAGAAGAAGAAGAAGAAGAAGAGGAAGAAGAAGAACAAGAACAAGAGCAAGAACAAGAACAAGAACAAGAAGAAGAAGAAGAAGAGGAAGAGGAAGAGGAAGAGGAAGAGGAAGAGCAAGAGAAGAAGAAGAAGAAGAGGAAGAGGAAGAAGGAAGAGGAAGAAGAAGAAGAAGAAGAAGAAGAAGAAGAAGAAGAAGAGGAAGAGGAAGAGGAAGAAGAAGAAGAAGAAGAAGAAGAAGAAGAAGAAGAAGAAGAAGAAGAAGAAGAAGAAGAAGAAGAAGAAGAAGAAAAAGAAGGTCTAATTTGTGTTGCCTATATACTCTATATACTCACTGGAGGATGCTCAAATTTCCAGTGGCTAACCCCTTGAGTCCTTGCTCACCCTTATCCTTGCTAGAAGCCATCAATTATAGAGAGCTACATGGCCATGGACATCGAAATGACTCCTGCTTGTAGTAGAACAACAAACTCAGACATGGTGCCTTGCTGCCATAAGACCAAGGATATTCACATGAACCTCTTGCACCATTCAACACAACTCCATTCCTTTGTCTTTCCCAACTCTCCATAAGTTTGTCATAGCAGCATTGGAAACTGAAGTGTGTCACATAGTTTGTTTTGGCCCAGAGAGCTTTAAATGCAAATTTTTATTTCAATCCCTCATTGGTTTGGTGCAAGGTCTCTGGTTTCCAGTTTCTGAGGCACCTTATATACTGGACCATCATTGAGACTGGTCTCTGATATCCTGCTGTTGCTCAGAGTGAGGTTGATGTTGGGGTTAGACAGGGCATCTGGGGAGCTGCAGGACACCTCCCTGCCTTGCATATCAGTCGCCTTAAGGCTCACAGGGTTCAACTGTGCTAATAGGCTACAGGTAGTGACTCTGTTTTCTGTCTACTAGCAGGGCAAACAGCACAGGCTGCAGCCACAGTGACTCCATGCTGGGAGTGGCAGGCAGGTTTAATGAGGCCCTATTCAGTTTTGACCTGCTTTTGCAGGAGCTCTAGGGCCCTACACTTTCCTGGTTGTTGATTCTAACAGCCAGCATTATGAGTCACATGGCTCATTGGGCTTTATCTTTGTGCTTGCAGCCCACTGAGTGAAATAGGGCTGTAAACAGTATATATTCTCAATGCATGGTCCTCCAGCTTACGGTCCAATTTTGTGAGTCCACTTTTTAAAAGCATCTTCCCATATTACTTGCCCCTTTTTTCATAGTTGTTCTGGAACTATTGTGGGACCTGAAGACTCTCTTCACAGACCACTTCCCAATCCCCCAACCACCCCATTGTCTTTTAGAGCCTCTAATGGCCTCTCAGACTTCTCTATACTGTTGTGTTGCTGGCAGTTACTGCCATTTTTTTTAGATTGACTATGAATAATTATTAATGTAGAAAGAAAACTCAAAAGTTACAAATGATAGGTCAAAACATGTCAAATAAAATACAATAAAAACAATTCTGCTTGCAAAGTCCATCACTAATAACATTCATAAAGTATCTTTACAGAAATAAGCAAAAGGTTAAAAATAGTTAACTTGGAAAATAAAAGAGTAGACAATGAACAGAAATGAGAGTAAAAAAATCACTCAATACACGAGAGAAAGTCTTGTTCATTTTATTTTACTTTCTGTCTTTCTGTTTTGGGTTCTTTTTTTATGTCTATCTATCTATCTATCTATCTATCTATCTATCTATCTATCTATCATCTATCTATCTATCTATCTATCTATCTATCTATCTATCTATCTATCTATCTATCCATCCATCCATCTATCTATCTACATCTCAAATGCTGCTCCCCTTCTCAGATCTTCCTACACACGGGCCATGCCTCCATACCCCCATACCCCTGTACTTCTCCTCTGAGAGGGTGGGGCTCCCTAGGTATCCTCCTGACCCTGGCCTATCAATTCTTTGCCAGATTAGGCACATCCTTGCTCACTAAGACCAGACAAGGCTGCCATGGAGGCAGAGCTGCATGTTTGATACATATGTACTGGGGGCCTCCTTCTCGTCTCAGTATGATTTTTGGTTGGTGGCTCAGACTTTGAGAGCTCCCATGGGTCCCTGTTAGTTGACTCTGTTTGTCTCCCTGTGGGATTCTTAACCCCTTCAGGACTTTCTATCCTTCTCCCAACTCTTTTTTAAGAGTCCTGACCTTTGTCCAATGTTTGGCTGTGGTATATGCATCTGTTTCAGTCCTCTGCTGGGTAGAACAGTTATACTAGGCACCTGTTTGCAAGGACAACAGAGTATCATTAATGGGGTCAAGAGTTGGTGCTTGCCCAGGGGATGGGATTGAAGTTGGGCCAGATATTGATTGGCCATTCCTTCAGTCTCCGCTCTACACCTGCATTTCTTTTGGACAAATTTTGGTTCAAAAGTTTTATATGGTGGGTGTCCTTATCCCTCCACTCAGGGTACTGCCTGGCTACAGGACTTGGTCTCTTCAGGTCCCATGTCCCCACTGTTAGGCATCTAAACTAATGTATTGACTCCTGGGAGCCTCCGATATCCCAGATCTCTGAGACATCTTCAGATTCCTCACAAGCTGCAGATTTCAATTCATCCTGACCTACTGGGCCTCTATCTCTCACCACACCTGATCCTGCCTCTTCATTCTCCTCCCCACCTTTACCTTCTATGACTATTTTGTTTCTCCCTTCGAAGTGTGGTTCAAGCATCCTTCCTTGGGCTTTCCTTTTTATTTAACTTCTTTGTGTCTCTGGGGTGTACCATGGGCATTCTGTAGTTTATGGCTAATATCCACTTCTCTGTGAGTACATATCATGCATGTCTTTTTGGGTCTGGGTTACCTCGCTCAAGATGATATTTTCTAGTTCTTTCTATTTGCCTGCAAAACTCACAATGCCACCCCCCCCTTTTTTTTTTTATTAACTTGAGTATTTCTTATATACATTTCGAGTGTTATTCCCTTTCCCAGTTTCCGGGCAAACATCCCCCTAATCCCTCCCCTTCCCCTTCTTTATGGGTGTTCCCCTCCCCATCCTCCCCCCATTGCCGCCCTCCCCCCAACAGTCTAGTTCACTGGGGGTTCAGTCTTAGCAGGACCCAGGGCTTCCCCTTCCACTGGTGCTCTTACTAGGATATTCATTGCTACCTATGAGGTCAGAGTCCAGGGTCAGTCCATGTATAGTCTTTAGGTAGTGGCTTAGTCCCTGGAAGCTCTGGTTGGTTGGCATTGTTGTACATATGGGGTCTCGAGCCCCTTCAAGCTCTTCCAGTTCTTTCTCTGATTCCTTCAACGGGGATCCTATTCTCAGTTCAGTGGTTTGCTGCTGGCATTCGCCTCTGTATTTGCTGTATTCTGGCTGTGTCTCTCAGGAGCGATCTAAATCCGGCTCCTGTCGGCCTGCACTTCTTTGCTTCATCCATCTTGTCTAATGGATGGCTGTATATGTATGGGCCACATGTGGGGCAGGCTCTGAATGGGTGTTCCTTCTGTGTCTGTTCTAATCTTTGCCTCTCTATTCCCTGCCAAGGGTATTCTTGTTCCCCTTTTAAAGAAGGAGTGAAGCATTCACATTTTGATCATCCGTCTTGAGTTTCATTTGTTCTAGGCATCTAGGGTAATTCAAGCATTTGGGCTAATAGTCACTTATCAATGAGTGCATACCATGTGTGTTTTTCTGTGATTGGGTTACCTCACTCAGGATGATATTTTCCAGTTCCAACCATTTGCCTACGAATTTCATAAAGTCATTATTTTTGATAGCTGAGTAATATTCCATTGTGTAGATGTACCACATTTTCTGTATCCATTACTCTGTTGAAGGGCATCTGGGTTCTTTCCAGCTTCTGGCTATTATAAATAAGGCTGCGATGAACATAGTGGAGCACGTGTCCTTTTTATATGTTGGGGCATCTTTTGGGTATATGCCCAAGAGAGGTATAGCTGGATCCTCAGGCAGTTCAATGTCCAATTTTCTGAGGAACCTCCAGACTGATTTCCAGAATGGTTGTACCAGTCTGCAATCCCACCAACAATGGAGGAGTGTTGCTCTTTCTCTGCATCCTCGCCAGCATCTGCTGTCACCTGAGTTTTTGATCTTAGCCATTCTCACTGGTGTGAGGTGAAATCTCAGGGTTGTTTTGATTTGCATTTCCCTTATGACTAAAGATGTTGAACATTTCTTTAGGTGTTTCTCAGCCATTCGGCATTCCTCAGCTGTGAATTGTTTGTTTAGCTCTGAACCCCATTTTTAATAGGGTTATTTGTCTCCCTGTGGTCTAACTTCTTGAGTTCTTTGTATATTTTGGATATAAGGCCTCTATCAGTTGTAGGATTGGTAAAGATCTTTTCCCAATCTGTTGGTTGCCGTTTTGTCCTAACCACAGTGTCCTTTGCCTTACAGAAGCTTTGCAGTTTTATGAGATCCCATTTGTCGATTCTTGATCTTAGAGCATAAGCCATTGGTGTTTTGTTCAGGAAATTTTTTCCAGTGCCCATGTGTTCCAGATGCTTCCCTAGTTTTTCTTCTATTAGTTTGAGTGTATCTGGTTTGATGTGGAGGTCCTTGATCCACTTGGACTTAAGCTTTGTAGAGGGTGATAAGCACGGATTGATCTGCATTCTTCAACATGTTGACCTCCAGTTGAACCAGCACCATTTGCTGAAAATGCTATATTTTTTACATTTGATGGTTTTGGCTCCTTTGTCAAAAACCAAGTGCCCATAGGTGTGTGGGTTCATTTCTGGGTCTTCAATTCTGTTCCATTGGTCTATCTGTCTGTCTCTGTACCAATACCACGCAGTTTTTATCACTATTGCTCTGTAATACTGCTTGAGTTCAGGGATAGTGATTCCCCCTGAAGTCCTTTTATTGTTGAGGATAGTTTTAGCTATCCTGGGTTTTTGTTATTCCAGATGAATTTGCCAATTGTTCTGTCTAACTCTTCGAAGAATTGGATTGGTATTTTGATGGGTATTGCACTGAATCTGTAGATAGCTTTTGGTAGAATATGCCCCTGTTTTTAATAGAATAGTATTCCATTGTGTAGATGTATCATACTTTCTGTATCCATTATCCAGTTGAGAGACATCTGAGATGTTTCCAGTTCCTGGCTTTTATGAATAAAGCTTCTATGAGCCAGTGGAGCACATGTCCTTGTGAAATGATGGAACATCTTTTGGGTATATGCCCAGGAGATGTATAGCTGGGTTAGTTCTTTATTAGGAAGTAGAAACAAGAAACTTCTCAAAATATGTGCAATTCTTGGTGGCAAATTACATGGACTTGCTCAGCTTTGGCTTACATGAACTTCACTGTGCTTCTTTTCTCACCATGTTTTGAGTTTCACAAGACCTCCTATATCTTTGTATGTAGTTATTAGTAACAGAACTGCTTCTGCTGCCTTCTGTGAACTTTGGTATTTGGGCTGAGATAGTATTGTTAGGATGGGATGTGTTGCCTTCTCATCTGGCAAGCTTAGCAACATACTATTTCTCTTTCATTGTTAATATCACTTTGGTGTGGTGTTCAAGTATGGCCCTTGGTTCTGAATCTGTAAAAGTCCCCACAACCACCACCATAATACACCATTTTACCTGTGGTAGTTTGAATATGCTTGGCCCAGGGTAAGTGGCACTATTAAGCATTGTGGTATTGTTGGAGGTATGTCACTCTATAAGCAGGCTTTGGGGGGTTCCTATGCTCAAGCTCTACCCACTGTGCAATTCCCATTTTGGCTGGCTGCAGAAGAGTCTTCTTCCTGCCAAGAGTCAAGACATAGAACTCTCGGCTCCTCTAGCACCATGTCTGACTGAATATTACCATGCTTCCTGCTTTGATATTAATGAACTGAACATCTATAACTGTAAATTGGCCCCAAGTAAATGTTTGCCTTTATAATAATTGTCTTGGCAATGGTATCTCTTCAATCATTGTAAACCCTAAGACATTATTCTTCCCATTTCATTTCTGAACTTTCTTCTCTGATAATTCTCCATTACGATCTAGCTACTTAAGTGTCAGTGTGTTGTATTTCATATGTCTTGAGCTATATATAGTAAATGAATGTGAATACAATTTATCTTAAATTATCTAATCTGCACGTGTCTCATTAGAACCTCTAATATAACAATTGTTTGTGTAAATGGATGTTTATCTGTACTGTGGCTAGTATGGCATTTTGAGAGACATTTAACTAGACAGATATCTTCAGATTAAATGATATCATTATGAAGGCATAAGTATTAAAGACAATTTGCTATGGAAAACACAAATGATAAAGAAAATCAGCATCATAATAATCACAGTTGACACAATTTAAGTAAAAAATTTGCATAGCAATAGTATTAATTGTCCAATCAAAAGACATAGGCAGATTGAATGGCTCCAGAAGCCTAATACATTTTTTTTTCCTCTAAAAGAAACACATCTTAAACTTAGAGCTAGGTAATGCCTTAGAGTAAAAGGATGGGCAAAAGTACTCCAGCCAAGCACACGTCTGTTGTACTCCACTAATAAGATTGTAGCCTACCATGACTGGATAGCTTTCCCGAGCTTAGTGCAAATGGAGGACTCCTTTCTCTTAGAGAAGCTTCCTCTTTTCTGCCTGATGGGGCAGCCAGACCTCATATTTTATACTTGTTGAATGTCATATAGTCCGTGGCAAAATTACAGGTTCAACTTTCTCTCTGCAGATGAGAACCTGCTCAGAAAGCACCTGGAATATTTGGATTGCCTATCCATGCAAATTAGACATTCCCAGTATGTTAAGCTCCAGCCTAAAAATCCCTTCCTACTGTCCAAGGTTTATTTAGTCTTTGTTTACCCCAAATAAAGAGCACAAGCTGTGTCACTGAATATCATCTAGGAGTTCTCTTTCATTGAATATCTTCTAAGAGAGCTATAACTTTAAAATCCTCGGAAAAAGCTTTTATTTCTCTCATCACTCACAGATGGCCTGAGATTCTGCTGAGCTGCTTGGTCCAAGATCTGCTTCATCTTCTCTCATTGGTATGCAACAGTCCCTGGACACCCCAAGGGATGAAGCACAACACAGAATCACACACATCACTATCTTAATATCTTATAAAATTGATTTCAAATTAAAACTAACCAGGCTAGATAAAGAGTGACCCTTTACTTTAATCGAGATAACAATTAACAAAGATGATGTTACTATTGGAAACATATATGCATCAAACTCGGGGGTGCCCAATTTCATTTTAAAAAGGTACTACTGGATTTAAAGACACATCTTTTCATCAATCCATTAATAGTAGGTGCTTTTAAAAATCCCACATTCTCCAAAAATCAGGTCATCTGGACAAAAATTAAACAAAGAAAAATCAGAATTATTTGACAGCATACATTAAATGAACTTAACTAAATATCTACAAAATATTCCACACAAATAATACAGAAGACACAGTTTATTCTACATCAGAAGGAAGCTTTTCTAAAATAGAGCATATTTCGAGTTACAAAACTATTATTTACAACTCCAAAAATATTGAAATCACTCTTTCTGTATTATTATTAACCACAGTGCAACAACACATAATATTGAGAACAAACAGATGAACAAAATAAAACAAAATACACAAACTCATGAAAAGTAAACAACTTAATATTGAGTAATGAGTATGTCAAAGAAGAAATCAAGAAAGAAGTAAAATTTTCTGGAACTAAGTGGAAATGAAAACATAACAAAACAAAAATTCTGGGACATATTGATTGCAGTCCTCTGAGAAAATTTTACTTAGAGGTGTCTATATTTAAAATTCAGAAAAAGTAATAGAAACTTAATAGTGCAACTCAAAAAGTTAGAAAACCAAGAATAGACCAAGCTCAAATCCAGATAATAGTAATAAATTAAAAAAAATCAGAGCAAAATCTATTGAATTGAGACAAAGAAAACAACACAAAGAATCAATGAAACTAAGAGCTGATTCCTTGAATAGTTTAAGATCTTAGTTAATTGTCTGGTAGAATTCTGCTGTGAATCCAAGTAGCCCAGGACCTTTATTTATTTGTTTTTTTTAATAAAAGGCTTTTTATTACTATTTCTATCTCTTTACTTCTTATGGGTCTGTTTAAGTTCCTTCATGCTTAATTTTTATGGTTTGGTTAAATCTAGAAATTCATCCATTTCTTTTATATTTACAGTTTAGTATAATATATAAAATATTTCATTGTTATTCTGAATTTCTCTGGTGTCTGTTGTAAGAATATAGGACTAGAAGGAGCATGTATTAGGTAATAAAAACTGTACATGAGAACCCTATAGCCAAAATCATCATAACTCGCACTGAAGTCAGGAACAAGACAGGAATAAAACTACTTGACCATCAAAACCTTTTTGATGCATATCTGCATTCTGTTCGAAAGCATTTTACTTAACCTCTTTGTTTTGAGTCTAAGTCATCAGGAATATTATCCTATAGTTTTCTCACTTGTGCTTTTGGTGGTGCTGGTTGTTTCTTTGCCAGGTTTTGGTGTTATTGGTATTACAATCATACTGGCTACATAAAAGGAGAGAGACAACCCCTGACATGATTAATGATACTCTGCTATCTTGTAGACAGGACCCTAGTATAACTGTCTCCTGAGAGGCTTCATCTATCAGCAGATGGAAACAAATGCAGAAAACCCCAGCCAAACATCAGACAGAGCTCAGGGAGTTTTGTGGAAGAGTGGAGGCAGAAATGAGTGAGCTGGAGAGGACAAGGACATGAGAAGACCTACAGAGTCAACTAATCTGGGCCCATGGCAGCTCACAGAGACTAAACTACCAATCAAAGAGTATTCAGGGGATGGATCTAGAACCCCTACAGGCTTGTAGCAGATGTATAGCTTGGCCTTCATGTAGTGTGGGGGTTGGAGGCTGTCTCTGATTCTGCTGTCTGCCGTTGGATACTCTTCTGCTACCTGGACTGCCTAGTTGGGCCTCAGTGGTAGAGGATATGCTTAGTTGTTCTCGGAATAGATGTCCCAGGGTGGGGTGGCATGCAAGGGATGGCTTCCCCTTCTCTTAAGAGAAGGAGAAAGAAAATGAGGGGAGGGATTTGTAAGGGCAGGACTGGGAATAGAGGGAGGAGGGATGTCTGGATTGGTATATAGAGTGAATAAAAAATAAATTATGGAAGGAAAAAGAATATATATATGAATATATATATATATGTATATTATCCTAGTCAAGGTTTGTGAAGAACCTCTATAATGAAAACTTTAAGTCTCTGAAGAAAGAGGCAGAGAAAGATGCTAGAAAATCCTATGCTCATGCTCATAGAAATAACATTGTGAAAAATGACCATTTTGCCAAAAGCTATTTACAGATTTAGTGTAATTCCAAACAAAAGCTTATTCCTTATAGAAATAAAACAACAACGATAACAACAACAACAACAACAACAACAACAACAACAACCCTATCCTAATACACATGGACCCACAAAAGATTTCATAGTTCAAACAATGCTGAATACAAAGAATAATGCTGGAGTAACTTAGCCTTCAAAATTAAGTTTCTGCTATGCTTCACTGGTCTCTATTATTAGATGACAAACACTGTAAATGCTTGGGTGGTTTTCTTATGTTTGCAATGTGGGTCAAAGTATGTTATCTTGTGGAGATCTAGATAACCCAGCAATCTAGGAAGTCAGGGCATTTTCAGAAATTTCACGATTATTTTTAAGTAAGATACCTTAAAATAATGGGGTCAAATGATGATGAATTGGCAGGATGAGTGGTGACATTGAGGTAGGAAAGTTTGGTTAGGACAGAAGTACTGGTTTGAAGGACAGAGTAGTGAGGGACAATTTTATAGTTAAGGTGGAAAAATTTACCACTTAATTCTAGAACTGATTTCATTAATAATGTTGGCATAAATTTGAGAGTCATGTTATTGGTTTCTCTAAGACCTTCAAGTAGATATGATTCTGCATTCCCAAATCATATCATGTGAGATAGTGGATACAACAATGTATAAGATGACAGGTTTGCCATTGTATTATTCATATCTTGTTGAATGATATTATGGCACTCTTTGTATAAGAACTAAAAGTTGTCCATAACCATCATTACTAATCTTTAGTGTATGAATTTGGATATATATATATATATATATATATATCATTTGAAATTAAATTTCTTTATGTTTTACTCTCCCTAGAATTGTTGTAATGCTCTATGAGTATTTTGAATCTTGAAATAAGTTTGAAGCTCCTTGCTTTTAATTTTTTTCCCTCCATCTTTATTAAATTGGGTATTTTTTATTTACGTTTCAATTGTTATTCCTTTCCCGGTTTCCAGGCCAATATTCCTCGAACCTCTCCCCCTCCCCTTCTATATAAGTGTTCCCCTCCCTACCCTCCCCTATTACCGCCCTCCCCCCAACAATCCCATTCACTGGGGGTTCAGTCTTGGCAGGACCAAGGGCTTCCCCTTCCACTGGTGCTCTTACTAGGCTATTCATTGCTACCTATGCAGTTGGAGCCCAGGGTCAGTTCATGTATAGTCTTTGGGCAATGACTTGGTCCCTGGAAGCTATGGTTGGTTGGCATTGTTGTACATATGGGGTCTCGAGCCCCTTTAAGCTCTTTCAGTCCTTTCTCTGAATCCTTCAATGGAGGTCCCATTCTCAGTTCAGTGGTTTGCTGCTGGCATTCTCCTATGTATTTGCTGTATTCTGGCTGTGTCTCTCAGGAGAGATCTACATTCAGTTCCTGTCAGCCTGCACTTCTTTGCTTCATCTATCTTATCTAGTTTGGTGGCTTTATATGTATGGGTCACATGTGGGGCAGGCTCTGAATGGGTGTTCCTTCAGTCTTTGTTCTAAACTTTGCCTCCCTATCCCCTCCCAAGGGCATTCTTGTAGCCCTTTTAAGGAAGGAGTGAAACATCTGCATTTTGGTCATCCTTCTTGAGTTTCATGTGTTCTGTGCATTTAGGGTAATTCGAGCATTTGGGCTAATAGCCACTTATCAATGAATGCATACCATGTGTGTTTTTCTGTGATTGGGTGACCTCACTCAGGATGATATTTTCCAGTTCCATCCATTTGCCTATGAATTTCATAAAGTCATTGTTTTTGATAGCTGAGTAATATTCCATTGTGTAGATGTACCGCATTTTCTGTATCCATTCCTCTGTTGAAGGGCATCTGGGTTCTTTCCAGCTTCTGGCTATTATAAATAAGGCTGCTATGAACATAGTGGAGTAAGTGTCTTTGTTATTTGTTGGGACATCTTTTGGGTATATACCCAAGAGAGGTATAGCTGGGTCCTCAGGTAGTTCAATGTCCAATTTTTTGAGGAACCTCCAGACTGATTTCCAGAATGGTTGTACCAGTCTGCAACCCCACCAACAATGGAGGAGTATTCCTCTTTCTCCACATCCTCGCCAGCATCGGCTGTCACCTGAGTTTTTGATCTTAGACATTCTGACTGGTGTGAGGTAGAATCTCAGGGTTGTTTTGATTTGTGTTTCCCTTATGACTAAAGATGGTGAACATTTCTTTAGGTGCTTCTCAGCCATTCGGCATTCCTCAGCTGTGAATTCTTTGTCCAATTCTTCATAGAGTTAGACAGAACAATTTGCAAATTCATCTGGAATAACAAAAAACCCAGGATAGCTAAAACTATCATCAACAATAAAAGGACTTCTGAGGGAATCACTATCCCTGAACTCAAGCAGTATTACAGCCAATATTGATAAAAACTGTATGGTATTGGTACAGAGATAGGCAGATAGACCAGTGGAATAGAATTGAAAACCCAGAAATGAAACTAAACACCTATGGTCAGTTGATTTTTGACAAAGGAGCCAAACCATCCAATGGAAAAAGATAGCATTTTCAGCAAATGGTGCTGGTTCAACTGGAGGTCAGCATGTAGAAGAATGCAGATCGATCCATGCTTATCACCCTGTACAAAGCTTAAGTCCAAGTGGATCAAGGACCCACATCAAACCAGATACACTCAAAGCTAATAGAAGAAAAAGTGGGATGAAACACATGGGCACTGCAGAAAAAATTTCTGAAAAAAACACCAATGGCTTATGCTCTAAGATCAAGAATTGACAAATGGAGGGGCTGGGGATTTAGCTCAGTGGAAAAAGCGCTTACCTAACAAGGCCCTGGGTATGGTCCCCAGTCTCCAAAAAAAAAAAAAAGAACCAAAAAAAAAAAAAAAAAGAATTGACAAATGGGATCTCATAAAGCTACAAATCTTTTGTAAGGCAAAGGACACTGTTGTTAGGACGAAACGGCAACCAACGATCTTTACCAATCCTACAACTGATAGAGGGCTTATATCCAAAATATACAAAGAACTCACGAAGTTAGACTGCAAGGAGACAAATAACCCTATTAAAAATGGGGCTCCTCGCTTTTAATATTCATCTGTTTTAGTCAGAAAAGGAGACGTAGATTTTCTGATTAAAAAAAGAAAATTTTTTCTTATGCTGTTCAACATGAGCAAAAAACTTAATGACCTTATGGATTACTTTCTAGTTGGCTCTTCTCTGCTCTCATTTTTGATTTTTCAGAGCAGCTTCGAATTATGTTGTTCTGAAGGGGTTCAAACATACATTGCTTCTACATATCCAATACTAGGTCTCCTATTTCTAGAAATAGTTTCTTCATATCTATTTCACCATAGAGGTACTGAAGTTTGACTTCCATCAATTTATTCTTGTTAATAATTTAAATGTTGAGATACAGATACAAGTAGCCGATATAATTTGTAAATTCTTGTCTGGAAGCCGCCAGAATGCATCCATGGGATTCCACCTAATGACTTTATCTAACCTAGTTTCTAGAAAGGCACATAAAGACAAAAACAATAATCAGAATAAATATGTGGGATTAGAGAGTTAGCTCCATATTCAGAGTATTGGTTCTTTTGTAGAGGGACGTGGGTTTGTTCCCAACATCCACATAGCAGCTTACACATGTCAATAACTGAAGTTCCAGGAGATCCAGATGAGTTTTTCTGTTGTCTGCAGGCACCAGGCATGCATGTGATAAACAAACATACATGCTATCAAAACACTAATACATATGAAATAAATACATATAAAAATGTCTTTTATTCATTGCTATGGTTTCAAAATAAAACTCCATGACTTGGAGTGGCAGGGCAAATCATTCAAATTGTAGAGAGTGAGGGCAACATAACTATTATATGAACACTTTCTATAAATCTAAAACTTTATTTTAAAAAATATTGTGCCAGGCTTGATGCTAAGTACCTTTAAGCCCATCACTTCTAGGTTAGAAGCAGACATGACTGTGAGTTCCAGGCCAGCCTGATTTAAACAATGTTTTAAAGGCCAGACAGGGCTACAAAGTGAGATCCTAGTATAAATACCCACAAACCCATAAACAAAGCAAACAAAACCTAGGCCTTGTGGCACAGAATTTTGCTTCCAGACCTTGGGAAACCAAAGCATATGGGGAATCTCTGCAAGTTCTAGACCAGACAGAGCTGCAGTGCGAGATACTCCTAGCAGGAGGATCAGGCATACAAAGTTGTCCTTGGTTACATCGTGAGTTATGGGTCAGTCTTGAGACATATTGAGTTCTGTCTGAAAAGATCAGAATGGATATGGGGAGAGAAAATTACTCAATAGGCAGAGACAAACAGGTATCTGTGAGCTCAAACCCAGACAGGAATACATAGGGATCTAAAATTATTAGCATAGAATTCACAAGCACATACCCACAAGTATATAAACAAGCACCTGTGGTCAGGTATGACTGTAATTCCAATCTGCCTTCACCCTTTCAAGTGCTGAAATTCCTCACCTAATAGTCTTAAAGCAACATGTTTCTGTTAATTCTAATCTCAGTCTTATAAGCAATGTTTATGTTAATGGCAGATGGGAAGTGTTATCATGTTGCAGAAGACATTATTATTTCTCTGTGTTTGTCTGAGTTTTGGTTGTCTTTGGCTAGAAAGATCTTGTCACAAGTGCAATAGATTGCTTACCCTCCAAACATGAAAATGTGCTTCTTTCTTTGTGCAAATCATGTAATTGCAAACAAAATATCATGCTCATTGCTCTTACCAGAGTCTCTAAATTGCCTTCTCACATTCAAATGTGTGAGTGATTCTAAAATGTTCTATTATATTTGCTTACAGAGGCTAGATTTCAGTCTGTATAGTAAACTCTTTGCACAACAAGAAGTAACAGGAAAGGGGTTGGGGATTTAGCTCAGTGGTAGAGCACTTGCCTAGAAAGCGCAAGGCCCTGGGTTAGGTACCCAGCTCTGAAAAAAAGGAAAGAAAAAAAAGAAGTAACAGGAAATGCCCAAATCCTAAATGCACATATTAGTAAGTTATTACTGAGCCAGTACATGCATTTAACCACAAATAATACCAGAAAACAGACTATCATCATCTACATTTTGTGTGTTAAATTTGTGTTTTCAACCTCTGTCATGGATATTTCTTACATGGTTTGTTCTTGGTTCACTGGGAATAAAGGTTGTTTTTGTTTTTTCAGTATTAGTGATTCCTAATGAGCATTGTTGTGCTTGTTTTGTCTAATTTAAGAGTACATGTCTTTTGGGAATGCCTCTGGCAGTCCCATGCTTGCCTAGACTGTCAAACTTCAACTGTGTCAAACTAAGTTTAAAGACCAAGAAAAAATGTAGTCAAAATTTTGTAATATGGGAGCAATAAAGAGCTTAGCCTCACTGGATGAAAAGCAGAGACATTTTCTAGGCTTACAAGCTTTTCTAAACGAAAAGAGTCAAGGAGTGGGGAAAGTGAACATCTCTGTCTCATTCCCGACTTCAGCTGGAATGGGGTAGGGTGAGCAAGAGAGGAGAATAGCAAGGCAGATGTGATCCTTACAGGAGAAATGGGAAATGGGTGGTTCTTTAAGAAGGTAGAAGGAGGTAAATACAGAAGATGGAAGGTGACTAAAGAGGGAGTATCAAGACCAAGACACAACTGATCTGATAGGAGAAACAGGCAACAAATAGCTCCTTTGAGAAGTGGGAAAAGAAATAAATATAAGAAAAAAATGGAGGGAGTTAAAATAACAAAAAGGAATCATACTACTATTTACCAAAATTGTGAATTTGTAATATACATAATTCAGTGAATAAACATACATGTATAGTTTAATAAACTTTTCTCGTCTTGCCTGACAGCACTCTCTAAAATGTTAAAGACCTAGCAAAAGCACCAACACCAGACATGAGAACCCCTCTTGAGTTTTTGTTTAGGGCTATCTAAGAGGTACATCTTCAATACATATAGCCTATGGCTGTAGCCTTTTTACTCCCTAGAGGTGCAAGGTAAGTGCCTATTGCTACATGCAAGAAATAGGTTCCCAAGACCTGAGCTAGAACTCACTTGAATTTTCTTTCCCTGTGGACTAGCTCTCATGGTACCAGAAGGTGCCATGCAAGTTTTTGAAGAAGGGAAGCAAACAATACTTCCACTCATCAATGACAACCATGAACCCCACCAACAAGTAGCATGGAAAATAACACTAAAGTATAGTACTGGCACACACATACCTTGGTGGTAACCAATGACTCTCTGGTTATACTTAAGATGCGCAATAAGAAGAAAATGATGCTTGGTACTGGAAGACCAACTAACGATTCAGTGCTAATTATTGGAGGAGAATCTACAATCACTAATACACCTAAGAATAATCTAGAAACACTTGTTCTTATGTCCACAGATAAGTGTGGTCTTCAATTTCATCAAGAGTGTTTCTCTTTTCAACATACAGGGACCACTACCTAAACCCCAACCAATCTAAATGCAGAGTTGTAGTCTCAGTGACCACATCTATGGATGCTCTCATACCTAAGGCTCAGGAAGCATTTCAGAAGAGGGAAGAAGGATTGTAAGAGACAGAGGATTAGGGAGTTTCTGTGAGGTTGTATCTCCTAGTAACATCAGAGTTTATGAACCACACTCATAAACTCTCACCAACATGATGGCTCAATTGTGACCTGAACAAGGATGAAACCAATGGCTATGCCAAAGTGGACAGGTAAAAGCCCACTGACACTCAACCCTAAACAGAGAATTATAGGAAATTAAGAAAAGCAGGGAGTGGGAAAGGTGGCTTTCCACAGGAAAGAGCACACTAATTGGTTGTCTAGTAATAAATGGTTAGTCCTGAGAACATACACACAAATAACATTGTATGGACTAAGAATATATTTGGGAATCCATGTGTATACAAATACACATGGGCATTCAAAAACAATTGATGATCAGAATCCATGAATTTGAAAGAGAATTTTGAAAGAATATGTGGGAGATTTAGATGGAGGAAAGGAAAGGGAGAAATATTGTAATTAAAAACAATCTCAAAAACAAACAACTAAGAAAAAGAACTGGAAAATGCTCAAATCAATTTATTCAATGTTCTTATCCATTTGTGTAATCTGATTGCTGAAAATTGAATTGTTGTTCTTATATTCTTCCCGAGTCTATAAGCAAAACACATTCTTTTTCTGATCTAAGTCCCAAGGACTAGAGAGTGTTAGACCTATTAAATGCTAGATATGGTTATTCACATGTTAAAAAATCAAGAAAGAATGCACAGTTTTGGTTTTACTAAAATAAATTCTCTATGAAAACATGCAATAACCATACATTTCATGACAGATCAGTCTAAATTTCCATCAAGGTGAACAGATGTGTCAGGGAGTCCTATCAGGAAGCATATATATATAAAATACAAGGATGTAAGTTTTCCAAAGCAGTAACAATGTGGTTGGGGGAAATCTCGCAAAGTCTCTACAGTAACAACGAACTAACTGTAAGTAACTAAGGACTGCTATGGGTGGGAGAAATAGTCTTCCCTCGGGAAGAGTGGACCAACTAGTTATTGAATACCAAATGGTCAGCGCACGTGCACAAAACACACACACACACACACACACACACACACACACACACACACTATGTGCATATACAAGCAGTATTATAAAGACTGAGCATGTATGTAACAACAATTAAATATATAAGAGGTCAAGGAAGGGATACACGGATGTTTTAGAGGCAAGAAAGGGAAGGGATAAATGATGTAATTGAATTATAATCTCAAATATATAAATTCTCTTAAAATGTTTTAGTAAATTATTACTTCATTGAAGTAAAAAATAATTATTATAAACAAATTAGAAGGCATCCAAAAGTGAAATGATATTTATCATTATGTTGAAGAACAAAATAGCAGTTATCACTGTAGTAAAAGTCAATGCATTTTTTTCTTAGGTATAGAATACAAAGGTATATTGGCATAATCCCAAAAGCTGCTAGGATAGTATAACCAGATCCTTCAGTGTATGTACAACTTCTTTCTAAAATATCTACTTCAAATATGAAAATGCTTATAAAAGGGATTATACTACATGAGTATAATTTTTACCCATTCTTCTGGAACAGATTCAACATTGAGCTTTATGCATTATCCTATTATAGAAGATAATTTAAATGTAAGCCATAGTTGGGAAATTATTAAGTTAATTGCTTACTAAGTTTTATTTTTCAAAACTGCATAATCAGTTATTTCTAGTTATAAGATGTCATAATTGCTAAGGTTATATATCATATAACCCAAACAACTCAGTTTAAAGTTCTAAGCTCTTGCTTACTGAACGACAAAAAAATGAAGTAGTTTAACTGGTATCTAATAATGCTTATGTCTATAATATTTTATCTTGCAAACTGTAACAAAACTGTTTTTCAAATGTCCTGATGAATGCATCTTTGACGTCCTTATTTCTCAGGCTATAAATGAATGGGTTCAGCATTGGGATTACAGTGGTGTAAAATAGTGCCACAACTTTATTGATATCCAGAGAGAAGCTGGAACTTGGACGTACATAGATAAAGAAGAGAGTTCCGTAAAGGATAGAGACAGCTGTCAGATGTGAAGAGCATGTGGAGAAGGCTTTGCGTCTCCCATCAGCAGAGCCAATCTTTAGGATGGTGATGGCAATGTAAACATAGGACACCAAGATGATCATACCACTGAATACACCTAGGATACCAGCCAGGATGAAAAGCAAACGTTTATTTATCTGAGTATCTGCACATGCCAGTGAGAGAACAGGAAGAAGGTCACAGAAAAAATGATTGATGAGATTTGGACCACAGTATGGCAGGATAAATGCAGAGGTAATATGGATCGTAGTGCTTATAAGGCCTATGCTGTAAGGGCCTACCACTAGCTGTACACAGACCCGTTGGGACATGATGGATGTATACAGCAAGGGTTTACAGATGGCAACATACCTATCATAAGCCATGGAGGCCAGGAGGAAACATTCTGTGACTACAAACTGACTAAATAAACAAAGCTGGATAGCACAACCCAAGAAGGAGATCACCTTTTTATCCACAAAGATGCCAGACAACATCTTAGGACTGATGACAGAAGAGGAGCAGGCATCCACAAAGGACAAGTGGCTGAGAAAAAAGTACATGGGGATGTGGAGTCGAGTGTCCAAGTGAATGAGAACGATCATTCCCAGATTCCCCAGAAGAGTTACAAGATAAACACAGAGAAATGTCAGAAAGAGGGCAATTTGGAGCTGCAAGGAGGAGGTTAATCCAGTGAAGAAGAACTCAGTCACAACAGTTTGATTTCTTTGCTTCATTCCCGTAGATCAATCTGTTATGACAAAGACAGCATTTGTCAATGCAGTAGATTCACAAATAAAGTTTTGTAGTTAATTTTAGTTTTGTTAACTTGAGTTTTACTCTTTTCTTTCCTGCTAGTCATTAGGGATGCTGTCTTTGGAGTTTGGGCACCTTTGAGTCTGGAAGAACCCTCACTGAGTTCTTTGGTATACTCTTATTTTTTTAATGCGAATTTTAGATCTATAGCATGAACTTTGGAGATTCTGTCATAAAATTTTTCTAACTTCAAACTTAGCATATCTGTCTCAAGACACCTGTTTATGAACTAAAAATATTTTACAAAACATTGAAAACATTAAAAAATAAAAACAGGAAAAAAGTAATTGTGTGACTCAGTGAATTTAGATTATCTTAACCAGATTAATCACAGGCAAGTGTTGTATCCCTACTCTGCACAACTAACTCTTTATGCGTCTATAATTTAATTTATAATGTCTAAACTATATAAAGTATACTAAGAAAAAGAGCTGAACCATTTGAATAAGTTTCATGCAACTACACAATACATTTTCTGTCATGAATTCTCCAACTCATCTAAGTCTTTCATATCATGGTCATAACTATCTAATGATACAATAAGTCTTCCTATATTGTGTGGCTTACCAAAGACCCCATTCTTAAATATCGGTTGTTTACAGGGTCTTTCTACAAAACAAATGATTTAAGAATAAACAGACAATTCACATTTATCCAAGAGAAATAACTTATATCCACATAGTGAACTATACATAATCATTCACTGAAGTTTAACATATACTAGCTGAGAATGTGAAATGATCAAAATTCCCTTAAGTTGGTGAAATATTCAAGTACGATACAGGCAACAACATGAATAAATATCAAAAACATTTCAGTGAGTTGAAAAAAAAAGCCAGGCCAGAAACATCATAGAGTTTATGACTTTGGTGAGATGACTTTCTATTTGCCAGTAATATTGTGACTATGGAAGAAATGTCTTACATTTATCTACATGGGTGTGGAATGTGCCTGGCTGTGGGATTGTTGAACAAATCCACCTTTGTGATTTAATGATCAAAAATGATGCAAAACACTCATGGAATACATTACTTTACCACTGATAAAAATTATAGATGCATTGCCAAGAATATAACTATCATTTTTACTTTCTGAGCATCAATGATATTTTTTTTTAATTTCAGTGTTTATTTAGCAAGAGTAAAATCACATGGAGGAGCAGTGCATGTAAAGAAAGAACAGTACAGTAAAAGTAAGGAGGAGGAACGTGAAGTTGAAATAACCATAGATATTTCAAAAATTGTACAAAATTAACCCCAGGGTACAGTATGCTTCAGGGTGTGCTATGACCTTTGGTTGTATTGCTTGAAATTACCACTAGGTGTCTACTGACTTCATCTCTGGTAGGAAAAGAGGAAATGGTTTTGATTTACTAAAAGCTAGCAAAGAGAAAAGTTTCCAATACTTCTAGTTTCAAAGGCAATGGGAGGGGAGAAGAAAACACCTGGAGGAGTATGATTGAAGTTGTCAGAAAACTATCTTAGGTTGAAAATGTTTCAAAATTGTTATGCTTTTTAGGCATAGCAACTCACTTCTAGTCATTTATATATTTTCATTATTAGATCAAAAGATAGAAACAAATCATTTGAAGTGCCACTATTAAAGTTATAGAAAAAATGTGAGGCAAATGATAATGGCCAAAACCATGTCTCATATAATCGCCTCCATTAAAGATGTTGAATGCATACATTTTTATGACAATTATTATACTTTTAAACTCTTTGTTGAACAAGAAATGCTGTGTGAAATGATATCCTGGCTGTATAAAAACACATTAGACTTTATGTTTCCAGTCTCACCTTGGGCACTAGAAGACTGAAAATTTAAATGAGATGATTTAGATGTATGTTTGTTTTCTAATTATAATTGAAGAAGTTTAGGATGAGCAAATAAATTAGATCCCACTGAAAACAAGACGTCTCAGTTTTAACATTTAGTTAGCCAATAAATCTTTCTTCATATTGCACTAGCCCTAGGCTAAGTCCCATACCAGTTACCTCAACAGAAATCTGCTATAATATACATTCTAATTAAGCCACTTAAAGTGAAAATAATAGGTGAAATAGCCAATCACTGACTAATTTATTTTTCATCTTTAACTCACAAATGGCTCTTTCCCAGGTCACTGAATTCATTTTAGTAACCTAGTCTCTGCATATCGAATAGTCCATTTTCAGCAGGAATTCACCACAAACTACCTGTTCATTTAACAGAGAATTATCAAATTTATAGTTCTTTATGAGAATGCATTACCCTGAAAATATGCACCAGCTCTCTTCAGGTTTCCTGGTTGTCCAGAAGGTTAAAGACTGTGTAATAGCATCCTAAAGCTGAACCTTATTAAGACACTCACTCATTTAATTCTACATATAGAAGAGTGTTTCCTAAAGATTGGAAATAAATTAGTGTCAACTCCCTCAAGGAATTAGCAGCCCAAGAGATATGGTCTATAAGGAAATTGTTAACAAATTTTTATTACTAGATTAGGCTATAGATGATAAATAAATGGATAAATAGATGTGAATAGCTCATTCCTGGAGCATTTATGTAGTACCGTCCACATACAGAATAGCAATATTTATATACAATATTATATTTTCATATATGCATATTATGAACATATTCAATCAAGCTAATTAACATGAGATATATTCTCTTTAGACAATTTCAAGTACAAAAGATAATTATTACTTATTTATTTTTATTTTACAAGACAGGGTTTCTTGTTCATTTTTTTAAATTAATTTATTCTGTCATATATTATATCTGGACCACAGTTTCTCTTCTCTTTCCCACCCCACCTTCCCCATTCTCCCTTATCTCCTCAAAGGCAGGCATCCCAGGGATATCAACTAAACATGACATATCAAGTTGAAATAAGATTAATAACACCCCCTCATATTAAGGCTGAGTGAGGTAACCCAGTATGAGGCCATGGGTCCCAAAACAGAACAAAAGCATCAGAAATAGACCCTGCTCACTCTTCTAGGCACCCAAGAAGCACAACAAACAATAGGACTGTAACATTTATAGAGGGCCTGGGTTAGACCCATTCAGGCTTCTTAATTGTAGATTCAGTCTTAGTGAGCACCTATGTGTACAAGCTAGTTGCTTCTGTGGATTTTCTTGTGGTGTCCTTGACCTCTCTGGCTCCTAGAATTCTTCCTCCACATCTTCACCATGAATCTCTGAATTCTATCTAATGTTTGGCTGTGGGTCTTTGCTTCAGTTTCCAACAGCTGCTGGATGAAGCTGCTCTGATGACATGTGGGCTAGGCAACAAATTATGTGTATAGTAATATATCTTTAGTCATAATTCATCTATTTACTTATTTATTGATTGGTTGATTGATTGATTAGTTGTTAGTTGTATTTGGTACCAGTGGACTGGTGGCAGGTGGGACAGAAACAAGAAGGATCAGGTGAGGAAAGCTAGAGGGAGAAAGTCCTGGGAGAGACAGCTGGAATTGGGAAGGTGATTTGTGGACAAGGAAGAAACTAAGTGCAATGGAATCTCCCAAGATTCCTAAGATGACCCTAGATAAGACTCCTAGTAATGAGGGAAACACAGAGAGACTGAACTAGCTATCTCCTGTAACCAGGAAAGACTTCCAGAGGAGGGTTTGGTACACCAACACAAACCTTCAGCTAACAACTTGTCCTCTCAGTTGGGTTAAAGGTAGCACAGAAATTGTGGGAATGGTGAACCAACGACTGGTCCAGCTTGAGGCCCATGCCTATAGTCCATTCCTGATACGGTCTGGAAGACCAGAAACCAGAAGCTGGATGGTCCACACACAGGGTCTCTTATCAAATAATAATATTAACTACAACCACCCTGATGTACAAAATATCTATGGAATTATTTTTTGGGAAAAATCATATTGAAGACAGTCAAATTCCAGGGTCTAAAATACAACTCTTATCTCTATTGTGTAGATATACAACATTTTTTGAATCCATTCCTCTGTGGAGTACTACTCAGCTATAAAAAACAATGACTTCATGAAATTTGTAGGCAAATGGAATGAACTAGAAAATATCATCCTGAGTGAGGTAACCCAATCACAGAAAAACACACTTGTTATACACTTATTGATAAGTGAATGTTAGCCAAAAAGCTCAAATTATCCAAGATGCAATCCACAGACCACAGGAAGCTCCAGAAGAAGGATGACCAAAATGAGGATGCCCCCACTCCTTCTTAAAAGGGGGAAATATCCATAAGAGGGGATATGAAAACAAAGTTTAGAGCAGTGACTAAAGGAATGGCCATTCAGAACCTGTCCCACATTTGGATCATGTGGCATATATCTATCTATCTATCTATCTATCTATCTATCTATCTATCTATCTATCTATCTATCTATCTATCTATCTATCTATCTATCTATATCTATCTATATCTATCTATATCTATCTATATCTATATCTATCTATATACATATATATGTATATGTATATATATATATATATATATATATATATCCACCAAAACTAGATAAGATGGATGAAACTAAAAAGTGCATGCTGAAAGGGACCGGATATAGATCTCTCCTGAGAGATACATCCAGAGCATGTCCAATACAGAGGTCAGTGCTAGCAGCAAACCACTGAACTGAGAACAGGACCCCCTTTGGGGGAATTAGAAGAAGGATAGAAAGGGCTGAAGGAGCTTGCAACCCCATAAGAACAACAATGTCAACCAACCAGAGCTTCCAGGGACTAACCACTACCAAAAGACTATACATGGACTGACCCAGAGCTCCAACTGCATATGTAGCAGAGAATAGCTTTGTTGCAGGACCAGTGGAAGGGGATGCCCTTGGTCCTGCCAAGGTTGGACCCCTAGTTCAGGGGAATGTTTGGGGAGGAGGGTGAGAGGGGTGGATGGGGGGAACACACATATGGGGAAGTGGAAGGGGGAGAATATATATATATATTTCTAAATATAAAATAAAGACTATATGGGAAAATGAGCTACTTTAAATGCACAACAATGATTATTAGACACAGAGGACAGGCAGATATGGGAGGATAGATAATAAAACATGGATGGATAGAAATAATATGTTCTAATTTTCTTTAGATTTGCAATAACTTACCAATTGGTGCATTTAAGTTTTGTATAATTTTCTGTTGTCCCTCAGTGTGCAAAGGATTTATTTTCCTGAGAGAAATCAAGCTTCTGTAAAGCAGTATAATTGAGTATGTTAGAATCACTAACTCATTTGAATGTGGGCTGTCAATTGGATGACTTTTGGAAGAGCAATGAAGATGATATTTTGCATGACTTATTATGACTTACAAGAAGAAAGCATATTTTCATGTTCGGGGAGTGAAAAAACTTGTGACCTCTTTGGGGAACCTTGAAAGAGATTAACCATCACCTCTTCCTTTAACTGATACCAGTGCCTGGTTTTGCTCTCTGACATGCTCTCTCCTCATGATCTTCAAAGTTATTTTATATCAGAAATCAGGTGAGAAATGTTCTTATTCAAAATTTTTAGGTCTTAATGAACAGAATAAAACTTGAACCTGTTCAGTCTGCTGAGATCCCCTAGGCCACCTTTACCTTCCACAATTCCCAGGCCAAATCCAAGTCACACATGCTGTGCCCCAGGCCAGGGTGGCTAGTCTCTGGATCCTATCACACCTGCCTCTTCTGAGACTTAAGTATCCCTCTGTCTATACTAAGATCCCAGTGCCTGCATCTCTGAAGACAAAAGCATCTCCTTGCTAGATGTCTGCTCAGTTCTTCTCCACTGGATTGGCCGATAGCCAGTGCTCCCTACAGGGTGCCATGTCTTATGATTGTTATGCTGCCATATCTAATCTCCTGCTTTATGCTCAAGCTAAGATGATTTAGTAATGCAATAAATAATGGTAACAAACAACAGATTCATACTGATCTTTTATGGTGAAAGTGTCTTTGATGATTTTTTTCTGTGATGTCTGGTGATGTTGGCATGTGATGTGAGGAGAGTTTCCAGTCTGTGCTGTACTTCTTCCTAGCATCCAAAGTCATTCTTACCCTGTTCATTTTGTCTTCCTATCTCTTTATCATTTCTGCCATGTTGAGGATCTAATTCACCAAGAGCCACTTCAAGGGTTTTTCCACCTGCTTCTCATATCTTAGCTCTGCGACCTTGTATTATGACTCCATTCTCCATGTCTACTCTTGCCCAAGTTCCAGCAACTCCCTGAAGAGGGACAGAATGGTGTCTACCTTTTATCCTGTCTTATTTTCCATGTTGGATCCCATGGACTACAGTCTGAGGAATAAAGATGTGTAGAAAGCTCTGAGAAAAACACTGCAGGTTAGCTTATTCTGAAGTCTAAGTTGAGTCTTCAGAATCTTACACCTAGCAAGACAGGACTGTGTGAATACAAACTATTTGAATCAAAGTACAGGCAAAATTAGTATAGGTAAAATTTTATTATTTGGAATTCAACATAAACTGTGTCTTTAGTTTACATGTTTTATTTAATAGTGGAAAATTTTAATTTTTTTAAGGTAATAAGTTATAGATTGTCATACTTTCATGTATGTGCACAATGCATTTTTCTTTCATTCAGTTTGTATTGGTTGTTGAGTAATTAAACTGTAGTCTACTATTGACTATTAATTTAAACTATTAATACAATTTTAAAACACAAATCTTTAATTGGATATAAAAGAGGAAAGCCTATAATATTATCTAAATGGATTGATTTTTAATTAATTCTCTCTCCTAATACTAACCCCATTCTTGTCCTTGTACTACAAGTATTGTGGATACATGACAGAAACACATTATGAATTATTAATGTATTTATAACAACATGTCACTTCTAACAGGCACTGAGAGGGATTTCTCATTAAGACTTGTAATGTTAAAATTGGTTTTAGGGAAGGGAGAAGATAATTATGTATGAGAGAATAACCACACACAAATCAAAAAATCAAAACTTGGAGCTAATTCATCGGATGAATGTCTGCTACTATTGACCACATTTAAATTTTATTAAATTTATAAATGTGCCCATTTTGTCGATTGTAATAATAAACTTTAATCTCTGACTTAGATATTTAATAACCAACCTGCCATGTACTAAATATCAAAGTACATGTTTCTTTTCAAAGTGTCTGAAACAATAATGCATGTGTTGAGTCTAGAACATTATTTTACTGATCTGAACATGTAAGTGTAACTTGCCTGAAGAGGTAACAAAAGGTTTGCCTCTAAGTATTGTTACACATTATCCTAAAACATGTTAGAATTTTAAGAAAATAAGCCACTAAATAAATATGTGAATTGATCTACTGCATTTGTTAATGGAACTTACATATGAAGGGAATTATAGCAAGTCCTTAAAGGAGAGGAGATAGAGGTTTTATTCCTGATGGAAATCACTAGAGGGTTAAGGCATTGAAATCATATGGAGGTTTAAGGAAGTTGGCTCATAGCCAGAGGTACCAACTATTTGATCCTCCAGGGTTTCTGGCAGCATCACAAACAGCTTTGTTAAGGCTGGAAATATGCTGACAATTCCCCTGTCCAGTCCTAAGAGACAAGTAGTCTGGATCTGAACAGCTGCAGGCTAAAGGATCTTGATAGTTTATTTTATCTTAAAGTTGTTTTTCCCTCTAATTGAACCATTTTAATATGCAACCTGAGGGAGGGTTCTACAAAGTGCCTACTCTCCCTACGAGACTACACAATAGTTAGGGTGATAAACAGCCAAAAAAGACTCATAATTTCCATAGATTATAAACCATTTTATTGATATTTTTAGCTGCATCTCATTGACAACTCATAAATTCTCTGTCTGATACTGCATTGATATAAAAGATATTATTTGCAAAGAGTGGTTTTGCATATTATATTTATGCTTTATTAAGGAATTCGTTGGAGGGATCACTGTACTAAAGAAAAGTCTCACAGTCTGACCTATACACCCCAGAATCTTAGCAGTCTGAAATTACTCTTCAGAGAGCAACAATGGCTTGGCCAACTTAATTTAAACCATGTTCTTTGAAACTGTAATTTCATTTTCTCTCAAATTCTTTAAGAATTAACTAACAAGATAAATTTTATGAAAAAAATTAAGAGACAAAATATAATATGTAAAAGCATTAAATGTTCAAGTGTGTAAACTATAGGTGTTAAATATTACACATACAATACAAAAAATAAGTAAAAGTCATTTGCTCATCATTTCATCATTCAGCGGATCATCTGTTCAATTTATGTGAAATGCATAAATGTGAGAGCACATGCATAACTGAGTTATTGGGAGAATATGTTAACAGCACTTAGCCAAAAGTGGTAATCTTCACGTGTGTGGTCGTATTGTCTGTGTTGCTTTCTTGAAAGCATCTTTGACATCTTTGTTCCTTAGGCTATAGATGAGAGGGTTGAGCAATGGGTTGACTACAGTGTAGAAGAGGGCAGCCACTTTGTCCTTTTCTAGCGAGTAGGTTGAACTAGGCCTTGAATACATGAACAGCAAGGAGCCATAGAAGAGCATGACTGAAACCAGATGAGAGGCACAGGTGGAGAAAGCCTTACGTCTTCCTGAGGCAGAGCGGATCCTCAAGATAGCCAGCAGGATGTTGAAGTAGGATATAAGGATGGCCAGAATGCTGGAGAGCACAGTGAAGCCCACCACACCTAGGAGGACTTTTTCATAGACACGGGTGTCTGTACAGGACATTTTTACCAATGGTGGTGCATCACAGAAAAAGTGATCAATAATATTTTTACCACAGAAAGTTAGCCGGAAGGTGTTTGCAGTATGGGCTATGGCATTCAAAAATCCCCCTATGTAACACCCAACTACTAGCCCGGTGCAGAGAGAAGATGACATGATGCTTGAGTAGATCAATGGACTACAAATTGCAGAGTGTCGGTCGTAAGCCATGGCTGCCAGCAGGTAGCACTCAGTGTAGGCTACAACACAGGAGAAGAACAGCTGAGCCCCACATCCGGCCAGGGAAATGCGTTTGTCTTCTGAGATACAAGTGGCCAATATTTTGGGGGTATATACAGAAGTATACCAGAAATCCAAAAACGACAGATTGCTGATGAAAAAGTACATAGGTGTATGTAGTCTAGAATCAATTCGGATTAAGACAACCAACATCATGTTCCCAGACAGTGTCAACAAGTAGATGGTTAGAAATATTCCAAATAGAACCAACTGCCAGTGGGGGTCTGCTGAGAAGCCCACGAGGATGAATTCAGTCAGGATGGTGCGATTGTCTACCTCCATGTCCACAGAGGAAAACCTGGCCATCAATAAACATTGAATAATGGTAGCAAACATTTTAGGTAATTCAGAAGTTACTAGGGATCCTAAGAGATTTTATTTATTATCCTAAATTACAAAACTTTAGTGTGTGACTTTGAAAGATTATGACAATTGTGTTGTAAGTGACTTTAAAATTAGAGAGCTTACATAGCGGCTTCAATGCAGTGCATGAAATAGATGAGAGAAATAGCTTATTGAATTGTTCAATAAATGACTGGATATATATATATATGTATGTATGTATGTATGTATGTATGTATGTATGTATATATATATATATATTTGACCAGAACAATGTTTGGACAGTAGTCTTCACTCATGAAACTGAAGTACTATGAGTTGAATATGATGCCATGTGCCTACACACAGGAGACTGAAACAAGAGGATGCTAAGTTCACATTCATCTTATGTTTTCAGTATCCCTAATGAAAAATTCACAAACACACACACACACACACATACACATGCACACACACACGCACACACACACACACACACACACACACTTTTAATACATTTCCATAATTAATTGAGAATGCCTTGTGTGTCAAGGATTAAACTTCACATACATTATTCCTTCTGCCCGTGTAACAAACTGAAAAGAATATACTCCACATGAATCATATAGTCTGTACTTTATTGAACTCTGTGATTAATTTAATTTACAGAATTTGAATCAAATTTGCATAGCTCAAGTAACATTGCATACTTCCTGATATAACTGATGATACTCACTTGTTTAAATATATGTAATCACAGAGTATGTGCTGAGGAACTAGATGAGACTTTGAAAAAATATATACATATATATTTATTTATCCATATTTTCCAGTATACTACTGTGCTATAGACTACATACTACTCTAATATTTGTTTCAAATACTAGAAAAATTATTTCAAAAAATTCTCCCATCAAAGAATGATTAATGAGGCTAGTGAGGTGGCTCATCAGGTGTACACTCCTGCAGCCAAGATCGACAACCTGAGTTCCATCCTGAGGACCCCCATGGTAGGAGGAGAAACATTATTATTATCCAAGTTGTCTTCTGGTTGTATACTTCACACACACACACACACACACACACACACACACACACACACACACACACAAGCACACACACAGTAACTATAGTAACAACTAAATGAGATGAAAATGAAAGAAAACAAGAATGTTTGAGGACATTGTTATGTTCAATCCTACTATAATATCCTAAACTCTATGTAAATGTCAGGTAGTACTACGTGAGTTTGCACAGTTTTTAATGGTTTGGAGGTTTCTGTAAAAAGTAGTGTGAATTTGAAATAGTGAGAGAAGGAAGTAAAAGATGGTGATTGGAAGTCTGGCAAGCCTGACGGCATGGTGGGAGAGGAAGGAAGGAAAGAAAAGGAAGGAAGGATGGAGGAAGGAAGGAAGGGCAAAAGTGAGCCAGGAAGAAAGAAAGAGGGAGGAAAGTCAAAGGTCCTGTGTGTCTTGCAATGAATAATTATATATTCTGTAGACTGTAGATAATGTAAAACCAGAATCATTTTATAAACCAAAACCATGTACTAGTCACTTTATTCCATCATATGAGATACATAAACATCTGTATCTTATGTAGCAGATAATAAACACCAGGAAGAACTTTGTCCAGAGGAACAATGGACCATGAAGTTAAAAAGCTGCTGTCCCCAAAATGCTAAGAATTCTCTAAAACACAACCAAAATCAGAACCACAATGAAGAACAGATTTTTATCTTTAGCTGTTCATGCAGAGTGATAATCCAGAGACAAACAGAAGTTATTGATACATTTCAAAATGCTTACTTTTGAGCAAAGCCAGTCAATATTGTCACTAGAAGTGTGTATTCAAAACACTTTTAATTCTGTCATCTTCACAATTAGGAGGTAAGGAACTTGCTATTTTCACCAAACACAGAACTTAACTGAGGTCAGTGCACCTTGAAGATGTAAAGCCAGCCTACTTCTATCACTTATGCTGTACTATGCATTGCTTCCATTGGAAAATAGTGTGCATCACTTTAAACCTACCCAGTTCTGCAAGCAGGCTGTAACTTACCTGGAGAATATCACCCTCACAATTCTTATCTTATTTTGTAACTTAGCATTCTAGATACTCATATAATTTGTTCATAATGTTTAACCTGGTATAGACGTTCCAGAGTGCTTAGTTCTCTTTGCCGTGTTCCCATGCCATGGATTGGTTGTTTTCGACATTCCCCAGTTACAGGACTTTGTTTTCTAACATGTTCTATAACCTACAATTTTACTTCAACTTTTTCTATTATTTTTATTTCTCAAATACAACATCTGTGTGCAGTATCAAAAGATTTTTAGCAGTGTGCTTCCTGTCCCTGTGACACTAATTGATGGACATCTTCATGGTTAATATACTAGTCTTTTTAAGACCATTCAAAATGTCTTTTTTTGGTTATGAACCATCATTAATGATTTAAAAATATTACCTACTTCCCACCAATAACTGTCATCCTTATGACTACTGAGCTGTGTTGATCACAGTGTTGAAATCATCAATTCTTATCTATTTTAAATACATTAATTCATTAATTGACCATTTCTCCACATTAAATTCAATTTTCATTAGGCAAAATATTTCTGTGCTGACTCCTGCTATATTGTAGCATTGAGAATGTTTATAGGGTAAGTAAGTACATACATGATATTTCTTTAACTTGTATTTCCTACATGATTGCATACTTCTAAAAGAACTTACAATATTTAAATTTAAAATTCAGAACAGTATTATCATTAAATGTCTGACAACAAATTTTTTTCTCAAGGGTCGCATACTATATCAAAGCAAGAAGGAAGACTGAGTAAATGAAAATTCGTTCCCAGCATCTCAAATCTGTTATGAATTGGAAATAAATTGCTGATTATACATGGTTGTAAAAATGCAATGGACACAAAATGTCAGAATCAAACATGACATTGCACATAGATAGAATGACTTTTAAAGATGCATTTCCTATGTATAGTAGCCCTGTTCCAAGTTGCTTCAGTGAAGAAAACAAAGTGTTTAATTATATCTCTGTGGCCTCTAAATATTAGTTCTGAGAAGGGAAAGAACGCATAGCACTTGTCAAACTACACAGAGTGCCAAACTACACAGAGCAACTCACAAAGTCTGGTAAGTGTGTAATTAAATACGTGGTGCTCAGGACAAATATCAAACATGTATTCAAATCATATAGAATAAAATAGCAGAATATTAAGTGAAATGTATATGCTTGCATATTCTCTCTCTCTCTCTCTCTCTCTGTGTGTGTGTGTGTGTGTGTGTGTGTGTGTACATTTATGTTCATGTTTAGCATAGCAGTGATCTTTGGGTGGCCAAGCTATATGTAATATTTTCTTTTTCACTGTAGCTGAAGTTCCGGCTAAAGAAAAAAATGCTTTGGTTCCCCTCATTCCAGTTACTTACCCTTTGTCTGCAAGACCAGTTCTTGGAAGTGACACAATTTGCTTTCTTTTGGTATTTTGAGGTGCCTTTGTTTGACCTAATATATATTATTTCCTCAATTGTCCACTGAGATTTCTACATAGCAACCAGAAATATATACTTCATTCTCCAAAGACACAATTATCGTTCACTTGGAGTTTGGGGATGATGTATCATTTAGGGTATAATCAAAGGAGTCTTGCTGTATTAAAAGTTGAGTGTATGCAAGTAAGCCACAATATAGGCTTAAAATGACTGGTGATAGAATTTTTCCAAATTGTGCTACTCAGAATTTCTAGAACATATAATTTTTCTAATTTTTGTTACCATGTTTTTTTTCTGTATACAGGCTACCATCCTTCTATAGTCTTAGAAGTTGGCAAATGTCTCCTACAATTAATATATTGAGGCTATGACCTCCAGGGCCTCAGAATATAATTTATTATTATTGGGCCTTTAGGATGATGGTTAAGATCAAAGGAGGGAGTGAATAGTCTCTCACCTAAATATTTCATATTCAAAGAGACACCAGAGACATGAGTGAACAGAGAGGTCACTTGTGAGCCATCTTCAAGGTAGGCAGAGAGACCTCAGGAAAAATCAGTTCTTCCAAGATGTTGAACTTGGTTGTACTTCAGAATTCTTAGGGGAAACATGCTTGTTTAGTTTGCCTAGTGTTTGGTGTTTTCTTATGGAATTTCTAACATATTATTCATATAAAAGATTTTTATGGTAAATGTTATCTTTTATATACAAACGTCCTCTCAAAATAGTAAATATGATATCCCACAATAAATTTTCTCAAGATTTTATTTTCTTTATATGAAAACAGAATACACAAGCATATTATAGTTTTTTATGTTGAGACACACACATACATACATACATATATATACATATATATATATATATATATATAGAGAGAGAGAGAGAGAGATCCACAAAAACAAAATGTGGTCTTCAGATCTCATATATAACCTGGAGTAACTGAAGAAACTGGAAATTTAAAAGGTATTGTTGCAGGGATGGGGATATAAATAGAGGAATAACAGGGTACAAATGGTCTATCTAAAGGAGGAAATTGAAAAAAGGTGGGAAAAAGAGAGGGAGATACAATAGAAGAAAGGAGGAGAGAAAATAATAGTAGGAATGCCTGAAATAGTTACAATTGAACATCTCCTCCAAAATACCTATAACACACTTAGGCATGCATATATGTATATATATACATATATATATAATATAATATGTATGTATTGTTTAAAATAAATTGTCCTATCTGAGCCAACAGTGCTACTTCTAAGTGCCATAAAGTATCTAACAAAAATCCCAATGACAAGCATGAAAATATTTTTTCGAGTTGTTAACAAAGGTTGTCACAGAGACTCACAATAAGTTATAGTCTATTATCATTGCTTTTGCTATGGCCCAGAGGTAAAAGGAGCATCCATGTTGTTGAAGACATCATGGATTTCATACACAGGATGCTGAAAGCCCAAGCTATTTTTTACCTGAAAGTTTCTTCTCAGAGGACTAGCTTTTCTACTATCAGAAGATGCCATATAAACTTCTAAAGGTGGGAAACAACCAGTAGTTCTACCCTACTGTGAAACATGTGAACCACAAAAACAAAAAGTGTGCAATTGAGGTATAGATGCTTTCATGGTAACCAACAGCACCCCAGTTAAATTTAAAGCCATCTGAACAATAGTGAAACCATGCCTGGTACTGGAAAAGTTCCCAATTACCTGGGGCTAGTGAAGGCTAGAGTCTTTTCCCAATCTGTGGGTTGCTGTTTTGTCCTATTGACAGTGGACTTTGCCAGATGTCCATCAACAGAAGAATGGATGCAGAAATCGTGGGACATTTACACAATGAAGTACTACTCAGCTATTAAAAACAATGACTTCATGAAATTCATAGGCAAATGGATGGAACTAGGAAAATATCATTCTGAGTGAGGTAATCCAGGCACAAAAGTACACACATGATATGTACTGCTTTATCAGCCCCAAAGCTCACAATGCCCATTATACAACTCACAGACCATTTAGGAGGAAAAAAGACCAGGTGTGGATGCTTCAGTCCTGCATTTATGAGGGAACAGGATGATCTTGGGAGGTGGGGGGAGGGATTCTTGGGAGGGAGAGAGGAAGGGGAGGAAATAAGGGGGACAGTATCAGGTACTGGAGGGGACAGAAGAGAGGTAAAGAAGGTCAGAAAATCAAATAAACATATTTAGCAGTGGGGGATGGGGAGTAGGAATAGCCACTGGGGGTCCCAGGTGCCAGGGAGGCGAGAGGCTCCCAGGACCCAACTAGGAACATGTTAGTCTAAATGTATAGAGAAGGGGAGATGGAACTTGGATAGACCACCTCCAGTAGATAAGCACTGCCCCTAGTCAAGGGATTGGGCCACACACCCATCTCAAAGTTTTTACACAGAAATATTCCTGTCCAAAGGAAAGACAGGGACAAAAAATGGATGTTGCCAGGAGGTGCTTGCTGACAGGAACCTGGTGTGGCTGTTCCTTGGGAGGTTCGGCCAGCAACTGACCAACGCAGACGTGGATGCTTGGAGCCAACCATCAGGCTGAAGAACCCTCCATAGGAACCCCATAGGAAGAACAATGTCGGCTGGCCAGACCACACAGTGCTACCAGGGACTAGACCACCAACCAAGGAATGTACAAGGAGGGATACATGGCTCTAGATAATATGTAGTAGAGGATGGCCTTGTCTGACATCAATGGAAAGGGAGGCTGTTGGTCCTATAGAGGTTTACTACCCCAGCATAGGGAGATGCTGGAGTGGTGGGAAGGGAGTGGGTGGGTGGGGGAGCATTCTCATAGAGGCAAAGGGAGAAGGCAGATGGGATGAGAGGGTTGTAGCAGGGTAACCATGAAAGAGGATATCATTTGAGATGTAAACAAATGGAGTGATTAATAAAAAGGAAGTAAGTAGTTGTAGGGTTTGAAAAATGTGGAGTAGGAAGAGGTAGTGATTGGGTTTACTAAAAATTAGGATTTCTGAGAGAGCCTTATATAAACACACTAACTAATAGGCTATTTTCAACATGCAACTTTAAGAAAGGTATTTAAATGAAACTACCCAGCATGGATGGCCAGTATTGCACATAGTTACTTGGGTTATTAAGTGAAAAACTACAGTACAAGGAATTGAGTGTCTTTCTATGACCTATTGTCCAGTGAGGCCCCAGTATTTTCAAAGCATCACACACTATTGCCATTGCTCTTGGTTATCTCAAGAACAACATACTAATATTCTGTTGTTAAATGCACCTCTGGGATGAAAGACATTATTTTCAATGTGATTGAGAAACCTCTTTCCTGTTGGCTAGCTTTGCTAGTGCCAAAATGTACAATGTATGCTGTTGGGAAAGAAAATACAGCCATGGTCTTACCTAGTGATAGACATTGGGTCCTGCAAAACTTATCTTTCAGGCAAGATGTGCAATACTTCTGCAATAAATGAACACAACATTTATAAAATAACTTATTTATGTTATGATTGGGATTTAGATTTGTTGCACAGGAAGGATTTTATACTTGGTACTGAAATCTATCACTTTCAATCTCTAAAATATTAATCAATACCCAGTAAATTGGAAGGTTACAAAATTAGCCTACAACAATCAGTAGCCTTTCTATACACTGTAACAATCACATTGAGAAAAAAGTTATAGAAACATTCTCGCTCACAGTAATAGTCTAAAAACTATCTAGGAATAAACTGAACAAAATGTAAAAGACCGCTACAGAGAAAACATTGAATTCCTGAAAAGATTGAAATAGATGCTTAAAGACGGGACAATATGACATGCTCATGGACTTGTAGAACTGATATATAAATGAGCATTTATAGAAAGAAGTGTATTGATTTAGTGAAATCTCATTCAAAATCCATATATTGCAGAAATAGACAATTCTAAAATTTGTGTGGAGACACAAAATACCTGGACAGGCAAAGCAATTCTAGGCAAAAGAAAAAATGCTGGAGAAATTATCATTTCAGATTTCAACATGCATTATTGAGCTACATCAATAAAACCCCAATATAGTCTTGCACAGAGCAGATATGTAATTGAATGGAACAAAATTAAAGACTCAATGAGAAATGTTTGTAACTACAGATGTTGGTATTCAACAAAGCTGCCAAAGAGATACACAGGATAAAGACAGTTTCTTCAAAAAAATTATACTGGGAAAACAGGATGTAGATGGATGAAACTAGATTCCTACATATTACCCTGCACAACTCTAAATGTATGAAAGACCTCAGTATAAATACTGTATCTGCTCAAGGAAACAAAAGCAGTATCACAGGTTTAAAGGCAGGAAGGGGCTTTCAGAGAAAACATTTGTTCAGCTCAGTTCCAGCTCAAGGCTTCAGTGTCTGAAGTTCAGGATGTCTTCAGCAATAGAGAACTATCTTTCCCCTCTTTGGGAAATCAAGGCCTGGTGAGTCTCATGGGTAAAACTGACCGCAAACTCAAGCCTTTTTTTTTTTTTAAAGGTGGTCTTTGGCTTTTACGCAGAGCATTGTAAGTCCATTTAAAATTGTATGTATATTTGTACACAGACTTGCATGTACTGAAGGTCTTTTTAGGTAGTTAATAATGTGATTCCTTGAGACTGTTCAGACATAAGACCTATCATTTTACCTTGCTGCTTCTGTATTTATTTTCATGCTTCCTTCCTATTTCAAAGCCTCCCATTCTAATTACTTTGCTATTCCCCTACCCAAAGCTCCCACACTGTCAATGGTCCATTTATACTACTGTATTTTTTGAAGTTACTCCAGGATGTTCTCACATCTGAAGGTTTGGAAGGAGGAGCTTCCAATGACAAAGAGTACGTGACATTTGTTTTTCTGGGTCTGGGTTACTTCACGCAACATGTTCTTTTCTAGTTCTTTGCATTCAGCTGCAAAGTTTCACTTTTCTTCACTGCTGGATAGTATTCCATAGTATATATGCTCTATGTTTTCATTACCCATTTGTAGGTTGTTTCCATTTCCTATCTAATGTGAGTAGAACAGCAATGAATATCACTGAACAAGTATTTGTAAAGTAGGAGTCCTTTGGGCACATACCAAAGAGTGGCATAGCTGGGCCCTACAGGAGACTTATTTTTAGATGTATTTGACTGTACTCCTTTAACTTTCTTCTCATACGTTATTGTTTCAGCTAATATTTTGAGCAGATTATTTAAAAAGATGGGAATAGTGGGTATACCTGTTTTGCTAATGAATTCAATGGGAGTTGCACTGATGTTCGTTGTAGGTTCCTTATATATGGCTTTTATTATGTTAAGGTATGCTTCCTTTTGCCCTACATTACCTAGTAGTTTTATCATGAATTATGTCAAAGAATTTGTTATATATATTGAGATGATCATGGATTTTAGTCTTTAGGTTGTTTATTTAGATTTTTACTGATTGACTTGTTTGAAATGTAAATAAAAATATCCAATTTTAAAAAAAAGAAAAAAAGGTAAAGAAGTTCCAATGTCATAAGCAATATATAATTATTTTCAAATTATAATTAATGAGCTGTAAGTTTAATGCAATGAGGTATATACTTTTACTCTCCTCATAGTTCCAAAAGTCCTTAGAGACTTTTCCTACCATTTTTATTAAAAGTTATTATTTCTGTGCATTGCTTGTTTTGTCTGTTAAGGCAGTGTTGCTACTCACTATGTCTTTAAAATAGGAGACTGGTTTGTAGGTAGTATATGCCTTCTTCCTCTCAGAAGTCCTTCAAGTGCAAGTTGGTTACAGATCCTTAAGAACAATTCCCAATGTAGGTTAATGCTAGGGAGTTGAGGTTGGAGTGGGTGGCTGTGAATGAGAGCATCCTCATAGAACAGGGGGAAGGGGAAGGGGGTGCGGGAGAGGGGGGAAAGCTGACAACATTTGAAATGTAAATACATAAAATATCCAAGAAAAATTTAAATTATTCAAAAAATAATGTTCTTTAGAAACCAGCATTTCTGCCAAAATAAACTTTTGTTAGAATTATAAACTAATATGTAGCACTGACAATATTGTTGTATAAACATTATATATATTATATATGTATATATACACAATTACTATAAATGTTATTGTCAAAACGATTATGAAAGAAAATATAACAGGCATATATTTATAAATCAAGGCTTTTAATATCCATTAAATATTTAATCTGCTCCTATGATATGTTTTCTTATTTTAAGTTATCTAATTACTTTATCAATGTATTATGTATAATAAATAAATGGCTGAATGTATGTGTTGCACTTTGTGCATGCCTGGTGTCCTCAGAAGCAAAAAGAGGACATGAGCAATCCCATGTCATGAATTAAGTAAGTTGACACATGGGTGCTGTTAGTGAAACCTGAATCCTCTGGAAGACCAGCAATTGATCTTAATTGTTGAATTGTCACTCTAGCCACTGCTCTCTCTCCTTATCTAGACACTATTCAATATTTATTTGTTGTATTTGGGTTACAAGACTTCCTGAAATAAAGTCTTCATGGTGTTCTACTTTTAATGATCATTGTTCTGCTTTTAATGATTGTTTCTATTAATGACAGTCCCTGTAATTTGAGGTTTGCCATTTTACAACATTAAATTATTTCATCATATTGTTAAAATAATTCATAAAACCCCGCTATAAAATTAAAAGTGGCTTCATAAAATAATAAAAAATGTATAATAATAATTATGTATGAAACATATTCACAATATTGATTATACTTTAAAATGTAATTTCCTATTAATAACCTTATATTACTCTTGACAAAGTTAATACAATTATGTCATAGGTTAATATGATATTATTAAAATAAAACTAGACTGAGAATTCCTAATCTGTCTCTGTTTTAAATTCTAAACGTTTTTAATAAAGATATTTTCATTTGCAGAAAACATAATTGAGAAGTTCAGATTTATCTAATTTACATTTCTTTTGCATATTACAAATTCTCCCGGGTGATAATGAAGAAAAGTTATTGGGTAGACTGATGTATCAATCCGGAACAGAGTTTGCTATAGGCCCAGATGGGGAAAGACAATTTCATAGAGGTGACTGATTTCATTCTGATGGGTATCACTGACCAGCTTGAACTTCAGGATCCATCATTCAGATTGTTTCTCATCATCTATGTGATTTCAGTGATAGGATTCTCTCACTCATCATAAAAGCTTCCTCCTGCAGGAGATGGGAACAAATTTAGAATCAAACACCCATACATTAGGCAGAGGGAGAGAAAGAGATAGATAGATGATAGATAGATGAAAAATAACTAGATAGGTAGATAAATAGATAGATAGATAGATAGAGACAGAGACAGACAGATAGATAGGCAGGAGTGTGCGCATGCGCGAGCACACACACACACACACACACACACACGCACGCACGCACACACATACACACTCACACACACACACACACACCCACGCACACACATACACACATGCACACATGCACAGAGGGAGGGGGAGACTGTGTTTGGAATGCTCAGCTCTAAATGGAATGTATCCATAAAATTTCTCCCTCAAAACACATAGAACCCTGCAGAAGAGGAGACAAAAAGAATACAATAGCCAGAGGGAAGGTAGAACACAACAACTTGGCTGTCTTGAGCAGAGCTCATAGGAATGTACAGACTGAAGCAGCAAACACAGGACCTTCGCGGTTCTGTACCAGGTCCTCTAGGGATGTTATGACTTCCAGTTTAGTGTTTTTAAAGGGACTCCTGAATGTGTGAACAAGTGGGTCTCTGATTCTTGAGCATGCATTCTCTCTGGCTGTTTTCCTTTTGTTGATTTGCCTTGTCCAACTTCGGTATGACAGTTTTTATCTTATTATGGTTTTTATTGTTAGGTTTTGTTGTTTTATCTTAGAAGCCTGTTATTTTTAATGAGAAAAGACAGTGAATGGATCTGGATGAGAAGGGTAGTGGGGAGTTATGGGATGAGTATAGGGGGAGAAAACTGTAATACTGATAGATTGCAGTAGAGAAGAATCTAATATCATCAATGGGGGAAAATAAAAACACAGTAAAGTCATGCAATATGTCATATAGCAAAATTTTAAAAGGATTATTTTCAAAATAAATATTATTAAAAAAATAAGTAGATCTTTTTATCTCTTCTAATACGAAATATGATAGCTATATATTAGAAGTTTGAAAATATTTGGAAATTAAAGGATGAAATAAGTTTGTAATAAATGGATGTGTCCTGGAACATGGAGAAAATTTTCCTTGTTATTGAAAATATTTTGTATACTGATTTAGGTTTTACACAATAAACTTTTCAATTTTTATGATTTATGTTACATTATATGTAAATGTAACTTAACTCTTATGCATATGGAAGGCATGTCAGACTTTAATATTGGTATCATGTCAGTTCTTATTATCCAAATGGACCTAGGCCTTTATTCACGTTATATAATAGCTGGGTCCTCATTGTAATAGCATTTTGGATTATAATAGGTTACAAAGGTTTTTATAAGAAAGCAAAGACATACATGGTATGTACTCATTGATAAGTGGCTATTAGCCCAAATGCTTGAGTTACCCAGATGCCTAGAACAAATGAAATCAAGACGGATGTAGTGCAGATTTGAGAGACAAGCCAGAATTCAGGAAAATGAATTTTGAAGGAATCAGAGAAAGAACTGAAGAGCTTTGACCCCCATTTTGGTTTTTCACCCAAAGAAAGACATTGACCCGTAGGTTGCAAATGTCCTAGTAAGAGCACCAGTGGAAGGGGGAAGCCCTGGGTCCCAGTGAACCCCTAGTGAACTAGACTGTTGGGGGAGGGCGGCAATGGGGGAGGGTTGGGAGGGGAACACCCACAAGGAAGGGGAGGGGGGGGGATGTTTGCCCGAAACCGAAAGGGAATAACATTCAAAAATGTATATAAGAAATATGTTAATAATAAAAAAATAATAATAATAAAAAAAAAAGAAAAGCAAAGACATGTTTTAAGCTCAACAGGATGTATTTAATTCAAATATTTTAGCTATTATATTTTGTTTTAAGAAAGACAAAACTGAACCCCAGTGAAAATGGGGGAGGGTTGGGAAGGAACACCCATAAGGAAAAAAAGAAAGGGAAAACATTCGAAATGTATATAAAAAAAGGTTAATAAAAAAAAAAAAAGAAAAAAAAAATAAAAAGAAAAAAAAATATTCCTCAAAAAAAAAAGAAAGACATTCGATTTTCCATTGTAAATAATAGTAATTGATAATCTTTAAATGAATGAATAAATTATTTAAGTTATATATGTCTCTGTGGAAATCACAGGTTGTTAATTTCCTTTTGATAGTTAACTTTATATTTCCCCTTGGGAAATATACAGAGTATCGCAGACAATTAGAAGACACAACAAAGTCTTAAGTTTCTAAGATGATCTAGATGTGATCATTTGAACAAAATGTATGATACTTCCCCTGGGAACATCGGAAAGAGCAAAGAAAGCCATAAATACTTGTTACCTTAAAGAGAAATAAAAGTGATACAGAGTATTAGAATTTTATCCCTTCTCAAAGGTAAGTGCTTTCATGTATTTGATACAGACAGACACCAGCGTACAAGTGCTTTCTTATTGTGCCTGGCCTCTGACTGCTGGCACTCTGTGATTCCTAGAGATGCAGGACAAAAATAGTGCATTCGCCTGTGTTTCTCAGAGTTGTAAAGTTGTCTCAAGACATACATTTTATCATTTGAACAGATATCCTGAATCCACCATATCTATGAAAGTTTCAAACAAGAAGTAGGAGATAATTCAATAATTCATTACTGATCTCACACATTAAAAAAAAAACCAAGATAATTATTTTCAGAGACAAACAGGATGGATTTGCTTTACATAAAATTAAAGGATAAGTTTTGGTGTGAATCATGTATAATGTTAGATAACAAAATACTATACTTTATGTTTAAAATAAACTGACTTTATTTAATAGTAGATATAAATTTACAACATAAATAATCCAAACAAGAAATATTTGCATGACAAAATTTCCTGCTGAAAATGATACAGTCACCAAAGAATCTTTTAGCATGAAAATTTCCATAAAATATCTTATACACTAAATATTTTTATTGAGTATTTAGCAATGCTGCATGTATAAAAGATAGGAGGTTAACATTAGTGCTGGATGTGCTGGCAAGCTTACCCTGCATTTTCCTTGAATAAGCACTAAACTCTGATTAGTCCTACAACTAGAAATCATGCTGACAGTGGTGAAGATTCTCACTGAACAGGAACTGAGAAACTATAGGGCAGTAATCAGGTAGAATTAACTAGTTCTTCACTATCTTAATTCAATGGAAAACTACTTTGCTTCTCAGCTTGTGCAAATGTATTAAAGGAAGAGAAAATACCACCGAAATATACCCAGTCACAACGTTGAGCTGTTGTTCAGTTGAATTAGTAAGTAAATCGTAATATCTGGTATAAAAATGCTAAAAAATAAATCTTACAGTATCTATCACTTGTTCTAAATGGTATTATAGAATGATTATGCAAAAGAAATATACAAAGAAATTTTCTAAATATTAATTCGTTATCTGGAATGTATCCAAATATCATTTCTGGAAGTTTAAGATAGGTGAGTTTTCTACTAAAAGAAAAATTGATTGCTTTCATCTCAACAGCAGTACAAGCAATCAAAACTTAAATCTCAGTGATGCACACACATGGTATTTATTAAATTAGCATGATATTTTATTTATACAATATCAAACATAATTCCATATATTGTGTTAAGTGCTTTCAAGTCCTTTTTTTGTACCAGATTAGAAATTACAATAGTCTAACAGGTGTTCCCTACGTCATTCTACATTATTACATAGCACATGGTGGTACAGCTCTATTCACCAACACCTTTCGTAAAAGCACGAGTAAAATGAGTGGAAATTGATATAGAATATTAAAATGAGCACACCTCACTATGGGTAAAGTATATTTCTTTGGAAATATTTATAAAGATATTTAGTTATGTATTTTCATTTCAATATGTCTCCCATAACTTGGAAGGATTTGATATAAGGGAGTATAATAGTCAACATGATTTAGCTTCATTCTATCTCTGTCTCTATTTTCAAGAATACAAAAATTACATACAAAATTTAGGTAAAATGAAGATGCATTCTCAAAAACCAAGCTCTTTGTGTGAAGTAACATTTTAATATTATGCATATGTGTATGTATGATTGCATTATAATGATATGTACATTTATTACATATCTTCTGGAAGAGATCATTTGTAAAATAGAATACACTATGCATTTATTTAAAAAATCATGTGCAAACTTTATTTGTGGCCATTTATTTTTAAAAACATCCATTCATCCTGCAAATATAACTTAATAAAAGTTGAAAACAATGGTTTTCTTCTTTTGAAGGATATAATTGGAAGACATGAAGCAAAAGAATACAACATTCCTGCCCGGGTTCATCTTGATGGGAGTCACACAGAACACTGAGCTTCAGCTTCCTTTGTTTGGGGTCTTCTTTATCATCTATACAGTTACAGTCATGGGCAACCTGGGCATGATCATTTTGACCAAGCTGGACTCTCGCCTGCAAACCCCTATGTACTTTTTCATCAGACACCTGGCCTTTATTGACCTTGGGAATTCCACTGTCATCTGTCCCAAGATTTTGGTGGATTTTGTTATGGATGAAAAAAACATTTCTTTCTACGCCTGTGCCACACAGTTGTCATTCTTCCTTTTGTTCATTATCAGTGAACTCTTTATCTTGTCCTCCATGGCCTATGACCGCTATGTGGCCATCTGCAACCCTCTGCTCTACGGTGTGATCATGTCTCAGAGACTTTGCCACGTGCTCGTGGGCATTCCATACCTCTACAGCACCTTCCAGGCTCTGCTGTTCAGCAGTAAGATTTTCACATTAACTTTCTGTGGCTCTAACATCATCAGCCATTTCTACTGTGATGCTGTTTTCTTGTTACCTACCTTGTGTTCAAATGCTGAAGAAATACAGTTGCTGATCATATTATTTTCAGCATTGAATTTAATCTCCTCTCTTGTGGTAGTCCTTGGATCATATATTCTGATTCTGCTGGCCATATGTCGAATGCATTCTGCAGAAGGCAGGAGAAAAGCTTTCTCTACATGTGGGTCTCATCTGACAGTAGTTGTGGTGTTCTATGGTACTTTACTATTTATGTACTTGCAACCTAAATCCAGTCACTCCTTAGAGAATGATAAAATAGCCTCTGTGTTTTATACTTTAGTGATCCCCATGATTAACCCCTTGATATACAGTTTAAGAAACAAAGAGGTTAAAAATGCCTTCTTCAGGGTATTAAAGAATCTATTTAAAAGAAATACTTAATATTCAGTATTATATATCAATATGATAAATTGTAACGTGACAAATTTTATTTTACAATTTTTTTCCATGTCACCAAGACAACTTGGATTTTTCTTACCTCACATTGTTTATCTTTCAAATCAATATACTTTATCATTTATTTCTTTTTTATCCATATTTAGATAGATTTTAATGTTTTTTGAGATTTTGATTCCTTTCTCCAACATGGCCTGTATACCCATACTCAACGTCCTTCAAATTCATTGCCTCTTTTTAAATAATTGTTATTGCATGTATCTCTCTCTCTCTCTCTCTCTCTCTATATATATATATATATATATATATCAATAAAGATATAGGTAGATTTTAATTTATATAGCTATAGATATAGATATAGAGATGATATAATCCATTCATTTCATGCAAAGTTACTTGTATAATTGTGCATAAAAACTTCCTTTTGTGAAAATTTAATATTTAATACAATTCTACTGTCTATAATACTCAAGCTATAACTTAGGTCTGTAGAATTTTCATTATAGCTAACACTCTGTTCCTAGCAGTGCATATTTTTTCATACTTTCTTTCCATTTCTAGTAATTTATTTCTTGATTTTTAAAAGTATACTAATCGGTTATTTTATTTATTAACATTTCAAATGTTGTCCCCTTCACAGTCTCCTCTCCACAAATCCCCCATCCCATCCTCCTCCCCTTTGCCTCTAAGAGGGTGCACCTCCACTCATCCACTCACTCATGCTTCACCCCTCTAGCATCCCTCTATGCGGTGGCAACAAGCCTCCACAGGACCAAGGGTCTTCCCTCCAATTGGTGCCAAATAAGGCCATCCTCTGCTACATAAGTAGCTGGAGCCACAGATCCATACGTGTATACTCTTTGAGTGGTCGTTTAGTCCCTGGGAGCTCTGGGGTGTCTGGTTGGTTGAAATTGTTCTTCCTATGGGGTTGCCATCCCCTTCAGCTCCTTCCATCCTTCATCTAGCTTTTTCATTGGGGCCCCAATCTCAGTCTGATGGTTGGCTGTGTCTGCATCTGTCTTAGTGAGACATTGGCACAGCCTCTCACAGGACAGTCATACTAGGCTCCTGTCTGTGAGCATTCACTGGTATCAGCAATAGTGTAGGGGTTTGGTGTATGCAGATGGGATGATCTCAAGGTGGGGTGGTTTCTAAATGACTTTTCCTTCAGTCTCTGCTCCAATTTTTGTCATTGCACTTTCTTTAGACAGGACCAGTTCTGGGTTAAAAATTTTGAGATGGGTAGGTAGCCCCATCCCTCAACTAGGGCCCATGCCAGCTACTAGATATGGTCTCTTCAGGTTCTATCTCTTCTCTGTTTGTATTTTGACTAATGTCATTTCCATTGGGTCCTGGGAACCTCTTGCTTCCCTGGCACCTGGGACTTTCTAATGGTTTCCCCTAGTCCCCACTCTCCACTGCTATATATTTCTATTCATTCTCCTGACCATCTGGACTTTTCCCCTGTCTCATCTCATACCTGATCCTGTCCCCCTTTTCCCCTCCCACTCCTCTCCCTCCAGGGTCCCTTCCTCCCTCTACCTCCTGTGATTGTTTTGTTCCCACATTCTAAGTAGTATTGAAGCATCCCCACTTTGGTCTTCCTTCTTTTTAAACCTCATATGGTCTGTGAGTTATATCATTTAAATTCTGTGCTTTTGGGCTATTATCCACTTATCAGTGAGTATATACCATGTGTGTCCTATTGGGTCTGGGTTACTTCAATCAGGATGATATTTTCTAATTCTACCCATTTGCCTGCAAAATTCACAAAGTCATCATTTTTTTCTCTTTGTCCTTATAAATCTTTTTTTTTGGATATTTTTATTTACATTTCAAATGTTATTCCCTTTCTGGGTTTCCCATCCATAAGCCCCCTATCACATCCCCCTCCCCCTTCTTCTATGAGGGGAAGTCATCATTTTTAATAACTGAGTAGTATTCCATTGTGTAAATAAATGTACCATCATTTCTGTATTCATTTTTCTATTGAGAGACATCCAGGTTGTTTCCAGCTTCTGCTTATTACAAATAAACCTTCAATAAATATAGTGGAGCACATATACTTGTTACATATTGAAGCATTTTTTGGGTATATGTCCAGCAGTGGTATAGCTGGGTCTTCAGGTAGCTTTATTTCTAATTTTCAGAGGAACTCTGCTTGATGTGCAGAGTGGTTGTACCAGTTTGCAATCCTACCAGCAATGAAAGAGTGTTCCTCTTTCTCTAGATTCTCTCCAACATGTGCTGTTGCTGAAGTTTTTGATCTTAACCATTCTGATTGGTGTGAGGTGGAATCTCAGGTTCATTTTGATTTGTATTTCCCTGATGATTATGCATGTTGAACATTTCATTGGGTGTTTCTCGGTCATTTTTTATTTCTCAGTTGAGAATTCTGTATTTAACTCTGTGATCCATTTTTAAATAGGATTATTTGAGGGTTATTTGGTTCTTCTTGAATATATATATAATATATATATATATTATAAATTATATCTATTAGCCCTCTATTGGATGTAGGGTTGGAAAAGATACTTTTCCAATCTGTAGGTTACTGTTTTGTTCTATTGACAGTGTCCTTTGCCTTACAAGATTTTTTAATTTTATGGGGTTCTATTTATCAATTGTTGATCTTAGAGCCTGAGCCATTGATGCTCTCTACAGGAAATTTTCTTTTGTGCCTTTGTGTTCAAGGATCTTTTCCATTTTTTCTTCTATTAGATTTAGCATATCTGGTCCTTGATCCATTTAGACTTGAGCTTTGTACAAGGAGATAAAAATGGATCAATTTGCATTCTTCTACATGCAATTGAAGCAGTATGATTTGTTGAAAATGTTTCCTTTTTTTCCACAGGATAGTTTTGGCTTCTTTGTCAAAGATCAAGTGACCATAAGCATGTGGGTTTATTTCTGGGTTTTCGATTCTGTTCCATTGACCTACTTGTCTGTCTCTGTGCCAATACTATGTGCTTTTTATTATCACTGTTGCTCTATAGTAGAGCTTGAGGTCAGGAATGGTGGTTTCCCCAAAAGTTCTTTTATTGTTGAGAACAGTTTTTGATATCCTGGGTTTTTTCTATCTCTATGAAGAATTGAGTTGGAATTTTGATGGGGATTGCATTGAATCTGCAGATTGTTTTGTTAAGATAGCCATTTTTTACTGTTAATCCTGGTAATCCGTGAGCATGGGAGAACTTTTCATCATCTGAGGTCTTATTTGATTTCTTTTTCAGAGACTTAAAGTTCTTGTCATGCAGATATTTCACTTGTTTGTTTAGAGTTATAGCAAGATATTTTATATTTTTGAGACTATTGTGAAGGATGTTGTTTCCCTAATTTCTTTCTCAGCCCGTTTATTCTTTGTGTAGAGGAAGGTTACTGATTTGTTGGAGTTAATTTTATATCCAGCCACTTTGCTGAAGTTGTTTATCAGCTTCAGTTCTTGTTTGTTTTGTTTTGTTTTTTTGGTTGGGAGACTTTTAATGAATGCTTCTATTTCCTTAAGGGTTGCGGGACTGTTTAGATGGTTTATCTAGTCCTGATTTAATTGTAGTACCTGGTATCTGTCTTGAAAATCATCCATTTCATTTAGATTTTCCAGTTTTGTTGGGTATAGGGTATTTAGTAGGATCTGGTGATTTTTTGAATTTCCTTAGTTTCTGTTGTTATGTCTCCCTTTTCTTTTCTGATTTTGTTAATTTGGATACTGCCCATGTGCCCACTTGTTTGTTTGACTAAGGTTTTACTTTTCTTGTTGATAGTCTCAAAGAATCAACTTCTAGTTTTGTTGATTCTTTGTATAGTTCTTTTTGTTTCTACTTGATTGATTTCAACCCTGAGTTTGATTATTTCCTGCTGTCTGGTCCTCTTATTTGCTTCTTTTCTTCTAGAGCTTTCTGATGTACTTTTAAGCTACTCTAATTTCTTTATGAAGGCAGTCAGAGCTATGGGTTTTTCTCAGCATTTTTTTTCATTGTGTTACATTAAATTCTAAAAAGTCTTTATTTTCTTTTTTTCTTCCCCGTCCAAATTCTCATTGAGTAGAGAGTTGTTCAGCTTCCATGTGGATGTGGCCTTTCTGTAGTTTTTGTTATTGAAGTCCAGCCTTAGTCAGTGTTGATCTGATAGAAAGCATGGGATTAATTCAATCTCCTTTTATCTGATGAGGCTTATTTTATGTCTGAGTATATGATCAATTTTGGAGAAGGTACCATGAGGTGCTGAGAAGAAGGTATATCCTTTTTTTTTTTTTGGATGAAGTGTTCTATAAATGATGGTTAAATCCATTTGGTTCATAATTCTGTTAATTTCTCTGTGTCCCTGTTTAGTTTCTGTTTTCGTGATCTGTCCATGATGAGAGTGAGGTGTTTAAGTCTCCCAGTACTGTTGTTAAAGGTAAAATTTGTGCTTTGAGCTTTAGTAATATGTCTTTTACAAATGTAGGTGCCCTTTCATTTGGTGTATAGATGTCTAGAATTGAGAGTTCATCTTGGTGGATTTTTCCTTTGTCGAGTATGAAGTGTCCTTTCCCATCTTATTTGATAATTTTTGGTTGAAAGTCTATTTTACTTGCTTTATTAGAGTCATATCAAGATATTTTATATTATTTGTTACTATTGTGAGGGGTATCATTTCCCTAATTCCTTTTTCTGTGTGTTTATCCTTTGAGTAGAGGAAGGCTACTGATTTGTTTGAGTTAATTTTATATCCAGCTACTTTGCTGAAGTTGTTTATCAGCTTTAGGAGTTCTCTGTTGGAATTTTTGTGGTCACGTAAGTATACTATCATATCATCTGCAGATAGTGATATTTTGACTTCTTACTTTCAAATTTGTATCCCTGTGACCTCCTATTGTCGTCTAATTGCTCTGGCTAGAACTTTGAGTGCTATATTGAATAGGTAGGGAGAGAGTGAGCAGCCTTATCTACTCACTGATTTTAGTGTGATTGCTTCAAGTTTCTCTCCATTTAGTTTGATGTTGGCTACTGGTTTGCTGCATGTTACTTTAATGGAGCACCCTCATAGACGTAGGGAGAGGGCAGATAAGATATGAGGTTTCCGGAGAGGAACCGGCAAAAGGGATATCATTTGAAATGTAAACATATAAAATGTCCAATTAAGAAATAAAATTAAATTAAAATACATATTTATAAAAAAGAATGTCCATTTTATTGTATATTAGAATGGCAACACCAACTTGTTTCTTGGGACCATTTACTAAGAAAAATTTTATAGCCTTTTACTCTGAAGTAATGTCTGTCTTTGTCACCGAATTGCATTTCTTGTATGCAGCAAAATGTTTGGTCCTGTTTATGTATCTATTCTTTTAGTCTTTTTATTGGGGAATTGAGTCCATTGATGTTGAGAGATTTAAAGACCAATATTTTTCCTGTTATTATTGTTAGAGGTAGAATTATATTTATATTGTTCTCATCTTTTGGGTGTAGTGTTAGATTAATTTCTTGGTCTTTATTGGGTGAAGTTTCCTTCCTTGTGCTAGTTTTCCTTTTATTGTCCTCTGTTGGGCTACTTTAGTAAAAAGATGTTGTTTAAATTTGGTTTTGTCATGGAATATCATGGTTTCTCCATCGATGGTGACTGGGAGTTTTGCTGGAAATAGTAGCCTGAGCTGGCATTTGTGTTCTCTTAGGGTCTGTATAACATCTGCTAAGGATCTTCTAGCTTTGATAGTCTTTGTTGAGAAGTTTGGTGTAATTCTGATAAGTCTGCCTTTATATGTTACTTGACCTTTTTCTGTTACCACTTTTAAAATTAATTTTTTTCTGTGCATTTCATGTTTTGAATATTATGTGACAGGAGGAATTTCTTTTCTAGTCCAATTTCACTTTCTGGTTCGGTAAGCTTCTTGTAAGTTTATGGGCATTTCTTTCTTTAGGTTAGAGAAGTTTTCTTCTATGATTTTGTTGAAGATATTTACTCGATCCTTTATTAGGGAATCTTCAATCTCTTCTATAGTTATTCTTTAGTTTGGTATTTTCATTTTGTCCAGAATTTCCTGGATATTTTGTGTTGGGGCCTTTTGCAGTTAGTATTTTCTTTGACTCTTGTGTCATTGTCTTCTATGGTATCTTTTATGCCTGAGATTCTCTCTTCCATTTCTTGTATTCTGTTGGTATTGTTGTATCTGTGACTCCTGATCTCCTTTCTAGGTTTTCCATCTCCAGTGTTGTCTCCTTTTGTGATTTCTTTTTCTTTTTCTTCTTTTCTTTTCTATTTCTATGTTTTGATCCTAGATGGTTTTGTTCAAGTCCTTCACCCAGTTGATTGTGTTTTCTTCTATTTCTTTAAGGGATTTTATGTGTTTCCTCTTTAAGGGCTTCTACCTGTTTACCTTGTTCTCCTGTATTTCTTTAAGGGAGTTATTTATGTCTTCCTTGAAATGTAAGTAAAGAAATATATCTAATAAAAAATTAAAAAAGACCTCTATCATTCTTCATGATATGAGATTTTAGATCAGAATCTTGGATTTCAGGTGTTTTAGGGTATCCTCGGCTTAATGTGGTAGGAGAACTGGGTTCTGAGAATTCCAAGTGGCATTGGTTTCTGTTGTTTTTGTTCTTGTGCTTTCCTGATCTGGTTAACTCTTTTGTTACCTGGCCTTGCTGTCTCTAACTTCAGGCTCTCCCTCTTGTGAGTGTAGTTATGTTGGGCCTCTTTGAGTCAAAATGTCTCTGGGTGTGGGAGGGACTCTTGAGAGCCTTATCTGTGAGCCTGGCTGTGGTAGACTTCCTGGGGGTCAAGCTGACTCTGAGTGTGGTCAGGGTTAGGGCATGAGTGGGGTGGGGCATGGGAATGTGCTTGATCACAAGATCTGTTCCAGGGAGCAATTGTGGACCAGAAGCAAGTTGTGTCTGTTTTAGGGCAAGAAGTCCTGTGTCCTCTGAGCCCTGGCAGTTGGGGCTTTGGTCACAATTAGGCCAGATATTGGTGCAGGAGAGACTTACCTGTGAGCCTAGTAGTGTCAGAACTCCTGGGGGTCAAGTTGTCTCTGAGAGTAGTCAGTGGACAGGTGGAGCCTGAACTACAGGATCTGCTCCTGGATGTACTTGTGAAGGAAGATGTCTTATTATTCTTTTGAAGTTCCTCATACACATTTGTTGTATATTTTGTCTTGTATCTTAAAACTGTTATCACGAATGGCAATTTCAACTTCCTACTTTATTTTTATCTTTATATAATTTTTAAAAATTTTGTTCTTTATTTTTTTTAAACAATCCAGACTTTATCCCCTTTCTGGTCCACCTTCCAACTATTCCACATCCTGTACCTTCTTCCTCTCTGCCCCCCTGTCTCCAAGAGATGTCCCCACACCACCCCACCCCACAAGACCTACCCACTCCCTGGGGCCACAAGTCTCTCAAGGGCTAAGTGTATCTTCTCCAGCTGAATCTAGACCAGGCAGTCCTCTGCTGTATATGTGTTGGGGCCTCATATCAGCTGGTGTATGCTGTCTGGTTGGTTGCTCTGTGTCTGAGAGATCCAGGTTAGTTGAGATTGCTAATCTTCCTATGGGTTACTCTCCTCCCCAGCTTATTCCAGCTTTCCCCTTATGGACAGGGGTCAGCAGCTTCTGTCCATTGGTTGGGAGTAAATATCTACATCTGATTCAGCTGCTTGTTGGGCCTTTCAGAGGGCAGTCATGATAGACTCCTATTTGTTAGCACACCATAGCATCAGTAATAGTGTTAGGACTTGGGGCCTTTCCCTGAGCTGGATCTCACTTTGAGGCTGTCACTGGACCTCCTTTTCCTCATCTCCGCTTTTGTTCCTGCAGTTCTTTCAGACAGGAACAATTCTGTGTCAGAGTTTTTGACTGTGTGATGGCAACCCCAAACCTCCATTTGATGCCTTTTTACTGGAGGTGGCATCTACAAGTTCCCTCTCCCCAAAATAGAGAACTTCATCTGAGGTCTCTCCATTTGAGTCCTGAGAGTCTCACACCTCCCAGGTCTCTGGTACATTCTTAAGGGTCCCCCACCCCACCCCCACCCTCCACCACCCTCATCCTCGCCTCCTACTTCCTTAGGCTGCCTGTTTTCATTCTTTCTGCTGGCCTTCAGGGCTTCAGTCTTCCCCACCCTCCCAATATTTAATCATGTTCCCCTCTTCCCATCCCTGTGGCCTCTCCTATCCAGGTCCCTCCCGCCTCCTGTGATTGTTTTCTTCTCTCCCCAACTGGGATTGAGGCATCCCCACTTGGGTCCTTTGGCTTGTTAGCCTTCTTGCGTTCTGTGGATTGTATCCTGGAAATTCTGTACAGTTTTGGTTAATATCCACTTATTAGTGAGTACAAATCATATATATCCTTTAGGGTCTGAGTTACCTCACTCAGGATGATATTTTCTAGTTCCATCCGTTTGCCTGCAAAACTCAGGATATCCTCATTCTTAATAGCTGAGTAGTATTCCATTGTGTAGATAAACCACGCTTCCTATATCCATTCTGTTGTATGACCTTTGGGTTGTTTCCGGCTTCTGGCTATCACAAATCTAATATTATGTGTATGGGTAGATGAGTAATGGTGAAATTAATATGGGAGTAGTATACCTTTATTAGATTATGAATTTTGAGACCATGGTATTATTTTTATGGTTATATACTCAGTAGAAGAATGGAAGTTTCTATTGTGTACTTTTAAAAATAAAATCGTTGGGGGGAGGGCGGCAATGGGGGGAGGATGGGGAGGAGAACACCCATAAAGAAGGGGAGGGGGAGGGATTAGAGGGATTTGCCGGGAAACCGGGAAGGGGAATAACACTCGAAATGTAAATAAGAAGTACTCAAGTTAATAAAAAAAAAATAATATTCTCTATCTTGTATGCCCAGCATGGTCTCATGAATATCCACACCTTCTATAAGTCTAGAAGAGTTTTCTTTTCTTTTCTTTTCTTTTCTTTTCTTTTCTTTTCTTTTCTTTTCTTTTCTCTTCTCTTCTCTTCTCTTCTCCTTTCTTTCTTTCTTTCTTTCTTTCTTTCTTTCTTTCTTTCTTTCTTTCTTTCTTTCTTTCTTATCTTTATTAACTTGATATTTTTTACTTACATTTAGATTTTTATTCCCCTTCCCGGTTTCCAGGCCAACATCCCCCTAACCCCTCCCCCTCCCCTTCTATATGGGTGTTCCCCTCCCCATCCTCCCCCCATTACCACCCTCCCTCCAACAATCACGTTCACTGGGGGTTCAGTCTTGGCAGGACCAAGGGCTTCCCCTTCCACTGGTGCTCTTACTAGGATATTCATTGCTACCTATGAGGTTGGAGCCCAGGGTCAGTCCATGTATAGTCTTTGGGTAGTGGCTTAATCCCTGGAAGCTCTGGTTGGTTGGCATTGTTGGTCATATGAGGTCTCGAGCCCCTTCAAACTCTTTCAGTCCTTTCACTGATTCCTTCAACGGGGGTCCCGTTCTCAGTTCAGTGGTTTGCTGCTGGCATTCGCCTCTGTATTTGCTGTATTCTGGCTGTGTCTCTCAGGAGCGATCTACATCTGGTTCCTGTCAGCCTGCAATGCTTCTTTTCTTCTCATATAAATGGAATATATTTTTGTCCAACTAACACACTGCCCCCATGTTTATTATGCTCTACAAACTTGTATAATATATTCATAAATGTGTTGTGTTAATACTTTATTGATATTTTCTTTTAAAATAAATATTGTTTGAAAATTTCTTTATTTCATTTTTAGTGATTATAATTTAATTTTAACATTTCTACCTCCTTTTTGTTCTCTTCAGCCCCTCTCATATACCTCTCCACACTCCTTCAGATTCATTGCCTTTTTGTTCTTGATTGATTACTATTGCATACATGTATGTATACACAGATATCCCCAAATATAAGCTATTCAATCTGTATGATATATATATATATATATGCACATATATGCACATATATATATGTACTTTAACATGTACATATGTTTTAACATCAAATGTACCCTACTAACTCCCTTACAATTTCTCTCATACATTCCAAGATTTCTCTCAGAAATTTATGCATTTTTTCTAAAACTACTGAATCCACTTAGTGCTGCTAGTATGTACATGGGTTAAGGGCCATCAGCTTCCTATATTCACCGAAAATATTGGGTGCCATTTATACTTTGAAGAAGAAATATTTGTTGATGTAGGGTGATTCTGGTCTCTTAAAATATATTTTAAAGTATCCCCTCTGCTTGTGTTTCTTGAAACAACTGGAGTGGGGACTTTCCTTGACTATGCTGCCTTCTTGTGGATCCTTTACCACTAATTGGTCTGCCTTGTTTAGCCTCAGAGGGAGAGGATATGCCTAGTCCTGCAGTGATTTGGGTTGCTACCTAAAGGGGACCTGCCCCTGCTAAGAGGAGAACTAGATGCGGGATGTAGTGAGGCTTTGTGTGATAGCAAAAATGGGAGGAGATGACCTCTGATTGGGATGTAAAGTGAATGAATGAGTTAATTAAGCAAAACAAAAAGCTGTGTATTTTACAAATGTGATGATATGGATATATTTTAGAACAAGCACTTAAGCTATCTATCATCTATCTATCATCTATCTATCTATCTATCTATCTATCTATCTATCTATCTATCTATCCATCCATCCCACTATGTTCATAGCAGCCTCATTTATCATAGCCAGAAACTGAAAACAACCCAGATGCCCTCAACTGATGGATGAGTTCAGAAAATGTGGTTCATTTACACAATGGAGTACTATTCAGCTATTCAAAACAAGGACATAATGAATTCTGCAGGCAAATGGATGGAACCAGAAAATATCAGCCAAAAGTATATGTATGCTGTGTACAAAGAATACAAATATCAAAAAGTAAAGAATACCTAGCATGAAACTCACAGACTGTAAGAAGGTTAACAGTCAGGAAGGCCCAGTGAGGATGCTGCAATCCCACTAAGAAGGGAAGCAAAATAAACAAGAGAGGCAGAGGGAGAGAGAGACCTAGGTGAGAGAACAGAGGGGGAAGAGAAGCGAACAGGATCAGATATGGCAGGGAGGAGGGGCAGGAGAGAAGCCCAGAAGACCAGAAGAATAGATGGAAATGTATAGCCTCTGGGATTGGGAGACCCTCTAGAAAGTGTCAGAGATCTGGGAGGTGAGAGACTCTCAGAACTCAATGTGGATGATCTTAGCCAAAAGGCCTAGGAGTGGGGAGAGGGAACTAGAAGAGTCCACCTCCAGCAGATAGACAGGGCCTCAAGTGGAGGGACAGGATATAAGATGGGAAAACAAAACAAAACAAAACAGAGTAGCTGAAACAATTGAATAATAAAAGAACTTCTGGAGGAATCACTATCTCTGACCTCAAGGTTTACTACAGAGCAATAGTGATAGTATCTGCATGGTGTTTGTACAGAAACAGACATGTTGATCAATAAAATCAAATTGAAGACCCAGGAAAGATGCATGAACCTCTAAGACAGCAAATCACATTAAGCCACTGAAAAGATAATTTAAATTAGATAGACAGAATTTTCCTGCACTAAAAACATGGTGAACTCCATTTCAGGTCCCTTAAGACCAAGGGTAGGAGTTGAGGAGTAGTAACTTTATGTGGAAAAGCTATTCAGGTACTTACTGCAATTGTAAACACTGGAGTAAACCTCTACTTTTAAGTACAATCTTTATATATTTTCCCTCAGAAAAGATTGAAAAAATAGGCATATAACAAGAAAAATTTGTTATGATAATACAAAGGTTTGAGAGATGACAAATGAAATAACAAACTAGGAAGTGCTTAGTTGAGAACCTATGGACTTAATGAAATTAAGGATCAAGGTGGACAGCCCATTGGACCTTTGGTGCCACCCCTTAATGAAATTGAAGAAAGGCAATCACTTCTACTGGATTTCCCAGTTACTAGGTAACAAATGCCAGAAAATGGTGAAAATCAAAATATGAACAATTTGACCAGAATCCTGTTAAAATGCAAGGTCTTAAGCATTTTAAAGAATCAATAGTAAGTTATGGAGTGCACCTACTATATATGAGAGAGATGTAAAATACCAAAGCTTACCAAAACAGGATCATGTTTCAAGACTGGACAGATTTAGTAGCAGCTACACTGGAAGTTAGTTCTCAATTACAGTGTCTAACATGGTGATGAGAAGCTGCAATTGTAGAAAATTGTTATAAGTCTAAAGGTGTTAATATAATGAAAGACCAATATTTAGGTGAAAGTCAATTTGTTGATTTAAGACAGCAGATGGAATTTGATGACTATATTATTATATAATGTACTTTAGTAACTTTATGAGCCTAGGATAAGGTAGAGAAACAAAAAGAAAGGTCTATGTCATTCACAAACCTTATGTAAAGCCCCAGAGAGACTTTATCTGACTTTCATAGATTAAAATTTATAATAAAAAGGGCAATATTATTTCCAAATGAAAGTATTAATTGAAACTTTAGCTTTCTAAAATGGAAATGCAGAGTGTAAAGAAGTTGTTTAGAAGCTCTATCAGCACTCATGGGTGATTAGATTAGAATGACTGCAGATATTGACCCTAATGACTATGTAATTGGTCAAGCAATCGCCAGTAATTCTAAATATCAAAATGTCCTTGGTTTTGTCCGTGAGAGCTGAGGTCACTTGTAAATGATTGTAGGCAAGGCTTTCCTAGAAATTTAGCTAGAAAAACTTACCCTTATGGGATTTATAGAAGTTGGTAAAAGGTAGGTATTGGACTAATGAATGCTGATCAGCAAGTGATATGTGAGAAAATTAGAAAGGGTGGACTATTTCATCAACAAGCCTCGAAGGTGACTTTTACACCAAAAAAAAAAAAAGATGCATTTACAACCATATACCATGGCAGCCAGGAAGAATACTAGGTTCTTGTGATGAGACTAAAGAACCACATCTGTGATCCATAGCCCATGAATGAGATGGCTTTGTTCTCTGAATGAAAAACGTTACACATTGTCTTGGGAGCTATGGAAGAAGATATCTACACCTTTACAAAGACAGCTGGGGAAAAAGTACATATGAATATACAGCCTGGCATTTACCCATATGTGAGTGATCAGGCCCACATTGCCCTCAAGAATGATAAGATAGACAAAGGAAAACATGATGAAGAAGACAGTCTTCTGATGGAGGTGCTTTGCGAGGCACAGAGAGAGCGAATTGGTCACTGTAGTCTGACTTTTTCTTCCATTGCTCAGTTAGGATATGTAAAAGAATAATAATTATGACTTATAATCATCGGTCAAGTGATATTTGATACCAATGGCAGAGTATTCCGAATAGGTTTGTTATAAGCAATGAGCCAGTAATGTTGAACTTGGAGATCACACTCTCCCATCAAGAGGTATGTAAGGATGTTCAACAGTTCTTTTGCTTAAAAATGCTAATAAAAATTACTCTTTATTTTTCATCTGACTCTGTGATGGAATGATGAAACACTCTTAAATAGTTTGGGAAGTAGTTCAGATTTTAAAGTTCTTGCCCTACAAATATATAAGTACTGAAATTTGCTCCCTAGAATTTAAATTTAAAAGTTAGACTTGATGGCTTGGTGGTATGTGCTATAAAACCAGGTAATAAGAGACATAGACAACTGGACCCTTCAGGCTGATCTCCCAGCTGGGCTCTTCCCACTTGGCAGTGGCTTTAGGTCAGTGGGATACCTAGTCTGAAAATTAAGGTGGACAGTACTGAGGAATGGCAGCTGATGTCTTTCTCTGGCATCCATACACACATACCTGACATTCACACACACACACACACACACACACACACACACACACACACACACACACACACACCTTAAAAATCCTATAACATATATTATGGAAATGTTAACAAAGGCTTCCAATTTTTTTCCTGAATAATGACTAAAATAAAAACTACTATAAAAGTATAATTAGTATGTGTGTATTTCAGAGAAAATAAATTCAGCTTCAGACTGTTGTGAAGTCAAAAGTGGCATCAAAAAAGAATGTTAAGATGACATTTTGAGAAGAAAGGGAAGGGGTGAAAATTTCTCACAATGGCATCGTTTCAGTAAATGATTATACTGTCATGAAAAAGCTTCATATATGCCATCTTAGAGATCATGGGGTCTGACAAGCGCTGTGGCCAATTTATTATGAAAATTGGGCAGAAAAAATAAAATAAGCATTCACAAATTTAAAATAACAAAAATGTATTATGTGATTTCTCATATGTACTTTAACTTCCTTAAAAAGTATTTTTATGATGTTATGACAGCTACTATCAAGTTAAGTAATAATAAAATAAGTAGAGGATAAATATATAATAAAGATAAAATAGGTTAAATCTTCAAGACTATTTTGTGTGACTCGTGTGTCAGCAAATAATAGCAACTATTGAAATTGATTAGGTCATTATATATACCTATTAAAAATATGTGGTTTCTTTCAAAGAAAACAGCAGGTTCCCACAAAACCACTAATACGTGAAACACATATACTCATTTCAAATAGTTCAAATGACTTAATCTGTATGATTTATTATTTTTCAGTGACATTATTATGTTGATGGTGTATGGTTGTGTTTTAAGCAGTTTAACACACAACTCTAAATTTGTCTTCACTATTGTCCATGGCAGAAGCAGTTTGTTCGTGTTTTCTGTTCTCTGTCTATTCTCATCTAACTACGCTAAGATAGATGTGTTAGGACAAAACGTAACATAGATTGCTACAAGTTTAATAACATTTAACTATTTATTTATTTATTAATGACTTTAGTGAAAGTTATTTTTTGTCATTAATGATGTGAAGAAAGGGATCTTCATATGTTTTCAATATTTAATATTTTGTCATTTGTTTATTATTTAAACTTGAACGACAATGCCAGGTTTATTCATTATCATCTTAAATAACTCAAGATTCTCTGTGCCTTGTTACTTGTTTGCTAAAATAAACAAAATATCTAATTGGGAGAGATGCTAAACATACTTACTATTTCCTATATGATAAATACCAGTAGGTTTTATTTATTTTTATTATTATTAATTATTTTTTTCTAGTTGTATCTTACCCTGAAGCATATGTATGTGGTTCTCTCTCTCTCTCTCTCTCTCTCTCTCCTCCCTCTCTCTCTGTGCGTGCGTGTGTGTGTGTGTGTGTGTGTGTGTGTGTAACATAGTTGAGCAGATCATATTTGAACATAAATATAAAAGAATAGGTCAAATTATTATTTGCTTATCTTTAGAAAACAATAGCTCTTGAATTGCAAAGGAAGCTGGAACAGGTGAAACTTTTTCAAAGAAGAAATTGTGAAGAAAGGTCAGAAGGGTTTTGTAAATTAAAGTTAAGAGGAAGTAAAACCAAGCAATATATTTTCAGCCACAGGGAAGCAAGAACAGAAGGACTTCATTAAAGAAAACAAAGTATAAGGCTGGCTGACACAGATTATATAGGTCAGTTATGACTTTCTGAAATTCTTGTTATTTGCCCCATTAGAAGAACTACTGCAATGTCTCACAATATTTCAATAGTAGTTCATTTTTCTTTATAGTAGGTATTCATCTCAGGAAAAGAAACACTTTAATATAGCTATATTAACTTTGAAATAAGCCCATTTTAGAAAGAAAATTATCAATCAAAAATAAGACAATTCCACAGTTGGGATTAATTAATGGGTTAAATTATCATGAAAAATTTATAGTCCTAAATATTAATACAATTAAAAGCACAGCCTTAAAATTTTATGAAGCAAAATGGATAGATGTGAAAGAAGGAAGAAACACTGCTTTTACAATTGCAGTGGGAAATATTCACACAGTTCTCTCAATAATTAGCAGAAAATTAAGCTTAAAAATAAAAGAGAGAATAAAGAACTCATGAAGCAATATATGTTTAAAAACTGACAGAACATTCCAACCAACAGCATTAGTCCTATTAGAACTACTGCTATTAAATATACTTCAAGTAATTAATAAGAGACCTTATTAAAAATATTAACAAATTTAATACAATTTAACACATGTATGCCTGACTCAAAGTATTTAGTTCACAACAAAAAATATGCATGTACAGATTCAGGTGTAAAGAAAAATATATGAAATTCACAAATATTTCCATGGAACTAGAAAATATTATTGAATGAGAAGAAGACATAGAAATATAAATGTATATTCTCATTCATATATGAGTCCCACATTTAAATCTTTAGAGCTATGTGTTTAACTTGATAGTATTTGTATGCAGTTGTTTGAATGAGTAATGTCCCACATAATATTGAGGATTTGAACTCTTGGTTCCTAATTGGTGGTGTCTCTTCACAGCAGTAAACCCAAACTAAGACAGAAGTTGGTACCAGGAGTGGGGTTTTGTTGTTCTAGGCCTGATTCAGCTTTTGTGTGGAGGAATGTGAAGTTTGTACTTTGGAAAGAAGTGGAATGCTTTAAGTGGGGCTTAATGGTCTATCATAGTAGGACTATGGAAGACTTTGTTGGTGAGACTGATTTGAACTGAGCAGAGCTGTTTCAAGAGGTTTCAGTGAGGAAGAATTTCAGTTTGTGGACTAGATACTGTTTTGTGGTATTTTGGTGAAGAATATGGCTGCTTTTTGCCCTTGCCCAAAATGTCTGCCTGAGGTTAAGGTGAAGAGAGTCAAATTAATTGCACTGACAAAGAAGTCTCAAAACAACCCAGTTTAGACTCTATGTTGTAGTTTAGTCTCATGAAGATCATTTTGATGAAGCATAGCAAGCTTACAAAGAAAAAAATACACACTATATGGTTTATGTATTAAAGGACCACCAGGAAGTAGAAGGGAGCTGAATCCTATGTTCTAGGAGATAACAAATTTAAGAGAGTGGTAACTTTAGGGCATGATCCCACTCAGCTAAATTTAGATCCAAGCATTGTAAATCAAGTCTTTAATCCTAGGAGATAGTGGCAAGCCAGTATCTTGAGTTCAAATCCACCTTGGGACAGAGCAAGTTGCAGGTAAAGAATTGCTTAAATCCAAGTGTGGTGGTACATGCATTTATTCCTAACATTCAGGAGAAAGACCCATGTAGATCTCTGAGTTCAAGGACAATCTACAGAGCAAGTTTAAGGACAGCCAACTCAGGCAATGAAGGAGTTGGAAAACAGAAAACTGGTGATGATGTAATAGATCAAGGGGGCCATGTTCCAGCTCCAGCAAGCAGCAAATCTTGGCAGCTTTGGCCATGTGACTCTGACTTTAGAATAAAAAAACAGAAGGGACTACTTGGACAATTCAGGCTGGATATCTGGAACTAAGTCATTAGTGACAATTAAGAAGAGGACAGAGTCTCTGAGGTGAAATCTGGGACGTGTTTTCTGAGAGCACAAAGAAGCTGTGTTCCACAGACAGCCAAGGTTGTACTTTGTGCTTCAGCTGGACTGGGTAATGTGTGAGAATCACCCAGTTGCTACTGGTTTTGAAAGTATGAAGGGATCATAGAGAGCAGCTGACACTTGGCACTGTGAGAGGCCAGGGAAGGCCATTGGTGAAGGTGCAGCTTCAGTTGCTGTTAATGGTCCAGAACTGAAGGGGTCATGCAAAGCAATAGGGGTTTGGCACCATGAAGAAAGCCTGTCAGATGCTATTAATTAAGTGTAGTTGAAGTATATGATATCAGGATACTGATGTGGAGTCAACTATAGCCTAGAGTTCTACAGAGTTCTACAGCTGGAGATGTGACCCAAGTCTCTTGGGGAGCCCCGATGATCATGCGTGGATCCAAGACATTGGAAGAACAAGCTGTAATGTTGAAGTTGTCTTAGAGATGCCCAGATGTTTAAGATACAAGAGCCTTAGGATATCAGCTGAGGAAAGCTGCTAACAGGGAGTGGAACCCATTCAGGAGAAAGAAGTTTGTTGAAGTGAATAAAGATGAAGTAGTTGTAGATCTGGAGACTGCTTTGACATCACACATGGAGATGCAGAGTTTGGAATTTGCTAATGTGGTTTCCTGCCTTGCTTTAAGGATTACAGTTAAGTGATTGGATGAATCTCAGAAGACACTTTGAACTTTGGACTTTTAACATTGTTCGGACTGCTCTAAACTATGAGGACTTTTGAAATTGGGCTAAATATATTTTGCATTATGCTCTATTTAGATATGAACCCTATAGACTCATATGTTTGAACAAGACTGTGGGAGCCAGGAAGTGGAATGTGGTGGTTTGAATATGCTTGGCCCAGGGAATGGCACTATTTTGGGGGTATGGCCTTGTTGGAGGAAGTGTGTCAATATGAGGGTAGGCTCTGAGACCCTCACCCTAGTTGCCTGGATGCCTTCCCTCTCTTGTCTGCTTTTGGATGAAGATGTAGAACTTTCAGCTCCTCTATCCCCTCATCTGTCTGAATGCTGCCATGCTTCTGCCTTGATGATAATGGACTGTATCTCTGAACCTATAAGCCAGCCCCAATTAAATGTTGTCCTTATAAGAGTTGCCTTGGTCATGGTGCCTCTTCACAGCTATAAAACCCAAACTAAGACAGCAGGAAAAAGTATCAGTCATCTTATGCAAGTATGAACACTATGATCTTATAATGCTGACCCCTAATGCAACCACTGTTGAAGTAGTGGTACAACCGTTAAGGGAGTAACCAATGGCTCCCTGTATTTGAGGCTTTTCCCAAGAAGGAATCTAAACCTGGTAATATAAGCCTGTTCAAAAGTTCCTGGCTATTGGAGGTTCTAGGTAGGAGCTTTCTAGTGTTTGGAAAAACTGACATGATATTAAGCTGTCTATTTATATAGAAAAGTACTACTTATTTTATTTATTAAAATCGGTTTCTTAAAGCTTTTTATTCTTGTTAAAGAATTAGCTCAAAAAACAACAACAACAACAAAACCCAAAACAAACAAACAAAAGTTTATCCACAGATAAATTGATCTCACTGGATTTTTCTTTGTAGAATTTCATGATAGCAAGTATATTTAATTTACTTTCCATTCAATAAAATTCCCAAGATACAGTATAGTTTAGAGATATAAACTCCCTTAAGGTAGAAAATGATGTAACTGCTTCTGGGAATTTCATGCAGGTGAAACACAATTTGTTCCAGAGAGGAGTTATACTTATTCTTTGGAAAGAAGAATAAGATTGAGTAAGAATTAACTCCTGGAAAACCTGGCCTCTTCCATGTACAGAGGCACAGACAGAACCAGGGATGCCTGCATTTTGACAGGGAGTCCAATTTATACTCTATTTTAAATTTAATTATTTTTATCACCTCTAAAGAAGAAAGATATTTATTTGAATGTAAGTTAAGGCCACCTTGAAAATTCATTCTTGTATCTCTCTTACTCTCCTCTTTTTTTTTTTTACTGTATATGGAAATTTGAAGTGAATTAAATGGATTTGTAGGAAACAAAAAATGATATAAGTTAAAAATATGGCATAGAGAGACATGAATTATCAGATCACAATTATGTCAAAGTTTAGCAAGAACTTAATCTGAAGTAATTGTGATCCTCTCTGCTCTCGGAAACTATTGGTTAATATCAGTCCATGAGATCAAAGGAAGCAGAGATGATGGACAGGGGGTTCTGAAGCCCTATGATTGTGTACAATAAATGATGACACTAGGACTAGCTGCAGGGAAGCAGATCAACTTTACTTGGGCTGATTCAAGGCTTATAAAATTTTGAAGATGGAGGTCAGAATATTCAGGATTGGCAAAGGTCATTGGCTTGAGGTACTGAATGCTTCATTAGAACAGGGAAGCTACCTGAACAGATTCTTATCAGAAGAAAGGAAGTTAAACCAGTAATCTTACTAAGGCTACATGACATTCTGCAGGTAGAGATGTGTGTGGGGGGTAAGGGGAGAGGGTGGGGGTTGAACTTTCCAGGCAAGGTCAGAGAAGAACAATTTGTTCCAGAACGGAACAAATGGAGGACTCTCTGTCAATAAAGGGAGTCTTCCAATATGTGCCGAGCTCAGAGGCTATCCAGTCAATGGTTGACTTTGACCTTAATTAGAGTTTTCCCATTGATTTTTTCAAATTATTTTTAAAGATTTATTTGAGTATTTATATATTAGCTTTACTATCTGCATATACACCTCTGTGCCAGAAAAGGGCATCAGATCCCATTACAAATGGTTGTAAAGTCACTGTGAGGTTGCTGGGGATTGAACTCAGGATCTCTGGAAGTGCAGAACAGACAGTACTCTTAACCACCGAGCCATCTCTCCAGCCCTTGATTTATTTATAATAGTGAAGTATCAGCCTCTGTGCTGAGGATGGCTTGGTGTTGGATCAGAACCGGATCAGCAGTGAAGTTTGCAATGCTACTTACATCTGCCGTTTTAGGAATTGGACCAGGCAGAGTGCCAGGTTGAGCAGGGCTCCGATATTAACTTCATGGTCAAGGAGGGGCAGAAGCCAAGCCACAAAAGGCTTTGAGCATTGACAGCTGGTGAATTTGGCAAATAACATACCTTCAGATCCTGAAGGAGATCTTTGAGCAGCCTACCAGTTCCACAAGCCCAGATTCATTAACATAGAAACAACATTCCTTTCCCAACAAAATACAAGTCCCTCTGTATTCAGGAGTAATTAAATCCATGGCTCTCTGATTCCGGAGCATAACCCCTGCTAGTGAGTTTATTTGTCTTTGAAGGGACTCAAGTCTGTCCATAGTGGAGGGCATCACTTGGTCTAGATTGTTCTAGAAGTCACTGGTCAAATGGCGTGTTTAGAGGAGTTCTGCTCCAGTTGTTCCAGCTGTATTCATCAAGATGGTAACACCTAGTATGAGAAGTAAAGGGATTGAAATTATTTATTTATTTATTTATTTATTTATTTATTTATTTATTTATTTATTTTTGCTTATCTTCTAGTTGTAAAGTTAGTTCCTCAGGCACATAGAGATAAACTTGGGGAACAGTTATCACAGATATGCAGTAACCGTGAAACAGGGATTATGAGAACATGTAAAAGGGGGGAGGTCCAAGGCAAAGGTGTAGGTTTAAGAGAGGAATGTTTTGTAACTTCTCTGTAGGTAAGGACCCAGGGGGTTCATGAAGCATGATGTTAATGGGAAATAGCCGCCAATAATGGCCAGGAGAAGCATTGAGATGAGTTAAGGTAGGTAGTGAGAGTAAGGCGGTTGGCTATTATACTGCATGTATTGTAACCAGGAAAGGCTGTTTTGAACCTGTGTCCAAATTTGATTTTCCTGTTAAATAATATTAATGTGAGTGAAGACTGGTTTGGTAATGGAGACAAGTTGGCCAGAGATGTGTAAGTCAGCCACAGGGTATTTACCATATCCATTATGGTAGAGCTTACACATGACTGCTATCTGCCATCAATCAACCTAGCCATCATGGATAAAAAGCAAAAAAATGAGTTTTAAGGTTGGCAAGCATGGTACCACCACAGTTTAACCCTGCTCCAACATTCTTCCAGTGGGCAGTCCTTGGTTCTTATAATTTTATTATGGAAGACTCTCCAGTGGTGGATATTGAGAGGGTTAGGAAGAAGCTGGGCTATAATGGAGGATAAAAAAGACAGCCATAAGAATAGAGAAAAGGGAAGCATATGGGGGACACATGTCCTGGGCAGCTGCTGCTAGGTCATGGACATCCTCCCAGGAGCTCTTGTTGTTTGGTCAGGGGTGGTATTTGTCTGTATTTTTCCATTCTTGATCTGTCAGTGGAAGTTGAGTCATCTTCTCCATTGGTAGGGTAAGGTCAGACATTCCTGACAGGGACCCAAATAGGCCTACGCTTGTCCTCTGAGGGGAAAAAACAGGCAAAGCTCCTTCCTATTGTTAGCAGGGCTTCATCCCCCCTCCAACACCCATCTAGTGTAGTGCGTCCTTCCACCTGATCAGGATGGGTGGTATATATATGTTGACTGACTCAAGTCAATGGGAAAATTCATGACAATGGGAAAATTCATCTCGGGTAGCATAGACATTTATTACAGTGAGTGTGAATAATGGCAGGTTTAATTGGGTGTTTGGTGATAGAGAGCCTTGTGCCTGTTTGATTAATATTTTAAATAAATATTTAAAAGTCAGAGAAGGGCAAGTCCTGCCAATGAAAGGAGTCCTCCTTTATGTGCTGAGATCAAAAGACAATCCAGTCAATGATAGACATTGACATTAATTAACAGAGTTTTCTCACTGTAATTATGATTAAAATAAACCTATTTTAGGAACACAAAATTGATACTCCTTTAGGTTATACAGGCTAGATAAGGAAAGTTCATGGGTCTCTTGTTGCATATGTAGTATCATCTGTACAGTGTTTCTAAGCTACACAATTTATATTTGTGTTAGGGAATGACATTTATTCATGCTAAGTGGACATGTGTGCCTGTGTCAGCTATGGCTATCTTAATTTTTCTATTCTTTTGTCATAACATTCTTGTTTATCCGAAGAAGAATACCATACTGTTCTAATTACTGTATCTTTATAATGTGTTTTGCTATTTGTCTAATGGACCACTATTTTGTTTGCAACATTGCTTTGACTGATTTTGAATTTTTTCTTGCAAAGATTTTGCAATTGGAAGCTGTATTATAATAAGTGATTAGGTGTTTGGTTAGACTTGCATTGCATTTGCCAAATAATTTGATGAGACTCCTAGCCAAGTAAGTCAAAGGAAAAAAAAACAGGAGTAAATGTGTCTTCTGACAAAATCAGTACATAGGAATGAAGGAAAATCAAGCCACAGTCACATCAGTATGAAAGATTGAGTTTATGTGAAATGAATATAAATCAAAAGTTTGATTGTCTGAAATCAAAATGGATCCTAGGTAAGGTATTTCTACTTACATGTAATAACAAGTGGACACTGGATTCTGCCTTTTTAAACGACATATTTAGAAACAATGCATCTGTGAGCATCCCATTTGTCTATCTGACTGTGTTACAAATTGAGACTATATTATTTTTTTCAAAGCAATATAAATCTTCCACAAAAGAATGAAGACTTCTTGTCTACTGATGTAATTTTCAACAATGGAAAATAGAGTGCAATGGTCTATTAAAAAGAGCAATGGTCACTGACAAAATCCTGTCAGGACATTGAACAGCTAAAAAGTTATTCATGAGAAAAATGTTGCTTCCTCCTGATTCATGTCAAGTTTATCTCTGTCTGCCACCTCACTTGAGGAGCAGTCCAGTGAGTGTTTGCTTTTCCAACGAGTCAGTTCATCTTGTTTTGTCCTCTGGAAGAAAATGTATCTTTACAACTAAGATTTTTATGCATATATTTACCTGTTCTGTCTGTGAATTATTTCTTTAATTTATTGAAAGTTCCACAATTTGTGTTTTTTAATTAAAAACTTTTAAAACCTTTTTGTAAGGTTGAGAATGGTAACCAGGACCTTGAATATCCTTGATATATTCTTTACCATTGAGCCACACACCTAGCTATTTTCACAGAAAATTTAAATATTCTTTTCTTGGCTCATTTTAACAACTGCAGTCTAAAATAGGATTTTATTTCTTGTTGAAACTTGTATGCTGCTACTTTTTTATTTTCACCCTGCACTGATATTCCAATGATTCATTGAACAGCTGTAATTTTTATTGTTTAATTTTGTTGCTTGATCATGTCATAAGTGTATATGATGTATAATATATTTTAATTACTTTCCTACACATTTTCTTAGCACTTACCCATATCAACCCCATCGACCTTAGTTGATTTTTTTCAAAGTTTTCTAAGTGTCATTTTGCCAAACAGTGACATTTTCCTAGTTATTTTCTTTAATTATTTATTTTAAAAAAGTTTTATCACGATAAAAATATTTTTGTGTTTTTAGTTTTATATATATATAGTGCTCTTAACTGTTGCAGAGCCATCTCTGCAGCCCCAGCATTTTCTATTATTCTTACAATTTCAATTTCAACATTTGGAATGTTGTGGTCTCTATTATCATGCTCAGTCCATAAGCTCTATGCAATCGGATAAGACTTATGATTGTGTCAGGATCTGCATGGCATGTTTTCAGGAAGATTCTCGTTATTAACTTCATTACTTTATCAAATAGGATCAAACTTAGAGTCGGGCATTTACTAAGTAAGGTATTATTTTATTTAGCTTCCAGCCCAAACGATTATTTTTATTTCTATTTTGGAAAGGTCATTTGAGATCTACCTGTTATTAAATTAACTCAGAAATTTCATGAAAATAGCAACAATGTTCCCCTCTTTAGTCTTTAAAGGCATTGGAAGGTTCCATGTGTAATGCTGAACCATTTCATACTTACACCTGAGTTTTCTGTTTATCACACTTAAACTCGTATAACTCTTTAGATAGTATATATTCTATTTACCAGTATATTTTTTAAATCCAAAAAAAAAATCTAGTTTGAGACTTTAGCCTGTAATTTCTTCTCTTGTGCATTAACAAGCAGTTTTTTTTTATGTTTTAAATTTTTCATTAGATATATTTCTTTACTTACATTTCAAATATTATCCCCCTTTCTGATTTCCTGTCCACAAGCCCCCATTCCCTCTCCTCCCCTCCCCCATACGGGTATTCCCCCTAAGACCCAACTATCACATAGCTCTTCATTTGCCGTAGAGACGAAACTTCTTGATGGCGGATGAGAACTATACAAGGATCACAGAATTCATTTTCATTGGCTTGAGATACCACGCTAAGCTTCAGGTCTTCCTGTTCCTGCTCTTTCTGCTTTTTTACCTGGTTACTATGACTGGAAACTTGGGTATGATCATTCTCATCCGAGTAGACTCTCGTCTTCACACTCCTATGTACTTTTTCCTCAGCCACCTGTCCTTTGTGGACATCTGCTTCTCATCAGTCGTGGGCCCCAAGATGCTCATGGACTTCTTTGCAGATAGAAAAGTTATCTCTTTTCTGGGCTGTGTCTTACAGCAATGGTTCTTTGGGTTCTTTGTGGCCATCGAGTGCCTTCTCTTGGCATCTATGGCCTATGACCGCTATGTCGCCATCTGTAATCCCCTTTTGTATTCAGTAGCCATGTCCCAGAGACTCTGCATACAGCTGGTGGTCGGACCGTATGCTGTTGGCTTTTTCAACACCATGACTCACACAACAGCTGCTTTCCGACTTCCCTTTTGCGGCTCCAACATTATCAATCACTTCTTCTGTGACATGTCTCCTATCCTTTCCCTCATCTGTGCTGACATACGGATCAACAAACTGTTGGTTTTCGTTGTGGCAGGAGCTGTATTAGTTGTCAGTAGCACCACCATCATAATTTCCTACTTTCACATCCTCATCGCTATCCTGAGGATCCGCTCGGCTGAAGGGAGGAGGAAAGCCTTCTCTACCTGCTCCTCCCATGTTACAGCAGTTTCCATTTTGTACGGGACTCTCTTCTTTATCTACGTGCGTCCAAGCGCCATTTCTTCTCTGGACCTCAATAAGGTGGTGTCTGTGTTCTACACAGCTGTGATTCCCATGCTTAACCCGCTCATCTACAGTCTGAGGAATAAAGAGGTGAAAGCGGCCATGGGCAGGACAGTAGCCAAGGCCAAAGTTTTTCTCAAAAATTAAATTGTTATCTGGATCACAGAATTCACTCAAAGCAAAGCTTCCAGACATGGTCTAATCCACTGAGACTTGTAATTGACATCTTTTTGTCTTTCTGTGTGGCTTTTATTTTACTACATAAAATGCATCTTATTTTAGTAAATAAAGCTTTATTTCATCGTGTAATTATGAATGTAACTTTCTACTTAAGCACAGTATTCTTTCCCTTAAATATATTATTTTTTAAAAGTAATATAAAATCTAATAAAAAGGAGAGCAAGCAGATATGAGTCATACACTGTAGCATGTACATCCCCAGATTTTATATGTGAAATTGAAAATAACAAGCAGGGTGCTTTGCTTAGCTTGAAAGTAATTGTAATTAAATAATTTCCTCAGTTATTCAACTTTATGCCAGTATAATTTATTTTCATGCTGGTTTTTTTATTCCATATAGAAACAAACAAACAATAGTCGTTGAAGTTTATAGTCGTTGAAGTTTATAGACACTTTGAACAACTTTCTGCTAACTTGAAACCATTGAAGAGTTCCAAAATGGAATAGGAGCTGGATTTGATTAAGATGTCACAGATGTATTTATGCAATTTGCAAAGCATAAAAAGAAACCTGGCTATTTTGAAAAGATAAAATTATGCCTGAGAGTGAATTTCTGGTATAAATCAGAATCTATGATTATTTTTAATTTTGCTAATTAGAAATGGTATAAAATAAACAATTATGTCAACCATATGCTGATTAACAAGATCTATAGCTGAGTAAATAAAAATACACGAAGCCTGCTGTAGTGGGCTACAAGGCAAAACTAGGCAGTAGATTTATCTCAAGCCCTGCCCACAAGGGTTTCACAATGAGGTTGTTGAGTATCTGTGTCCCTTGTCAGGAGCCACTGATGGAAAAATCAATGGTGAGATGACAGAAAACATCCTGGTCCTTTCTTCTCCAGAGGGCAGCGGGACATGCTTTGAGTTTCGTTTCTTTTTTTTTTTTTTTTTTTTTTTTTTTTCGGTTTAGTTTTTGCCCATCTCCTGGTCCATCCTCCACAGTTCCTCATTCCATTCCTCCTCCCACCTGTCTCCAAGAGGATGTCCCCATTACCCCCAACCCTCTACACCCTGGTGCCTCATGTTCCCCTTTCCTCTCCCCATCTCCAATCCCAACTAGGTGGCCTCCTCCTTCTGCCTCCCATGGTTACCTTTTTCCCCTCCCAAGTGTGACTAAAGCATCCTCATACCTTCTGCTTGTTTACCTTCTTGAGTTCTGTGGATTGTATTCTGGGTATTCTGTACTTCTGCTTTTCGGCAAATATCCACTTATTAGTGAGTACATACCAGGCATGTCCTTTTCGGTCTGAGTGACCTCACTCAGTATATTTTCTAGCTCCATGCATTTGTCAGCAAAACTCATGATGTCCTCATTAATAGCTACATAGTATCTATTGTATAAAAAAACCACATTTTCTGTATCCATTCTTTTATTGTGAGACATCTAGATTGTTTCCAGCTTCTGGCTATCACAGAAAAGACCACTCAACATAATGGAGCATGTGCCCTTGTGGTATGGTAGGGCATCTTTTGGGTATGTGCTCAAGAGTGGTATAGCTGGTTTTTCAGTAGATCTATTTCCAATTTTCTGAGGAACTTCTAGATGGATTTCCAGAGTGGTTGTACCAGTTTGCAATCCCACCAGCAATGAAGGAGTGTTCCTCTTTCTCTACATTCTTGTAAAACAACACATACTTTCACCTGAGTTTTTGACCTTAGCCATTCTGATTGGTATAAGGTAGAAAGGAAGCACACTTTGAGTTTTCGATCACTATAAATAAAGCACTTTACTAGGATTGAGAATAGAGTGCCTTCTGTTCCAATTGGTTGATCACGCTTTCCCAGGAACTGCAGATCCAGACAAAGACATTTTGATGTCTATGACAGTAATTCCCATCAACAATAAGATCGCCTATAGAGGATAGGACCTACATACACTTTACACTAATAAATAAAAGAAAAGCAGCTTCTACAACTGGGAAGATGGCTCAGTGGGTAGAATACCTGAACTCAGATCTCCAGATCCACATAAAACTGATACAGAATTTTACATCTGTGATGCTGGCTTTTTGAGAAGTGAGGAGAGAACTTGAAGTTTGTAGGTCAGCTAGTCAGCCATGCAGAATGGTAAACAATAATAGGAAACTCTATTATTAAACAATAATAGCAAACAAAATGAAGATGAATCCTAATAGCTGAGGTTCTCTTCTGACCTTCCCACATGTAGAGTAGCTTGTACACACATATGCGCGCGCGCGCGCACACACACACACACACACACACAAACACACACACACAACAAACACACACACACACAAACACAACACACACACACACACACACACACACAAACACACACACACACACACAAACACACACACACGCACACAAATCACTCACTCACAAGTTGGGTGATGATTTAGAAGAACTTCCAGGTAAAGCAAATGGATCTGGAATAGCCCTCATGGTTCCAGTATATTTGGTGATATTTCTGAGTCTCAGGCTAAGGAATAGCTACTTTAGCAGGATTTGCATTAGTACTATTTTGGCACCATCTTTTTCTTCCTTTCCTTGGAAAAGAAAAATAACCATTTACACCCATCAATTTGCATTCTGCTTCCAGGAGACTATGCTTCATTTTGTCTGAAACACATCCTTCCTCAATCCTCCATCACTGAATTGCACCAAATTAGGGTTCTAGACAGTACCCTCTTGTCTGCTTTGAGTGACTAGCAAATGAATTTCTAATCACTGAGTTTGATGTTGTGAAGTACATTCATATGCTAGATATAGTTTTCTATGGTTTAAAAGAGGAGATATACAATGTTATTTATAAAAAAAATCCCTCAAACGAAGCAAAAGAAATAAAATCAAAGCTTCTTTGCTAACTTTACCAGCCAGCCATTCCCACACTGGTTACTGGGGAGGCTCAGGAATCATGTTCACTGGGGTGACAAGGGTGGCAAGGTACAGCTTTAGGATCATTTGAGGGATGGTTGGTTCAACCAGCAAGGCCAGTGACGTACTCTGAGTGTCCAATGATGCTCTTTTATTCTCCCTCCAGGGCACTTTGATCCTGGCATTTTGTGGAGGTGAGAGTCACATGGAAGAAACAGGTTTTTAAATTTGGTTTATGGGTGGGTTGTTGTGCTTATCTCTCCACTAAGAATCCTGCTTGACTACAGGAGGTGGCCTCTATGAGTTCCATGTCCCCTCTGTTAGGCATCTCAGCTGATGTTACCCATATTGACTCCTTAAGAGCCTCTCCTATCCCCTCATACTGTGCTCAATTCCCTTCCTCTTCCAGTCTTCTCCTCAACTTCCCTTTCTCCTTCTGCCTCTTATGACTATTTTGTTCTAAGTGGAATTCAAGCATCCTCACTTGGGCCCTCTTTCTTGTTTAACTTCTTTGGCTCTGTGGGGTATATTATGGGTATTTTGTGCTTTTTGGCTCATATCCACTTATCAGTGAGTACATGTCATTCATGTCCTTTTGGGTCTGGTTTACCTCACTTGGGATGATATTTTCTAGTTTCACCCATTTTCCTGAAAATTTGATGATGTCATTGTTTTTAATAATTGAATAGTATTCCATTGTGTAAATGAAACACATTTTATGTAACCATTCTTTGGTTGAGGGATATCTGGGTTGTTTTCAGTTTGGAGCTCTTACAAATTAAAGCTGCTATGAACACAGTGGAGCACATGTCCTTATGGTACGGTGGAGCCTTGTTTTTGGGTATACCTCGGGTCTTCAGGAAGAAATGTTTCCAATAAGGATTCTGACCCCCTCCAAATTTGTCCTGTCTAAAAGAAATGCAAGGACAAAGATGGAGCAGAGATCGAAAGACTAACCAATACCAGCCCAACTTGAAACTCATCCCATCAGCAAGCACCAACCCCTAACTATTAATGATACTCTGCTATGCTTGCAGACAGGCGACTAGCATAACTGTCCTCTGAGAGGTTCTACCTAGGAGCTGACTGAAACAGATTCAGAGGCCCAAACACTGGATGGAGGTTGGGGACTCTTCTCAAAGAGTGGTGGGAAGTATTGAAGGCCTTGAAGGAAATGAGAACCTCACATAAAGACCAGCAGAGTCAACTAATTAGGACCCCTGGGAGCTCTCAGAGACTGATTTACCAAGTAAAGACAACACACAGGCTGGGACACGTCCCTCTGGCACATATGTAGCAGATGTGTGGCTCAGTCTCCATGTTGGTCCCCCAAGAACTGGAGTGGAGGATCTTCTTAAAGCTGGAGCCTGACTGTGGTATCCATCTGTTCCCTAACAGGGCTGCCTTGTCTGACTTCAGTAGGAGAAGATGTGCCTAATCTGGCAGAGACTTGATGCACCAGGGTGGGAGTTTCCAGGGGGTTGGTCACTGTCTCAGAGTAGAAGGGGAGGAGGGATAGGGGAAGGGACTCTGAGGAGGGAACCTGGAGGGGGAGGGGCACCATTTGGAATGTAAATAAACAAATAAATCTAAAATATGGATTGTTTAAATATTTCTGGGTGTGGGTGATACTGTCCTTATGGCATGTGCCACACACTATCTTGATAATATGATTGCACAGACAAAGACTAAAAACAAAGAAAGTAATAAATTTACCTCTGTGATATAAATGTCTACAAAAGAATCCCATTACATTATTATAATTCTCACTAAAAAACTCTTAATTTTAACTGTAAATCTAAGTACCTGCAGCCAAGACACATGAATGCATTTTCTAATCGCCTTTTAAGTTTAGGCTTTTTACCATGTAATCAATGCTAACCAATGGCAAATCTTTAGTTAAAAATGAATGATTTTGTTTTCAAATCTCCTTTGGTTATTGCTATCTGATTAAGTGCTAATCAATAATATTTGTGAGTACTGCTGGGAAATGCTAGATTTTTGTGTTAATATTTCTATCCCAGACATATTTTGATTATCTGAAGTGTGGATGATTGCATTGCTTATAGGATGTGTCATGGTCATTTTGGATTGCAGCATCCCGGTATTTCCTACCTCCCCCTTTGCGATGTTCCTTGACCTTTAGGTTAATAAAGATTCTTTCAAGATAACTTTATATCCCAACCTTTTACCAATTTAGACACTAATATTTTAGTATACGAAACTTTCCTACTCTGATATTACTACATCTGGCCATTAGATGGCAGCATCAGCATAGAAACCACAATAAAATGGCCCAGTCTTGTTTCCATTTGTTCTTCTAGCAAAAGGAAGATGACAGGCTTGAAGAAATCTTCCAAAGACTGAAAATTGATTTGTGGGGACTGAGGGGTCATAGGAAAGTTTACAGTGTGCCTGTGTGCATTGATTCCCAAGGAAAGTCCAGTACTTTCGTTGGCTTATAAATTTTCATTGACACAGAAACATCCAATCCTCACTAATGGATTTTGACATTCATTCCTTCTGATTGCAGAACTAGTTATAGATAAAGAGTTTCCTATGGTACACAACAGAGTTTGATTATGTGCATCCTAGAGACACATAGTTCAGCTCTGATTCATCTAATATCCTTACAGACCTGCTCTTATTAGAAAAAAGCAAATTACAAAAAAAAACAACAACCAAAAAACCAAAAACCAAAACAAAACAAAACAAAAAAACCAAAACCAAAACCAAAACCAAAACCAAAACCAAAACCAAAACCAAAACCAAAACAAAAAACTTTGCTAACTTAACTGCAATCTTTCCTGGTTGGCTCTTTTTTTACTTCTAAGTGCACAAAAAGTTTGTTTTTCTTTTATTGCTCTTTCCAAACTTGATTATTAGAATGTTTGCTTTATTTTCCTATTTTTTCAGAAGTTTTCATCATTCAGGAACTTGAATACATCCTTAGTTTGAAATAGCCTTCTTTGTGTGGCAGTGCACGTAAAACAATAAAGGAGGTTGCTGGCCTTCATCCCTTGGTGGCATTCCTGCTCTCAGTAGTTCTTTCTCACTTATGTTCATCTACCAAATACATAATGCAAATAAAAAGTGAAAATACTGACATCTGTTGAACTCTTAAAATATATGTTCAGCATAAAAATATAGAAAAAAACTAGAAGAGGCAGTGTTGTAATAACTGAAAACAATTTTGTTTCAAGACAACACTGTAAAGTAGAAATCTGGAATACTGAGACTGACCGTGATTTGTAGGTGTCACTGGCTTCACAAACCTTCCTGGATAAACAGAACAAAACAAAACAACTTAGCAGTTGCCAAATTATATTCTGCTCATTGTTCAATCACTACTTTTCTGTCATCAAAATGCCTACTTCACTTTTGTGTTGTACTAGGAAAGATAACGAAGATCAACATTGATTTTATTCATTCTTTTCTGCATCATGGATTTGATTCTAATATTTATTTAGGTAAAACATTTATTGTTGCTTTTATTTATTACTGATACTTACTTATTACTAATGTATTTTAGTGCCCTGTTACTGTTTTTTGTTTTTCTTATCTACTTCAGTGGCAGTTAATCTTTTTTGTTTTTGTTAACAGATATAGAATAATCTGGCAAATACACTTTTGGATGCATATGTGAATTTTTTTTGGAAGGAGGGGTTTCATACCTTTATGGATTGTAGCATAAAACCAGAAACCAAAACCAAAACAAAGGGGAAAATCAAAACAAAAACTAAAGCAAAACAGAACAAAACGAAATAAAATCCACAACTGTCTGTCCTTAAATTCCTTTCGTCAGGTGTTTGTCCCAGCCAGGAGAAAAGGAACTCATACGATTTCCTTGTAAAATATTTCATATGTATTAAGTTGAACTTTCTCAATTAAAATGAAATATTGGCTAAGGATGTAGCTCATTTGGTAAAGTGTTCATGAACAATGCATGTAGCTTTGGGCTCAATACCAGCACCATATAAAGCTAGCTTGGTGACACATACTTTTAATCCCAGCACTTATTGTTACATTGTTACATCTATATCAATATCTTTATCTATATCTCTATATATATCATAGTCTCATCAGGATGTATGTATATTAGAACTATCTTAAAATATATTATATAATTATTGTATAACTATACGTAGTATATTAGAATATACATTACATATAGTATTACTCAATATGTACATGTTTTAGAGTGACCACTTGGGATTGAATAACATATCATAGGCTTCTGCTCCACAGAAAACTTATGTTTTTTTTCAACAGCCATTGACTGCCTAAAGCTATTTATCTAGGGAAGGGGCCTTGAAGTACAGAATACCCAGGATACAATGCACAGAATTCAAGGTTAACAAGCCAAAGGGACCAAGTGAGGATGCTTCCATCCCACTCAGGAGAAGAAAGCAGAGGGCAGATCAAAGGAGGAAATTGGGTGGGAGAAGGGAAGGAAAGGGACAGGGGAAGTGGGGAACATGATCAGGTATTGCCTGGGCTGGGGTTGGGGGGGTGGGGTCATTACCAGGAGTGAAACCCTGAGGGCCAACAGAATAAATGGAAATATACAACTGCAGGAGTTGTGTGGTGGGGGAACCCTCTAGAATATACCAGAGATCCGGAAGGTTAGAGAATCTGTAGACTCAAAGGGAAGGATGTTGGATGACCAACAGTGGTGAGAGGTAACTTTTAGAATCTATCTATAGTAGAAAGACAGGGCATCGAGTAGAGGGATGGGGTTGCCATCCCACAGTCAAAAACTCTGACGCAGAGTTGTTGTCCAAAAGAACTGCAGGGACAAAAGTGGAGAAGAGACTGAGAGAAAGAAGATCCAGTGACAGGCCCAAACTAGGACCCATCTCACGGGGATGCTCCAAGGCCTGACATTATTACTGACTCAATGATATATATATATATACACACACACATACGTGCCTCTTACCTCATATATATAATGGAGCATAGCATAGCTATCCTCTGATAGGACCAACCAGCACCTATCTGAGACAGAAGCAGATACTTACACCCAACCAATGATCTGAAGTCAGGGACAACTGTGGTTGAATTAGGGAAAGGCTGGAAGAAGTTGAGGAGGGGGCATCCCATAGGAAGACCAGCAATCTCAACAAGCCTGGATTGCCGACATCTCTAAGACACTTAGCCACCAACCAGGCAGCATACACTAGTAGGCCCAAAGCTGCTGACACATATACAGCAGAGGACTGCCTGGTCTGGCCTCAATGAGGTAAGAGGCACCTAGCCCTTGAGAGAGTTGAGACTCTAGGGAATGGTAGGCCTAGCTGGGTGTGGGGGATTGTGGGGTTGTGGGGACATCCTCTTTGAGATGGAGAAGGAGGAATGGGATGAGGAACTGTTGGAGGGCAGAATGGGAGTGGGATGACTGGACTGTAAAAGAAAGATTAAAAACTTAAAAGATTTCTATTATGCAAGTTGGCATATCAACTGGTGTTCTTATTATACAAGTCTTGTTCAGGGACTATATAGTTGAATTTCATGGATATAGCATCCTTGTCATGTCTAGAAGAAACTACATCACAACAGACATCCCTCTGCCTCTTACAATCCCTTCAGTACTTGTACATTATCTCTGAAGCTTAGGTGTAAGGGTTGTGTTGAGGGTATCCTACATTTAATAGTTCTCTACATGCTGATTAGTTGTGGATTTCTGAAATAGTTTCTGTTTGCTGTAAAAAGGAACTTCTCTAGTGGAAGGTGAGAATTATACTTATATCTATGTCTAGAGATTCGGAGTGCAGCCTTTGCAAAACTTAAGGCTGAACCTCTTTATGGCTTGTCAGCCTTGTTTTGTCATCTCTTGATTCTGTTTGTAAATGCTAATTCTATCTGATTATTGTTTTGCTAGATGTTCCATAGGATTGATCTTTTAGCTGCCAAACCAATCAATGAATGAACTTATATGCAAAGAGGCACTCTACTTTTGCTTGCTGAAGTAGGTCTAACCTTGTATTGATTTATTATTAAGAATAGAATTTTTGTTCTAAATGTGTTGCCTACAACACCAGTGGGTTTCTCAAATGCTGATAAACACGGATTTGGAATGGACTCACTTTGTTAGTTTCTTTACCTGTCATTATGCTCAACAAAGTACCTTTGGCTCACATGTTATGGAAAGAAAAACTAGGTAATTAATACTGCATGCTTGAGTATGTGTGTTCTATTGTGCATATATGTGCACATGACAGAGGACAAAGTTGGGTGTTTTCCTCTATCAGCCTCCACCTTAATTTTTGAGTCAGTTTTTCAGTGAGTTTGTGCCTCTAATTTCAGCAACCCTGGCTGATTAGCAAGCAGTGGGGATTTTGTCAACCCCACCGCCCTGGGATTACAGTCATGTGCTACAGGACCTAACTTTTAGTGTGTGCTGATGATCCAAACACATTCTCATGCTTGCAGCTGAGAAAGAGCCTGGGGCTGAGAATGGCAAAGGAATCTGGACAATGGTGACCTTACATTTGTATTGAATTTTTCTGTCTTAGGCACACCCTAAGTACATTATCTTGTGCAGTTTTTCAATGATGATTTCCATTGCTAAATTCCTTCCACACAGAGAGAATGAGAATTCTAGACTTTAAAACAGTTGCTCCAGATCAGAAGCTCTTCTGAGCATGATCATCTGGAAAGATTTCTGATCTTTCATGTAATGGAGATATGAATTGTATTTTTCAACTTCATCTTTCAGTTTTTAATATTTGACCTGCTGGTTGTTGTGGAATTGAATGCATTGTGTTCAGTTTTATTTGTTTGTTGGGTGAAGAAGGATCTAAAGCCCAGATTTAGGACATAAGTTAATGAACCAATGATATTACAGACTGGCCCCTCTGCCTTTCATCAATCTGCTTATCACCAGCAATGCAATCTCTTTGCCATCTGCCAAATCCTTGGAGATGACTTCAGAACCAAACGGCAATTAACATCCAGGAAGTTTTCTAACTTAAAATTGCCCTGATTAATTGGTTCCTCTGAAACTTGTTTAGAAGTGTGAAAGATCATTTCTTAAGTTTGGTAATTATTTGCCTCTGAGCACCCAATCAATCTTAATGAAGCTCAAGGTATCTTGTTAGAAAGATCTGTAGCAATGTTTATCTTTGGAGACCCACTTCTACACTGGGAAGATGGGTTTAAATTAATGGTTTCTCTGGAGCATTAAGTCCTGTAGCTCAGGCTCCAACTTCATGTAAAGTTTTATCTAGTCATGAGAACACTTGAATAAAAATTTAGCCCACTGTGATCTGTGCTATTCCTTTTCTTTAAGTGAGAAAAGTAAAAATAATGAATGGGGGAATTAATCTGTTCTTCTACACAGAATAAGTTACAACCACAAACTGTTTTAGGACCTGACCATTCTGATGTTTTAGAGCAATGGTATGTGTTCTCAGAAAGGCAAGTTGTAAAGAGCTTGAAGAAAAGGATGGCAAATACATTAGGGAGGAAGAAACGAAGGTACGGAGGGGAGAGGAGACAGGAAAGCAAACTCAAAGATGTGAAACTGGAAAGAGAATATTAAACATTTTATGACTAACACATATTTTTGTAAAGGAGTTAACATTCTAAAGATGAAAAATTATATTGTGATGACTTGGAAACTTCTGATATGGAAGTGAGGAGATTATTTTACATGAGAGCCATTATTTCCTGATGAAGCCAGTAAGTAGAGGAAATAGCTTTGATCTCTCAGGGGAATATAACTTGCTTGCCTTCCTCTATTCATTTTACATTTTTCTTCACATGCTTATGTGTAAGTTTATCTAGATATTTACTGGGAGAAACATTTCATAAAAGGGATAGATATAAGTTTTCAAAGTATATTTATATATCTATATATTTACAGGCATAAACATGTGCACAAATATATTTTATTTATTGTGCTTGAAAAGTCCTTGTTTATACAGACATTTATCACTGCAAACCTGTAAATTAATCTATAGCAGGTCCAGTAATGAAGAGTATGAATATTGATACACTGCTAAGGCCTAAGGGAAAAATAGGAAGCTATGAAACCTTTGTCAGTTATATAGTTCACAAGTATTTTCTTCCATTCTGTAGTTTATCTCTTTTAGTTCAGCATATCCTATTGTCCTACTTTGGGTTTTCAAATCCATAGTACCTAAAAATATCCTTGCCCATGTTAACCATTGAACATTTTTATAAATTGTGTCATTCCATAGCTTATTATTACAGTTATATCTTTAATCCACCAAGAGTTGAATGTTGTATAAGGTGAAGGATATGGTCTAATTGTATTTATATCCTTGTAAATACACAATTTTTCCTATACTATTCATTAAAAAGAACTCATTTCTACAATGTGTGGCCATGTCATATTTGTTGAATAGTAGACTGTATTGAGTTCCTTATTCTGTATATTTTTCTGTTTCTTTAAATGTCTGTTTTAGTGCGTTATTTTTAGCATTATTTTTTGGTTTACTATTGCCTGATAGATTCAGTTGCATCAAGCCTACTCTGGCTCTGATGTCTTTTGTGATTTCATATAAATTGTTGCTAATTTTATGTTTTAATAAGGCATGATGTGATAGTTTTCCAGGGATGGTCTTAAATCCAATGACTGTTTTGGGTAACATGAACACTGGAACAATATTAATCATTTACTGCATTAGCAGAGCATATCTTTAAATTTGTTTTTAATCTAGATCTCTTCCTTTAATATTTCATAGTTTATTATTAACAGCATACTTCATTGATTAAACCTTCTCTTAAATACTTTTGAAAGCTACTGCTAAGTGGGGAAAGTTTCTATGCTTTCAAATAGCTTACTATTCAGTGTACATAGATATTACTGATTTTCGTATATTAATTTTCTGACCCCATTCAGAATTTGTTAATTTTTTTCTAACATGTTTTAGTGGATGGTTTGGGATATTTTCTATTTCAGATCATGTTCTCTGTAAATAGAAATAACATTGCATTCTGCTTTACAATTTTCATACTTTTTGTTTCATTTGCTAACTTAATTGTTTTGGCTATGACTTATAGTACTGTGCAGAATAGAACTTGTACATATCAATATCTTTGGATAAGGAATTTGACCCAGTGATAACTAAGCCAACCAAAAGCACAGTAAAAACCAAACAAGTCCACAAAATGCCTTAAGATATATTTCTCAAAACAAGACCTATGTCCAACACATATACAAAAAAAAGCTCAATGCATGAGTGGAACAAAACACCACCAGAAGCCATTTCATTGATCTGTCTTTTTCCCCTGTCATCATAGATGCTTCCTTGGACAACAGATGGGAGTGGGTGCAGAGACTCACAGCCAGAAATTTTGTGGGGTGCTGTGGGGTGAGAAGACATATATGCAGAGGACCTGGTAGAGAGTTATGCACAGCACATTTTTGCTGCTTCAGTCTTTGTGAGCCCATATGAGCCATGCTTAGTTTTTTGCTAAGGTAATTCAGTGAATTTCCATGGCTTTAGGAATTATTATTTTCTTACTATGCAAAGTGTAAAATTAAAGCTTTAAGGTGATATTTTAATTCTGGGCATGGTGACCCCATATTCAATTTACAATGATAGTTTTTTAAAATCAATTTTAGAAGGAAAAAGAAGTTAATAAATTTACAGTTGACATTCTCCTAATAATGGGTAGAATTCTAAAAATGTAATCCTTATGTGAAATATTTTCATTGTAATTTCTGTCCTTAAATCTAATTGTCCTGTGGAAGCAAAATCAAATTTCTCGTTCAAAATTGTTAAAATGATTCTTTGTTATTTTATATAAATTTAATAATATATCGCTTTGCATTTTATTTTATTTCACAGAATTGTTGCATTTTATTTAATATTGGGATGTGTATGTGTGTGTGTGTGTGTGTGTGTGTGTGTGTGTGCTCCTAATGTCATTGAACACAGACGGAGGTCAGATGACTACTCTAAGAAGTGGGTTCTCTCCTGCCCTTGGTTTTTCTTTTTTTGTTGGGGGGATCTGGGATTGAAAATGAAGTCCTCAGGCTTATGAATAAAAGCCCCTACATGTTGAGCCATCCTACAGGCCATGTGTTATGTGAATATACAGTATGGAGTACATACAGACATGAGGAAAGTATAAAGGAACCATAGATTCTGGGTTCCTTAGAAGGGAAATAGCAGGATACAAATTATATCAAGTGGGAAATAGGCTAGCAGTGAGGGGGATCTAACTGGGAGTGGGCGAGAAAGGTCAATACAGGAGAAGCAAATTACACCAAAGTTGTTTGATAAAGCTTCAAGCAATCATATTAAATATATTAAATCATGTAATATGTATTACATTACATTACATTATATTATATTATATATAAATAAATAATATAAACATACAGATATATGTACATATAATATATTATATTATATATAAATAATATACATATATATATACATATATTTATACACTTTACTGGGTAGTTTGATGTCAACTTGACACAAGCTAAAGTCATCTGAGAGGAAAGAACCTCAAGAAAATGCATCTAAAAGCTCAGGCTACTGACAAGTCTGTAGGGCATCTTCTTATTTACTGATTAATGGGGAAGGTACCAGACCCTTTTTGGGTGGTGCTATCCCTGGTCTGATGGTCCTGGGTTCTATAAGAATGCAGGCTGAACAAGTCATTGGGAGCAAGCCAGTAACACCTCTACATGGCCTCTGCATCAGCTCCTGCCTTCAGCTTCCTGCCCTGCCTGAGTTCTTGTCCTGACTTCCTTCAATGATGAACTAAAATGTGGACATGTAATCCAAATAAACCCTTTCTTCTCCAACTTGGTTTTTGTTCAAGCTGCTTTATCACAGCAATAGAAACTAAGCAAAACACACACACACACACACAAACACACACACACACACACACACACAGTATCTTAAAGGAAGTTACACTTCTTGGGCTTCCCACAGTACTTCCCACAAGAACCACAGATAATAAAAACAGAAAGAAAAGAAAGAAAGAAAGAAAGAAAGAAAGAAAGAAAGAAAGAAAGAAAGAAAGAAGGAAAGAAACCCACAGTATCAGCCATGAGAAACTTCCTTTTGAAGGATTGGTCAGGAAAGCCCAGGTGACTCTCAAAACATTATCCATGTATCCCTTGGTTGCATTTTAAGGGCTGATGGTGGGTCCTTAGTGCTGAAGACTCAGGATATTTAGTACACACGACTTGTGTATAGAACTGGATCTGACCTAAAAGAAGCTTTTGTGTGGTCTATCTTTCATGGTACCAAAAATTACTATAAAATTACCATAGGAAGTGATTAGAATTCTAACTTGCTCCAACTTCCATGAACAACACTTATGACCAACAATTACCAACATGGCAAGTTATGCATAAAGGAACAAATAGTGGCATTCATATGCTGTTGAAAACCAATAGCTGTTCAACTGGCCTAAAGACCCAATCAGCAGGAGGAAAGTCTTGTATAGTACTAGAAACCTAACTAGCTTCCCTGGGCTAGTGGGGTCATGGACCTTCGAATAGAATATACTATCACCATTTTTACTAGAAGATCATAATTATCTATTATATTTACAAATCTTATACCCATAGATAAGTATAGTTAATCATTCAAAGAAGCTTCACTTTCCAGCAAATGAAAACTATCCCAGAAAGCCATGACAAGATACAATGGATTCATTTCCATCACAGCTCTCGCTCAGGGAATATTTTAAAGAAGAATGCAGAAAGATTGTAAAAACCAGAATACCAGGAAATCTGCCACAAAACAGTCTCTCCTAGAGGTGTTTTCATAAACAATACTGGAACAATGGAAATATCAATAGTTGTGTTGATACGGAAGGGGGAAAATTCATTTTGTCCCACCCCTAGACAAATACTATGAATATTTAATGACTGATAGAAGGAGTAGAAACTCTCTCAAAGACAAGCCTAGTTATTGATTATCCAAATGCAGAATGGGTAGCCATATTCACACATAAAAAAACCAAAAACAAACTCAGAATGTTCAATTACTATATGATTCATGTGCAGGCTTGCATGAGTGTGCGCACACACATACACACAGTATATACTAAATATAATAATAATTAAAAGGGCTATGAACTTGAGGAAGGGCAACATGGAGGGATTGGAGGGAGGGTAAGTGGGAGGAACAGGAGGGCGAATAAGGAGGAAGGAAGTGATGTAATTCTATTTCAATTAAAAACATTAAGAAGTAAAGTAAAATAAAAATGCATGTTCATAGTACATATATTGATAAGATAAATAAACAAATATTCAAAATTAACTGATAAATCATTATCTCTCAGACCTCTGACTTCCTTAACAGCAAAGGTTTTTAACAGAACCCATGATTCTTTCTACAATTTTTTTCTAGCAAGTATATATCTCAATACTAATTAAAATGGACACCAATAAAATGGTTAGCACTGATCACAGAGTTCAACCTGTTAGCTTTTTTGATTTTCTGAATGTTAACTAATTTTTAACAACTCAATAAATATTCATGAAGAACTTTTTTGCTAAGAATGAGGCTGTGTTAGGGCAGGGAACAAAGGCAGGGGACTAAACTTCCTTGGAACTTATGGTTGTGCTGTCACAAATATATCTATATATCCTAAGTTTAACCTGTTCATTCCATGTGATGCTGCCTGTGTATAAGTTTTCAGGGCAGAGCACTGGACTGATGTGGTCTTTCCTGGGGAAGACCACCTTTCCTGCTTCCAGGTTTTCTCAGTTTCTTATAATACTCCATGTCAGATTGAGACCTCTTGGGCTTTCTCCTGTCCAGTTTGTTATGATTCTTGGTATTATTCTTGTTTACAGTACATTTGGATGGTCATGTTAGTGAGGCTTTATAGGTACTGGGCTCTGCACTCTGCAGTTGGACTGGTTGTGATGTTCCTTGTTTATATTCCGAGATATAGCTTGTTGATTACATAAAATGTTACCAGTATAATGTTTTAAAAGATGACCCTCGGGCATTAGACAGTAATTTGTGTGCTTTTTAAAAAAATGTGGATATTTTATTTATTTACATTTCAAATGTTATCCCCCTTCCCAATTTCCCCTATCCCATCCTCCCTCCCCTTGCTTGTATGAGGATGCTCCCCCTCTCACCCACCCACTCCTACCCCAACACCCTTTCATTTCCCTACACTGGGGCATTAAGCCTTCCCAGGACCAACGGCCTATCCCTCCACTGATGTCCAATAGGCCATCCAATACTACATATGTGAGTGTAGCCATGGGTCCATCCATGTGTACTCTTTGGTTGGTGGTTTAGTCCCTGGGAGGTCTGGGGTATCTGGTTGGCTGATATTGTCGTTCTTCCTATGGGGTTGTAAAACCCTTTAGCTCCTTCAGTTCTTTCTGTAACTCGTTCAATGGGGACCTTGTTCTCAGTCCAATGGTTGGCTGTGACCATCCACCTCTGTATTTAGAGGCTCTAGCACAGCCTCTCAGGAGACAACTATATCAGGGTCCTGCCAGAAGCACTTCTTGGAATCTGCAATAATGTCTAGGTTTGGTGTCTGTATATGGGCTGAATCTCCAGGTGGGGTATTATCTGAATGGTCTTTCCTTCAGTCTCTGCTCCACACTTTGTCTCAGTATCTCCTCCCTTGAATATTTGGTTTCCCTTTCTAAGGAGGACTGAAACATCCACACTTTGGTCTTCTTTCTTCTTGTGGTCTGTGAATTGTACCTTGGGTATTCTGAGCTTTTGGGCTAATATCCAGATGTCACTGAGTACATACCATGTTTGTTCTTTGTGACTGGATTGCCTCAGTCAGGATAATATTGTCTAATTCATTCAATTTGCCTAAGAATTTGATGAAGTCCTGTTTTTAATAACCAAGTAGTAGTCCATTGTTTAAGTGTATCACATTTTCTCTATCCATTCTTCCATTGAAGGAACCTGGGTTCTTTCCAGCTTCTGGCTATTATAAATAAGGATGCTATGAACATAGTGGAGCATGTGTACATGTTATATGCTTGAGCATATTTTGGGTGTTTGTCCAGGAGTGTTATAGTTGGCTCCTCAGGTAGTACTATGTCCAATCTTCTGAGGAACAGCCTGACCAATTTCCAGAGTGGTTGTACCAGTTTGCAACACGAACAATGGGGGAGTCTTCCTTTTTCTCCACATCCTCACCAGTATCTGCTGTCACATGAGTTTTGATTTAGCCATTCTGACTGGTATGAGGTGAAATCTCAGGGTTGTTTTGATTTTAATTTCCCTGATGACAAAGAATTTCTTTTAGCACTTCTCAGCCATTTGGTATTCCTTAGTTAAGAATTCTTTGTTTAGCTCTGTACCCCATTTTAATAGGAGTATTTGGTTTTCTGAAGTCTAACTTCTTGAATTCTTTGTATATATTAGATCTTAGCCCTCCATTGAATGAAGGATTGGTAAAGATCTTTTTCCAATCTGTTGGTTGCTGTTTTGTTCTTTTGTCTTACAGAAGTTTGAAATTTTATGGGGTCCCATTTGTCGATTCTTGATCTTAGAGCATACGCCATTGGTGTTCTTTTCAGGAAATTTTCCCCTGTGCCCAAATGTTCAAGGCTCTTCCACACTTTCTCTTCTGTTTGGTCCAGTGTATCTGATTTTGTGTGGAGCCTCTTGATCCACTTGGACTTGAGCTTTGTAGAAGGCAAAAAGAATAGATTGATTTGCATCCTACTACATACTGACCTCCAGGTGAACCAGCACCATTTGTTGAAAATGCTATCTTTTTTTCCACTGGATAGTTTTAGCTCCTTTGTCAAAGTTCAAGTGACCATAGGTGTGTGGGTTCATTTCTGGGTCTTCAGTTTTATTCCATTGATCTACTTGCCTGTCTCTGTACCAATACCACACAGCTTTTTCATCACTATTGCTCTGTAATACAGCTCAAGTTACCTGCATTGACTCCTGGAACTTTCCTTCCTCTCAGGTCTCAGTAACTGCCTAGAGATTTCCTTCAACTTCCCCATCCCAGGCAGCTGCAGATTTATATCCATTCTCCCGGTCCTCTCCATCTCTCTCCTCTTCCCCTTCCTCTCCCATCTCCTGCTTACGTTAGTCCCTCCATCTGCCTCCCATGACTATTTTGTCTCCCCTTCTAAGTGGTATTCAAGCATCCTTCCATGGGCCTTCCTCCTAGATTAACATCTTAGGGTCTGTGGGGGTATATCATAGGTATTCTGTACTTTATGGCTTATATCCAAATATCAGTGAGTATATACCATACATGTCCTTTTGGGTTTGAGCTTCCTCACTTAGGATGATATTTTTGATTTCCATGCATTTACCTGCAAAATTCATGAGGTCCTCATTTTTAATAGCTTAATAGTATTCCATTGTGTAAATGAATCACATGTTCTGTATCCATTCTTCAGTTGAGGGACATCTGGGTTGCTTCCAGTTTTTGGTTATTTCAAAAAAGACTGCTATGAACATGATGGATCACATTTCCTGGTACGATTGACCTTTGTTAAGGTATATGACCAGGAGTGATTTAGCTAGGTCTTGAGTTAGAACTGTTCCCAGTTTTCTGAGAAACCATTAAGTTGATTTCCAGAGTGGTTGTACATGTTTGGATCCCACCAGCAAAGGAATCGTACGCCTCATTCTTCACATTCTTGATGTCATGTGCTTTAGCTTGAGTTTTTTGTTAGCTATTCTGATTGTCATAAGGTGGAATCTCAGGGTTGCTTGATTTGTATTTCTCTAACGAATAAGGTCATAGCTCGAGCTCTCAAACACAGTACCCCCACCAGGTATTTTTTACATTGTCATCAGGGGTCCCAGACATCTTGAGCTTAATGCAGGGTATCTCCAACAGCTATTGACTTGCTGCATATTGTTTTTATTATGTACAGGTGTGCAACTAGTTTTCCTGATCTCTCCAAGTCTTTTAACGTGAAGGGGTGTTGGAGTTTGCTAAAGGCTTTTCAGCATCAGATGAGATGATTATGTGTTTTTTCTCTCTGTTTGTTTATATAGTGGATTATTTTATGAATTTTCCTATAGTGAACTATTTCTGCATTTCTGGGATGACACCTACTTGATCCTGATGAACGATGTTTTTCTTGTGTTCTTGGATTCTATTTGTGAAAATTTTATTGAGAGTGAGTAGTTTTGCATTGATGTTCATAAGTTGAAGTGTTTTGAAGTTCTCTTTGTTGGGCTTTTGTGTGGTTTAGGTGTCAAAGTAATTGTAGCCTCATAGAATGAATTAGGTAGTGTTCCTTCTGTTTCTATTTTGTGAAATAATTTGAAGAGTTTTGGCTTTAGCTCTTCTTTGAAAGCCCAGTAAAATTCTGCACTAAAAATATCTGGTCATCTGGTCCTGAGATTTTTTTTTGGGGGGGGTGACTGGGAGAGTTTTATGACTTTCTATTTCCATAGGTGTTATGGGACTGTTTATATAGTTTATCTGACCTTGATTTAACTTTGGTCAGTCGTATCTGTGTAGAAAGTTCTCCATTTTATTTATATTTTCCAATTTTATGGAGTATAGGCTTTTGAAGTAAGATGTAATGATTTTTTTTGAATTTCCTTATTTTATGTTGGTATATCTCCTTACCAAAGCTTTTACAAAGGGGCTGACCAAATGGGAATACAATATAGTTTCTCAGAGTGTCTGCAGTGCATAGTGGCTCTGAACATGCTGTCATCATTTCTAGAACATAGCCATTATGGTTTGACAAAAAAAGAAGAGGAAAGTTGAGTGACTCTTATCCTTACTTCTTTGGCCAGAATGTAGTCATATCAAGCCATATTTTAAAACTATATGAGAAATTTAAGGTTTTTTTGTAAGCCCAGAATGCAAATGGGTTTGGTGAGCATCATTAGTAGAAATGAATTTCTAAAATCAGGTGCATTTATCATTTTTTTTAAAAATTTCTTCTTAAAGAAAGGAAAGGCTGCTCATATGGACACTTATCCAGGACTGACCACTTGGGATTGAATTACCCTCAGGAAGCAAGTACCTGGAGACATTGATCCTCTCTCAGAAGATGTTACCTGTAGCTCTTTGTCTGAGATAGGACCTATCCATGTTCCAGTGTCAACTGCTGCAGTAAAAGGAGGAGTTTGATGGGGGATGGTGAGGAAATGATGTAAACATAGTGCTTATGTGTAAAATTCTTTAAAGCCTCAAATTAAAGTTTAAACAGAATCAAACAATTTGCTTTAAGGGTTTATTTCACCAGTGCTGATATTTGTACTTATGACTTATGATTCATAACAGTTTTCTCTTTTACGCTCTCTCTCTCTCTCTCTCTCTCTCTCTCTCTCTCTCTCTCTCACACACACACACACACACACACAAACACACACACACACAATCTGAATTTTATAGATGATTTTTCCTGTCATCATTGATATAATTTTATTATGGACTAGAATCATTTCTACTGCTTTTTAGAATAGCATATAGACACTATTTCTGTAATTTCTTTTAAAATTAATATATTTTTAGATATTTTACATTGATATTTTTGTACATATATAATTATTCTGGTTACCCACCTGTACCATTCTCTTTTGCCTCCCTCCTAACCACACCAACCCTTTCTTTTCCCATCCTACTATCATTTCTTTGGTTTTTGTTTTTTACCTACTTAATTTAACCACAGCCTCCAACATGAGGAGGGAGAAAATATTGCCTTTGGAAAATGGAGAACTCACCAGTGGCTACACCATTGAAGACAATGACTCTAACTAGTTTCTCTCCATTTCAAATTCATCAATTAACTCACAGTATAAAAGATTTCTACTAAAATAATTGACACTTTTAATTACTTGATTGATCTCTATTTCCTCACCTTGTTATGGAAATACAACTGAGCACTGTAATTGGTCACTTGCTACCAGAATAGCACATGAAGATGTTTTCTTTAGTAACATTTCCCAAAGGGTATGCAGGCTTATATGATCTCCTGGAACCGCTGTAAGTGAAAGGAGAGTTTCTATGAGAAAATTGTTTTATTTTGAGTTATTGCAGGAAATTCTGGATTCTAGTTTGAATAAAGATGCAGTGACAGTTTATGTTCATGCATGTAAGTATTATATTTAATAAGCCAAAGAAAATAGGCCATAATGATATAATTAAGGGATAAATGATTCTTAGTGTAAGCCACCCACAGTAAAATTCTACTTTATAAAATGCACCGAGGTATTCTATCTGTGATTATACATAGTAGAAAACTGGAGTCAATTCACATAGGCTTTAAAATTTTTACATTTAGGCTTTAAAATTATTTTTTTGTGAGATAGTTTGATCTATGCACGGTTTTTGTTTTTATTATCATAGATTTTCTGTAGCAATGGCCTTCTGTGACCAGTAAAGACCATTTTGTAGTTAGTGCAATTTAAATAGAACTATTATAAATTAAAATTTTCATGATTATGGAAATGTTTTTTACTGGTAAACCGTGTATGAATAAGTTTGTTTCTCAAGATTAGGTCATAAAGGTGCATATTTACACACACAGACACACACAGACACCCCCCATACACACACACTTTGAAAACAAGTTCAGTGATGCCTCTATGTGCATAGGTTGGGGCCATCCACTGGAGCATAGGGACCAATTAGTGCCCTCATCCTCAAAAATATTTCCTTCTTCCCTAAAATTATCCATTGTCAATGGTTTCCTGGTGCAAGATGGGGGCTGGATATCATATACTCCATCTATATGATTTTAGCTGGCTTGATTCTATGTGGGTTGGATTCAGATGACCACTGCTATGAATTCATGAATGCAACAGCCATGCCATGTCCAGAAATTGAAATTTCATGCCACTCCCCATCCATAGGTTCGTGCATTCTTTATGTACCTCTGTAATATTTTCCGAGTCTTGGTATTGTTGTGTTGATGTAGATGTCTGTTTAGGACTGAGTATCCAATCATACATAGGATTAAGCAAGCTAAAATCATATAGATGGGGTAGATATCCAGTCCCCACCCTACACTTATTCTCAGCACTTTGGGCAGTTGTACAATTCTTCATTGTCTGGTGTCCACAGCAAGTTAAAGTGTCTCTGACTATGACTGATAGCACCCTAGGTCAATGACTATAAGCATAAATATTTACATACCAATTTGAAAGCATGACCACTCAGCAAGGTAAGAATAGCAGGTTTACACTGGTACCTATGACCTGTATAGTGATAAACTTCTGACCTGGACTGTAGGATGAGACATACAATTCCATCCTGTGAGAAGAACTTAATACAATCTGAACAGTGTTAGCTAATCCCAATTAACAATGCTTTCATGGTACCAGTAGGCATCACAATATTCAGGGTCAGTCTCTATTGATTATTTTCTCCTTTAACAGCATGCATAGCATCTTTTGGCACCATCAAAGCCCCTTAATAGGAAGGGAACTTTTGGGTCAGTTTGAAATTCTTTTGACTGTGTTTGAAAAGGTTTCAGTGTTTTCAGCATTAGGGTCGTATTATGTGATTATAGTAGCTAATAAAGGGCAATGATAATAGCCAACGATGGATGTTTTAGAGACCATTCAGGACTCCCTGACTAATAGCTTATATAGGAAGACATTGAATGACTTGAACTGTGATTTCTGTTTAATTACCCATGTTTATGGGAATGATGTGATCTATCCATGAAAGGTAATTTAACTGAAATTCTTTTTTTAAGATATATTTTGAAATTAGATTGTTAACTAGTAACAAGTAACTTGTAGAAACTACTAACTAGTGAGTTTCTTTAAAGCTCTTTCATGCATCCTATTATTGTTTAAACTACTCATAGCTCTTCTTCTTATCCATTCTTTAACCCTCACCTTACCTCTACTAAATTCCTTTTTCCTTTACTACTGTATTCTAATTTTTATTGAAAATAGATCCTCTCAATACATCCTGATCATGATTTTCCTTCCCTCCACTCCGGCCATTTCCTCCTCCAACTCCCCTTTGCCATGAATCCACTCCCTCTCTTCTGTTTCCATTCAGGAAAGAGCAAGCCTCCAGGAATTAATTCTTTAACCATTGGCCTTGTCACTCATTTTTGGTTTACATGTGTTTGGTTATTCTTCACTTATTTGCTTTAGGTTGAGTTGTGAGGTAGTAGGTATGATATGTCAATTCATACTTCCCCCTTTAGGTCAGCCTTCCTCTTTACATGCATCCCTTCTGCTTAAGTCTCTCTCCACACAGGATTCCATCTTATGATTTTTGTTTCACCTCTACCTACTAATATTCCTGCCTTAACATTCTCCCAAATTTCCTTTCTAGAGTCTTGTCTTCTAGTTTTACTTTAAGTTAAAGATACAAAACAAGTGATTTGAAGTTCGGTTCCTCACACGAGAAAGAACATACAACATTGGCTTTGTAACCTTGAGATACTTCTTACCTAAAAGGTTCATGTTATTTTACAGCTGCATAGTGTTCCATTTGGATGGTACATCTTCTTGTCAGTGCATCTTCAATGAGCATCTAGGGTTATTTCCTTTTATGGGTATAGTGAATTGAGGTTTTGGTTGAGACACCTTCTTAGTCTGCAGGCAATATGACCTAGCACTCAGTAGGTAGCTTAGGTTGGCCTCAAATTACTGTCTCAGGCTTCCAAGTACTTGGAATACATTCATGAGCCACTACACACCACTTAACTGTAAGTTATTTTCTAAGATGCAGTTAGAATAATGTAATAGAAAATGAAATAGTTTAAAGGCATAAAGAGAAATGGACTCATTCATTCAAACTAGTGTTCCCATGTAGACCACAGGATTCCCAAACAACCAATCCATGTAAGAAGAGCAATACATAATTCAGATAATTTGCTAGTTTTTATCTGGTAATTTTATATTTACTTTATTGATAAAATAGAGTATGCTCTGGATCGCTCACTTTGCGTATTTACTCCTGCTTTATCCCTTCTGAAGTTTGTCTCTTCCTCCTATTGGATTTCCTGTTCGCTGTGTAGAAGCTTCTTAGTTATGTGCAATCTATTTTCTCTTGTTTCCTGTGCTTTTATCATTATAAAAATAATTGCCTTTTCTAAAGCCTTGAAGGGCTCCCTCTGAGTTTTCTTAAATAACTTTATTGTTTTAGGGTTGTGCATTTAAGTATTTGTCATTAAGAATTTATCTGCATACTGGATGAGTTTTGGGGATCAAGATTTAATATTATATACATGAGGCTTTCAACACCACTAATTAAAGAGGTTATTCTTCTTTTGGTGGTTACTTCTGGTAAATGTGCTGTGGGTTAGTTGACTGTACAGGTATGAATTTATCTCTGCAATCTGGAATGTCTTTTGTTCTATTCCAGATACTCTTCAATACAGAAATAAAAACAAAATTCTTCATGGTATATAATTTCACCCTAGTTAGAGTAGCAGATATAAAATGTTTCAGTTGACTTAATATGTAACAAATGCCAGTAGAGATGTGAAGCAAAATTCCTGGCATACATTGTTCTTAAGAATGTAACTTAGTATTTCTATTGTAAAGAATAGTATGGAGGTTTTTTGAAAAATTATAAAGGAATCTCTTCTAAGATCCAATATTTCCTCTCCTCTGTGTATAACCACATAAAATACATGCCTGCCTTTATAAAGTAAAAATTAAAAGAAATCACTTTGAAGGTAAAATAGTGACTATTTGAGTTTATATAGGAGAGTTGGAGAGAAGGAACCTATATTTGATTAGTTAACAATATATGTGATTGTTGAAATATCTTATAGTATTCCATTAATATGTATAATTAATAAATGTTAATAAAGCAAAAATGAAATAATAAAAAGAAAAGATTTGCCAAAGGTGCTCAAAATGAATCTAGTTAGTTTGATAAAGAAAAGTTAGACATCAAATTCTAGAAAAGTCAGAATTCTTATCAATAAATCTTATTTTTAATTAAATTAGTCTTTATTTTTGTCCTGTCTTAACTCAGTCTAATAAATCATCCTCTAACAAACTGTCCTCTTGTTCTTTGAGAATCAGTGTCACTTTGGATAACCAAGCCTATGGCACTATGCATTTTAGGGTATATAGTTAGATCTTACTACATTCTATCTGCCAGTACTTGGGTGTAGCTAGGAGCAGCCATGAAAAATACTTAATAATTATAGTGGACAAATGTGAATAAAGCTGCTTAGAAATCTTTTATTTTTGCTTTTGGAGACTTAAAGAAAAATCAGTGACATTTTCCTAGATATTACCATCAGTTATTTTAATTACTGAAGTCATTTATGGAGTACTTTCATTTGTTTCTGAAACTATCAATGTCTTATGATATCCAAAGTAAAGAATAAAAGATGTTAAATTAAAAGAGAACATACAAGTTTATAAAGATAGAGACATTAGGTTGAAAATGTAAGTGACATGCGCTATTATCTATTTAGTAATTGATGTCTCTGGGCAACATGTGGATGATTTGCCATTTGTAGCAATGAGACCAATTCAGTATGCATACATTTCATAATAAACGATGTTTATGGAGCAATGTTTTTACTTTCCACCTTGAAGAATGCCAGATAATGGAGAAAATATTTAGTGAACAATTTCAACCATAATTTAATCTTTTCACAGAAAGCACCATAAATACACAAAATATGGATGAGGAAAATGTTACTGAGGTGACAGAGTTCATCCTTTTAGGATTCACAGGAGACATGGTATTACAGCAGGTACTCTTTTTCATCTTCCTCACCATTTATGTCATCAGTCTGCTAGGGAATATCACCTTGATTTCTCTCATCTGTTCTGATTCCCGACTCCATACACCCATGTACTTCTTCATTGGAAACCTGTCATTCCTGGATCTCTGGTATTCTTCTGTCTATGCTCCCAAAATCCTGATTACATGCATCTCTGAAGACAAAAGCATCTCCTTTGCTGGATGTCTGGCTCAGTTTTTCTTCTCTGCTGGGCTGGCCTACAGTGAATGCTACCTACTGGCTGCCATGGCTTATGATCGCTATGTGGCCATTGCCAACCCCTTGCTTTACTCCCAGGCTATGTCCCCAAGGTTATGTGTCAGTCTTGTTGCAGCATCCTACCTTGGTGGCTTTGCAAACTCCACCATTATCACCAGTGAGACATTTACCCTGAGCTTCTGTCGAGACAATATCATTGATGACTTCTTCTGTGATCTGCCTCCTCTTGTGAAGTTGGCATGTGATGTGAAAGAGAGCTACCAGGCTGTGCTCTATTTCATATTGGCTTCTAACGTCATCACTCCCACCGTACTTATTTTGGCCTCCTACCTCTTCATCATTGCAGCCATCCTGAAGATCCGCTCCACCGAGGGTCGCCTCAAGGCCTTCTCCACATGTGGTTCCCACCTGACAGCTGTCACTTTGTACTATGGTTCAATTCTTTTCATTTACTCCAGGCCAAGTACAAGTTATGCCCTAGAGAGGGACAAAGTGGTGTCAGTGTTCTACACTGTAGTGATTCCAATGCTGAACCCTTTGATCTACAGTTTACGAAATAAGGATGTCAAGGAAGCCTTGCGGAAAATGTTAGACACAGTCAAGTTGTCATGAAGGCTGGCAAAGCAATTTAAAAATGTTGATCATCATGCAATTGTTCTTAGCTGGTATTATCAGAAATAAGTATACTAGGAATGTAAAGACAATCTCTTAGTGTGCATACAAAGGACTGTGTTCTCTGTATGTTAATTTGTATTTCTTGAGAGAGCAAGATAATATTAATTTGTTTGTAAAATTAAAACAATTCTCTTTCCCACCTAAAACCTTATAGTTTTCATTTTTTAATTTTTCATATTTTAAAAATTATTCTAATGTATGTATGTAATTGATGTAAATTGTCATCACATTCAACACTTTAATGGTACAAATACACTGTGTTTATTTATTTGTTTTATTTATTTATTTACTTATGTTGTGTGTGTGTGTGTGTGTGTGTTAGTGCCAGTAGCACAAAAATGCCAAGCTGTGCAGATGGAGGTCATTGTTACAAACTCTGTTTCCATCATTTTTGAAATAGGCTTTCTCTGTTGCTCACTGCTGTGTGAAACAGACTGTAAGTGTACAGGTATGCTCAGTCTCTTACTTTATCACAGGAACAGAAGTACACAGAACATGTGCTTAGGTTTATGTGAGATTTGAGAATTTAAATTCAGATCCTATTTACTTACTCAATTTTCTTTCTAATCTTATTTATTATTTAAACACCACACTAAGTGTTAGGTTTCATTATGGCATTTTCAATCAAAATTTGTTTTTTCTTGATTCTCTTTTCCCCTTTCTCCCTACTCCTCTGACGTGTCTTGTGCTCCCTGAAGATCCATGTTCACCCTCATCCATAGTGTGTTCTTTCCTTCCTCCATACATTTACTCTATTTGTCCTTCCCTTCAGACTTCAAAGCTTGTTCTCCTTCTTGTGTTAATGTGTATGTGTGTGTCGGCACAGGCATTTTCACTGACTGAAAGCTGGAATTCATATATGGGAGAACATGTAATACTTATTATTCTGAGGTTAGATTATTTCACTTCAAATAGTACTTTCCAGATGCATCCAACTTTCTGTAGATTCCATTTTTCCTCACAACTAAACAGAATTTTATTACATACATACATACATACATACATACGTACGTACATACATACATACATACACACACACACACACATACACACACATACACACCTCTACACATGGACTCACAACATCCTGGTTACAGACAGTGATATATCTGGTCTTCAAAACAATTTTAAATTCATTCGATTATTCCATTGAGATATTGTGTGATATAATTATACAGCAAAATCTTAATAAGACAGAATAAGTGAGTTACTTTTGACATCATTGCCTCTGCTATGTTGTGCCATTCACGGTAGTAGAAAAGTTACTTTCAATCTCCTGAACTCATATTTGGAACCAGATACATAGAGTCCATGGAGATTTCTTCCTTTTTTAACATTTAAATATATTTATTTATTTTCATCTATGTGTGTCTTGCATATGTTTATATATGCCACATATGTACAGGAGCCCATGAGGAATGGAATATAGCAACAAATTCACTAAACTTTGTAGAGGTCAGAAATGCTTATACATTTATGAGAAACTGCAAGTATGAGGCAGAAAAATTTGTGTAACATCTAGTGGATTATTTTTTCTTTTCTTCTTTTTATTAATTATTTTATTTATTAACATTTCAAATGTTGTTCCCTTCCTAGTTTCCCTGCCATGATGTCCCCATCTCATCTCCCCTCCCCTTTGCCTCTAAGGGGTTGCTCTCCCTCAGATCTCTAACATCTCCATTTTCTAAGGCATCCACAGGACCAAGCATCTCCCCTGCTACTGATGTCAGATAAGGCAGTACTCTACTACATATGTAGCAGGAGCTATAACCAGCCCATGTATACTCTATGGTTGGTAGCTTAGTCCCTGGGAACTCTGAGGGAGTTGTTGATACTGTTGTTCTTCTTATAGAGTTGAAATCTCCTTCAGTTCTTTCCGTCCTTCCCCTAACTCCTGCATTGTGGGTCCCTGGGTTCATATCAATGTCTGGCTGACTGTGAGTATTAGTCAGGTGCTGGTAGAGCCTCTCAGAGAAGAGTCATGCCAGGTTCCTGTCTGAAAACATAGCTTGGCATCACCAATAGTGTCAGGGTTTGGTGTCTGCAGATCCCAAGGTTGGGCAGTTTCTGGATGGCCTTTTATTCAGTTTCTGCTCCATTTTTTGTCCCTTCATTTCCTTTTGAGGGGAAAAATACAGGGTTAAATTTTTTTGAGATGGGTAGGTGGCCCCATCTCTCAACTGGGTGTCATGAATTTATACTGGAGGTGGTCCCTTCAGGTTCTATGTGCCTGCTGTTGGACATTTTAGCTGATGTCATCCCTGCTGGATCCTGGGAGCCTCTTGCATCCCAGGTACCTGGGACTTTCCAGTGGTGCACCTTGCAGTCTGCATGTAGAAGAATCGAGTAATACCTCCTAATACAAAACTCAAGTCCAAGTGGATCAAGCTCCTCCACATAAAACCACATACACTGAATCTAACAGGAGAGAAAGTGGGAAAAAGTCTCCAGTGAATTGCCACAAGGGAACATTTCCTGAACAGAACATCAATGGCTCAGGTTCTAAGATCAATAATTGACAAATGGGACCTCATAAAACCAAAAAGCTTCTGTAAGGCAAAGAAAACTGTCAGTAGGACAACACAGCAACCAACAGATTGGGAAAAGATCTTTACAAACACTACATCCAATAAAGGAATATTATCGAAAATAGACAAAAAAAATTCAAGAAGTTAGATTCCAGAGAACCAAATAACCCAATTAAAAATGGGGTACACCGCAAAACAGAGAATTCTCAACTGAGGAATCTCAAATGGATGAGAAGCATCTAAAGAAATGTTCAACATCTTTAGTTAATCAGGGAAATGCAAATCAAAACAACCCTGAGATTTCACATCATACTAATCAGAATGGCTAACATTAAAAAAAAAATCAGGTGACAACAGATGCTTCAAGAATGTGGAGAAAGAACACTTTCTATAATGTGGAATTGTAAACTGGTACAACCACTTTGGAAAAGAGTCTGGTGATTTCTCAGAGTATTGGAAATAGTTCTACCTGAAGACCGAGCTATACCACTCTTGTGTGCAAACCCTAAAGATATTCCACCATATCACAAGGACATGTGCTTTACTATGTCAATAGCAGACTTATTTATAATAGCCAGAAAGTGCAAACAACCCAGGTGTCCCTCAACAGAGGAATAGATACAAAAAATGTGATACACTTTGTGATACAATGGAATACTACTCAACTTTAAAAAACATGGACATTGTGAATTTTGCAGGCAAATGGATGGAACTAGAAAATATTTTTCTGAGTGAGGTAACTACTCAAAAGGACATACCTGGTATGTACTTGCTGATAAGTGAATATTAGCCTAAAAGCTCAGAATACCCAGTATGCAACTCACAGACCATAGGAAGGTTAACAAAAATAAGACTAAAGTATGGATGCTTCAATCCCACTTAGATGGGGGAACAAAATAATCACAGGGGGCTGAGGGAGGGAGGGACATGGGTTGGAGAAGGAAGGGGAAGGAGAAATGGGGAGGCAGGATTAGGATTAGGAGACAGGAGAGAAGTTCAGAGATCCAGGAGAATGAATAGAAATATGTGGCATGTAGCAGTGGGGATTGGGTAATGGGAGGGGGGTGTGGCACAGAAATTTCTTGGTCCAGTGAAAGTAACATGGAATACAGCTGCTGCAGAGATGATATTCTCTCTCTCTCTCTCTCTCTCTCTCTCTCTCTCTCTCTCTCTCTCATTTTATTGGTTTTTATAAATACTCTATTTGCAGGGTTTTTTTCTTTATTCACTTTGATACATTTTAATGAACCAATTTGTATGATGTAGCATGGGTGAGTTCTCACTTTTATATGCAGTTTATTTCCTTTAAATGATATTTTTAGCACTTTGTTGAGAAGTCTGTAAACAGTATATTTTTATTTTATTCCAACCCTCTGCAGTAACTCTTCTCAGATATAGTTTCCATATTCTCACCAAAATTCCTATTCTTTGCCTCTAAAGCAAATCCAGTTCAGTTTATACATACAATACTCTTGGGTGTGAGGCCATCTCTGGAGGGTGTTTAATCTATCATGGGTTAAACCATTAAAGAAAAGTGATCCTTTCCTAACAGCTCTCACCTTCTCACCTGGGGGTGGGATTTGGTGACCAATTCCTCCTACCATGATTGTTTGAGAACATCTCTCAGTACTCCTTATTGCCCATATTATTTACATGGGGAGTAGAAGCCTAGAGATTCTGACCTGTTTCAGAGACTTCTTGAAGCTGTTTTGAGCTGTTTGTTTTTTCAGCTAAAGGAAAACTTCCTATTGGGTGGAATATTTACATATTATTTTAGAAATTCTATAGCTTTACCTTTCTGTAATTGTTCAGCACCCTCTCCAAGATCTATGGTTTTAATCCCCTAGGAAAATCCCTCACACCAAGGCCTTGTTCAAACTGCTCTCCAGAATAGGACAGTGGCCTTCTGTTCTACACTGAGGTCGTCAAAGTGCTCTGATCTATAGCCTGAGAAACAACTGTGGCAAAGATGCTAGCATCAATGGGAGGAGAAGCCCTGGGTTCTGTGAAGGCTTGATTGTGAAAGACTGATGCCCCAGCATAGGGAAATGATAGGGTGGTAGGCTGGAAGTGGGTGGGTGGGTGAGCCCCCTTATGGAGGCAGGGGAGGGGGTATAATTAAGGAGGTTTGAAGGGGAAACTGGGAAAAAGAATAGCATTTGAAATGTAAATATACAAAACAACCAATTTAAAAAAAGACATTATTCCTCCATGACTAGAGATGCCAAAATTCTCTAGTCATGGAGGAAAATAATGTAATATTTCACAAATGACAATTGCAAACATGAACATTATATTTTGCTGACTAATTAACCCACTGATGAATGGGTGAGAGAAAGACAAACCTGATTTGTATTTTCTAAATATGTTTGTCCTCAACCTGATGACTACCTGAAGAGCTGTGTTTTCATTCCTGTAACAAACAAAAATTTTCTAGTATTTCTTATATCATATTAGGAAATCCCCTCCCCTCCCCTTCCTTATGGGTTTCCCCCCAACCCAGCCCCCCATGTATGCCTCTCCCCAACAGTCAAAATCTTAGCAGGACCAATGGTGCTCTTACAAATTCATTTGCAAACAGGTCATAGTCAGGGTCAGTCATGTAAGTCTTTTAGTGGCTTAGTCCAGCTCTGGTTGGTTGCATTTGCTGATATGGGCTCCTTGAAGATTCCTTCAACAGTTCTCAGTTCAGTGGTTTCCTGCTGGCATACGCCTCTGTATTTGCTGTATTCTGGCTGTGTCTCTAGCGATCTGCATTATTTTGATTTAGTTTCATTTGTTCTAGGCAATTCAAGCATTTGGGCTAATAGCCACCATCTACCATGTATGTCTTTCTGAAGTCAGGATGATAGTTTTTCAACCATTTGCCCGAATTTGTATACAAACAGAATTTCTTAATTTATATTTGTTTTTTTTTTGAAATCTCTAAAAATAATGTTAATTGATTTCTGCCAACAGATTGAATTGCAACAAAGAACAAACCATTCCATATCAGCAAATGTTCTCTATTCTGTCTTATATTGTGAATTTTATCCCATGACTAGTTTGTCTGTATATTTCATTCAGTGACTTGCTTTACCCCCCCTTGAGTTTATTCATCATTTTTATTGCCATTTTTGAAATTCTTCATTTGATATTTCAACTTCTTCAGTACATTTTAATTTTACAATTAAAGTCAGTTGACACTGAAAAATAAAAGACATTATAGCCATAAGCACAAAGGTTATCACTCTTGCTAGGGCTTTTATTATATTTTCTAAATCATTCAGTCATAGACATGCTTGTATATTTATTTCACTTAAATTCAACAAGCAATCTTCTGAACAATGAAATATTGAACAAATGACTTTTATTTATCATTATTCCCCTGTTGTGTGATATAAACCATTTAATGTACCTGTTTGAGCACTTGAGTGTTTGTTGCTCTTGTATTTTGTATCTTAAAAAATCATTTTGTTGACCATTTATTAATTGTATGTGGGGCAAATAACATCATTTCAATGATTAAGTTTGATTTAAAAAATTCTAAGCCATACTACTGGCTGAAGAAGATTTAGAATGGTGAGAATCAGATTTGTGAACAAGATTTTATAATTACATTTTAGTAGGTATTACTTATAATTACTTGATAAATCACCAATGGAGTATGTACAAACAATCTTATAAACCATACTATTTTTACATACTTATAATACTGGTCAAAGTATTTGAGAGTTTCTCTAAAGTTTTGGAGAAACATGAATTATTTTGGTTGTATATTACTCTAACCAGTGTGTTATCTTAAAGGGAAGGCTAGTACTTCACAGAAGCCTCCCCACAGATCAGACATTAACATCACACTCATCAGCAGAAAATAATGTCTTCAGGCAAAATGAAACAAATAACTCAACAACAGCAAAGTTTGCAGGGAGAGTCTATTGTTTCTTCTTTTTGTATCTATCCTGATCCACCTGGATAGTGCCTTTTCTCTGTATTCTTTGCCATAAGCCAATGTCTTTACCATTATCAATCTCTGCAAAAATTGTTTATGGTGCTGCCAGATATCTCATTGTTAAACCTGTAAAAACTATGTTTAGCTCTGAGCCTATTCCTTATAATCTCATAAGCTCAATACTTCAACTCTAGCGGTCGAAACCAGAGAGAATACTTCTACACTGGTGTGTTTTTCAAGGACTTGCTGAGGCCTCTTTTGTATTTAACTTACTTTATTGGGTCAATAAATATGTTACTAAGTGGTATTTGGGGGAAAGAGATCACTGTAGGTGTTATCTTAGACTTGTGTGGGAAACTTCCTTGGGACAATTTCTCTGAAGTACACTTAGACTTCTTCTAAATATACATTCAGATCAATGAAATAACACTATAAACTCAAAACTAGTGCATTAAGGAAGGAAAGTTTAACTAAGAAAGAAATAATATTAGTGCATTGCTGATTTAGGACTAAGTATATTCAATATCATTTGCATAAATGGAAATGAGTGTTTGCACATAAGAGGTTTCTTAATCAGAGATCAAACTTTCATATTGTTTGGAAATTTCATACGTTCACTCACTGCATTTTAAAATCAAACCTACCTCTGCTTTCTCCTCTTTCATTTCTCCCAACATACCACTACCATGCCACTTTTCCTACTCATGACCTCCCTATTTTTGTTTGAACGTTGCTGAATCTTATTACTGCTTGTATGCGTTTGAGTGTAGGACATTCTCCTGAAGTGTAATAGCTTTTTAGTGGCTGTATCCTTGAAGATAATTTCTGTCTCCTCCAGAAGTTAACATTGTCAATAGCTTCTCAGCTCTCAGTGAGGCTTCATGATTAGATTCTCTGTCTATGCTGGAATTTTGGCTGAATATATTTTAAACTTATTAAAATAAAAAAAAAAAACAAGTAGCTATAGACACCATACCGGGTATATTAGGTTCTAATTTCTTATTCTCCCCTTTTTGATGATGTTTGTTGACTCATAGAGAATTGTTGTCTCCTCTCTTTCTTTAAAATAAAATTTGACATTCCATATTCATATGGATTGTTATTTAAGAACCCTTGATAATATTTGGACAGAAGAAATTAAGGTATATTCCCCATCTGTTACAATTCCATATGCTGTTTTCTCTATATCTCCATAATAGGCATTATACATGGATAGTAAGAGGGAGAATAAAGTAAACCAGTCTTTTGAGGAAGTAGTATATATTTCTCTATTTCACACCCTATTCAAACACCCAATCAAGACAGTTTTTTTTTCTTTTCTTTTTCTTTTTTTTTTCAGAGCTGGGAACCGAACTCAGGGCCTTGCGCTTGCTAGGCAAGCACTCTACCACTGAGCTAAATCCCCAACCCCAGACAGTTTTAATATTAACAGGAGGCTGTAAGCAATACTATAGAGTATAGTTCAATCATTAGACAACAGTAAACGCAAAGTGAATATGAAAAAAGTTTATTACATACTTACCTGAAGATATTACAGTGTAACTCATTATTTATTACACTAAAATTATACTTTTAAATAAAAACTCATGTAGCCTAATCAAAATATTTTGGTGGACTTTCAAAAGATGGAAATTTTAGTTTTGATGCTCAGTTTCTCAACCTTGCCCTCAAATAGTTTGCTATCATTTAGTCCTGGCTTACTAAGTGTGTGTCAACTTAGACTTCAGCATGAGCTAACTTAAAGAGTTTCCTCAGCGCTTCCTTCACATCTTTATTCCTCAGACTGTAGATCATGGGGTTCAACATGGGGAATAATACAGTATAAAAGGTAGACACCAATTTGTCCCTTTCTAAGGAGTAGCTGGAACTGGGGCGAGAGTAGATGTAGAGAATGGAGCCATAGTATAAGGTCACAGAGATGAGGTGTGAAGAACAGGTAGAGAAGGCTTTGAGGCGGCCCTGGGTGGATCGGATCCTCAGGATGGCAGCAATGATGAAGAGATAGGAGGTCAAGATGAGCAGAGTGGGAGAAATGACATTAGAGGCTAAGAGGAAGTACAGCACAGACTGGTAACTCTCCCTAACATCACATGCCAACTTGATCAGAGGTGGAACATCACAGAAAAAATCATCAATGACATTGTCACCACAAAAGTCCAATGTGAATGTGTTGCTAGTTAATATTATTGCATTGACAAATCCTCCTGTATAGGAATATACAACCAAACAGATGCACAATCTTCTTGACATAGCTTGAGCATAAAGCAGGGGATTAGAGATAGCAGTGTAGCGATCATAAGCCATCGCAGCCAGTAGGTAACATTCACTATAGGCCAATCCAGCAGAGAAGAAGAATTGAGCCAGACATCCAGCAAATGAGATACTTTTGTCTTCAGAGATGCAGGTCACTAGGATCTTTGGAGTATAGACAGAGGAATACCAGAGATCCAGAAAAGACAGATTTCCAATGAAGAAATACATGGGTGTGTGGAGTCTGGAGTCATTGCAGATCAATATGATGAGGGTGGTGTTTCCTATCAATGTCATGGAATATACTCCAAGGAACAGGACAAACAGTATCTTCTCCATTACAGGGTCTGTTGAGAAGCCCAGCAAGATGAAGCCAGTCACTGTGTGGTTGCCCCTCTCCATGCCTCAAAAAGCTTGTACCTAGGAGTACAGAAGAGATTAGTTGTCTCTATTAGTATGACATGTCATATGACATGTCAATATTGTTTCTGATAAGCTTCTGTACATAATGAGCACTAGTACCAGTGTGAACACTGTAGTTCTTTTGTAGTTGATTGAAATCTTGAAGTCTAAACATATATTCAATGACTGTAATAAGAATGCAGCTTCATGGGGTGGCCTCTTCTGAAACTCCAATAGCAGAAAAATAGAAGCACTATGTTTGGAATAAATTTGGCTTTTGCATAGGCTACCTAATAGTTAAAGTATATCTGTATTTAATTTGTGAGTTGTAGAGTATAAAGCATAAAATAATATTAACATGGAGAGGGAGGAGGAAGAAGACAGTGGTTGCAAGATTTAACTGAAAGGAGACAAGTACTTGGCAAGCCTCTAAATTGAAAAAAGTACAATGTTTCTTCAAATTTCAGCTGAAATATATGTATAGGGAACTGATAAGACATATTTTCTGTGCAAATGAGAAATCTCAGCAAACTTGTTGGTGTTGGTGACCTCTCTAGACATGTCAATGTCATTTATGCCTGTGCCATATAAACATGCCAAAAAGAAAATCATGCATAACCAAGGTGACGGAAAGATGATTCAGCGGTTAGAAATACTTGCTGATCTTTCAGATGACAAAGGTTAGATTCTCAGTCACTCACATGGTAGGTGACAACCATCTGTAACTTCAGTTGTGGAGATTCCATACCCTCTTCTGGCTTCTGATAGTATATAGTATGTAGTTAATGGATTTCCATGCAGGCAGAACACCAATATAAATAAAATTGCAATAACAACCAGCATGAGATAATAACCATGTATGGTTATCTAACTCTAGTTCACTGAAGACAAACCTAACATGGTGGTAACCAACAGCTCTCTAATTGATATGTTCAACAGGATAGAAATCATGCCTGAAACTGGAGACCCAACCAACTACTAAATGCTAGTGTAGTCGTGGATCTTTGGAGGAAAATTTACAACTATTACTTTACTAATCTAGCACAAACCTTAGTAACAATCTAAACATTTGTCTTCATAGAGATAAGTGTATTCTTCACCTCTCAACAAGGAAACTTCTATTTGCAGCAGAAGGAGAGCATGATAGAAAATAACCCTACAAGATGCAGATTTGTGGAGGCTAGTCCAAATGGATCCATCTGAAAATTATTCACACACCTAAGGTTTAGGGAACATTGTGGAAGAGGAAAAGAAAAATTGCAAGAGCCAGAGGATTATGGAGTTTGGTGAGATTGTTTCCTAGGGATATCAGAAGATACTTCCATAAAGTCTCAGAATCATGACTGCCTAAACATGAACTGAACAATGACAAAAGAAATACACATGGCAACCTGAGGCCTCAACCCTACAAAAACAATGAGAGACAATTAAGATATGCTGAGAATGGAAAAGACAGTCTTGCTTAGGGAAGAGTACATCAATTGTCTGTTGAATAGCAAATGCTCAGCCCTGAAAACATATATACAAGTAGCATTATACAGTCCGAGCAATTTATACTTAGGAATACATGTATGTACATATGTGCTTGTAATGACATTAATAAGAAAAAGACTATAAATTTGAATACAATACTGTAAATGTGTAAAATGAATGTTTAAATGTCCTTCATAATATAACTTTCAAAAACATGAACTGTGAACAGTGCTATGTTTTAATTGTGATGCTAAGAATTTCTAGAGTTATGAGCTCAGATGGCTTACTTACAAAGCCTTAACCTGATTTTCCTCTGTAATGTTGATGATATAATTTTCTTCCTATAGTTATGGAAATATCCGGGGATCCATCCCATATACTGTCACTAAACCCAGACAATATTTCTGATGCCATGAAGTACATGCTGAGAGGAGCTTGATACAGCTTTCTACAGCTTTCTCCTGAGAGGCTCTGCCAGAGCATGACAAATACAGAAGCAGGTGCTCGAAGCCAACAATTGAACTGAGAATGGAAGAGTTAGGGAAAGGACAAAAGGAGCTGAAAGGGTTTTCAACCCCATAGGAAAAACAACAACACTATTAACCAACCAGACCCCACAGAGCTCCCAGGGACTAAACCACCAAACAAAGAGTACATATGGAGGGACCCATGGCTCCAGCCACATATGTAGCAGAGGATGGCCTTATTGGGCATCAATGAGAGGAAAGGTCCTTTGCCCTGTGAAAGCTCATGCCAGGGTGCAGAGATGGGAGGGAGTGGGTGGGTAGGTAGGGAAACACTCTCATAGAGGCAGGAGGAGGGGGAAGAGATAGGAGGACTCCAGAGGGGAAATAGGGAAAGGGAATAACATTTCAAATGTAAGTAAAGAAATATTCAATTAAAAAAAGAAAAAAAGGAAATATTGCAGATAAAGCCATTAGTATATTGTCATTCAAAATACATGTCCTTTGATAACTGTTACACAGTTGGAATATGGTGGCATTTACTGCCTTTCTATTTAAAATATTGTAGTTGGCTAGAGTTTTACTTGCTATCTTCCTTCTGACCTCGTGAACTACTTCTATTCTACATTGACTTTTATTTCTTCCTGTCATTCCTTCTTCTGAACTGTCATTTTCACAGTGACCTAATCAGAGGGATGCACCTCAAAATTGATCCTTTATTCTTCCATCTCAGTTGCTCTTGAGATATTCAGAGGGTGTCTCTTTGGTTATGGCTCCTCGACTACTTGTTTGTACAGTTATCTTTTCCTAAAAATTTTCTGTAATGTTCATTGATGTTTTTATTTTTGTCTCTAATGGCGTAAAATTCTACTTCTGTAGTCAACTATTAGCAGTTTCAAAAATGGAAATGAAAGGTTGAAGATATCTAAAAGAGATTCTTTCTCTAGCACATACCACATAACTTTATCAAAAGGCTATAGTGATAATTTTACAAACAAATACAAATCTTAAAAAAAAGAATAGGAATTTACAAGACTTACCTTGTTTTCACTAACAACATCTTATATGAATTTAACTCTGACTATTCTTTACCCTAAATCTTTTATGCCAGCTCTTGGATTCCCAGAGTTATAGATTGCTGAAAACCCTTAGGATTTCACAGCCTACAGGGAAGGACCCATAGGACAATTAAAACTCTATGTTAATAAATTGGATATTTTAAAATATGATGGAGAAAAAGTTATTGTTGACTATGTTGTCATGGTGATAAATGAATCAATCATAATTATTTCTCTCTTATCTATCTTACTAGATAATTTAATAAAACAGGTACATATATGCTTTGCCTATTCATGTATATAAATTTACATATTTTCCCCAGGTTGATGTTTCAGTTTTGTACCTCCAAGTATACTTTACAGTTTTTCAATATTTTTGTCTCATTATGTGAACTGTATTAATTAGATCATTGGGATCTTTTACTGACTGTGTACCTAATGACTTTATCCAGGCATGTCAATGTCCAGGTGCAAAGTGAAGGGTGGACTCCTTGCTTGAACACAGGGCATAGCTGGCTGTTGTCCTGGACTTTGATAATGGCTCTGACAGCTCAGCCTCTTACAAGGCTCTTTCTTCCATACCCATAACACTTTTTTCTTTGTACTTTTAAAGATGGAGGTCATAGGAACTATCAGTAGATAAGTCTCATAATTATGACAGAATTCTTTTAAGAACTCACTACAAGATAGAAATTGCTAATTTTCTTTTGAAGATTTTTATTTGTATTATAGTTTTTATTTTTGAAAATTTCATAACAACATATGATTATATTCATCCTCCAATTTCGTTCCTACACCTATTCCAACATGCCCCTCAACATATGCTGGTCTCAACCTTTTGTCTTTTTTTTTTTTTTTTAGAACCCACTAATTTAATTAATGCTGTGAATGGGTGTGTGATCCTGACCTTAACACAAGGAATTTGTCAGTGGGAATACCCTCAGAAAGAATGCCTTTTCTCCCTCCAGCTAATAGCTTCTTATAAAGAGTAGGGACCTGAAAAGCAACTTATCTATCTAAGCTGAAAGGTTGACATAATCTTGAAGAGATCTTATGCTAAGAACTACAACTACTGAGAGCTCAAGAGTATATCTCTCTTATACACAGAGGCCCCCATTTGCCTTATCCATCTACATCCTATACCTCTTACCTTCCTTCTGCTTCCTCTTTTACAACATTCTTGAGCCTTTGCAGGGTAGTTGGTTGTGAAAACGATGTCCCACTTCCATCTGAGGATGCAGAATCCATTGAAGTTCTAAGAATAAAAGACAATGTCTCTGTAACAGCTTTTTACAAAAACTTATATAAATGAATTTATTTATTTGGTCTTATAGTACTGTTTGGTCTATAAGTGATAACATTCCTATAGTATCCTTGGCATTCTATAGTAACTGCAAAGTCCTCTTGATGAGAGAATAAGACTATGCTTATTGTTAGGGAACATGCTAATTTAGTAAAGTAGTGAACATAGATTCTTCTCTAGTAACCGTGAATTCATTAGCATTTATTAGCTAAGTTTCCAGAACAGGCATGTTTTATCATGTGTTAAGCAAGTCTTATATCCAGTTAGAGAGTTGTTGGTTACTGCCAAGGTATGAATGCAACTCCTGTACTCTCAGAGTTATCATACTATGCTGATTAAAATATAGAATTATGGACCCAGTTCCATTGGTTATATTTATAAAACACTTCCACACCTAAGGCTTGAGGAACATTGTAGAAGAGGGGGTGAATGATTCCAAGAGCCAGAGACATATTATGTAGATTATTGTGAGACTGTATCTTTTACAAACATCAGGCACCTCCTGACACATAATAGTCAAAACACCAAATGCACAAAATAAAGAAAGAATATTAAAAGCAGTAAGGGAAAAAGGTCAAATAACATATAATGCAGACCTATCAGAATCACACCAGACTTTTCGCCAGAGACTATGAAAGCCAGAAGATCCTGGACAGATGTCATACAGACCCTAAGAGAACACAAATGCCAGCCCAGGTTACTGTATCCTGCAAAACTCTCAATTAACATAGATGGAGAACCAAGATATTACATGACAAAACTAAATTTATACAATAACTTTCTAGAAATCCAGCCCTACAAAGGATAATAAATGGAAAACTCAAACACAAGGAGGAAAACTACATCCTACAAAAAGGAAGAAAGTAATCTCCTTGCAATGAAATCAAAAGAAGGGAGACACACAAACATAATTTCACCTCTAACAACAAAAATAACAAGAAACAACAACCACTATTCCTTAATATCTCTTAATATCAATGGACTCAATTTTCCAATAAAACAACGCAGAGTAACAGACTGGATATGTAAAGAGGACCCAGCATTTTTCTGCATACAGGAAATATACCTTAGTGAGAAAGATAGACTCTAACTCACCGTAAAAGGCTAGAAAACAATTTTCTAAGCAAAATGGTCCAAAAAGAAAAAGAAAACAAAAAAGAAAAGCAAAAAGAAACAAGTTGGAGTAGCCATTCTAATAGCGAATAAGATCAACTTTCAAACAAAAGTTATCAAAAAAGATGAGGAAGGACACTTCATATTCATCAAAGGGAAAATATACCAAGATGAAGTCTCAATCACGAATATCTATTCTCCAATTGCAAAGGCACCTACATTAATAAAAGAAACCTTACTAAACTCAAAGCACACATTGTACCTCACACAATAATAGTGGGAGACTTGAACACCCCGCTCTCATCAATGGATAGATAATGGAAACATAAACTAAACAGAGACATAGAGAAACGAACACAAGTTATGAACCAAATGGATTTAACAGATATCTATACAACATTTCATCCGAAAACAAAAAAATATACTTTCTTCTCAGCACCTCATGGTACCTTCTACAATATTGACCATATAATCAGTCCCAAAACAGGCCTCAACAGACACAAGAAATTTGAAATAATCCCCTCCATCCTATCAGATAATCACGGACTAAGGCTGGTCTTCAATAAAAACAAAACTGACAGAAATGCCCACATATACATGGAAGTTGATTAATGTTCTACTCAATGATAACATGGTCAAGGAAAAAATAAAGAAGGAAATTAAAGACTTTTTAGAATTTAATGAAAACAAAGTCACAAGATACCCAAACTTATGGCATACAATGAAGGCAGTGCTAAGAGGAAAACTCATAGCTCTAAGTGCCTCAGAAAAAAAAAAAACAGATCACCCCCAAAACTAGAGAGAGCATACATGAGCATACATTAGCAGCTTGACAGCATACCTAAAAGCTCTAGAACAAAAGGAAGCAAATACACCCAGAGGAGTAGAAGGCAACCAAACTCAGGACTGAAATAACCAAGTAGAAACTGTATGGTATTGGAAAAGAGACAGGCATGTATATCAATGAAATAAAGTTGAAGACCCAGACATGAAACCATACAGCTATGGTCACTTGATCTTTGACAAACGAACTAAAACCATCCATTGGAAAAAAGACAGCATTTTCAACAAATGGTTCTGGTTCAACTGGAGGTCAGCATGTAGAAGAATGCAAATTGATGTATACTTATCGCATTGTACAAAGCTTAAGTCCAAGTGGATCAAGGTACTCCACATAAATCCAGATACATTCAAACTAATAGAAGAGAAAGTGTGGAAGAACATTGAACACATGGGCAGCCACCAAACCCAGACAATATTGTGGATGCCAAGAAGTGCATGCTTATGGAGCCTGGTATAGCTGTCACCTGAAAGGCTTTACCAGAGCTTAACAAAGACTGAGGCAGATGCTTGTAGCCAAACATTGAACTGAGAAAGGGGGGTCTCCAATAGAGTTAGAGAAAGGACTGAAGGAGCTGAAGGGGTTTGCAACACCACAAGAACAACAATATTAACCAACCAGACAGACTTCCCCAGGACTAAACCTCTATCCTGAGGGAACAAAGGATGGACCTGTGGCTCCATCTGCATATGTAGCAGAGTATGGCCTTGTAGGGCATCAATGGGAGGAGTGACCTTTGGTTCAGTCAAGGCTTGATGCCCCATTGTAAGGGAATGTCAGGGCATGGAGATAGGAAGGAGTGAGTGGGTAGGTGATGGAGCACGTTCATAGAAGCAGGGTGGAGGATGGGATACCAGGGTTCTGGAGGGGAAACCTGAAAAGTGAATATTTAAAATGTAAATAAAAAATCCAATAAAAGAAAAAATCCAATAAAAAGAAATAAATTGTATAGAAAAAAAGATGGAAATTGTAGTCAAGATGGGTTAATGTAAAAAAAAAACATAAGAGGGATTGATTGATGTTTATAGAAGGAGTAATATGTGTGTGGGTGGGTGTTTTCACAATGGAAAAAAGAAAACTAGAGAAGTTTTTCAAATTGTGAAGGTTTGGGTAAGATATCTAAGAACGTGGCCATTTGGTTGTTCTGATTAAAATGATAATTCTTTTTCTGAGATAGGCTGATGGAGAGAATGAGCAAGAAAACAGAGTGAGACAACACCTAACAGTGAGCACTCTCACTGCTAAATCCTTTGGAACATAGGATTAGAAAAAAAAGGCCATTGATTCGGAGGAGTTCGCACATCTATATCCTGTTGTAGGTATTCCTAAGGACATGCATTTATAAATAATCAAATATCTACAAGTGTAAATGAGGGTACCCACAGAAATATATGCATTTATTTGAATTCACTAAAACAATACAGAATGTGTAGAGATTACAATTTAGTACAATGGGAAGATACCCCATAGACTATCTTTCTTTATCTCATTAAATAAAATTAAACCAACATCTTCAACACACTTGATTAATTGTCCTGCTTGTAATTTCCCTAAGCTGCAAAACCATGAGGAATTCCATGAATAAAAAACCTCTGGGATCGAATAGCTGTTATAAAGATCTGGAAGCAGCTGACTTGAATGCTAGAATGAAGTGTCTGCTGAAAATTTGGTAAGTTGTATTCTACAGGTATAAGTGACAGGTGTAGTTTGTTTTCTTCCCATAGCCACTCAAGAGATACCTGCTTTATGTTACAGGTGGGAATTTATGAAACCACATTTTTCCTACCTATACATTATTGTTTAGCAATGTGTGAAACTTCTGAGAGCAAAATCAAGAGTTTACCTTCTCTTCTATTTCTTAAGGGAAGAGAGAAAAACCTGAGCTAAATAATTCACTCCTAAGTAAAAGAGTGTCCATTGAGTAGAACTTCACAAAGCTTTGAGCTGTTGTGAATACCTTACGAGCCCTCTGCGTGATAGACAGAAAGGGGTGAGAATGAGACAATGAGAAGTCTCAAGTATTTCAGTTCATATTTTCCAACAATGTGAGATGGTTAGGTACTTTGTGAAGGAATGTCTGACAGCAGATTGCTATGGCTGCAAGGTTTCGAAGCTTTCTAGCTCAGGTTGTCTAGAAGAACATCTCTAAGAAAAGAAACATTAACCTTTAACACAAAGTTACTGAGAAGCTTCACTCATCTCTACTATTGAATAATGAACACTATAAATCTCTCTCTCTCTCCCTCTCCCCTCTCTCTTTCTCTCTCTCTCTCTCTCTCTCTCTCTCTCTCTCTCTCTCTCTCTCTCTCTCTCTCTCTGTGTTGTGGTTCTAAATTTTTCTGTGGTGGAAATCTAATTAACTCAGGAATCAAAGAAATTTGAACCAAAAAACTTCCTCATTGTTTTGAAATAAGAAAGGTTAAACTAATGGGCTCAAGAAAGCATGAATGGTGCATGTTTATGAATAATTTTCATGAAAGAAAGTTTGGAGAAACAGAGGAAAAAGTGAAATAAAAGGGACAGTTATATAGTTTTTCATTCATTTTTGTAACACTAAATACTCTATATTCTTTAATTATGTTCCATGATGCTCAATAATATCAAATTCTTCCATGTAATTACTATTATTATTAGTCATTAGGATACTTGATATTCTTAAAAATGTTTCTGTTTATTTTAACTACCAACCAACCTATAACTTCTGCTATATCACATAGGGAATGTGCATTACAGGAAGACAGTTGAGTATCTAAAGAATTACTTCAAAAGTTTACCAGTATACCCACATTTTTCTGATTCTAAACTCCACACTATGGTCTATTTTGCCTCTCAGAATTATTATATAAACATCAACAAAACACCTTTGTGTGAACATGCATTGGTTTATTTAACATTTATATCACTCTGACATACTTTGCTGTTGTTCTCATATCAGTGGTCAATACTGCACTTTTTTCACAGTATCACATTGAGATAACAAAGATTGGAGAGCTTTGACTTTATCAGATACCAGAGAGTACTCATATTCTCCAAATTGGAAGAACACTGATTTATTGAATATTTTCCATGTTTTGACCCCAAGAGTAAATAGTACACTGTAAATTTTACCATATCCTAATTAACATTTGCAACTCATGTACTTGCTTTGGAAGTGTATTAAACCTGATAAAGCTGGTGGTGAGCATGGCGAGGAACTTAGATACATCCTATTATCAGTTCACAATTTCAGATCTCTATCCCATTGTGACCACATGTCATGTTGAAGATAGATCCCAAAATCTCTATATGCTGAACAACAATTTGCAGCTCTAATGGGAAGTGCATCCTTCATACATCAGTACTTTCAGTGGGCTGAAGGTGAATACAATTGCTATCCATCTGGTTTTCTTTTTTCTGTCTGTGAAGACCACATGATGATCAGACATTATTAGGTCAAGAAATGTGAGACATACGTTTGGGATAAATTCCACAATTCATTTCACCAGAGAGTGGGTTTGGTTGATGTTCAAGCCTAAGGTTTCCAGTGTGACCTTGAACTTGCGATGTAGTTGAGAATGGACTTACCTTTCTCCTTGTAAGCATCTCCTAAGTGCCATGCTCTTCTGGACATGACACTCTCTTTAGTGGGAACAAATAGTAAACTTGATGATTTTCTCTCTTTTTTTAAATTGAAAAATGTGCTTGCTATAAAGTTCATGCTGACCAATGCATGAATTTCTTGTGTCAATATTTTAAAGTTTGAGGGCAGAACATTTGCTACTACATTTGTTCAGATTTAAAAAATATATGAATTAGCACAACTTTTATGAATGTTAATAAAAACTCCACTGTCATCTGAGGTAACTCAATTTCTACTGTTCTTCATATACATTCTATGCTGGTCAGATCTGCCACAGTATTCACCATCTTTCACCTTCCTTTTGATTTCTCCCTTCTATGACAGGGTAATTTTTAAAAGGTTTTGCCTAGAAATATCCTTTCTCACAGGCAACTTTCCACACTCTGTACACATTGAAACATGCTTTGGTTTTGTGTAAAGAATGTGATCACACATTAAAATATTATCCTCATTGTTTTTACCAGAGTCTATAATTTGACATCTCACGTCAAATATGACAGTGATTTTTAACAGGTTTATTTACATTTATTTACAAAGATCTCATTTATCTCAGTATATAGAGGCCTATTCCTAGTTTCTGTTTTTTCTCCTTGGTACCTAGAATAATTGGAATCCAGCAATTCTTTTAGATGAGCAGCTTTGGACAGAGATGATATGTTCTTAAAGAAAGAGTTTTGAGTCATGGTTCTATCTAAGGATCTATGTATTTATAAATAATCAATTTGGAAATTAAAGGAAACATTTATTTTATAAGATTATTTTAATACATTGATGGAATACTTTTTAGAATAGAATTTCTGACATATTCAATGTTTAATAAATATACTCTACTAAATACTGCATAGGTTAAAATTTTCTTTTATCATGCAAGATGTGTCAGCAAAATTATCTATTGGACAAAATTTTCATTAGTAAATTTGATTCTATTTACATGATTTTAAATTATGTAATGAGTTGAGGAAACAAAAACATGGGTACTCTGTCTTTGTCTGTGTGTATGTGGGTGTGTGTTGTATGTGTTTGTTCTTGTGTTTATATGAATGCATATGCAGTGGAATGTGGATAGCAGAGGTTCTTTATGAACAGGGTTTTTCACTGTTATATGAACTCACTAACTTAACAAGGCTTACAGTCCAATAAATTAAAAAGAATCCTCTGTCTTTGCATACCTAACATTGTTATTACAGCCGTGTGTTACTGTGTCTAGAATGGAAGCTGAAATCTGAACCTGGGTCTTCATTCTTGCATGACAAATAATTTATTGAGTTAGTCATCCATCCAAGTTGAGGGTAGATATTTTTGTTACAAAATTTATATCTAATGTTATAAGTAAGATCTATCTTTAAATAATATAATAACAGTTGAAAAGTAATCCAAAGAATACATTTGTCTGAATTTACTTGGTGCACAGAAAATTAAAGTATATTATCATCAGAATTTTTGGGCTTACTTCCAACAAAATTATAAGGTTATTCAGTCAAATGAATTATGCTCTGGGTTCTATTCTATACTTGCTAAGTATAAATGCAGCACAAACTCTGATACTTAATAAATGTTACTTTGCAAATGTCAAGTTTTTTATATTATAAACTCATATATAACATAAGAATAGAAAATCATTTTAAATATTAAAATTTTTTATTCCTATTTTTTAATTAAACAACATGATTATAAATTCACAAAAATTTTATCAATTATATTTTCATGACATTTATTCATTCAATTTTATTATTTATTTAGTACAGTAATTTAATTTGAAATTTCATTTTCTAACGCCTGAAGTTACATTTCTTACAGCTATGGATCATAATAACACTGTTAGTGAGTTCATCATGTTGGGATTCACAACAGATCCTGTGATGCAGAAGGTCCTGTTTGCAGTGTTTCTTATTGTGTACACATTGACTTTGATAGGAAATTGTTCCCTCATTATGTTAATCTGCAATGACTCCAGGCTCCACACAACCATGTATTTCTTCATTGGAAACCTATCATTCCTGGACCTTGGATTGTCTTCTGTCTACACACCTAAGATCCTAGGAACCTGCATCTCTGAAGACAAGAGCATCTCCTTCGCTGGTTGCGTGACTCAGTTCTTCTTCTCAGCTGCACTGGACTATACCGAGTGTTACCTTTTGGCTGCCATGGCTTATGACCGCTATGTGGCTATCTCAAAGCCACTGCTTTACTCACAAGCCATGTCTTTAAAGCTGTGTGTGTTTTTTGTGGCAGCCTCATATCTGGGTGGTTTCATTAACTCTGTGATCATCACCAAAGACACATTTGCCTTGACTTTCTGCAGTGACAATGTGATTGATGACTTTTTCTGTGATATCCCACCTCTGGTGAAGCTCGCCTGTGGCAAGAAGGACAGCTTTCAGTCTGTGTTATTCTTCCTCTTGACTTCCAATGTCATCATCCCCATTGTGTTCATCCTGGCCACCTACCTCTTCATCATTGCCACTATTTTGAGGATCCGCTCCACCAGGGGCCTCAAGGCTTTCTCCACCTGCCTCCCACCTTATTTCTGTGACCTTGTACTATGGCTCCATTCTCTACATCTATGCTCGGCCCCGGTCCAGCTACTCTTTAGATAGAGACAAAATTGTTTCAACCTTTTACACAGTGGTTTTCCCCATGTTGAATCCCCTGATCTATAGTCTGAGGAATAAGGATGTGAAAGAGGCCCTGAATAAATTGTTCAAATAATCACAATCATATTCTACAGCAAAAAGCAAAGATGAGTTTGATTCAGAGATTGCATATGTATAAATGCTTTCCCCTTTCACCCCCATTGCTTATGAATTCTTATGGTATTAGTTATCCTATTTGCATGTTTGAGGATGTTATCTATGCTTCAGAACAACAGTTCATATCATCCAAAATTTAAATTTTTCATGAGAAAATATTTGAAAGCAAAATATGTGTATTTGATTTCATTTCTATGTTATTCCTGACTCAAATCAAATAAACAAAAGACTTATTATTCCAAAGATTTTTCTACTATAATAAAATTATAGATTCTGTTTTCCTTGAACTAAAATTGTGTATAGAGATTCCTGTAGAATAGAATCTTTAAGGGTCAAATCTGATCTACTACAGTTTGACCTAATGCTTTCTCCCCATGTAGACCTCATCTTTTTACTGTCATAGAGTGCTATGACATTAATCCCTATTTTTCATAAGCTTTGCAGCAGAATAGGACTAAAGTAATATTGTGGTGGTTCTAATTTGGAACCCCATATTCTTTAGTTTAAACAAATTAAAAATATTGAAGATGGATTAAAGGCAATCATAGATGGCAAAAAGTCATAAAATAAAAATATGGTAAAATAATTTCTTTAAAAAACTGTTTATTGCTTTGTAACTGTTTTTACCCTGTACTCCCAGATAAAAATAAAATATATAAAAATATTTGTTATAGTATGTTTATTACATTAGTTCTTTTTGAATTAACATGATCATATTTTAATATGTTGTTAAATAAATTAAGCAGATGAATTTGAAAAACCTGTGTTTTTTACTAAAATTTATTGTAATGTATTTTATCTATAATTGCATATGCTTAAAGTAAGCAACACAATGCTTTTATATACTTTACAAATATATTAATATGAAGTTGGTTAGTAAAATCATCACATTAGATACTATTTATGTTTTTTGTGAGACAATATATAATCCATCCATCCCATTTAAACAACTTAATCTTGCATTTATTTAGAATGCTTTATGCTACATATATTTTAAAAAATTCACCTTATAAAATTTAGTTACTTTAGCTTCTCCAGCCCTGCTAATTTCCAGGAACTATGAATATAATTTATTCTTTGTTTTATGAATTCGACCCCATACATAGATGAGTTCATGCAGTGTGTACCTTTTTGCACCCACAGAAATTCATAAGGGATTTATCCATTTAGCTTCAGTGCTATTTGTATTGTTGAAATGGATTTACCCCTTTTTCTTTTTTTAATATTAACATACTTATTTACAGATGGGTCCATTAACTTAAAATATCTAGCTTTAGTCTCAATTTTTTTCTACTTCTACATATTTATTTTTTCCACTTATACATTTATTTTTCTTGGATATTTTATGTATTTACATTTCAAATATTATCCCTCTCTCTCCCCATTCCTTCCCCTTCTTCTGTGAGGATGCTCCCATTTACCACTTTTTTAAAGCTGAAGTGTGTGTGTGTGTGTGTGTGTGTGTGTGTGTGTGTGCGTGTGTGTGTGTGGTTGTGTGTGTGTGTGTGTGTGTGTGTTATGCCTTATATAAAATGCTTAGAAGACACAGGATTTCTCTATACCTGGGCTCTTATGATTGTGCAATAAACCCAAAATTCCAGTTATCTTTCAACAATTGGATTTTATTTATACTGAACATATAACCCAAAGTTAGATTGTTGGCTGTATAAGTAGTTTTATTGCAATGTTTTGAGTAATCTTCACACTATTTGTTGTAATGATTATAATTTATGTTCATATCACTTTTCATGTTATTTACTATGCATGGAGAGTTGTGTCTCCTGGAAGTCAGGTAAGCTAGAAACAACACAAAGTGAACATACCTTATAAAAGTGCCACAAAAGCCAGTATATTTTTCTTTTCTGATTTTTTATTCCTTTACTAACTGTAAATGAAAGATAAAAGATTTTGTTGACAATCGATGCACCTTAATAAATATTTTTACTCAGAGTTGCTGTAAGTTTAAATAATGAATCAAGGGCAGATATAGAATAATAATCTAGAAGAGAGAGAAAAGGGGACATACATAAATAAAAGAAATAAAAGAGTGATATGAGAGACAGTGAGAATTCAAAAGTCTCTGTATCACAAAGAATCATGATGAAAATTTTTATTAGGTAAAATAATTATTTATAAAATAATATTTTATGAATTCATCTTTCATATTCAGCATTATATATGAATTAATTTAAAAGTTATAGAATGTTGCGTTTTGATAAATCAATTTCCTAATTTTATATTCTTTTATCTATGAAACTTAGGTTTCACCAAAATAAAATCCTTCTATTGGTCACCAATGTAATTGTTTTCTGAATACAAACAAACTGGCTGGCTTAAAAACAAAAGTTTATCTTCTTATAGTTTTGAATGTTAGATGCTACATTTGGTTTTACATCAAGTTAACACAACTCAGTCATTAAGGTAGAGGAGATCTATAGGAGAAAATGCCCTCACTATTGCTCTGTAATAGAGCTTGAGATTAGGGATGGTGATTCCCCCAGAAGTTGTTTTATTGTTGAGAATAGTTTTCACTATCCTGGGTTTTTGTTATTCTAAATGAATTTGCAAATTGCTCTTTCTAGCTCTGTGAAGAATTGAATTTGAAGTTTGATGGAGATTGCACTGAATCTGTTGATTGCTTTCGATAAGATGGCCATTTTTACTGTATTAATCCTGCCGATCCATGAGCAGGATCTTTCAATCTTCTAAGATCTTTTTCAATTTCTTTCTTCAGATACTTGAAGTTCTTGTAATATATATTTTTCACTTGTTTGGTTAGAGCCCCACCAAGAGTGATAAAAACTGTATGGTACTGGCACAGATGCAGTTAAATCAATGGAATAAAATTGAGGACCCAAAAACGAACCAATATATCTATGGTCACTTGATCTTTGACAAAGAAACTAAAATCATTCAGTGGAAAGACGACAGCATTTTTAACGAATTGTTCAGGTTCAACTGGAGGTCAGCATGTAGAAGATTGCAAATCAATCCATTTTTATTGCCTTGTGCAAAGCTCAAGTCCAAGTGGATCAAGGACCTCCACATAAAGTCAGATATGCTGAAACTAATAGAAAAGAAATTAGGGAAGAGCCTTAAACACATGGGCACAGGGGAAAATTTCCGGAACAAAACACCAATGGCTTATGCTCTAAGATCAACAATGCACAAATGGGACATCATAAAATTGCAACGCTTCTGTAAGGCATAGGACACTGTCCATAGGACAAAATGGTAACCAACAGGTTGGGAAAAGATCTTTACCAATACGATAGAGGACTAATATCTAATATAAGCAAGGAACTCAAGACGTTAGAATCCAGAGAACCAAGTAACCCTATTAAAAACGGTGTACAGTGCTAAACAAAGAATTCTCAACTGAGGAATATTGAATGGCTGAGAATCACGTAGAGAAATGTTCAATATCCTGAGTCTTTAGGGAAATGCAAATCAAAACAACCCTGAGATTCCACCTGACACCAGTCAGAATGGCTAAGATCAAAAACTCAGGTGACAGAAGATGGTGCCAAGGATATTAAGAAAAAGGAATACTCCTCCATTGTTGGTGAGATTGCACACTGGTACAACCAGTCTGGCCGTTCCTCAGAAAATTGGACACTAAACTACCTGAGGACACAGCTATACAACTCCTAGGTATATACCCCAAAGATGCTCCAACATATAACAAGGACACATGTTCCACTATGTTCATAGAATCCTTATGTATAATAGCCAGAAGCTGGAAAGAACTCAGATGTCCTTGAACAGAGGGACGGATACAGAAAATATGGTACATTTACATAATGGAGTACTACTCAGCTATTGAAAACAATGACTTCATGAAATTTTTAGACAAATGGATGGAACTAGAAAATATCCTGAGTGAGATAACCCATCACAAAAGAACACCCATGGTATGCACTCACTGATAAGTGGATATTAGTCCAAAAGCTCAGAAAACCCAAGATACAATTCACAGACCATATGAAGCTCAAGAACAAAGACCAAACTGTAGATGTATCTGTTTTTCTTAGAACAGGTAACAAAATACTCATAGGAGGAAATACTAAGACCAAGTGTGGAGCAGAGACTGAAAGAAAGGCCATCCAGAGACTGACCCACCTGGTTATCCATCCTATGTACAGTTATAAAACCCAGTCACTATTACAGATGCCAAGAATTGCATGCTGATAAGAGCCTGATATAGTTGTCTCCTGAGAGGCTCTACCAGAGCCTGACAAATAGAGGGGCAGATGCCAAGCATTGGGTTGATATTGGGGTCCCAGGTGTATGAATTAGAGAAATGATTGAAGGAGATGAAGGGGTTTGTAACCTTATAGTAAGAACAACAATATCAGCCAACCAGACTCCAGATTTCCCAGGGACTAAACCACGAACCAAAATGTACCCGTGACTCCCGCCTCATATGTTACAAAGGATCGCTTTGTTGCACATCCATGGGAGGAGAAGCTCCTGGTCCTGGGAAGGCTTGATACTCCAGTGTAGGGGAATGCCAGGACGGTGAGATAGAAGAGAGTGGATGTGTGAGTGGGGGAGCACTCTCATTGAAGCAGGGGAAGGGGAGATGGGATGAGGGGTTTCTGGAGGGGAAAGTGGGAAAGGCTATAACATTTGATATATAAATAAAGGAAATATCCAATAAAAGAAAAGATAATATACCTAGTAATAAAGAGCAAATTGCAGTGAACAATATCAGAATATTGGCTAAGTTGTTTTAAAGCAGAAAGCAAGACATTTCTCTAACATAGTTTACTGGAGGCATTTAATTTATGTTGGAATAAAATTTACCTGATTGTAAGTCAAAAGAAAGAAATAAAGAAAAGAAGAGAAAAGAAAAGAAAAGAAAAGAAAAAGAAAATGCTCTCACCTGATTGGCCTGTCACTGCAATTTGGCCAGATGGTCCTTGGGTAGATAATGAAGCATGTTGAGAAAGTCAAAGTCAGTAAATAGCTCTCCTTCATTGTCTCTGCTACATTTCCTGTTTGAAGGTTTGCCCTGAGATCTGTTCTGGCTAGGTATTTAACTTCAAGTTGTCAACATGTTGCTGCTTATATTATCCTTATTCAGTAATACTGATAGTATAAGCTAGTGGGCTAGTGGGTTTCAGTATGTCGTGCTTAATTATGTCTAGTTTCTCTATCTCTATCCTTGCCTTTTTATTTTGTTCTTTTTTTCAGAGCTGGGGACCAAACCCAGGGCCTTGCGCTTGCTAGGCAAGCGCTCTACCACTGAGCTAAATCCCCAACCCCCTATCCTTGCCTTTTTTTATTCTGCCCTTCCTGTCCTGCCTTTCTTTTTAACAGGACAAAAATGATACCTGAAGACAAGGCATAAGCCCTCATATGGAGAATGGACAAGGAGACCCAATAAAAGGAAGAGTCTCAAAGAGTCTCCAAATGTACACCAGTTCCCACTATTAGAAATCCCACAAAACACCAAGTTAATAACTGTACCATATGTGCAGACGACCTGGTGAGGACCAATGTAGGCCTGGTTCTTGCTGTTTCAATCTCTGTAAGCACATGTGAGCTCTTCTTAGTTGATTTAATGGGACATGTTCTACTGGTTTCCTCCATCGCCTCCAACTCCTATAGTTCTTCCTTCTCCATTTTTGTAGGGACCCTAATCATGAAGGACAGCCACCCAATTGAGATATCTAAATTAAGCTCTCTCTGCTCAAACCCAATTCTCAGGGTTACCCCTAGTGCTGCAACAGAACACCAGAAGCTTCCACCATATTTTCTGAAGAATTAGTTCTCCTAGTTTTCCTTTGTTCTTCTCACTTTCTTTTCCCTATTTTTCTTGTCCATTCCTCCCCTCCCTTCCCTTTATCAATTTTTCATCAATAGATCATGGTTTCTTGATGGACAAGACAATATACTGTAGCCTGAAGTTTGAGAATAATATAGGTAAGAAAAATGTAGATTATATAATAGATGTTTTACTTAAAGATTATATTGAGACCAGCAGACATGTATCAACTTTTAAAATGTGTTGCTAAGTTCATCATATCCCAATTAACCCAGCATCCTCAAATTCCAGATGGACTCTAATTAAGTCTTTGGAGACAGAGGCACATATTCTTCTACTGCTATGTTGGTAAAGTCTCAAAGGGCTGTTAAGGAAATGTGTATATTGAATTCAGTGGACATAGGTTATGTATGAGAGAGTAAGGGAAAGGTGTCACATAAGACTTGGCTCTTCTAACTAAAGGTAAGCATAAAGAGTAAAGCTTAGCAAAGCAAGGTTGCTTGGCTGCCATTAGAATAAGCATAGGCCTGTTTTGGCCTATGGATTGCTTCTATATACACACATGCACACCTTTCTTCTCAGGCAGATCCTATTTGATGAAATGCATATTCCTCATTTATGACTTTAAATTTTATCTGGATATTCTTATTTACTCAGGGGAAATTAAGAGGACAGAATCTGCGGTGTTTTGAGAATTTAGCTGTTGTTCTGCACTTTGTTTCCCAGACATTCAAGGTATGATGATTTCATTTCTTGGTATTGATTTTAAAGTTCCAGAAGGTCACATTATTTCCACTGAATTTGAGGGGCTTCTGTGAAGAGGGCAGCGGGGGTTGGAGGAGGTCAGATTCTATGTAGTAAGTGTAGCAGAATTTCAGGGTGGTGAGGTTGGAGTGGGTAGGTGGGAGAAGGAGCACCCTCATAGAAACAAGGAGGGGAGATGGGATATGGTGGTTCTGGAAGGAAAACCAAGAAAAGGGATAACATTTGAAATGTCAATACATAAAATATCCAATAAAAATTTATTTTTAATTTATTTCCTATGAGAAACATCTTCATAAGCCATAGTATATAACAGAACACAGATCTTGAGAGATTATTTAGAATTGGAGACTTTGGTGTGATAACTTTTGACATTATTTTGCCTACTGCTTCCAAATCATGCTTTAATTGACAATTGATAAAACGTGCCCGGTGAGCCATAGACCTTGAAAATGAGATACGAGATAATACAGTATGTTTGGATAGTCTAACAACCTGTAGATTGTTACCATCAATAATGTGAGCTTGATTAAGAGTAAACAGCAAAGGAGATAGCTATAAGATAGAATGCCAATGGCCCATCTACTCATGGTAGAGATATTTTTTTAAGTGCTACACGTTTGTTAGAAATTATCCTATATACTACATTATATTAGCAAGCATAACAGTAAAGGATAAAAAATTACAGTTTCTTTTTTTAGTCATTTCAAATAATGTAGTAAATTGCTACACTTATGCATTTAAACGTTTTGGTGGTTTTCAAACAATTGTATATAACTTATTTAATGTCTCTTTAAACTCTTCTTAGAGAATTTTAGTGTTTGAAGATACAAAATACAAGGATTTTTAGCTCTCTTGATGCCATCACATTAGAGACTATTCCTCAATTTGAGCATCTGCAATGTCCCCAATCATGTTTATATTCCCATATCACCTAAGGGAACGTGGAAAAATGTGGTTCTAAAATAAATATTTTTAAACATTTTCAGTAATTAAAGAAATCGATGTTAGCTAAAGCATAGTTTCAGTGAATTAAATATGGGAGAACACAGTCATTTGCTTCTACCATTCATAATGGCTTAATGTTTTGGAAACATTTTTTAGTTTGTGAAAATTTTATTTTCATATCATATATTTTGAAATGTTTTTCCCCTCCCTCATCAATTCCCAGATCTTTTCTACCTCTGTACCCATCTGATTCTAAACCTTCTTTATGTCTTTCTTTGGAAAACAAACAGGCTAAAAAAATGAGAGAATAATTAAAAAATAAAAATTAAATAAAAGTCCAAGTAGATAAATTCAGAGAATTAAAAAGAAATTGGAATTAAACAAAGCAAACAGACGAAAAGAGAAATCAAAGCAAAGTAAAATTGCAAGAAACACATAGGCAGAGAGATAGACATGCACCATAAAAACACAGAATTGTAATTAATAATAGATAAGCAAAAGACGAGTAAAGTAAAAAAGGAAATACCCAAACAAAGCATTATGAGAGAAAACATCTCCCAAAACATCCCTGCCTTTTGTTTTTTTCTTTTTCTTTGTTTTTTAAATTTTATTTTTCTTGGATATTTTACGTATTTACATTTCAAATGTTACCCCTCTCCTGTACCCCTCTCCCCTCTCCCTGCTTCTATGAGGATGCTCCCACTCCCACCCACTCACTTGCACCTCAATGCCCTGGCATTCATTCATTGAGGGAATGAGCCTTCAGAGGACCAAGGACTTTTCCTTATATTGATGCTGGACAAGGCTATGCTCTGCTACAAATGCAGCTGGAGTCATGAGTCCCTCCATGTGTACTCATTGGTTGGTGGTTTAGTCCCGGGGAGCTCTGGTAGAGTATGGTAGATTGATATTGTTGTTCTTCCTATGTGGTTGCAAACCGTTTCAGCTCCTTCAGTCTTTTCTCTAACTCCTCCATTGGGATCCCCTTATTCAGTCCAATGGTTAGCTCGAAGCATCCTCGTCTGTATCAGTAAGGCTCTGACAGACCCTCTCAGGAGACATCCATATCTGGTTCCTGTCTGCAAGCACTTCTTGGCATCAGCAATAGTGACTGGTTTTAGTGGCTGCATTTGGGATGGGTCCCCAGGTGGGGCAGTCTCTGGATGACTTTTTTTTTCAGTCCTTGCTCCACTTTTTGTACCTGTATTTCCTCCTGTGAATATTTTGTTCTCCCTTCTAAGGAGACTGAAGCATCCACTCTTTGGTCTTCTAACTTCTTGAGCTTCTTGTGGTCTGTGGATTGTATCTTTGGTAATCTAAGCTTTTGGGCTAATATCCACTTATCAGTGAGTACATACCATGTGTGTCCTTTTGTGACTGGGTTATGTCACTCAGGATGATACTCTTTAGTTCCATCCATTTGCCTATGAATTTATGCAATCATTGTTTTTAACAGCTGAGTACTCCATTCCCTGTGTTTATTTTATGTTGGCTACTTACTGCTGGTCATGGGTGCTCCCTCAAGTGTGGTTTGTATTTCTAGTGAGGTACCATTGGAGAAAACAAATTCTTTCCTTGCCTATTATCTCGAGAACATGCCTTCAAATGAGAAAATTCTGAGCTATATTATGAAATAGGCTGCTCACCAGATTGTCCCGATCACTGTGGACATCCTATTAAATCTGTGATTTCCTTTTATCAATTGATGTGACTGGCTTATCATATCCATTCATGGCAAGGATGAAAGTGGGAGGTGGGATTTAGCATCATAACTGGAACATAGTAATACATACTTTTTCTCTTTGTACTTATAGTTTGGAAGACCATAGAATACTGCTGCTCATAAAAATATCATCACAATGCCTAGTATATGAGATGGTTTCCATAGCTTATGGAAGAATACTTGAATGTTTTGAATTTAATGGAAAGTGTCCAGTTTCTTAGGTTATAGCAGTACACAAGGCAGAGAACTTAGAATAATATTCTAGAAAAGCCAATAGTTATCTGTTTTTAATTAAATTTAAAAGTTTAATTTGTTTTATTCATGTATTTAAAGTTTTAATTAAAATGAATATATTTTATTGAATTCTTCCTTTAACTATGCTCACTACCATACATAGCTATTGAGCATTTTCTTGTATATATTTCTTATATATTGTCAGTCTGACAACCTATCAGAAAATCATACATAATGCTCATGAATTTTCTGTATCTTGCATTTTTGAAAAGAAACTGACTCTGAATGATGCAGTTCTGAAATGAAACTTTGAAAACCCCTAATTTAAAGCGGGTTATTGCTCTAATCACAGGAGCCTTCTATATTCGCAGCCAGAAACCTCACAGGTCTTTGATAATCATGCCATTTAAAGTAGTAAAAGTCTGTAAATCCCTAGTCATTGTTGATCTGATGGATACATTGTTTATTTATCTGAATAGGTTATGTTACTAATCTGTTTTCACCACATCATGTTATTTAGGTTCAATATTTGTTGATTACTTATTTCTCTAATCTCTTATGAGATTATCTCTAAGCTGTGTGTTCCCTGCATCCTCCTATCCCGGAATTCCTCTCTGTGGGCATGGAGGTGGACAATCGGACCATCCTGACTGAATTTATCCTCGTGGGCTTCTCAGCAGACCCCCACTGGCAGCTGATTCTATTTGGAATATTTCTAACCATCTATTTGATGACCTTGTCAGGGAACATGACCTTGATTATTTTAATCCGGATTGATTCTAGGCTGCATACACCCATGTACTTTTTTATTGGAGGTCTATCTTTTTTGGACTTCTGGTATAATTCTGTGTACATTCCTAAAATCTTGGTCAATTGTGTTTCAGATGATAAGCGTATTTCTTTGGCTGGTTGTGGGGCTCAGTTTTTCTTTTCTTGTGTAGCAGCCTACACTGAGTGCTACCTACTGGCAGCCATGGCATATGATCGGCATGCTGCAATTTGTAGTCCATTGCTCTATTCAAGCATCATGTCCACGTCTCTCTGTACTGGCCTAGTGGCTGGCTCCTATGTAGGAGGGATTTTGAATGCCATAGCCCATACTGCCAACACTTTCAGGTTAAGGTTCTGTGGTAAAAATATTATTGATCACTTTTTCTGTGATGTGCTTCCATTGGTAAAAATGTCCTGTACAGATACCCATGTCTATGTGAAAATCCTTTCCAGTATGGTGGGCTTCACTGTGCTCTCCAGCATTCTTGCCATCATTATTTCCTATTTCAACATCCTGCTGGCTATCTTGAGGATCCGCTCTGCCTCAGGAAGACGCAAGGCTTTCTCTACCTGTGCCTCTCACCTGGTCTCTGTCACACTCTTCTATGGCTCCTTGCTTTTCATGTATTCAAGACCCAGTTCCAATTATTCCCTGGAAAGAGACAAAGTGGCAGCCATGTTCTATACCATTATCAATCCATTTCTCAACCCTTTCATCTATAGCCTGAGAAACAAAGATGTTAAAGAAGCCTTTAAAAAGTTGATGCAGAGAATACAACAGCAAACATGAAGGTTGCATTTTGTGCAATGGGGCTGTTCAAAACTTACTTATAGACATGTTTGATGCATTTCTCTCTTTAGTTAGAGTTGAAACAATGTACTTACAACCACGAAAGCCTTAATTATATTCTCCTTTGTTATGGTAATATAGTCTTGCTATATAAACTTTTCCAAATCCATAATGATGGATTTTGCACTGAATGTCCTTGTCTGTTTGCAATACAAGCTTAAAAAGAAACAATGCTTCACCATTTTTGGTAGGGATGATCTTAGGGAAAGAATGAAATAACAGAAGTTAAATTGTTTTCTACAACTTAGTTTGATTTTTAATTTTTGGGCCTGAATTGTATCAAATATGGAAATGGTACAAAGTGGTTAGATTACTAAAAAATTGTTCAAGATTTTATAAATTAGTATTCTTACTAAGATGCCTCTTAAATTTCTTTCCATAAATATAATTAAACACATAAGATATATTTGTGTAAAATTTTTGTTTTCTGCACCAGGATATTAATAAAATGTGTTAAAGAGGTATTTTGAGTTAAATAAAAATAAAGGGCTGGAGACATGGTCCAGAGGTTAGGGCATATATTGCTCTTGCAGAACACCAGAGATCACTTCCAGGTATCTACATTGGATGGTTCATCATTGCCTATAACAGGCTCTATGGATATCTGATGTCTCTGGCCTCTCTAAGTTCCTGTAAAGGCATGGATATACCCATATGCAAACCAAGATAATATATACATAATTAAAAGTAAAATAAAACTTAGAATAAATGCTAAAAATTAAAATATCTAAATATAACATTAAAAACACATCTTTATGCTGGTACTTTAACATAAAAGAGTATATATACTATCATTTATGATTTAGTTCAATGTAAGCCCTATTCAAGTAAAATATTATAATTAGTTTAAGAAGGCTTAAGTAAAATGATATTCAGATATATTCTGGACCTCATTATTATTTTCTTTTCTGAGATATTTTATGTTAGCTTTCAGTTCAGTATTTGTCATAATTCAGTGGCTTAGTTGATGATTTTAGTTAACTTTTTAAGATTGTAATTAAAATATTAAAATATTCTGTACTTGCAAGTGAAGACACTATAACTCAAAGTTGGAACTTCTCTATGGAAAAGAGAATTGCTGTTGTGAGAATGATCTAGTTATGTTATTTAGTTAATTTTTAATTGGTATTATAGAAATGAATTATTACATCTTTTCACTCTTTGTAATAGACCTTGATTCAGCTTCTTCAACTATATATTATTACTCATTAGACATAGTATCTTTACAATTCACATTATAGTCTGATATATTGATAATGCAAATGATACATGTAATGTTCTTATTTAATTTATTATCACATTAAAATTTTGAAAATATTCAGTTTTATTGATGTTTTTTCTTTTATTGAAAATATATTCTTTTCTCATAAGTTATATACAATATATCCTGATTATTTCCCCTTCTACTCCTTCTGGTTTCTGACCACTGCCCCTTCTATCTAGATTCACTTGTTTTCTGTCTCTCCTTAAAAATAAAACAAAACAAGCAAAAATCCACCCAACAACAACAAAAAAGAAAACAGGTTTCTAAGAGACAACAATGAAACACAGCACAATAAATTATAATAAGATGAAACAAAAGCAATCACATCAGAATTAGATATGCCAAGTCAACAGAAGGAAACGAGTCTATGAGAGGCCACAAGAAAATAGATCTACTCGGGTACAAACCTGTAGGTTGATGCCATTATACAGGTGAAGGCAGACAAGATAAAATGAGCCCTGTCATTGGACAAGAAGGAAGGGAGTTGGTAATAGAGGTTTTAGAAGGAAGGGGAGAAAGAAGCAGGAGAGAAGGAGCTGGGAGATCATGGTGGTAAATGTTAAGATATTTCTCTGCACCTAGATACAAGTTAATATCAATATTTTTAAGCGATGGTGTGCACAGGATTTTTTGCTGTCTAGATGGGCAAATTAGATTTTATAAATTGGATCAGAGGTTTTGTGTGGCAATTTAATTTAGTTAAAAAAAAGGTGTAGTAGTGGGATGCACCAAGTCAACACAGAATTGGGATGTGTATGCCTGGCAGGGTAACAACCCGCCAAGGCAACTGTGAGTGAAAGCAAAGCAAAGTGGCAAGGTGACACACTGGAACACTTGCAGACCACTCAGGTTAGAGAGTACCGTTGGGACAACAGGGAGCCACTGAGAAAAATTAGTGCTACTTCCTATGGAACTGGAGCTGGAACTAGTACATTTTAATTTTTACCACAACACACACCCAGGAGTCTCTTAAAACTGTATGATGTTTCAGTCCTTCTTAAAAGGGAGAACAAAAATAGTCATAGGAAGAGATATGGAGACAAAGTTTGGAGCAGAGTCTGAAGGAATGGCCATTCAGAGCTTGCACAACCTGGGGATCCAGTCCATATACATAAAGCCGCCAAACCCAGACAATATTGCCAATGTAAAGAAGTAAATGCTGACAAGAACCTGAAATAGCTGTCTCCTGAGAGACTCAGGCAGAGCATGACAAATACAGAGGCAAATGCTCTTATTTGCTAACCATTGAACTGAGAATAGGATCCCCATTGGAGGAGTTAGAGAAAGGATTGAAGGAGCTGAAGGGGCTCGCAACCCCATAAGACCAACAATACCAATAAACCAGAGCTCCCAGGGGCTAAACTATTGTCCAAAGAGTACAGATGGACAGACCCATGACTCTAGCTGCATATGTAGCAGAGGATGGCCTTGATGGGAACCAATAGTATGAGAATCCCTTGGTTTTGCTAAGGCTGGAACCCCCAGTGTAGGGGAATGTCAGGGTAGGGAGGCAGGAATGGGTGGGTGGATGGGTGAGGGAAGACTCTCATAGAAGAAGGGGAAGGGGAGATAAGAGAGGGGATTTATGGATAGTAAACTGGGAAAGGGCTTGACATTTGAAATGTAAATAAAAGTATTCAATAAAAATATATAAATAAAAATAATACTAAACTGAAAGCTATAATATATACAGAGATCCTGGTGCAGACCATCATCCCTTCTTACTCTTATAGTCTTTCTGCATTCTCTTCCCCCAAAAAATCAAAGAAATAACTTTAAAAGGAATATTTGGAGCTTTATTGACTTGACAATTCTGTGGGTCTTTGCCTGGATTGGAAAAACAAGGGGCCTTAGACTGCTGGGCACCTTGCCAATAGTTTTACACTGTTTCTTTTTTATATAAGGTGACTCAGATAGTCAAATGTAAAAGGGCACAGTTTGGAAGATTGGGGGAAATACTAAAAGCTTTTCATGTGTTCTTATAATCTAAGACCTAATTTTATTGTGTTTGTGTTCATAATTTTAAAAGAATCGATTCAATAATAACTAGGAAGCTCTCTCCACTCTGGTACATTGCAGCTAACCATGCCAGCTAGGGAGTCATTTTATTAGGTTGGATACTCAGAATTTCATGTACTTTTGGTAATATTCTCTGACAACAAAGTTTAAAAAGAATGGATATTGATGATAATGGACACATCAATCTTCAGAACATTGAAGGATTTTAAATAAATGGATAGAGAGAAAGTCAAGATAACAAATATATAAATTTTGATGCATCCACTATTCTCTGAGAATCCGGTTATAACAAGTGGATGTATAAACACCCACTAGGACTTTTTTCAAAGTAAATATTTTTTGCTTTTATCAAATCCTATATTCTTAAATTTTATACACTGCTCATTTTATGTTCTGTAAATGTTTCTGAACCATAAGCAATAAGAATACTGCATCTATGATGGTTTTTCTCACTGCTCTAAACTTCCTGGGTAGCACAAGAGACTCTAGGAGTTTAGCCTGCTCAGCAACTTCAATGGTTTAGATTGTCCCTTTCCATATGTACATGTGCACCACACACAGATATCATTCTGGTTTAATTTCAATAAAGAATCCAAATGAATATTCATTTCTTTTATTTTGAATGTTTAAGTTCAAGAGACTTATAGTAACTCTACCCAAAATCTTGTGTCATTTTAAAATATTTATTGGATTTAACATTTTACAAATGAATTTAACTATAACATAAGATGCAAAGCTGGACAAATAAGACACGAGCTGAACAATGGTAATAGCAGTAGACATATTAAAGTTGAAGTTGGGAAGCTCATATGGCCTCAACTCTACACAAAGAACAGCAGGCAACCAAGAAATGCTGTGAGCAAAAGAAGTTAATTTCTCCAGGTATATGAGCATACCAATTGTTTATACAATATCAAATGGTCAACTATGGAACCACACACAAACACACACACACACACACTCACACACACAGAGTATACATATACAATATACAGAGTGAACAGTTAGGTATTTAGAAATACATGTTTATATGTATGCATATAACAATTAATGAAAAAAGAGGTCATGGATTTGTAAGAGAGCAATGAGGGAGTACAAGGGAAAATATATAGGGAGAAAAGTGGAGGGAGAGAAATGATGTAAATATATTGTAATCATGAGGTCATAACTGTTTATAGGCTTCCATGAAAATTTCCAATGAAATACATTACTATAGACAATGAATATATATCAATGAATATGTAAAGAAAATAATAAATTCTAAAAAACACACTGAATTTATTAAAATTTGTATGTTTGAAAATAGAGTTATGAAATCTAGTTATATTAAGAATTTAAACTTTGTCACTTGAAAAAAATCCCCGAAAAGTTTATACTAAAATTTTAAATTAGTATAAAAGATTCCTCTGAATACTTTAAGGTTATCCACATGTCCTATAAAGCATGAAGATCAGTATAGTCTTGGATTTGTTCTAAAAAGTTAGTGCTACTCACATTTTTACTATTTCTTTCTATTTTTTTAGATTTGTTACTTGATCCTGGAACCAATATTATTTTCCCATTAAGGAAGTAAACAAACATACACTTTGCTCAGCCATGCTTATATTATCTGAATTTTTTCTGATCCTTATTAGAGAAGGGATTTTGTTTGCTTCCAGTCAAATGATTAGAATCAAGTTTCTGTACATGGTGGATTGAGAAACTCTGATCCCAAAGCAGCAGAGGGGGTATGTGTTTCTGATACAAATAAATTTTAAGAATACTTGCTATTATATTTTCTACAATAATTTTAGTTTTGGAACATGTTTACTAGAATGGTAAATATTTTTAATTTCACTCATATAGTTGTGTTTAAAAAAATGGACACACATTGGCTTATAGTCATGGGAACGGAGTGAAATGAACTCAACAGATATTCTCAAAGTCAATAATTGTGTACATATTGACTTTATATACTAATCAACCAGATTTTCTGATACGATAGTGAGCTGTTACTCATCATAGCTAGACAATAAATTGTTGATTTGGAGTTTTATTTGTAATCTAAAATAACTGACATCAACACAAGCCTGTACATGTTAAGTATTATCATATCCACTAACCGACTTACTGTAGTAGATCTCTTGAAGTGGTGTAGAGTGGTGGAGTGGTGGAAGTAATTTTATTTACATTTTTGGGGAAATGAACAGCATCTTTGCATCCTTTCATGCATAAAAAATTTGCATGTTCTATGCTTCTTACAAAGGAATGATCTTCAAGAGTTTATTCAGAGCCTCTTTCACATCCTTATTCCTCAGGCTGTAGATGAAGGGATTCAACATGGGGAAAACTACCGTGTAAAATGTTGAAACAACTTTGTCTGTATCTAAAGAATAGCTGGTACGAGGGCGAGAGTAGATGTAGAGAATGGAGCCATAATACAAGGTCACAGAGATGAGGTGGGAGGAACAAGTAGAGAAGGCCTTCAAGCGACCCTGGGTGGAGCGGATCCTCAAGATTGTGGCAATGATGATGATATAGGAGGCCAGGATTAGGGCAATGGGTATCATTACATTGGAGGTCAGGAGGAAGTACATCAGGGCCTGGTATCCTTCCTTGCCACCACAAGCCAGATTCACCAAGGGAAGTAAGTCACAAAAAAAGTCATCGATGATGTTGTCATTACAGAAGTCAAATGTAAAAGTTTTCTTAGTGATGATGGAAGAGTTAATAAAGCCACCCATATAAGAGGCTGCTACAAAAAATGCGCATTGTTTTATAGATATGGCCTGAGAATAAATCAGTGGCTTTGAGATGGCCACATAACGGTCATAAGCCATAGCAGCCAGCAGGTAACACTCACTGTAGTCCAGTCCAGCAGAAAAGAAGAACTGAGCTACACAGCTAGCAAAGGACATACTTTTATTTTCAGAGATACATATCACTAGGATCTTTGGAGTATAGACAGTGGACAACCAGAGATCCAGAAAAGATAGATTTCCAATGAAGAAATACATGGGTGTATGGAGCCTGGGGTCATTGCAGATCAACACCATAAGAGTACAGTTTCCTAACACAGTCAATGTGTACATAATGAGAAACATCACAAACAGGACTAATTGTGTAGTAGGGTCAGAGGTGAATCCCAACAGAATGAACTCAGATACTGTGTGGTTGCCTCTCTCCATGGTTGTAAAGACTAGCTCCTTAGAAAACAAAACAGAGAATTGTTTTCTAATGACTGTGCTGAAAGAAAATGGCAAATGGTTAAATCAGATCATTTCTTCTGGTAATCATGGAAGTCTCACATGCCACACTCCAAAGGTTTCATTTAGAAATAGTTTTTAATAACCAAATAAAACTTCTGGCATATTTTTTATCTCTATGGTCATTATCTTGATAACTGGAGAGGTACATTATATTCATGTCTTATATTCATATTATAAAATATCAATCCTAATAACCAGACTTATTTTTGAGTAAAATACACAAAGATGTGTCATTACCATGGGGAATGTCAGAAGCTAACTTCACTACAAATTCAGTTGCCTCATGATATATATATATATATATATATATATATATATATGTGTGTGTGTGTGTGTGTGTGTGTTTGTGTGTGTGTGTGTGTGTGTGTGTGAGAGAGAGAGAGAGAGAGAGAGAGAGAGAGGAGAGGGGAGAGATCTGACTTGATCTCTGTAGTATTTTGCATAGCTGTTGATTCTGTCTGCTGGACCACAGTTCACCTGTTCACCAAGTCCTCAGCTTTCTGAGTTACTTTTATATTCTTTTTTTGCATCTTCTCAGTATCAAATTCCAGCTTTTGATTTTAGAAATGCCTCACGAATTGATTCTTGTGCCTCTTCATTATCACGTCCTATAAGAGTTTGCTGAATACATCCCAATGATTTTAAAAGCTTACCACATGTGAATAATTTTTAATGATACATTTCATGGCTCTTTTTCTCCCATATAATTTAGATACTTGGGTTCTACTTAACATGCACAATAGGAAGACCTCTGAGAATTTGAGGAAAAATTCTCTGTGCATTGTACTTAATATCCCTTCCCCTTCATTCTACATGTTGGAGAGAAGCATTATTCTACACTGTAGAAAATTATTTAGTCACATTTTGTACTGAACTCTAGCTTCAGGTTGTCTCTGATTATTTACCAAACGGGATGTAGGACCTACATAATTTTCTACTGGTCCAACTTTTGGTTTTATATGGAAATAGCTTTTTTAAATTCTCTATTATTATGGAAATCTATTTGCTATCTCCTACCTCTGTCTTTACCCAACTTAAGTCAGCATGGTATCAGAGTGGTAATGTGCAAATATCAGTTTAATATGGCATTCTTTTGTTCTATACACAAGTTATTCTTAGAAATTACCATTATTCTTTCAAAGGTTCCATCCCAAAGCTCCATATTTTTGCCTGGCTCTGGCTACCTCTCTACTCAGAACTGCTATACTTCTTTTCATTCTCACCTTTACCGTCTGTCTGTCCTTGAGTAATATGTGCTCAATGCATTCCTAGTTGTTCTTGCCTGTTGCTGCTTGTCCTCCTTGTATCTTTTTTTTTCTTTTCCGGAGCTGAGGACTGAACCCAGGGCCTTACACTTTCTAGGCAAATGCTCTACCACTGATCTAAATCCCCAACCCCCCTCCTTGTATCTTTATAGGTCTAAAATTTTGTTATCCTCTTAAGTGACTTTAAAAATGTATTGTTAAAGCAATGCCATCTCCCCCACCTCCCCTGACTTTTCTCCTATCCTTTTCTAATATATTGTCACCTGACCACTAACAATTATCTAATAACACATATTCCATTCATTTAACTTTTCTCCTCTTCATTATAAAATGTAAGGTATGTATCATGTTGACCTTAACTTTTGCTATGAAGTTATGAATTGTTTATTGTAAAACAGATCATATAGAGTAAAAACAGTTTTAGCACAAGCTATAAGTACACAAAGATTTTTCTGTTAAAAAATAAGATAGCAAAAAAAAAACCCCTAGAAACTTCTGATTTCAACCTGAAACTTAATATCTTTTGATACTAATTTTCTGTTTATCATGATAGATGTCATAGATGTTATTTATTAAAACCGTAGTCAGTCATTTAGAACAACTTGTCCTGAGCCCAGCAAAGCTATTATTTTACATATAGTAAGTATTTTATTTATTCTTCAAGGATCTCATATTCTATGTCTTTAAATATTTGTGGCAATATTGTTAAAACTCACACAATTGAGGTTTGCTAAGTAACTAATAATAATTTTACAGCTTTTTACTAATTAGCCAGAAAGCCTTTTTTCATCAGGGTATCAGTGGCTGGTTGGCTTTGTGGCTCTTTTAGATTTTAATATATTAATCTAGAGGGCAGAGAATGAACCCTAAGAGGTAATAGGTGTCATGGGTAAGTGTTTAATATGAGCTTCTAAAAACTGGTGAAACTATTTGATGGCAGATTTACTTGCATTTCATGTGAAAAACAGAACACTAATGAGCCTAGAAAGATTCTACTGTAGCCAGCTACGATAGAACACTTACCTGCAACTCTCACAATCACAACCAACAGGAGATGACAGGGTAGACCCAGGCAACTTATGCCTTTTCAGATTCCCTTGAGTATATGATTCCTCTCCCACCTCAGGGGTTCATAGCTTTAAGTGTCTGAAAGGCAATTAAGCAAAAGTCTGCTTATTTTCTTGTTCACTGAAAAATAAGGAAATGGCTAAAATGGTTTGATTATGTATAGGAAACCACTCTTTACAAAAATCACTATTTTCAAAAACTTTTAGAAATATGTATTGCAATTAATATTATAGTCAAGCTAGTATGTATGTGGAAGTAATTACCTTATAAAAATTAAAGAACAAAGCACAGTTATGCTTTGTGCTCAATACACTTTTAATTTAAAATTTGTGTTTGTTCTGAAGGAAATAATGAGGCATTGCAGGAAGGTAATATTTTGTTTACCTCAATAATTTAAAACATTTCATTATTTCTTGAGAAAGTATCATTATAGATCATGCACTTCTTGAACTCATTTTGTAACTAAGAATGGTGGTGAAATTGTGGTATTATTTTCTCCATCACTCATCTATTGAAAGTACACCCCATGTTCTGTTTTATGTTATGTGTGGATAGAAGCCAAGATTTCATAAAATCAAGATAAACATTCTACTTATTGAGCTACATTCAGGTTTCAAGGACAGTCTATGAAACTTGATAGATCTTTTGCCATATTGCTTTAGTGGTGAAGCTCACTTGTTCTGCCTTTCAATGTAGATATATTTTGTCATACCTACTAATATTGACCTTTCACTACTTGGATTTAAAATCTTAAGAAAGATGCCTTATTTAAAAATAGGAGAAGTATGGATAATCCTATTTTTCTTTTATTTCAACACAATGCATTAACTGAAAAAATTTATCAACTTTGACACTCTTATAATAGTTTCTACTAATCACTTTCTGATATTGGATACTTTGCTAACTACTTATTAATACAATTTCAGTGAGCCATAAATAAACTCACAATATAAATATGATAAGTCTCATTTTACAGATTAGTCCTCTGAAACATAACAATGTTCTGTGGAGAATAAAAGAAATCAATGAATTTACCCATCATTGGGTATTTCATGTCACAATGCAAAGCCATTGGGCAAGTTGTTCAAATTAGTGTAATAGTCGTTGTGATAGTTATATAAGTAATTGTTCACATTCTTATTGGATGTGAGACATTCTTCATAGGAGTGGTTTCATGTCTGGAAATGTAGCCAGGGGTAAATGCTTTCCTAAATAATCATGTCAGATTCCCTTATTAATATGTATGTTTGTATCTATAGCTTTGTACTACTCTCAACCTTGCGTAGAGAAGTTTGTTTTTTTTATTTTTGTTTTTTTTGCAATGTATGAATGTATGTAGGCTAACACAGAGACTCATAATTATTTGAGTTCTAAGAGTAAGAATTATGATGTGTTTTCTGACACAGATGAGTAATTTACATCAAATAAACCTTACAGAAGAGTTGTTCCATAGAATATTAGACAAGATGCATGAGGAGGAGAGCTGTGAATCATTGTCTTCTAGTCATGGCATGGCTGATGCACGCATCTACTCACAGAAACCATGATTGCCTTCACTAGGCTTGCAGAAGATAAAAGCAATGAAAATTTCAACATGGATGGTGAGAAGCTACAGGTAGCTGGTAGCCTCTGAGAGATAGTTATTTTTCCTTCAGGATTCACCTTCTTTTAAGCAGTGTGTACACCAGTGGATGCTTACATAATCACTTGCACATGGTCAGCACTAATTGGAGCCAGGGGCTGAGTCCTGCTGCTGCTGCTAATAATTATAATAATTATTATAATAATATTAATAATAATGATGATGATGATACTATGAATTCAGATGGATTGGTGAATTTTGGTGGGAGATAGAAGGAGGTTGTAGGGTAGACAAGATCAAAATATATTGTATATTCAATTAACTCTTCATAGAACAAATAAAAGCGTTTTAAAATGATCAAAATCATAAGTTTTCTATGCAAACTTATCAATTATGAATAGCATAATTTTGTTCCTGTTTTTCAGACAATTTATTTGCTGCTAAAATTGTAAAAGTCAATACAGAACCTGGAGAAACTGTGTCATGTCATTTTAATAATTTTCAATGTGAAGAGAATTAAGTATAATGAAGAACACAAGTTTGTTACTACTAATGACATAAAGTAGTACAGTTAGAGCAAAATGCATGATCTGTGCCAGATGTTGACATAGTTTGGATTAGTAAGCAAGGGCAAACACTTTACTTGGTTCTAAGATGAAATTGCAATGTCTCCTTAATTTTCTGAGATTTAAAATATTTATAGGTGAAACAGTTTAAAAAAATGATTAAGAGTTAGGTTCTGTTACCATACTTTTTAGTTTATTATTTCCTGATTGTTGGATTTATATCAACTTAACATCTCATATCTCTCATTTGAGAAAGAATAAAGACAGCTAGTCTTTCTTCATAGGACCATTATGTCAAGATGACATTTGTAGAGTTCTTTGCCCTAGGAAATTTACTAGGGTTTCAATGCATAGTATCTAAGACTGCCATTATATTAATATTTTTAATTATTATTAATGATAAAATACTTTTTAAGCTGCATATATATTTTTAATTTAGTTATTATTTTGTTGGGTTAAAATTGTAATTGTATAAATAAGCTAAGTTCAGTATCTTTATACATATAAATAATATTGGATCAAATCCAACACCTATTTATATATACATCCACGTCTATTATTCTCTCTTTTCCAAGTTTCATATCAACATATGTGTATGGCGCTAATCTATATAATATCTATATTAGAGAGCACATAAAGTTTTTGCCATTCTGATTCTATTTTGTTTCACCTGGTAAAATACCTTCTTTTATTTTGTCTGTATATTTTGATACAAATGTGGTGTTTCATTATTTTATGGTTAAATAATATTCTATTATGGTTACACAGCATATTTTATTTATCCGATCATGTAATTTGTTTTGATCAATTATATCCCTAGTTTCTTCCCTATTTCTCCAGAACTAATTTTCCTCAGTTTTCTGTATTTTATTTTACTAATTATTTTATTTATTTACATTCCAAATGTTGCTGCCCTTCCTGGTCCCCTCCATGTGTTCTTCAACATCCCCCATCTTCCCTTTGCTTCTCAAAGGGTATAATCCTGCCCACCTACCTACTCTTACCTCATCCCATTAGCATACCAATTCCATGAGGTATCAAACTTCTTCAGTATTAGGCTCATCTTTCCCACCATACAAGACAGTTCTCTGTTACATCTGTAGCAGAGGCCATGAACAAGCCCATGAATACTTTTGGGCTAGTGACTTAGCCTTAGGGAAATCTGAGGGTGTCTGGGTTAGTTGACACTGTTGTTCTTCCTATGGGGTTACAATCCCCTTTAGCTCCTTCAGTCCTTCCCCTAATTCTTCCATAGGAGTCCCTGACCTCAGTTCAATGGTTGGCTCTAAGTATCTTCATCTGTCTCAGGCAGCTGCTCATAGAGCCTCTCAGAGGACAGTCATGCTAGACTCTTGTTTGCAAACTCAACATGGCATTAGTAATAGTGTCAGGATTTGGTGTCTGCACGTAGGATGGATCCCATGGGCTGGTCTCTGGATGACCTTTCCTTCAGTATCTGCTACATTTTTGTTCCTGCATTTCCTGTGTCCTTGGTTACAGCACAGTTCCTGGGAGAAAGGCAGGCTATAGGATCAAGTTTGGTGACTTTTGGCTAGTAATATCCACTGTATGTTTGTATGTGTTTATATATTTATATTTGTAGACTAGAGCTTGAAGTCTCCAAATATAAAGAAATGATGAGGAGAGGGTAATGCCATGTGATGGCTAATCTTGGTTGTCAGTGTCAGTACATTTGAAAGTAGTTAAAACTCAAGCAGCTGGCTACAACTATGAATAATTTTCTTTGGCTGGATTATTTGATGTCAGAAGAACCATCCTACACCTGGGCTACAAAATCTGATGACGTCACACATAGGACATGGAAGAAGAGGCTTTTGCTTTCTAGCTGCTTGCTCTCACTCTCACTGGCAAGCTCATTTATATTGAACCATTCCTTCACCGCTATTCAAACATATTCCTTTAGGATTCCAATATCAACAGAAAACTGGCTTTTCTCTAGGACTGTTGGAAAATCCAGTGTCATGAACTGAACAATTACAGAATTCCTGGCTTTCCTGCCAGAAAACAGCCACTGCTGAACTACTTGGAACACAGCCTGTAAACCACTCAAAGAAATCTATTACTTTTGTTCCTTAGAGAATCTTGTCTAATACACATTGCAGTGTCAGGAGTATTTCTAGGGAAATAGGAGAGTAAGGTTAAGTTTTTTTAAGTAAGGAGCTGGCTTGGCAATTTTCCAACACATACAATTGCGGGGGACTCTCTTGGTAATATGAAGATAGCTGAATGTACATGGACAGAAATGCCTGATTGGTTTGCATCATGAAATAGAGAATTCAGGAACTTGTATTTAGGACTCTTGGTAATTTGTGGAAAAATAAGTAAAACAGTGATGCAGACTGCTTGCTTCTAGCATTTCTGACAAAGGAAAGGAATAGATTAGTGATAAAATTAACCAACTTCTACAATAATAGGATACAATGTCAAAAGAAAAGAATAAGTTGTGATATAATTGAGTGATCCTTATGAGGATGTTCCTCTACCCCCTCACCCACTCCTTCATTTCTTCATTTGATTAATTTCTTCAACTACAAAATGGGAATAGTAAAAATCTGATTGGGTTTCTATGAATGTTGTCTATAGGTGTGAAGCCTGAGCCAGTTTCTGAGACAGGGCACATGCTGTCCAGAGTAGCTGTTATTCTCTTATTATTACCCTTACTTTGTCACTTCTCTTATCATTTCCTAGTGTTCTAGGTTCTGCTACTAGCATACCTTTGTGTTCAAGGTTCTCTTTGCATCTGAGTTACTGAATCATAGCCTTGGATCAAGCAGGCTTTGAGTCCAGTCTCAGTGATGAGTCTGATTCTGTGCAGCATTAGTCACACTAGTTAGCCTTTTAAACTAAGCCACAATATAAAACAGGTCACTCTTTCACTGGTTGTGAATACTTTGCATGCCATTCCTTAGTTTCTTGGATTCACATCCAGGTAGATTCTTACTGGTTTCTGCAGGTGTTTTTCATAGAGTCCTCTAGTACTATCTAAAATGATGGACAAAAAGTAGTTATAACACTGTTTATGAAGTCATATACAAGGATTTTTAATGAGCTTAAAAATACAGTTTTCAGGTATCAGTTATACTACTTGCAGTAGCAATAATGAAGAGGTAGGAAGCCAAGTTGAGGGAAGTAGATCTCATCACATTCAAAGCCAAGAGGATGTACGTTACGGCTTGGTATCTTTCTGGTATCTCCACCACCACAGGCCACCTTCAGCAAGGAAGCCAGTCATAGAAAATGGCATCAAGGATGTTGTCATTGTAGGAGTTAAATGTGAAAGCTGTCTTGGTAATGATTAAATAGTTAAGAAAACCACCTATGTAAGATGCTCTAACAATAACATCAATAAAAAAAACAAAACAAGACAAAAAACAAACAAATAAAAAAAAAACATGCACATGGTTTTAAAGATCAGCCTGAGAATGAACCGTTGATGTGGCAACACAGCAATCACAAGCTTTGCAAACAACACGAATTATTCATTATAACCCATCCTAGTAGGGAAGGACTGAGTAACACACCTAGCACAGGAGATGTTCTGTCGTCATAGCTCCAAATTACTAAAATCTTTGGAGTGTAGACATGAGAAAAACAGAGATTTAGGAAAGACATCACTCTCTGCTTGGGTGTATAGGTCCAGGAAACACTAGATCAACAGGTTGAGGAAGGTATTTTCCATTTACCCAGCAGGAACCTGAGGAACAAGATGACATGTTTTACAGGTTATGAATCCCAACAGAATAAAGCTAGTAACGTGCTGAGTGTGTTTTGACTATATAAGGGACAGCATGACATGATTTCCTACACTGGAACAGAGCATGTACAGCCTAGGCTTCCATGAGTATTGATGGTTACTGTGGGCATACGGCTTGTTTCTACAAGAGTGTACATATTTTCATGTTCCTCCTTCAAGGAATGTCTGTGAGTTCAGAGTTGAGCGTGTGTCTAAAGGCTGTAGAAAAGAACACTGAAACCATGAGTTTGAAAATATATAATTTCTCAATTATAAAATATAAAGATGAATGAAGCTCCTTATACAATATAAGAATTGGTCTAAAGGAACAGTGGCAGCTGCAATATGAGCCAGCTTGTCAGAAAGATACAAAGGAAAGAGGTAAAGAGAATTAAGAACTGGTGATTACAGGGCAAGGTTCAACTCAGCTAATACAAGGCAGGCAGATTCTTTTGTGATGTTAAAAAAATACAATGCTTGCAGTCTCTTCCTAAGAGTCAAGGGTGTAAGGTTGTGGAATGCCTATTTGTGGGATGGTCAAGAGGGAAACTGAATAATTGAGTTGCTATATAAATAAAAAACAAGTAGGATTTTTGGTCTGCTTGAGAGGAGATAGCAGAAAGTGACACTTTCTAGAATTTTTTCTACTGAGATCTCTGAAGGGCAAAGCTCTTCAAGAACTTTTTTCTTTCTTTTTTTTTTTTTCCTTGGGAATCTAGAACTTTTTTTTTCCCTTTTAATCTTTTTTTTTTCTTTTACACTCCAGATTTTATTCCCCTCTCGGTCCACCCTCTGACTGTTCCACATCCCGTTTATCCTCCTTGAATGCTCTTTCCACAAGGATGTCCCCATCCCCCCAAACTCCACTGCCCCAGACCTCTAAACTCCCTGGGACCTCCAGATTCTTGAGGGTTAGCTGTGTCTTTGACTGAACCGAGACCCAGCAGTCCTCTGCTGTACATGTGTTGTGGGCCTCATATCAGCTGGTGTATGCTGCCTGGTTGGTGATCCAGTGTCTGAGAGATCTCAGGGGTCCAGGTTAATTGAGACTGCTGGTCCTCCTATAGGAACGCCCTCCTCCTCGGCTTCCTCCAGCTTTTCCCTAATTCAGTCAGAGGGGTCAGCAGCTTCTGTTCATTGGTTGTGTAGCTGCATCTGACTCCTTCAGCTGCTTGTTCTGTGTTTTGGAGAGCAGTCATGATAGGTCCTTTTTTGTGAGCACACCATAGCCTCAGTAACAGTGTCAGGCTTTGGGGCCTCCCCTTGAGCTGGATTCCACTTTGGGCCTGTCACTGGACCTTCTTTTCCTCAGGCTCTTCTCCATTTCCATCACTGTAGTTCCTCCAGACAGGAAAAATTATGGGTCCATTTCTCTCATGAAGCCCTGTCTTTCTGCTAGAGGCATTCTCTACAAGTTCACTCTCACCACTGTAGAACATTTCATTTAAGGTCCCTCCCTTTGAGTTCAGAGAGTTTCTCATCTCCCAGGTCTCTGTCTCTGGTACATTCTGGAGGGTTCACCCACTTCCCCAACCTCCTAACAGGAATTCTGACATTGGTTGGAAATCCCAAGAATTAAAGAGCAGCTATTCAGAGAGAGAGAGAGAGAGAGAGAGAGAGAGAGAGAGGCACATTGCTGCGAGAAAAATTCCTCTTTTAAAACTTTTCTAGAAAACCTAAGAATTTTTCTATAGCAGCTTTTCTGAAAACATCCACGAACTACCCAGAAAGCTTGTAAAATTTGTTTCTAGCAAGAAATAGTTGTTTCAAGTAGAGAAAGGCTGGAGGAGAGAGAGAGAGAGAGAGAGAGAGAAAGGCTGCCTTAAGTAAAAAGGCCAAAGCATATTACAGAGCCATGAGCTATCTAGAGAGAACTGCCTGTGAGCCATCTCAAGCACAACTCAGGCTGTCAGATTGTAGCCCAACATTTGACTTAGAGTCATTTGTTTTGCTGCTCCCAGATACCCCTACAATCAGAAACCCTCTTCCAACTGAGGTTGATCCTTAGTAACTGTGTGATTACCCCTCTTCATGGCTATAGAAATTCTTACATTGAGAGACGATAAGAGAACTCAGCTTCATTTTCTTCAGCATAAACAGAATATACATTAAAATTCTCCAATAAACTGATATAGGCTAACAGAATGGATGTGAAAACAGGATCCATTATTCTGCTGCATTCAAGAATTCTACCTTGACAATAAAGAAGGACATTATCTCAGAGTAAAGGGCTGGAAAAATTTTGTCTAAGCAGAGGGATCCAAAAAGTAGTGATTCTAATTTCTAACAAATTGACTTTCAACCAAAATTAATAATATGAGACAGAGAACAGGATTACATATTCATCAAAGGAAAAATATACCAAGAGGATATCTCAATTCTGAAAATCTATGCCATAAACACAAGGGCATCCATATTTGTAAAATTTAAACCACATAATGAACCTTTTGCATAAATAGTGGGACTTCTATACCCCACTCTGATCAATTGATAGATCATCCAGACAACGACTAAACAGAGAAATAATGAAACTCACCAATGTTATGAATCAGATTAATCTAACAAACATCTACAGAATATTTCACCCAAACACAAAAGAATATACTTTCTTCTCAGCATCTCATAGATCCTTCTCCAAAATTGACCATAGTCAGCCAAAAAGCAAGCCTCAACAAGTAAAACCTATTGAAATAATGCCTTGTTTCTTATCAGACCACTATGGATTAAAGCTGAACTTCAACAACAGAAACAAGAGAAAGCTCAAATTTTCATGGAAACTGAAAAATTTTCTATTCAATGATCTCTGGGTCAGGGAAGTAAAAGGGAAAGAAATTAAATACTTTCTAGAAGTCAATGAAAATGAAGGCACAATATACCCAAATTTATAAGAAGCAACTAGAGCAGTGCTAAGAGCAAATTTCTTAGCATTAAGAGCCTCTGTAAAGAAAGTAAACAGTTCTCATACAAGCATTTAAAACTACACCTGAATGCTCTAGAAAAAGAAGGAAGCATGCATGCCAAAAAAGAGTAGAAGGCAGGGAATAATCAAAATCGAGGCAGAAATCAATCAATTAGAAATGAGAAAACAATACAAAGAATTAACATAATTAAGAACTCGTTCTTTGAGAAAATCAACATGATAGAAAAACCCTTAGGCAAATGAAGCAAAATACAGAGAAGCAGTATCCAAATAAACAAAATCAGAAATAAAAATGGAGACATCAGAACTGACACTGAAAATTCAAGGAACCTTTAGGTCTAATTTAAAAGCCTGTACTCAACCGCTTAAAGAATTGTTCAATTCAGTTATCAGGGAAACACAAATCAAACTAACTCTGAGGTTCTATCTTAGACTCATCATAATGACTAACATCAAAAACTCAAGAGATAGCACATGCTAGAGAGGATATAGAGCAAGGAGAATGTTCCATCATTGGGGGTGCAAGGGTAAAGTCTGAAAATCAACTTGGTGGTTTCCCAGAAAACTGGGAGCAGTTCTACCTCAGTGATCAACTATACCACTACTTGCACATCCAAAAGATGTTTCATCATTGCACAAAGACACTTGCTCAACTATGTTCATAGCAGCTTTATTTATAATAGCTGGAAACTGGAAATGAAAGGAGAATTATACGAATTCTAGGTTTGGAGATACAAAATTAAAAGAATAAACTCCAAAAAGCCACAAACTCAGGGCTAAGCCCTGCCGCCAGGAATAGCAGGCCATAAAGATAAAGAAAAGGAATGCAAAAACCAGCTCAGGCTATCGAGGACTGACCCATAAACCATCCAAGACATCCCCCAGCCTCAAGTCATACTTTAACCAGATGTCCTCCAGACCCTGATAAGCCCCTACTTGTGCTTTTCAGCCATTGTGTCCTGCAGAGAGCATTCCAGGAAACCGGGCAGCCCAAGCCTAACCAGAGGTGTTTCAAATACAAATGCTTCATCAATTTTGACAAACTTTTAAAAATAATGAGGACCTAAAGGCCCAACCATTCTCCTGATTTAGTAGCTCTGTTCCAGAAATCAGGGGGCCATAAAACCTTTTGGCGTCCCCTTATCTCCTGGAGCCATAAAACAATCCTGTAACTTGTGGTGCATTCCCCTTTGACATCCCCCCCATCCCCTGGGCTCACAGCCTCTGCCTTTAAATGCTCTTTCTCCCAGCCTCTCGGGGCCGACACCTCTGTCTCCTGCGTGGGATACAATCGGCCCGGAGATCTCTGTAACAGGTCTCCGTAATAAACCTCGCCTTTGCTTATTACATCCAAAATGGTCTCTCTGTGTCTGGGGTCCGCGATTTCCCAAGACTTGAGTAAGGGTCTCTCTGCGTGGGATCTTTCATAAATGGGGGCTCGTCCGGGATCTTCGCGACCACCCCAGACTCCGAAGACCCCTTGGATGTGAGTTAGATGTTTGTCTGAGTGTTTCTGAGTGAGCGGCGCCGCATTTGTCAGTCTGTGTCTGTCTCAGTTTTGGTTCCGCCGTGTGTGTATATGTGTGTGTCTCGGTACCGGTGGAGTCTCACTCTGGTCTAGCTGGTTTTTGTTTCCAGCAGAGTCACTTTTGGATAGGGACGACTTGGTCCGACTCTTATTTCGGTAGGTTTCTGGTCTGAGGGGACTTGGATCGGTTTTCCAGGCAGCTGTTACGGAGGCCGTGAGGGGCACCGTGACCAGGGGGACAGACGTGTCGGCACTGCAGGCTGTCACTCTCGGGGACGCCTCGAGGGTGAAGGGGCCCAGAAGGTACTGGGTGCCTCCTTTCGGTTCGGAGAGGAGATTAGACTCCTAGAAGTAAAAGCCGAGGAGAACTCTGCCAAGTTACCTGGCTTTCGGTTTCCTGTAGAAAAGTCGCAAAAAAGGCGACCAGTATTAAGTAAAGCCTCGGAGAACTCTGCCGAGTTACCTGGCTTTCGGTTTCCTGTAGAAAAAGTCGCAGAAGGCGACCAGTATTAAGTATTCTTGTCCCTCTTGTTGTGTTAGTCTTCTGTGTTGAGTGTTTGTCAGACTTTGTAGACGAAATGGGACAGATGGTGACAACCCCCCTTTCCCTGACTCTTGATCTTGGACTGACGACTGTGTTTAAAATCTTGGACTGACGACTGTGTTTGAAATCATGAAACTGTTTGCTTTGTTCGTCAAAGAGTTTTACTTGGTCCTCCTGGTGCTTAAGTTAAAAGTTAAAAATAATTTGCTTGAGAGAAATTGTTTTCTGCCAGGAGTTTTGTCTTTTTCTCTTGAGCCTCCTCCCCAAGGGAGAGGCCCCTCCCTTCGCTCCCTTTGATAACCTAGCTGCTGTTAACAGTTGTGTAAACAGACATTAACAAAAACCTTGAGGAAGAGACCGCTCGTAAATAAAAAAGTTCCCCAGATTAGGCCGCTGGCTATTGAACAAGTATAGTGAGTAAAAAAAACTTAATTTTATGGACCCCGCTCTAGTGGCGGTGTGTTGGTTGATAGCCAACGTTAATTTTTAAAACATAGTGTTTTATCTGTGCTTGTGCTCGCAGCACACAGTAGGGGGGAGCGAAACTAGCTGCGGAGCTGCTGCAGCGAACATGGGGACTTCTCAAGTCTCACCCAATTTTTCTGGCTCTTCAGGAGCTGTTTAAAAGAAAAAGGCTTAAGATAAAAAGAAACACTACAGAGAGATTTCTTAGTGAATTGCTACACCTTGGTTTGCGATCTCTGGGAATCTTATGGTGGGCAGCTGAGATAAGCTGAGAAAAGATTTAAATTTTGCTTGAGGCAAAAGAATCTTAAAGGCGGGTTTTTCAGCAGGTATGGCATAGTGAGTAGCTGCCTAAAAGATCAGAAATGCTGTCAACAGGCTATAAAAAAGGGGACAGGCTGTGTTAGAAATGCTAAGAAGAATGATCTAAAAGGCTGAGAGTGAGGTGGGGGAGGACTCTAAAGAAAAAAAACAAGAACAAGAAAGAATTTCTGCTTTTATTGACCAGACCTTCAACTCTTGCTCACAGAAAAGAGGGTGCTCATTAGGAGAAGTTCTTTAAGGAGCCTGCCTTATCTGCTGGCCCTGTTCCAAGAGAGGAGTCAGTCTCAGCATTAAATTACTTTTTCTCACTGGTCATCATTAGCATAGAGAATGCCTTTGATCCTGTCCCCACAGCAGCCAGTTCCTGCCCCTGTGGTCGAAATGTCCCAGGTTGGGGGGCAGAGAAGCCCATAAAATAGTTTCAAAGAATCTACAACAAACTGTGAAAAACTTTGTTTTGTTTTGCCAGTCAAAATTTAGAATTTAGGCTTTGGCTGTGGCCAAGGTCAGGATTAATGTTTTCTTTTCCATGGGCCCTTAGCCCACTGAGACAGTTTGGTGAAAGGACTACTACTACAGTCCTGATATTCGGAGACATGGAGAGAGCTATAGTTTTTTTTAATTAAAGGTTGATACTATAGTATTAACAATCTCTTTATTAGATGTAAGACAAATGAAGCCCCAGGTGAACTGGTTACAATTCTTTTGTCAGCTGCTTAGTATCTAACACCCAGATTCTAACTGTCTCTCCATCCTTTTGTTATTAGTTCTTACTAGAAGCCTAGTGACATTTAGAGGATGGGTCTCTTGAGCCATAAAGCCACTGAGCTGGCACTGAAGGGAGGTTCTCCTTAAGGGAAAATCTAAGTCCAGAGAGACAACCGGTAACAGATAGCTACCCCTCTGCTCCTTTTCTGTTTCACAGACACAAAGGTCTTTTTGTCCCAAGAAAGCCTCCTGGCTTAGCTGTGTGACTAAATGCTATTTGCCCTCTTCAGTGGACCTCTATTCTCAAGATTCCCTTGTTTTCTCACCATCCCATTTGAGATGCTTGTTAGTAACTGTTACAGGTCTTCTTTACCACCGAGGAAAGACGGAATCCTACTAGAGGCCAGAAAAAAATGTTCCAGACACGGATGGAAGGCCCTCACTTCTGTCTGCTCTCTTCAGACGCCTAAAGGTAGGGAGTGCTCCAGGTCTGCCGCCAGGCTCCAAGGGTGGGTCTCTGAGGGGCTGGAAAGTGCCCCACCAATCTGGCTAAGATAAGGAAAGGATATAAAGAGAAAGTTACAAAAATTTAAAGGGGTAAGCTAAGTTGCTGAGAGTTAATATAAGTTACAGAGAAAATAAGGTTAAAAAAGAAAGAAAAAAAAGAGGTAAAAAGAACAAGAAGCTAGAGAAGAAAAAGAGACAAAAGTTAAGAAAAAGTTAGAGAGCTAAAAAGAGATAAAAGACAAAGAGGAACATATACTGGCCACAGTAGTTAGAGAACCTAGGAAGATAGTACCTGGCAACAGAAGAGAATTCTGGCTAAAGATCAGTGTGCCTAATGCAAAGAAAAGGACACTGGGTGGGGACTGCCCAAGAAGAACAGAGGGGCCACTGGAGAGCTTCTTGGTCCTAGGTGCTGGCTATATACAGAGATAGAAGGGAAGTGTGGACAGGGACCCAATGCCCTGTGCTCCTATGCCCCCCAGTGGGCCAATATCCAAAGACCTTGAGTGCAAGGGGCTACTGGCAACGAACAATACTTATGGACTGCCCGAAGAACAGTGGACCTTGGCGTGGGCCGGGTAACCCACCCACTAGTTCATGGTTATCCTTGACTGCCCCTCTCCCTTGCTCATGAGAAAATTGCTCTCCAAAATGGCTTGCGTGGGCTGAAATGACTGGGTGAGGCCATGTGTATGCATATCTACAGACTGTGAATGTGGAGCTTAAGACCTGTCTCAGTGCACCAGTACCTGATGCTGAGAGATATATAGCTTAGTGCTGCTCTGCCTAGAACACATCACTCCTGCCAGCCAGGCACTAACAATTATCACCCAATCCAGGACTTAAACTGTGATATAGAGTGGCTGATGTTTTGCCTTTAAATAAAATGTCCCAGAGGATGGGACCACTGGTCTAGATTCTCCACCGGTTGGGGACAATCTGGTCACCTTGCTGCCCAATCCTGACCTGGAGCCACCACAACACGAGTGTCAAGCACTGGCAGAAGCCCATAGGTGGAGGAAAGACCTCTGTGACTGGCTGATTGACCCCCTGCTGAAAGCCGAGGACCTTGTCCACAGACGGGAACAGTTCTCTTCATGAAGGTCAGAGATAAGTGGGTGCTGACATGGTGGACAACACGATGTCATCTGGGATGGCTGAACTTCTACCCCCCCAGCACATCAGCACTTCAGATGCCTTTACCATCTCTTGGATGCCCTGGTGAAGCCAACAACTGTGATACTATTCATTGTTCAGGATATCAGGAGAAGAGATTCAGTGACATGGGACAGTAACAAAACAGATAAAGTGGCTCGAATGGCTATACAGAGCCTATCCTGGTTACAGGCCTGCAGAGACAGCCACTGAGAACTAGGATGGGACTAAGGGATGGCCTCACTTAGAAAAGGCCAAATTAAACGGAAAAAAAGACAATGCCTTGAGGGGAAAGCTATACTCCCCAGAGAACAAAGAAAAGACTCACTTTGCCAAATACAGAAATGGACTCATTTAAGAGATAAACAGTTTATCCAAGTAGTTAAGTATATATAATAGACTTTAAGATTTTAGCCAGAGAGACAGTAAAAAATATAAGATATGTCAATAAGTGAATGCTTAACAAACAAACAGGACAAAGAGACCTAGAGAGTTTAATAAAAAGTCGAAGTGAACTTCACTGAGATAAAACCAGAAAAATATGATCACAAGTATCTCCTAGTGCTTGTAGATACCTTTCCAGGAATAGATAAAAGTTTTCCTCACCAAACAAGAGACGGCCTCCGTAGTCATCAAGAAGATACTGGAAGAAATCTTCCCCCGGTCTGGAGTGCCCAAGGTAATCTGGTCAGACAACGGCCCTACTTTCGTTGCCAAGGTAAGCCAGGGTGTGGCCAAGTATTTAGAGGTCGATTAAAAATTACATTATATTTACAGACCTCAAAGTTCAGGACAGATAGAATAAATAAATAAAACTCTAAAAGAGACCCTAAACAAATTGACCATGGAGACTGGCACAGACTGGGTGACACTCCTTCCCTCTTGCTCTCTTCAGAGCAAGAAATATCCCTTCCAGATTCAGCCTTACCCCCTTTGAGATCTTATGGGGCCTCAAGCTCCTCTGACTATGATAGATGATGTTACTGAATCAACATGTCATAGTGCCATAGTAATAATGATTTTGTTGCCAGGCTAAAAGACCTACAGGTGATACAGAAAGAAATCTGCTCACAGCTGACAGCAGCCTATGCTCCGGAGACCCCTGAGACATCTCATCAGTCATCAGTTCCAGGAGACTGCAACTACACTGAGCCCAGACACTCGAGCCTCGCTGGAAAAGACTGTACCTGGTGCTGCTGACCACCCTGACAGCTGTCAATTCTCAGCCCTCATCAGCCGTGTACTAGCTGTTGGGGCTGAGAGCTGGGACCTAGAAAGAAATTCAGTCATGTTTGTCCTGGGTTCCATCGAGATAGGTGTAAAAATAGGCTTGATTTCTATTACAAATGATGTAACATTACATATGTTAGTACTCCTAACACTTCTTGGGACTGTGCCTCACGGATCACAACCTGTATAAGTTTAAAAGTTCTGAAAGACAGTCATGACCTTGGTGTATGGGTTCAGATAATTGTCCAGATTAAAATCCTGATGCTAAAGACTTAATAGGACACAAAAGATAGAACCTTAACAAGGTTGGTTTGAGTCTTAGTTCATTCGGTCTCCCTAGATGACTACCTACTCTCTACTACAGCTGGGCCATTATTAATAATTTTCTTGGTTTTAGTTTTTGGCCCTCACATGACAAACAGGTTAATTACTTTTTGTTAAAAAATCAGTGGGTGCTGTGCGGTTTTTGATGGTTCTGAGACAACAGTACCAGTCAGTTAGGACAACTGGTGAGACCAAATACAAGACTTGATATCAAAATTCTAAGATTAGAATTATTTAGTAGAAGAGGGAATGAAAAGGAGAATTATACGAATTCTAGGTTTGGAGATACAAAATTAAAAGAATAAACTCAAAAAGCCACAAACTCAGGGCTAATAAGAATAAGCAGGCCATAAAGATAAAGAAAAGGAATGCAAAACCAGCTCAGGCTATCGAGACTGACCCATAAACCATCAAAAGACATCCCCAGCTTACTCAGAGTCATACACAACAGATGTCCTCCCAGACCCTGATCACTTGTGCTTTTCAGCCATTGTGTCCTGCAGAGAGCATTCCAGGAAACCAGGCATAAGCCCTAACCAGAGGTGTTTCAAATACAAATGCTTCATCAATTTTGACAAACTTTTAAAAATAATGAGGACCTAAAAGGCCCAACCGTTCTCCTGATTTAGTAAGCTCTGTTCCAGAAATCAGGGGGGGCCATAAAACCTTTTGGCGTCCCCTTATCTCCTGGAGCCATAAAACAATCCCTGTAACTTGTGGTGCATTCCTTTGACATCCCCCCCATCCCCTGGGCTCACAGCCTCTGCCTTTAAATGCTCTTTCTCCCAGCCTCTCAGGGGCTGACACCTCTGTCTCCTGCGTGGGATACATGTCGGCCCGGAGATCTCTGTAATAGGTCTCCGTAATAAACCTCGCCTTTGCTTATTACATCCAAAATGGTCTCTCTGTGTCTGGGGTCCGCGATTTCCCAAGACTTGAGTAAGGGTCTCTCTGCGTGGGATCTTTCAGAAACAATCTAGATGACCTTCAACTAAGAAAGGATAAAGAAAATGTGGTACATCTACACAATAGAATACTTTTCAGCCATTAAAAACCAAGACATCATGAATTTTGCAGGCAAGTGAATGAAACTTGAGAATATAAGCCCGAGTTAGGTAACCCAGTTCCAAAAAGACATGCATGGTATGTGCTCACTTATAAGTGATATTGTAAGTATTTACTAATCAGTAGATACTAGCCATAAAATGCAGGATATCCATGCTATACTCCATAGACCCAAAGAAGCAAGACTAAAGGCACAAGTGAAGATGCTTGAATGTCACTTAGAAGCAGGAATAAAATAGTTGTAGGAGACTGATGGAGGGAGGGAACTTGGTAGGAGAAGAAATTGGGAGGGGACCCAAGACCAATTTCACTATGGTCAGCACCCTCCCTATTTCTAAACCATAAGTTGCAGGTTTAGGCTGATAAGAACAGATAGCTGGAGAAGAAAGCTGTAAAAGTGATAAGAATGGACAACTAACTAGGTGTCCCAGAGGGTGTAAGTGGGCTTGACATTCCTGAAACATTCCTGAGACAGAAGGAGTGTAAGTGGGCCTGGCTCCTGGCAGAAGTGTGCTTATGACTTTTATTTTTCTACCCCTTTATCCTTTTCCCAATATCAGTTGATTTTTTTTTTGGCATCTGTATGACTTCCTAACTATTGTTATTGTATGTTTCTGAGATATATATTTAATTTAGTATATTTATAAAGTCAAATACTTTTCTATGCTTTCTCATAGAGGAACACTATGGAACTGAAGGATGCTAGTTCTTACTGAGGTGTAACAGCTATTAAGAGGTTTGGCCTGGTAGAAATTAGGTAGGTTATGCAGTTCCTGTGAAGGACCCTAGAGGCTTTTGCCAGCTTTACACCCACCGCCTCAGGTCAAGATTAGGCCAAATACCAGCTTCCCTCTTCTGGTCAAGGCTAGGTCAAGTTCCATTCTCCACCCACCATTCTCAGGAGGAGCAGGGGTTCTCAGGAGGAGCAGGGACATTCTTGAAATAACACAGAATATACTGTCTGATAGTCACCTGACCCTCTGGTCCCAGATAGAGTTTGAATGCATGTCATATGCTTGCTAGCCAATAGAGTCAAAGGTCAATATGCTTAGCCAATAAATTTAAACTGCAACCTTGCTGATGTAACCTGTACTTCTAAAATCTATAAAAATTGCTTGTTATAACCATTCAGGGTCACCTTCCAGTCACTTGCCATGAGGGGCTGATTGAAGGTCGACCCCTGACTTGCTGGAAAATAAACTTCTTGCATTTGTCTGGAACTCCGTTCTCATGTCTCACTTGGGGGTGAGGGGGTCTCCCAGTAATTCAGGCTCACTTTGAGCCTTATAGAACCTGTGCCTATTTCTCTTATAGAGTACATAAACAGAAGAAATTTTGAGACTGACAGGAAGAGAGAGAGAGAAAATGTATACAGCTGTATAGAGAAATATACATTTATAACTATTTTGCATGTTTTTAAGCAGAGCAACCTTATTCTAAAATAAATGATATAGTACTAGAAAATTTGTTTTATTTAGATTGGGTAGCAGCTGGGAATTATATCTCTGAACCTTACATGCTAGGTAAGTGTCCTACCACTGACCTGCTTCCCACTTATTTTTGTACATTTATAACATGTTTACTATTAGTAATTTTTCACTTATGAACACATAAATTAGGGAAAAGTTTATATATGGTGATTAAACATCATTAAGTGTTTCATGGAATGTCTTGGAAATGCACCAGTATGTCAGGGACTTCTACCCTAATTTCAATTTTTCAATCCTAATTCTACATGCTGTGAAAAGTTAAAAAAAAATAAGAATATGTTGTAACAAAGAATTTCATTCATTTCATTCATTTTGACATTTGGACAAGCCAAATTATATAGTAGTTAAATGTGCAAAAATCATAATGTGGTGTTTTATTTGAATCCTTATTCTCTTATTGTCAAAGAAAACACCCAATTTCTACTAAGATCTTCATGTTGGCCCTAGCACAAAGGACTTTAACAAGCAAGCACATAGCACACTTTGAGATAGGATTGCTTCCCTTTGTCTTTTTGACTGCTTCTTCCCCAGGGTTCAGTGACTCCATGTGTTAAGTCCAGTAAGAATTTGGAATAACAAAAAACCCAGGATAGTGAAAACTATTCTCAACAATAAAAGAATTTCTGGGGGAATCACTATTCCTGCCCTCAAGATGTATTACAGAACAATCATAAAAACTGCATGGTATGTATTGGTACAGAGACAGGCAGGTTGATCAATGGAATAGAATTAAAGATCCAGAAGTGAACACAGACTCCTATGGGCACTTGATCTTTGACAAAGGAGCTAAAACCATCCAATGGAAAAAAGACAGCATTTTCAACAAATTGTGCTGGTTTAACTGGAGGTCAGCTTGTAGAAGAATGCAAATCGGCCCATTCTTATCTCCTTGTACAAATCTCAAGTGCAAGTGGATCAAGGACCTCCACATAAAACCAGATACCCTGAAACTGATAGAAGAGAAAGCAGGGAAGAGCCTCAAACACACAGGCGCAGGAGAAAATTTCATTAACAGAACACCAATGGCTTATGCTCTAAGATCAAAAATCAACAAATGGGACCTCATAAACTTGCAAATCTTTTGTAAGGCAAAAGAGACCTGTCGTTAGGACAAAATGGCAACCAACAGATTGGGAAAAGATCTTTACCAATCCTCCATCCCATATGGGGCTAATATCCAATATGTACAAATAACTCAAGAAGTTATACTCCAGATAATCAAATAATCCTACTTAAAAATGGGGTACAGAGCTAAACAAGTAATTCTCAATTGAAGAACATTGAATGGCTGAGAAGCACCTAAAGAAATGTTCAATATCCTGAGTCATCAGGGAAATGCAAATCAAAATAACCTTGAGATTCTATCTCATATCAGTCAGAATGGCTAAGATCAAAAACTCAGATAACAGTAGATGCTGGCAAGGTGGTAGAGAAAGAGGAACACTCCTCCACTGTTGGTGGGATTGCAAGCTGATACTACCACTCTGGAAATCAGTCTGGTGGTTTCTCAGAAAATTGGACATAGTACTACTTGAGGACCCAGCTATACCACTCCTGGGCATATACACAAAAGATGCTCCAACATATAATAAGGACACATGCTCTACTATGTTCATAGCAGCGTTATTGATAGTAGTCAGAAGTTGGAAAGAGCCCAGTTGTCCTTCAACAGAGGAATGAATACAGAAAATATGGTATATTTACACAATGGAGTACTACTCAGATATTAAAAACATGACTACGTGAAATTCTTAGGCAACTGGATGGAATTAGAAAATATCTTCCTGAGTGAGGTAAACCAGTCTCAAAATAACACATAGTAAGCACTTAGTGATATTAGGCTAAAAGATCAGGATACCCAAGAAATGATTCACAGACCATATGAAGCTCAGGTGCAAGGAAGACCAAAATGTAGATGCATCGGTCCTTCTTAGAAGGGGGAACAAAATACTCATAGGAGGAAATACAGGGACAAAGAGTGGAGCAGAGATTGAACGAAAGGTCATCCATAAACTCCCCCATCTGGTGATCTATATGTGCCACCAAATCCGTACACTAATGCTGATGTTAAAAAGTGCTTGCTTACAGGAGCCTGATATAGATGTCTCCTGAGAGGCTCTGCCACAGCCTCACTGATACAGATGAGGATGCTTGCAGCTAACCATCAGACTGAGCACAGGGACCCCAGTGGAGAAGTTAGAATATGAATTGAATGAGCTGAAGGAGTTTGCAACCTTATAGAAAGAACAAAAGTATCAACCTACCAGATCCCCCAGAGCTCCCAGGAACTAAACCATCAACAATGAGTACCCATGGCTCTAGTCACATATGTAACAGAGAATGGCATTGTCTGGTATCAATAGGAGAAGAAGACCTTGGCCTGTGAAGGCTCATTTTCCTATTAGAGGGGTATGCCAGGGTGTTGAAGTGGGTGTGGATAGGTGGGAGTTGAGCACATCCTCATAGAAGCAGGGAGAGGAGAAGGGGGTATAGGAGAGAGGTGAAAGGAGATAACATTTGAAATGTAAATACATAAACTATCCAATAAAAAAAGAAAAAAGGAATTTGAGCCTATTTTTGTTATGGAAAAAATGTTCATTTTGAAATTATTTAATTTAGAAACAGAAAACCTTATAGAAGGAGGAAAAAATGGAAAAACACAAAGTATACAGGCAACATTTTATTTAGTGCATGAGCTTGTTAGTTCATTAGGCCCAAAATGAAAAAAGGACTCAGCCACCCTCAATAATCTTATCAATACGTGTATAGGTCAATTTTACAAAGAAGTCAATGAATTCCATGATAAAAAATCCTATTGCCGTGACCATGGTGGTCTTCTGTAATTCTTTTCTTTTTTATTGGACTTGGTGCATCTTTCTTTCTTTCTTTTTTATTTATTTATTTATTTATTTATTTATTTATTTATGTTATTTCTCTTTCCTTGGCTTTTCTTTTTGTTGGTGTTTTGTTTTTAATTTTTTCTATTTTTATTTATTCTTTAATCTTTCTTTACAGTCCAGACTTTATTCCCTTCCTGGTCCACCCTTCGACTGTTCCACATTCCACATCCCCTCACCCCCACCCCTTGTCTCCAAGATTATGTTCCTACCGCCCCGCCACCACCACTCCAGCAGACCACCCCATTCCCTAGGTCTCAAGTCTCTCCAGGGTTAGGTCCATCTTCTTTGACTGAGTCCAGAACAGGCAGTCTGCTGTATATGTGTTGGGGGCCTCATATCAAGTGGTGTATGCTGCCTGGTTGGAGGCTGAGTGTCTGAGAGATCCTGGGAGTCCAGGTTAGTTGAGACTTCTGCTCTTCCTATGGGGTTATGATCCTCCTTAGCTTCTTCCAGTATTTCCCTTATTCAATCACAGGGATCACCAGTTTCTGTCCATTGGTTGGGTGTAAATATCAGCATCAGTCTCTTTCAGCTGCTTGTTGGGCCTTCCGGAGGGCAGTCATGACAGACCCCTGTCTATAAGCACACCATACCCTTGGTAATAGTGTCAGGCCTTAGGGGTTCCTTTGAACTGGATCCCAGTTTGGATCTGTTACTGGATCTTTTTTTCTTAGACTTTTCTCCATTTTTGTTCTGCAGTTCCTTCAGACAGGAACAATCCTGGGTCAGAGTTTTTGACTGTGGGATGACAAACCTATCCCTCAATGTCCTGTCTTTTTATTGGAGGTGGACTCCTTTCCCCACTGTAGGGCATTTCATCTAACGTCCTTCCCTTTGTGTCCTGAGAATCTTTCAACTGCCAGGTATCTGGTACATTCTAGAGGTACCCCCACCTCCTGCCTCCTGAGGTTGCCTGTTTGGATTCTTTCTGCTGTCCTTCAGGACCTCAGTTCTGGCCCCACGTCCCCCAACCCCACGAAATACCTGATCATGTCTCCCTCTTCCCTTCCCTGTTGCCTTTTCCACTCAGGTCTCCCCCTCTTTCCCCCCCTCCTGTGATTGATTTCTTTTCCTTCATAAGTGGGATGGAGGCATCCTCAGTTTGGCCCTTTTAGCCAGCTGAATTGAGTCCTTGGCAAACTTGTTTCAACAAACTGCACTACCTAATCCATGTCAGTGGGATGGCAGTTTGAGAGGGTCGAGACACAGAGACACATAGCTTCAGAGAGAATTGAGCCCCAGAGCCTTTTTTCTTATTAAGCCTGTGCATAGTTTTTGTTATAGTCTATTAATGTGTATTGCTTTTTCCTACAGTCTCTGGTTTCCAGGTCATCATGGTTGACCTTCATTTTTACTTACTGAATACTGACATTATCACTGTTCCTGCCTTTGTTTCTATTTCTTTTTTTTTTTTTATTATCTTGAGTATTTCTTATTTACATTTCGAATGTTATTCCCTTTCCCGGTTTCCGGGCAAACATCCCCCTAACCCATCCCCTTCCCCTTCTTTATGAGTGTTCCCCTCCCCATTCTCCCCCCATTGCCACCCTCCCCCCACAGTCTAGTTCACTGGGGTTCAGTCTTCTTGGGACCCAGGGCTTCCCCCTTCCACTATTTCTATTTCTTAGCCTGATAACCAGCTCTTGTTCCTCTCTTTCTCTGAACTGTAGTAATTAGTGCCTCATGATTTCATTTCTTCAGATGACTTTGATACTGAGTCAGCTGTTCTCTGGTCGTGAAGATTCAAATACCTGCTTGACATCTCTAGCAAGAAATCCAAACAAAAACAACAACAGCAGCAGCAGCAGCAGCAACAACAGCAACACCCACTGGAAACTTCAGAAAACCTGAATTCCCAAGAATCCCTTTTTCACCCCAGACTCAGCTTTTAACAACTATATTAATACTCATATTTTTAAATAAAGTAGTTAACTAAAATTCTTTATATCTCAATTTCAGCGCCATTGATCAATTAACAATATCTAATAGTTTCCACTATAACTGTATGTTAATCTTGTCCAGGTTTTCATAGCTCCAATTTCCTCCTCTAATATTCCACCATTTTGCTATTTCAGAAGCTTCCAAGATTTTTTTTTCTCTTCTGTCTTTACCCAACTTTAGTCACTGAGTTTAATATCTCATGTAGTCCTAATATGTAGCTGATTTAAAGGAAAGCCCCAAGAACACAAACTATTTACTTTTGTATACTCAGCACATTTTGATCTGATTTCTAACAGCAAAAACACAGAAACAAGCTAAATATTCATGAATGAATATGAATGAATGAATGAATGAATGAACAAAGATAATATATTGTGGCTACACAGTGGAAAACTATAGAACATAAAGAAGAAAATCCTGTCTTTCACAATAATGTGGGTGAAGCTGGCATAGAAATACAATACTAATGTTCACACTTGTGTGGAAAATCTTAAAGGTTGAACTTATTATAGCTGGAACCGAAAGGTCTTTACCAAAGGCTCTGAGCAATGTGGGGAGGAAAGAGAGGATACAGGGGGAAAGAGGTGATGATCAATAAGTAGAACTTTCCTTTAGTGAAGAAAATAAATTTTAGTAATATGTTGTATTTTAGGACGTTCCCAGTAGATAATAGTGAACTATGTATTTTAAAAATGCCAAAATAATAAAATTCTGATTTTCTTTTAGCAAAATATATTCTGAGTGGATGAACATGCTAGGATGCATAGTTGAATGAATATATGTTCCATTCTACTTTATAAACACAATTATGGAAGAAAATAAATACATAATGAAAGAAAGTTGCTCTTTAGAATGAAAAATGCCGTTTGAAGCTTCATGGCTTGTAGGTTTCTTTCCTAACTGTTGTGTTTCTTTAAAAACTGTTCAGCTGCTATGCAGCAAGAAAGGAATGAAGAACTATTGTTCTTAGACTCTAACCTAGGCTGCATATTAACTCTGTGGATAAATAAAAAATATATTAGGATCATGGGCATCTTAAAATTTATCTTCACTGTGATATAGCCTCTGTGAATTAAACTTTAGGTATTTCTGTTCCTGTGGTATATATATACTGGATTAAGTTTTAATATTCTTCTTATAGTCATTGTGCTATATACAAGTGATTGGTTTCTTTTTGACATTTCCATTAGTGTGCATAATATACAATCACTTGTTTTTTTAAATATAGTGTTGGACAGTACAGAAAAAGAACTCTTTGATCATTTCAAAATTTATTAGCTCTTGGAGAATATATTTCACAGATTTAGATTAGTATGTGGCTATATAAAGTATCTCTGATATTGGTATAATATTGACTTTTTATGTTTAAATTAGTTCTGTTGTCCTAGAACAACATATATTGAAGATATTAACAATAATATTTTGACACTGAAAAATTCATGCAAATTATGTGCACATACATACCTAAGAGAGGACTTTAACGAAACACATCATCCAGGATTTCTTCAGTAAAAATAATTAAACTTTAATTGTTGGGCTGGGACATTTTCCCTCAAGAATTTAAAATTTATTCTGTTGTCTAACATGGTAAGTCAGATGATTTAGAAATTTCATTGCCCGAACACTATCTTTTACCTTCATTATATAGGAAGGCTGAGTTGCATTCTAGTGAAATTAGCTGCAAAAAAATAATGCTGCTGTGAGAGTGTATTTACCTCTTGAATTTAATCAGCTTTGTCTCTTGCAGGCTTTTGTCTGCACATATAGGTAAGAAGACAGGTACAAGGCAGATTATTTCCATGCATTTCTTAAGATTTAGGGGATATTTCATCTGTGTTCTTAATTGCCGTAGATGGTGAAGAATATAAAGTTAATAATAATTGTAATAATAATAGCATAATAAGTAATTTGTGTGATTTCTAAAAGTTAAATATGTGTTATAACTACAGTAGACCTTTTAATAAAGTTATACAACTTCTCTAATCTTCAATATTATTGCATTCAATGTGAGTTCTAATGAAAATGTAGTTAAGTATTTATGACTATCTAACATTGGCCATGCAATAAAGATTATAGTAGGTAGCAGTAATAATATCAGATATTTTTTCTTTCAATAAACATAAGATCTGTCAAGGGAAAATTATTAACTTCTTTTTATTGACTAATATGTTTACATGTTTGAGGTATTTAACAGGCATTCCTGTGGATTTAATTTCTTCCTTCCTGAGAGCTTCTGATGTCCACATTCTCTTCTTTCTCTTCTCTACTTTAATATGTATTCTAGATTGTTCCTGAAATTAAATCTTGGAAAGAGGTAACCTAACGTTCACATGATAATTTTTAAGCACTGCTAATGGTATCCTTTTTTATTCAAATGGTAATTATTTTTCTAGCAAAATTTTGATTAAATCAATGATAAATTAATTAGAAAGTTGTTTTCTTAGATCACTTGATTGACTTTTCTTATATTTATACATAATTGGTAAATGTTTTTATGAGGTAAAAAAATCTATTATATCTTAGTCATTAAACCACCTTGCTTATTGCATTTCTTTCTAAAAATAAATTTTAATTCTGAGAAATTGATAACACCTGAAAGGAAAGTATACATTTTGGCAGTAGGCTTATATAAGGCAAAGTAGGTTTAAATTACCTTTATAGTAATATGTTAAACATTACAAATATGATTGCCTCTAATTCAGATTGTAGTAATCTGGAGGTATTTGTAAATGCCTGTAATTAAAGAACTTGAGAGTTGGAGGGAAATGAATCAGGTGATCAGGCCACCTTCAGTTACCCATAATGTTTAAGGATAGGTCAACTCACATGAGATATTGTCTGTAAACAAACAATTACAACTCAAGAATATTTATAAACTGAGTTAACCTGGAGCACAGAAAATACTATTTGCTGTGATTTATAAAATGCTATGTTAAATGCTATACTAAACTTCTGTATATACTCTACAAGTACATCTACATTATCTCACAAATTAATACTAATATAGTTATCACTTGTTTTAGGACAAGAATAAGTTTAGTTTGCCCAAATAATGTGGTACAAAGTATTGGGTTCATCATTCACATTCTTGTATTTCTTTTGCAGAACTTTTTTTAATTCCTACACTATACTATTTTGCAAAATTATTCCCGGAAGGGAGTTGTTACTAAAAGCAAAAGTATCCCTGATACCCAACAAATCTACAAATTAATCATAAGTGATAAACAACTTGGTTACATCATGAAGCATATTGAGTTCATGTGGTCTATATATGAAGACTAGATTGAGTTATTGAACTTCTGATGGAGCACCAAGTTTTTCTATCATATAAAGATATCCAATCTTTTTGTTACCTTCTGGAAGAAAATTTGTTCTTATCTTTTTAGTGTATAAATGCTGAATGGTTTGTATATTTATGACAATGAACTTTAATTAGGAAAAAGAATAACTTACTCATACATTCTGAATTTTAAGCATGATGCCACCTTAACTGCTCTCTAATGGATTTAAATAGTTATTGAGCACTAAACATCATTGTTACTGGTAAGTAAATTCACTTTTTTGCGTGTATACTTTGACTAAATCTTGGATATCAAGAAAATCGGTTTATTCTTCACATAAGATCAAGATGAATATAGGGGAAAAGCAGTTTAGCATCATTTAATGGTTCTTATTATATGGGGTAGATGGACATAAGCAAACATAAAAGGGCCCTCAGATACCCAAAGCTAAACTCTGCTGGATACACACACACACACACACACACACACACACACACACACACACAATGATCCAAAGAGTTGTCATAAAACAGTTTGACAGCGAGACTTGGTTATTGCAAGAAGGATGTCATGGATACTATATAAAAGACATAACAGTTTTTAAATTATGTATGTTGGAAGATGACATTGACAATTGTAACCATTGCCCTATGATGCAAATTGATGTAATGTAAGTAAGTAGTATCGATAATAATAACTTTGTAAAATCTACAAGGAGTTACACAGAAATTTCCTGGAGTTTCAGACTTACTTCTGTGAATTTGTTCCATATATTTAATTTTATACTGATTTCTAAAAGTACCCGACTACTTTCCTTTGTGAGAGACAATGGTGTTTTCAGATATAAACATTTGGTTTATATTGTGAATAGCTCTGCAATCACATGTTTTATAGATTTTTTTAGCAGTTGCAGATATTAGGTGACTAAAGGTGCTCTTTGGGGAAGTTGTATACACTCATAGGAATTAAGGGTTTAGTCTATTTATTTGATACTCTGAAATATAGACTATGTAGAAAGCTACCAAACTTTAAATATCCTTCATATGTACCCAATTTAGTGAACATATGTCTCAAGAGACCTGAAACTGCACATTTTGATACATTTTTATTAATATTAACATTGATTTTGCTATGCTTATGTATAGACATCTATATTATAGGAGCTTCCAGAAAATTTTCTGCTCCTCTCTTCCCCTGTGGCCTAAGAGGAAAGGAAACTGGCAACTTAGTTCTTCACAAGTCCATGTTTGTTTTAGTTGTCGAACTTCACAGCCTAGTAAATTACCATCACTTCATATCACTATTTGTCCTGAAAATCTTTACTCAAATACAAGTGTTTGAAATGTCTGTAAAGAACACTCCATGCAAAAGGACATAATTACTCAATTTTATGTTATTACTAAGTGGTAAAATCATACAAATAGCAATCATATAATAAGTGCTTCATATAACAAAAGCTTTTCATTCCTTTTATTATAATTTTTTATTGTCAATAATTATTTTCCTGTACATATGAGTTCTTTACTGTGGATCATATGACATAATGATATTATGATGATTGAACAATTATGATCAATGCCTGCTTTTGTTTCTTATTCATTATCTCATTTAACTTATCCACCAGATGCCAAATTTATGAACTAGATGATTTTTTTCTTTTTCTTCAGATGAGCTTGACAAGGCACAGACTGGTGATATGAATATATATCAATGAATGAAGGAGCTAGGCATATAGGAAGGGGGATTGGAAAGCAGGCCCTCCTAGAGGACTGAACCCCTAGTCATCTGCTCTCCTAATTGTGTATTATTATGCTGTTACACAAAAAGAAATCTAATCTATTGGATAAACCATGGATGTCATTTGTTATATAGTCACTTCTAACAACCAGACTAGCATTTCTTGTTTATAATAGAGGATATAACTGCTGTTTGGAGGATCTGCAAGCAAACTTAAAACACTCTCCTGCTCCTCTCTTCCCCTGCGGCCTAAGAGGAAAGGAAACTGGCAACTTAGTTCTCCACAAGTTCATGTTTGTTTTAGTTGCTGAACTTCACAGCCTAGTACATTTAACATCACTTCATATCACTATTTGTCCTGAAAACCTTTACTTAAATACAAGTGTTTGAAATGTCTCTAAAGAACACTACATGCAAAGGAGTATTTTGTAAAATGTGTTCATTTCACGACCTCTAAATAATTTTTTATAAGGAGCATTCTTAAGCAGGTGTCCCAATCCCTGAGCCACTTAAAAAAATCCTCACATTCTTTGGAACTTTCAATTGACAACACACTTATTTTGGTAATCAAGAGTATTTATTATAGTTATTATTATACAAACATCCTCTGGTACAAAGTATCAAAATAATGCTGAATAGGATAAGTAGAAATGATGAGAAAAGAAAACAGAATGGAGAAATGGACTGATGAATGATTGACATGTAGTCCTCAGCAATGTGTCGGTACTCAAGACTTCATCACTATTTCTAATTGTCCCCTTTAAATAGAAGGAGGTGAACCAAACATAACACTGTGTATATCTTCAAGGCAAATAAGAATAAAAAGCCTAAGGAGTGCTCAGTAAAACGTTCTACAAACTTTAATGTGTTTACATCCTTTTCAGTAGATATGTGAGTTCCTGGTAAATGTAGCATCATCATGTTTTGTTAGCGCTATTATCATTAGACAGTTTTAGTTAGTTTTCTTTGGATTGATTTCTATGTGCTGCATAAAATTCTTCAGGTATTATTTATTAATAATTACCATTTTTATATGGTTTATTATTTTTATTTTTACTATTGTTATAACATAAGTTCATTTCATATCACATAACATGAAAGTGGAGGAATGAAGAATGAGTTATTAGTTATTAGTTACCTCATATCTACTTTCTCTGGTTTTTAGTCTTTGTTCTTCACTGCGTTAGGATGGCTGCGCAGTGTAACACATATGAGGGTTAGTGATGTGGCACATGCTGTGACCTTGGTGTTATTGATTAGTAAGTTGTGTACAGCATAGTGACCCTCATTATTGTCTCTGTGGATGGTGTTCCCTTCTGCCTTCCTGTTAGTTGGGTTTCAGGTTTCTCTGCATAGCTCTGTAGCCTTGGCTGTCCTGGAACTTCTGTAGACCACAGTGACCTTGAATGCAGAGATTTGCCTGCCTTAGCCTCCTGAGTGCAGAGATTAAAGGTGTGTAATCATCACAACTGTGCTTTTCATCCTTTTTAAAGTAGGTGATTTATGACAAAAGTTTTGGAGAATAAATAGAACATGGGGTGATTTTGACTGGCAAAATGAAATTCTCTTTTAGAAAAGGCAACAATTCTGATCAATTATATTAAACCATGAATTTAGCATGCAATCTTCTCTGAAATTCTTTTCCAGAAACTGAAGGACATCTTCACAATTCTGCTAAAGTTCAGATACCCAAGTTATCTATTTTCTTAAACCTCGGGTCTAAAATACTGCTCAATCGGGCATTTGGTTTTCAGGGTAGAACCTCGTTCTGTGAGAGGAAGGTAGCCTGAAAAGATGGGCCACATGAAAATAAACTCTACAGTGACTGAGTTTGTGTTTCTGGGGCTTTCATCTGATCCCAAGGTACAGCTTGTCCTCTTTTTTGTATTCTTGTTTTTCTATATGTTGTCAGTGGTGGGCAATATCATCATCATCACTATTATCCTGATAGAACCTCGCCTGCAAACCCCCATGTACTTCTTCCTCACTAACTTGTCCTTTCTGGACATCTGCTACACATCCACCAATGTTCCGCAGATGCTTTCCAACATGGTGTGGGGTAAGAAGACCATCCCATTTGCCAGCTGTGCCACTCAGATGTACTTCTCACTCTCCTTTGGAATGATTGAGTGTGTTCTTCTTGGTGTCATGGCTTATGATAGATATGCAGCCATTTGTCATCCTCTCCATTACACTGTTATCATGGACCAAAACACTTGTGTTCAACTGGCAGCCATTTCTTGGTCTAGTAGCTTCCTGAGTTCCATGGTTATCAATGTTCTCACCTTGAGTTTGCCCTACTGTGGACCAAATGTCCTGAATCACTTTTTCTGTGAAGTTCCTTCAGTTCTGAGACTGGCTTGTACTGACACTTCACTCACTGAGCTGGTGGTTTTTGTATTCAGTATCATCATTGTCTTCATTCCTTTCCTCCTTATTATTGTTTCCTATGCCCGCATCCTTCTTTCTGTTCTCAGGATGCGATCAGCCTCTGGGAGGTACAAGGCTCTGTCCACCTGTGCCTCCCATCTCACAGTTGTGACTTTATTCTATGGAACTGCCATCTTTATGTACATGAGACCCCAGTCAAAGTCCTCCAGGGCTGGTGGTAAGGTCATTGCAGTATTCTACACTGTAGTTACACCTATGCTCAATCCATTAATTTACAGCCTAAGGAACCAGGATGTCAAAGGATCTCTAAGGAGAGCTCTCACAAAACATAAGACATAAAGTCTATGAAAGGGCCCTAAGCTCAACCGCTAATCTAGGATTATTACCAGCTCAGTCAGAAGAGAGAGAATGAAAAAGATGGTTAGACCATCATCTGCCCTTCATAACAAATACATAAATCCATTTGCAGCTAAAGGAAAAAAATGTTTCTTCCAAGTACATCGTAGGGCAATTTTTTGTCAAAACAATTGTCTTTATTGAAGAATACAATTTTCTGTTTAGTGGTAAAGTTTGAATCTCACACTATAAAATGAATTAATTGAAATTGTCAATTTGAATTGAAGATGAAACTTTTTTTATTCAAAGTATGATTTATTTATTATTATTTAACCTTTTTAAAAACCCAGTTGTTATCTCCCTCCCAGTTTGCTCTCCAACAGTTCCCCATCCCATTCCTTCTCCCCATTCCTGTCTCTAAGAGGATGTCACACACACCCCATCAAATCTCCCCAAACCCTGGAGCCTCAATTATCTAAAGGGTTATGTGTGTCTTCTCTCATTGAAGCTAGACCAGGCAGTCCTCAGCTGTATATGTGTTGGGGACCTCATATCAGCTAGTGTATGCTGCCTGGTTGATAACTCAGTGTCAGAGAACTCGGGGTCCACTGGTCTTGAGACCACTGGTCTTCCTACGGGATCGTTCTCCTCCTGAGCTTACTCCAGCCTTTCCTTAATCCAAGTACAGGGGTCTCTGGCTTCTGTCCATTCGTTAGGTGTAAGTATATGCATCTGACTCTTTCAGCTACTTGTTGGGCCTCTTGGAGGGCTACCATGCTAGGCCTCTGTCTGTAAGCACTCCATAGCATCAGTAATAGTGTCAGGCCTTGGGAGCCTCCCCTTGAGCTGGATCCCAATTTGTCCTGGTTACTGGATCTCCTTTCTCTCAGTCTTCTTATCTCTCCCTAAGTAATGTAAATGATTTTGACAAGAGAAATGTCAACCCTCCACACATGTAGAATTGTAGGTTGTCTTTTTTGATGTGAAATTCCACAATTTTGATAGTCTTATGGTCTCCCTTTTGATACAAAAGTACTTTTCACTGATCTTATCACAAATAGACTTGGTTTACTACCCCTCCCTTCAGGACTCAGGGAACTCTTCAGAAGTGGAGGTGGTAAGAGAGTAAGAACCAAAGAGAATGGATGACCCCAGAGAAACAAGGCCATCTACACACAGCATCATTAATGAACATATGAAAACAGAGGGACTGAGGCAACATGCACAGGACCTGCTGCACAGGTCTGCACTAGTTGGGGTCCTAGAGATGAGAGGAGAAGTAGACAGAAACACAACCATCCTGAACCCCAAAGCTAGCTACACTTAAAATTGAAAAACAGCTTTCTTGAAGAGAGCCTCACTCAGGAAACAAACCACTCAATGGCAGACCCCATGCATAGCAGTAAATGCCCGACAAATAGATTTCAACAGCCTCTTTGGAAGTTCTTTGTCTCACAGTGCTCTGCTGGGGCATTTTTATTTTTTTAACTTACAGATCCTTTGCACATATATTATGGTTTCTATTTTTTTTGGTATTCTTGTGTGTGGTAACATGTGTCCCTGTATCTATGTATGTTTCTCATGCATTTTCTTTGGCTCTTTTACATCTGGTTGAATTATCCTATTCTGACTTGTTTTTTTGTTTGTTTTATTTCACCTTTATTATTATTCCTTATAGGTCAGTTTGTTTTCTTATGAGAGACAGAGACAGTTTGGATCTGGATGAGAGGGGATGTGAAGAAGAACTAGAAGGTGTTAGGGAAGGACGAACCCTAATCAGAATATATTGCATAAGAACCTTTATTTTCAATAAAATATTTATTTAACTAATACATTATTTTGTTTTTTGTAAGCTATATTGAATGACAATGTAATATAATATTAGATAAAATAAAACATTTTTATAATCACTTATAATAAATACACAAATTAATATTTATGTACATATAAATAATGTTCTTATCACTATCACACTGGGATGACTATAATTTTGAGAAAGTAATCATCAAAGCATTCTGAGAAAGTAAGCATCAAACACACTACAATAAACAGGATGTCCTCTGAACTTTATATAAGTATCAGAAGGAAGAGTTCCAAGATAGTAGATAAGAACAGCTGTCACAGCAGAAGAAGGATTGGGGCTTTCTGGATAGGAAACCAGAAAAAGGGATGACATTTGACATGTAAATAAATACAATATCCAATAAAAGGAAAGAGAGCAAAAGAAAAAGCACAGTAAAGGAACCAATTTGGAGAGCAATAGGAGGTGCCCAGGAAGGCAGGGAGTTGCTAGGCCATGTACCAGCTGGCACGCCTGTATGTAGAAACATGTGTGATTCAGCATCTAAACATGCCTCTCTCCTTCTCTTTGACTGTCTCACTCTCTTTCTCTTTCTCTGTCTTTATCTCTCTGTTTCTGTCTCTCTGTCTCTTTATCTCTCTCTGGGTCTTTCACTTCTGTATGATTTGTTGTATTCTGACTTGTTTATTTCACGATTACTATTATGTCTTAGATGTCTGTTTTCTTTTTTTCTTAATAAAGGAAAAATTTATTATGGAGATGATCAAACACACAGCAAACATCTCCATGGTCACCTCTGCGGTGCTCCTTACCTAGAGTCTGTCATTAAGGTTTGCTTACTTTTTTCCCCGCATCTTTATTATATTGGGTATTTCTTATTTACATTTCAAATGTTATTCCCTTTCCCGGTTTCCAGGCCAACATCCCCCTAACCTCTTCCCTCCCATTTTATATGGATGTCCCCTCCCCATCCTTCCCCCATTACTGCCCTCTCCCCAAGAATCCCATTCACTGGGGTTCCAAACTTGGCAGGACCAAGGGCTTCCCCTTCCACTGGTGCTCTTACTAGGATATTCATTGCTACCTATGAAGCTGGAGCCCAGGGTCAATCCATGTATAGTCTTTGGGTAGTGGCTTAGTCCCTGGAAGCTCTGGTTGCTTGGCATTGTTGTTCATATGGGGTCTCGAGCCCCTTCAAGCTCTTCCAGTCCTTTCTCTGATTCCTTCAATGGGGGTCCCGTTCTCAGTTCAGTGGTTTGCTGCTGGCATTCGCCTATGTATTTGATGTATTCTGTCTGTGTCTCTCAGGAGAGATCTACATCTGGTTCTTGTCGGCCTGCACTTCTTATTTTCATGCATCTTATCTAGTTTGGTGGCTGTATATGGCCCACAAGTAGGGCAGGCTCTGAATGGGTGTTCCTTCAGTCTCTGTTTTAAACTTTGCCTCTCTATCCACTCCTATGGGTATTTAGGTTCCCCTTTTAAAAAAGGAGAGAAGCATCAGCATTTTGGTCATCCTTCTTGAGTTTCATGTGTTCTATGCATGTAGGGTAATTCAAGCATTTGGGCTAATATCCACTTACTAATGAGTGCATACTATGTGTGTTTTTCTGTGATTGGGTTACTTCACTCAGGATGATATTTTCCAGTTCCATCCATTTGCCTATGAATTTCATAAAGTCATTGTTTTTGATAGCAGAATAATATTCCATTGTGTAGATATACCATATTTTCTGTATCCATTCCTCTGTTGAAGAATATGGTTATTTCCAGCTTCTGGCTATTATAAATAAAGCTGCTATGAACATAGTAGAGCATGTGCTTTGTTATATGTTGGAGCATCTTTTGGGTATATGCCCTCAGGTAGTGCAATGTCCAATTTTCTGAGGAACATCCAGACTGATCTCCAGAATTCTTGTACATCTGCAATCCCACCAACAATGGAGGAATGTTTCTCTTTCTCCACATCCTCGCCAGCATTTGTTGTCCCCTGAGTTTTTGATCTTAGCCATTCTCACTGGTGTGAGGTAAAATCTCAGGGTTGTTTTGATTTGCATTTCCATTATGAATAAAGATGTTGAACATTTCTTTAGGTGTTTCTCAGCTATTCGGCATTCCTCAGCTGTGAATTCTTTGTTTAGCTCTGAACCCCATTTTAAATAGGGTTATTTGTCTCCCTGCGGTCTAACTTCTTGAGTTCTTTGTATATTTTGGATATAAGCCCTCTATCAGTTCTAGAATTGGTAAAGATCTTTTCCCAATCTGTCAGTTGCTGTTTTGTCCTAACAAGAGTGTCCTTTGCCTTACAGAAGCTTTGTAGTTTTATGATCCCATTTGTTGATTCTTGATCTTAGAGCTAAGCCATTGGTGTTTTGTTTAGGAAATTTTCTCCAGTGACCATGTGTTTGAGATTCTTCCCCACTTTTTCTTCTATTAGTTTGAGTGTATCTGTTTTGATGTGGAGGTCCTTGATCCACATGAACTTAAGTTTTGAACAGGGTGATAAGAATGGAGAGATTTGCATTCTTCTACATGCTGACCTCCAGTTGAACCAGCACCATTTGCTGAAAAGGCTATCTTTTTTTCTATTGGATGGTTTTGGCTCCTTTGTCAAAAATCAAGTGACCATAGGTGTGTGGGTTCATTACTGGGTCTTCAGTTCTATTCCACTGGTCTATCTTCCTGTCTCTGTACCAATACCATGCAGTTTTTTATCACTATTGCTCTGTAATACTGTTTGAGTTCAGGGATAGTGATTCCCCCGGAAATCCTTTTATTGTTAAGGATAGTTTTAGCTATCCTGGGTTTTTTGTTCTTCCAGATGAATTTGCAAATTTTTCTGTATAACTCTATGAAGAATTGGATTGGAATTTTGATGGGGATTGCATTGAATCTGTAGATCACTTTTGGTAAAATAGCCCTTTTTACTATATTAATCCTGCCAATCCATGAGCATGGGAGATCTTTCCATCTTCTGAGATATTCTTCAATTTATTTCTTCAGAGTCTTGAAGTTCTTATCATACAGATCTTTCACTTCCTTAGTCAAAGTCACACTGAGTTACTTTATATTATTTGGGACTATTATGAAGGGTGTTGTTTCCCTAATTTCTTTCTCAGCTTGTTTATCTTTTGTGTAGAGGAAGGCTACTGATTTATTTGAGTTAATTTTGTACCCAGCCACTTTGCTGAAGTTGTTTATCAGGTTTAGTAGTTCTCTGGTGGAACTTTTGGGATTACTTAAATATACTATCATATCATCTGCAAATAGTGATATTTTGACTTCTTCTTTTCCGATCTGTATCCCTTTGATCTCCTTTTGTTGTCTGATTGCTCTGGCTAGAATTTCAAGAACTATATTGAATAAGTAGGGAGAGAGTGGGCAGCCTTGTTTAGTCCCTGATTTTAGTGGGATTGCTTCAAGTTTCTCTCCATTTAGTTTAATGTTAGCGACTGGTTTGCTGTATATGGCTTTTACTATGTTTAGGTATGGGCCTTGAATTCCTGGTCTTTCCAGGACTTTTATCATGAAGGAGTTTTGAATTCTGTCAAATGCTTTCTCAGCATCTAATGAAATGATCATGTGGTTTTTATCTTTCAGTTAGTTTACATAGTGGATTACGTTGATGGTTTTCCATATATTAAACCATCCCTGCATACCTGAGATGAAGCCTTCTTGATCATGATGGATGATCATTTTGATGTGTTCTTGGATTCGGTTCGCAAGAATTTTATTGAGTATTTTTGCATCGATATTCATAAGGGAATTTGGTCTGAAGTTCTCTTTCTTTGTTGGGTCTTTGTGTGATTTAGGTATAAGAGTTATTGAGGTTTCATAGAAGGAATTTGGTAGCACTCCATCTATTTCAATTTTGTGGAATAGTTTGGATAGTGTTGCTATGAGATCTTCTATGAATGTCTGATAGAATTCTGCACTGAACCCATCTGGACCTGGGCTCTTTTTGGTTAGGAGGCTTTTAATGATTGCTTCTATTTCTTTAGGAGTTGTGGGGTTGTTTAAATGGTTTATCTGTTTCTGATGTAACTTCCTTACTTGGTATTTGTCTAGGAACTTCTCCATTTCCTCCAGATTTTCAAGATTTTTGAATATAGACTTTCGTAGTAGGATTTGATGATTTTTTTAATTTCCTCCAGCTCTGTTGTTATGTCTCCCATTTCATTTCTGATTTTGTTAGTTTGGACCCACTCTCTGTGTTCTTTCATTAGTGTGGCTAAGATTTTATCTATCTTGTTGATTTTCTCCAAGAACCAGCTTTTGGTTCTGTTGAATCTTTGTATAGTCCTTTCTGTTTCTACTTGGTTGATTTCAGCTCTGTGTTTGATTATTTCCTGCCTTCTCCTCCTCTTGGGTGTTTTTGCTTCTTTTTGCTCTAGAGCTTTTAGGTGTGCTGTCAAGCTGCTGATATGCTGATATGCTCTCTCCTGTTTCTTTCTGCAGGCACTCAGAGATATTAGTTTTCCTCTTTGCAGAGCTTTTATTGTGTCCCGTAAGTTTGGGTATGTTGTACCTTCATTTTTATTAAATTTTAAGAAGTCTTTAATTTCTTTCTTTATTTCTTCCTTGACCAGGTTAAGATTTAGTAGAGCATTGTTCAACTTCCACGTCTATGTGGGTGTTCTTTCCTTATTGTTATTGAAGATCAGCTTTATCCTGTGGTGGTCTGATAGGATGCATTGGAATATTTCTATCTTTCTGTATCTGTTGAGGCCTGTTTTGTATCCAATTATATGGTCAATTTTGGAGAAAGTACCCTGAATGTTCTATAAATATCTGTTAAGTCTATTTGGTTCATAACTTCTATTAGGATGTCTATGTCTCTGTTTAATTTCTGTTTCCATGATCTGTCCATTGATGAGAGTGTTGAAATCTCCTACCATTATTGTGTGAGGTGCAATGTGTGCTTTGAGCTTTAGTAAGGTTTCTTTTATGTATGTAGGTGCTCTTGTATTTAGAGCATAGATATTTAGGATTGAGAGTTCATCTTGATGGATTTTTCCTTTGATGAATATGAAATGTCCTTCCTTATCTTTTTTGATGACTTTTAGTTGAAAGTCGATTTTATTCGATATTGGAATATCTACTCCACCTTGCTTCTTCAGATCATTTGCTTGGAAAGTTGTTTTTCTCATCTTTTACTCTGAGGTAGTATCTGTCTTTGTCCCTGAGGTGTGTTTCCTGTAGGCAGCAAAATGCTGGGTCCTCATTAGGTATCCAATTTGTTAATCTTTGCCTTTTTATCAGGGAATTGAGTCCATTGATGTTGAGAGATATTAAGGAATAGTGATGGTTGCTTCGTGTTATCTTCATATTTGGAGGTGAGATTATGTTTGTATGCTTGTCTTCTCTTTGTTTTGTTGCAAAACAATTAGTTTCTTGCTTTTTCTAGGGTGTAGCTTGCCTCCTTGTGTTGGGCTTTACCACTTTTTATCCTTTGTAGGGCTGGATTTGTAGAAAAATATTTTGTAAATTTGGTTTTGTCATGGAATATCTTGGTTTCTCCATCTATGTTAATTGAGAGTTTTGCAGGATACAGTAACCTGGGATCTCATTTGTGTTCTCTTAGGGTCTGTATGACATCTGTCCAGGGTCTTCTTGCTTTCATAGTCTCTGGTGAGAAGTCTGGTGTGATTCTGATAGGTCTGCCTCTATAAGTTACTTGACTTTTTTCCCTTACTGATTTTAGTATTCTTTCTTTGTTTTGTGTATTTGGTGTTTTGACTATTATGTGACGGGAGGTGTTTCTTTTCTGGTCCAATCTATTTGCAGTTCTGTAGGCTTCTTGTATGCTTATGGGTATCTCTTTCTTTAGGTTAGGGAAGTTTTCTTCTATGATTTTGTTGAAGATATTTACTGGTCCTTTGAGCTGGGAGTCTTCACTCTCTTCTATATCTATTATCCTTAGGTTTGATCTTCTCATTGGATTTCCTGTATGTTTTGGGCTAGTAGCTTTTTCTTTTTTTCATTATCTTTGACAGTTGTGTCGATAATTTCTATGGAATCGTCTGCTCCTGACATTCTCTCTTCTATTTCTTGTATTCTGTTGGTGATGCTCACATCTGTGACTCCTGATCTCTTCCCTAGGCTTTCCATCTCCAGGGTTGTCTCTCTTTATGCTTTCTTTATTGTTCCTATTTCCGTTTTTAACTCCTGGATGGTTTTGTTTATTTCCGTCTCCTGTTTTGTTGTTGTTGTTTTTTTTTTTCCAGTAGTTCCTTAAGGGGTTTTTGTGTTTCCTTTTTAAGGGCTTCTAATTGTTTACTTATGTTGTCCTGTATTTCCTTAAGAGAATTATTTATGACCTTCTTAAAGTCCTCCATCATCATGATCAAATGTGATTTTGAATCTAGATCTTGCTTTTCTGGTGTGTTTGGATATTCAGTGTTTGGTTTGGTGGGAGAATTGGGCTTCGATGATGCTATGTAGTCTTGGTTTCTGTTGCTTAGGTTCCTGTGCTTTCCTCTAGCTATCAGGTTGTCTCTGGTGTTACCTTGTTTTGCTATTTCTAACAGTGGCTTGATCGTCCTATTGGCCTGTGTGTCAGGAGTGCTGTAGACCTGTTTTCCTGTTTTCTTTCAGCCAGTTATGGGAACAGAGTGTTTTGCTCCCAGGCTTGTAGTTGTTCCTGTCCACTGGCTTTGAGCTGTCCCTCTGGGTGGGAATCAAAAGGGCCTGCCCCTCCTTCTCCTGTGTCCTTGTGCGCAGGGGCCCCAGATGGTGGTAGGAGTTTTCCTTTAGAGTCAGAAATGAGGGCAGAGAGTAATCTCCTTTGGTTTCCCAGGCATGTCTGCCCCTCTGAAGGTCTAGCTCTCCGTCCCACAGGAATTGGTTCCAGGGAGCTATTTGACTAGGTCATTCAGATCCGAGCATGGTCTGGACCGCAGGGCTCCTGCAGCTTGACTGCCCCTATCTTCCTGTGCCCAGGTGCACTATACAGTTTCCTCTTGGGCCAGGGATGTGGGCAAAGGTGGACAGAAGTGGCAGTTTCTCCTGCCCTGCAGTCTCAGGATTGCCCGAACTTCTGGGAGATCAGCTCTCTCTCCCACAGGGTTGGGGAGCAGGGAGTTTTGGGCAGGGATCAGTAGGATTCAAGATCCAGCTAGAAACTGGAAGTGTCAGGTCCCCAGATGTCTGTTTTCTTTTTTTTTTTCCTTTTTTTTTCTTTTTCTCCATCTTTATTAACTTGGGTATTTCTTATTTACATTTCGATTGTTATTCCCTTTACCAGTTTCCTAATGAGTGACATAGTCAATTAGGATCTGAATGGGAAGGGATGTGGAAAAGAACTTCTAGGAGTTAGGAGAGGGGGACACTTTAGACTAAGAATGAAAGACTGGATCTAATTTTAGTAATATCTAGCACATATAATACAAACATTTCTTCTACCTAAATTCAAGGGCCAATCAGCAAGAAGACAGCTCTAATGCCATAGGTGGTCACCGTAAACATAAATTTTAAATATTTAGCAAGCAAAATAAAAAAGGCAATCAGGAATGAAGACTTTAATCGTTAGACAGAAACATAATATTTAGAATGTGCTATGATTTACAAATAAATGTTATATACATTCTCATACACATCAAGTAAAGAAACTTACATGCTTGATACATTTTCTTCAGAATAATTGGTTGAAATGACAGGATGACATTTTAAATTCTTCCAAATATCACAAAATTAGAGATATACTTATGTGATTGTTGATAATTTAGAAACAATTATACTATTTTTAAAAAAAAGAAACTAAAAACTACCAATGATATGTAGAGTTAGATTTTTTGTTTTGATAAACAAACAAACAAAAAAATGGTTGTCTCCTAACTTAACAGCTCTGACTAAAACATTCTCTCACACTGAAAAGGCCATGTGTTGGCCCAAAGCTGGTGGCTTAACAACTGAAGGCAATGATTTCCTCCATCTCTGAGTCTGTCAGTAACAGCTTCATTTCTTGTTAATTTTTCTCTTGTCAGAGCCAACAATTTATGATCAGGTACAATAATGTAAACTAAGTAATCCAGACAGTAGGGGAACTGAACTAAGTATCATCTAGGTCATGCCAAGCACATTTTTCAAATCCCTTTTATGTTTGTTTCTTCTAACGAGAGAGAAACCCAATATTTTAGAAATACAACATGAATACATCTATTCACTATACATAAGCCATTGTTCAAAAAAAAAAACCCATTTTAAAGCTGACAAAAATGATGGCCTTTTCATCCTTCACTACATCGATTTTTCTAATGTGTAATTTCCCAGTACATGTGTGTGACATGGCAATATAAAGACTGCAGAGAAAAAATATATATACCATTCAATGATGTTAGGTGCTTAAAATATTTACATTTTATATAGTCACTTACTTTATAATTTAAACATCTTTATTTTTATTAACTAATACTGATTTTTACATATTATGGGTCAATATTGTGAAAAAATTATTGTTAAAATTGTGGTTTCATTATCATTTTTTTAAATACATCTCTTGTATTCCCTATTCTTATTCTCTAGTAGCTTTGCCAAGATTTACTAGTCTATTAAATGGGCATCTCATTCTACTGTGCCCAATTCCATTTAAGAGATTAAAAAATGTTAGCTGTGTTTGTGAAAATGGTTTCTTTTTGTTGCTTTTTTTGTGTTTGTTTTGTTTTTTTTTGATTTTTTTTGTTTTTTTTTTTTTTTTTACCAAAAAGCAAGTCTTCATTTGCCTTGGCTTCTTGAAAGGAATAATCAGGAGGAGTGGATGGCACCAATATTGGACCAGCCATCCTTTATGGGCTTGTAAGTGATGGGGAACTTGCCCAAGTAGTGCCCAATCTTCTCTGGTTTGATCTCTACCTGGTTGAAGGTCTTGCCATTGTAAACATCCACCATGCTGCCAACCATCTCAGGCAGAACAATCATGTCCCTCAGATGGGTCTTCACCCATCTGGCTACTCATGGGTGGCACCTCCTTCTTGGCCTTTCTCAAGGACTTGAATAGGGACTGCTGCTTCCACTGCAGGCCACGATTCAGGGTGCCACCTCTGGTGGGCACTGTACAATTGCATTAGCTGCTCATGTACAATTACTCATCCAGCAGTTGGTCAAAGTGCATATCACGGTTGGTGAACTTGTGTAAGGGGTGCTTCTTCTTCTGCTCCATTTCAGCCATCTTGCTGACTGCTCAGAAAAGTGAAAATGGATTATTTCAACGAAGTCTAGCATCAACAAAATACAGTCTGTTGTCATGAACTATACTTTTTCTAGACCTTAGTTGATCAGTATTACTATACATTTTAGGAGGTTATTTTTTTTTAAAGAACAAAAGTATAATTTCAAGATTCTAACTTTGGTATGATAACATGAGATAGTATTTGTGCTAATATACATTTTATGATAAATATATCTATTTTCCAGTTTATTTGTCTACCTATGGACCATATATTATCTATAAAAATAAATTTACCATAAATCTATCATAATTTATCCTGAAGTAGTATTTTTTACCAGATTAATTTTAAGGCCAATATTATAATACTAATGTTATCATGTTTTTATTGTTTTATTTGAAAATTTTATGCATGAATATAATCTATCTTTTTCCATTAATTAATTTATTTATTCACTTTACATCCCATTCGCTGCCCCACCTTCTCCTCCCAGTCTTCCACTCGCATAGCCCCTGCCCTAATCTCTAATCCCCTGTCCTCTGAGAAGGGGGTAGCTACTCACTTGGTACCATCCAAGCCTGGCACATCAAATATTCAGGACAGAGGACATCCTCTCCCACTCGTGCTATATAAGGCAGCCTAGTTAGGTGAGTAGGATCCACAGGCAGGGAGCAGAGTCAGGAACTGCCCTTCTCCAGTTGTTGGGGTACCTGCCTGAAGACCAAGCTGCATATCTGCTTCAAACATGCATGGGTGGAGGGTAGGTCCAGTCCATGTATGCTCTTTGGGTGGTGGTTCAATCTCTAGGATCCCCCCAAAGATTCAGGTTAGTTGACTCATTGTGGCGTCCCTATCCTCTCCGGGTCCCTCAATCCTTCCTTAAAATCTTCCACAAGACTTTCAGAGTTCTCTCTAATGTATGGTTGTGGGTCTCTGCATCTGTTTTGGTCAGCTGCTGGGTGGAGCTACTCAGAGGACAGCTATGCTAGACTCCTGCGTGCAAGTATAACAGAATGTCATTAATGGTGTCAGGGATTGGTTCTTGACCATGAGAATGATCTCAAGGGAGGTGATGGTTGGTTGGACATTCCCTCAGTCTCTGTTCAATCTTTGTTCCTGCACTTCTTGTAAATTTTGGGTCAAAAGTTTTGTGGGTGGGTTGATATCCATATACCTGCACTGGGAGTCCTGCCTAGCCATAGGAGATGGCCACTTCAGGCTCTATATCCTCCACTGCTAGGAGTCTCAGCTAGAATAATTTTCATAAACCGTTGGAGACTCCCCCATGCCAGAACTTCACGAAACTGAAAACCTTCATTAAGCCAAAGGACATTGTCAACAGAACAAAATGACAACCTACAGAATCTTCACCAATGCTACATCTGACAGAGGGCCAATATCCAAAATATATAAAGAACAGAAGAAACTAGACATTAACCAACCAAATAATCTAAAAGCCATATACACTCAATCTAATAGAAGAGAAAGTGGGAAAGAGCCTTGAACCCATTGGTACAGGGAGAAATTTCCTAAACAGAACTTCAATGGGTCATGCTCTAAGATCAAGAATCGATAAACGGGACCTCATGAAACTGGAAAACGTCTGTAAGGCAAAGGACATAGTCAATAAGACAAATTAGCAACCTACTTATTGTGATAAAATCTTCACTAACCCCATATCTGATTGAGGGTTAATATCCAAAATATATAAGGAACTCAAGAAGCTAACCATCAAAAATAACAAACAATTCAATCAAAAAATGGGGTATAGAATCAAACTGAGAATTCACAACAGAGGAATCTCAAATAGCTGAGAAGGATGTAAAGAGATGTTCAACGTCCTTAGTGATCTGAAAAATGCAAATCAAAACTACCCCGAGGTTCCACCTTATATCAGTCAGAATGGCTAAGATCAAAACCTCAGGTAACAACACATGTTGATGAGGATGTGGAGAAAGAGGAATACTCCTTCATTTCTGGTGGGAGTGCAAACAGGTACAACCACTCTGGAAATCCATTTGGAGGTTAATCAGAAAATCAGAAATAGACCTATTTAAAGTCCCAGAAATACCATTTTGGGGATTATACCCAAAATATGCCCCACCATGCCACAGGGTCACGTGTTCCCCTATGTTAATATCAGCCTTGTTTGTGATAGCCAGAACCTGGATACAACTCTGATGTCCGATGACAGAAGAATGGATACAGAAAATGTGGTTCATTTACACAATGAAATAGTACTCCGCTATTAAGAATGAGGACATCCAGAGTTTTATAGCCAAACAGATGGAACTAGAAAATATCCTCCTGAGAGAGATACTCAGACCCAAAAGGACATGCATGGTGTATTCTCACTAAGTGGATATTAGCCAAAAACAAACAAACAAACAAACAAACAAAAAACCCAAAAAAACTCCCCAAAAAAACAAAACCAAAAGCAAACAAACAAAAAACCAGAAAAACTTTAGAGAATACTCAAGGTACAGTCCACAGAACTCAAAATGGCCAACAGGCTGAAGGGCTGAAGTGAGGACACCTCAGTCTCCTTGAGAGAGAGAAAAAAGCAACCACAAGGGTGGAAGGAGGGAAAGACAGAGGATGGAATGGGAATGGGAGTGCAGGGAGAGGGGACATGTTCTGGTATTGGATGGGGGAAAAGGACTGAAGCCCTGAGGATCAGCAGAAAGAATCCCAATAGGCAACCTCAGGAGGAAGGAAGTTGGGAGGACCCTCCAGAATGTACCAGAGACCTGGGAAGAGAGAGACTCTCAAGACTCAAAGGAGGGACCTTAGATGAAATGCTCTACAGTGGGGAGAGGGAACTATTGAGCCCACCTCAGCAAGATGAGCCCATCTAGCAGAAAGATGGGGCATCAAGTGAGGGGTGGGGTTGCTATCCCACAGTCAAAACTCTGACCCATAATTCTTCCTGTCTGAAAGAAATGCAGGGATAAAAATGGAGAAGATACTGAGGAAAAAAGGTCCAGAGACAGGCGCAAAGTGGGATCCAATTCAAGGGGAGGCCCAATGACCTAACACCATTACTGAGGTTATGGCGCGCTCACAAAAAGGAATCTATCATGACTGCTTTCCGAAAGACCCAGTAAGTAGCTGAAAGAATCAGATGCACATATTTGCATACAAGTAATGAACAGAAGCGTCTGACCCCCTCTGGTTGAATTAGGGGACAGCTGGAGGAAGCTGAGTAGGAGGGCAAACCTGTAGGAGGACCATCAGTCTCTATTAACCTGGATCCCGAGATCTCTCAGAAACTGGATCACCAACCAGGCAGCATACACCAGCTGAGATGATGCCCCCAACACATATACAGCAGAGGCCTCCAAGGTCTGGGTTCAGTCAGAGAAGATGCAACTATCTCTCAAGAGACTGGAGGCCCCAGGAAGTTTAGAGGTCTGGTGGGGTGAGGGGTAGGGACATCATTGTGGAGACTGGGAGGGGGGCCAGTTGGAGGTGTGGGATGTGGAACAGTCAGAGGGTGTACCAGAAGGGGAATAAAATCTGGAGTGTAAAATAAATAAAATATTTTAAAAATGGGATACAGAGCTAAACAGATAATTCTTGACAAAGAAATTTCTAATGGCTGAGAAGCAGTTAAAGAAACATTCATCGTATAACAGTAAATATTAAGAGTATGTGTGTATGTATTTTAACATACATTCAATTGGAATTTAAATGGCAAATCTTTGCTTATTTTTTCATAGAATTCAATGTGTATTTAATGCAACTAACATTAACATTCCATCACAACTTTGAATTAATATTGGAGGAAGCAATTATTTAACATACAAACTGATTTTGGATATACTGTGCAATTTAAATATATTAGTAAATGATACATTACTGACAGGAAAGCATATTGCAATGTGTTGTCAATTTAGCTGAACACTGGTCATATATTTGTTCAAAATTATTTTGGGTGTTTTATTGTGATGTTTTGTATAGTATGTACCATATTTAAAAATGATTATTTGAAATGATTTACCTGCAAAATGCAATTTTTACTCATCTAATAAATTGAAAACATAAAAGAAAAGTTCAACAGGGATGCAGAAGCCAGTTTACAGTTGCCAATTTTACTATTTCTACTGGGTCTATGTTTTCACAGCATACTTCTTCTACTTTCTGATCATATTCTGATATCTGTTTCAGAAAAAAAATTAATATCTAGAGACTTCAGATTTCACTGCTGCTTATGTAAAGTCTGGTACTGAGTGTACTGCTATGGCTTCCAGAAAGAGTTCCCTCTAATTACACTTGTTTGAGATCTTCTGCAGATTCTCCTTTCCAAAGAGTTTAACCTCTGCCCCCTGTCATAAACAGTTTCTTCCATACCCAAGGATAGACGGCTCATGAGAAATGAGTTTTTCATTTCTGTGACCATTTGTGTGTGTGTATAAGTTTTTATTTTTAATTTAATTTAATTTTTTACTTATTCACTTTAAATCCCACTTATTGAAACCCTCCCAGTAGTTCCCCACAATCCTCCCCTTATCCCCTTCATTTCTGAGCAGATGAGGTCCCCCCTTGGCCTTCCCTCAATCCTGGTACTTCAAGTCTCTGCAAGACTAGGCATTTCCTCTCCCATTGAGGCCAGACAGGGCAGCCCAGTTAGAACTTATCCCATGTACAAGCATCAGGTTTTGGGATAGCTCCCATTCTAGCAGTTCAGGGATCCAGAGTCCTAAGTCCAACCAGTGCAAGGCTTCTGCATCATTTCTCTGTTCTCCTTCTCTGTCAGTCAGGCAAGAATGGTTAAGGTGACACATGACTGTGAAGGAGAAAACATTACTATGTTACCACTATTCCAGGCGCAATACAGTAAGCATGGAATTACAATTCACTGGATAAGAAAATTAACAAGTCAGTTTCACGTTTTCACCCAGGAAAGCTGTATGCTTTTCATTGATATTTATTTAAGTGTATTACACACTAAGCACCCTGGCATACTTCTAAATATTAGCTGTGTCATATAATCATGTATATATACATATTCATGTGTATTCTCTCCACATTTTCATACAAATTATTTATTTAATATTCTTTAGCATATTTTATTACTGGAAGTAATCATTTATAAACAGAAGTCTAATATAGTTATATTTATAGGACATGGAAGAATGGCTACTTAATTATTGAATGAATTTAACTATTCTCTTAGAGTTCAACTCATTCATTTATGTTTAATTCAACAAACGTTGATAAATGCTTATTACATTTTTTAAAAAGAAATGTTCAACATCCTTAGTCACCAGGAAAATACAAATCAAAAGGGCTTTGAGATTCTGCCTTATCCTCGTCAGAGTGGATAAAATAAAAAGTATAAGCGGCAGCACATGCTGGCAAGGATTGGAAGCAAGAGGAACAATCCTCCATTGTGGGAGTGCACATCCACTCTGGAAATCAATCTGGCCTTTTCTCAGATATTTGGGACTAGATCTACCTAAAGACCAGCTGTACAACTCCAGGGCTTATACGCAAAAGATGTCTACCAAATCACAAGGCACTCACTCTTCTATGTTCATAGTTACTATATTCATGATAGCCATAAACTGTAAACAAGTCAGATGTCTCTAAACCAAAGAATGGATAAAGAAACCATTTCTTTTTTTTTTACACAATGAAATACTGCTCGACTATTAAAAACAAAAACATCATGAAATGCAGGACAACGGATGGAACTAGAAAACATCCTGAATGAGGTAACCCAGATCCAAAAGGTCATGCATGGTATGTATTAGCAATAAAGTACAGGATACCCATGCTACAAATCACAAACCCAAAGAAACTAAATAACAAGGAGGCTACAAGGGAGGATACTTGAATCTCATCCAGAAGGGGAAATAAAATAGTCATCAGAGCCAGATGGAGGGAGGGTATTGGGTGGAAGAAAGGGAAATGATGTGGTGGATCAATCTTGGGGGAGGCCAGGGAGATAGGGCTATGAGAGTGAATGGAAATTGGCAGTTGGGAGCTGGGTGTGGCATGGGTTGACCTCTAGGGCATCTATCTTGATTACACATCTTACCTTCATGCTAGAGAACATGTGGGAAGAAGAGGCAGAAAGAGTGCCCCTGGAAGATGGGGAAGGGGGCTCTGGATAAGACTTGGTTATTGCATATCTAAATCAGCAGCAGGTGTGGTAATTATACAAGATCTCTACAGAATTGAAATTTTTGTTTAATTCTTTAATTTTACCTAAACTATCATAGACTAAGAACATGGTCATCGAAACCACTGTATTTCCCTAACTCCAGTTTCATCACTTCATGAAGTGGAGCTATAGGCAGAGGAGGTAGCTTGATGCTACAGTTCTAACACATGTATGCAGCTCAGATTTCAGTCTTTATCACAACCAATCAATTAACGATTGCTGGTAGACTTTTAGGTGTTCATATCTTTCTCTAGTATGAGAATTTGGACTGGATTCCATTGGCTATCTTCCATTCTAAGGATGAATGAACATTCATTAAGTTGATGAACCTGTGATGCATAATTAATGTTTCCAAACTCTTAATCCTCCCTTTGTATTTCCCAGTTTCCCAAGGGAGCCTTCCTGTTGAAGTACAGATGCTTTGAGCTGCAGCAGAATTATATACAAAACATTATTGTAGCACATTGAAGTATCACCATTTATTAATATAGAATTACTAAAATATGTTAGATTTCTGCTTTCCAGATGTGCTAGTATGTGTCTGAGAGACAGCACTATTAATATTTTTTCCAGACTATTTGGTGACAATCAACGTTGTCTCCAATAAGATGGGTAAAATCTTCCTCCAACAATATTGCCTTACCTAGTTCTCATTTTGTTACAGATGAGAACATCCTGGATGATGAGTCCAGGAATGGGTTACAAAGAGGTGATGATGGATGTGCAATGTATAATAAGACTTTGTGTGTTTTAAGTGGATTTCTTGAGTTTGGGGAACAGTGGCTAGAATAAGGAAGAATTTACAGAGAGCAAAATTCTATGCTAGAATAAAGTCTGAAGCATAGGCTTCTGGAAGGCAGAGTGCTGTAAATGTGGCTATGTGACATGATTTTGGAAAACAGTGACTATTCTCTACTATTTGTAAGCTACAAGCTCCTTTCTTCTGAAGGAATTAACTTCTTGTCCTTAAATTGTTATCAGATAATGAGAACATATTTCACTTTTGCCAAGAAGCTCTCACCAGCACAATAAGCTCAAACAACTGCCTCTGACATCATACCTTATCTGGCTAGTATAAACTACCTAGTTTATTTTGTCTTTAACTTTTTGGCAGAAGCATTAAAGATGATTCAAATGCCATATTCCTCATAATATTTTTCTCATTTTTGGAGAAAATAACTTATATTTTGTGAATTGATAAACATTGTCATTCTTTTAAAATATTTATCATTAGTTTTCCTGTTTTGCATTTGTTGTATTTATCTAGGAGGATAAAATAAAGTATGTTTCTTGTATTTTCCATCAATCCTAACCACAGATTTAAATATTCTCACATAAGTTCAGATAGATCAAGTACAAGGCAAGTGCAATTGAATCTCTCTTTTATATATCCATACAGAGCCATTTCATTCAGTTTTGGTTTATTGCCACTAAGGAAGCAATATCATCAGTGGTTTTAGAGAAGACCAATGATTATGAATTTTGCAACCTATTATGGGGAATATAATTAATATATTTATTACTTTAATTATTATTGTAAGAATGTCCAAAAGGTGAAAGACCTGAGTCCTTTTAAACATACAGAATTTATTGAACTATTAATTATGCAAACTCATAGTATCAATAAAATATGAATTTAGCCTTCATTACAGTGATAAAAAAACTGATGTATATAGAGATCAAAAGATTTAATTGACAGAGCTGGTAGGATTGAGATCAAAACCATGATGATTGAATTTATGTCTATAATTGTCTTATATGTATGGATTTATGAAAATACTTCAATCTACAATTGCAGCCTAAAAATTAAAAAGAAAATTCACCTTCATTTTATTATCACACATTGGTGGTGTGATTATGGATAGTCATAAATACAGATAGGCAACTTATAAACCAAAAATACAATATGTAATTATTGCATACTAAACACAGTTTATATGATGAAAAGTAGTAAAGGACATGGTGCCAAGTTTAAATGTTGTAAGATTTGCTATTTAGATTTGAGCAATCCAGTGTCTTATTGTCTAAACACCCACTCTCCTCAAGCCTTGGGAATTGTCACAGAACAAAAGAAAGAGACTGCAGGACCCAGAGGTGGAGGATTTCTATAGTGAAACACTATTTTTGGCTATGACAAGACTGATGCACACATGGATTCACAGTGCTTGTGACTGTGCATACAAGACTTGCACAACATTAAGCCAGAGAAAATGCCAGCATAGAAGGGGAAATTGGTCATGAAGTCTCACTCCCAAATCAGGAGCTGTTAGCAATTAATGGCTGCCGGGGGCAAGAAGTGTAAGTTTTCATTCGGAATGCAGCTCCTCAGAGACTAGCCATACTCCAGTAGAGGGTCATACACTGCACATAGAACATCACTAAGCAAATTCACTGATTTAAAAGAAGTGAATGTGAACCTTGGAGGGAAAAATAAAACAGGAAATATAGAAGGAACGGGAGGAGAGATAATGGGGGAGGGGAATTTATTGAAACACATTACATGAAGGTATAGAATTCACGAACATTAAGTTTTTAATGCTAAAAGGTAAAGTGGGGAGATATCAGGTAACTTGATGAAGATTACATAGCTCACCGTCACAGAATTGAATGCTACTTGTTTATAACCTAAGTGTTTGTGATGGGAAGTATGGTCCTTGGATCAGTTTATGTACCATTAATTTTGACAAGCTTGTTGATTTGCTAGTGCTTTAATTTTATTATCTGTAAAATGAGGTAATTTCCACCTCTCACAGTTGCTAATGAAACTTGATGAGATTTAGATTGCAAACATTCTAGAAAATTTTTCCAAGTTTGAGATAAGTTCAGTAAGGATTTTACACTTTTGATATCCTAACAATTTCCTTCTGCTACTTTTTTTTTAACCTTTAGATAATCGTATTTTAATCCTTTTAATTATTGAGGTTTCTTTCCAATCAGTTTTTTGAAAGCCGCTTTCACATCTTTGTTCCTCAAACTGTAGATCAAGGGGTTCAGCATAGGAATGATAATTGTGTAGAACACAGAGGCCCACTTGTCTTGGTCCAGGGAGTAGCTGGATGTTGGCCTCAGGTACATGAACATGACTGTACCATAAAAAAGGGTGACACCAGTAAGATGAGACCCACAGGTAGAAAAAGCCTTTAGGCGGCCTTCAGCTGATCGCATTCTGATGATGGCAATAAGAATAAAGGCATAGGAGATGAAGATGATAAGGATGGTGCTGAATTCAATGAACCCACACAAGCTAAAGAGCAGTATCTCACTAATGTAGGTATCTGAGCAAGAGAGAGCCAAGAGTGGTGGAATTTCACAGAAGAAATGGTTGATGACATTGGAAGCACAGTAACTGAGGCTGAAAGTGAGGGATGTGTGGGCCACTAAACTCACCAGGCCAGCCAAGTAAGAGCCCAGCATTAGGACCAAGCAGACTCTTTTGGACATGAGAGTGCTATAGTGGAGAGGTCTGCAGATGGCCACAAAGCGGTCATAGGCCATGGCAGCTAGGACATAGCATTCAGCATCCACAAAACCAACGAAGAAAGCAAATTGGGTAGCACAGCTGGAAAAAGAGATAACTTTGTGCTTTGTTAGGCAATCAGCCAGCATCCTGGGAGCAATGGCTGATGAGTAGCCCAGGTCAACAAAGGAGAGGTTGCAGAGGAAAAAGTACATGGGAGTGTGAAGCTGACTGTCCGTTATGATCAGGATGATCATGCCAACATTCCCTATCACATTGACCAGGTAGACAATGAGGAAGACCACGAAAAAGATGATCTGCAGCTGAGGGTCTTGAGTGATGCCCATAAAGATAAATTCAGTCACTACTGAGTGATTTTCTTTATGCATTGTTCTAAGCAGCGTGTGTGTGTGTGTGTGTGTGTGTGTGTGTGTGTGTGTGTGTGTGTGCGCGTGTGCGTGTGCGTGTGTGTGTGTGTGTGTGTGTGTGTGTGTGTGTGTGAACACGTGTGCGTGGTTAGTTAATGAGTTCCTATCACTGGAATTACCCAAAATAAGCAATTATGTGCTTAGGATATTATAGACTATTTATTATAATAAAAAAAGGCTTTCTTTGGAAGATACTCAGCCCTTTATCCAATCATTCAATTCAGGGATTAATCAGTGGCTCAGGGGACTTTAGTCAAGGTTTTGTGTCCTTTTCCAAGTGCACACATACATGGAAGATGTTGAGTTTCACGAGAGAGCAAGTTCTGCCTCTTCAGTCCCTTAGTAAGCTGTGGTCATTTACAAACAAAACCAGATATTTGACTTTGTTTTTGTTATTATCCACTGTATTCTCTAGCATTAAAGATGAGGTGTGATATTCTTCTCTCTGAAACAAAACACAGGAATACACATTTTTGATGTGTCATTTCCCTCCTTCATTAGATAGCTGTCTGTTCACTTAGAGAATTAAGGGCAGCGGGCAAGCCAAACAAGATCAAATAAAATAAGATAGAGTAGAAAGTAATTTAGAAATGGGCATAATGGCTTCATAAACCTGAAGAGAGAAACACTGCCCTGTCAGTGGTTTGCTGCTTAACAAGGAAGTGGAAGCAGAGGGAGAGATGCATTTATGATATTGTGGACATTCATTGTAGATAAGACTAAATTTTAAGATTAGAATTTAGTTACAAGTCGTATCCTTAGCTCTGATTTTTTTAAAACAAGGTCAGTTTACAAGATCAGTCACAACAAAGAAGAATGTCCAAGATATACATTATTCTAGTAGTTCATTGATTTCCACACACATATCTGACAACTCATTCTTTGTCCATTGTGTACATTGGTACCTCCATTAGATCAATTAATAAACAGAATGGAAAGATCAGCCTATAAGAAATAGTTTGGAGAGCACCTTTTGGTCAATAGCTTATGTTTTTAACTTACAAAGAAGCCTAAGAAATCAGTAAGAAGAGCTCAGAGTTTTCTATGGATGTGATGACTGAATAAAAATATAAAGACAGTTGTGAATGTTGTCTATTATGTTATATGTGAGTCTTGTTTTTAGAGCATAAAATTTAGATTTCTAAAACTATTATTCTAATTCGGGGTCAGGAAAGGTGGTACATATCTTAAGAGCACATACTGATATCACAGAGGATTGGTTCCTTACACTAATATCAGGCAGTTTACTAGCACCTGCAACTCTCGCTCTGGTAAATTTCACTTCATCTTTTGAATTCTATATGAGCCTGCATATACTTGGACACGTGCATGTGCATGCTCGTCCATATATACCCTCTCACACACAGACCCTTCTCTAATTGAATATACATTTAAAATTTGACATAAGATTTTAAAACATGATTATAAAATTGTATCATTCTTGATTACACAGAACTTTGTGTTTGGTTTTAAATAACTTTAATACGTAAAAAAGAAAATGCTCAAATAATCATGTAGATAAATATAAATTAAACAAAAGTGAAATATTGATAAATGTATATGTATACATATATAATGGAATTTTGGTACAAGTTTTGACATGACAATAAGTGAATTAAACTCTTTATCATTGTTAGTAGAAATGCAAAGTATACAAGTACTCACTCTCTTATAAAGATAAACCTATATCTTGATTTTATGAATCATCCATCAAAAATGTAAACAAATGAATTGCCCATCATAGGAGACATGTCTAATAGTCTATAGTGTGGGCACATGATGCAGCACTACTTGATTAAAAAGAAAGGTAAAACTATTGATATATTTATGATACAGGCTGAGTACAAAAGTAATTATACCCAGGGAGCAAATACATAAAATGTGAATACCTTGAGTTATCTCATTTCAGAAAATGTAGAAAATGAAAGATTAATTTCATTAATAGTGATGGAATGCAGGCATATAACACACATACATATACACACACATACATACATACATACACACACACACACACACACACACACACACAGATAAGTGGCAGCAGTGCAAAAAAGCTTACCTTTCTGCCGATGAGTTCATGCTTGAGTACACATACTGAAATATACCAAATTGAATGCACTTTAGGTATAGTTGATGTCAATTATTCAATATATCTGTCTAAAAAGTCAAGAAGAAAACAAAAGCAAATTAGATAACACTTAACTTCATTTCTGTATTTGAAAACATGTATTATTTCACAAGTCAGTGTTCTTAGGGATTCTTTTGAGGAGATTTGCAAAGTCACATTTTGCTTTAGTTGAACAATCATATGGTTGTGGGTTGGATGATTTTCTAGATTGTATTCATTCATTGCCCTGGATGCCTCATTTAGAAATTTGAAAACAATCCATCAGTAGATCAGTAGTAGCAGTAAGAAGAATAAACAGGACTTTAGATTGGGCTCCAAGGATAAAGTGGTTTCCATCCAATAGGGAAGATTTGTGTTTAGACCACAGTGTTTTTAGGACAGCTGGGAGGTAGACAGATGAACCCTGGCATCTCATGGGACAGTTGGTCTGGCATATGAAGTGCTAAAGGACCAAGACCTGAAGCTCTTCTTTCACATTTACATTCACATTCATACATGAACTGTGGCAAGTATGTGACCACTCTCAGACATATTTATGCACATATAGTAGCTTAACCCTTTCTAGGATGTCCTTTCTCCTCAGCAAGCGATGAAATAGTCTTATTGAAAGAAAAAAGTCAATTGCATACTTTTGTGGATAAAGACCCAGACCCAGACATTATGTCTGACTCACAGGCATATCACTGAACTGTCACGTGTACAGTAGTAAGAGATACCTTGCAATGAGTTAAGTCTTAGAACCACATGGGGCTATGTCACTCAAGTGAACAAAGTGATTTACAGTAAATCTCTCCCTACTTACAGATTCAATATTTTATTCAAAGAGAGCAAAATATGAGCAGATACTTCACTCACCACAAAGTACGTTGCTTGTTCTCTTGTGTTGTGGACAGAGAAGTACAGGCATTACCATTTACTGCTAGTAGTTCCCAGAAGAGTATTTGAATTCATGGACTTTCACTTGCTAATGGGAGGGAAAGTATCTATCTTAAAGATACTGTGCAAAATTCAGTTAGACTATATCTATGGTACTGGATGCAATGATTCTGTGTGTTCCATATGAAATGCATTTGGATATTGTGTACTAGGATTAATTCTTAATTTAACATAAGTTCATGTTCATAATTCTCAAAAGGTATTCAGTTTATCTCATAGTAGTGACACATTACCTGCTGTCTTTACTGCTAAGAGAAGAGAATTTTAATTCTAAGCCAAGTCAGTTAAATTTTAAAATGAGTAGAAAGTACCTGGGATATTCAGACTCCGCTTAAATGAACATCTATATATCTATATATCTATATATACGTATGCATTCATTTATGTTTATATCTATGTTCCTGTATATATTAACATTTATGTACAAACAAAAACACTATATATATATGTATATATTTGTATACACACACACATATACACATATTCTTATTTAGTTTTTTTTCTCAAGTAATGAATGTTCAGTCCCTCTGAAGAAACAGTAGCCGATTGGGAAATAAATATTGTTCACATTTTAGCCACAAACAGAAATATTTAAGCAAAGTGTAGAAACTTACTGTTGAAGTGTGTAGTAGGCAAATGCATTTTAGATTCATATACTTCAGCTAAAAACAAAGTTTTTGTGAAAAGAACATGTATTGAGTGTCTGGAGATGCTGCTACAGCATTTGCAATAATTGTTTCTGGTCTGTGAACTGCTGTTTTTAGTGGGACTTTATGATCTGTGAATTGGATGTGGTGGTGAAGTCCTTTAGTTCTATCATTTTCTAGATTCTAACTCCTAATAGTAGCTAGCAATTAAAAGCAGACCTGTGAATTGTTGTTATTAGAGGGTGGTATAAGGATCTGGTGACCATAAGAGCTGGTAGTCGGAGCAGCACTGGCCAATGTGAGTCTGCCCTGGCAGATTACGTCTCTTCCCAGTCCTGGTCCAATAGAAAGCTGACCTGTTTTCTACATGTTGATAGCACGCTGAAGCGTTCTTCTTCTTAGATGGCTGTCTTGTTGAGTGAATGTTCTGTGACTAATTGAAAGGCCGTGAGTCCTCTTGGTGTTTGTTTCAGAGCCACTTGTTCATCCTGCTGTTGTGCCTGTGTGCAGGACGTATTTATTTCTCAGAGTATGCATTGTTTTGCTAGAAGAAACATCATGAAATGATTTACAACACTCACCAGAGACTCAGAGATACGCATAAGTGCCACCCCCTAAGGAATTTTACTTACCTTTTCCTTTGAGATTGATGATAAAAACAAGAACAGGTTTATTTGATGATACTGTAATGATGATTTGTTGTAAGCAGCAAATATTATTTCATTTAATTTCATTTAATTTTTCATACAAGGTCTCACCTTGCAGCCCTTGCTAGAATGGAATTCCCTACGTAAACCAGGCTGTCCTTGAATTCATAGAAACCTGCCTGCCTCTCAGTCCCCAGTACTGGAATTAAAGATGTGCATCACCATGCCATGTAGGCTCAGGATTTTTGTCAAGGTTTAAGACCCCATGTGGTATGATTTAGGGGATGAATGAAAAGGCTTTCTGGTAAATCTTGAAAATCCTTTGAAAATGCCATTTCATACAGAATGACATTAATGTATTAAAGAAAAAGTATCATGTGTAATTAGAAAAGGAAGACAAAATTTACAGAGTTGTATGAGTCCATTAGTTACATTTCTGGGAAATACGACTGAAATGTCTAAACTCATTCAAGTTTTCATATTGAATATGAATAGTTCCTCTATGAGTGATACAGGACCTTAAAACAATAAATCAAATAAGGATTTCCCTATGTAGCCCAAGCTGTGGTCACCCATTGGAATGATCAAGTCAGATATCAGGTGTATTCAATATAGCTTCAGGGTCTTACAAGGAAACCTCATATCACTCTGCATTTTAATAATTATATTTATGAACATTTTTGATATGTGCCTAAAATGCGTTTAAGTATGAGTGAATGTTGTTTTTTTATTTTAATTTTTGGAGAGTGTTATTTACATCTTTTTCACCTCTTAATTTTCTCCCTCCAATACCTGTTTTGTCCCCCAACTCTATCACAAGTTTATGACTTTTTTAATAACTGTGCATGTGTAATCTTCTTTACTAATTATTTCTGTGTACTAATTGCAATTCACATTCATTCTTTTTGTCTCCACAGTCATTAGAAATGATATAGCTAAGAAAGACCTAGGAAACATTCAAAGGCACACAGTCAGAGAAACATAGAACTGAGGTGTCATCTTCCCAAACAACCCTTGGGGTTCCAATTGCCCAGTGCCTCCTTCATCCCACCCCTAAGTACCATCCAAAGACCTGATTCCTTGTGTGTACATAGCTTTCTTGTAGAAAGAGACACTAGAGATAATTTTCCAAGCAGACATAGCCCCAGCTTTTGGTGAGTACAGAGGAATGATGCAAAAATAGTGCTTAATATCATAGTACTCAAAAACTATTCTCTGATAGGCTATGGAGTCTCAAGGGGGACAAAAAGAAACACAAAGGAGATTTAATGTTTTCTTAACTTCAGAGAGGAAATATGTAGATTATATGGATGCCACATGAGAGAATCAATTCCCAGAGAACATGGAATGAGAACCAGGTCCTACTTAAAATGAGTGTGAACACTATGCCGTGTGTTCTGAAGTTCCAGCCAACTGTAGCCCGCACACAGCGTGACCATAGTGACTGACAGTCTCTTTTGAAAGCAACTTCATCGCAATATAATAAGTTGGAGTGTTCACCTTTAAGGAGACATGAAGAAAAGTCTCAACATTTTTGTTTGTTGAGTCAAGAGGTTCAACAACTTCTTCACGAAGGTCACTACATGTGCTCCTGCTGAAGCTGTGCCTGCTTGTGAATTAGGCAAAGACCAGAAACAGCGGGATCAAAAGAGGTCAGGGGTTAGATTAGGTAAGGGGAATGCTTTAAATATTCTGATGTGAAGCAAAAGTCATTGTGCTATAACTGATTCAAAATTCCAAAGTGCTGCGACATAAGAACATCTGTTAAATTAACTCTATGCCCATTTGTATTGCTCTGCTCAAGCTGCAGTTGTAATGATGAACCTAAACAGCAAGAAATAATGTGATTCTATATTATTTTTAAAAATTATGTCTTTATTTTATATTGAGATTGTAATAAAATTGCAACATTTCTCTTTTGCTTTTTCTTCAAAGCTCTCCTACATACTCCTTTTTTTTGCCATTTTAAATTCAGGAAGAATGCTAGAATACCTTACAGTTATTTTCAGATAGACATAAACATGGAAAGTCCTGTTGAATATTGTCAGAACTTGTGGGTTTGACTGCAAAGTCACCGTAAGGCAGGAAGCATATTGTGAAGAAACAGGACATGTCTTTGTTAGAATGGAGGAATGTGAGGCTTGGTGGCTCACCCCTGTAATTCCGGCCATGTAGCGACTATATGTGAATGTCTCAAGTCTCAATTTAAACACAGGAAGGATTTACATAAGAAGTTAAAAAAAGACAGAAAAGCATGATTCAGAAGTAAAGATGTAAACAGATGATATTTTTCTATAAATATATAAAGCCATAGTTCCTCGGGAAACAGCATGATTTTTGGGGGCAGCAATTAGGGTTGACCCAGACCTCATACATGTTTCAGTCAATGTTCTACCACCGATCTGCATCCCCAGATGATCTGTGAGTTTTCACTGTAACTAAGCCAATTCAGAAGTTTGAACAGAGCGCATAAATTTAAGCTACCAATTCTCTGGGCACTAGTCCCCACTTCAACATTCATGGAGTTATTGTGAATGATCACAAATATTGTCTACAGTAGATTTTCAATTTGAGTATAAATTTATGATCCATAAAGGTAGCTATATGACCTGGAATATTAATAATTTGTACCTTAGATTTGCTCTGTGCTTATCCTCTAGGTATTTAAAAAAATAATATAACTAAAATATTTGACATAGAGCTTATAGAGAATAGGCATAAAAGCATACTTGGCACATTACAATACTTGCTATCTCTTACTGAAAATTTTCTTTCTGCTCATCATTATTAGCACTACTGTGGCATTTTATTTTCGCTATTTTTATTAGAGTTCTACTGTCATGAAAATTGTTTGGAAATCTAAAATGTGAGTCATCTTTGCTTTTTCAGAGACAAAATTATATTTAAATGTCTTTATCTTTATTTTATATTCATGAGTGTTCAGTCTGCATGTATGAATATGTGCAGTATCCACGGAAACTGGAATTATACACGGTTACAAGCTACTGTGTAAATGCTAGTAATTAAACCTTTGTTCTCTGTATGAGCAACCAGTGCTGTTAACCACTGAGCAATCTCTCTAGACTATGAAGATGATATGCTCAAAGTTTGTCTATGCCAGTGAACCATTGATATGGGGAACATCATGTTAAGAAAGGAAAAAATGCTGTATCATTACAATATCTGTGTTATGACAAAAAATATATTACCAGTTAGATGGGACCCCACCCCAAACACACATACACTCTAAAGAATACCCTTGGCATAGTACCCATTAAAACCCCATCACTGATTAGTAAGGCTCATATGTATAACAGAAGCAATGACACCTCAACAATGTTTTAGTAAATATGAAAATATGAGAGTATAATACTTAACTCTTGAGTGTCAGTTTCAGTGGAAGCTATTTTTCAATATAGATCTGTATAAATGGATGTTTCCATAAGACAGAATCTTCTAACCAGATGCAGATACTGAATTGCATCTTCATCCTCACTGTGAGTAAAGGTATTGGATAATGTTGGCCTTGTGATTTCATTTTAGAAAGTGCCAAGTAACATTTCTTGGTGAGTGATGAGCGAGAGAACTGGCATATTGAACTGTAATTTCCTAAGCAGGTTATATGAATTTAATATATTAATAAATAATATGAGATATGAAAGATGTGTTCTGAAATAACTATGAAGTGTCCATATGGTTGAGAGTGTTGTCTAACTTTTTGATAGGGTGATAAGGCTGCATCTCATGAATTTTCCTTTTCCTTTTCATATTTTCTCTTCCATTTGACTTCAATTTATGTTGTAGGGTTTAAGATGATTTTAAGTTATACTTTATAACATTAGACTATTCTTTAATTACTATTGTCACAGGCTCTTCTACAATACTATGTGTTCTGGCCCTATCATGTTGTTAGTATTGTTAACTAAATTTGTTTTAACTACTTATTTTTATAATGTTTACATTCATGTAACTGTTAAAGCAGTTTTAGAATTATATATGTGTATATTCACACATTTATCTTTTATTATAGTAAAATTATTGGAAATCCTTCCTGCAAGCTTGAGTGATCTAGTACATAAGTCTTATTCATAGTTTACCTGCTTTATAACAGTTCTTTTGTGGTCTTGTGACTGAGTAAAACCTTTGAACTTCATTGGCTGCTTACATTTTTTTATCATGAATGCTTACACATCCTACACTCTGGTTCTCTAATCATTAGAGTTGATTACTGAACTTTCCTGATGGTTAGTTGACATAAATCTCATGTCTGTATTAGGATAATCTCAATTTATTTTATTGGTCATAAAATGTGAATTACCTCAAGAACTTCTTGCTACATATGACTCACTTTGTTATCTTTTAATATTTTAAGTTACTTTAGATGTACTAAGAAAGAGAAGTTAGTAAGTTAAGTAACATGTGCCATGTTTCTTCAGTTGTATGTATAAATATTTATTGTTTTGTTAATCATTAATAATAAAGACAGTTAAGTCAGAGAAAATACTTTTGACTCTGATCTTAATATTTCACTCTTCTGTAAGTATTTGTGTGTATCAAAAATTTATGTGTGTATTTGTGGTTTTTTGTTACATTCATTAGTCTTTATATCATCTACTCTCTACAGTCATAGAAACTAATTCAATGTTCTAACAATTCTTGTGTTGCAGCACAGATGGTGAGAACTCTAAAAGGAGACCAAGATAAAAATGACACAGAAGTGACAGAATTTATCCTTTTGGGCCTCTCAGACAATCCAGACCTACAATGTATCCTCTTTGCATTGTTTCTGGTCATCTACATGGTGACACTGGTGGGTAATTTGGGCATGATGGCCCTGATTAAGATCGACCGCAGTCTGCACACACCTATGTATTTCTTTCTCAGCAGTCTTTCATTTGTTGATGCCTCTTATTCTTCTTCTGTCACCCCTAAGATGCTAGTAAACCTCATGGCTGAGGATAAGGGCATTTCTTTCAATGGCTGTGCTACCCAGTTCTTCTTCTTTGGCTCTTTCTTGGGAACTGAATGCTTCCTGTTAGCGATGATGGCCTACGACCGCTATGCGGCCATCTGGAATCCCCTGCTATACCCAGTTCTCATGTCTGGGAGAATTTGTTTCATGTTGGTGTCTACTTCATTTCTAGCAGGCTTTGGCAATGCAGCCATCCACACAGGGATGACTTTCAGACTGTCCTTTTGTGGCTCTAATAAGATCAATCATTTCTATTGTGACACACCACCCTTGCTCAAACTCTCTTGCTCTGACACTCGCATTAATGGCATTGTGATCATGGCCTTCTCTAGTTTCAATGTCATCAGCTGTGTTCTGATTGTTCTCATTTCATATCTGTGCATCCTCATTGCCATATTGAAGATGCCTTCTGCAGAGGGAAGACACAAAGCCTTCTCCACCTGTGCCTCCCACCTCATGGCTGTCACCATCTTCTTTGGAACAATTCTTTTCATGTACTTGCGTCCTACCTCTAGCTACTCTATGCAGCAGGACAAAGTTGTCTCTGTGTTTTATACAGTAGTGATTCCGATGCTTAATCCTCTCATCTATAGTTTAAAAAATAAAGATGTTAAGAAAGCAGTGAAGAAAATCTTACAGAATTGTGTGCTTTGAGGCCAGGGTATGTGTTTTTGCCCTGTGCTGATTGTATTATATTTTTAAATGTTTTATAACATACTTGCTTACAATCTTCTCTGGCGTAGAATTGATGATTTCAGATAATACTTATCTTAGTTTTCTCATGTCATATACATGTCTACCTGGGCACTTTGTTGAATCAAAACAGTACTTGAGGAGGTGTGGCTATGGAAATTATTTGGCATGTGCTTCAGTTTCAGGTTATATATTTAGGTAATTGCAGTAACTCAATTTCCTTCAATATGTATGTATGCATATACATACTTGCATTTATATTATATGTGTATCTGAGATCTCTTTCTCTTATGTATTAATATTGGCTTCTTAGATTATCTTTGAGACAAAGGGATGTTTTCAGAATGGTTAATGGGTTATATTATCAGGAGAAAGCAGAATTAGACAGACAGGATGGAACATGATGAATACATAAAGAATTATGCTTTGGTACTTCTTTCTTGTCTTAAACTCTACTTCCACAATGGCCTGTTTATCTGCAGTTTGGTAGTAGGAATATTCATCTTTTGAAGTTAGGCAATTTTTCTAGCAGGGCACAGTTCCAATCATGGAAGTTAGAAGAGGATTGTCATTTGCTCAAATGCCTACAACTAAGGCAAACATTGAACACTTTGAGTGATCTGCACAGCACTGAATGGCTGTAGAGAGCAGCATGCTCCATGCATTCTGTATTCAACCATTTTAAATGAAACACAACAAGGAATCTTGGCAGGTATTACATTAATTAAGGGATAGAGCAAAAATAAGCAATTGTTCAATTTGTCAATTCATTTATTACTGTTTTTCAAGTGAGAATCACAGTGTTTTATCTGTTATTATACTGCCTAAAACATTCAGATAGTTTTTAATAAATATTTGTCAAATTAAATTGTTTCTCCTAAGTAAGGTTTGTGTGTGTGTGTGTGTGTGTGTGTGTGTGTGTGTGTGTGTGTGTGTGTGTGGAGTATGGTGGGAACTAAATTTGTTTTGACAATCAGAAGAAATAGCTGCATATTGTAAGATGAGAAAACTGTAAATACCCTCCTTCTCTTCTAACAATAATATTTTGTTTTTCTAATTGTATCTTTTAAATTATGTTTAAGGGTCAGTTTCCTTATTACCCATTTTATAAACAAGCCCCTTGTATTGAACTCAAAGTTTGCTGATTGCATTAACTTAATAGGTTAGATTAATTTTGGCATAAATACAAAAGGTATACACTTCATAGGACACTCAGCTATGAATAAAACCCCGGTCCTTTTGTTAAATTTATAAGACATCTACTCCTTCTCTTATCTCCTCAAGGAAGAAGACTAGTTTACGGTATGCAAGTTGTATCCTGGGTATTTGGAACTTTTGGTCTAATATCCACTTATCATTGAGTACATAGCATGTATGTCCTTTTAGGTCTGTCTTATCTCAGTCAGGATTATACTTCCTAGTTCTATCCATTTGCCTGCAAAATTTGTGACCTCATCATTTTTAAAAGCTGAGTAGTATTCCATTGTGTAAATGTAACACATTTTCTGTATTCACTCTTTTATTGAGGATGTCTGGATTGTTTGTAGCTTCTAGCTAATATAACAAGGCTGCTGTGCATGAGAAAGAAGGCTAAAGTGTAGATGCTTTGGTCTCATTTAAGGGGAAACAAAATAATCACGGGAGACAGAGGGAGGGAGGTACCTGGGTGGGAAATGGGAGAGGGAAAGGAAAAAGGGACAAGATCAAGTATAGGGAGAGACAGGAGAGAAGTCCAGAGGTCCAGGAGAATGAATAGAAATATGTAGCATTAGGGCATGTGGGATGGTGGTGGTAGAAGAACCACTAGAAAGTCCCAGATGCCAGTGAAGGGAGAGGCTCACAGGACCCAGTGGGGATGACATTAGCCGAAATACCTAACAGTGTGGAAATAGAACCTGAAGAGACCATGCCCAGTAGATAGACATTGCCTCCCAGTTAAGGAATGGGGCCATCCACCCATCTCAAAATCTTTAACCCAGGATTTTTCCTATTAAAAGGAAATTCAGGACAAAAAATGAAGCAAAGACTGAAGGAAAGGCCATACAAAGACTGTCCCAACATTGGGACCCATCCCACCTGCAGACACCAAACCAGAACACTATTGCTGATACCAAGAAGAGCTTGCAGACAGGAGCCTGGTGTAGCTCTTCTCTGAGAAGCTCTTCCAGCACTTGACTAACATAGATGCAGATCCTCACAGCCAACCACTGAACTGAGCACGGGGACGCCAATGGAAGAGTTAGGGGAAGAAATGAAGGAGTTGAAGGGGATTGCAACCCCACAGGAAAAAATAACATCAACCTACCAGACCCCCAGAGCTCCCAGGAACTTATCCACCAACCAAAGAGTACATATGGAGGAACCTATGGCTCCAGTTGCATATATAGCAGAGGATAGCATTGTCTGGCATCAATAGAAGAAGCCCTCGTTACTGTGAAGGCTACTTTCCCCAGCGTAGGGGAGTGACAGAGTGTTGAGGTCAGAGTGTGTGGGTAGGAGTGGAAGCATTTTCATGGAGGAAGGGGGAGGGGAAAAAGGGGATTTGAGATGGGAGAAGGGGGATAACATTTGAAATTTAAGTACATAAAATATCCAAAAAATAAAAAAATACAAAAGAGAAGACCTGTTTCTGCTAAAGTCATCCACATTGAATTTTGGGAGCCTTCCATATCCCAGTTCTCTGGGATTTTCTAGAGAGCCCACCCAAAACCCTTGCAGCTACATATTTATATTTATTCTCTTGGCTCTCTGGACTTTACTCCTCTCTCTCTCCATACCTGATCTGGTCCCTTTTTCCTTTTCAGCCTTCCCTCTTCCACTTAGGCACCTCTTTCCTTCTGTCTCACATAATTATTTTGTACTTCTTAGTGAAATTGAAGCACCCTTACTTGAGTCTTCCTTCTTGTTAAATTTCTTAGGGTCCTAGAGTTGTATTATGTGTATTCTGTAATTTTTGGCTAATATTCAATTATCAGTGACTAAAGTGCATGCATATCATTTTTGGATTTGGGTTGTCTCAGTCAGGATGATATTTTCTAGTTCCATTCTTTTGCCTGCAAAACTCATGATGTCCTCGTTTAAAATAGCCGAGTAGTACTCTATTATGTAAATGAACCACATTTTCTGTATCCATTCCTCAGTTGAGGGACATCTGGATTGTTTCTAGCTTCTGGTTATCACAAGTAAGGCTGCTATGAACATAGTGGAGCATGTATCCTTGTTATATGTTGGAACATCTTTTGGATATATGCCCAGGAGTGGTATAGCTGGATCCTCATGAAGTTATGTTCAATTATCTGAGGAACTGATTTCCACAGTGGTTGTACCAGTTTGCAACACTACTAGCAATGGAGGAATATTTCTCTTTCTCCACATTCTCCCCAACATGTGCTGTCACCTGAGTTTTTGATCTTAGCCATTCTGATTGGTATAATGTGGAAGCACATGCTCATTTTGATCTGTATTTCCCTGATGAAGAAGGACTCTGAACATTTCTTAAAGTGCTTCTGGGCCATGAAAGAGTCCTCTGTTGAGAATTCTCTGTTAGCTCTCTACCCCATTTAAAAAAATTTTTGATTCATTTATTTTTATACTCCAGATTTTATTCCCCTCCCAGTCTAACACCTGACTGTTTCACATTCCATACCTCCTCCCCACCCCCACCCCCAGTCTCCACAAGGATGTCCCCATCCCATCAGACCTCTAAACTTCCTCAGGCGTCCATTCTCTTGAGGGTTAGGTGCATCTTCTCTGATTGAACCCAGACCTGGGAGTCCTCTGCTGTGTTTGTGTTGGAGGCCTCATCTCAGCTGGTGTATATTGGTGTATATTGCCTGATTGGTGATCCAGTGTCTGAGAGATCTCAGGAGTCCAGCTTAGTTGAGTTGCTGAGTTGCTGGTCCTCCTACAGGGCTGCCCTCAGCTTTCCCTAGCTTTTCTCTAATTTAACCTGAGAGGTTAGCAGCTTCTGACTCTTTGAGCTACTTGTTGGGTCTTTTAGAGGCCAGTCCATTTTTAAATTTGATTATTTGTTTTTGTTTGTTTTGTTTTTGGAGTCTAACTTTGGCTCTTTATATGCTTTGGATATTCGTCTTCTATGTAGGGTTAGTGAAGAACTTTTTTAAATTTGTAGGTTACCATTTTGTCCTACTGACAGTGACAGAAGTTTTCTGTTTCATGAGGTCCCCTTTGTCAATTTTGGATCTTAGAGCCTGAGCCATTGATGTTCTGTTCAGGAAATGTTTCCCTATGCCAATTCTTTTGAAGCCATTTCCCCTTTCTATTAGTTTTAGAGTATCTGGGTTTATGTTTAGGTTTTTGATCCACTTGGACTTGAGTTTTTACAAGGTTATAAATATGGATCAATGTGCATTCTTGTATAAGAAGACTGCCAGTTAGGCCAGCACAATTTGTTGAAGAGACTTTCTTTTCTCCAATGTATGGCTTTGGCTTATTTGTCAAAGACCACGAATCCCCATTTTCTAGGGTCTCAAGTCTCTCAAATGTTAGGTGTATCTTTTTGAGGTCAGGGAAAGTGATTCCTCAGAAGTTCTTTTACTTTTGAGAATTGTTTGGCTCTCCTGTGTTTTTTGTGTTTCTATATGAAGTGGATAATTGCTCTTTTCATGTCTGTGAAGAATTGTGTTGGAATTTTGATAGGGATTGCACTGACTGTGTAGAATGATTTTGGTAAAATGTCTAGTTTTACTATGCTAATCCTGAGCTATGAGCATGGGAGATCTTTCCTCTTTCTGAGATCTTATTCTAATTCTTATTAACAGGGACATGAAGTTCTTGTCATACAGATCTTTGACTTACTTGGTAAGAGTTACACCAAGATATTTTATATGATTTATGGCTATTGTGAAGTGATTTGTTTCCCTAATTTCTTTCTCAGCCTGTTTACCATTTGTATAAAGAAAGGCTATTGATTTGTTTGAGTTAATTTTGGCTACTTTGCTGAAGTTCTTTATCAGCTATAGTAATTCTCTGGTAGAATTTTTGGGGTCACTTATATATACTACCATATCATCTTCAAGTAGTGATACCTTGACTTCTTCTTTTCCAACTTATGTTCCCTTGATCTTCTTTTGTTGTCTAAATGCCATAACTAGAAGTTCAAGTATTATACTGAATAGATAGGGAGAGAGTGGGCAGCCTTGTGTTGTCCTTAATTTTACTGAGATTGCTTCACATTTTAATCCATTTAATTCTATGTTGGCTGATGTTTTGCTGTGCATTGCTTTATTATGTTTAGGTATGTGCTATGAATCCCTGATATCGCCAAAGCTTTTAGCATGAAGGGTGCTGTATTTTTCAAAGTCTTTTTCAGTGTCTAATGAAATGATCATGTAAGTTTTTTGAGTTTGTTTATATAGTGAATTATGTTAATGGATTTTCTAGTTTGATCTATCCTTTTTCCCTGGGATGAAGCCTACTTGATCATGGTGAATTATGGTTTTTATGTGTTCTTGGATTTGGTTTGTGACTATTTTATTGAGTATTTCTATTGATTGATCTTAAATTTTCTTTTTTCCCTAGGTCTTTGTGTGGTTTTCATACCATAGTCATTGTGCCTTTAAAGAATAAATTAGGTAGTGTTTCTTCTGTTTCTATTTTGGGAAAGAGTTGGAGGAATATACATATTAGCTCTTCTTTGAAGGTCTGGTGGAATACTTCTCTAGAATCATCTGGCCCTGGGCTTTTTTGTTTGTTCATTTGTTTGTTTAGGATGTTTTTAATGTCCATTTCTATTTCCTTAGAAGTTATGAGATTATTTAGATAGTTTACCTAATTGTGGTTTAACGTTGGTATATTGCACCTGTCTAGAAAATCATCTAATTCATCTAGACTTTCCATTTTTGTTGAGTATAGTAGGTTCTGATGATGTTTTGAATTTCATGTTTCTGTTGTTATGTTTCCCTTTTCTTTTCTATTTTTTTGGTAATTTGGATACTGTTTGCATGCCCTTTAATTACTTTGGCTAAGGGTTTATCTATCTTGTTGATTTTCTCAAAGTATTAGCTCTTGGTAATGATTCTTTTTATCACTCTGTTTTTCTTACTGGTTGATTTCAGCCCAGAGTTTGCCTATTTCTTGTTCTCTACTCCTCTTGGTGTGTTTCCTTCTTTCCTTTTTAAAGCTTTCAGGTATGCTGTTGAGTTGCTTGTATAGGGATCTCTCCAATTTCTTTATGAAGTCTCTTAGTGCTGTGTGTTTTCCTCTTAAGACTGCTTTCATTGTGTCCTATAAGTTTGGCTATATGTGTCTTCATTTTCATTGAATTCTATAAAGTCTTTGATTTCTTTCTTTACTCATTCCCTTATCAATCAGGACATAGTTGTTCAGTTTTCATGAATAAGTGGGTTTTATGTTGCTTTTGTTGTTATTGACCCCAGCCATAATTTGGGGTCATCTGATAGAATATATGGGGTTATTTCAATCTTCTGGTGTCTGTTGAGAGGCTTCTTTTGTGTCTGGGTATATGGTCAGTTTTGGAAAAGATTCCTTGAGATGATGAAAAAGGTATCTCCTTTTGTTTAGGGATGAAATGTTCTGTAAATATGTGTTAAATCCATTTGGTGCATAACTTCTGTTAGATTCATTGTGTCTCTGTTTAGTTTCTGTTTCCATGATCTGTTCATTGCTTAGAGTCCTCCACTATTATTGTGTGAGGTTGAATGTATGTTTTGAGCTTTAGCAAAGTTTCTTTTATAAATGTGGGTGTTCTTGCATTTGGGGCATAGATGGTCAGTACCGAGACTTCATCTTGTTGGATTTTTCTTTGATGAGTATGAAGTGTCCTTCCCCATCTCTTTTGATTACTTTTGATTGAAAGTCTCTGTTATTTGATATTATAATGGTGACTCTAGTTTGTTTCTTGTTATGGTTTGCTTGAATAACTTTTTACCAACCCATTACTCTGAGGTAGTTTCTGTCTTTACGGCTGAGGTGTTTCTTGTAATCTCAATAATGATGAATCTTGTTCATGTATCCATTCTTTTATCCTGTGTCTTTTCACTGGAAACTGAGTCCATTGATGTTGAGGGATATTAAAGACCATTGATTATTAGTTCCTGATATTTTTTTGTTGTTGTAGGTGGTATTATGTGTTTGCAATTCTCTCTTCTGGGTTTGTTGTGAGGTGCTTAATTTTATGTGTCTTGGGTACAGTTACCCTCCTTATGTTCTTTCTAGTATCCTTTGTATCGCTGTACTAGTAGAAAGATATTGTTTAAATTTGGTTTTGTCATGGAATATCTTTGTTTTTCCATCTCTGGTAATTAAGAGTTTTGCTGGGTATAATAGCCTGGCCAGGCATCTGTGATTTCTTAGTGTCTACATGACATCTGCTTTAGGTTTTCTGGCTTTTAGTGTCTTTTGAGAAAACTAGTATAATTCTTATAGTTCTACCTTGGCCTTACCGATTTTAATATTCTTCTTTTGTTCTGTACATTTAATGGTTTTATTATTATTTAGCAGGGGGTTATTTTCTTGTTTAATCTATTTGTTGTTATATAGACTTCTTGCATGTTTATATCCATCTCTTTCATTAGGTTAGGGACGTTTTCTTCTATGATTTTGGAGATATTTTTTGGCCCTTTGCAATAGAAAACTTCACCCACTTTTATTTGTATTATTCTTAGATTTGGTCTTTTCATTATGTCCCAAATTTTCTGGATAATTTTTTATGAACTTTTTACACTTTGTATTTTCTTTGATCAATGTTGTTATATCTTCTAAGGTATTTTCTATGACTGAGCATCTCTCTTCCATCTATTGAATTTTGTTAATGATGTTTGCATTTATAAATTCTGTTCTCTTTCCTAAGTTGTCTACTTGCAGTGTTGCCCCCATTTGTGATTTCATTTTTCCTTTTTTTTCTGTTACCATTTTTAGTTCTTGGATCATTTTGTTCAATTCCTTCTCCTGTTTGATTATATTTTCCTTTATTTAAGGGATTTGTTTACTCTTTATTTACTTCTACGTATTTGCCTGTGTTTTCCATGTTTCTTTAAGGGAGCTATTCACATCCTTTAATACTTCTATCATCTTCATGATATGGAATTTTTAAGTCAGAATCTTGCACTTCAGGTGTGTTAGGGTAGCTAGGGCTCACTATGGTAGGTAAACTGGGTGCCAAATTACATTCTGACAAGCTTTCAGGCGTAGGTGTAGACCAGAAGGAAGACAGGTTGCTTAGGGAGAGCGGGATAGATCCCATGTTTGCTGGTCTTTGAGGATCCCAGCTGCAATAGGGTTGTGGTGGGGGTTTCATCTATGTTCATAGTTATGGCAGACCTTCTGTGAGACAGGTAGGCTGTCAAGGGGACCATGCAGGCCTATCTGTCATGGGTTCAGGTGGCGTTGCAGACTTGAAGGATGATGGGGCTCAGGTAGAGTAGGATATATGGATAAGGGAAGGGAAGATAATCTGTATGGCTCATGGTCTCAGGTCTTATAGAGGGATGGGGGAGGGGCAGTGAGAGAATGGAGACCCCCCCTGGGATGGCAGCCTGCTCAAAGCAGCTTGACTTGGACCAGAGTGTTTAATCAACAGGAAAATGGATCAAGGAAAGGAAACCTACCTGTACTTTTAGGAGTTTGGTGAAGGTAGAGGAGAGGCAGCAGGAGAACGGAAGCCCCTCTGGGATGGCAAGCTACTCAGTGCAGTTTGCCTTGGCCCACAGAACTCAAAGAGCAAAGAAAATGGGTGGGGGAAGGGAAGTTTACCTGTGTGGTTCAGGAGTCTGGTGGAGGTGGCAGAGAGGCAGCAGGAGAATGATAATTACCCTGGGATGTCAGTCTTCTCAGGGCCAGTTATTTTCTTTTTAAAATGTATTTTTAATTAGAATTGCAATCAACCTTATCACCTCCCTCTCCCTTTACAAACCTCCACAAACAGCACTATCAATGCACTCATCATTTTATTTTGATAAATATATTTTATATTCATGTCATATGTAGGGAAGGAGTATTTGGATAGTATAAATCTTAATGGTGTCAGTCTAGAAAAAGTAAGTTGATGGTTGTTTATTACTCAGAAAAGAGGGAGAATTATGCCTATGGAGTTTCTAAGATATTTGTGATCAATATGGACTGAATGTGTCACCTCACTTACATTATTAGATTTCTGAAGTCACCTATGATGTAAGGAAGAAAAATGGAGATGTTTAGGGGAAAAGGGAATAAAGACTCAGTTTGTGACTGAAGGGCCAGAACTCAAGTGTACGCATCCTTCTTCTCAACTACTTGGCAGTTCCCACCATGCTATTCTGTAATTAGTACCTATACAACTTACATTCCTAACCTCAGGAAGGAGAACAAAGATGGCAGCACCCCAACATTCTGAGGACTCATTATTCCTAATCACAGCAGCTCTAGTCATCACCAAAACAACAACAACAACAACAAAAAAAAACCAAAACCAAAAACAAACAAGCAAACAAGCAAACAAGCAAACAAACAAAAAACAGATAGTGAATAGGAGGTTATGAATTCAGAACCCCAGATTATTCAACATTGGACTTTGGTACCCTATGAGTAAAGCAAAACAATATGAAAGAGAATTGAGATTTTCTTAATCTCATCAGGGAAAAGCAATAGATTACAATGAGGCACATAGGAGATGGAGTCCCTAGAGATGAAAGAAGATCAAGTATATCCTACTTAAATGAATAAGAATAGTCTAGTCTTTCCTAAGACTCTAAGGGGTGAGAATTGCTCACCATTCTGAACGCCTTATTAGTGATACTGCATTTTCAAAGGTACTGTATTCTGATATGGTAAGTGAAAGACAGAATTGAGTACCTGTTGAGTACAGAGAAAAGGATTGTATCCTATCCTTGTACTGGACAGTCTCTTAAATTTGTCTGAATCACTATTTTTTTTTTAATCAAAGAGCATGCCTTGCTTAAAAATGGACTTATGCTTTTTATCTAATTTGTTGTTGATGATGTGGAGGAATTTGGGCAAGAAAGAAAATGAGGCACACAGACCTAATCACAATCAGTGAATTGCAAATGGTAATGAAACAATGTAAAGATGTTTAGTCTTTTGGCTTCTTGATATGAAAAAAATTTACAATCTTATGTATTTAAGTTACTCACTGACAGGGTATCAATAGCCTTGAGCAATATAAATGTTACACACATTTTCCTTACTAAAATACTTTAGATTATCTGCAAAGATAAAACAGTATAAAGGCTATGATATAGAGCCCTTTTGAGACAGAGTCTATCTATGTAGCCATAGCTGTCTTGGAAATCTCTATGTAGACCAGCCTAGACTCAAACTCACAGAGCTATGCCTGCTTCTGCCTCCCAATTGCTTGGATTTAAGGTGAGTGTCAGTGTGCCTAGCATAAGTAAGAGCTTTTTTTTTTTTTTAAATTTCAAGAATCAGCTACGGAAATCTTACAGCTATTTTTAAAAAAATCTTGGAAATTTAAAACAAGAAATCATCTTTGGATAGCAGTTTGACTGAGAACATCATGAAGATGAATATTGCAGAGAAACAGAAAAAAAACTAATACATAAAATACTTGAGGGGGAAGCTTGCTGTTCATGCTATGAGAGACAACTCATGTTTGGGTAATGAAAGGTTATTCAATATTGGGAATCCTAACAAAGTATTTTCAGCAACTTTAATTATATGATTTTGTCAAAAAATATGTCAAATTTTACTGTAACTCTAAATATTATCTAGAGGGTTATGGAAGCTCTGAGAATTAACTATGGGGTGTTCTTTGTACAAGTGCTGACATTAGTCATTGACATTTTGAATGATCACAAATGTTAGCAGAATGAGACTGAGTATGCATGTAGAATCTACCCATCAAGATGAAGTTGGTTATTCCCAGCGAGTTGATGATTCATAAGTTAAATTTCTTCTCTACAAAAGGGAGGTAACACTGTTCAATCTCCTGAGTCTTAAATAAAATAGCACAATGAACACTTAGCAAGCCTGTAAGGTGCAGGGAGTTATTAAAATTTTGCACATTAAATATATGAAGTTTCCTAGTATTTGTTCCTTTTTGTACGTTTACCACATCTGGGGTATTTTATTAATTCATTTGCTTTTATTATATTTGACTCTCAGAGGTGGTGTTGGAATGAGAAAACAGAAAGATGCATTCTTTCTTGCTTCTGACATTATTATTGAAGTTCACAGGTGACTATCACTCCAAGAAAGAGCCCATCCATGTATATCAGTGATCTATAGGTGTAGTGTAATATGATGTTGAAAAGAGGAAAGTTTTGTTGCACGTATGTTATACCTTAGGATGCAACACTGAAAGTGAATGCCCCATATTTCTTTGACTTTAACACATGAAGATGATAATAAGCAAAGGCTTTGTACAACTTCTACTAAATCTTCACCACTGACTTGAATGGAGACTCATGTAGAACTGTAGGCTCAGACGTAATACTCCTCAATGGAAATAAAAAGTTATGTTAGGTCTTAGGATCTTGACATAATAGAAACTAGTTAGAGTAGAGCAGAGTATGTTCTATTCTTTGAATTTTCCATCTCCTGTGGGTGATGGAGAATCAAGTGCTTTGTTTCATATTGTTAAAAATGTGTTTATACTTACTTTAATACAGGTTGTTAAAATATTAGTAATATTCTATTTGGTTACAATTGAAACAATGTACTGGTGGCTATTGCTTTCTAAGTTTTAATTTTAATGGAAGGAAACAGATGTTTCATTTAATTTTAATGACTAGAATGATATAGATGAGCTTTACCTTTACTTCTAGTACTTTATCCTTCTCCATGCTATTTGCATGAGTAGCCTGACTTTTTTCATTTAAATTTCAAATTATTAAGTTGTTCTATTAACCCGATGTATTGCTAGAAAGATCTTTATATTATCTCTGGTGTTTTGTGTTTTACTATTCAGTAAAAATCATCATCATCATCATATTTGTTTTTTACTGAAAATTAAAGTGTAAAATTGTATAGTCTAAGGCACAATGAGTGAGAATAACATACATAATGAGTGAGTATTATACATACATTTTGTATAACATATAAATGGGGTTAAGGTTAATACCTATCTTCTCTTCTCACGGCTTATTCATTAAGTAGAAAACATGCAGCTGTTTCATTTTTCATCATAGAGATATTGAGTACATAATAATATCCTCAGCTTGACTTATAATAGGGTCTGTTATAGTTCTGCAATTCTCAACTATAGACTTCTACATCTTAGAGATTTTTTCAGTTCTTTTGGATCTAGATTTTCTATTAATTTTATAATATGATTATCCAATTAATAAAATTCTAGGTACTAACAGGCTAAGATTGTACAGTTGATAATTCTCTAAATTTAAGATGTTATTGAAAACCTATTGGCTGTATCAGGCTATTTTCATTCTTTTTTCCTTGGCTTTCTAAAAATTCCCTACTTCACAAATCCAATATTTAATTTAAAGATAATTGCTGCCTTTCTTGCTATTGATTATTGTTTTTTACAAATATTATTATTTTTCATTCTTCCACTAGGACTGTGAAGGAACACTCTGTGCTTTAAAAATATGTTAATTTTCTCCAGAAATAAATGCTTAATTATAATCATAGTAGACATAATACCAAATAATGATATGCTGTAATTAATGCACAAATGATAGAAAATGTAGTCGAAGTTAGTGGAAAATAAGGTACTTGTCTCAAGGTACTTAGGAGCTGACATACAATATTCAAACAATGTTTTTGACTTAATATCATACACATTAAAATTTCACTGATCTCACTTTTCACTATTTAATATTTATATGTGATATATATGTTACGTTAGTATATATATATATGTAAGTATGACATTGTCATCTAGCCAAATGGAATGCTGTAACTTCTTTTATTTTTGTAACACAGATGGTCAGAACTGTAAAAGGAATCCACGATAAAAATGACACAAAAGTGACAGAATTTATCCTTCTGGGCCTCTCAGACAATCCAGACCTACAACATTTCCTCTTTATATTGTTTCTGATCATCTACATCGTGACACTGGTGGGTAATTTAGGCATGATGGCCCTGATTAAGATCGACCGCTGTCTGCACACACCTATGTACTTTTTTCTTAGCAGCCTTTCTTTTGTTGATGCCTCTTCTTCATCTACAGTCACCCCTAAAATGCTGCTGAACCTCATGGCTGAAGATAAGGGCATTTCTTTCAATGGCTGTGCTGCCCAGTTCTTCTTCTTTGGCTCTTTCTTGGGAACTGAATGCTTCCTGTTAGCCATGATGGCCTATGACCGCTATGCGGCCATCTGGAATCCCCTGCTATACCCAGTTCTCATGTCTGGGAGAATTTGTTTCATGTTGGTGTCTACTTCATTTCTAGCAGGCTTTGGCAATGCAGCCATCCACACAGGAATGACTTTCCGACTGTCCTTTTGTGGCTCTAATAAGATCAATCATTTCTATTGTGACACACCACCCCTACTCAAACTCTCTTGCTCTGACATTCATACCAATGGCATTGTGATCATGGTTTTTTCCAGTTTTACTGTTCTCATCTGTGTTCTCATTGTTCTCATTTCTTACCTGTGCATCCTCATTGCCATATTGAAAATGTCTTCTGCAGAGGGAAGACACAAAGCCTTCTCCACCTGCTCCTCACATCTGATGGCTGTTACTATCTTCTTTGGTTCAATTCTCTTTATGTACTTGCGACCTACTACTAGCTACTCTATGGAGCAAGACAAGGTCGTCTCTGTGTTTTATACAGTAGTGATCCCCATGCTTAATCCTCTCATCTACAGTTTAAAAAATAAAGATGTGAAAGAGGCAGTAAAAAAATCATACAGAAACACATTCTATAAGGCTATGTTTTCCATTCTTTTGTTATGCACAATATAATAGACATTTTAAAAAGGATATCTGATATCTTCAGTTGTTTCAACATGTTCAAGTTTATGTATTATCATTAAACATGCTTCTTCATCACCTCCATGTCATAAATATGCCTATTGAACCCACAAGTACATATGTTAGGTAAATGTTGTTCTGTGTTTCAGAGAATGAACTATCTTGCCAAGGCAATTTTTTTTGTATAGTCAATGTCTATGTGGAAAATAGCTTTGATTTTGAGTTGCACAAATATATAGTATATGAGAAATAAATCATTCCTCCATGATAGGCACATTTGACTAGTTTACTAGACATTGATTACCAATATTAATTCTATTTTCTCATATTAATCTAAAGAATAAAATATGTAATACAAACACTTTTACCAAATGTTACTATAGAATGGGAACTGTAGCAATAATGTGGAAATATTTGGTTTTCTTAAATTATTTAAAACATGTTGAAGACAGAATTGAAAGTTTTATCTCTATTCCCTCCAGAATATCAAGAGGTTCTTGTAAAAATTTGTGAAATAATATGAGTGAGTATTATGTTGTTCATTGATGTAGGAGAAGATCAATGTTGGAACAATGTGACAACTAACAGCTATGTTAATATGCCACACTGAAGTAGATATTGTGAAGATATAGAACTGAGTAACTTCCTCATCAATGCTTCTTTAAAACATATCAACCACCTTAGACCATGAAGAAAAACATTACTATCCTGTATGATCCAAAAAAATACTGTCATATCTCTGAAAATAAATTTAGAGAGAATTGTTGACAATTTACCTTATCTAGGCAACCTTTCATAGTCTTCTAATATCCTTTAATGTCTAATTTTTTCACTTAACCAAGATTTATTTTTTACTTCAATAAAAAATAAAGATATATAATACATACACTTTCAGATCATCATAGACATATTCTTACAGATGTACATGAATTATTCCTGACATATCTGTGTACTTTATTTCTTTACCTCTGGAATAATCCACATTAAAATCACAATTATACATTTTTTCCTATAATTTAAAAATTAACCGGAACTACAGTGTCTTAGTGATATTTCTTGTCTTTCACAGAATAAGTAGAGTTGGCTTGAATTATTGCTGGTCTGTGGAATACAGCTTCAGTCACTGTGAATTCATCTTTGCAACAGTCCTGTTCTATCCAATAAATCATATTTAAGTACAGATGCTTAGTATCTCTGACTCTCGTAACTTTTCATCCCTTACTTCTCCAATGATTCCTGAGGGGAGAGAGTGTGATATAGACCTTCCTTTTGGAGTAGCACCTCACAGACTTTTATTCTCATATGTTGACCACCTTCGAGTCCCTGTTTAATCTCTATCAAGTAAAAAAAGAAGATTCCCTAATAACAATTTAATGATATTCTAATCTATATAAAGATAAGGACTCAGGGATAAGATTATCAATCTATTCATTTAGCAGAGAAGTAATATCAGGTTATGCCTTATGTTTATGCATTCTTCAGCTATGGTTTATGATATGGTTAACAGTAGCAGTCTTATAAACCTTTTAATCAAATCAAAAAGTTTTTGGTTTCTATCATAACATTCGTGCCATTTAGTTATAAAAAATAATTTTCTGTGTTCTACATGCTTAAAAATGAATTGTGCCATTTCATTTAATTCAATATTATATTTTTCAGAGAAGAAATATAATTTGAGAATGATTAGCATTCTTTTTCTCATCATCATAATACTAAATATTCAAAGGATAATTTGATTTGTTTGACTGAGAGAAAAACTATTTTACATTAAATTTGTAGAGATAGTATTATCTAGAAGAAAACAAAAAGAATTGGAGTTCAATGAATTTCAAGAAATGGGTATCAAGTAAAAGATTGTCTTTGTACCCTACTTTTTTTTTTCAGTAATGTTTCCTCAAAACTGTCATTTATCTTATCTTACTCCTCAATCCTATGGGATGACTTCTCTTTAGTGAGTACAGAGAAAACTGAGAGAGTCTAGGTAGAATCTTATACTACTTTACAAAACATCATATAACTATATTTATGTCTTTTGTTATTTAAATTAATAGATTAAAACAACACACGAATGCTGAGAGAGAGAAGTTGTTTACATATTACATATGTTAGATTTTGACCTCATGGGTGAATACAACTCCTCACAGCATCAAATTAAAATTATGCCCTTGAGAATCAAAAAATGTTTAAATTGATCTTTAATGGTATCTTTAGACACTTAGGGAGTTAATCAAGAAAATATATTACAAATCTTCCTACTTCTTAGGATGTGCAATAGGTCAGCATTTTCAGGTAGGTTGAATTCTATATTTGATATCTAAAATATATTCATGTGTTTATATATAAATTGTTATTTGTCATTATAGAAAATATAATGTCAATTGCTCTAGATCACTTTATTCATATGTAGATATATCATAAATATTCTAAACTATCCAATATTATACGTGAACTCTTATGTATCTGCTGTATTTGTATGAGAAGCAAATAAACAAATATATTGAAAGTTAGTATTGAGGCAATTTTATCACAAAAAATCACATATGCATAGAAGTCCTAGATGGTAGATCAAACTGACATTGACACCATCCTTAAGATTCTTCCAGAAAGAAATTAACTATGGATAAGTTAGAATATAAGAACATTTTACACACACACACACACACACACACACACACACACACACACACACACACACACACAAATTCCACACTCCAGTGATAGGCTTTATTTTAGTTACTTGAATATCTTTTTGACCATTCAATTACTCCCTCTAAGGAAGATTTTCTCTTCCATCTGAAACCTTTCCACCCTTGTTTTTATCATAATTAATTTTCATCTGACAACATATTACATAGCTTTATAGTGTCTATTTTGCTCTGCATCACACACTCTGTACGAAACATGTTTTGATAATTGGTGTAATCTTATATTGTTGAATACTGGCACAAATGGAATTTTCAGTGAATAGATGTTAATTATTGATAAACATCCTACATAGAGGGAACAATTCTCTTGTGATTATTGTTTATTGTTGTTACTAGTGGTGGTGGTTTGGACTTTGGAAACGTGATTTTGTTATGTTGATTAAATATCCCCTGGCTGACCAGAAATTGCTACTCTTCCTTCTACAAGTGCTGAAAATGCAAGCAACTGGTATCATGGTTGAGATTATTCCTTGATTTTGAAAGATTAATACAATTTATTAAAAGAAAACTGCAGAACTTCAGAAACTTTTTGTTCTCTTATTGACAACTGTGAGTCAAAAGTACCATGATATATTGGATGGTCATATTTTATTATGGCTTTAAGTGTACAGGATATGGTGGCTTCAAAGACTAAAAACACACACCCCTTCATTTCCCATTTGCTTGGCAGCAATGACTAAGTGACATACATTTAAAATTTTTTTCAATACAGTTCAAATGTTAAAATTATGGAAATTCATTTTACATGGATATTACTAAGAAGAATATGTATATGAAAGCATTTGTTTATGACGAAAAAACATATATTTGTGATAAAGAAAAAGAAATACAATGAGAATTGGTTGTGTTTGTTGTCTTGTCTGCTTGTGTGATCAAAAAGAATAGGAATGAAAAGAAAAAAAACAGAACAGCAAAAAATGTATATTGGGCATTCAAGGTAGGCATTTCGAAGTAATCGATGAGGAGGTATTGGGCTTCAGATCAACATATACACATTAAGAAATCAGTAATGAACACACAGTTTAGATGAGAAGGCACTGCTTATATTTCTTGTCACTTTTGACTTGCAAGGTGAAAGAAAATGTCATATTTAAACCATACTGCAGTGATGGACTTCATTCTTGTGGGACTCACAGATAGCCCAGTACTGGGGAGGATCCTCTTTGTGGTGTTTCTGGTCATTTACTTTATAACGCTGACAGGAAACCTGTGTCTGATTGTGCTGATCAGGACCAATTCCCACCTGCAAACACCCATGTACTTCTTCCTTGGACACCTCTCCTTTGTAGACATTTGCTACTCTTCCAATGTTACCCCAAACATGCTGCACGGTTTCATCTCAGACCAGAAGACCATCTCCTATGCTGGATGCTTCACACAGTGTCTCCTCTTCATTGCTCTGGTGATCACTGAACTTTATATCCTTGCTTCAATGGCTCTGGACCGCTATGTGGCTATTTGCAGCCCTCTGCATTACACTACCAGGATGTCCAAGAATGTTTGTGTCTCTCTCGTCGCATTTCCTTATGTGTTTGGCTTCCTGAATGGGCTATCTCAGACTCTGCTCACTTTCCACCTGTCTTTCTGTGGCTCCCATGAAATCAACCACTTTTACTGTGCAGATCCCCCTCTGATCATGCTAGCTTGTTCTGACACTCATGTCAAAAAGATGGCCATGTTTGTTGTTGCTGGCTTCACTCTCATAAGTTCTCTCTCTATCATTCTTTTCTCCTACCTGTACATTTTTGCAGCCATCTTGAGGATCCGTTCTGCAGAAGGTAGGCAGAAAGCCTTTTCAACATGTGGTTCCCACATGACAACAGTCACCATATTTTATGGAACCCTTTTCTGTATGTATTTAAAGTCTCCATCAGAGAGGTCAGTAGAGGAGTCCAAAGTAATTGCGGTGTTTTACACTTTTTTGAGTCCATTGCTAAACCCTTTGATCTATAGCCTGAGGAATAAGGATGTCATCAATGCTATGAAACAGGTGATCAAGGGAAAGTTCTGTCAGAAAATTATGGTTTAGGAAGATGTTTATGTGTTATTAGCAGACATCTCTGATGACATTGTATCTTTGTAGGAAAATGTTAGTGCTTCAAACTTATGGTTTGTATGACAGCATATACATATAGTAACTAATTTACTCTTGTACTCTACAACTTCTAGCTATACTTTTTACTAAAATTATATGTTGAAATTATAAATTTTTAAGATGTTTTTAATACTCTGTATTTACTTTTCAGGATCTCATATAGAAAGATTGTCCTAATTTACATGAAATGTAGTTTCTAATTAACATGTCTTAATGGAAATAAGCCATACCCTATGAATGATGACATGCTTGAAAATTTAGAATGTTTAAAAAAGAATAAATAATTTTTAGTTTTTTTTAAATGGTGATTTTTTTTACTACGAAGAACACTACAAAATGATTGCTTTGATGACTGATTTATCAACTAAAGGGCATAAAAGCAAAAGAAAAAACATTACTCAAAATATCTTTTAATTCTTAATTTGTATTAAGTTTTGATATTCACACTGTTAATGAATAATGAATGAGTGATTGTGTCTTTATGACATACAGAGTCTTTAGCACAGAAATTAATTTATTTGCACAAGGTCCCTCAATCATAAAATAGCACATTTCTTTTCTGTTCTCCTTTTGATACCCTCAGTTTGGTATTTATCAGTTCTCAACACACCAGAATGGTGGAGGGCATGTTGAGGATGTTGGTCTCATAAGGTAACACCATATTTCTACTGCTGTGAGTGAAATTTGAAAGATGGTTATAATGTCCATGGTGTTTTTTTATTTTAAAGAAATAACTAGAGTATACTTTTCTGAGGTTTCATGTTATCATGATAATTTTGTACACTATGAATAGAATAATATTTGCTTCACATGAAAGTAAAAATTTGGTTATGGTAGACTATCTAAACTGCATTTTTAAATATAAATACATACTCCATAAAAAAGTTAGGTGGTTAGGATAAATTAAATAAGAAATTTATGAGTCTAATGTTTAACGCTGAGTGAGGTAGGTGGTACTTTTTTATTTTAGCTATGAATAAATTCATGTTTGTATGTTTTGATAAAGTTTATAAGGCAACATTAAAATCTTATGCTATATATCAACATTCATTTCATGAGTAGGATGTCTACATTTATATGAAACATAATTCATCATTTTTAATTAGTAATTGTCATCTGTATAAAAACAAAAAAAACATTAATTTGGAATAACAAATTTAAAATGATCAAAGTCCCAAGGAATCATAATTAATATATACTTTTCACTATATGTTTTTTCCTTTCATACTCATGCAAGTCATTTAACTACTACATCCATGTACAAAATATTGTTATAGTTTTATCTCTCTGTATATATCTTCTCTTTTCATTTAGGCTAGACTATTGAATTTAGAATTTGTATATTAAAAATAATTCCTTTTGTTTATTTTGTGCTCTTGTGGAGAGTAGAGTATTACATGTATGCCATGGCCAGTAGGCAGAGTTCAGAAGACAGTTCATAAAAATTGGTTTCTCCTTTCACCCTTTAGGTCCCCATGATTGAATCCAGAAAATATTTGAACCTTTGAACCTTCTTATTGTTTCAATTTTGAATGATTTTAATTTTTTGATTATCATAGGTTGATATATACTATATCTACCTATAAAATATATAGAAGGTTGTCAGAGCTGAGGAAGGTGTAGGGCTATGAAATGGCCATTTTGTATCTCAAAGACTTGTTATCTTGTATTTACAGACTTTCCCAAATGTAGGAGAAATACTGTCTATGTATATCAGAATAGTTTACTAAAATATATTATATCAACATTAAACTGTATTATACAAACATTTACAAAGCTAATATTAGTTTTAAATTTTTGTAATTTTTGACTTAACTAAGTATATTGCTTATTGTTAATAAAATAATTTATAAATTGAAATTGATTAATACACAGAAATTATAGATAATAACACTATTGGAAAAATTGCTATGAATCACTCATAAAACAAGAAAGAAGTGAATCAGACATATATAGAAAGATGACTCCTCTGAAAAAGACAACTTAAGTCAGTCTTAGAAAGAAAGCTATCACAATATCACATTTCTCAAATTCAGAGTCTTGTTCTAAACACATACACACAAACACACACACACACACATACACACACACATACACACACACACACACACACGTTATTATAGTGTATGGGGAATTATTTTGGGTTGGCAGAGAAATATTAAAGATCAGGAATAGAGATCAGAGAAACAAATAGATGGTAAATATCTATATTTATATAGAGAGCAGCAATAAACATGATTCAAATTTAATAATAAAATTTACTATTTTTAAATGTTACTTAAAAATTAAGAATAAGCAATTAATTTAATTAAATGAAATTAGTAAAAAATCAACTGAATTGTGGCTAAAATTATCTAAAATATTGCATTCCCCAATGAATGTTCTAAATTCAAACTATTTACTTGTAAGGTTTCAAGTAAAGTTACAAAAAAAAAGTATCTGAAATTTGAAATGTACATGTGCATTAAGAACACAATCACCTTCAATAGCAATAATCTGTTATGCATATTCATGATTGTGAACCTCTTTCTGTGATGATGCAATGTTCTGAAAAAAATCTCTAAAAGAACAGTATTTTGCCGAGCCTCACAGTCAGTTAATAATATACTTTCAGGTCACTTAAGCTTTAAGATCGCTAGCCTTCTATGTACTTAGCCTGTTCATTTAATTTGCCTTTAAGGGAATAACAAAAACAAACAGACAAACAAACAAAACTCAAAATACAACAAATCCATCATGCCCCTGACCAAGAACAGTGCATGTGTCTCATTTGCTGAAAGCAGCAAGCACAGAGGGTGACAGCAATCTTCCAAAATCTACCATATAAGTTGAAAGCAACAATTATGAATATGAATCAATATTGAAAAACAATGGCGTTTCTAGTGCAGTTTGTTGTCTGGGTCAGTTGGAGCAGGTGATTTAATCCTTTGAAAATTCCATTTACATTTTCTGTAAAGCATTCCATTCCTTTCCCGTGGGATGCTTTCTGTGCTGTTTAGTAAAAGACATGAAACCTGTTGTTAGAAATAGTCACACAGAAACACACACACACACAGGGACAGATACACAAGTCAGCTACCAGGCAGGAACGTATTCAGACTCATACAATAGACAGGAGGGAAGACACAAGGATCAGGAAGTTGTGAACTCAAAGCTGGACTCTGTCTTTGTTAAATTTCACAATAATAACTCCCCTCTCTCTTTCTCTCTCTCTCTCTCTCTCTCTCTCTCTCTCTCTCTCTCTCTCTCTCTCTCTCTCTCTCGTGTGTGTCTGTGTGTGTGTGTGTCTGTGTGTGTGTGTGTGTGTGTGGTGTGTGTGTGTGTGTGTGTGTGTGTGTGTGTGTGTGTGTGTGTGTGTGTGTGTGTGTGTGTGTGTGTGTGTGTGTGTGTGTCTGTCTGTCTGTCTGTCTATTTGAGGCTATTGGAGGTTTTCCTACATAGGTGTCCATTTTATTAATTGACAGAGTGTCTCTTGTTGAATTGCTTTCCAGTTATATTTGCCCAAGGGATCTTTTTTTAAAACATTATTTTAATTGGATTTTTTAATTTACATTTCAAATGTTATCTCCCTTTCCTGGTTTCCCTTCTATAAGCCCATCCTCTTTCCCCTACCCCTTATTCTGTGAGGATGTTCCCCAACCCATTCAACCAACCCCTTCCCATCTCCCCACCCTGATATTCCTCTGCACAGGGCGGTATAGCCTTGGCAGAACTAAGGGCTTCTCCTCCCATTGGTGCTCAACATAGTCATCCTCTGCCAAAAATGCAGCTGGAGCCATAGGTTTGTCCATGTGTATGTTTCGGATGGTAGTTTAGTCCCTGGGAGCTCTAGTTAGTTGGTATTGTTGTTCTTATGTGGTTGCAAACCCCTTCAGCTCCTTCAATCTTTTCTCTAACTCCTCCAATGGAGACTCAGTTCTCAGTTCAATGATACAAGCATCTGCCTCTGTATTTGTCAGGCTCTGGCAGAGCCTCTCACAAGACAGCTATATCAGTCTCCTGTCAGCATGCACTTTTTGGCATTAGCAATATATTGGTGGCTGTATGTATTATTGTTCCACCTTCTAAGAAGGACTGAAGCATCCATACTTTAGTCGTCCTACTTCTTGAGCTTCATTTGGTCTGTGGATTGCATCTTAGGTAATCTGAACTTTTGGGCTAATATCCCCTAATATTAGTGTGTGCATACCATGTGTGTATTTTGGTGATTGGGTTACCTCACTCAGGATGATATTTTCCAGTTCCATCCATTTGCCTATGAGTTTCAAAAAGTCATTGATTTTAATAGCTGAGTAATATTCCATTGTGTAGATGTACCACAATTTCTGTGTCCATTCTTCCATTGAAGAAAATCTGGGTTCTTTCCAGTTTCTGGTTATTATAAATAAGACTGCTATGATCATAGTGGAGCATGTGTCCTTGTTATATGTTGGAGCATCTTTTGGGTATATGCCCAGGAGTAGTATAGCTGAATCCTCAGGTAGTACTATGTCCAATTTTCTGAGGAACCTCCAGACTGATCTCTAGAGTGGTTGTACCAGCCTGCAATCCCACAAACAATGGAGGAGTATTCCTCTTTCTCCACATCCTTGCCAGCATCTGTGGTCACCAGAATTTTTAGTCTTAGCCATACTGACTTCTGTAAGGTAAAATCTCAAGGTTGTTTTGATCATTTCCCTGATGACTAAGGAAATTGAACATTTCTTTAGGTACTTCTCAGCCATTTGATATTCTTTAGCTGTGACTTTTTTTGTTTAGCTCTGAACCCAATTTTTAATAGGGTTATTTGTCTCCCTGAAGTCTAACTTCGTGAGTTCTTTGTATATTTTGGATATAAGCCCTCTATCAGGTGTAGGATTGATAAAGATCTTTCCCCAATCTGTTGGTTGCCATTTTGTCCTAACAACAGTGTCCTTAGCCTCACAGAAGCTTTGTAGATGTATGAGATCCCATTTGTCGATTCTTGATCTTAGAGCATAAGCCATTGGTGTTTTGTTCAGGAAATTTTCTCCAGTGCCCATGTGTTTGAGACTCTTCCCCACTTTTTTTCCTATTAGTTTTGAGTGTATCTGGTTTGATGTGGAGGTCCTTGATCCACTTGGACTTAAGCTTTGTACAGGGTGATAAGCATGGATCGATCTGCATTCTTCTACATGCTGACCTCCAGTTGAACCAGCACCATTTGCTAATAATGCTATCTTTTTTTCCATTTGATGTTTTTGTCTCCTTTGTCAAAAATCAAGTGACCATAGGTGTGTGAGTTCAGACTTCTTAATAGAGACTATGAAAGGCAGAAGAGCCTGGTCAGTGGTCATGCAGACTCTAAGAGAACACACATTCCAGCCCATGCTACTACACTCAGAAAAACTTTCAATGAGCGTAAATGGAGATGGCAAAATATTCTAGGCCAGAACCAAACTCAAACAGAATCTATCAACCAATCCAGCCCTATAGAGGATCCAGAAGGAAAACTCCAATACAAGCAAGGTACTTACACCAAAGTAAGACGAGATATTAAGCATCTCACAACAAAGCCATAAGGGGATAACTACAAGCACATAAAGCCACCTACGAAAAGAAATACAACAGACACCAACAGTCATCTCTCTTATTATTAATAATAATAAAATTAATAATCTTATTGTTAATATCTCAAAAATATTAATGGACTCAACTCACCTATAAAAAGACATAAGCTAACAAAATGGATACATGAACAAGATCCAGTATTTTGCTGCATACAAGAAACACACCTCAATAACGAAACAGATACTATTTCAGAGTAAAAGGATTGAAGAAGATCTTCCAAGCAAATGGTCCCAGGAAAGAAGCTGGAGTTGCCATCTTAATATCCAATCAAATAGACTTTCAACCAAAAGTAATCAAGTATGGTGAAGAAGGGCACTTCATATTCATTAAAGGGAAAATCCACCAAGAGAAAGTCTCAATTCCAAACGTCTATGCCCCAAATGGAAGGCCACCCACATTCATAAGTGAAGATCTACAAAAGATCAAAACACACATTGAATCTCACACAATAATAGTGGGAGACTTCAACATCGCACTCTCACCAATGGACAGGTCACTGAAACAGAAACTGAACAGAGACACAGTGAAACTAATAGGGGTTATGAATCAAATGAATTTAACAGAGATCTACAGAACATTTCACCCTAAAACAAAAGAATACACCTTTTTCTCTGATCCTCATAGTACCTTCTCCGAAATCAACCATACAATTGTTCACAAACACCCTCAACAGATACAAGAATATTGAAATTATCCCATGCATGTTATCAGACCACCATGGCCAAAGGCTGGTCTTCAATAAGAGCACAAACAATATTAAGGCCACATACACATGAAAACTGATCAACTCTCAACTCAAGATAATTTGATCAGGGAAGAAATAAAGAAATTAAAGACTTCCTGGAATTTAATGAAAATGTCACATAATACTCAAACTTATGGGACACAATGAAAGCAGTGCTAAGAGGAAATTTACCCTGGTAAAGAAACTGGAGAGATCCTGCACTAGCAACTTAAGAGAATACTTGAGAGCTCTAGAAGAAAAAAATAAGCAAACTAATCCAGGAGGAGTAGATGGCAGGAAATAGTCAAACTCAGGGCTGAAGTCCACCAAATAGAAGAAAAGAGAACAATACAAAGAATCAATAAAGTGAAAAGATAGTTCTTTTGCAGAATCAGCAAGACAGATAAACCCCTAGACAAACTAACCAAAGGGCCCAGAGGTAGTATTCAAATTAACAAAATCAAAAATGAAAAGAAGGCATAACAACAGAAATGAAGGCAATTAAAAATTATTCAGCCTACAATAAAAGCCTATACTCAAATAAACTTGAAAATGTAGATGAAATGGATGGATTTCTAGACAGATCCCACATACCAAATTTATATCAAGAGCAGGTAAACTGTCTGAACAATCCCATATTCCATGAGGAAATAGAAGTCATTAAAAACCTCCCCACCAAAAATGTCCAGGTCCAGATGGATTTAGTGCAGAATTCTACCACACCTTTAAAGAAGACGTAATATCAATACTAATCAAACTATTCCACAAAATAGAAGCAGAAGGAACACTACCCAATTTGTTCTATGAAACCACAGTTAAGCTGATACTAAACCACATAAAGACCCATTAAACCAGAGAACTTCAGACCAATTTCTGTTATGAATATTGATGCCAAAATACTCAATAAAATTCTTGCAAACAAAATCAAAGAAGACATCAAAATGATCATAGATCATCATCAAGTAGGCTTCATCCCAGTGGTTCAGGGATAGTTCAGTATACAAAAAGCAAATAACATAATCCATTATATAAACAAACTTAAAGAAAAAAATCACTTGATCATCTCTTGAGATGCAGAAAAAGCATATGACAAAACACAACACGCCTTCATTTTAAAAGTATTGGAGAGATCAGGAATTCAGTGCCCATACCTAACATAATAAAAGCAATTTACTGCAAACAAACATCCAATATCAAATTAAATAGAGAGATACTTGAAGCAGTCTCACTAAACTCGGGGTCAGAGCAAGGATGCCCCCTTTCCCCATATCTACTCAATGTAGTATTTGAAGTGTTAGCTAGAACAATAAGACAACAAAAAAAGATCAAGTAGCTACAAATTGGTTAAGAACAAATAAAGGTATCACGATGACATGATATATATATATATATATATATATATATATATATCACCTAAAATTATACCAGAGAACGTCTTCATCTGATAAACAACTTCTGCAAAGTGGTCAGATAAAAAATTAACTCAAATAAATACATTGCCTTACTTTATACAAATGTTAAAGGGGTTGAGAAAGAAATTAGGGAAACAACTTCCTTCACAATAGCTACAGATAATATAAAATATCTTGGGATAACTCAAACCAAACAAGTAAAAGGTCTTTATGATAAAAACTTCAAGTTTCTCAAGAAAGAAATCGAAGAAAATCTCAGAAAATGGAGAGATCTCCCATGCTCATAGATTGGCAGAATTAACATAGTAACCCCATCAAATTCCCAACACAATTCTTCCAAGACATATAAAGATACATTCTCAAATTCATCTAGAAAGTTAAAAAGCCCAGAATAGCGAAAAAATTCTTTTTTTTCCCGTTTTTTCTTTATTAACTTGAGTATTTCTTATTTACATTTTGAATGTTATTCCCTTTCCCGGTTTCCGGGCCAACATCCCCCTAACCCCTCTCCCTCCCCTTCTATATGGGTGTTCCCCTCCCCATCCTCCCCCCATTACCACCCTCCCCCAACAATCACGTTCACTGGGGGTTCAGTCTTAGCAGGACCAAGGGCTTCCCCTTTCACTGGTGCTCTTACTAGGCTATTCATTGCTACCTATGAGGTTAGAGTCCAGGGTCAGTCCATGTATAGTCTTTGGGTAGTGGCATAGTCCCTGGAAGTTCTGGTTGGTTGGCATTGTTGTTCATGGGGTCTTGAGCACCTTCAAGCTCTTCCAGTCCTTTCTCTGATTCCTTCAACGGGAGTCTCGTTCTCAGTTCAGTGGTTTGATGCTGGCATTCGCCTATGTATTTGCCATATTCTGGCTGTATCTCTCAGGAGAGAGCTACATCCGGTTCCTGTCAGCCTGCACTTCTTTCCTTCATCCATCTTGTCTAATTGGGTGGCTATATATGTATGGGCCACATGTGGAGCAGGCTCTGAATGGGTGTTCCTTCTGCCTCTGTTTTAACCTTTGCCTCCCTATTCCCTGCCAAGGGTATTCTTGTTCCCCTTTTAAAGAAGGAGTGAAGCATTCACATTTTGGTCATCTGTCTTGAGTTTCATGTGTTCTGTACATCTACGGTAATTCAAGCATTTGGGCTAATAGCCACTTATCAATGAATGCATACCATGTGTGTTTTTCTGTGATTGGGTTACCTCACTCAGGATGATATTTTCCAATTCCCTTTTTGCCTATGAATTTCATAAAGTCATTGTTTTTAATAGCTGAGTAATATTCCATTGTGTAGATGTACCACATTTTCTGTATCCATTCCTCTGTTGAAGGGCATCTGGGTTCTTTCCAGTTTCTGGCTATTATAAATATGGCTGCTATGAACATAGTGGAGCACGTGTCTTTTTTATGTGTTGGGGCATCTTTTGGGTATATGCTCAAGAGAGATATAGCTGAGTCTTCAGGTATTTCAATGTCCAATTGCAAAAACAATTCTTAACAGTAAAAGAATGGCTGGGGGAATTACCATTCCTGACCTCCAGCTCTACTACAGAGTAGTAATAAATACTGCATGAGATTGGTACAGAGACAAACAGGTTGATCGATGGAATAGAATTGAAGACCAAGAAATAAAAGCACACTCGTATGAACAATTCATCTTTGACAAAGAAGGCAAACATACAATGGAAAATAGAAAACAGTTTCAATAAATGGTGCTGGTCTAATTGGCTGTGTTTGTGTAGAAAAGTGACTCAATACCTGAGATTTCCCTCTTCCTTCTTTTGTATTCTTTTGGTGATGCTTGTGCTGGTGCTTTCTGTTTGTGTATGTATAGTTTTTACTTCTAGAATTCCCTCAGTTTGTGTTTTCTTTACTACTTCTATTTTCGTTTGTGGGTCTTGAACAATTTTGTTTCCTTCAACTCAAAAACTTTGTTTTCTATTTCCCTTTGGCTTTCTTTTAGGGTTTCATTAATTTTCTCCAATTGCTTCTTTGAGACCTCCTGAATTTCCATAAGGTATCTATTTGCGTTCCTTATGGACCTCAATCATCTTCCTAAAGTTGGATTTATGGTCTTTTACTTTTGCTTCTGTCATGTTAGACTTGGATAGCTGGGTTCTGGTGATGACATTATACCTTGGTGATTGTTTCTTGCACCCTCATGCTGGACTGTAGACCTATGTTTTGAGGTATTTAAAGGTAAGTTACCAGATTCTGCAGTTGTCTTTCTTGAATGGTATTATGTTCATGGGTTTGTTTCCTCACTGGTCTTCTGGTTTGTGTGGGTTGAACTTCTACCTTTATGTGTGGTCTCTCATTGAGTAGTGATTCCTGCCCCTATTGGGGGCTGGGGGACAGCAAGTAGAAAGGTGACTCAAAAGAGTTTGTGTAGATTTATTTTTGTCATTTTGCCTTTCAAATAGGAATAAATTTACATTGTGAGTTCAGGAAGTTAAAAAATTTTTTGTTCATTGGGTGTTTTTCTCTATGGGCATAGCTAAGCTTTTATTTGAGCCACTGTTATTTCATTGATCTCTTGTGTCTATTATTAAGAAAAATAATATATCTGAATCACTGTTGTAAAATAAGTTATCTAAACTTATTTACTTATTTAGTTGCTTAATCAGTTAAGGAGACTTGTAAGACATTGAGAGGAGAGAAACATAGTTGTTCAGAAATCGAAGCTGTGAGTCAGAATTCCTCTGTGATCATATTTTGTGAACTTCTTTGTTGGTATTCTCTTCGTTTGAGATTTTAGATGGAAATTTTATTAGTAATAGTAGCCTCTATTCTCCCCATCTCCAGTAGAGCATTGGAATCTAAGTGATGGCACTTTTTACTAATTTCGTCTTATATTGTAATGGAAGCCAAGAAAGCTTTTCATACTCAGGTTGGAAAAGGATTCACCTGGCAAGTGCTGAGTTATCTAATTTTACAATGAGAAAAACACATATTTTATATAGAAATATAGAAATGATTGCTGATTTCTCATAAAACATTTGTATGGTATAAATTTTGAGGATGTTTCTCTAATAATTGTTGCACTATGTTTTGATACACAGTCTGACTTATGCTCATTGAAAGACACCTGAAATGAAAACATTTAGCTCCTTCTTCACCCACTTAGAAATGTTTTGTTAAATAGTTTTCAAGCCTTCTTATAAATTTTTTAACTTACTTTATGTAATTGTTATCTGAGAGCTTTCTGCCTCCATTTGGTAAACTAGGCCTAGTCCTGGAAGCTTCTAGCCTCCATTTAATCTAATTTAGGTCTAGAATGCTTTCAGTCTCTGAGATGTACTGCTGAATAAGATCACCATTTCTAGTTCTTTCTGAGCTCTAATTGGCTAGTTCAACTCAGCAGTTCTGGCTCAGAATCCCTCTCCAAGATGGTTGATTCAATCTGGTTTCTCTCAGTTTCTTACTGAATTACTTCGCTTGGCTTCAAACTCTTACTTTGGCAATATGTTCTATTCTTCTGGTTCCTCATTCTCTGGCTTTTTCTGCCTTCACTCATGTCTAGCTAGCTTGTTCTATTTCTGTGATCTGTCTCTGTAAAACTCTCCCAATAAAACTCCTTCCTTCCTTTGTTCCTCTCTTCCCTTCTCTCTTAGATACTGTTCCTTTCCTCTCTTCTGATGAGAGTTGGGAACATCCTGTTCTGTCTGAGCTTTCTCTGATTTATCACTTTGTCATTCAATGACACATCACTTTCAAACTTGGTTGCTTTCTTCCAAACACTTTACCTTCATTGATTAAGATTAAATGTGTATATTAAAGGGTACGTCTGTTTTGCAGCCAGAGTGAAGTTATGTGCTCAGTGTATGCCACAACAAACTAGAAACAGGGTGGGTTTTTTTTCAGTAAATAATACAATCTTGAGGTTCACAGGATTAGCAAATATCCTGAAATACCTTCTTGAATCTATTATTAAATTTCCTTTAAATAACCATACTGTAAGTCATTTAGTTTGTGAATTATATTTTTCAGATTTATCTCTGTTTCTTAGTGTCTTGACAACAATAACTCCACAGGTCCAATTAATTCCAGTGTCCTCAAAGCCCTGATTTAAAAAGTGTCCCAGACTTGATCAAGTCTTTTACTTAGTTTTATGGATTTGCAGTATCTTCTCTCAATGTTTTTCTTCAAATCACTCATACAGCCTAACCTCTTCTCCATGATCTTACACTAAGATCATGTTGCTAAGAAACAAAAGTTGTACATGTAGTATACTCAGCAAAAACAAATGGGATCCTTACGTTATTTGCCTATAATATCAAAACTACTCACACAAAATTTACTTAATTTTAGTCTTTTTTTCATAATATTTCAGGCAGTACTGCAAGGTTGACATGTGGACTGGATGGTATGATCTCCCTTTTAATATCATAATTCCAAAAATCCATTTAATATATTTTCCCATATTGAGGATGTAACAGGTAACCTGGCAAAAAGAGATAATACACTTGTTCTTAGTCAAAAGGCTAAAATGATACAAGCCTACTTTGTTAACTATGCTGAGATTTTATGCACATGATGTCAAGCTCTGTACATAGAAATTAGTTTAAGATTTTGGCCTCAAAGGAAAATCATTTCCTCAAGCCATATAGAGTTAAGGTTCTGCCTCTGAGAATATGACTACTTTAATTGGATCTTTATAATTATTGTTGGAATCCCATGGGACTATTTTGAATAATCACATTATAAATATCTTCAGTTTGTTTATGTAATATGTAGTGTATACATATCCACAGGTACTTATTTTCTGTGTTTGGTAAGTAAACTTGTAACTTGAATGTTTGTTGTTTTATCACTGTAGAAAATATATTTCCTGAATTTCCCTTGACCATTCTGTTTATATGTTGGTATTTCTGTGTCACCAAAGAATCTGTGTCATATGCATATTTTTCAAATATACAGTTGGAGGACAAACACATTGTTGTCCAAGTATATAATGTCTAAAGACTAAGCTATGTATTTTTACATATTCACCCCCACTCTGCACACAATGACAAAGAGGACATTGCTCAAATGCCTATCCAGACTTCAGCTTATATTTTCATGATGGATTTGGTAAAACAAAATTAAAAGCAAAAATCTACACTTGGTCTAAGATAATTAAATTTTTTTTACTCACGGTGTAAATGCTATCTTCATAAAACAGGGTTTTCTAAAATCTAAAAATGACTCATTTAATTTGTATAATTTTACCTGTGGCTAATGTCTACAGTATAATATGTGTCCCAGCAATGGGCAGAATTTGTTTACTGTGGTAAGCTTCTATAATGGGACAGAACAGAATATCACTTTTATGTGTACATGAATAATATAGGTTAGTATTTGAATCTGAATCTTTGTTACATATTAAAAGACATATTTTATAAATTGAGTTCCATTTATAACTCTAAAGTTAAATGAGACATCTATGGTTTGTAGGTAAAAATATGAATTTAATATTTATTTTATTTTGTATCTGAAATGAGATATTATCATGCCTAGGGAAATGAAAAACCCAAAATTTATCACTAGTCAGTATTAATGACAGAAATAACCAGCTGGGTGTCTTATTCATATCTTCTGGGTTTACTTCTTTTTCTTCAGAAAGCATGGAAAAGATAACAAAAGTAGGGCATTTCAAAACAGAAATGTGCGTAAAAAATATGAGTTGATACCTATATGAAAGGAGGAAAATATGGAGGAAGGGAATCAAAACGCTTTCTCTGTATGTGTGTGTGTGTGCATGCATTCATGTGTGCATAATTCATAGAGAGAATGAAAGAGGTATATCACAAGACATAGGGAGAAAAAATAACCCAGAAAAGGTGAGCTGCACACTGACAGTGTTTTACTTTTATTCAGATGAATAGAATGATGTGAAAAAGTGAGTGGAATTAAGGACAGAGGAGAAGATATTGCTTGCATTCATTATTATTTTCATCTTGAAAATGACTTGCCTAAACCATACTGCAATGATGGACTTCATTCTTGTGGGACTCACAGACAGCCCAGTCCTGGGGAGGATCCTCTTTGTGGTGTTCCTGGTCATTTACTTTATAACGCTGACAGGAAACCTGTGTATGATTGTGCTGATCAGGACCAATTCCCACCTGCAAACACCCATGTACTTCTTCCTTGGACACCTCTCCTTTGTAGACATTTGCTACTCTTCCAATGTTACCCCAAACATGCTGCACGGTTTCATCTCAGACCAGAAGACCATCTCCTATGCTGGATGCTTCACACAGTGTCTCCTCTTCATTGCTCTGGTGATCACTGAGTTTTATATCCTTGCTTCAATGGCTCTGGACCGCTATGTGGCTATTTGCAGCCCTCTGCATTACAGTACCAGGATGTCCAAGAATGTTTGTGTCTCTCTCGTCGCATTTCCTTATGTGTTTGGCTTCCTGAATGGGCTATCTCAGACTCTGCTCACTTTCCACCTGTCTTTCTGTGGGTCCCATGAAATCAATCACTTTTACTGTGCAGATCCCCCTCTGATCATGCTAGCTTGTTCTGACACTCATGTCAAAAAGATGGCCATGTTTGTTGTTGCTGGATTTACTCTCTCAAGTTCTCTTGCTATCATTCTTCTATCTTACCTTTTCATTTTTGTAGCTATAATGAAGATCCGTTCAGCTGATGGAAGGCAAAAGGCCTTTTCTACATGTGGTTCCCACATGACAACAGTCACCATATTTTATGGAACCCTTTTCTGCATGTACTTAAGACCTCCATCACAGAAGTCTGTAGAAGAGTCAAAAGTAATTGCAGTTTTTTACACTTTTTTGAGTCCAATGTTGAACCCCTTGATCTATAGCTTAAGGAACAAGGATGTCATCAATGCCATGAAACAGATCATCAAAGGAAAATTTCTTCAATGAACTTCAGTTTATGCAGGTGTTTAGATGAAATCACTGTGTATTCTTTAACTTAGTCATTTTAAGGGACACATTTGCTTTGTGATGACATTTTCAAACTGAACTTCTGTTAACTAACTTTCCTCATTTATTCTTGAAATTAACGGAAATATATGGTAAAATATTTGATACTGGCATTGAGAAATACCTTCATTAGCAGAAAAACTCAACATAGTCTGCTCTTAGTGTTCAATGTTTCCATACAATGTCTTGCCTCTGTGTAGGTATACATGATCATATATCTATGATCAGTGTAAACTTACAGTCCATTTTCTTTGAATAATGTTGTTAAACATATGCCAAAATTATTTTTACAACTTGAAACATTAGATCATTTCTGATACAATGCCTTAGATAAAGAATTTGGTCTGATATCTAAATAATTATTTAAGCATTCACATAAACATAAAAGATATGGATTATCATCCTAAGATTTCTGTTAGTTTCTCAAACCATAGTATCAAAATCATCGTATCAATTTAGTGATACTAGGGATCTTCTCCAAGCTTGGAAATATTCTACTGAATGACATCTGTTTATGTATTGTTAAGAGTATTCATCAGTTACAGTCAGCCTTATCCTCTGCATATTTCTTTCAGAAGAATCACTTACAATTAGAGTTTGATAATTTGGACCAGTATGCTATATTCATTGACTTTTGCATATCTAAGAATGCCTCATTTGGGACATGGAACAGGAGAAAGCATAGTCTCAAAGTGCTTGAGTTTTACAGTCAGTGAAATAGTAATTTTTGTGATAACTTTCATTTTTAATGAAAATATAATTACTTCCTTTCTCCCCTCAAACCCCTTCCATGCCATGCTTTTGACTCACGCTCACATTCATTGCCTCTTTAACTTTGATTATTGTTATTGGCTAAGTTTATAAAAGAGAAGATCCAGAGTCAATGAAATCTGATTTCTAGATAAAGCTATAGTACTAAAAACTAAAATCAGTGACAGACTCAATAGCAGAAAATGTAAGGTAGAATGTTATATCCTCCATTTACATTAACTCATTCATTATTAGACAACTAGATTATTGTTTGGTGAAAAATATAAATTACCTTTCACTAGGTTTCCTTAACTGTTGGATTCTTTATTGTTTTCTTTTAAAAGTATATACAAAGATATTATAGGAAACTGTGCTGCAAAAATGTATAACTGTAAATAAATTATCTATAGATTTTGTAAAGCTGAATCATTTTAGAGTCTTGGTTCACTGAATAAGTCTAAAGTTCTGTAAGATTTCTCTTTGAAAAAAAATAATATCAGAAAAGTGAGGGAATTTTTGTCACTACAATTTAATATATATATTATATATATATAATATATATAAATATATATATATGTGTGTGTGTGTATGTGTGTGTGTGTGTGTGTGTGTGTGTGTGTCCTGTGCTTTGTCAATAGTATTATAACACAGTGAGAGTTTAGAAAAGGTGGTATGTGCTGTCAGCAGTGGAGGAAAGTGAACAACAAAGATTCATTTTGTAATGTGATCCCTGGTCCTACTTAATTTTTATGACTTAAGTTATTTACTCAGCAAGTTTTTACTTACACCAAACTTTCCAGTGTTGCTTCCATTTCCAGCCATGAAACAGACTCAATTTCCAGATATGTATATTTTATAATCATTACAAGACATACATTGTCTCAATTCTATACTTATTCTATAATAATTCTATACTTATTTTAAAATTATTTTTAGTAGTTTTGGCATTATAAGTTCATCATTTTCCCTACCCATTCCTTTTTACAAAGCCTCCTACAAACCCAGTCCTAGATTATTTTCAAAGTCATGTCATTTTCTCTTATTGTTTCTCTCTCTCTCTCTCTCTTTGTCTCTCTCTCTCTTTGTCTCTCTCTGTCTCTCTCTGTCTCTCTGTCTCTCAATATATAAATACAATCTGCATACAATATGCTAAATCTCTATGATTATTTGTAAGTATTCAGTCTGGAGAATGACAATTTGTTATTGTACAGACATTTTTTTAAAAAATTATGTCATCCTCCAAGTCTTTGAGAATCCCAACAAACTTTCAGACACGTTACCTTTCTTACTACAAGTGGTTTACCTAATTTTAGTTTTTATTATGCATTTTTATTTATGTTTCTGTGTGAAATATGTGCTTCATTGAATAATGTGAATGTTAGGCATATACTACCTCAGCAGTTCTATTAAAATATGAGAAAATACAAGTAATTATACATAAAATCTTTGTGAGTGATATTTAATGATATGGTTACTGGTTTTCAAATCATTTGTTTTAATCATCAAAAGTGAAATGCAATGTAAAGTATAATTACTTTTATTTTTGCCTGAGGTTAGCTTCAGCAATCTTGACCTTTCTTTTCTACTTTTTTTATTTTATTATTTTTTACACTCCTGATTTTATTCCCCACAATCTGATCACATTGAATACCTCCTTTCTGCCTCCCCCCCGCCTCTCTTCACAAGGATGTTCCCACCCTCACCCCTCCCCACCTGACCTCTAAATTCCTTGGGGTCTCCAGTCTCTTGCGGGTTAGATACATCTTCTCTGACTTAACCCAGGCCCCGCAGTCATCTGCTGTTTATGTGTTGGGGGCTTCATGACAACTGGTGCATACTGCCTGGTTGGTGATCTAATGTCTGAGAGATCTTGGGGGTCCAGGTTAAATTGAGACTGTTGGTCCTCCTACAGGGTCACCCTCCTCCTCAGATTCATCCAGCTTTTTCCTAATTCAAACAGAGGGGTCAACGGCTTCTGTTCATTGGTTGGGAGCAAATATCTGCATCTGACTCTTTCAGAAAGAAGTCATGATAGGCTCCTTTTTGTAAGCACACCATAGCATCAGTAATAGTGTCAGGCCTTGGGGCCTTTTGAAAGTAGCCAAGGAGAAAGAGAATCTGAGAGAGCAAGACTTGGTCTTGTGATAAATTAAGATTGTCTTTTAATATTAAAACTCTTACCTGGTTTTATTCTAAATTACTTTGTAGTGGTAGTTGGCCCAACTGTCTGAATTATTCTGATGCCAGAAACTGGATAATCTCTGGCATTTAGTACTTCATTCTAAAACAGTGGGGTATCAAGTAAAGAGTAAATTTCTAGGGTTTTTTTTCTCTCTTAATCAGAAGTTTCCCCTCTCCCTTGTTAAAATGGAGGGAGGTTTGGAACAACAGATTTTTATTGAACCAGGAGAAGACAGTCACTCACAGAAGGAAAAACTTTTACACAAGCAAATATTCATAAACTTACATTAATTTGCCAAAGCATGCATACATGTTCATGCATATTCATGCATTCCAGTTGGACACAGATATATAGTTATTTCACAATTGCGTGTGCACACACACACACACACACACACACCTATATCCACATTTACATATGCATATGGAGAAAAAGACTAAGTGTCAGTATAGAAAAAACTCATTCTAGATGAAAAATGAACTATAATCTTTATGGCATAGAGAAAGAAGAAAAAGAATAAGCTTCTTTCCTTTTAATGCTAAATGAATTAAACCAGTGTCTAAGAAAAAAATGTTTTCTTTAGTAAGACTAAGCCTGCCTTGCTGTAAGGAAACGATCTATTCCATCCTATGGAAAGAAGAAGCCTATCTACTCTTTCTGGTCTCTCTGCAGTTTCTTTCTGTCCATGTTTTTCTCTGCATTCTGCATATTGTTCTAATAATTGATAAGTTACTCTACTCTTTCTCTTTCTAATCTTGTTCTCCTGTCTTGCTCTGATGTAATAATACCATGCAATGTAATTGTTTCTACTTTTATGCACATTTTCTAGGGGAATAGATCACATGGTTTTCCCAAGCATCCTTTTCCTATAAATCAAAATTTCACTAAATGTTCAAACAAACTCAAATAATAAATTGAATAAGAAGTTTGCAACAGAGATGTTTACAAACATTTTCATTGAACCTAGACATGTGTTATCTGTCACAAGCTCCTGTCATTAGCTCTATAGGTTCATGGAGAGTTTAAAGACCATAACTAAGTTATCATTGAAGCTTTGTACAGATAAATCTAGTCAATATTTTATATTTTGTCTTTGTACCTACAATAAATCATTAGCTACCTTTCATGACCTTTATTTAATTATTTTGCAACCTTTTAGAATGTGCTCTGAGTTGTAAATGCCCACTTTCTATCTCAGAAGCAAATAAATTGTGAAACATAAAAACTGGCAAAGTTCTCATTGCAGTTTTCATATCAAAGTGAACTTTACTAGAAGTCTTATTATAAAGGCCTTACTAATTACTAGTATAATTTTAGGGATTCTTATAACATCATCATTAAGAATTAAGATGTCATCTATAGGTCTTTGTACTATCCACTGCAAGGTAGTACATCTTTGTTGATCTGCAGAACTGTACCCAAAAAGGTAGGTTAATACCTAGTGATTGTTTATTTATATATATATATATATATATATATATATCAGGAAAGCATATTAATATATGCTTTATAAAATATATACAAAACTATATATCTAGATAGATTGATAGATAGATAGATAGATAGATAGATAGATATACCAGGAATCTTTCTTAAAATGTTCTTTCTTTGACCTTGGCCTCAGGAAAATTACCTGCTAGGTTTTAGCATGTATGAGATGGCTCCTGGCACTAAATTAATAAAGTCTTGGGCAAAGAAAATAAATTACTTTCCTAAAAAAAGTTCAATTTTAATTCCAGTTTTGTTTGTGTTGAACCCATTTTGCTTTGTTCAGATAACTTTGTTAGATTCTTGTTAGGACAGTGTTTTTCAACCTGTGGTCATGGCAGTCGCATATCAGATATTTACAATAAGATTCATAAGAGCAGCAAAATTATAGTTCTGCAGTAGCAATGAGGTAATTTTATGGTCAGTAGTCATCACAAAATAAGGAACTGAATTAAAGGGTTGAAGTATTATGAAAGTTGAGAATGACGGATTTAGGGCATATTACAAAGTGTTCGTTGCTAGATTAAATATACGAATATGAATATATGTATCTGTGGGGTTTTTTTTGGTTTGTTTATTTTTTGTCCTATTATAGTCTGTTTGTATATGTTTTCACTCTTATTTCATTATTATTCTTTATCTGCCGGTTTGCTTTCTAAGAAGAGACAGAAAGTGTGTGCATTCAAATGGGAGGGGAAGATCTTCAAGGAGACGGGGGAGGGGAATCCATAATCAGAGTATATTGTATTAAACATATGAAGGATTACTGGGGGCTCCATTCTCGATCCCAGATTAGGCATAGATCACAAACTGCAACACAAACTCTGATTTTCTACATAAATTTCATTTATTACACAAGACAAAGAAATAAGATGGTTAAATATTTATTGGGCAGAAAGAGCAATACGGACCTTTGAAGATATGGTTTGAAAAGATCGTTTAAAAAAGGAGGTGAGTAGACACACTCAAATTAATAGAAGAAAAAGTGGGGAAGCATCTCGAACAAATGGGCACTGGAGAAAATTTCCTGAACAAAACAAAAATGGCTTATGCTCTAAGATCAAGAATTGACAAATGGGATCTGATTAAAACTGCAAAGCTTCTGTAAGGCAAAGGATACTGTAGTTTGGACAAAACGACAACCAACAGTTGGGAAAAGGTCTCTAACAATCCTACAACATATAGAGGGCTTATATCTAAAATATACAAAGAACTCAAGAAGTGGGACCACAGGGAGTCAAATAACCCTATTAAAAATGGGGTTCAGAGCTAAGCAAAGAATTCACAGCTGAGGAATGCAGAATGGCTGAGAAACACCTAAAGAAATGTTCAACATCTTTAGTAATAAGGGAAATGCAAATCAAAACAATCCTGAGATTTCACCTCACACCAGTGAGAATGGCTAAGATCAAAAACTCAGGTGACAGCAAATGCTGGAGAGGATGTGGAGAAAGAGGAACAGTCCTCCATTGTTGGTGGGATTTCAGACTGGTACAACCATTCTGGAAATCAGTCTGGAGGTTCCTCAGAAAATTGGACTTTGAACTGCCTGAGGATCCAGCTATACCTCTCTTTGGCATATACCCCAAAGATGCCCCAACATATAACAAAGACATGTGCTCCACTAGGTTCATAGCAGCCTTATTTATAATAGCCAGAATCTGGAAAGAACCCAGATGCCCTTCAACAGAGGAATGGACACAGAAAATGTGGTACATCTACACAATGGAATACTTCTCAGCTATCAAAAACAATGACTTTATGAAATTCATAGGCAAATGGATGGAACTGGAAAATATCATCCTGAGTTAGGTAACCCAATCACAGAAAAACACACATCATATGCACTCATTGATAAGTGGATATTAGCCCAAATGTTAATTACCCTAGATGCACAGAACACATGAAACTCAAGAAGGATGACAAAAATGCTAATGCTTCATTCCATCTTTAAAAGGGGAACAAGAATACCCTTGGGAGGGAATAGGGAGGCAAAGATTAAAACAGAGACAGGAGGAACACCCATTCAGAGCCTGCCCCACATGTGGCCCACACATATAGCGCCACCAAACTAGATAAGATGGATGAAGCAAAGAAGTGCAGACTGACAGGAACCGGATGTAGACCTCTCCTGAGAGATGCACCCACAATACAGCAAACACAGAGGCGTATGCCAGCAGCAAACCACTGTACCGAGAACAGGACCCCCGTTGAAGGAATCAGAGAAAGGACTGAAAGAGCTTGAAGGGGCTTGAGACCCCATATGAACAACAATGCCCACCAACCAGACCTTCTAGGGACTAAGCCACTACCCAAAGACTATACATGGACTGACCCTGGGCTCCCACCGAATGTGTAGCAATGAATAGCGTAGTAAGGGCACCAGTGGAAGGGGAAGCCTTTGGTCCTGCCAGGGCTGGACCCTCAGTGAACCAGATTGTTGGGGGGAGGGTGGTATTGGAGGGAGATGGGGAGGGGGAGGTGTTAGGGGATGTTGGCCCGGAAACTGGGAAAGGGAAAAAAAAAAAGGAGGTCAGTGTTAGAATGAGCTATACTGAGTGGGTAAATTCTCAATGGGCAGGTAATAAAGTTTTTGCGTGCCCAGACCTTGATCTTCTGATAGTTGGAATTTGATAATCAGCCTCAGGAATTAGTCAGACATATGAAAGTGGGCAAATAAAGGAATAAACTTTGATTGTTAACTCTAGAAAAGTAATCTAGTGGGAGAGGAAAATGGGAGGGCCAATCTGCCTGGTCTTTGTTTTTGATGCTCAAACCTGGCAAAGCCCTTAAAATGCATTCTCAATAAAAGAAAAATAGAGGGAAAATTGTGTAATATGATCTAAAAAATAAGTATAAACAATTTCAATATTTTAAAATTTCGGCTGATTAATTCTGGTGCAAATTATCTTCCAAAAAGTGAGGAATAATTCACAGTTTTGATTAATGATTGACAACAAGTACTCTCCGTTTTTCATCTGCATCAGGGAATACTGCTTAAGATTATCTGTTACTTTTGCTGATAATTTCTGTTTAGTAACTTGCTAGAAACAGAAACTTGTTTGTATACACATGAATGTGGAAAAAAATGTTACCTAAATATTAAAAAGAATTTATATGCTAAAATGTATTGTATGGTCATCACATTAATAGAAATCATGTTTAAAATTTAGGAAATACATTGCAATTCACCTTGGGTAAAAAATGTTTCTACATGTCACTCAATATTGGTACAAAGTGAACGGAAGAGCATATGTTCTGATGAATATAGGTAGGGAGAGTTTTCAAGCAAGAATAAAGTCAAGCTATCTTTAATCATCAGAGATGATGTCTGGGATTGCATTTCCTCTCAATCGATTCTTCCTACAACTTTCAAATCTATAACTGCATTTATATTCTCACTAGATCCCAAGTTATATGCTCAAAATCATACTCTTGCCATTCCAATTAAAACAAAATGCATTCAAGTAAAACAAATCAGAGAACTTTTAAAAACATCAATTTATAATTTTGAGTGAGTTTTATAAATGTATTATATTTATATAATTTTTACCTCTTCCTCTCCTCCCCTCTTTCTCAAACTTATAGAACCTTTTATTTTATTTTTTTCATCTTTATTAACTTGGGTATTTCTTATTTACATTTCGATTGTTATTCCTTTTTTTGGAACCTTTTAAAACTGAAGGTATACTTTGCTTCAGTGGGAGAGTAAAGGTGCTTAGCTTTTCTCCATTTTTCAGAGATTTCTCATAAACACTCTTTTCAGAGCCTGTTTCACATCCTTGTTTCTCAGGCTGTAGATAAATGGATTCACCATGGGACTCACAAAAATACAAAATACTGCTATGATTTTTCCTTGCTCAACAGACCTCTCATTTGCTGGTCTCAGGTACATGCAGAAGAGGGACCCATAGAACATTGTGACGGCTGTGAGGTGAGAGCCACAGGTAGAGAAAGCCTTTTGTTGCCCTTCACTGGAACGGATCCTCATGATGGTGATGAAGATAAAAGTGTAGGAGATGAGGATGATGAGAAGGGAACCTGTCAGATTAATCCCAGCTGACACAAAGAGGGCAGTTTGCTTGACATAAGTGTCAGAACAGGTTAGCATCAAAAGGGGAGGGTCGGCACAGTAGAAATGGTTGATGGTGTTGGGTCCACAAAAGGATAGACGTGAAGTCAATATCACCTGCATTGTGCCTACCATAGTACCCCAGAAGTAAGGGAAAGTAACCAGGCAAATGCACACTGGCCGGGACATTTTTGTGCTGTAATGTAGGGGGTTGCAGATTGCCATGTACCTGTCATAGGCCATGGCACCCAGCATGTAATATTCAGTCAAGAGCAGGGTGACAAAAACAAAACACTGAGTCAGACACCCAATGTAGGAAATGGTCTTCTTCTCGGATAGAAAATGAACAAGCATCTGAGGAGAGACATTTGTTGAGTAAAAAATATCCACACATGCCAAGTGTGTCAGGAAAAAATACATGGGGGTTTGCAACCGAGGAGTGAACCTGATAAGTAAGATCATGCCAAAGTTTCCTGTCAGTGTGATGAGGTAAATCATGAGGAACACCAAGAAAAGAATTGGCTGCAGTTCTGGTCGGGTGCTTAGTCCCAGAAGAATGAATTCAGTTGCCTCAGTGCCATTGTGGTTGGCACCTGAGTATGCCTTCATATTCTCTAACAGAGAAATGAGTAAGAGAGAATAATTAAATTGTTTGTAAAAACCCAAGCCAGTGCTCACTCAAACAAAAATGTTCTTTAGAAGAATGTATGGGAAATATTAAAGAGGCTGTTAGAACAGTTGAGTAACTAACTCATATATTCTTCAACTCTGGGATGCAGTCTGATTACAACTTCATGTGGTATATCATTAGCTCTACATCTATATCATATCTAATATTTTGAAACTGTAAACCCTACAGAATGTACTAAATTTAAACCTGTTCTCTGTAATCAAACAGCCTCTGAGGCCTAGAGATGAGATTCCTTTGCTTAGTGTTACTTTACACCTATGTTTCCACCAATGCATTTTTAAAATGCTCTGATTTATAACTTCCTTTGTTCTGTTACTATAAAATCTCCATGAAGCTGCTTTCATGCCGAGTCATTGTAGTTGAGAATTGAACATATATACATATATGCTTGCATACATATATATATATATATATTGCATACATCTACATTTGGCTCCATGTGTGAGTGCACATGGGTTAACAAAAGAGAAAGTTAAAATTACTTCTGAAGTTGAAGAACTTCCTCTTCAAAATAGCTCACTTACTGTACTTATTATCACATGAAATATAGGAGAATTTACATTTCTTAAACTGTGTTGTTCTGGCTTCTATCGACCTTCATCCTAAACTCTGCTATAATACAAGAGAATTGAATTTACTCTTACTGTTCCCAATAAGGAATAGGATTCCTGCTCTACACATGCAGTTCCTGCTATAGGTGAATAAGGAAATGTGACCATTAAATTATTACACAGAGACCCTGTGGTCACTGTCAGCAAAAATAAACCAGGAAATAGTGACAGCCAAGCAGTTATTTTTAGAGCCCATCATCCATAGATCTATATTCCATTTTTCCTTCTGAATTATTGATGTTTTTAATGTGTGATTCTCTATTCAACTATTTGTTGGTGCATATGGGCAAAATTTTAGTTTGTATTGTTATCCAGAACATGAACAAGTGCTGGATTATATCATAGCATACATTAAATAAATGATTATTTGCATCAATGAGGCAGTTTTCTTCTATTTATTTTTATTAGATATTTATTTGCATTTCAAATGCTATCCCTTCTCCCAGTTTCCCCTCCAAAAACCCTTATCCCATCACCTCTCCTCCAACTTCTATGAAGATGCTTCCCCACCCACCCACTCCCACTTTACCTCTCTGGCATTCCCCTATACTGGGGCATCAAGGCTTCACAGGACCAAGGGCCTCTTCTCCCATTGATGCCAGATTAAGCCATCCTCTGCTACATATGCAGCTTGAGCCATGGAGCCATGTGTTATCCCTCCATGTGTAATCTTTGGTTGTCATCTCTAAATTTTTAACCCAGAATTGCTCCTGTCTAAAAGATTTATGGGAACAATGTGTGGAACAGAGATTGAAGGAAAGGTCATCCAGACAATGCCCCAACCAGGGAATCCATTCCATATATAGATAGTAAACCAAGATACTATAGTGGATGACAAGAAGTGCTTGGTGACAGGAGTCCGAAATAGTTGTGTCCTGAGAGGTTCTACCAGGGCCTGACAAATACAGCTGTGGATGCTCACAGCCAACCATTTGACTGAGCATGGGGACCCCAGTGGAATAGTCAGGAAAAGGACTGAAGGAGCTGAAAGGGTTTGCAACCCCATAGGAAGAACAATATCAACCAACCAGACCTCCTAGAGCTCCCAGGGACTAAATCACCAATGAGATAGTTTTCTAATTCTTGGTGGCTATTTCCTTTTCCTAGACATTCCTTAAATCTCTGACATTACAATAACTACAAATATTGGCTATTGAGTGAAGAGTGTATTTGAAAAATATCAATATGTATTTATTTAAACAATAAAGCTAGTTCTTATGGTGCTTGACTTAATCTTAATAATCAATCCTTAACAAATATCCTGTTACAGTACTAGAAAATTATTAAACCTGAATCGGTTTTGAAAATATAAGCTAGCTTTTCTCATGGTATCACATCTCACATATCCAGGAAGAGAGACATAATATACAAACAAATATACAGCCTTTAAACTGTAACTACTCTAGAGGTTCTGTGAGAACCTTACTAATGCAGAGGTGAATGCTCACAACCAACATCAGACTGAGCACAGGATCCCCAATGGAGGAGATACAGAAAGAAGATAAGGGGCTAAAAAGGTCTGCAATCACATAGGAAGCACAACATTATCAACCAACCAGACCCCCGACAGCTCCCAGGGAATAAACTACCAACCAAAGAGTACACATGGAGGGACCCATGGCCTCATATGAAGCAGAGGATGGCATTGTCTGGCATCAATAGGAGGAAAAGCCCTTGGTCCCATGAAGGCTCTGTTACCAAGTGTAGGGGAATGCCAGGGTGGTACGTTGGGAGTGGATGGGTGGAAGGGAGAGCATCATCATAGAAGCTGGGGGAGAGGGTGTGAGAGAGGTGGGAACCGGGAAAGAGGATAACATTTGAAATGTAAATACATAAAATACTCAATAAAAAAACTAAAGCTCTAACTACTTTTTCATTTCAATAAAACCATACATTCACTTTTGGACCAGTGATTATCAGTCTGGAAGCAGGTCTAGACCTTGAGTTAATAACCTCGTCCACAGTGGACAACCACAAAAGAATGAGATCCGTAGCAAGTTTCTATGTGATTGTGTTGTATAAGAGTAGATCAAGAATTGATTTATATATCTGAGATAACCTATTTAATTGAATAGTTTTAAATTAGTGACACCAAGTGCTTCTATTCTGTCAATTTATGGTTGCTCTATTCAGTGGATACCAATATATTGTTACATGTTAGAAAATCTCCCCAAATGTAAAATGTTCTACATCAATGCACATAGAATATTTCTCTATGAGTTCTAAAATTGAAAAATAAAGACTTCAAAAGGGATCCTATGGTATTCTTTTGTGTTTTGTAAGCTTGAATAGAGATTTTTTTTAGATACACTGTGATATACCAGGACTTGAGCAAATCCCACTGTTGAAATACTCTCTTTATTCATTGCACTTTCTTCATAATAAGCAGAATATGAGTGAGAAAATGAAAGATATTAAGTACAATAAGTAAATTATTCTAGTTTCATGAAAGTACTTCAGTTACTCCTAGGAAGAAGAATTAAATCTTTGAGTGATGTTGAGATAGTAGCAGCACAGGCCAATTGCATGCTTCAGAGAATAAGTTTTGAGAATTTTAACAAAGAGGTGATTTAGCTTAAAGTTTGAAACCTGTATCAATACTGAGGAGACTGACCCAGTGAGTCTTGTATAATAGCTTATTCCTGCAATATTAGCACTGAGGAAGATGTGGCAAAAAGATTATCAGTAGTTTTATACAACCTGGGCTACATAATGAATCCTAGGATATCATCCTTGGTTGAGAACTTATATTTAAAAACACCAACACACACACAACACACATACACACACACACACACATACACATACACACACATACACACAAAGGTATGTGCATGCACACAAGCATGTACATAGGCACTCATGCACACAAGTGCATACATACATAACATACATACATACATACATAAAAATACATACATACGCAAATCATAGCAGGAAAATGTCTTTGATCAAAGCATAATTCATTTGTCTGGGTTCAATATATCAACACGTTTCATGATCAGCCTCCATCAAAAGATCTTCTTGCAATGAGGAAGACATGAGCTTCACCATTTGTTTCTCTCTTTATTTTACTCAATTATCTTGGAATTTCTTTTCTCAGTAGAAACTTAAAAAATAAATTAAATGCATGTTTCAGTGGGAATATACATTCCTGTTCCAGATTTTATGCTTTTGTGTTTTGAAAAGTCAAAAAGTAAGTAAAAAAAACCCTATTATGTGGAGTAACTAGAACTCAGAACAGAAATGGCTCTAAATCAAGGCTTTAGCAGAGATGTCTGCCAGCTTCTCTCCTTGCAGAACCTTCTGTCTTCCTTCTAAAGTCCACAAGCTGTCATATCTGTCTCTCCTTGAGAGACTCTGGATCTATCTGCTTATGCTATTATTTCATCATAACAATTCTTGATGTCTCTAGACATTCTTTTGTTTGTAAAGATGAAAATAATAAGAAATCAAGCACTATGTCCTCTGAGTTTTTGATCAGTGGGACAATCAGACTTACCGATGGAAAGACAATGATTTCTGAGAATCACCAAAAAAAAAAAAAAGTGGGAGAATTTATATCTGAATAACTAACCTTGGGGAAATGGACCTATCTAAGCATTAATCAAGGAATCATCAGGGAAATCAATATGATTCCCTCTGCAGTTATGTACAATGGGGATATCTCCATTGCTATGCATTTTAATTTATGACTTAATAATTAAATGCTTGGAGTATCTTCTAAAATACTTTGGTATTTAGGTTGTTTTAAGGGCAAAGTTGAAGATATTCCTCCCATTTATTTTTTTTATGAGAAGACTTTTCCATGACTCTATTAATAGAACACTCACAAAGAATTTTAATTTTGTTTTCTGAATTTCTATTCATTGAAGGTTGTATGACATTTTGTAACTCTTCTTTATGTTTTAATACTCTATAAATACTCTGAAAACAGAATTAACATTAATCTTATCTTGGGAATCTCTGTAGAAATATGCATAAAAGTTTGAATATGCAATTAGTGATTAGTTAATAAATATTATATAAATAAAGGTTACTATGTGTTTAACTATAATTAGTTCAACTGGAAATTAAGATATTTGGCACATTTACATGAGCCATTTATATAAAGATACATTTATAATTTTAGAGAAGTAGTGATTATTAGAAATCTGCTTAAAACTCTGGAATGTATTGGCCAGATATAAAGTACTCGGATTATTATGGACTGTTATTATTCTTTTGGAGCAATAGTATAACTTCCCTGGAACTAAGATAATGTTCATCCCCAAATTTTAATTCATATTAATGCTTAGCATTTAAAAATGTAGATGATTAGAAAAGGAAAAAATAAAGACTGTTCCTTTAGCACAAGCATACCAATAAGTAGGGAAGGAAAAGCAAAGCAAGGATGACTTCCAGGTGGGTGTTAACTTGATTTCTCCATCTTCTATGACTTAAGGCTATGGTATATTCTTCAACAGAGTTGTATCATAAAATTTTAGAAGGTAACTAAGAGCAATATCAGTAACCTGTAATTCTTGGAGCTCTGTGGAACCTCACTGGCCAACAACTACAAAACGAATATCTCATTCCTGGCCCTGCACATTTCTGTAGCCTCCTGTGTTCAGTAAGGGTGCTGTTGTACAAGGTAACTCCACTTTAACTCTTGTTATGTGTATGCATCTGTGTAAAAGTTGCTTCCATTGGCCACATGTAATTGTCATCTCTCAGGCTTACTGATGAATAAGCTCACTCTTTCTAGTTCTTTGTAAACTCTGGCTGGGTTGTTCAACTAAGCTGTTTTGATTCATGCTCTTCTTAAATCTGGTTTCTATCATGTTCTGCTACAACTAACAAGGCAATTTGTTCTAATTCTTCTGGCTCCTTCTTATTCTCTCATTTCAGTGGTCTCTACTGAACTGCTCTCAAAGACATGAACTCAGGAAAAAGCATAGCTCCACTGTACTGTACCACTGCACTCACTTCTGACTCGCTGACTACGGGCAAGACTCTTCAACAGCTTCTCTTTCCTGCGCTGTTCTCAAGAGCTGAGCCTATCCTATCATTGTCTTCCCCTCACGTAGATGTTACTTTCAAACATGACTGTTTCCTTCTGTAAACCAATTTTCCTTAAAGGTATGTAGTATGGGCACATCTTTATGGCACCTAGATCATACTATAATCCAAGTAGTGTCTGCATTCCCCTTGAATCACGTAGACCTTCAAGGTTTTTGTATGTGATCCCTTTTCTGAGCAGGTGAGGGACCAAATTTTTGGGTTCAAACTTGGTCTTAGAGAACTTGATCCAAGTTTGCACTCAAATTAACAGGCCACTATCTAGCACCAGTTTCCAAGTAAGCACCCAACAAAACCTGAACCAAGCTCCAATTTCTAGATTAATCCCAACAAGATAGGTTAGTCTCGCCCAACAAATCCAGGATTTCCAGATTAATCCCCAACAAGCCCAGCCCCTTGCTCAATAACTGCCTAATGCAGAGGGAAACAGAAGTTAAATCTGTAGTTTGATTCCCAGCCAATTATGCTGAAGGCTATAGTAGCTCTCTAATTACATGCTTACCAAATTAGAAACACTTCCCCACCAAAAGCATCTTGCACATCAGTGATGGACAGAATCCTGCATGTAGTGGTGAGCAGAGTCCAAGCTTTAACTTGAATAAAGGCCCCTGACATGATTGCATCAGACTGACTCCTGAATGGTCTTTGAGGGTTCAATAACACTACCTTAGCAACTAAGCAGCCATGTTGCTGGATTACAATTCCTCTACACACACACACACACACACACACACACACACACACACACACACACACACATTTTCATCATTTCCCTTTCCCTCTCCTCCCTCTAACACCTCCCACCCCATATATGCTTATTCCCTTTTTTCAAATTCATGGCTGCTTTTTAAATAATTTTTATTTAACATATATATATATGATATTCATATATATTCATAAATACAACCTGCTCAGTTTGTATAATGTTAACTGATTATATGATTTCATGGCTGACCATTTTGTTGGATAACCAAGCAATGGAGTCTTCTCTGGAGAAGACTATATATGCTGACTTCTACATTCCTTAGCTGCTTGTAGTTCTTTGTATTGGGTTAAGGACTTAAAGCAGACAGTGATGGTTTCAGAAAATCATGACTAATCAACATGAAGAGTTGTAGAGCCAAGTCCAAAAATGATACATTTACAAAATAATCTTCTGCATATATGGCTCAGGGTATATTGTGGAAGAAATTTGTAAGACCAGAGGATCAGGGAGCTTGTTGTGAGATCATATCTTCTAGTAAAGTCAGAAGATACTCCATAAAAGTCACACAAAATAACTGCCGAAGCATGAGTAAATACAAAAGACATGTCAAAGTAAATATATATGTATATATATATATATACATATATATAAAACAACTTTTTGAGTAACACACCAAAGTGATTTTCAGATTCAGATTATTTAAAAGTTCCTAATTGTGCTTTTGTCATTGCTGGTACTCATATTGATGTCCAAATTTCACATATGAGGAAGAGGAGCTATGAACTTATACTTGTTATATCACAGAGTTAGCTTAACATAGAAGACTCTTTGATGATCACTGTGAAGACTTTGGTAGAGCTGGGTAGCTAGGAATGTTCACAAGTATATCTAACCAACAGAGACACTTGACCTTGTGAAGTACTTATTAAGATGGGTGGCAGTAAAGAAACAAAATAAGGCACATTAGGAAACAGAATGAAAAAAAAATAAAAAAAATGGGTATTTATTTCCCAAGGAACTGTTCGTTTTTCCATGTGTGAAATGTTTTAAGTGATAACTGACTCGATAGCACCTGGTCTGCCAGAATAGTCTGAGACTGTTCTTGCAAATCATTTTACGAAATGCTCAAATAATTTTCAGATGAAAATACATGGAAAACAGTAACCTAGTGAACAAATAAGGAAAAGAATTGTGTTGTTGTCTATGTACCCAAATCCCATCGGGGAGAAAGCAGTACTCTCAGAAGTGTGGACAATTCTGAGAGCTCAGGGGACACCACAAATTCTGCTTACATTTGTAGCCCAAGCGGAACCCGCCTAGAGCCCTCTGGACACAGGAACCTAGGAGAAGTCAGGGAGAGGATCCTTTCGGTCTCTGCCTGCATGCAGAGCTGAAAGCCAGTATCCAGGAGCTCTGACACACCTGAAAGCAGAGGTAAGAGCACCACTTCTGATCTGAGGGACCGACCTGGAGACCTCAGGACACAAGAACCCAGGAGAAGTCTGGGAGAGGATCCTATTAGTTTCTGTGTGCACACAGAGCTGACCTGGTGACATAGCTCTCGGTACCCTGATCCCACTGGGAAGAAGTCTGTCTCCCAGAATGCTGACACACAGACTTACAGGAGGGTCATGGCACTGTCAGAGACAGCAAGACCAGCTAAAACCAGATACAACCAGATGGTGAGAGGCAAGCACAGAAACTTAAACAACAGAAATCAAGACTACTTGGTAGCATTAGAGCCCACTTCTCCCACCAAAGCAAAAACTGGATATCCAAACACATCGGAAAAGGAAGATTTGGATTTAAATTCACGTCTCATGATGAGGATAGAAGAGTTTAAGAAGGATATAAATAACTTCCTTAAAGAAATATAGAATAACGCAGGTAAACAAGTAGAAGTCCTTCAAGAGGTAACACAAAAATCCCTTAAAGAATTACAGAAAACCAAAAACAATCAAGTAAAGAATTGAACAAAACCATCCAGGATAAAAAAAATAGAAATAGAAATAGAAACAATAAAGAAATCACAAAGGGAAACAACCCTAGAGATAGAAAACCTAGGAGAGAGATAAAGAGTCATTGATGCAATCATCAGCAACAGAATACAAGAGACAGAAGAGAGACTCTTTCAAACCAAATCTATGAACACATCAAAATGATCATCCATCATGATCAAGTAGGCTTCATACCAGGGATGCAGGGATGGTTCAATATACAGAAATTCAGCAATATGATCCACTACATAAACAAACTCAAAGAAAACACAAACATTGTATCATTTCATTCGATGCTGAGAAAGCATTTGACAAAATTCAACACCCCTTCATGTTAAAAGTCTTGGAAAGATCAGGAACTCAAGGCCCATACCTAAACATTGCAAAAGCAATTTATAGCAAATGAGTAGCCAACATCAAACTGAAAGGTGAGAAACTTGAAGCAATCCCACCAAAATCGGGAACTAGAAAATGCTGTTCACTCTCTCCCTCCCCATAAAGATATTACTCGAAGTCCTAGCCAGAAGGAAGAAGGAAGAAGTTAGACTTCAGAGAATCAAATAACCTTATAAAAAATTGGTGTCAGAGGTAAACAAAGAATCCTCAGCTGAGGAATATGGAATGGCTGAGAAGTACCTAAAGAAATGTTCAACATCTCTAGTCATCAGGGAAATGCAAATTAAAACAACCATGAGATTCCACCTCATACCGGTCAGAATGGCTAAGATCAAAAACTCTGGTGACAGCAGATGCTGGCAAGGATGTGGAGAAAGAGGAACACTCCTTCATTGTTGGTGGGATTGCAGGCTGGTACAACCGTTCTGGAAATCAGATTGTGGTTTCCTCAGAAAATTTGACAAAATACTACCTGAGGACCCAGCTATACTACTCTTGGGTGTATACCCAAGAGATGCTCCAACACATAACAAGAACACATGCCTCCACTATGTGTCTAATATCCTTATTTATAATAACCAGAAGTTAGAAAGAACCCAGACACTCTTTCAACAGAGGAATGGAAAATTAGTATATCTACACAATGGAGTACTACTCAGCTATCAAAAATAATGACTTCATGAATTTCATAGCAAATGGATGGAATTAGAAAATATGATCCTGAAATGAGGTAACCCAACATCAACAACAACAACAACAACAACAACAACAACAAAACACCACACACATGGTATGCATTCACTGAGATGTTGATTAATATTAGCCCGAAACCTCAGAATACCCAAGATACAACCCATAGACCACATGAAGCTCAAGATGAAAGAAAATGCAAATGTTTCAGTCCTTCTTAGAAGGGGGGGGCAAAAATTTGCATAGGAGGAGATATGGTGACAATGTTTGGAACAGAGGGGGAAGGAATGGCCATTCAGAGCCTAATCTACCCTGGGATCCAGGCGATATACATACAGCTGCCAAACCCAGACAATATTGCTAATGCAAAGAAACCCATGTTGTCAGAAGCCTGATATAGCTGTCTTCTGAGAGGCTTTATCAGACTATGACAAATACAGAGGCGAATGCTCACAGCTAACACTGAACTGAGAATGGGATCCCCAATGGAAGAGTTAGAGAAAGTATTGAAGGAACTAAAAAAGTTAGCAACCACATAAGAACAAGAGTACCAACCAACCAGAGTTCCCAAGAACTAAACCACCATCCAAGTGTACACATGGACAGACTTGGGATTCCAGCTGCGTATATAGCAGAGGATGGCCTTGTTAGGCACCAATGTGAGGACAAGCTCTTGGTCCTGCCATGGCTGGAGCCTTCATTGTGGAGGAATGACAGGGCAGGGAGGCAGGAAGACATGGTTGGTTGAGTGGGGGAACACCCTCATAGGCAAAGTGAGAGGAGGATGTCATAGGTGTTTATGGAAGGGAAACTGGGAAAGAGGATAACATTTGAAATGTAAATAAAAAATATCCAATACAAAACGAAAAGTTTATCTGAAGTTACTTCAGGGAGGACTGTGTTTTAGCCTGGGATGAATTAATTTTTAAACCTAATCATTGTGTTAGATAGATCATAGAACTAAGAAAGCACCAAAAAGGAAAAAAGTCAATGAAATCATTCCCAGTGCTATTCTGCTGTTCTCATGGAGAGGAGTCTAGCACAATAATCATCAAAGAGGCTTCCCACAGCAACTGTTGAGAGCAAATGCAGAGATCCACAGTAAAGCATTAAGCTACATTTAAGGAACCATGCAGAAGAAGGAGAGGAAGGATGATAGGATTCAGAGGGTTCAAGGACACAATGAGAACAGGGCCCACAGAAGCAACTAAACAATGCTCATACAGGCTCACAGAGACTAAAGCAACTATCACAGAAGCCTGTATGTGTTTGTGTTACATCTTCTAAATATAGGTTATGGTTGTTAACCTTGGTATTTTTATGGAATTCCTGTGAACACTGTCAGCAAATATAAATCTGCCTTCTATGTTTAACTTTCAATTTAGTCTGGATCCAGAAGAAAAGTAACTCAAAGGCCTTTGTAGGGACTGGAGAGATGGGTCAATGATTAAGTCACATACTTTCTTTAGGACATTGGCTTGGTTTTCATCACCCACATAGTGACTCATAACCCTTTGTAAATCTAGTTTCAAAGGATTCATCCCCCTCTTCTGGCCTTTGGGGGTGCCAGGAAGACCTGTGGTATACATAAATATATACATATAAGCAATATATACATACACATTAAATATCAGTCTCTTTTTAACCTCAACCACAATCACCAAGGAAATATCCTGAACTTTTAACAAAAACAAAATTATTATGACTGCTAATGTCTCCATTACAACATTTACTGAGGAACTATTGAATATCACCCTGGCCTGGCCTGGGTTAAGCACACAGGATAAAGGAAAATTCTTCTGCACTCATTTAGCTTGAAGGAATACAACAACTATATTAATGATAGGGGTAGGATTGAAGATACAATTGAAAGAAATTGAATCCACAGAGGCAGAGGGCAAGTCCAATCGGTACTATTCTTAAAGCTCTTTGGAAGTTGGAACAAGCAATAAACAACAAAATAAAACAAATGAAAAGAGCATCAACAAGAAAAATCCCATGCCACTTTCTTCTCTGATAAATACCTAGTACTGAGATTTTAGAAACTCCTGACTGTGTTAGCATTCTTATGCTGGACCAGGAATGGAATGGAGCTACTCGTCTCTCCTCCCCTTTATTGACATCTTACTGCTGTCTTTCTTTAAGAAAAGTCAGAGTAAAGCTGAACAGCAAACGTTCTCCACTGGGCAGGTCCCAGCAGCTGAGAGGGAAAAGATAGGAAGGTGAGCCAAAAAGGCAAAAAGGCACTGGGTCAAAAAGTCGTAGTATAAATTGTCAACTTATTTATGTTAATTTCTCTCTTTTCACCAAAAAGTAATTATCAGTTTTAGAATCAATAGATAGCCCAAAATTAGGAAAAATTAGCTGATGTTAGTTTTTCAGACTCTAATACTTTCTCTTTCTTCTGTGTGTGATGATATTTTACAGACTGCAAACAAGGGAAGTGGGGATTTCCCAAGACAAAAGTATAAAAATATTCATTATAAACAAATGTAAATTATTAAGTCCCTTGCTTCACCATTCCTTGGAGATTTGATTCCTGTATGACTTGAGCAGTCAAACTCATGTCATCAATAATTTTACCATACTCAGAGCTTTTATAATACTAATCACTCCTGCCAAGAAATAACAGATCCATAGGGATTTGCTCCCTCTGAAACAATTTTCTTATAAAAATCTTTACTGTCTGCATGTGAATACTATCATTGTGAACTTACTCTGCTTCTCCAGGTAGGATATCTATGGTTTGAAAGAGAAACAAACATCTGAATTGATAAAATAATTTGATTTGTAACCTAGATTTCTGTATTAACAATCAATCATATTGAACCACTACTATTCCTCTCTGGCCAAGGTACTCACAGATAAATGGCCTAGAGGTGTGTACTTGCATAATAGTAAAGAAGATAGACTTAAGAGGGCATTATTAGCTATCAATATTATTGTCTGCTTCCAATAGGAAAACACTAATCTAGATGTTGATCTATCTATAGCCACATAAAAGCCACAGCCTTTGTCCTTAAGGAATCGTTACTTTGATTCTGAATCCCGCTAATGGCCTTTTATCTCCATCATGATTCCAGTTACTTCAAGAAACATTTTAAATATTTGACATATGTTAAGTCTTCCTGAACTAACTTCTTCACATAAAATTGATTTATTAGAGAAATCAAGACACAACGATATTACTGAGTCACTGAAGACATGCAACTAGGAACAAAAGGATCTAAGACTTATATTCAGGGAGGGAAGTGCACACAGCTGGGCATGCTTGCATTCTGCTGAGTGTCAGCATTGATGTTTATTGTTATTTGCTTTATCAGAAGTGGCCATTGGTAGTCTTTGTGATTACTTTTGATTTCACAGTATTACACTATAATAAAAGAATACTGTCATTATTTCTCCAACCATTTGAATAAAAAATTGTACACTGTTACACTTCTAAACTTTACTGATTATTTAAAATTAATCACGGGTACATTTAATGAGGGTACATTCTCTAATTATTTTGGAGGGTTGAATCACATAGGAAGCACACGTGTGAGATATTTTCAAGGTACAGTAAATTTCAAGAGTGCCAGACCTGGAATGCTCAAATGTATGTATGTCATTCACAAATATTCATATATGTTGTATTAAGCCATGTGACTATTTTTTTTATCTCAAAATTAAGGCCCCCTTCCTAAAGGACTGAATATATAATTCAAAACTCTCCTAGCTTTCATTACTTCATTTTCCTTATAGGAAAAGAGAAAAGGAGGGATGATATTGATTATTTTGAATCTTAGTATTTCAATAAATGAATTCATTAAAATACCATTCTAGTATCCCCCCCAAATTTATCTGTGTACCAAACATAATTATTAAATAAGAAAAGAATAAAATAATTAGAATTTTAAGTTAAGAAATTTGTTTTTATCTTATTATCCTAATCAATAGTTTTAAAGTCCCCAAGTACAAAATGGAATGCTGTAATATATAAATTTTATATGTCAGTTCAAAAAACACCTTACAAAGTGACTTGCTTCTGTTGGTATTGTCCTTGTAACAATACCAGAGGACCAGATCCTACAGCATCATAAGTTTGTGTATATCCCTTAGTGATGATATCAATTTTTGTGTGTTTTTCACATTCATAGTCACTCTCCCTAAAATGGAAAGATATATAATTCAGAACTGCATACATGCTACTTCATTATGTAGTTAATATGGCTATTATTTCTGACAATTTATAGTAAGGAACTTATATTGAGTCTTCTATATTTTTAAAACATTTAAGAGTTATAATCAGTGGTGCCATGGCAAATCAGTATTCTCTTCTCTACACTGTCATATTGTCCCCTGCTGTTTCACCAGAGACTTCAGATACATTGTGTTTTCTTGCCTTCAACATCAGCCCATCATGAACACTGAATACTACCAAGGTATGTCTATAAGTATATTAACATGTGTGTTCATTACTCATGGAGTGTAGTCACACATATGTTATGTATACATGAAAAGGATAAGACACATTTTATTGTCTCACACAAATTATTTTCTATATGAGCAAAATGTACTGAGCAAATGAGAATTTGAACAGTGAATTAAAAATTAAGAAATATTTGCTGCTAAAGTATTACCTTGGGTGGAGGGGAGTGTGGAAAATCATAGCTGGAAAAGCATTATGGGAGTTAAGAGGGGCATGTGAAGAGATCTTGATTTCATAATTCTATATGCTGTTTATATAGGTTCAATTTCCTACATATAACATTTACATCTGTATGTTCAGGGGAATCATGAACACAGGATAAATACTTGAAGGAAAAAACTTAGAACATAATTTTTACAAATTTCTTTAGAGTACTTTATTTCATTTAAAACATACTAAAAATACTTCTCTGAAAATTATGATCTACAGTTTGAACTGCTTTGTTGACTATCAAAATATTGAAATGAACCCAGTGGAATTAGATTACTCATCTGTCCATCAAGTGGGATAGGTACATGGAGTGGGGGCTTTAAATGACTCAAAAAGACCTTTAAGTAAATCCTAAAAAATGAGCCAATATCCAATTGAGCGTAATTGGAATGAACCCAACTTTATTTACTACCTGATGACAGGAGCAGAACCTGAAGCAGACAGACCTACTCACTCTGATGTATTTTTCTGCTCCTCATAATGATGCTCAGATCAAGTACTCTAGACTGTGTGTACCTCTCTCATTAAGAGTTGTATGAGGTTACTCAATCACAGTAAAACACACTTGGTATGCACTCATTGATAAGTGGATATTAGCCAAAAAGCTCGAATTACCCAAGATGCAATTCACAGAGTACAGGAAGCTCAAGGATGACCAAAATGAGGATGCTCCCACTCTTTCTTAAAAGGAGGAAAATATTCACAGGAGGGGATATGGAAGCAAAGTTTAGAGCAGCAAGTGAAGGAACGGCAATTCAGAGCCTGCCCCACATGTGGCCCATATATATACAGCCACCAAAACTAGATAAGATTGATGGAGCTAAAAAATGTATGCTGAAAGGGAACGGATATAGATCTCTCCTGAGAAAAATATCCAGAGCATGTCCAATACAGAGGTCAATACTAGCAGCAAACCACCAAACTGAGAATAGGAGCCCCTTTGGGGGAATTAGAGGAAGTACTGAAAGAGGTGAAGGAGATTGCAATCCCATAAAAACAACAATGCCAACCAACCAGAGCTTCCAGGGACTAAACCACTAATGAAAGATGATACATGAACTGACCCAGGGCTCCAACTGCATATGTAGCAGTGAATAGCCTTGTTGGGGCACCAGTGGAAGGGGAAGCCCTTGGTTCTGCCAAGGGTCGACCCCCAGTGCAGGGGAATATGGGGAGGGGCAATAAGGGGAATGTATAGGGGAATACATGCATGGGGGAGGGGGAGAGGAGGGACTGGGGACTTATGGACAGGAAACCGGGAAGGGGAATAACATTTGAAATGTAAGTAAAGAAATATATCTAATAAAAATTTTAAAAAAAATAAAAGAAAAAAAAGAAAGAAGAAAACCAAAGAAGTACAAACAACAAACAACAACAACAAAAACAAAGGGCTGTAGTCCTACTTCTGTATGGATACAGTAGAATATAAGGTGACCAAAGTAGAATTCAAAATCAGAAACATTTCAGGTGTCAGCAAAAGTGTGGCAAATCATTTGCCTCTTAAAATAAATCAATGTAAGCAGTTCAAACCATAGAACAAAATTTGTAAAAGTTACATTTACTACAATCCCTATCTATCTATCTATCTATCTATCTATCTATCTATCTATCTATCTATCCATCCATCCATCCATCCATCCATCCTTCCATCCATCCATCCATCCATCTATCTATCTATCTATCTATCTATCTATCTATCTATCTATCTATCTATCTATTTTCTAATCTATGATTTATTATCTTTCATTTATCTATCATCTCTTATCTCCTATCCATCTATCTTTCTTTCTAATCTATGTACCTATCTAGCTGCTGTCTGTTTAGTAATCAGTCTAGCATCTGACTATTATTTATCTACTGATAAACCATCTATCTTTCTGTTACCTATTACCATTTCTCTATTAATTTAGATATTTATAACACCAGTTAAAAGATTATTATGCTATTTCTTTATGTTATTTAACAGTTTGAGAAAGAACAAAATATATACCAGATAACATGATGGGGACAATGAACAAATGGAAAAAAATAGCAAGTGCAATTTTGTTTAATTTACAGGCCTTGGCTGATGTCAGAAAGACAAAATGTTAAAGAAAAACTACACAGCAGTGACCGAGTTTATTTTGCTGGGACTGACAGATCGAGCAGAGCTTCAGCCTGTGCTCTTTGTGGTATTCCTCCTCGTTTACCTCATCACGGTGACTGGTAATGTGAGCATGATCTTCTTAATCAGAAGCGACAGCAAGCTTCACACACCCATGTACTTCTTCCTCAGCCATCTCTCCTTTGTAGATCTCTGTTATGCCACCAATGTTACTCCTCAGATGTTGGTTAACTTTTTATCCAAGAGAAAAACTATTTCCTTCATAGGCTGCTTCATACAGTTCCACTTTTTTATTTCCCTGGTGATCACAGATTACTATATGCTTACAGTGATGGCTTACGATCGCTACATGGCCATCTGCAAACCTTTGTTATATACGAGCAAAATGTCCAGAAGCGTCTGCCGCTCTCTTGTAGCTGCACCATACATTTATGGATTTGCAAATGGCCTGGCACAGACCATCCTGATGCTTCGTTTAACGTTTTGTGGACCCAATGAGATCAATCACTTCTACTGTGCAGACCCACCACTCATGGTCCTGGCTTGCTCAGATACTTATGTTAAAGAAACTGCTATGTTTGTGGTGGCAGGATCCAACCTCAGCTGTTCTCTCACCATCATCCTCATCTCCTACATTTTCATCTTTACAGCCATCCTGAGAATCCGTTCAGCAGAGGGGAGGCGCAAGGCCTTCTCTACTTGTGGATCCCATCTGGCGGCTGTCACTGTTTTTTATGGGACTTTGTTTTGTATGTACCTCAGGCCTCCTTCCGAGAAGTCGGTAGAACAGGGGAAAATTGTGGCTGTCTTTTATATCTTTGTAAGCCCAATGTTGAACCCCTTGATCTATAGCCTCAGAAACAAAGATGTGAAAAGGGCTATAAGGAAAGTCGTTAAGAAGGAAGTGTTCTTGAAGTAAGTTGAGAGGTTTGCAGCACCTTTGCTTTCTAAACCATTTTAAGTTATCAAATTACTTTCTGTTATTTTTATTATAAATTCTGTCTCTTACAAATGTCATATTGTACAGCAGTGAATGCTAACTTGTAAGATAGATATTACATTTCATCTTGATGAATTAAAAAAAATAAATTCTAAAACTCGACAGACATATTGTCATTACTCTATAAAGTCAATATGGTACACTGGAACTATTTTAGCAAAGGTAGAATTGCCCAAATGCTGTGGTAGTTTCCTTATTTGTCTGATATTTTCTGACCATAGTATGTCAGGTCTTTCTTTTTAAGATTTTTTTTTAATATTTGTTAACTTATAAAATTTCAAGGATACATCTTACATTATTACACCCAGATAGATCTCTCAAATGATTTTATTCATATTATTGAATATTTATATATATTATCTTGATGGAAATGCCAAATATCCATTAGGAGGGCTTAGTATTTATCTGTTATTGAGCATGCATTCCCATCAGTGAGCCTCTGCTTTACTTTTCTATGACCATTACCTAGAATTTGGAAATAAATAGCAATTTGATATTTTAGATATATTAACATACAGGTTTTAAGTGGAAAACTCATTACATTTTAACTGTCTCATTTGTTCATAGATTGTAGACTTGTCTTTTGACATGTCCCCATCCCTTGTCTATTTTAATATTATTACGTTTATAGATGGTCACTGTGTATTTTGAGTGTGAGAGAAGTTTTGCTCAGGTCCTCAATAAGAGCATCAGAGCACTTAACTGCTGTGTCATATTTACAACACAATATATTTTTGCTTTACATATACAAATGACTCATATTTCACCTTACTACATTGTTTGTATTTAGGAAATTATATTCCACACACAATTAAGGTAATATTCACCAATAATGGTCAATTATAGTAAGACCGGATTTGTTTAATTTGAAACAATTTATAGCTCACAGCCAAAAATATAAAACCTATCGTTATTAATCCCAGTCATTTCATCAGATATCCATATGTTATTACATTGTTTTTAAAACAGACGTTCTCTCTGATGTTTTCTCTCCCTATTTTCTACAGTAAATGCTTATCAATCTCTGGTCCCTCTGTAGAATTACCTTAGTAGCTACTTGTTTATATATCCCTAGACTAATATAGTATAGTTTTGGTAGATTTCAAACTTCACAGGAAGAAATTTATTATTCTCTTTTGCAATAGAGAATTTCATTATCTTCGTTAGACTTACACACAGTAATTCAGTTGGGTGCTCTGTTTTGCTCACGGTCTCTGCGTCTCTTTCCATATACTATTTATTCACAGCTATGCATCTGTTCTCTTCTGAAGGAACACTTGTATATTACACTTTTCTGTTGCTATGAAATCCTGCACTTTATGTGATTCTAAATATGTATCTGAAAAAGTGCTGCTGGTTTGGGTTCATAGTGTATAAACATCTCCACGTTTTTTGCATGTTGTCAATACTTTGCCAACTAGTACTCCTGCCAATACCACTTGTTTCCTTCACTTTGCACTCCTCCCTATGCAAGAGATTGTGGGCTTTGATATTGTATATTCAACCTTTGCTCTGCTGTAACTAGGTGACACCAATACAGAAAAGAAAGTCATTCCTAAGCAACATGGTCAAACTGCCATATTTTTAGTAATTATAACAGTTGATTGTTATATGACTTTCAAATGTGTCATAATACAGATAGTGATTCATATGTGCCTATAATTTCTGACAATGGCAAGCCAGAAACACCCTAAACATTTATCAAAATAGAAAGTAGTGATTGTGACCCTTTTTACATCACTGTAATGTCTATTAAATACATAATCATGTGTCGCTGTGGTCTAAATTGGAGTCATAGAGTTAAAATAATTTTCTTCTTTATTCTCTGATCTTAAGAGGATCCAATAATAAATGATAACAAAGGAATTCTTAAAAACTCAGTTTAATAAAGATGAAGCAACAGGACACATGTCAGAAAAAACTTCCCATTTTGAGGACACAGGAAGCAAAGAAAGTAGCTATTGGTTCCAGAACCATTAAAAGCTGGTACCAGAAAGAACGTCTCATGCTACTGTCTTCTTCACAAACACCCAGGAAAATGTTTATTTTGTATGGACAAGGAGACCTTAGCATGCTCATGTTGAGACAAGAAGGGGATAAGGACACAGTGAGCTACTTTTCTTATTCTACCTCTCACGTTTCCCTGGATCTTCCCATTAAATTTGAAGTCAGCTTTAATTAAACACCAAATTGATCGGCTTATGATGTCCATTACTCTAAATTGTAAAAACATATAAATATACAAATATAACCTGTAAGTTGCTCTAGTGTTGTTTGTATGTATATGATTTCAGGGCTGACCACTCAGCATTGGATAAACTCACAGGGACCTCATCACTGCTGATAATGACCCTTATCAGCAGTCATTACTATTTACATACAAATAATGTTAAAAATAAAGGTACTTAGCACAAGATAAAATACTTAATGAGTCCTTTGGCTCACCGTGCATGGATGATTTAAATCCCTGATGACTATGGAAAGCAGACACAACTTTTGCTCTCAATGGATTTAAGGTCTTAGAACAGGAAGATAGGGGTTATTCATAATCCCTTACAACTTACTACAAGTGATAATTGAACCCTGGAGAATTGGTTCTATGAGGCTTCCTCTTATAAACCATTCAGCTTCTTCAGGTTGGTGCTCCATTGTAAAGTTACTCTCCTTTAACAGGTAGGAGTAGAGAGCATTCTTTATAGATTTTAGAATGTAGAGATATGCACTTTACTAATTAAAGACTGAACTGGATTCTATTTCAATGACTCTATAATATCACTTCTGAATATATTCTATATTTCCAAGAGTAAGCATTCATTTATTAATATGACTTATTCTGTATTTAAATACCATATCCATTAAAACTAAGGTTCTTATTTGTAGAACATCAAGATGTAATACAAAAGAACCCTTATGTGGTACTTTTGTTTAGTGCTTAAATAGCTTCCTCTGTCAGTGGTATTGTGGTTATCATATAGGAGTCAGGTTATAAACCTGTACATATGGACATACTTTATCAAAGAAAATGCAAGTGTTCCAAGAAATGGTGTCTATGAGCAGTTCATTTCTGTACTAATGTCTTCAGTATTGTTTCAGGTAGATTTGAAAAATAATTATTTCAGAATTGTCTAAAAGAATAGCACATTTATGCTTTTATAAACCTGTATAGAATTCATGTTTTGGCATTAAAACCTTCTATAAGTGTTAGACTTAGATGAAGATACAGAAAATCTTCATGACCTGAGGATTTGATTCTCACTGTTCTATCATTATTACATGCCATACTAGCAGAAAGTTTTCAATGTCTCTCATGAGCATGTGAAACTACCAATGTATGTACATGCATATTTATGTACCCAGGCATGTGTATTGAATTTAATTCACTCATGTATGCAATATATGTATATGCTTAATATTGACTAGTGTTACCTCCCTCAAAATAATCATTTTTCCTGTCTGATCAGAAAAGAATACAGAAAATAAGTTTTCTTTATAAAAAGATTAAGAAAGAGGTCCTGCTATGCTATTTTGGATTAGGTATGCTATTTGGGATGAGGAGCTTCTGTTGAAGAGTGAAGGAACAATTTGGAAGACAACTTGGGTTCAAAACCTATGTAGCTAGGTCTTACTCGTATGTGGATCTCTGTCATGTTTCAGTTAAATCCCCCAACTTAATTAGCTAAGGCAAAGAAAGTAAGATTCAGTGGCTAACATTTTGTGGCACACATCCAAAGCATATTTGGATAAAAACATCATTTTAAACTCCTATGTTCAGGAGACACATAGTAAACACTAAGAATACTTGCACCCACATACCCCCCACCCACACAGCACACACATATATACATAGCTCCATGTGGATTTGGGAGACTTTAAAAATATCAACTATACTTTCCTGAACTGCTTTAGTTTAATTTGTTTTAGATTTATTTATTTTATTTTATGTGTATTAGTATGTTGCCTGCACGTAGGTATGTGCAGCATGTGTGTGACCGTTGCTTGCAGAGGCCAAAAAAGGGTACTATATTCTCCGATACTGAAGTTTCAGATGGTAGTGAAACATTATAAGAATGCTCAGAACTGACCCTTGACTTCTATAAAAGCAACACGTGCTTGAAACCTCTGAGCCATATCCAGTTCCCTAAGACATTATATTTACAAGTTTGAAGGAAAAAGACTCAGAATCACATGGAAACATACGTTACATGTACAGCATTGATTATCTAAATTTATTTTTTCTTTTTAGAAAGATCCGTGTCTGGTCCCAAGCATACAAATGTTAAAGAAAAACTACACAGTAGTGACTGAGTTTATTTTCCTAGGACTGACAGATCGAGCAGAGCTTCAGCCTGTGCTCTTTGTGGTATTCCTGCTCGTTTACCTCATCACGGTGACTGGTAATGTGAGCATGATCTTCTTAATCAGAAGTGACAGCAAGCTTCACACACCCATGTACTTCTTCCTCAGCCATCTCTCCTTTGTAGACCTCTGTTATGCCACCACTGTTGCCCCTCAGATGTTGGTTAACTTTTTATCCAAGAGAAAGAACATTTCTTTTATTGGCTGCATGATTCAATTTCACTTTTTTATTGCCCTGGTGATCACAGATTACTATATGCTTGCAGTGATGGCTTATGACCGTTATGTCGCCATCTGCAAGCCCTTGTTATACACTAGCAAAATGTCTCGGGGTGTCTGTCTTTCTCTTGTGATGACGCAGTACATTTACGGCTTTGTAAATGGTCTAATACAGACCATCCTGATGTTTCGTTTAACGTTTTGTGGACCCAATGAGATCAATCACTTCTACTGTGCAGACCCACCACTCATGGTCCTGGCTTGCTCAGACACCTACGTGAAAAAAACTGCTATGTTTGTGGTGGCAGGGTCCAACCTCAGCTGCTCTCTCACCATCATCCTCATCTCCTACATTTTCATCTTTACAGCCATCCTGAGAATCCGTTCAGCAGAGGGGAGGCGCAAGGCCTTCTCTACTTGTGGGTCCCACCTGACAGCTGTTACCATCTTTTATGGAACATTGTTCTGCATGCACCTTAGACCCCCTTCTGAGACATCTGTAGAACAAGGGAAAATTATAGCTGTCTTTTATATCTTTGTAAGTCCTATGTTAAACCCATTCATCTATAGTCTGAGGAATAAAGATGTGAAAAATGCAATAAGGAAAGTTATCCAGAAATGATTGTTGAGAATTGCTGACAGATGTGTAAAATGTTATTATCCAACAAAGTACTGTGTGTTTTAAATGAATTAACATTCTATGTCACACATTTTATTTTATATTTCTTAATTCACCTGTCAAATTTACTAATGTGTATTAATTTGTTCACTGGAGATTACAGTGTATCCCAGTGAATTTTTTGTAGCATAATTATCCAGAAACTGGAGCAGGAACAATGTTTATTTGTAATTAATGTAGAAAATGAGTGTATCTATTGTACTAACACTGACCCAGAGTAATAAAATGTGTGATTTTCCCATATTCTGAGGATGAAAATTATTTGAGTTATAATTTTGCTTAGTAACTTTTGCAGTTTTTTCATTGACGGAAAGTAGAATTTTTATTTATTTAATACAAATTGTAAGGCAATTAAAAGCCTTTTATGTATTTAACTGATGATTTCTTTACAATGTACCTTTCAAATGATATTAGTGAGCCACTTGCATCATTGTACGTCGGGTGTTCATTTGAAATGGAAAGTTTGTGTTGGATATGCTTTATACCTTTACAGCTATGCACAAGCCTCGGTTTGTAACCTCTCCTCCATTCCTTCAGGAGTAAAAACAAACAAGTCAGTGGCACGCCAAATCTGTCCGTTGGATTAGGAAATGAATGATACATTTATATACATTGCAGGAATTATGAGTACTTACGAATTCTGGGTCAAGCTACTGTGTAGTCCTGACAGTTTTCAATGCCTCACCTCTAGCCTCTCTTGCAAAATAGACCGACGTGTTGTCAATCTATTCTAATGGTACGAACTCCCCCTTTTCTTAACACAGATTCTTAGGCCTTTCCTTTACCCAGCATGTGATTTCTAGGTAACCTTTCAGTACAGGTTGGGAGTGCTGAACCATTGTTACAGATGTGTGGTAGAAAAGAGAGAGCAGAATTGATTCTCTAGAACACTTTTATTCTGCCAGAAGAGCTAGACAGCCCTTGACTATGCTTTGTATACACCTGCCTTTGATGTTTTAACCTTAGCAATGCATGGGCATTCCCGTTGATCTGTGACCTTATAGTCACAATTTACTTTACTCATTGATTGTTCCAGGTTCTATTACCATAAGGCTATATGCATTGTTTTTCTCTGTTTTTAATATTCATATTTCATTTCGTTAAATTTATTTTATATTTTTATCCTAAAGGTGTAAAAGTATTGTGTTTCAGACCCAGGGCAAGGGGCTGAGGTGCTTACTTAACATACCATAGTGGTATGGCCTCTAGGTTCTCCCGGCATTCCTCAGTCCCTACCTGGCACATCCTACCCTTTACCTTGAACTTTCCAGTCCTGGGGCTGGTCTTCCACTCCCCCAGAAGCTCTTTTCTATTAAACCCAGACATTTCGGATTTGGTCTCTCTTCTCTTTTCCTCTCCCTGCCTTGTCTCTCTTGTTGAATGTGCGTGTTCTTTCTCTCTTTCTCTTCCATCTCTCCTGCTTCTTGTCCCCAGGTAGCATTTCCTCTCCTCTTGGGACCAGTGACTCTGGCTTAAATTGTCTCACATCACTAGCAGATAATAACTTAACCAAAGATAGAATCATCTTATTACTTTATAAAATATATGCGTATTTTTCATTTTAATTCTTTTTATTTCATATATTTGGAAATGCTTTTTATTTTTACATCTTATCATATAATTTATGATTAATTTTTTGGTTTATAATTTGGTCTTTAGGACTTGTTAGATTGTTACCTAAGTGCAATGAAATTGTTATTGCCTGCATTATTAAATTAATTTTTGGGATCTATTTATTAATTGTCTATAAGAATTAATTTTTAACCTTAGCTGAAAAGTGAAATAATGTAATGAACCCATTGTTATCACACCCAAATAAAGATTTTGGTGCAACTGTAAAACTGGTTTAATATATTTTGATGCTAAAATGTTAAATTTTCTCAGTGAATGCTTCTTGTAACTTAGTGTATCTTAACTCTATATAGAGTTACATCAGTTGGTAGGTGTTTATGTATCTGAAGAATTAGATAGTCTTATTTGAGTTAAATAAATCCTGAGAGAGATGACATAACTGGGACTCTTCAAATTGTTTAATTTTTAACTAACATTTCAAAGTATATTCACATTGATTCATATAGAATCAGTTTTTATTGATATAGTCTGCGCCAATAAAACACACGATACATCTCTTCATTCTATTCTTAAAGTATCTGTAGTGTAAAATATATATATGGCAATCTCATGCTACTGCTGTCAAGGCACCAGTGGACATGCTGGCCTGACGTGTTCTCAGCCTGGTAGACTGTCTGATCCCAGCTACAAAATCTTTCCACCTGGCTTGCTACGTTCCCATGGTTGGTTGCTGCCATGCCAGTCCCATGCTTCCAAATTCCCACGGGTTTTGGGGGTGCACTTTCTGTAAAACCATGCTTTGCCACCGTACCCTTTCTCTCTGGAGCCCAGCTGAGTTGCTGCAAGAAGGAAAACACCACCCAAACTTAGTTTAGAATCAACAGGTAACACAATTGCTGCTGGCAGCAACTGGCTTCCTACTTTGTATGCCATTCTAAATTAAATCCTCTGATAGCAGATACGGTGGATCCACCACCTGAACCAGGGGCCTCCGCTACCTATATTTGGGCCTCCATGCTTATCTCCCATCCCAAAAGCCATTCCAAAAGGTCAGCCTGTCCACTGGTACCTTGCTGGTGGTAGCATGGAATTGCCAATTTTTTATATTTCACGCAATAGATGATATCCAATGTGGCAGGTAGGAATCCACTAGAAATTTAAGATTGTTAGCCTGAGAGTTAGAGACTTAGTTCTTAGTGAGCAGAGGGGAGAGGTGGTTTTCAGTGAAAGGAGAAGTCATGTGGTCATTCAAGAACAGGGACCTTAAACAAAGAAACACAGGGGCAAACTCAGCTCACAGATTCTGAGGTCCCCTGCTGTGAAGAAACAAGATGGTTGCTCTGAGTCAGAGAGCTGGAGAATGGAAGCTGCCTACTTCCTGGGGCAGACATTGATTGAACTGTCAATTTATAAAATTGGGATTATTTGCTTTTAGGATAGATTTATATACAGATTTTGTCTAAAACACTTGGGGAATTTTGCCTGCGGTTTGTAACTAGAATAGGGAAAATTTACTGACTCCTAAGTAGAGAGCAGTGAATTGCCTGCTATGAACAGGTATTGATGGATGTCTGTGGCTCAAGGCAGAGAGCACAACAAATAGATATTATAAAAGGTATTGATAAATAGAAGTCTGTGGTTCCAGGTAGGGAACATAACAGATAGATGGTATAATACAGTCTGCAGGAAAGTCATATTCTTTTTTCATGGGCTCTATGGGAATATTGGGTTAATTTCCTAGCATGAAAAATTAGAACAAGCCTAAAAATAGGCTCATACAGTATTTGTTTAGCACTTTATTTGTTTTGCACCTCATTTGTTTTGCATTGTTTTTATTATCAAAATGAGTGGGATTAGGAGTTTTTTGGTTACTCTATTATACCTCTGGAAGAGAAGGGAAGATACAAGCTTTCCTGGTTGCCGAGTGAATGATATGTTGATTTGGGAGAAAGGTTTTGTCTTTGCATTTTTAGAAAAGGTGATTAGTGTCTACACATCTTCCAGAGTTATGTGGATGAGATTTGATAGAGGCAGACCACCTGAACGTAAATTCAGATGAATCAAACAAAAAATAGACATGGCACAAATGAAGACTTATGATTGGAGCAGAATTTCATCCTAATTAGTCTGAACACTCTACACAGACTGATACAATTCACACAGATATCTTGATGATACTAAAATTTTGTTTTGCGATTTGTATGTTACAGACTACACAGCCCTGCTCAGTCTCATCATCAGGCATGCTGAACTGACTTGCTTAAACTCCTCATCACAGGGACTTTCAGCTGGATCCAGTCAGGATGCAGACATCATCAGAGACTACCCTTCCCCCACTTCAAAGATATTTCAACGTCCATATTCAGCAGGAAGTAGTTATAAAGAGTCATAGTTCCAGTTCCCTGGGCTTTGGGGGCTAACGGTGGTTATTCTACGATTGTCTTTCTGGGGAATTTAGAAATGACCATAATTTGAACAGGGACGAAATAGCTAGAAATGATTGTGTAGCCATAATCTCATTTGGCAGAAATCTTTATAATAGTTACTAAGTTGAAGTTATAATTTCTTACTTTGGTACAGAATTTATTTTGATACAAATTTAAGGTTTTCATTGGTATGAATTTCTTATTGATATAAAGTTGGGATTAAGATTCTTACTCTCATGTAGGCATTGTGCCTATACAGTACATTTAAGAATACAAGGCTTAGACCAAATCCTTCTATAACTGTTACTATAAACTGATCTGAGATAATTAAGCTTTTGAGTTAAAGGCCAGATAGCAAATCTTGGCTCTAAGTTAATTGCCTAGGTATTCATAAGATATGTTATTTAGAAATAGTAAGAGTTGTTAATGGACAACAGTCCAGTTTATTTTACATAGATGGTAGTTTTCAAAAACGTCAGAAATTCACAAAACGTGACATTTTGTTGGGAGCAATTATTATTAGCACTGACATCTAGTGGTCGCTTGTATTATTCCCACCTTTAGCTTTCTTCTGACATCTTTACTAGGTCATAGTTGATAAGCATGTTAATAAGATGTCTTTACTCCACCAATCCCCAGAGGACAAGTCCTTAGCCATGCTGTCTGTTTTGTACTTAAGGCAAGTGCCTTTGTTCCCCGGGGTCCCCGTATCATCAATAAGGTGTTCCTGCAATAAAGGCTGATTGAGAAGGATCCAACGGTGTTGCGTCTTCCTTGCCGGTCGAGGTGGGCGCGACAACTGGTGGCCGTACGGGGACCCGAGAAAATTATCTTTTCTCGTCTGGATCCAGAACTTTTTCAGCCTCAGGACGGTTGGCGTTGGTAAGTTCCCAGGGGGTGGCAGTTAGTTGCCGGAATTGGGACAATAGAGTTCCTAGAATTGGGACGGTAAAGTTCCTGAAATTGGGATGATAAAGCTCCGGGATAAGGGATTGTAAAACTTCCCTGGTAGGACAATAAAGTTCTCTGGAAAAGCAGAGGCAATGATAGCCTTGGTTTAGAGGCAAAAAGGGGTTTGTGGAGCACGGTAATGTTGTCTTTTCCATTTGATCCTTTGTGGGTTGGACTAGCACTTTTGCCTTATACTCTTTTTGTGTTGTGGTGTTGCTTCTGTCTGAATTGCCACCGTCCAGGGCACGAATGCATTTGTTGGGAAGAGTCCACTGATGAGCCACAAGATCGTGTGTAAATAAACATGCCAGCTCGCCAGCTCGCCTTGCTCATAAATCGATCGTAAATAAGGTCGTAAAAGCATGGGAAGCTCACACTCCACCCCACTCCTGTCAGCTCTTCAGGAGCTTCTTGGTCAGCGTAAGCTTAAAATTGAAAAGAAAATCCTGCTGAGTTTTCTTGATGAGTGTAATCGTTGTGCCCCGTGGTTTATAGTGTCAGGGTCACTCACTTTGAGAGCATGGGAGAGGCTGGGAAAAGATCTGGATAAGGAGACTACAGTGGGCAAGCTTAAACCAGGGACAAGGCCGCTTTGGCATATGGTTCGTGCCTGCTTAGAAGATATACGGTGTGAGGAAGCTGTTAGGACAGGTCAGAGAATCCTTACAGAGCAACAGGAGAGTATGTCAGAAGGAGAGAAAGTTCTGAAGGAAGGAAAGAAAAGAAAAGGAGGAAAAGAGGTAAAAGAAAAGGCAGAAAAGATCAAGGAGAGGACAGACAAAGGCGGGAATAGTAACCAGAATCAAGGAACAAAGAGAATTTACCCCTCATTAAAGGCATTGACCTTGGAGATGTCTAGTGATTCAGAGTTTAGTGATAGTGACTTAGCTGACCTTGAGGAGGAGGTAGCTCATTATGAGAAAGAGATTTATCATTCTGACAGGCCAAACACTTATGCTGTGCAGAAACAAGCCAAGGACTTAGATAAGAAGGCAATTATGCCAACAGCACCTCCTGCACCACCATATAACTTTCAAAGGAAAACAATGGTGAAGTCTGCAGGAGGTACTTCTTTTTGCCCAGAAGTGTGGAAAGAGTTAGGACTGAGTTTTCCAGTTTTTCTGGATGCAAACGGGCGACATCATGAACCTGTTGACTTTAAGACAATAAAACAATTAGCAGAGTCAGTCAAAACCTATGGAGTCAGCGCAGCCTTTGTTACGGCTCAAATTGAGGCTCTTGGCAGATACTGTCTCACCCCTGGAGACTGGGGGACTTTAGCCAGAGCTTGTCTCTCTCCGGGTCAATATCTGGACTGGAAATCTTTTCTTTATGAAAATGCTAACGCTCAGGCTGCAATCAACTTGGCTTCAGGAGCCGACCCTCAGAGACATTGGGACGCTGACATGCTATTGGGAATAGGCAGATTTGCTTTGGACCAGACCGGTTATCCAGATCAGGTCTATAATCAAATTAATGATATAGCAATTAAAGCCTGGAAAGCATTGCCTAATAGAGGCGCAGTCTCTGGGAACCTTACCAAGGTTCTGCAAGGACCCACTGAGCCATTTTCAGACTTTGTAGCCCGCATGGTGGAGTCCGCTACTAAGATCTTCGGAGACCCTGATACAGCTATGCCTCTTATTAAACAACTAGTGTATGAACAGTGTACAAAAGAGTGTAAGTCTGCTATAACGCCATACAAACATAAAAGTTTGGAAGTTTGGATGAAGGTCTGCAGGGAGATAGGCGGACCATTAACTAATGTTGGTCTAGCTGCGGCAATGATGCAATTAAAAGGAAAGGGTTCTGCAGATACCTGCTACAAATGTGGCTGCAAAGGGCATTACAGAAGGCAATGCCCTGAAAATAATAAGGAACAGAGTATTAAAAAACCTCTAAGACCTAACTTGTGCCCTCGCTGTAAAAAAGGGAACCATTGGGCAAGTGAATGTCGATCTGTAAAGGACTTGGATGGCCGACCTCTGGTGGCAGGAGATGGTGGTGCATGGCCAAAAAACGGACGACGGGGCCCACGTCCCCAGGGCCCTCAAATATATGGGGCTCTACAGAACGACAGGCAGGGACAGAACAGACAGAGGTCTTGGCCTTCTCTTCACCACCCGAAGGACCGAGGAGAGCCACTAAGGGCTCCGCAGGACTGGACCTCCACTCCACCACCAGACTCGTACTGACCCCCCAAATGGGAGTACAGCCTATAGACACAGATTTTAAGGGACCTCTCCCTAAAGATACAGTTGGGCTGTTGTTGGGGCGCTCCTCTTCTGCCCTGAAAGGCTTACACATTGTACCTGGAATAATTGACCCTGATTATTTAGGCACAGTAAAAGTCCTGGTAGCCTCTCCCCAGGGAATTTCTGCTATTTCCCCTGGAGACAGAATTGCCCAGTTGCTGCTTCTGCCCAGTCTGCATAAACATTTTCCTGCTGATAATAGAATTAGAGGAGATAGGGGCTTGGGATCTACAGGCTCCCGATTTGTTTTCATCTCATTAGAGCTTGGCAATCGTCCAATGTTAACCTTGACTGTGGAAGGACGCTCTTTTCTTGGCTTATTAGACACTGGAGCAGATAGTAGCATTATCTCTGTGCATGACTGGCTATCCAGGTGGCCTACACAAAAATCTTCTCAGGCCCTACGTGGCCTTGGGTACGAAATGGCTCCTCTAATTAGCTCAAAGGAATTGACATGGGAGGATTCAGAAGAAAGGTCAGGAAGGTTTACTCCCTGTATCATAGACATTCCTGTGACACTGTGGGGCAGAGATGTCTTAATAAATCTGGACTTGAGGCTGACTAATGAGTACTCTCCACAGGCCAAGGACATGATGATAAAAATGGGCTACATGCCCAAAAAAGGTTTGGGAAAAAATTTACAAGGACGAGTTGACCCAGTGCTACTGGAATCTAAAAGAGACAGAACAGGTCTGGGTTTTTCCTAGGGGCCATTGAGGGAAGCATACCCATTACATGGATTACAGAAGAACATGTGTGGATTCCTCAATGGCCTTTATCCTCTGATAAATTAACTGCTGCTACTGAATTAGTGTCTGAACAGCTAAAATTGGGACATATACAGCCATCCACGTCGCCCTGGAATACACCTATATTTGTCATTAAGAAAAAATCAGAAAAGTGGCGATTATTGCATGATTTAAGAGCTATCAATTCTCAGATGCAAATAATGGGTCCCATACAGAGGGGTTTACCATTGCTCTCCAGTATTCCTGATAATTGGCCTATTATTATTATTGACATTAAGGATTGCTTTTTTTCCATCCCTCTTGCCCCACAAGATAGCGTGCGATTTGCATTTACCTTACCCTCTATGAACAGTGAAGAACCCGATAAGCGCTATCAGTGGGTAGTCTTACCTCAAGGTATGGCTAATAGCCCTACTATGTGTCAGCTGTATGTGGGGAAAGCCTTACAGCCTATACGTGATCAGTTCCCAAAATTGAGAATAATACATTTTATGGATGATATATTGCTTTCTGCTAAAGACTGTAGTACCCTAGAAACGGCCTATACTGAAGTGATAAAGACGCTTGAAAGTAATCAATTGTTTATAGCACCAGAGAAGGTTTAAATGGGCAAAAAAGGAGAATATTTAGGAGCAAAGATTACTCCTCATAATGTTTCCCCTCAGAAAATTGAATTACGAAAAGATCATTTAAAAACATTAAATGATTTTTCAAAAGTTGCTGGGAAGTATTAATTGGATTCGACCCTATATAAACATGCCTAATGCAGATTTACAACCACTCTATGAGATCCTTAAAGGGGATTCTCAGCTTACTTCACCCCGTGCTTTAACTGAGGAAGCATGAATGTCTCTAAGAAAAGTGGAGAGAGGACTAGAAAAGGCAATGCTGAGAAGATACAAGGAAAATGAGGATCTTTTTTTGTGTATACTGAGAACTTTTCGTCAGCCTACAGGGGTGCTATGGCAACAGGGACCACTTCTGTGGATTTATCCTCATATTTCTCCAAATAAGACCCTTGAATACTATCCTTCTGCTGTTGCGCAGCTTACTATGTTAGGTGTTAAATCTTGCATTCAACATTTTGGTATTTTACCAAAGAGGATTATTGTACCATATACTGCAACTCAGGTAGAAACATTGTGTGCCTCGATAGATGATTGGGCTATATTACGCTGTAGTTTTGATGGAGAGTTTGACAATCATTATCCTAAGGATCCTTTGCTGCAATTTTTTACTGAACATCCAGTAATTTTTCCTAAGGTCACTGCCTCAGAACCTTTGTCTGGAGCATTAGATATTTATACAGATGGCTCCAAAACAGGTGTAGGTGCCTATATGGTTAATTCTCAAGAACCAGTCTTAATTCAATTCAGTCCAGGCACCCCCCAAATTACAGAATGCAAAATTGTATTGGAGGTTTTCAAAAGATTTCATGATCCTTTTAATTTAATTTCTGATTCTGCTTATGTAGTTAACTCTGTGCGCTCACTTGAAATTGCAGGGCCAATTAGGTCGACTAGTACTGTATGTCGAATTCTTTTAGAATTGCAAAAATTGATCTGGGCCAGAAAAAATAAGTTTTTCATACAACATATTTGAGCTCATACTAATTTGCCTGGTCCCATGGCCAGTAATAACGCTTTGGTGGATGCTAGTACTCGCAGAGAATTTATTTTTCATGCAGCTCCAGTTGATCTCGCTAGAGAATTTCATCAAAAGTTTCATGTTCCTGCTTTCACTCTTCAACAAAAATTTAAAATCTCTAGAGCTGTAGCTCGTGATGTAGTATTACGTTGCCAGAATTGTGTTCAGTTTCACCACCCTCCTCAGGTGGGAATTAACCCTCGTGGTCTGATTCCACTAAAACTCTGGCAGATGGAGGTCACGCACATATCTCAATTTGGAAATTTAAAATATGTGCATGTTTCTGTTGATACCTGTTCTGACATTATACATGCCACTCTGATGACTGGTAAAAAGGCTCGTAATGCCATTAATCATTGCTTAGAGGCGTGGACAGCCTGGGGAAAGCCTGATAGTCTCAAGACAGACAACGGACCTGCCTACACTGCAAAGTCTTTTCAGGCGTTTTGCCAAACAATGCAGGTCAAACATACTACAGGATTGCCATACAATCCCCAAGGTCAAGGAATTGTAGAAAGAGCACATCGTACTTTAAAAGAGCTCTTACAAAAACAAAAAGGGGGGATTGCCTATGGCAGAACACCAAGAGAACAGTTGTCTTTAGCTCTTTTTACTCTAAATTTCTTAATTTTGGATACGCATGGCCGCTCTGCTGCTCATGCTGCTACTAAACCTATGACTAATCAAATACAGACGGCTGAGACTATCAATCAGATTGTAGAAAGAACCCAGTGGCATTGGAGATACAAGAAGAATTTAATGCCCACTTGGCATCTGGCTTTCTATTAGCTAACCAACGAATAGATTTGCTTCAAGAACAAATTGAGGCATTATATCATATGACACAGCTGTCCTGCGTTTCCTCTCTTAGAGGCTTATGTGTTACTCCATTGCAAGCTAACTTTTCTCAGTATTCTCAACAGAGCAAAGAAATCTCAAATTATTTGAAAGGAAACTGGTCCATAGAAGCGGAACAATTATCGAGACAATTGCTGATGCAGATTGCTGTCCTTAACAACACTAGAGTGGAACCCATCACGTTTGGAGATTTCACCTCGTGGATCACCAATGCTTTCTCATTTTTCAAAGAATGGGCTGGCATGTTTGCCTGGGGGGCCATTGTCCTCTTGGGATGTGGAGTATGTCTATGGCTTTTTTGCCGTTTACAACGAGAGCATGCCAGACACAAAGCGATTGTTTACCAGGCTATGGCGGCCATTGAAAGCGGTGCTTCTCCCAGTGTATGGCTGGCCTCTCTGATAGATTGAGAGTTCGCCCTAGATCATATTTTGTCACTGTCATGTGAAGTCATTGTATCCAGAGACGGGCAACTTTCCTCAGGCTCGGACCAACCTAAGCCAGGAGCCCGGTGGCGATAGGGTTAATTTCCAGTGATGGGTAAGGCCGAGTTTTGAGAGGAACGACCTAAGACAGGAGCAATGACGTGTATTGACGTGACACCCAGATCTAGACCAGTCATGGACAGAGGTGGCCCTGCCCTGTTTGTACATTCGGGCTGGTCCCATGCCCCTCTGCTCTGTCTCTCCCCTATTATTAGCACACCAATAGCCCAGAACGGTGTGTTGTACATTTCAGTCATCTCTAGCCATTGGGGTGCAGTCCTAACTGCAAGAGTGGCTCGCCATGGCCGAGCTGGGCACTCTGTGAGGCATGTCTGATCTCTCTCAGACCACTACCTCCACCTAATGGACTCATCTTTTAATAAAACAAAAAAGAGGGAGATGTTGGGAGCAATTATTATTAGCACTGACATCTAGTGGTCGCTTGTATTATTCCCACCTTTAGCTTTCTTCTGACATCTTTACTAGGTCATAGTTGATAAGCATGTTAATAAGATGTCTTTACTCCACCAATCCCCAGAGGACAAGTCCTTAGCCATGCTGTCTGTTTTGTACTTAAGGCAAGTGCCTTTGTTCCCCGGGGTCCCCGTATCATCAATAAGGTGTTCCTGCAATAAAGGCTGATTAAGAAGGATCCAACGGTGTTGCGTCTTCCTTGCCGGTCGAGGTGGGCACGACAACATTTTATGTTATTTATTCATTATTTATTCGTTTGTTGTTGAGACATATATGCTCCTAACAGCTCCCCATTTGTGGATTCAAAGAAAAAACTGAGAGTCTCTACCTCCAGGTGAGGTGGTACTTTGTGGCTAGGTAGCCACTGGACAGAAATTTCCTATTTCTTCTACAGATCTGTACTGTTCTTGAGAGGACACAAATTACAGGTTAGGACAGTTTAGTTCTGCCAAGACAGAATAAGTTAGTCCTTAATAATCCCTATTTCACTAAGGTTTGTCAGATGATCCTGGGCCAGAAGGCTGAAGACAAGTGCTCCAACTTCCTGACATACTGGGATTGTCTAGGCAGGCAGCTGTTGCTACAACTTATCTCAGTTCTGGAAGCTGTGTTAGGCTTCCTATGTTTTCAGATAATGTTCTTTGATTTGTGATGGAGTTAAAAGACTAGTTATAGTCTCAAAGCCAACCCAGGCTATTTGGCATTGAGAGAATATATTTGAGAGGATGGTTTTCAAATAGTATACAAGCTAAAACCAGGACATAACATATATGAAATTATAAGTCTTTTTTGGGGGGGTTCCAATTCCTTTGTATTCTTATTTCAAGATTTTAAATTAAATTGTTGTTTGTGTATATAAATGCTTCTGTTTAAGTGTGTGCTATATATATGCAGGTGCTCTCAGAGGCTAGAAGAAGGCATCGAATCCCCTGGAACTAGACATACAGATAGTTGTGAGATCCCTGATGTGCCAACTCAGCTTCCTAGGAGGAGCAGTCAGTGTTTTTTTTTTTTTTTTTTTTTTTCATCTTTACTAACTTGAGTATTTCTTATTTACATTTCGATTGTTATTCTCCTTCCCGGTTTCCAGGCCAACATCCCTCTAACCCCTTCCTCTCCCCTTCTCCATGGGTGTTCTCCCCCCATCCTCCCCCCATTACCGCCCTCTCCCCAACAATCCCGTTCACTGGGGGTTCAGTCTTGGCAGGACCAAGGGCTTCCCCTTCCACTAGTGCTCTTACTAGGCTATTCATTGCTACCTATGAGGTTGGAGCCCAGTGTCACTCCATGTCTAGTCTTTGGGTAGTGGCTTAGTCCCTGGAAGCTCTGGTTGGTTGGCATTGTTGTTCATGGGTCTCAAGCCCCTTCAAGCTCTTTCAGTCCTTTCTCTGATTCCTTCAACGGGGGTCCCGTTCTCAGTTCAGTGGTTTGCTGCTGGCATTCGTCTATGTATTTGCTGTATTCTGGGTGTGTCTCTCAGGAGAGATGTACATCTGGTTCCTGTTGGCCTGTACTTCTTTGCTTCATCCATCTTATCTAGTTTGGTGGCTGTGTATGTATGGGCCACATGTGGGGCAGGCTCTGAATGGCTGTTCCTTCAGTCTCTGTTCTAAACTTTGCCTCCATAGGCCCTCCCAAGGGTATTCTTGTTCCCCTTTTAAAGAAGGAGTGAAGCATCTGCATTTTGGTCATCCTTCTTGAGTTCCATGTGTTCTGTGCATTTAGGATAATTCCAGCATTTGGGTTAATAGCCACTTATCAATGAGTGCATACCATGTGTGTTTTTCTGTGATTGGGTTAGCTCACTCAGGATGATATTTTCCAGTTCCAACCATTTGCCTACGAATTTCATAAACTCGTTTTTGATAGCTGAGTAATATTCCATTGTGTAGATGTACCACATTTTCTGTATCCATTCCTCTGTTGAAGGGCATCTGGGTTCTTTCTAGATTCTGGCTATTATAAATAAGGCTACTATGAACATAGTAGAGCATGTGTCTTTGTTATATGTTGGGGCATCTTTTGGGTATATGCCCAAGAGAGGTATAGCTGGGTCCTCAGGTAGTTCAATGTCCAATTTTCTGAGGAACCTCCAGACTGATTTCCAGAATGGTTGTACCAGTCTGCAATCCCACCAACAATGGAAGAGTGTTCCTCTTTCTCTGCATCCTCGCCAGCATCTGCTGTCACCTGATTTTTTGATCTTAGCCATTCTCACTGGTGTGAGGTGAAATCTCAGGGTTGTTTTGATTTGCATGTCCTGAATTTTTTTATTAACTTGAATATTTCTTATATACATTTCGAGTGTTATTCCCTTTCCCGGTTTCTGGGCAAACATCCCCCTCCCCCCTCCCCTTCCTTATGGGTGTTCCCCTCCCAACCCTCCCCCCATTGCCGCCCTCCCCCCAACAGTCTAGTTCACTGGGGGTTCACTCTTAGCAGGACCCTGGGCTTCCCCTTCCAATGGTGATCTTACTAGGAATTCATTGCTACCTATGAGGTCAGAGTCCAGGGTCAGTCCATGTATAGTCTTTAGGTAGTGGCTTAGTCCCTGGAAGCTCTGGTTGCTTGGCATTGTTGTACATATGGGGTCTCGAGCCCCTTCAAGCTCTTCCAGTCCTTTCTCTGATTCCTTCAATGGGGGTCCTGTTCTCAGTTCAGTGGTTTGCTGCTGGCATTCGCCTCTGTGTTTGCTGTATTCTGGCTGTGTCTCTCAGGAGCGATCTATATCCGGCTCCTGTTGGTCTGCACTTCTTTGCTTCATCCATCTTGTCTAATTGGGTGGCTGTATATGTATGGGCCACATGTGGGGCAGGCTCCGAATGGGTGCTCCCTCAGTCCCTGTTTTAATCTTTGCCTCTCTCTTCCCTGCCAAGGGTATTCTTTTTCCCCCTTTAAAGAAGGAGAGAAGCATCCACACCCTGATCATCCGTCCTGAGTTTCACTTGCCCTAGGCATCTAGGGTAATTCAAGCATTTGGGCTAATAGCCACTTATCAATGAGTGCATACCATGTATGTCTTTCTGTGATTGGGTTAGCTCACTCAGGATGATATTTTCCAGTTCCAACCATTTGCCTATGAATTTCATAAAGTCATTGTTTTTGATAGCTGAGTAATATTCCATTGTGTAGATGTACCACATATTCTGTATCCATACCGCTGTTGAAGGGCATCTGGGTTCTTTCCAGCTTTTGGCTATTATAAATAAGGCTGCGATGAACATAGTGGAGCAGTCTTTTTTATATGTTGGGGCATCTTTTGGGTATATGCCCAAGAGAGGTATAGCTGGATCCTCAGGCAGTTCAATGTCCAATTTTCTGAGGAACCTCCAGACTGATTTCCAGAATGGTTGTATCAGTCTGCAATCCCACCAACAATGGAGGAGTGTTCCTCTTTCTCCAAAAAGATCCTCGCCAGCATTTGCTGTCACCTGAGTTTTGATCTTAGCCATTCTCACTGGTGTGAGGTGAAATCTCAGGGTTGTTTTGATTTGCATTTCCCTGATGACTAAAGATGTTGAACATTTCTTTAGGTGTTTCTCAGCCATTCGGCATTCCTCAGCTGTGAATTCTTTGTTTAGCTCTGAACCCCATTTTTTAATAGGGTTATTTGTCTCCCCTGGTCTAACTTTTTGAGTTCTTTGTATATTTTGGATATAAGGCCTCTATCTGTTGTAGGATTGGTAAAGATCTTTTCCCAATCTGTTGGTTGCCGTTTTGTCCTAACCACAGTGTCCTTTGCCTTACAGAAGCTTTGCAGTTTTATGAGATCCCATTTGTCGATTCTTGATCTTAGAGCATAAGCCATTGGTATTTTGTTCAGGAAATTTTTCCAGTGCCCATGTGTTCCAGATGCTTCCCTAGTTTTTCTTCTATTAGTTTGAGTGTGTCTGGTTTGATGTGGAGGTCCTTGATCCATTTGGACTTAAGCTTTGTACAGGGTGATAAGCATGGATCGATCTGCATTCTTCTACATGTTGACCTCCAGTTGAACCAGCACCATTTGCTGAAAATGCTATCTTTTTTCCATAGATAACAGAGTGTTCTATTTAATTTCCAAAGTGATGGACTAGATGTTAGAGGTATCTTAAACTTTATAATTTACACAATGATAATAGTTGTGTTCAATTTATATTTGAGAGAAAAAAGCCTTTCAACTGGAATAATAGGGAAACATGGATTGCTGTCTACATGCAGGTGATGGCAGGCAGAAGATTAGGCGAGAGCCTATGACTGGGCAATGGAAAGGAAGGTAGGCTGAGAATTTTAGAGCTGAGTACAGAGAGAACAGAGACACAGGGAAGAACTGGAGGGAAGGAGACAAGATGGAGCCTATAGGAGAGGCAGAAGAGTCATTACCACACAGTCCTGGAAGCCATAAGTATAGATGATTAGGAGTGTCGCATGCGTTTCTATTAATTGAGCTTTGAGTTCATTGCGTGGTCATTTTGTGGATTGAGAATTTACTAATATAAATCTGACTGATAAATTACAAACCTCTAGAGTTTTGATTTTACCAGGTTATGGGAGATTTGTGATAGCTAACCTCGGGACGTGAGTGGCTGGGAATGTGAGCAGAATCCACAGCAAGGGAACTGCAAGATGGGCAGTTGCTGCATGGAGCTAGCCATGGAGGCTGTGAGACTACTGGGGCCAGAGTACTTGGTATTCGAGCGGGATGGTCCCTTTTTTAATATTTCATGCATCAGGTATCATTGAACATTTCCACTTTTTTTTTTTTTTTTTTTTTTTTTTTTTTTTTTTTTCGGAGCTGGGGACCGAACCCAGGCCTTGCGCTTCCTAGGCAAGCGCTCTACCACTGAGCTAAATCCCCAACCCCACATTTCCACTTTCTTGATAATATGAAAACCCAGTGAGAAATTAAATAAGGTAAGCCTAAATATGTGTCAGAGATAGTTTTTTCAACCAAGTGTTACCTATGCATCACAAGCCACATTCATGATAAAATTCACTGTTCTCCTTCAAAACACTTTAACACCACAAATTACTAAGAATAGGCAAATGTTCTTTTACCACCTTCCAGAAAGCACAGGTGTAGGATGATGCCATACAGGTGAGGCAGGTACAGGATAGAACGAGGCCTGTCATTGGATGAGAAACAAGGATGGGCAGGAGAAAAGTTTGAGGGAAGAAGAGGAGACTGGAGGAATGGGGAGGAAGAAGAAGCCACCAGGAGAACATGGAGGCTGATGTAAAGATTCCACTCTGTGTATTTCCAGGTTGTTATGAATATTCTTAAGGGATGGATGTGCATAGGGCTTTGTATGTTTCGGTGGGCAATTAGCTCTTATCAGTTGGATCAGAAGTTATTTTGTTATGTGTTCTTTCTTGTGGAGAATTGAGTTGTGATAGTGTGTGGTGGCAGAGACACTGGGTCACCATGGAGTTGGAATGTGTGTTTTTGGCAAGTACCAGATATCTTGGGGCACTGCAGTGCCAGATCTAGTGGGGGTAAAAACAGCTTTTTTTTTTTTTATAATTTTACAACAACACAGGTATTTTCAAATTTCTTAACCATTCTCTAATTGGGAGGATTCAATCTATATTCTCATTTCTTTAGATTATTATTCTAAATGAAATGAAATACTTCTTAACATTTTAGTATTAATTCAATTGTGTCTTCTTTAAGCTAGGTATTCATGCTCTTTGACCACTTCTCAGGCAGTTCTTTTATCTTTTTAAATACATTTGCATTAGTTTCTCAATATTACCAATATTTTGATGTGTCTACAAATTTTCACAAATATGTCTTTGCATGATGCATTTGATTGTACAAATATTTTAATTTTAATACAATTCAAGTGACTTGTTCTGTCAAGTTGTACTATTATATGCTGATTGACTGTTAGTTCTGAAGGGTTAATGACCTAAAAGTTTCCAGTGCACTGAGAAGCTCTGGATAGCAAAATTGACCCTATTAATAACACCTGGGTAAGCTAATGCTAAGGAAGTTCACCTCCCACATGGCTGATGTGTACCGCATTCAGGGGAACTGACATGCAGATGGACTCTTCTATCCCTGAACTTCTGCCTTTCTATCCTATAAATCCCTAAGACTCCTATGCTGTATAAGCACAATATCCACTTTTTGGGGAGACTATGAACCTTCATTTGTTCTAATTAAGTAAAAAGTCTGCTTCTGAATATGCTTCTCTTTTATTTATTTATTTATTTGTTTGTTTGTTTATTTTCAAGTTACCTTCATTAATCTTAATCTAATAAATTTCCTCTTATGAAGAGATATATGCTTGTATTTATACCTCTCCCAATTTCTGTACATATCAACAGAATATGATTCTAATATTTTATAAAATAATTTTTCAATTTCTGTATTACTTACATTACATTAAAATTTTAAACTCTTTTTAATTTTATGAGATTATAGTATAATTACATTTCTTCTTTCATTATCTCTCCCCTAGTCCTCCTATATACCTATCCTTACTTTCTTCAAAATGCCTTCCTTTTACATTGTTATTACCTGTGTTTATGTATAGATGTAAACATATATAGTTATATATTTAACCTGCTCAATCCGTACAATGTTACTTGTATGTATATTTTTCAGATACTTTTTTGATATTAAATAAGCACTTAGTGTCCCCCTCCCCAGGGAAGACTATTCCTCCTACACTCAGCATTCTTTAGCTGTCTGTGGATCTTTGCCGGAACACTGGGGCCTTTTCGGTTTTCAGTGCCCACTTTGGTATATTTATTGGTTTTATCTTTGTGGAAGAGTAGACCAAGGGTTATAAAAGTTAGAAGGTCATGGAGTAACTGCCATATTGTTTTCTAGAAATGTAGAAGTTACACCCATAAATTCTAACCATCATAAACCTCTAAAAGCTAAATTTACAAAGCATTTAAGCCATTGAGTTTTCATGCATGTGACAGTCTGCATATACTATCTGATCTTTATTGTAGAATTACTGTATCAAATTCTTGACTACTAAATGTTTTCTTAATAAAAACATTTTAAAGTTCTTATGTAGACTCTCAAATGAGATTTAACTTTTTTCTATGGAAGAAAACATCTGTAAAAATGTATGGAAGCATCTGGTTTGCTTTTAGAACTGATACCGATTGTTTTTTCAATAGATTTGTCAAACTTCATTTATATAACAATCGTGCTAAGAAAATTAAAAAGAATAATTGAATTTCAGCCTAAATTTAGCTGGTGTGTACACATTTATTTTGATAACCACCACTACAGAATTATTTGTGCCTAGGAGTGTTTACTGAGCAGGGAGTCCTCATATTTGCTGAGTACCTCAGTCATGTTCTCTTTCCTAGCCAAACTGGGTCAGTTCCAAAATATGTATGCTTCAGATGTCAGGATTTACTGCAAAAAGACAAAGAAGATGATGTGTGCAGTAAGATGGAATAGGGGTACAACTCTAATTGGAAATAATATTTTAGCAAGGCTTGAGTAGAGACATAGTCAATGGATATTCATGGGGGAACATTAATGCTTTTAGCATTTTATATCACAGCATAATTGATGTCTTTCTCTAAGCCCAGCCTTCAAACATCGTGAGTGAAGATGCAGTATGGATTCTGTTGGCTTTGCAGCATGTGCAAGACCTAGTATTTATTCCATAACTTAAGCAGATTGAACATTTATTAGAAAAGCACATTCATTAATTGACATCTGGTTTTATGTGATTATGAGACTGTAAAATGTCATCCACTGAAAAGAAGAATGCACTAATTAATGAGTGTAAATATAATTATTTCAAAGATATTATGTTCACTTATCAACTAATATTAGTGGACTCTGCCCTAAGGCTTCTGACCTTTATCTCATCACTTGTTTATGGCTAGGTTTACAGTAACAGTCATGAGTTCCATCCTTTTGAGTGAGACTTACATTTAGTCAGAAATTGATTGATATCCAAATAACATTTGTTGCAAGAATAAGCACCTTGCTAGGCTGATTGTTGACACTAAATAAATGTTTCCTGATGAGTCTGAGTTTCTATGACTTTCTTTTTCACCAACCTGTACAAAATTTTCTGTCACTAGAGAATTGTCACTAGACAGTAGCAAGAAACTTCCAGGTAGATACTAGGTTGATCTCTCCATGTACTGTAATCCCAGGGAGTGATCTTTTCACATAAGATCATACCATCAAGTTCTAGCATATGACAAAAAGTAATGACAAAAGTCGACATTGTTTTAAATATCTGTAAGTTCTTTATGACCAACAACTAGAAGGGAAGTAAATACATTTACGATTCAGGCTCAAGTGCTTCATACATAGTAATGTGAACCAGAGAGTAAACCTATAAGTCAAACTAGACAATAATTACATGACCTATGGGACCACTAAGCAGCAAGCAAATATGAAAGACACCTCCCTTGCATACTTAGAGCTTGTAGAAAGGCTAAGAGTAAAGAGAAAGCATTATGCTACACCCATGTTTACCTTTTATTTAAGCTGTTCGGTGCCTTTAGGGGCCTGTTCAGGCCCTTCAGGGCCTGGTGCAGTTAGATCATCTAGAGAATTTAGGGCAATCTACCTTGAAAATACTTAACATTCAAAGTGGTATTATTTAGCTTATGAAGCTATGGCTATGGAATTCATGATCCCAATTAAACTCAGATGGCAAGGCATGCATAGACAAAATATAACACAATATCAATATAAAACAAGCTCTGAAACAACATATACTCTTTTATATATGCTCATATCATAGACCAATACAGAAATATATATATATCATATGAAAGTTGATAATATTTAAGTCTGTTATAGTCTGGATATTTTGTATATTTAATATACCTATGCATGCATTTAAATGGGTGTACATATATGTATATATTAATAACATAATATATCTGAGGAGTTGTCTCAACTCTGTGTACGTATACATTATATTTGAGTAAATAAATTCCCTTTATTAATTTAAGTGAAATAACTAATACAAATACATATACACAAAGAGAAGATTATTAAAGAATGGTCATAAGTTCTTAAGTGGTTATTTTATTTTAGTTTTGCTATTTAAGTATTTTTTAGATTTATTGGTAAGCATGGAGTTAATGTGTATAGGCATGTATATGCCATGGGTTTTCGTTGTGAACACAAAGTTCCTTTGAGAAATCTATTCTTTCCTTAAACTATCATATCAGAATTATATCATAAAAATTGAAGGCAAGATTTTTTAACCTGCTGAATATTTCACATATCATAAACTACTAAAATTTATTATTATAATTATTTTTATATAATTTAGACATTCAATTTAAATTAAATGCTCTTTTTATTGCTTATTTGGAATCATTAAACATAGGATGTCATAATATTTCAGAGAATGATAGCAATGACTGAGTTTACCTCAAGTATTTTAGCACATTAAAAAACGGTAATCAAGATAAACTGTGTCCTCTGCAGAGCTCCTTTTAAAGATACTTTTAAGTATGAAATTGTAGAAAATACAATGACTGAGGTGGCCAATTAGTTTCTGGATCCAAAATGTTGCAATTAAAGCCAAGAGAGCTGGTCCCCAGTGTGAGACTCACAGTGGTGCATATTAGTCCCTCTGCAGGTTGGCTTAGGGTGGCCCATTCTCTTATGCAAGTATAAGTAGGGGTATATTTTATAGTTTATAGCAGCACCAAGAGACTTCTAAAGTCAGATACATGTCAGAGCCAGAAGTAAGTCTTGTATTTTTACTCCCTCTGTTTATTCAAATGAAAACAACTGTCTCTAAATCAGGCAAAAAATGTTTCTTAGCTTTAATTCCTTAACACGATTTTTTTGAATTTGAAAATCAGTGGGAAGCAGGAATCTTGATAATTACTGTGAATAACAGCACACCTACAGAATAGAGAAAGACCAGGTATAAGTGGTATAAACTGGGTTTCTAACAAGGGCATTATGTACTGACTTCAGAATTTAGGATACTGTAACAATTTTTGTTCAAGAATACTTAGGTATATGTCTTGTGTCCATTTCCTTTACAATCACAGAATTTTCCAGTGCATATCTCTAAGACTAATTTATCTTTGGTTGTTTTATTTATAAAACCATTTGTTGGTCCATTCTGCTAATTTCTTTTCTTCTTTCTTTCTTTTTAATTGGATATTTTCTTTACTTACATTTCAAATGTTATCCCTCTTCCCAATTTCCCCTCTGAAATCCCCTATCCCTTTCTCCCTCCTCTTGACTCTATGAGAGTGTTCCCCCACCCACTTACCCACTCCCTCCCATCACCCTACCCTGGCATTCTGGTACACAGGGGCATTGGGCCTTCACAAGGCCAAGGGCCTCTCCTCTCACTGATGCCTGATAAGGCCATCCTCTGCTACATATGAGGCTGGAGCCATGGGCCCCTCCATGTCACTCTACTACTTTCACAGCAGATTTTGAAGTTCAATAAATTCACTGATAATAACTGTCAGCCTTTCAAGGGTTAATCACTTTTGCTCCTTGGGAACACCTAGCTTGCATTTTCTGTATCTGACTTCATGTACTCAAAGCTCACACTCTATCTGGGAGAAATTAAGGTATTCTGGGAAGATATATTTGTCTCTCAAATTGGCTGGGAATATGGAAAAAATGGACCCCAAAGAAATGGGAAGTTTCTCTCAAGAACCGTATGTTGAGTGAAGGAAAATGACCCAACTTGAGGGGCACTGACAATGGTGATCAGGACAACATCTTGATCAGGACTGTTTAGATCTCCATGTCCTTAACCCTCTGTTTAAACTTTCATCTTTCTTCTGGACCCCCCCAAAAATCTTAGAGTGTTCGTAGTTTGTTTTTGCTCTTCTCATAGTGGCTATAGTGAACAGATGTCCTTTTTCTGCATTGTACTATTTTTTGATTTACTGAGGATAAGTGATTGAACATGGCATGGTGCAAAGGCTGTAGTTCAAAAACAACACTGATACTGCCAAGCAGAGTAACTGTATTTCTGTTATTTATACCTCCTTCCTAGAAATCTCTTCTTAAAGTATACTATTTTCTACTTTAGTCTGATATATTTGCAGATCTTTTAAGTTCCTCATTAGCTTCATGAGGGACTATTCATTTATTTAGAATTCTATATATTTCTATTCACTACAGAAACTGCAAGGGCGTACATTTTTTTTTAAAGATGTTCAATTCAGTTCTACAGTCTAAATTAGCCTAATATGTTGATTATCAATGTTATTGCAGAGAAAACAGATACCACTGTTTATGTCACTCAACAGACCCTGTAGCTGCTTCTATCTCAAGGATACCAGGCACATCCTCCAATAATCTGTTTCTTAATGACAAGTTCTTGGAGCTGATGTCACCTTGTACCTTTCAGTAAAGTATCTTCCTCTAGCTTTGTTCCTTGTACCTTCTAGCACTTAGGCCAAGGCATATAGGATAAAACTTATCTTCACCAATCCTCCAATCCTGACAGACTAAGAAACTCTGTTTTACTTAATCAAAGGTTGTGTTTTCTCACAGGATGCCTTAATGTTAAACCTGGCCTCTAATGGGTTTCCACTTTCAGCATCTTATCATGGGTGTTTATAACCCTGAGCATAAAAGTCATTTTAATAAGGCTTTTCTGGGAGACCTTTTCCTCAGTTTCTTTCCTGTGGTCCTGTTTTCCTCTGCAACATTTGCAATCTGCAATTTGAGAGATGATGTGACTCATATAGTTGTGCTTTATTTTTAGGTTTAATATGCAACACTTTAGGCAGATTCCCACAACTCTAATATCAAAAACTGTTTTATTGCATTATCTACATTTGATGCTTATAGTGAAATGTTGGGTTACATGTTTAACAGGAACACTAAGAAGGATTATTTGGGTTAAGAGATTTAAGGATCAAATACCACAGAGAAACAACTGTGTGGCACTGAAGAGACAGATTTAGCTTATATTGGGTCAAAGCCATGGTCTCTTTTTATAGCTCTCTGACAAAATGGAGAAACTCATAACACAAACTGAAACAGCATAGTGGTTAAGAAACAGAAAATGTCACCATTAATATCTTTTTTAATATAAACTCACTTCTTCAGATGAGAAATCATGGCACATGGAAGTCTCACTAAGTACTCACAGTGCCTCTGTTGGGTGTCTCTGTGTTTCTGAGGGAGTAATGATGACTGTAGGAGTTGTTGCAGAATCAGTAGTTTGATCTTGACTATAATATTACAATGTATATATTTAGTTAAGATTAATGAAAGATGTAAAGTAGTCCCATGATCAAACATGCTTGTGCTTAAGGGAAGTTGCCATGCAGTTCGTCCCCTGTACTGTGTAAGAATGCTATGGTTGTTTATTTTCTCTACAAAGAGTTGGATTTGGACTTTCTGGTCACATCATATATCTCACAGAATCTCAGAATATGGTCCAGGTTCCAAACATTTAATAAAGCAGATATCAAAACAAAATAAATTTATGTTTGTAAATCACACCCTACCTCCATTCTCAGATGAAAAGTCTTCTAATTATCTTGATTTTCTTAAGACTAATGAGAGAGACATATTTACATTTGCACAGTAGAGTTTTGTGAGTATGAAATTTGTTACAATATGTATTGAAAATAGTTTAAAATCATAAGTTGGTGTGTGGTTGAAGACCATGTCAGCATGGTTCCTGCCACTAATATATCCAAACAACACTTATTAAGTATTTAAACTTTGTAGTAAATGACTAGGAGGCTTAGTTAATTATCAACTTTTTAAAATATATAGTTGAATAAGAAAAGTCACTAATTTTATGATGAAACATGAGGTCTGAGATTATTCAATAAAATATTTTAAGTATGAGGGGTGGGAGGATGACTCAACAGATAAGTGCTGTTTCTACCCAGGCTGATAGCCTGAGTTCTATCCTTAGACCCCAGGAAGTGGGAAGATTGAATCAGTTGTCTCATAACATAGACATGTGTTGAAATACACATCCTCACAATGAATGAAAGTAAATAAAAATAAGTATAATAAAAATAAAATATTTTGATTATAAAGCTAAAGTCAATACTTTAAAAAGAGATGAAGAGAAAATTGTTAGTTGGTTGTAATAGGAAAAGACATTTAAAATAAATTTATGGACTCATGTATCTCAATTTCTTTAATATTAGCTACAGAAGTCAATTTTTGTTCTATGTAAGTATAATTATTATTCATAAATAATTATCTTTAAAATATTATGACTCACTTTTTCTTTTTCTGTCTTTCTTCATCTCCTTCTTTTGCCCTCTCACTCTCTTTTTCTCTCCCCCAATAAGGGCCACTCCCTGACCTCAATCTATGGGGTCACGGAACTTGGCTACTGGAGAGCAGCTTCCAAATAACAATGCCTTTATTATATAATCAAAAAATATTGTGAAAATTTATCAATTATATAACTACATATTCATTCATTTACTATATAATGTACATGTATACATACATTTATCTACATGGCAGAATGGAAGTTCTGAGAATTAAAGGCAGGATATGACACATTATCATTTATGCTATACTAATCTTCTACTACTGAGCAAATTTCAGCTGATTTCTAACATTAGAGTTTTTCTTTTATAAGTTATGCAAAAATTTGTGTTTCGATATTCTGGGAATTTTTGCATTTCTTATATTCTTTACGCTTGCAAATATGAGACAAAGCCTGATACATTTGACAGTATGTACATAATTTTACACAATAATCTGCAATTCATATATTTTCCTTCCAAAGAGATTATTTCTTTCCTACATATGACAAAATGTGGTCTCTCTCTCCCTTTTTCCCTCTCTCCCTCTCTCCCTTTTTCCCTCTCTCCCTCTCTCCCTTTCTCCCTATCTCCCTCTCTCTCCCTCTCTCCCTCTCTGTCTCTCTGTCTCTGTCTTCTCTGTGTCTCTGTCTCTGTCTCTCTCTCTGTCTCTTTGTGTGTGTTTGTGCGTGTGTATTCCCATACACATGAATATAACTGCTCAGTCAGTAACCTGGTATGGTATATATGATTTCAGAGCTCACTATTTGTTACTTGATAACAAATTCATTTGTTCTTCCAAGGGGGAAACACTCCTTGGATTCCAATAATTCTTAGCATGGGGTGTAGGTTTCCTTGGGCTATCTCATATCTCCATGTCAGCCATGTTTCCACAGCACAGAACAAGATCTCAGGAGATGCCCCTCACAAACAGCACTAAAATCACAGAATTCATTTTACTGGGGCTCACAGATCGCCCAGAACTCCAGCCTCTCCTCTTTGTGCTGTTTCTGTTTGTTTACCTTGTCACTGTCTTAGGCAACATGGGCATGATGGCCCTGATCAGACTGGACTCCCGCCTTCACAAGCCTATGTACTTCTTTCTCAGTAACTTAGCATTTGTGGATTTGTGTTATACCTCAACGGCCACCCCACAGATGTTGAGCAATTTCTTATCAGACAAGAAGACAATTTCCTTCATTGGCTGCTTTATCCAGTGCTACCTTTTCATTGCCCTTCTCCTCACAGAGTTTTACATACTGGCAGCCATGGCTTATGACCGCTATGTGGCCATATGCAATCCTCTTCGTTACAGTGTGAAAATGTCCAGGCAAGTCTGCATCTGCTTGGCCATGTGTCCTTATGCCTATGGTTTCTCAGATGGACTACTCCAAGCCATCTTGACCTTCAGAATGACCTTCTGTAAATCCAATGTCATCAACCACTTCTACTGTGCTGACCCACCACTCATTAAGCTGTCTTGCTCTAATACTTACATAAAAGAACATGCTATGTTAATATCAGCAAGCTTAAATCTTTCCAGCTCCCTTACAATCATTCTGGTGTCCTATGCCTTCATTATTGCTGCCATTTTAAGGATCAAATCAGCTGAGGGAAGGCGCAAGGCATTCTCTACCTGTGGTTCCCACATGATGGCTGTTACATTGTTTTATGGGACTCTCTTCTGCATGTATGTGAGACCACCCACTGACAAGACTGTTGAGGAGTCCAAAATAATAGCTGTCTTCTACACCTTTGTGAGTCCACTGCTGAATCCATTGATCTACAGTCTGAGGAATAAAGACGTAAAGCAGGCCATGAGAACAATATTCAGGCAAAATGTTATCAGGACGTCATCGATGCCTCCATTTTCTAATAAAATACTACTATAGCTTTGTGTCAAAAGTATTTGTATTTTCTCATTTGGTCTTTATCTTGTTTGTTTTTATAATTTTGTACATGAATACATGTATGTAATGTTCTCATATCTAACAGCTATTTTCACCTTTCACCTCCACATATCCCTCATGTTTAAAATAACATCACCAACACACACACACACACACACACACACACACACACACACACACACACAAACACGTGCGCGTGTGCATGCGTGTGCACATACACACAATGTGATTGGTAAATATTTGGAAAAAATGTGTTCTGCTATTTAGTCTCGACCTCAATCATCATGTTATTCATAGAAGAGTGGTAGACCGTATGCATAGTGCCTTTGTCTAGACTGAAAATCACCTAGGAATTACAGTCCTTGATTTCACACTATAGGAATCTCTAGAGAGATTCAATTTAGCCAAGAAAACATATCCAGAAAAGGGTTTGCACCATACAAAATGCTTGAAATTCTGAACATCATGGAAAGAAACATAGGAGAAAACACATACACAGTAATTCAACCTATCTTTCCTTAGTGTGGACACAAAATAACCAAACCACTTTTCTCCTGCCTGTATGCTTTTTTGATCATTGGGACTGTATACCATCTTAAACCATGACCCCATATAAGTCCTCCTGTAAGCCCTTTTCTTACATAAAAGAGCACTACCGTGATGTAAAATAGTAACACAGATATCATTGCAGGAGCTGTTAAATCATAGATTCACATTATACCTCAGACCTGTATTCAAATCTGTTTTGTAAATAAATCCCAAGGAGATTGGTACCATATTTGGAGAATATGGGTCATATTTTGATCACATTGGGAGAAAACTAGTCTTAGTGAAAACTTCCAAGTGCTATGCCAAGGGTCTGCTTGCATCTCTACAGGTCACATGTTTGTAAGAGTTAACAGGATAAGCATGCTCTAAACTAAGTGCCTTCCATTTATAGATCTAGTAGACTTTTACCTGAAGGACTTTGAAGAAACAATGCTACATCTGTACTTCTCCAGTTGCTTACTAGTTAAAATGAGGAAAAGCATCATGATAAATATATGCTTATTTTGTCGTGCAAATGAGGTAGGCTTTGTACTAATTCTACTAAGGACTTTTATTTATTTCTCTAGAATTCTTTAACATTTGTCACTGTCACTTGTGAGCAGGTTGTTTTCATTCTTCACGTTTATTAGTTTCATTTCTTCATCCTTATTGAACATTTTTAGTGATTGTATGATGCTGAGGACACAGAAGGTAGCCATTTCTCTTTCCTCATTACAGTGGGTACATACTTAATATATAGCCAGAATACACATTTAAAATTATTTTATTTTATATTTTCATCATGTATGATACATTGTACTGTATCAAAATATTTTACCACAAATAGTTGATGTACATTGAGATTATTGCTTACCTTTCTGCTACTTACAAGTTTTTATTTTTCCTCTTAGTATTAGGTCCTTTGGTAGTCCACTATAAACTTTTCATAAACACACACGTATATATCTTTCTAGATTTTTCATCCTTTCAGGTACATTTCAATTTCAATGAGTATAGATAGTGAAATAGAATTTCCCCATGTACCATTGGTTCTATGATTAATGATTTTATTTGATGAGAAATTTGTTAATATATTTTGTCTACCTGATGTGAAAATGAATTGAGAATAGTTACAGTATTATTGAAGTTCTATTAAAGATAGTGATTTACTTTTGATTAAACTATGTAACTATTAAAGAAAGTTACATATCCTTCATTCCTATCCCAAAGAAGGAAATCTCCCTGTATATAAAGCTAAGTCAATGTCTCCTCACAGAAGAGTTAATCCAGTTAGGAAGGTCAATGATCACCAGGGACAGGAGACCCTAGAAAAGTGAAATCATCTTAACCAATACTAAAGAGAGCAGAAGTAATTGACCTCTCAATGAGATAATGTATTTTTCCTTTCTAGAATTCCTTGCCCCTACCTTAGTCCTTACAATTATCTAAGAGGTCCTTTTGAGTATGAACCTCTTTCTGAGTTCTGACTAAGAAAAATATGTCTTTTCCTTACTCGTTTCCTATGTCATTTTATTGTAGATACTGGATAGAGGAAAAGATTTTTTTCTGTTATTACAGGGTTTCTTCCTTTTTCTTTAGAGCTCTACACCTTATTCTATGACTGCTTATGCACCATGTGGCTAACCTACATGTTAGATTAACTAATATGGCATGTTTTTCTTCTACACTCTTTTATTCTTCTCTTCCAGGTAGCTAATGGGATTTATACATTACCTGCCCTAGGGATTTTCTGTCAAAATTTCATAAAATTGATCACAAGCTTTCATTTGAGTCTATTCTTATATGTTATAATTTATGAGATTAAAAACTGCAAGGGAAAGCAGTCCCCATTTACTCTGGTATCATATGGAAACTTTTGTGGCACTCCACATTATTTCTAGGAGCAGACTATGTTTGTGCATTAGGAGATACATGTATTGTAGAATTGTTTTAGTTGACATTACTTAGTTTAAATGTTAGAATTGTATTTTTATATTTATTTGTTATATTATAAATGGAGGATAATATCTCCACAAATATGTGGAAATATATTCATTCTATTTTTTGCTATTTTATTTATTTACATTTCAAATATTATCCACCTCCCCCGTTTCCCCTCCGCAAACATCCTATCACAACCCTCTTAGACCCTGCTTCTACAAGGGTGCTTCCCTACCCAACCTCCTACCCACCTACTCCTTCCTCAGCACCCTAATATTCCCCTACACTGGGGCATCTAGTCTTCACAGAGCCAAGGGCCTCTTTTCCATTGATTCCAGACAATGCAATCCTCTCCTAATTTGCAGCTGGAGCCATGGGTCCCTCCGTGTGTACTCCTCTTGGTATAGTCCTTGAGAACTTTGGGGGAGGGGTCTGGTTGGTTGGTATTGTTGTTCTTCCTATGGGGCTACAAACCCCTTCGGCTCCTTCAGTCCTTCCCCAAACTCCTCCATTGGGGTCCCAGTGCTCAGTCTGATGGTTGGTTGTGAGCATCCATATCTGTATTAGTCAGGCTCTGGCAAATCCTCTCAAGGAACAGCTATGTCAAACTTCTGTAAGCAACCACTTTGTGACATCAGCAATAGTGTCTGGGTTTGGTGTCTGCAGATGGAATGGATCCCTAGGTGGGTCAGTCTCTGGATGGCCTTTCCTTCAATCTCTGCTCTGCTTTGTCCCTGCATTTCCTTTAGATAGGAGCAATTCTGGCTTAATATTGGTCACCTCATCCCTCAACTATGGGCGTGCCTAACCTCTGGAAATGGTCTCTGCAGGTTCTCTCTCTCCTTTGTTTGGTATTTCAACTAATGTCATCCATGTTGCATCCTGGGAGTCTCTTGCTTTTCTGGCATCTGGGACTTTCTAGTATTCCCCAAGCCCACGGCTACATACCTCTGCTCAATCTCGTGATCCTCTGTACATCTCTCCCTTCTCCTCCTACACTTGATTCTATCTCCCTATTTCCCTCTCCCTCCTCTCTCCCTCTGGGGCCCTTCCTCCCTCTACCTCCCGCGATTATTTTGTTCGTTTCCTCTTCTAAATAGGACTGAAGTACTCACACATTGGTCTTCCTTCTTCTTGTACTTCATATGGACTGTAAATTGTATCATGGATATCCTGAGCCTTTTGCCCAATATCTGTTTATTAGTGAGTCCATGTCATGTGTGTTCCTTTGTGACTGAGTAACCTCACTCAGGATGATATTTTCCAGTCCCATACATTTGCCTGAGAATTTCAAGAAGTCATTGTTTTTAATAGCTGAGTAGTGTTCCATTGTGTAAATGTGCCACATTTTCTGTGTCCATTCTGGTATTGAGGGAAACCTGGGTTGTTTCCAGCTTCTGGCTATTATAGCCTTATTCATCAAGGAAATTCAAATGAAAATGATCCTGTGATTACATCTCGCACCAGTCAGAATGGCTAAGATCAAAAACTCAGGTGACAGCAGATGCTGGCAAGGATTGGGAGGAAGAGGAACAGACCTCTATTCCTAGTGGGATTGGTTACTGGTACAACCACTATGGAAATAAGTCTGGTGGCACCTCAGAAAATTGGACCTAGTGCTACCTGATGACTCAGCTATAGCACTATACCCGAAAGATGCTCCAACATATAACAAGGACACATACTCTGCTATGTTCACAGCAACCTTATGTATAATGGCCAGAAGCTGGAAACAATCCAGATGTATTCATTCTTACTTTGTTCCTCTATTTATCTTTTACATTCATATGTTGGCTGATAAATTAACTGTTGTCAAATTCCATTCATATTATGTTGTCCATAAAAGATAAATTCTTCATATCTAAGTGGTTATCAACATGTATGTTAGCAAACTCCTTGGGGAAAAACAATTCTTTCATAGAGGTCACATATCAGATATCCTGTATGTGATACAATGATTCACTGTAGTAGAAGAATTTATGAACAAGCAATAAAACTACTTTATGATTAGGGGCCATCATATCATGAGGAACTGTATTAAAGAGTCACAACTTTAGAAAAGTTGAGAATTGCTACATTAAATTAATTCTGCTATAACTCTATGATAGTCTTTTCAAATAGTAATAATTTAGCTCAGTTAATTTTTTAATTTAATAACTTAGCTCCAGCTATTTTTGAAAATGTTTGTAGAACACACATTGCAGTTGAAAGAAATCTCAGAAACACCAAAGTCCATGAATTATGTCGTAATGCTATACCATGATTAAATATTCAACTCATCTTCTTGAAAGAAATACTGATTTATCATATAAAAACTCCCTTAAGTGTAAATTCTTGAGCAACTGAAACAACTGGCAGAGGGTGATTGCAAGGTGATATAATTCCCTGGGTTATGATGTGTGAATATCCATACTAATAATTATATTTCTTTAATTAATTCTTTGGGGGTATGTCAAAAGATAATTTTGGAGATGAAAACTCAAGGTTATAAATTGTATATAGGAACTTTTCAGCAGCTCCTTGCTTGGGTTGCTAGTGTGTCAGAGAAAATTTTCCTGTGCAAGGTAGGAATGAATCATCACATTTATATTCACAACTTTGCTTTTATATCATTTTGGATATTTATTACTAGCAATAAGTTATCAGTAAAGTAGTGTTAATGTTAGGCAAGGGTTATATTTAGTTGAAATATGTATTGGGTATTTAGATTAGTCATAGAATATAAAAATTTTATTTGAGTTATGCACTTATAATAACTATCTTAATTCACAAGTCATAGTTTAAGAATTTACACACAAAATTATATACTAAATAAGTATGTGAGAAGAAACACTAGAATTACTCATCACACTAATATTTAATAATTTCTGTTAAAAAAGTACACAAACATGCACTTCTTTCTTAGTGCCCATAAAATATCCCTATCAAGTTATCACAAAATAAAAAACATAAATTAGAATTTTATTCTTTTATATATAAAAATCTACTGCAGAAATTCAAAAGTCTTTTCATTAAGTGATTAGAATAGATTATCATTTATATGGCAATATTTTTGGTCTAGCCAATATTTATAACATAAATGTCTAGAGTTCAATATACTATCCTACAAATAGAGTAACTTCTTCCTTCCATATGATAAATTCTGTCAAAGAACAAACTATTTCAATTCGTTATGCTGAAATAAGCTGTGAATTTAATTGAATACTAAGCTTTCCAAGAAATGCTTTTCCACATAGAATATTTAAGTTGTAATTATTTCCACATTTACACAACATCACTAAACCGTCCAGGATTTGTTTGCATTGGCAAAAATTCCTCCTTCCGTGAAATCTTTTGCTTAATTTTTACTCATAAATCAGAGTATAAATATATGCTGAATGTTCATGGTATAATATTTAACAGGACCGTGATCTTACAACTATATACTATATACTATACTATACTATATACTATATACTATATACTATATACTATATACTATATACAAAAACTGGACAGGAATCCATAGGTGTATGGGATGTCCTAGAAACATGAAATTAAAGAGACTGTATTAGATTCATATATGAAGGAAGTATGTCTGAATTACCTCACAAAGAAAATTAAATATTGTTAATTTTGTAGAACAGATAGTTTGGGAAGCAAAAGAAGTTCAGAGAGATAGGACAGATGCAGCAAAAATTCACTCCTAGATGTATGGAATCATACAGAATCCATAGTTGTATACAAGCACAATCCAGAGGAATGAAAAGCAAAGTAAAGGGGGTCTTTGAAGAAATATAAAGAGGATTACTATATAATTTGCTTTAGATGTCATATTTTTTAGAAAACGGGATTTTAAGCAAAGCATGATCTTAAGTATCATCTTTCATCTCCTATCTTCCTTGTTTCTGCAGCTTGATGCACAGACCCGGATCTCAGGAAATGCCCCTCACAAACAGCACTAAAATCACAGAATTCATTTTACTGGGGCTCACAGATCGCACAGAACTCCAGCCTCTCCTCTTTGTGCTGTTTCTGTTTGTTTACCTTGTCACTGTCTTAGGCAACATGGGCATGATGGCCCTGATCAGACTGGACTCCCGCCTTCACAAGCCTATGTACTTCTTTCTCAGTAACTTGGCATTTGTGGATTTGTGTTACACCTCAACGGCCACTCCACAGATGTTGAGCAATTTCTTATCAGACAAGAAGACAATTTCCTTCATTGGCTGCTTTATCCAGTGCTACCTTTTCATTGCCCTTCTCCTCACAGAGTTTTACATGCTGGCAGCCATGGCTTATGACCGCTATGTGGCCATATGCAATCCTCTTCGTTACAGTGTGAAAATGTCCAGGCAAGTCTGCATCTGCTTGGCCATGTGTCCTTATGCCTATGGTTTCTCAGATGGACTACTCCAAGCCATCTTGACCTTCAGAATGACCTTCTGTAAATCCAATGTCATCAACCACTTCTACTGTGCTGACCCACCACTCATTAAGCTGTCTTGCTCTGATACTTACATTAAAGAACATGCTATGTTAATATCAGCTGGATTTAATCTCTCCAGCTCCCTCACAATCATTCTGGTGTCCTATGCCTTCATTATTGCTGCCATTTTAAGGATCAAATCAGCTGAGGGAAGGCGCAAGGCATTCTCTACCTGTGGTTCCCACATGATGGCTGTTACATTGTTTTATGGGACTCTCTTCTGCATGTATGTGAGACCACCCACTGACAAGACTGTTGAGGAGTCCAAAATAATAGCTGTCTTCTACACCTTTGTGAGTCCACTGCTGAATCCATTGATCTACAGTCTGAGGAATAAAGATGTAAAGCAGGCCATGAGAACAATATTCAGGCAAAAAGTTATCAGGACAGCATTGTTTCTTCCTCCATTCAATAAACTACAACAATAGTTTCCTGACAAAAATATTTATGTTTTGATCATTTTTTATATTCTCTGTGGCTATATATTTCATATCCTTTTTAAATGCTCTGCTTGTTTAAATAAATTATCTCTTCTAATTTTTGTCCTGAATTGTAACCTGTACCATGGGCCAATAACATTTAATATTCACAGTTTGATTAGATTAAAAATCACTAGGAGACATATCTTTTTCTCTTGTACACTTATGTATGTACATCTACAGAAGTTAGCCTGAGGAAAAATATAATTGTTGAAAGTACACAGAACCATCTTCCTACTTGCCACATGAACTGAATGAAAATGAACAGAGAAGTCATATAGACAGTCATTCAACTCATGCTTTCTGAGTGTGAGCATACTGTGACTAATGTACCTCTCTCCTGCCTCTTCATCTTCCTACCATGATGACTATATCCTTTCTTAAATAATGGCCAAAATAAGTCCTTCTTCTATTAAGTTACTCCTGGGAGATGTTTCATAACAAAGAGCACAGCAATTGATGCAAACTAGTAGCATAGATATCACTACAGTTCATATTGCAAAAGTGAATCATATCCACCTCAGATCTCTGTCTTCAAATCTGTGTTGTAGACAGTTCCCTGGATTAAGCAGCACATTGTATTTGAAAAGGGGCTATTTGAAAAGTATTTAAAGTAAATACTTTGAGAGCTATGCTTTCTGCCTGTATCCCTTCTGTGAACTTGTTATTTAAAAGAGTTAACAGGACACACTGGTTCTCTGACAAATACCTTTCAGTGATAGACCCATCAGCCATTTTGCTGAAGGATTTTTAAGAAATTATGGTGGATCTGTAGTCTTCCATCTATTTAGTAGTTAAAGTGGGCAACATGCATCACGATAATGATTTTTTGTGCTTCTGTGGTGAAAGAGCCATGCAAGAATCATGAGACTCATAGATTATACTTTTTGTATGTAAGTCTGTGAATCCAGGATTACGAGTTTTGTAAGCCTACTTTCTGTTAAGATTCAGGGTTGGGAGATCACTTTTGATTTCATCTTCATCTGACAGTTTAGAATACGTTGGTCTGAGAATTATGACTACAATCAGAAAGGGAGAGACACACACACAAAATGAGTAGCTGTAAATCATAGCAGGCAATGATGTTACTGCATTAACTGGTTCTTCTATTACTACTTTTAGAATGTTTGTTTTGTTGGCAGGGATGATTTTTCTGTAAACGAATTAAGCACTTTCTTTGGCGATATAAAATATCAAAGCTTCAGGATCAGGGCTAAAGGTGAATTAAAGGAGCAGGCCAGATCTTCTTTCTCTCAGAATATCTTGTTGTCACAGGGAGATGAGTATATCAATAGCTCTATTTCACCATAAAATTAAGATAAAACCAATTACTCATATAATCTTCTGGTTGTATATTAAGTAATTATTCCTTAAGATCATTATATGTTGTTTTGTTATTGCTCATTTAGAAACACTTTGGATGCTTAATTTTATAATTCCCTATGGAAATACCAAAGAAAACAGAATTTCTTATAAATATTTTGTAAAATTCTCCAGAATTCAATTTAAGATTATACATGCATTCAGTGTTAAAAAAAATAACACTCAGGACTATATCTTATGTCACATTGATTATTCCATATGTGTGTGTTGCAAGAATATGTTGCAGGTACACTTAAATGTCAGCTACTGCTTTGTCCTGAAGATTAGTCTATCTTTGTGACTTTAGTATGTTTATTTATTTTATAGGTTTTTAAATATTTTCTTATGTCATCTGTAAGTAAAACTTTTTAACTTCCATTTCATTCATTTCTTTTTCTTTACTGGATTTTTTAAAATTTACATTTCAAATGTTATTTACTATCCTGGGTTCCAGTCCCTAAACCCCCTATCCCATTCCTCTCCCCCTTTTTTTATAAGGGTGTCCCCCCTCCCCAACCACCCACCCCTTCCTGCCTCCTTGCCCTGACATTTCCCTACACTGGGGGGTTCAGCCTTGGAGGATCAAGGGCTTCTCCACCTATTGGTTCCCAACAAGGCCATTCTCTGCTACATATGCAGCTGGAGCCATGGGTGTTATTTCTTCCTTGTTGAACATTCTTGTCCTGGAAGGGCCATTTTGTGAAGTTGTAGATGGATGTCCATTTTTGTGCCCCATTATTGGAGATACATATTTCATATATGTCTAGTCTTAAAGCTGGCTATACTTTGTAATTTTCATTCTTTATTTTATTGTACACAGTATATTACATTAATACTGGCATTGTAATATAAGTATTTATTGAATAAAGAGGTTAGTTTATATCTATCCTGCACTTTGCCATATGTCATACTTTCCTCTGTTCATTAAGTTGCATTTAGACTCCAAAACATTATTCATGAATGTAATGTAAGTATGAGTTCTCAATACACACACAGATGCACACACACACACACACACACACGCATATATGACTTTACTGATTGTTTCTTTGCTGACACTCCTCATCCATCATAATAAGTTGAGGAGTTTGGAACTAAATTTATACATCTATGACTATTCTCACGTTTTTAGTTTGTGAGGAAATTATTGATATAATTTGTTTCCTTGACAGAAAATCAAATCTGAATGTATTATTTATTAATAGACTTGATGTCTTTAAATCTTGGTGATTTTAAATTTTAATATGTTTAGGAGATATCTATACTGTATAAACTTGCTTTTTAATAATTTCATTATGTTTAATTATATGATATTGCTGGTTTAATAAATCATTAAGACAATAAAATTATTCATTTTGTAATGTGACTACTTAGTCTTTTCATAATTGTGAGAGGATTTACAGTACAAAATTCCTGTTTTGAAAGAATCATAAAAAGTTAAAGTCCATGAATTATTTCAAAACATTGTACTAATTGTTGAAACTATTTTCTTGTAATAAATAGTGATTCATAACAAAGCATCCTCTGAGAATCAATTTATAAACACATGAAATATGTAGCTCAAGGTGACAACCAGGTGATGCAATTCCATCGCTCAAATCCCACGGTTCTATTGAATACGTGTCTAAACCAATTACTATGTTTCTTTAATTATTTCTTTGGGGTGAGTTAAAAAATACTTTGGGAATAAACTCTTCAAGTTACAAGTAGGGCATAAATCATTTTAAGCAGTTCCTTGTTTGGACCTCTTCTGTTTCTGTGAAAAGTTTTTTGAATTCAGGTAGGAAGAAATATCATGACTTTTGTATTTCTAAATTTTCTTTTTGTTTCAGTTTGCATAGTTATGATGAAGAGTCAAGTTTCAACAAAACTGATTGAATAGTAGTCTAGGGTCTTATCTTGCTGAAGTAAGTGAGTATGTGTGTTAGATTGGTTATTGAAAAATACTAAAAATTTATTGAAATTATGTTTGCGATAATCATATAAACATATAATCATATGTTTGTGGTAATCTTATTGCCAAATTGCATTTCAATAATTAGTTCAAAAATCAATGGCCACATGGAAGAAATTAGTTGTTCACTACACTGTTAATATTAGAATATGTTAAAGGGAAATTCTCTAATATCCCCGAAACACTTTCAGTAAAAATTAATAGGAAAGAAGGCCATAAATTTGAAAAAGAAGAAAGGGGTTTAAAATGAGGAAAGTGAATGAAGGGATGAAGTACTTATATTACAGTCTTAAAAATAAAATAATTAATAAAAAATTAAAAAAGATACATCAAGGTTTATTCTTTCTTGCAAAATTTAAATATATATTTTTTTAAAAAAGTTTACCTTTAAATTGTTGAAGAGAGAAAATTGGGATCAATGTTAATATATCTAATAAGCACATTAGAAAGTATGAGTTTAGAATTGGTAGATTCAAAATTGAAAGGTAGATATGGTAGAAATGGCAGATACTTTCAAAACTGCTCAATCTCTGACAATGCACAATTGCTAACTCAAAATATTATGGAAAGAAGGTGACTCTGTCATGGGAGATGTTGTGATTTAAATGAAATCTTAAGAGTTTCACTAACAACAATTATATGAATCTCGATTATCTAAAGTGTCCTAGAAGCCAGGATTGTTCATTGTAAGGTAATAGCATATCGTGCCCTTTATTTGCGAAGTGTAGTAGTGAAAAACTAGGAGAGAATGGAGGTGTTGGAATCCATCATGATAAAGCATACAAGAGTGTACACTCCCAGGAAGTTGTTTATAGGAATAATAACTATATGGTGCGTAACTATCTGGCTTATCTTTCTCCATTCTTATTTTCTATCTTACATTACCATTTTCTTAAGACATTTATTTTTATTTGTACGAGTATTGTCTCATTGTCTTCAAGCACATCAGAAGAGGGCATCAGTTCCCATGGCAGATGGTCGTGAGCCACCATGTGGTTGCTGGAAATTGAACTCAGACCTTTGGAAGAGCAGACAGTGTTCTTAAGCCCTGAGCCATTTCTCCAGCCCCACAATAACATTTTCTTAACTCTTTTCACTAACTTCTGTATATCTCTATGCTCAGCCTGGTAGTTAGATGCCAGACTACTGGATTTTTAATTCAGAAACTATTTCCTTTTTTTCCTATGTCCCTTTTCTTGACTAAAATTTCCAGTATTCTCCCACTTCATCTGATTAATATGACTAAAGAACAGCTTTTGTACAGGAGACTGTAGGCACATGGAATAGTGATGCTAACATTCTAGGCTACTCTGCCACCATAAAATTTCATGTAAACAAGTTCCAGAAAAGAGATATGTGCATTTCAACTGGTAGTATTTCAGATACAAATGTAATCTGTACATCTGATTTTATAGAATTAATAATGTTTTTGATTGTTGATTGTGACTTCTGTCTTTCTCATTGGTAGGATCTGAATCAGTCACTTGAATTATTACCTATATATTCACAACATACTGAGTTACCACAAGAGTCTTTTCTATTTAAAGGCAATCTATATATTTTCCCAAATATTGTAATTAGTTTTAATATAGAAAATAAACATATATGACAATTAAATTACCATTTTTTTTATATTTTTCCAACTAACTAGATGTAAGTTGATATTATAGTGCCAGTAAAATTGTATGATGGGTTATATTTCTATTTAGTTTAATTTCATAAAGAATATACATATTTAAGAACCTTATTAGTATTCATGCTGACTAATAGTTACTGAATTTCAGGTAGATAATGCCATAAGGAAAGGGCTATTTATAAGTATGTTGCTGTCTGCTGTTTTCTATTATGATATTTTTGTGATATTTCTCATATACATAAACAAATAGCTTCCATTTCAACTGAAAGATTCCCATTGGAATGCCTCCATATGAAATGGTCAACTTTCTTGAGAGTTCTACTCTTGTCCTACTAGAAAAGTATTAAAAATGCCTCAATTCCCAGATCAGCCCCATCATTCCTCAATGTCTATCCTTATTTTAAACAGAAATACCTACTTAGATCAAACACATAGTATTGAACTATGACATTTAACTATAACTTTCTTCACCCTTATTGTGTGACATCAACCACCTTTTTGAAAGCAAAAGCCATTATTGGTTATCTTGTTTTGTTTTGTTTTTCCTCTCCAGTATGTGTGGTGTTCTAGTACATAGTCACTTGTGTATTATCTTATTTTAATTAAGTATCAGTATTCTAAGCGTGCCATCAACATAATTTGTACTTGTGTTTGATTCAGCTATCGTGAACAGATTATGTATTTGAAATATATAGCTGGTAGGTTTGGTACTATGTGCAATTACTGTACCATAGTAGAACAGGTCTGCAGATTTCTATTTTTTGCTTTGATTGAGGACAGATTGAAATATAAAATTAATTTCTAAAAATATTTTGGTAGATTTTGCTGAAAAATAATGGATTCAGAAACTTAAAATAGTAGCCTCATAGTCAAAGTGTATTAGAACATGGGACACACATTAGCATATAGTAAAAATTATACCTCATAGTCAGAGTAACTGTTTACACAGAAACTATTCTTTGGCTCATTTTAGTTGACTCTTATGCCCACCACCTTGCTTACTGTGATTGATTGAATAAATAACTGTGCTAGTCAATTGAATTTACTCTTCTATACAATTTCTTTTTAAAACTTTAAAAAAGCCTAAAAATAGCACCAAAATCAATAATTAAAATACATTATAGAGTGTCCCAACCATTAATGTGTTGATGTATTTATTTATCAATTAGAGATGATACTGACTAGATACTATCTGAAAATATAATTTGTTAATTACAAAACCACATTCTGCCCTCTGGATTGATAGTAATTATATCTCTTTTCATTAATTTTCCCTTTACTACAACAAAGATAATTGAACTTTTTCTGCATTTAATTAGAAAGGTTAAATTCAAATTTCTGTTCCACCACCAGAACAGAATTGCCAAATTTTGTCATGTGTTGTGAAACATTTGATTTGGGGGCAGGGAGAACAAATGAAAAAGTAAATTGATAAGAAAATGAAACAATGACCTAAGTATTTGTGGTGAAATTTACCTTTACATGTGTCATACCAAGTGCTGTATGAAAACCCTTTACTTAGTAGTTTATATTGGTCTTCGTTATCCTGTTTGTAACTTCATCCTTTTCTATTTCAACAGTAGTGTTCTACTATGAAACATTAAGATTATAGTAGCAAAATAGGTCTTCTGGTATCTTTAATTCCATGCTTTCTTTATTTCTTTTTGACACAAGGGGATTAAATTCTCCAAAGTGAGGCTTTTAGATATACACACAGTGTGAGTCACTGGTAAATCTTTCGTAATTGTTAAGAAGGAGACCACTGTTTCATAACAATCTATAAAGTGTACTTGGAAGTTTATCCGAATTGGTCCTATTACTGGGTCATGATTACCTCTTTCACCCTAAAGTAATTCGGTAACTTGTGATCCTTTCTGGGTAGGCATGATCTATACCTGTGCTGTTAGCTAATTGGGGCTATGTGTGATCTACTTAAGCATACCAGCCTAGACTGGAGAGATAACTCAGTGGGTTAAGAACCTGCCTTAACCACTTTACCACATGTATATGAAGCATTTGTTCCATAGAATCCATTTAAGTTGGTTGTGATAACATGTGTCTTTAAACTTCAGTGTTCCAGTGTTGATATGAGAAGCAGAGACACAGTAGAATCCTCAGAAGCAAATTTGTGAGATCATTTAACAGCAAGAGATGCTGAATCCCTGTCTCAAACAATGTGGAAGGCAAGGACACACACACACACACACAGAGAGAGAGAGAGAGAAAGAGAGAGAGAGAGAGAGAGAGAGAGAGAGAGAGGGAGAGAGAGAGAGAAAGAGAGAGAGAACAAAAGGTTGTTTTTGTTTTGTTTTTTAAAGATTTGAAAATCTAACGTACTAGCTCTAATATTCTCAGAGTTTAGCAATATCTATGTGTGGGTGAATAATAAGAGAAAGGGAAAAAGAGAGAAAATGTCTAACATGCATTTCCTTTATCCTTCTTTGACTCATCTAAGTAAGCATGCTGGCACCTAAGAAAATGGTCAGAGGCAATTACTCCATGGTGACTGAATTTATTCTCTTGGGATTAACAGATCGTCCAGAGCTGCAGCCTTTGCTTTTTGTGCTCTTCCTGGTGATCTATCTGATCACTGTGGGAGGGAATCTTGGCATGATGGTGTTGATCAGGATAGATTCACGCCTGCATACCCCTATGTACTACTTTCTTGCCAGTTTGTCATGTTTGGATTTGTGCTATTCTACTAATGTGACCCCCAAGATGCTGGTAAACTTTTTATCAGAGAAGAAAACCATTTCATATGCTGCTTGTTTAGTCCAGTGTTATTTTTTCATTGCTATGGTGATTACTGAATATTATATGCTAGCTGTGATGGCCTATGACAGATACATGGCCATCTGTAACCCTTTGCTTTACAGCAGCAAGATGTCCAAAGGGGTATGTGTGCGTCTGATTGCCGGGCCCTATATATATGGCTTTCTTAGTGGTCTGATGGAAACCATGTGGACATATCGCTTGACCTTCTGTGGCTCCAATATTATCAACCACTTCTACTGTGCTGACCCTCCTCTCATCAGACTCTCCTGCTCTGACACATTCATTAAGGAAACATCGATGTTTGTGGTAGCAGGATTTAACCTCTCCAATTCCTTGCTCATAATCCTCATTTCCTACCTGTTCATTCTCATAGCCATCTTGAGGATGCGTTCTGCTGAAGGTAGGCGCAAAGCCTTTTCTACCTGTGGGTCTCACCTGGTGGCAGTGACTGTGTTTTACGGGACTCTATTCTGCATGTATGTTAGACCTCCCACAGACAAGTCAGTGGAGCAGTCCAAAATAATTGCCGTGTTCTATACTTTTGTAAGTCCCATGTTGAACCCTATCATTTACAGTCTGAGGAATAAGGATGTGAAACATGCTTTTCGGAAGCTGGTCAGAAGAAATGTGCTTTCAAAGTAAAATCATCCTGTCTTTATAAATTAAATAAAAATTTTGTTTATGACAGTGACATCCAACTTTTTGTAGAAATTCACTTTGTAAATTTTGTAGAAATTCATTTTGTAGAATACACAAGATGAAAATTCATATTCTTTTATTCAAAGTACATAATAAAAAGGTATAAAAGATTAACAGTTTACACACTGTGTGGAAGTGCAACACATGTGTAAATGTGGGAGACTGTTAATCTACTACTATATCCTTTTACATTCATGTTTTATATATTAGTTTTACATTATAAAAATTATACATTTATTACAGTAAAATATCCAATTTTAATATAAATATAAAAGTGAAAAGGAGTGAAGTATTCCTGCCCTTCGTCTTCATCTTCCATTCATAGTGCCCAGACAGACTAGTAACAGTTTTAAAAGCTTTTAGAAAAAGAAATTATATATCCACAAATAAATGTGTAATTATGTTTGTATACATAGACACAAAATTGTCAAAACATATTTTGAAGGACAAAGCTGATTTCTTGCAAGAGTGTCGTTGTATAGTCCAAGACTACTGGTAGATGTGATGAGATTGTAGTATATCACAGCACGTTCAGTAGGTGTGCTTACTTACCCCTTCTGCTTTGATGCCTTCCATTTACTTACTTCCTCCTACTTGTAAGAATCACTTTCAGTAAAACACTTCTCTACCAAAGCAGAATACCAGAGCCACCATGTGTGTGCTGAGAACTTACCCCATGTCCTCTGCAAGACCTAAATATGTTTTTAAACTGCTGAACAACCTTTCCAGATGCTATGTATTATCTCTAGATCTAGACACCCGAGAAGATTTCTTCAGAGCAGTATCTTTTGCCTTCATAAACTTTTTATTGTAGAATTAGCTAGTGACATTTCACATTTCTAGAACCAAAATTCCTTACACCTTTCCTTATTTCTTTACTAATCTATCAATTTTAGAATGGGTCAATATTTGAATTTGTACCTCAGTTTTAATATGATCCAGTATTCTGTACCATGAATAGAATGATTTATAATTTTCTTTTATAAGTATTTATTATGCTAAAGAAAGCATTATTTTTCTTTTAAGTTACAGTTTTGGTAAATTTGCTGTGCTGTGGGCTAACAAAAACAGCCAGTGTTTCCTAAGTCTCTCTATGGGTACGCATTGCTACTATTATCAAAAGAGTTTTCAGGAGTCTTGGGATAGTTTATTGGTAGAAATTCTAACAGTGTAAGGAGAATGAAAGCAGATGATACAATTTTCTGTGTGTTATAATGCAAGAATGTCCAAGTGCTTAGGTAGTGGAAGAAGTGTCAACTCCTTCTCAGTATAGTAAAGTCAACCCCATGGCTAAGGCACAGACTTGCTCCGTTTCACCAGGCGTGTACGGGGCCATCAATTTGGAACTGCACTTGTTGGGTTGGATATCAACACAAAAGAGAAACCCACAGAACGTCCTTATTCTGCTCAATAGAAATAATCTTTCTTTTTGGTTTTTCAAAGTTTTCTGTTCAGTGCTCTACAAAAAAATGGCATTTTCAGTTCACACATTCTATATAAAGGCCCACAATTATTTATGCCAAGTAATATAATTCAAATATCTCTGCGTTGAACATCCTATTGTTAATACATTCTCTGAAAAATATAAAAATGATTTTGTAGTATTTACTAGTTTGTTTGATTCTCCTTAAAAACTTATATATATAGTACTATCTAAACACTCATGTAATTTTGCAAAACCAGTCACACTATTATTCCTAATTTTTATTTTTTTTAAGATCTCAGGGTCTACATATGTTCTATACTTTCATTGTAAAGTCACAGATAATGGTACATATAATATTATAAGCATAATATACATTTTATGTCAGATGTTTCATGAGACTGATGTGGAAACATTTACACATATCCATACATGCTCATATGAGGAAGAGAAAAAACATACATTTTAAAATTCATAACATCTGTTTATTTGCGTGTGACAGCAGCAAATTTCAGGAGTTTTTTTTCCCCTTCTTAACATTCTTATTCAAACTCTCATGGCTATTTGCCTGCAAAAGGGCTACACATCTGGCTGGCAATAAGTGTACTGCAAATTGAATTATAAAGGAGCCTAGTTGTTTTTGTTTTATTTTGTTTCATTTTCTTTTGTTTTATTAAGAAGCATTAATGGAGAAAATCGATGTGTTTTGCCACAGTGTGGTTTCTCAGACCAAATTAAACTAGATTTTAATACAGACCACATTGCCATCCTCAATTTGCTGAGTAGTTTAGACAGGAACATATTTTACCCAAAATAGAGGGCTTTATCTACTCTGTAGGTCAGAAAACTTGATGCTTAATCCTACCTAATAAATATGAGGTAGTAATATAATCTCAATGAGAGAATCGTTAGCAAAACTGAGATATTATCTGTTTTATGTGCTTTTAATTAACTATTTTATTTACTTACGTCCTCAGTAACCCCCTCAGAGAGTTCTCCCCACTTCTACCTCACCTCTGAGAAAGTGCCCCACCCTGGGTGTCTTCCCACCCTGGGGCATCAAGCCTCTGCAGGGTTAGGTGCATCTGCTTGGGTTTTTTTGAGCTGCCAAATAAACAGAAGGAGAAAGAATAAGATTTTTACGAAACTGAATGTGTCGGTTAATTTTATGGGTTAACTGAAGAGAAAAGATTAATCCTAAATGTAGGCGGCACCATTCCATGGGCTGGAATCCAGACTGAAAGAAAGGAGAACACAGCTGAGCACAGGCATTCATCTGGCTCTATTTTCTGTTCACGGAGGCAAGGTAATCAGTTGCTTCAAACTCCTGGCACCATGCCTTTATGAACTGCATCAACTGAAAGTATAAGCCACAATGACGATATACGCTGGAACCATAAGCCAAAATAAAGTATTATTCCCCTGTAATTCCTGTTACGAATCAGTGACAACAAAAAGAAGAGTGACAGGTACAACCAGACCTGTAGCTGGAGAAAGAATCCCCAGGTTGGCTCTCAAAATTGTAAATAAAGAGTAACAAAAAAAAAAAAAAAAGAAATAGTTTCTATTTTGTGGAGAAGGATGGAAAATATTTAAACCCTCTTAATATTCTCTTTAGTTTTGAAAATATTAGACTTATATAAAACCACATATGATCTTCCTTCCTTTATCTCACACCTCTGACTCCTTCTGTGTTGTCTGCCAATGTACTTTGTTCCATCTTCACTTGTTTCTGACAATTAGTAAATTCAGTTAGAGGTGCCTATATGTACATGGGTGTGGGCAATACAGTAGAGCATGAGAATCCTGCCAATTGCTATCCCATCCATAAAGAAATGATGTTCCTAGTAACAATGTACTGTGAACAGCTATTTAGTAAGGTAGGGAGAGGGGGATGGAGATAATCTATACTGGGATTTATTCTGAATTGATCACCAGTAGATCTTGTGTAGGTAACACAGCTATTGTGAAGTCACAGTTTCAACAGCCATGTTATGTTCAGGACAGCGCACTGCTCTTACCTGCGACACTATTTCCATGAAACTCAAGGTATCACTGTAGCCTTCCAGCTTTCCAGTAGAAACTAATTCAGTATGTGAATAAAGGAGTTTTAGCTTACAGTAAACTTTTCTTGTGGTTTTTCTCCAAATAGGAATGCATAATTACAAAAGACAGGCAACTATAGTTTGTTTAGATTGGAAATAACTAGATGATATACCTATTGACATGTTAATAAAGTTATTTCTAGATTGGGTTTACTGGGGCAGGAGACAAGCGCTAACTGTCTATCTGTGGGCTATGGTTCTATCCTAAATAAAAATGAAGAAGCAAAAACACTCAATTCTTCTCTCTTCCCTTTTTGGACTGCTGACCTTATATGAATAGCAATGTCACTTTCCATACTAAGATGGAATTTCACCTGAACTGTAAAAATAAACCCTTCCTTTCTGACATTATTTTGTCAGGCAGTAATCACAGTTATGAAAAAATAGAATACATCTTAACAGCAGGCAGAACCTACACATATGTTTCTTTCATTTTATTAAGCACAGAGTAATATAAAATAAACAAACAAAATTTCTAAAATGATCTCACATTGATAATTTTGAAAGGAATATGTTTTCCCTACATTAATGCTGGTTGCTTGATTACATAATGCCAGCTCATGCAGGACAACGGTTCTAAGATCCTTACCAAGAATGATGAAGTCCCTGGAGAGATGCTTCAGTTCTTCCTAACCCCCAGGTTAAAATACCCCAGCTGCCTTCTGGGACTTGTAATTGGAGGGATTGATGACTTCAGAATTTTTCTTTTTTTAATTCTGTAGAGAAAAAAGTCTATATATACAAGCAAACATTTTCCTTATTAGCATTGAAGGCCCATTTTGGTTTTCCTACCTCCATAGTTCTTTAGAGGTGAGTGGTTTGAAAATAGCCAAAGTGCTGCTCTATAAACTGTTCATGTTGTTTTGTTTCTCATGGACTGCAAGCATTTATTCAAAAGTGTCAAGTGTGGCTCGATAACTACTCTATAATCCTGTATATTTTGACTTATCTATGTGTATGTATTGTACCAAGGTTCAAGGGCTGAGCATTTGTGTTTTAAATGTTAAATAAATAGTCACATGGCCAAGTGGAAGGTTGTAAATTCAAGGCCAGCTGACATTTTATATACAGGCATTTCTCAAATACATGCTGAAATAAAATTTATATCTATACTTGTAAGCACATACATCATCTATCAATCTATCATTGATCACCTATCTTCTATCTACCTATCACTCATATATTTATAGAAAGAGAGAAAGCAACGCGCGCGCACACACACACACACACACACACACACACACACACACACAGAGAAAGAGAGAGAGAGAGAGAGAGAGAGAGAGAGAGAGAGAGAGAGAGAGACATTTTACAGAAACTTAACTAAAATTGCACCCTGATCTCAGTAGTTAATCCAGATTGAGAGCAAATGAAAACATGGAAAATTTGCCATTTGTTTGTTTTATATTTTGCTTTAGTTTTGTCTTTCTCCCTTCAAAAGCTATTCCTTAACACCAGGTTTTACTTTGAAAAGTAATATTTTGTGATTATGGGATGAAGTTGAATTTTTTTTAATTTTTTTTATCTTTATTAACTTGAGTATTTCTTACTTACATTTCGATTGTTATTCCCCTTCCCGGTTTCCGGGCCAACATTCCCCCTAACTCCTCCTCCTCCCCTCTATATGGTTGTTCCTCTCCCCATCCTCCTCCAATTACCACCCTCCCCGCAACAATCACGTTCACTGGGGGTTTAGTCTTGGCAGGACCAAGGGCTTCCCCTTCCACTCACTGGTGCTCTTACTAGGATATTCATTGCTACCTATGAGGTCAGAGTCCAGGGTCAGTCCATGTATAGTCTTTGGGTAGTGGCTTAGTTCCTGGAAACTCTGGTTGGTTGGCATTGTTGTTCATATGAGGTCTCGAGCCCCTTCAAGCTTTCCAGTCCTTTCTCTGATTCCTTCAACGGCGGTCCCGTTCTCAGTTCAGTGGTTTGCTGCTGGCATTCGCCTCTGTATTTGCTGTATTCTGGCTGTGTCTCTCAGGAGAGATCTACATCAGGTTCCTGTCGGCCTGCACTTCTTTGCTTCATCCATCTTATATAGTTTGGTGGCTGTATATGTATGGGCCACATGTGGGGCAGGCTCTGAATGGGAATTTTTAATCAAGACTGTGAAATTCCAGTCTGTGATGAATGATCACTGGACACCTATCTACTTTCACAACTGCAGATAAACATCCTGAACTAAGTCACTTCTATATTCCAATCCAGATCTGATATCTCAATAATTAGCCTGTATAATTTTTACCGAGTTAACTGAAAAATAGATATAACGTTTTCTCAAACCATTAATGTAGGGCATTTTCCCACTAATTAGGAAATATAACATATAAAATGTAAATTATAATTTATAAAGACATAAAATGATTGTAAGCTACCCCTTTTAAAAATTATATATACAGCATAAATTTTTTTTATAAGGCTTGGTCTAAAATCCATCGTATCATGCAATTTCTTATGGTTAGTCCTCCTTTGAGTAAAGTTATCTAGAAAATTTTATCTCAGAAACAGCAAAGTTCTTTTTTCTATTAACAATGAATAGAAGAAAATCTGAGAATTAGAAATAGATATGAGGTTTAAAAGTAAAATGTACAAAGCAGAAATGGAGATTGGTAAGAATTCTAAATTAGGCTAAAAGCTTTTATGGTTCAAAAGAAAATTCAAGCAAATTAAAAAAAAACAAAAAACAAAAAACTAGAGTCTCACATAGGTTGAAACTCAGGAGCCAATGTGTTTTTGCTAGTGTTTAAAACATTAAGTTCAAGTCTACCGATAGACTAATAGGGAAGAAGGCATGATAGAAAAAAGGCAAAAACTGCAAAGAAGGGCAATTCTAGCAAAATATTTTTAAATTGTCACCCTCTTTATGGGATTGTCTAATCTAACATAAATTTTTATTTTCCTTTGTAGTCCATCATGAAGAGAAACTTCACCTCTGTAACTGAATTCATCCTCCTGGGACTTACCAACTATGCTGAGCTTCAAATTCTGCTGTTTGTACTGTTTCTGGTGGTATATGTGGTCACAGTGGCAGGCAACCTGGGCATGATCCTGCTCATCAAGGCCAATGCCAAGCTCCACACACCCATGTACTTTTTCTTGAGTCACTTATCCTTTGTGGATATGTGCTTCTCTTCCAATGTGACCCCAAAGATGCTCCAGATTTTCCTTTCAGAGAGGAAAACTATTTCCTACTCTGCATGCTTGGTCCAATGTTACCTCTTCATTGCGTTGGTTCATGTTGAAATCTATATCCTGGCTCTGATGGCCTTTGATCGATACATGGCCATCTGCAACCCTCTGCTTTATGGTAGCAAGATGTCCCAGAATGTGTGCACATTTCTAGTTACAGTACCTTATGTGTATGGGGCACTCACTGGTCTGATGGAGACCATGTGGACTTATAATCTTGCTTTCTGTGTCCACAATGAAATCAATCACTTCTATTGTGCTGATCCACCACTGATTAAGCTGGCTTGTTCTGACACTTATCGCAAAGAAACCTCCATGTTTATTGTAGCTGGATTTAACCTCTCCCTCTCCCTGCTCATCATTCTCACTTCCTACCTGTATATCTTTCCTGCTATTCTGAAGATTAGCTCTACAGAAGGCAAGCGCAAAGCTTTCTCTACCTGTGGTTCCCATCTGACAGCTGTCATCATATTCTATGCAACACTTTTTTTCATGTATCTCAGACCAACAACCAGAGAATCTGTGGAACAAGGCAAAATGGTTGCTGTGTTCTATACCACTGTCATTCCCATGTTGAACCCCATGATTTACAGCCTGCGGAACAAAGATGTGAAAGAAGCAATAAGCAAAGAATTGTCACACAAAAAAATGTATTTTTCTGAGAAAAAAAGATTAAACTTTCTTTTGTACTCATGGCACATTTTGTAGAAAGTATAATTGTTTTCTAAACTTGCAGAAATAATACTGACAGGAAATTAAAGTATGACAAGACAATAGAGAGCAGGGGATTGCATGAGTTTAATTCTTTCCTGAAATGGAAACTCATTAAATTTTGGTTATAAAATTTCATATGCCTGCATCTGTTTCTCTGTTCAGTCAAATTTTATTGTATGTTCCTTTGGCTTTCTGTTGTGTTTTTCACCCCTTTGAATTTGTGGCTACACCTGGAAGATGAATTATGTTAGAATTCATAGGGGTCAATTTTCTGTCAGCACCAATCATTTGATATCTCTTTAGTTTATTACTTATTATATTTAAGACATTGACTATCTGGCCATAAGGAATGATATGTAACTATAAGACAACCTCCACAAAGTACAGCATAATGATAAACAGCTTTTGTTTTTAAGTTCATCTGTTGAATGTGCTTGTTTCTACAACATGATACAATCTTTCCTGATAGGCTGAGTATTAAACACCATGAATTCCAAGATAATGTGTCTTGGCAGAATTTTTCTGTGCATTTATCCAAATGGTTAAAATTAGTTCTACTTCATAATTTTAAAATTATTGATGAATAATTATACATATTTTTTTTTTTTTTTTTTTTTTTATTAACTTGAATATTTCTTATATACATTTCGAAAGTGTTATTCCCTTTCCGGTTTCCGCAAAACATCCCTCCCCTCCCCTTCCTTATGGGTGTTCCTCCCAACCCTCCCCATTGCCGCCCTCCCCCAACAGTCTAGTTCACTGGGGTTCAGTCTTAGCAGGACCCAGGGCTTCCCCTTCCACTGGTGCTCTTACTAGGATATTCATTGCTACCTACTAGGTCAGAGTCCAGGGTCAGTCCATATATAGTCTTTAGGTAGTGGCTTAGTCCCTGGAAGCTCTGGTTGCTTGGCATTGTTGTACATATGGGGTCCGAGCCCCTTCAAGCTCTTCCAGTTCTTTCTCTGATTCCTTCAACGGGGGTCCTATTCTCAGTTCAGTGGTTTGCTGCTGGCATTCGCCTCTGTATTTGCTGTATTCTGGCTGTGTCTCTCAGGAGCGATCTACACTTCTGCACTTCTTTGCTTCATCCATCTTGTCTAATTGGGTGGCTGTATATATATGGGCCACATGTGGGCAGGCTCTGAATGGGTGTCCTTCAGTCTCTGTTTTAATCTTTGCCTCTCTCTTCCCTGCCAAGAGTATTCTTGTTCCCCTTTTAAAGAAGGAGTGAAGCATTCACATTTTGATCATCCGTCTTGAGTTTCATTTGTTCTAGGCATCTAGGGTAATTCAAGCATTTGGGCTAATAGCCACTTATCAATGAGTGCATACCATGTATGTCTTTCTGTGATTGGGTTAGCTCACTCAGGATGATATTTTCCAGTTCCAACCATTTGCCTACAAATTTCATAATAATTATCAAATACTATCATGGTGAGTAAATATGCTTTTTTCATTTATACCTGATCCATAATTTTTATACAGGACAATTTATCTTCATTTCTTTGAAGAATTAAACAATTTTGAATCATGTTAATATTACTACTTATCATTTTAATATGAACTTGATTTAGCAGTATCTTTTTTATTAATTTTAAGTATTACCATTTTATCAAACTCCTGAATTCTTGCTCTATATGAGTTCCCTTTGTTTTAGAATAGAATATTTTAATATTAGTCTAAATTAAAGTGGATATTAGTGCGGGATATAATGGTTATGTCTTTGAAATGACGATACTCGAGAAGACGGTTTGTGGGCCTTGAAGGTAATAGGAACTCAACTGTAAGACCAACAGAGTCAACTAACCTGGACCTTGGGACTCTTAGAGTCTGAAACACAAACCAAAGAACGTACAAGGGCTGGACCTAGTTATCCTAACTATATGTAGCAGATTACAGCTTCGTCTTCATGTTGGTCACAAAGAACTTAAAGGGAGCTACCCAAATCTGTTGCCTATATGTCCGATATGTCCTTCCAGCTGGGATGCCTTGCCTGGACTCAATGATTGAAGAAGTGTCTAGGCTCATAGAGACTAGAATAGCCAGGGTGGGAGAAGATCCAAGGGGCCCCCACCCGCTCAGGGGAGATAGGGACAGGGGAAGGATTGTGGGAGGAGGTGTCAGGAGGAAAGCAGTCAACAGGATATAGTATGAATAAGAAAAAATAAAGTACTGAGGGTTGAATCCAGAGTCTTAAATTCTGGGAAGCAGTATAACACTAAATCAAATGCACAACCATTCTATAATCTCAATCTAAAAAAGACACGCGTTTAGACCATCAAATAGTAGGTTATGCAGTCAGGTCCTGAACCACAGCAGAAAATTTAATGATTTAGTATTTATGTTACTTAACTGCTTTCACTTTTAATTACTTTTGCAAAAACTATGAAGAAGACTAGTACAAGAAGAAGACGGAGGACTTCTTCTTGTAGACTATGAAGAAGACAGAGGACAGCTGTCATCTCAGATTTCTGGTGGTGATCTCTCTGGGATACCAGATCACTTCTCTGCTGTGCGAAACATGGTCATGCTGATATACAAAAGGAGACAAGATTTTTTCCCAATCTATAGATTGCTGATTTGTCCTATTGACTATTTTTTTGCATTACAGAAGCCTTTCAGTTTCATGAGGTCCCATTTATCAATTCTAGATCTTAGAGCCTGAGTCACTGAAGTTCTGTTTAGGAAGTCCCACTGACCATCTCTGCCACCAGCAGTGCCAGTGAGTTCGAGACTCTTTCCCACTTTCTCTTCTATTAGATTCGGTGTATCAGGTTTTATGTGGAGGTCTTTAATCCACTTGTACTTGAATATTGTGCAAAGTGGAAAATATGGATCTATTTTCATTTCTCTACATGTAAATTTTCATTGAGACCAGCACCATTTATTGAAGATACTTTTTTTTCCATTGCATATTTTTGACTTCTTCATCAGAGATCAAGTGTACATAAATATGTAGTTTTATTTCTGGGTCTTCAATTATATTGCATTGATCAACTTGTCATCTCTGTATCAATGCCATGCAATTTTTAATCACTATTGCTCTGTACTACAGCTTGAAGTCAAAGATGGTAATATTCCAAAAGCTTTTTATTGCTTAGAATTTTTTTTTTTGGTATCCTAAGTTTTTTGTTTTTCCATATGAAATTGAGAATTGTTCTTTCTATGACTTTGGAGCATTGTGTTGGAATTTTGATGGGGATTGTGTTGAATCTGTAGATCTTACTACCAATCCAGGAACATGGTAGATCTCTTCATTTTCTGAGGTCTTATTCGATTTCTTTCTTTTATAAAAAATTTTATTGAACATTTTATGTATTTACATTTCATGTGTTATCCACTTTCCCAGTTCCCCTCTCTCCCATAACTCTTCCCTGTGCTTCTATGAAGATGCTTCCACTCCCACCTCAACAACCTGGCATTCCCCTACACTGGGAAAATGAGCGTTCACAGGACCAAAAGCTTCTACTCCTATGGATGCCAGACAATGCCATCCTCTGCTATACATGCAGCTGGAGCTATGGGTCCCTCCATGTGTCCTCTTTGGTAGGTGGTTTAGTACCTGGGAGCTCTGGGCAATCTGGTTGGTTGATATTTCTGTCCTTCCTATGGGGTTTCAAACCCCTTCAGCTCCTTCAGTTCTTTCTCTAACTCTTCCATTGGGAAGTTCTCATCTAGATCTTTCACTTATTTGGTTAGAGTTACTCCAAGATACTTTATGTTATTTGTGGCAATTGTAAAGGGTGGTGTTTCCCTATTTTCTTTCTCACCACATTTATCTTTTGTATAAAGGGAGGTTACTGATTTTTTTCAGTTAACTTTCTATCCAGCCACTTTGCTGAAATTGTTTATCAGCTATAGAATTTCTCTGGTAGAATTTTTGGGTCACTTATGCATACTATCACATCATCTGCAAGGAGTGATACCTTGACTTGTTCTTTGCTAATTTGTATCCTTTTTATCTCCTTTTGTTGTCCTATTGCTCTAGCTAGAAGTTTGAGTACAATATAAAATAGATACAGGGAGAGTGGGCCGCCTTGTCTTCTCCTTATTTTATTGTAATTACTTCAAGTATTTCTTCATTTTGTTTGATATTGGCTGTTGGTTTATTGTATTTTGCTTTTATTATGTTTAGGTATGGGCTGTGAATTCCTGATTTTTCCAAAACTTTTAATATGAGGGGGTGTTGTGTTTTTCAGCATCTAATGAGATGATTATGTGATTTTTTTATTGAATTTGTTTTTAAATAGTGGATTACATTAATGGACTTTCATATATTGGACCAATCTTTCATCTTTACTAACCCCACATCCAATAGATGGCCAATATCCAAAATATTAAAGAACTCAAAAAAGCTAACCTCCAAAATACCAAAGAGCCCATCAAAAATAAAGGAGTATAGAGATAAACAAAATTCACAACAGAGGAATCTCCAATGGCCTAGAAACAATTAAAGAAGTGAACAAAGTCCTTAGTGATCAGGAATACGCAAATCAATTGCCCTAAGATTCCACCATATGCCAAAAAGAAACTCAAGTGACAGCACATATTATTGAGTATGAGGAGAAAATTTCTCAATTGCTGTTGGGATTGCAGACTGTTACAACCACTCTGGAAATCAATCTGGAGGCTCCTCAGAAAAATGGAAATTAGATCTACCTGAAGATTCAGCTATACCACTCTTAGGAGTATACCTAAATGATGCCCTACCACATCACAGGGTCACATTCTCCACTATGTTCATAGTGGCCTTATCTGTGATGGCCAGAAGCTAGAACAATCCAAATATCCCACAAAGGAAGAATGGATATAGAAAGTGTGGTTCATTTACACAGTGGAATACTATTCAGCTATTAAGAATGCTTGAATTACCCTAGATGCCTAGAACAAATGAAACTCAAGATGGATGATCAAAATGTGAATGCTTCACTCCTTCTTTAAAAGGGGAACAAGAATACCCTTGGCAGGGAATAGAGAGGCAAAGATTAAAACAGACACAGAAGGAACAGCCATTCAGAGCCTGCCCCACATGTGGCCCATGCATATACAGAACAAGAATGAAGCAAAGAAGTGCAGGCCGACAAATAGATCTCTCCGAGAACACAGCCAGAATACAGCAAACACAGAGGCGAAATGCCAGCAGCAAACCACTGAATTGAGAATAGGACCCCCTGAAGGAATCAGAGAAAGAAGTACAACAAAGCAAAGAGCCCAGGACTAAGCCACTACTTAAAGATTATACATATAAAGGTCCTAGTAAGAGTAATGAATGGACTCCCTGACCTCATAGAGCAATGAATATCCTAGTAAGAGCACCAGGGGAAGCCCTGTGTCCCTAAGACTGAACCCCAGTGAACTAGATTGTTGGGGGAGGCGGCAAGGGGAGGATGGGGAGGGAACACCCATAAGGAAGGGGGAGAGGGGATGTTTGTCCGAAACCGGAAAGGGAATAACACTCAAATGTATATAAGAAATACTCAAGTTAAAAAAAAAAAGAATGAAGACATTATGAGTTTTGAGCCAAATGAATGAAACTAGAAAATAACACCTGAGTGAGGTACTGAATAGTACCAAAAGGGCATACATAGTATGTACTCACTAATAAGTGGATATTAGCACCCAAACTACAGAAGACCCAATATACAATTCACAGAATCCAAGACAGTTAACAAGTCAAGGGGCCCAAGTGAGGATGATTCAATTCCATTTAGGAGGAGAAGAAAACGGTCATGTGGAGGCAGAGGTTGGGAGGGGATCTGGGTGGGAGAGGACAGAAGTGAAAAGTGGAACATGGTCAGGTATTGGCTGGGGGCTGGAACAGGAAAGCAGCACTGAGGGCCAGAAGAAAGAATGGAAATATGCAACCAATGAGGATGGAAGGTAGAGGAAACTTCTAGAATGTACCAGAGACCCAGGAGGTAAGAAACTCTCAGGAGTCAAAGAAAGGAACCTCAGATGAAATATCTAACAGTGGGGAGAGTGAAGCCTTGTGCTTGCTAGGCAAGCGCTCTACCACTGAGCTAAATCCCCAACCCCGAGAGTGAACTTGTAGAATCCACCTCAAGTAGAAAGACAGGGCATCAAGAGGAGGGATGGGGTTACCATCCCACAGTCAAAAACACTAATCAAGTATTGTTCCTATCTGAAAGAACGCAAGGAAAAACATGGAGAAGAAACTGAGTGAAAGATGGTCCAGGGACAGGCCCAACTTAAGATCCATCTCAAGGGGAGGCTCCAAAGTCTAACAATATTACTGATGCTAGGGTGTGTTTAAGGACCCTAGCATGACTGTCGTCTGAGAGGTCCAACAAACAGCTGATTGAGGCAGATGCAGATATTACACCTAAACATTGGACTGAAGTTGGGGAACTATATGGTTGAATTAGTGAAAGGCTGGAAGAAGCTGAGGAGGATTGCAACACTATACAAAGACCTGTAGCCTCAACTTACCCGGATGCCCTGAGATCTCTCAGCTCTTGAGCCAGCAACCAGACAACATTCATGAGCTGGACCAAGGTCTTGGACACATAAACAGCAGAAGATTTACTGCTCTGGCCTCAGTGGGAGAAGATGTGCCTAACTCTCTCTCAAGAGACTTGAGGCCCCAGGAAGTGGAAAGACCTTGTGAGGGGGGCATCGTTTTGAACATTGGAGGTGATGGGGAGGAGGAATGGGATGAGGAACTCTGGGAGTGAGGACCTGAAGTGAGCAAATGACTGGACTGTAGAAAAAAAAGAAACAAAATAAGTAAAAAAGAATATGGGATGAGGAAAATAATGAAATCATTCTAAAGTATCAAGTTTTTATCGGATACTTTATTTCCAAGACTTATCCACTTTTCCTGTTTCCTCCATGAAAACACAGCCAGAATACAGCAAACACAGAGGACCAAGGGCCCTCATCCACTGAATGGGCCAGTGGTTTATTCCGACAGCAAACCAGCTAAGTGAATCTTTTCTAACTCTTCCATTAGGGAACTAGTTCTTAATGAATTGAGAATAGGACCTGTCAGCCTTGGGCATTTGCAAAGCTTTGGTTTGCTGAATAGAGAAAGAACTGGAAGAGCTTGCTCCAATTTGTCCCTGGGGCTCGAGACCCCTGATTGGGTTACCTTACCAGGATGATATGTTCCATCCATTTGCCTAAGAATTTCATGAAGTCATTGTTTTACTAGATGAGTAGTAAATGCTATTCCTGTTGAAAGACATCGGTATTTTTTCCAGCTAACCAGAGTCCTCAGATAGTACATGGGAACTTCCAGGACTGAAGTGGTTGCCAATCCAACCAGCAATGGAGTAGTGTACTTCCAAAGACTATGAGTTTTTGATCCACCCTGGTGGACAGGGTTGTTTTAATTTCTTGATGAATAAGGATGTTGAAATTTCTTTTGACCTACAGCCATTCAATATAGTTGAAAATTTTTTATTTAGCAATGTTAATATCCTAGTAAAGCAGGTAAGAGTTATTTTTCTCCTGTATTTTCTCATAATGACAGTGTCCTTTACCTTACAGAAAGGGAAGCCCATTTGTGTCCTGATCTTAGAGCATGCTTCATTGATAAGACTGAACCCCCAGTGAACTAGATTGTTGGGGGAGGTCTTGGATCCACTTGACTTGAGCAAGATTAGAGTGGGGAGGATCTACATGGGGAACACCATTAGTTGAAAATATAACTGGATGAAGCCCTTTGGGACCGGAGGGGGATGTTTCTGGGTCTTCGAAACTGTTGAACCTGCCTGGGAATAACATTCACTAAATGTATATAAGAAATACCAATATCCTGAGTTTTTTGTTATTAATAATGCAAATTGCTCTTTCTAAAAAAAAAAACAAAAAAAAACAAAAAAAAAAAAAAAATCAATCTTAGTTCAGAGGCTTAAAGTTCTTGTTATAGAATGCAAACAGAGCCTTTTTCAACTGAGGTCAATTGCCTCAGTTCCAGTATTGCCTCAGTTCCAGTATCCCATTTTAAATAACCTATTCCTTATTGGAAACAAGAAAAAATGGACTTCTTCACTAATAATACATGTATTTATTTGCCTATTATAAAATACTGCTATTAGAGTATATATGCTGTCAAATATTTTGATTCTGGTATTATCATATGCAAAACTAATTCCTTTATAATTATGTGATGCATCCATCAAGATTCACAGGAAACATTTTAAACCAGGAAGAAAAGGAATCTCTTAACAAAGCATCCACTTTAAAGATCTAATTCTACTGAGAGTTTTTCATCTCTTGAGGTTAATTTTCTGATTTCAGATAGATGATGTAATATGGAACAGTTTATTCCCATCTTCATGATCCCTCTGTACTTCTCAATAAGGTATGCAGGGTGGGAGTTAGGTTCTTAAAATGTGTGTGGGTTACTCATTGATGCTGACAGAGACAATGTTACTGAGGACATTTATACTTCTGTCAACCCCATAGTGAGAGGATAATTATAAAATCACTATGAGAGCCTTCTATTGAAATGGCTGCTAACAGTTACATGAAAAGAAATTAAATTGTGCCATGCCAAACTCCATCTCACATCAAACAACCAGAATTCCAGAAAGGATTCTGGCCAGTAGGATTATTTTTACCTACAGTCACATTATAATCTTCCACACAAAAGCTCATTGGATTCATGAACATTTGAAATACCAAACTTTTTTAAAACATTTTTTAATTGTGTATATTTTATGGTGTAAGAATTCAGCATTTGTTTTCATAAAGTATAGTGACTATCATTTACTTAATAATCACAAAAGCCAGCATAGATAAATCCTTTTATTAGTATTTCTTTGCTGTATTTTTCATATCATGGATTATTTCCCTCATATTTTCACATAACTTGTATTACAGTATGTCCATCAGGTCCTGCTTTTGTAAACTGTTTTCAAATATGAGAATTTAGGGACTAAGGTTTTAGCTCAGTGTTAGAGTGTTTGCCAGTTTAGATGTGTTTGAATGTTAGCATACAACTATTCACAATAGCAAGTAAAACAAAAGATAATTAAGTTTAGGAAAATATATTTCAGGTGGTTACAGATTTAGCCCTACAGATATTTAAAGAGCATCAGTCTAGCCTCTACACAAAGTGGAAAACAACATCAAAGGTAGTTTTGAGACTAACATAAGAGCCAAGTTATTTTTGCAAAAGTAAAAAGAGGGATGATAAAATGACTGGGTGTTTTAATAACATGGTTTGGGACTTTACGGGCGATAGGGGAGAATCACTGGAGAGCTTGAAAAGCTGTGATGTAAATGATTTATATATTAAAAGGACATCTATATGTTTGAGTTTATAGTGGATGCTACAATGTGAACAAATACATGTATAAATCATAAAAGGTTCTAGCTAAAAAAATGTACAGTTTGCTCCTCATGCAGGTCTCCCAATAACTAGAGCCGGGCTGTCCATGAGTCTTGCCTGCCCGTGGGTCCTGTTTCCCTCGCTGGTCCCACTTGTCTGGCCTCAGTGGGAGAGGACAAGCCTAGTCCTGCATTAACTTGAAGTGCTGGGGAAGTGGGGATGTTGTCTGGGGGTGGGAGGTCTACCCCTTCTCAGAGGAGAAGGAGAGGGTGATGGGGGGAGTGAATGAATAGTAAATAAATGAACAAACAAACAAATAAACACAGATTGGGTTAGCATCATCAAAACCTACTCATTATATAATTCAACTATCATACTGTAATCCTAGGACTTTATAAGAGTTTACAGTATGTGTCACAGGTTTTATCTATTGAAAAAATTCATAAATTCTTATCCTCTGTGACTAAAATTATTGTCTAGCCAAGTAGAGAAGCACTATTTGTTTCATAACTTCTCATATAAATATATAAATAAGAAAAGAATAATTTTAGTTAAAATATTGCATTTATTCAAGTAAACATGCTGTTTTAACATGTAAATTTAGTTTAATTGAGTCAGTCATTGCAAACTAAACCTAAGAGAGTTGTTAGTGCCATTGTTTTATAGAAGAGAAACAATTACAGTGCCTTACTCATGATCACACTTTCAAACAAGTTGGCAACAATCCAAGATACCAGGATTTGTAGTGCTATCACACTGTAATATCCAGCACACTCTGACTGTATATTATTGTGCATGAAGATTTTTTTAGTATTTGAAAGAAAAATATGAGATATTTTTATACTTTTTGTTTATTTTTCATTTCCTTTTTTGGGGAGCTTAGAAGGGCATAGAGCAGATATGAGAGGATAGGGAGATAAGTGGGATTAGAATTCATGATGTGAAAATCATAAAGAATAAAAAAAGTTAGAAAAATGAAAATATGATATTAACATAGTCAAAACAGTGGAACTAATTTCTACAGTCTCTGTGGTTGAACTTCTTACTTGGGTGTAAAAATATTTCTTCTCCATGCTTGCTCAGTTTAATTCAGTCAGAATAGCCGTCCTTCAATTCAAACACAAAAGGTCTTTCCTCTGGAAAAACACCCTCAGTTGTCTATCCAAGTATATATCGAGTGGAAGCCTTGGATTATATACATGCTGATAACATTATATGGGCAGAGAAGGTCATATTTATGTATTTTGGCATACACACCCACACACACATATGTGTGTGTGTATGTGCATATGTATGTGCATATGTATGTAGGTATGTAGATACATAGGTATGTTTGTGCATATATGTAACAACAGTTAAAAGATGTCATGAATTTGAGGAAGAGCAATAATGGTAACATGGTTGAAGTTGGAGGAAGGAAAGAAAGGAAGAAAATTATTCAACCATATTATAATTAAAAATATATAATTTTAAAAGGCCAGAAAGTGATCCTAAAAGAAATTGTTTGCTCCTCTCTGGATATTCTTGTCATCTGTGGAATAGAAGTAAATTCAGCTCCATGATCTTTCTCCTTACAGTCTGTAGCTTAAGATCCAAATAGTCATTTCTTATTTATAAATTCTACAGTGTCATATTCAGTCATAATAACACAAATTATGTAAAAACACTATCACAATAGCAGAAAATTAGGATCAGGATAAACTTCTGTAAAAGTTAGCGAGAATTAATGAGTTTGCTCTTGCTCTGGAGATATGCTTCCCCCGAGTCACACCTAGGGGAAATCTGTAATTGTTTATTTTTATCCACGACAAACATTTAAGGGAAGATTCTCCTCAAACTTTCCAAGTTCTCTCAGTTTTGAGGTATGTACCACAGTGTTCTGCATCTGCCTGTGCAGCTCTCAGCTTTTCATATTTATGTTATTCATAGTGTTAATCTTCATTTTCAAGTTGGCTTAAAAATGAGGTAATCAGATGAAGCTTATGCCTTACATTTTATCTGTTTTCTTTATAAGAAGATTTTAATGATTGATCTCCTCTGTATGTGTATATGAGACTTAGAGATAAAAGAAAGGCAGGATTTTGTATAAATTATACTCAATTGCTATATATTTTTGATAGAGTACATTCAGTAATTAATAAATTTTCTCTGCATGTTCACTATTAGTTAAGGGATTGCATAGGATTACATGGTTTTAAATGTATAATCATTTGTATAATTTATTTTCATACTGTATGACATAAAACCGATAATAGGTTATGAGTAAGTTATCACACATTGAACATCAGAGAAATCAGGAACAAATAAAGCAGTTTTCAAATGTGGCCAACTCCAGAATATAAATGTTGGTTCATGAATTCAACCAAGCTACAACAATAGAAACAAAAATATTTAATTGTGATATCAAATATTGCTTCATATGTGATTCAGGAAACATTTTCATAGATCATTTTGCTTAGAATAAAATAATAGGATGGGGGCTAATATATTCAGTGTTTACTTTAGATCACAAGTAATTCTCTAAATGCCCTGCAGATCCTGTCCTTGGTGCTTGATTGCAGCCTTTGTATCTTTTGGTTTATTTCACCCAACACAGAATTTCTATTTTAATTTATTATCCACAAAATGGGGAATCATCACTCAGCATGCTCTTTTAAAAATATCTTCTGGGAAGTACTAAACAATACCATCGCCTATACTTTTTCATGTATATTACATGATCACTGGTAAACATAATCATCTCAGACATTCCAAATAAGAATATAACTCCTGCAAATTTTAATAATATTTGTAGAGGAGCACTGTTAACTGCATGCATTATTTATATAAAACCTTCTATGTATGATAGCATGCATGATCTGGTATGCTTATAATTCCTTCTCCACTGTGAATATGAGAACACAAAATTTCATTTCTTGTTATATAGGCTTGAATTGTATGTCACACAGGAACTGTTCTGGCCAAGGAAAACTCTGATGTTCTTTCTCAAGTACTGTCTACTTGTTTTGAGGCAGTGATTCATATTAGGAATTGAAGCTCACTGTTTCAGCTATCCCAACTGAACATAGAGCCCCAACATTTGCTTTGTCTCCATGTCATCCATACACCATGCCCTGCTATTCACCTAGGGACTGCTGTGAGATTAATGTCTGCAAGCTTGTGAAGTTAGCACAATATTAATTACTGTGCCTTCCCATTCCATGTTAATTGACTTTAATGGATTGAATATGTAACATTGTGTGTGTGTGTGTGTGTGTGTGTGTGTGTGTGTGTGTGTGTTTTGAGTGACATGGTAAGACATAATTCCTCATAGCACAATTCTATCAGAGGGATGATGTGACTATAAATCTGGAAGAACATATAGGATTTAAGTTAATGTTTGACTAGGAATACTTATTGGCTTTTCTTTATAATAACTGTTAATATCATAGAAGTCACTAGGGTTTTCCATAGAAAATATATTGTGAAATATCTGTAAGAAGTACAGGTCTCATATTCTACATTCATGAATAAGTTTTCAAAATTCTCAAGAATGTGAATTTTTTGGATTCTCAAAATGGTGTTAATTATTTTTTTATTTTCATCATTGACTTTACATGTTTAAGAATATTCCTTGTTTACAAAAATTACTTGTTTACAAAGTACTTTTTATAATATATAATATTTAACTACTTTATTTCATTTTAAATCCACAGAGAGTAATAATTTATATTAACAGAAGTGAGAAGATGCTCAATTTCACAGATGTGACTGAATTTGTCCTTTTGGGCTTAACCAGCAGAAAGGAACTACAAGTTCTCTTTTTCATCATTTTTCTTGTGGTCTATATTGTAACCATGGTGGGCAATATTGGCATGATGATATTAATTAAGATCAGTCCACAGCTTAGCAGCCCAATGTATTTTTTCCTGAGTCATTTATCATTTGTTGATGTGTGGTTTTCCTCCAATGTCACTCCTAAAATGCTGGAAAACTTGCTATCAAAGACGAAAACAATTTCTTACGCTGGCTGTTTGGTACAGTGCTTCTTTTTTATTGCCCTTGTTCATGTGGAAATCTTCATTCTTGCTGTGATGGCCTTTGACAGATACATGGCAATTGGAAAGCCTCTGCTCTATGGCAGCAAATGTCCAGGGTGGTTTGTATTCGGACTTATTTCTTTCCCTTTACATACGGGTTTCTGACTAGTCTGGCTGCAACCTTATGGACTTATGGCTTGTACTTCTGTGGGAAAACTGAGATCAACCACTTCTACTGTGCAGATCCACCCCTCATCAAGATGGCCTGTGCGGGGACTTTTGTAAAAGAGTATACAATGATTATACTTGCAGGCATTAACTTCACATACTCACTTTCTGTTGTCATCATCTCCTACCTGTTCATTCTCATTGCCATTCTTAGGATGCGCTCAGCAGAAGGCAGGCGCAAGGCATTTTCACCCAGGGTCATCTCACAGCTGTTGTAATATTTTTTCTTATCTTTATGTATCTCAACCCACTGAGGAGTTGGAAAGGAAAAACAGTGATATGTTGAATCCCAAAAGTCTGAGGAACAAAGATGTCAAGGAAGCCATGGATAAAGTGATTAGCCGAAAGTTCCTAACAAAGTAAAGTTTAGATATATTTTCTCTTTTTGAGGTAAGCATTATTTCTTCACACATGGAAATGTAAAGTTTTGTGGGAAGAAAAGAAAAACAAAACTGGATGCATTTTAGACATAAACAAAATAGAATAGGAGATTTATGTTGGTTATAATATTGGTTACTAAAATTGTAGAATAGTTAATTAGAAAGATTGCAAGAAAGCTCTGTGCTGTGCTAAGTTAAATTATTTTTATGTTAATGTAGTATCATCTTATAAAGTGCATATGACATGACAAAGTAACTTGCAAATGCTTCATTTATGGTGCCTGTATAGGATTTCTAACATAAATATTTGGAAATAGAAAATATATGGAAAATGGAAAGTCTTCCCAAAAGCAGCAAACTGATTGGTGTGCATCACCAGATAAAGTGAACACTGGGTGATGGTGATTCTTCTCGAAATTCTGAATTCAAAATTAAAGCAAGAAATCTGTTTGTGATATTGTTCTAGATATGATCTGCAAATGTGTCCTGATTTAACTTTATTTCCATCACTCATCATTCTTTACCAATAAAGGAAAATAAAGTCTTATTTTTCTTATCTGTATTTCAACCTCATGAAAATTCTTACCATCAGATGAGTATACAGAATAATAGATGTGACATAAAAAATGCAATATAAATCCTAGGACTGAAGGAGAGAAGGGTAGCTAAATCTGTATATAAGAAATATAGTCTTGGTGGCTGGGGTAATTGCTTGAATGTGAAGAGCATTGGCTTATCTTGGCAAGGACATAGTAATATCCTTAATCTAAATGTTCTAGTTGATTGACAACATTAGAAGTGTTTTTTTTTTCAAAATCATAAAGAATGGCCACCTACATCTGTAGAAAACATGTGCATATATGTGTGTTTGGGGGGGAAATTCTTCCTTTAGTATCATGTCTAGAAAAATTGAATCATAAAATGAGAGTTTTTGGCCTCTCTCATCTCTCTCTCTCTCTCTCTCTCTCTCTCTCTCTCTCTGTGTGTGTGTGTGTGTGTGTGTATAATCTCTTTTTTTCAAAATCACACACATTTTAATAAATAAAACAATTCAAACAAATACACTAATCTAAACAAATAGCTTTTGAAACAGTGCTTGTATTGTCTCCTGCCCCAACTTTCATTAGATCAAGGCCTAAATTATCTATTTAATATCTCTGTCTCCTTACTGTGTGACCTATTTCCAGGCTCTCTTTTTATAAAATTCTCAAGGCATAAATTTCTACTGTCTGAGATAGGCTAGGTACCCTATGCCCTGAAATCAACCTAATTTTTAAGATCAAATACCTCAATATTTTATTATTATTAATTCCCTTCTGCTTACTGTATAAGTCGATTCTCAGATATCTAATTTATCATGGCAGGAATCAATCCCAGAATTCCCGTGGAGCCCACTTTTAAAGAATTTGAGTACAGCCTAGCAAAACCTTTTCAAATTGTCTCTAAAGCATTTTTATACTAAATCTCTCTTCTGTGCATCTTAACATCTCTGTATACTTAAACAATTACCACTATACTCCCTTCTGTCCATAAAAACAATTGAGTCAAGTTTCCTTATCTGTATCTTTTGTTTCTTAGTTTCTCACCTCCTGGGTCTCTTGAATATTCTAGAAGGTCCCTCCACCTCCCTGCTCCACCAAGATTGCATAATTTCATTCACATTACTGGCCCCCAGGGATTCTTGCCTGTTCCACCAATAACCTAATCTTTCCCCCTCCCCCTACTCTCTCCCACTCAGTTCCTTCCCTCCCTCTGCATCCTGTCAATAATTTCTTTTCCTTCCCAAGTGGGATTAAATATCCTCCCTTGGGTTCTTCTACTTGTTAAACTTCTTGAGTTCTGTGGGTGTATCTTCAGTGTTCGGTGCTTTTTTGGCTAATAGTCACTTATTAGTGAATTCATAACATGCATGTCCTTTTTGGTCTGAGTTACCTCACTCAGCATGATATTTTCCAGATCCATCCATTTACTTCAAAACTCATGATCTCCTCATTCTTAAAAATGAATAGTATTCCATTGTGTAAATGAACCACATTTTTCTATCCATTCTTCTATTAAGGGACATCTGTTTTTTTCCAGCTTCTGTACTCTTCTATCGCAGATAAGGCTGCCGTGAACACAGTGCAGCACTTGCCCCTGTGGTATGGTGGGACATCTTTTGGGTATATGCCAAAGAGTAGTATAGCTGGATCTTCAGGTACATCTATTTCCACTTTTCTGAGGAACCTCCAGATTGATTACAAGAGTAGTTGCAACAGTTTGCAATCACCCCAGCAATGGATAAGTGTTCCACACCCTTGCCAACATGTGATGTCCCTGAGTTTTTGATCTTAACCATTCTGATTGATGTAAGGTGGAATCTCAGGGTCATTTAACTTTTATTTCTCTGATGACTAAGAATGTTGAACATTTCTTTAAGTGCTTTTCACCCATTTATGATTGCTTTGCTGTGAATTTTGTGTTTAGCTCTATACATCAATTTTTTTTATTGGGTTGGTTGGTTAGCTTCTTGAGTTCTTTATACATTTATTGGGCATTATATCTCTATCTGATGTGGGGTTAGTGAAGATTTTTTGCTAAAGTGTAGGTTGCTAATTTGTCCTTTGGACTATGTCCTTTGACTTATAGAAGCCTTTTGGTTTCATCAGGTACCATTTATCATTTCTTGATCTTACATTCTGAGCCATTGGGATTCTGTTTAAGAAATTTTACCCAGTGCCAATGAGTTCGAGTCATTTCCTACTTTCTTTTCTGTTAGATTCTGGATTTATGTTGAGGAACTTGATTCACTTCAACGTAAGCACTGTACAAGGTGACAAGTTTGGATTTAATTTCATTTATCTAAATACGGACTGCCAGTTAGACCAGCACTTTTTATTGGAGATTCCTTTTTTTCCCATTGCATATTTTTGCCTTCTTTGTCAGAGATCAAGTGTCTATAAGTGTGTAGATTTAATTTGAGTCTTCAGTTCTATTCCATTAATCAACCTCTCTGTCTCTGTACCAATCTCATGCAGTTTTAAGCACTATTGCTCTGTAGTACAGCTGGAGGTCAAGAATGGTAATTACGCCAGACGTCCTTTTTTGTTAAGAATTGTGTTCGCTATCTTGGGTTTATCATGTAATCTGCAAATACTAATACCTCTTCTTTGCCAATTTGTCTTATTGCTGTAGATAGAACTTTAAGTACTATATGTAATAGATACACATAAAGTACTCAGCATTTTCTTGTCCCTGATTTTAGTGAGATTGTATCAAGTATTTCTCCATTTAATTTGATTTTGGCTCTTGGTTTGCTGTGAACTGTTTTCATTATGTTTGGGTTTGGGCCTTGAATTCTTGATCCCAACAATTCTTTTAAAATAAAGGTACATTGTATTTTTGTCAAATTAATTTTCAACATTGAATGAAATATTCATGTGATTTTTATTCCTTTGAGTTTATTTATATAGTGGATTACATTAAGGGATTTTCATATATTGAATCAACTTTATATCCCTGTGATGAAGCATAATTGATTGTGGTGAATCATGATTTTTATGTGTTCTTGAACTCAGTTGCAAGAATTTTATTGAATAGTTTGCATTGATATTCATAAGTAAAATTTGTCTGAATTCCATTTTCATTGGGTCTTTGTATGGTTTAGGTATCAGAGTAATTGTGACTTCATAGAATGAATTAGGTAGTGTTCCTTCAGTTTCTATTTCATGGAATAGTTTGAGGAGTATTGGTTATTCACTTCTTTGAAATTCAGGTTGTATTCCACAACAGAGCAATCTGGGCCTGAGCCTTTTTTTGGTTGGGTGGGTTTTAATGAATTCTTCTATTTCATTAGGTGATATGGGCCTGTTTAGATAGTTTACTTGTCTTGATTAAACTTCGGTACTTGGTATCTCTTTAGAAAATCATCCATTTCATCTAGATTTTCCAGTTTTGAGGAGTAATGGCTTTTGCAGTAGGATCTGATGACTTTTTGAATTTCCTCAGCTTCTGTTGCTATGTCTCACTTTTCACTTTCTGCTTATGTTAATTTGGATTCTATCTCTGTGCCCTTTATTTGGTTTGGTTATGGTTTTATCTATCTTGTTGATTTTCTCAAAGAACCAACTTTTGATTTTGTTGATTCTTTATATAGTTCTCTTTCTTCCTATTTGGTTGATTTTGGACCTGGGTTTGACTGTTTCCTGGCCTCTGCTCCTTGTGGGTATGTTTGCTTCTTTTTGTTCTAGGGCTTTCAGGTGTATTGCTAAGTTGCTATTGTAGGATATATCAAATTCTTTTAGGGGACACCTAGTGCTATGAATTTTCTTCTTAGCACAGCTCTCATTGTGTTCCATAAGTTTGGGTCAAATGCTGTGTCAGCATTTTCATTGAATTCCAGGAAGTCTTTAGTTTTTTCCTTTATTTCTTACTTGACAAAGTTATCATTGAGTAGAGTTATTTAGTTTCCATGGGGATGTGAGTTTTCTGTTATTTTTATTGTTATTGATGTCTAGCCTTACTCCATAGTGATCTGATAGGATAGGGCTTATTGTAACTTTCTTTTATCTGTTGAGGTTTGTTTTGTGACCCATTATATAATAAATTTTGAAGAAGGTACCATGAGGTGCTGAGAAAACAAGTATTTTCTTTTGTTTTTAGGCTGAATTGTTACATATATATATTTATATATATATTGTTACATATATATATACATATATATCATTTGGTTCATAACTTCTGTTAAATTCACTGTCTCTGTTTAGTTTCTGTTTCAATAACCTATCTATTGGTATGAGTAGGGTGTTGAAATGTTTCATCATTATTGCGTGGGGTTCAATGTGTGTTTTGAGGTGTTGTAAACTTTCTTAATGTGTGTTTTGAGTGTCATAAAGTTTCTTTTATGAATGTGGGTGCCCTTACATTTGGAATATAGATGTTCAGAATTAAGACTTTCTCCTGGTGGGTTTTTTCTTTGATGAATATGAAGTGTTCTTCCCCATCTCATTTGATAACTTTTGGTTGAATGTCTATTTTATTGACTATTTAGATGGCTACTCCTCCTTGTTTCTTGGGGCTATTGGCTTGCAAGAATATTTTCCAGCCTTTTACTCCAAGCATTTATCATTTAGGACTCTTTCTTGTATGCAGCAAAATGCTGGATCCTGCTTGCATATCCAGTCTATTGGCTTATGTCTTTTTATTGGGGAATTTAGTCTCTTGTGTGATATTAAAGACAGATGATTGTTGCTTTCTGTATGGCTGTTGTTGTAGGTTGCATTATGTGTCCTTTTGGCTTTGTTGTGAAATGATTAATATCTTGGTATTTTTCTTTAATTTAGGTATCCTCCTTGTACTGGAGTTTTCCTTCTACAGGGCTGAATTGGTAGATAATTATTGTTTAAATTAGGTTCTGTCATTAAATATTTCGGTTTCTTCATCTATGATGATTGAGAGTTTTGCTAGAAATAGTAGCCTGGGCAAGTATTTGTGTTCTCTTTGCATCTGCAGGACCTCTGTCCAGGTTCCTCTGGCTTTTAGGGTCTCTGTTGAGAAGTCTGGTATAATTCTGATAGGTCTGCTTATGTATGCTACTTGGCCTTTTAATATTCTTTCTTTGTTCTGTGCATTTGGTGTTTTGATTATTATGTGAGTAGAGAGTTTTCTTTTCTCGTTCAATCTATTTGATGTTCTCTAGGCTTTTTGTACATTTATAGCCATCTCTTTCTTTAAGTTGGGGATGTTTTCTTCTATGATTTTGTCAAAAAAGTTTCATAGCCCTTAGAGCTGGGAATCTTCACTGGTTTCTATTCTTATTATTCTTAGGTTTGGACTTTTCATTGTGTCCTAGATTTCCTGGGTATTATGGTTATGATTTTTTTTATGTTTTGCATTTTCTTTGGTCCTTGTGTCAATATCCTCTCAGGTGTCTTCTGTGCCTGAGATTCTCTCTTTTTATCTCTGGTATTCTGTTGGTGAAACTCACATCTATAGCTCCTGACTTTTTTCCTAGGTTTTCTATTTCCAGGGTTGCACCCATTTGTGGTTTCTTTGTTGTTTCTACTTCCATTTTTAGGTCTTGGGGCCCTTTGTTCAGTTCTTTTACCTGTTTGGTTGTGTTTTCCTGTATTTCTTTAAGGGCTTTATTTGTTTCCTCTTTAAGGATTTCGGTTTACCTGTGTTTTCCTGTATTTCCTCCAGCAATTATTTATATCCTCCTTAAAGGACTTTATTATCTTCCTGATATAGGATTTTAGGTCAGTATCATGGTTTTCAGGTGTGTTGAAGTATCCAGGGCTTCCTCTGGTGGAAGAACTGGGGTTTGATGGTGCCAAAGTATATTGGCTTCTGTTGATTATGGTTTTGTGCTTGCTTCTAGTCTTCGTGTTATTTCTGCTGTTAACTGACCTGTATGTCTCTTTTGTCTGTAAGTTACTCCAGGTCTCCTGGGATACCTGTTGCCCTGGTTTTATCAGAAATGCTTGGAGGCCTTTAACTGTGAGGTCTTCAGATCTTCACACACACCAATAATCTGTTGCCCTAGCTGCAGCAGATCTCCTGGGAAGCCTTCTGACTGTGGGGTATTCAGAGGGGCAGACATACTGATTATCTGTCCTGCCTGAAGGTGTAGGCAGGAATGAAGTTTGTGTGGAGTGGGATATGTTTAGAATCCTCCTGGTATCCTCATAGATCCCAGCTGCTATGATTATTTGGGAGGATCTGTTACATGTTTTTGGTGCAGCAGATCTCCTGGGAAGCTTTCAGATGGTGAGGTCTTCATAGGGGCAGACATACTGATTATCTGCTCTGGTGGAAAGTACAGGCCAAAAGGGGTGCTCTCTTAAAAATTAATTATTTAATTTTTCAGAAAATATTTTTCTCATTTTTTACATACTATATATACTTTTTATTTATTTATAATATTATTCTTTTATACATTACATTCTTCCTGAAGTTTCCCCTCCCTCCACTTATTGCAATTCCCAGGATCACCTCCAGAAACAACAAAATCATCTCATTAGATGCTAAAAAAGCTTTTGACAAAATTCAACACCCCTTCTTGATATTAGCTTTGGAGAGACTAGAGAAAAAGGGACATACCTAAACATAATAAAGGAAATTTACAGCCTATAGCCAGTATCAAATTAAATGGATAGAAACTCAAAGCAATTTTACTAAAATCAGGAACAAGACAAGGATGTACACTGTTTAAATATCTATTCTATCTAGTATTTGAAGTTCTAGGTAGAGTAAGAAGAAAATTGAATACAAATTGGGAAAGTCAAAATATTATTTGTAGATGATATGAATATATATGCATACACATATACATATGCACATGCATATACATATACATATCCAAAAATTCTACCAATGGTAGTAGCTTCCCTAGATACAAATGACAAATGTGTTGAAAAAGAAATTATGAAAACAACGTCCATTAAAATAGCTGCGAAGAATGTAAATTAGTTTGGAGCAACTAACCAAGTAAGTAAAAGGTATGTATGACAATAACTTCAAGTCTTGAATAAAGGAATTAAAGAAGATATCAGAAGATACTAATATTTGACATGCTCATAGATCAGTAGGATTAAAATAGTAAAATTATTCATCTTATCAAAAGCAAATGCAATTCAATTCCTGTCAAAATTCCAACACAATCCTTCTCTCCTTGAAATGACAGTACTCAACTACACATGGAGAAACAAACAAGCAACAACAATGACAAAAACAGACTAATTAAAACAATCCAATACAATAAAATAACTCCTGGAAGTATCACCATTTCTGAAATCAAGATGTCCTATAAAGTTATAGTAATAAAAGTCACATGATACTGGCATAAAAACAGAAAAGTGGATCAGTGGAATCAAAGACACAGATATAAATTCATATACTTATAAACACCTGATTTTTTAATATAAGTAAGCCATAAACACACATTGAAAACTGTAAAACAAAAAGATTTCCAAGAAACTGTGCTGTTCTAACTGTATGTCTACATGTAGAAGAATGCGAAAGATCCATATTGATCACCCTGTGTAGAACTCAAGTCGAAGTGAATCAAAGACTTCAATTCAGTTAATTCAGTTATACTGAACTTGATAAAACAGAAAGTGAGGAAGTGCCTTGAACATATTGGCATAGGAGACAAATTCCTGAACACAATACCAGTAGTGCAGGCATTAAGATCACCAATTAATAAATGGGACCTCGTGAATCTGAAAAACTTCTGTAAGGCAAACAACATCATCAATGGGACAAATAGGAGCATATACAATGGTGAAAGATTTTCACCAACTCCATATCCAGCAAAGGGCTAATATCCAAAATATGTAAAGAACTCAAATAAGAGCTAGTGTAAGCCACAAAACATATTTTAGATATTAAATTGCCCCATGCAGAAAAGGTTTTGTCTCCAGAATTGTACTCCTAGGATACAGCTTGGAAATGACTTATGAAAGCGTGTTATTGAGATTCAGTTCTCTACATACTTGCAACCATGATGCTTTACTGGAGCCTTAGTGGGAAAAGAAATATATGCTACTGAAATTGTTTGTAATCTAAAACCTTGTTGGACAAAGTGGTATTCTCTATTGACAAGGGTCTGACCTTTAATTCCTGATGTCACTGTATATTCTCTATAAAGCTGCTGAAACTCCAACAGGGAAGGCAAATTACTGAAGAGAATCATTTCTTCCATCTCCCCACTTCAGTTTCATTCAGCACTTGTGCATAACAGGCATGCAGAAGCCAGAGCTTAAAGTTGAACTCCAGAGGAGGAAAAATAAAAAAAGACTTCTACTCCACACCTATCAAAAGAATAGAACCAGAGACTAGGAATTCTTTCAAACTAGGTGTAGGGCTAGGGGTGACCTTATTTCTTCCCACCCAAAAAACTTGAGAGACTGTTTGCTCTTTTGAAATTAGAAGATCCTTAATTTCCCATTTTTCTCAGTTTAAGACTTAAATAAAATCTGTCTCTGTAGCATATATCAGAAATGATGGGACAACCTGGAACTCTGGTCTCATCTTCGAGGAGAATTCTTTGCTTTGTCTCACAGCTAACTTTAAGTACATTACGTTTACATAAATATTTGTCTTTGTCTTGCTATACATTTTAAGTTGGCTACATGCACACTAGGAGACAAGTTCAATTTCCATAACTCCTAGTTCAGCCAAATTTTACCCCCCTCTTTTACCTTTGTATTCAAGATTTTCTCCTAGATTTAATTTGAATTTTTGAGGCATACACTTGTCATACATATGTTTTATGTGGAAAATTTATCTTACTTCAACTGATTTTCATTTTTTAACTTTCTATTTATACAAAAGGTATGTGTGTGTGTGTGTGGGGGTGCAAATTTGATTTTCATTTCCATCATCTTTCTCTTCTACTGATCTGTGCATTTATCCTTCTGTCAATATAATACCACCTTGATTATTGTAGATCCATAGATCTTAATACTAGATTAATCTTTCTAATTTATTCCTCTACTTTATGTTTCTGCTATTCTGCTCTATTTGCCTATAAATTTGAGAATAATATGGTCTCTATAAATGATCTTGCTGAGGTTTTTACACAAAGGGCATTAAGTCTTTGTGTAACAATTTGAATAAAATTGACAGTTTCCTCTGCTGATTTGTCTAATTAGAAATTACAGCTTATATGCATTTTCGTAGATTTTTCACTTTGCCATGAGTATTTTACAATTTTTAGCACACATGCCTTTTTTTTTATTAACACTTATTAACACTTAAGTGTCTCATGCTTTAAATTCTTTGGGATTTCCCATTTGCAAATAAACCACTGTGTTTTTTCCTTTCTAAAACAACAACATTCTACTCTACTTATAGATCAGTGCCTGACTCAGCATTCACTAATCAGAGAAGCCATCTTCTGCAGTAGATAGGAACAAATACAGAAATCTGCAACCTGATATTATACAAAGAGTTAAAGACCTTGGAACACTTAGCTCTAATCCCTCCCTTAAGAACTCTAGAATGAAATGGCAGAGGAGGAAGAAAGTATGCAAGTTTCAGAGAAGATGGAGGACTCCAAGAAAACAAAATCCTCTAAGTCAGTGGTTCTAAACCTTCCTAGTACTATGTGACTCTTAGATATAGTTCCTCATTGTAGTGACATGCAAACATTTAAATTTTTTTGCTACATTATAATGGAAATCTTACTACTGTTGTGAATTGTAATGCAAATATTTTTTTTTCTGATGTGTTAACCAACCCCTGTGAAAGATTCATTTGACCCCAAAAAGATCATGACCCACAGGTTGAGAATGTGGTTCTAGGTCAAATGATTGATGTACGTCCGTACACATGTGAACTCACACAGACTGAGGCAGCATTCATAGAGTTTTTATGGGTCTGTACCTAATGGGATCCTAGAGCTAAAAAAGGAAGTGTGACTGTATCTTTACATCTAACTTTGTTTCTTGTGCTTTCCCCGACCACTTTGGTGTCTTTTACTTATATTTCTTTGTTTTATTCTTTACTGATTTGTTAGTTTTGTTTTACTTTTTTTATTATTATCCCTTAGAAGCAATTTTTTTTCTCTTGGAAGACAGAAGTATGCAGATTTTGATGGTATGGGATATGGGGAGATACTGGGTAGAGTAGCAGAAGAGGAACTATAGTCAGGATATATTATGTAAGATGGTTTGATCTATAAAATTAAAAGACAAAAGAGCCAGTTGAGCAAGCTCTGAGGAATGAGCCATTAGAGTCCTCCAAGGGACTCTACAATGCAACTGATTTCTGGTTCCTGCTCAGTTTGAGTTCCTGCCTTGCATTCCATCAAATGAACTGTGATTTAGTATGTAAGCCAAATAAACAAACAAACAAATGAACAAAATCTTCTCCTCAAGTTTCTTTTGATCATGGTGTTCTATCAAAACAAAAATAATCCTATCTAAGACACTTAAGAGTTATCCCTATCTGTCTGTCTGTCTGTCTATGTCTATATCTAAATCAATATATACCATCTGTTTTTCTGTCTATCTATATGTCTATCCTCTTTCTCTCTCTCTCTCTCTCTCTTTCTCTCTCTCTCATCTATCTATCCTTTGTCTATCATTTATCTATGTAGCTATCTATCATCTGTCTGTCTATTGATCTATTATCTATCTATTATCTATCTATCTACTCTCTATCTATCAATCATATAATCTATGTTTCATCTATCATCTATATATTTTATCTATTGATTTATCCATAACTATCAATCATCATCATCTACCATCTATCCACATCTATATATCTAATGTACCTAGTTTTGAGGCTGTTGTGGAAAGTATTATTTTCCTAAGTTCTTTCTCTTTTGGCCTGTCTTTGACCTATAAATTTTTGTGTTAATTTGGTATCCTGCCACCTGGCTGAATGTATTTATCAGCAGTAGAAACATGCTGGTGGAATTTTAGGAGTATTTATCTATAAGGCTCTCTCATCTTCAAATAAAGATATACTGCCATTTTCCTTTTCTATTCACATCTTCTTGCTTTTCTTCAGTAGTCTTAAGATTTCAAGTATCACATTGAATAGGCATGAGGATAGTACACATCTCTGTCTTCTTCCTGATTGTAGTAGAAATGTTTTGGGTTTTTTTCTTCAGACCGATGTAGGCTGTGGGCTTATTCCCTCGGTCCTGCCAAGACTGAACCCCCAGTGAAAGTGATTATTGGGGGGAGGGTGGTAATGGGGGAAGGATGGGGAGGGGAACACCCATAGAGAAGGGGAAGAGGAGGGCTTAGGGGGATGTTGGCCAGGAAACCGGGAAGGGGAATAACAATCGAAATGTAAATAAGCAATACTCAAGTTAATAAAGATGAAAAAAAATTGATTTTATGTTGGGTTTTTTTCCTTGTATCCTTAGTCTCTTTGGGACTTTCACAATAAATATATATTGTATTCTTTTCAAAAGCCTTCCTATAATGAGATGGGCATGTGGTTTGTGTTTTTCAATCTGTTTATAGCTAATTATGTTTATCAACATGTGTTTTGAACCTACTAAAGGTACTCTAACAGGCTTGAGCACAGCAAACATGGCTGTCAGGCCTTTACCTTCTCCTATTCCTTGTTCCTCAATAAAATACATTAGATTACATTCTGAAGGCTAGCCTTCATGATATATTTCCTTATTTGGCCACTTCCTTCTCCTGAAGCTGACTATCAATATACAGCTATGAAAGTCTTGAAATTCAGGAATCAAAAGGCCACTTTTGCCTACCTGAGTAATATTTCCAATCAAAATTAAATACCTCATCCTAACTTAGAACTTCCCCCTTTAGCACTAGAAATTGTTATTTCTCTATGTGCCATGTCTGTTTCTCTCAGTCTGAAGGAAGCAATTCTTTTCCCCTCAGGGCAAATACTCTGTCCCCACCTTCCTTGCTCTTTTCCCCTCTTCTATTGTCCTCTACCTCCTGTCTGTTTCTTATTCTGACCTTTGTTTGTCTAACTTTTTGAAGAACTTCTATAATGGCTTTACCAGTTTGTATTCCAGTTTACTGCGTTTTCTTTTTTTGTTTTGTTTTTGTTTTTGTTTTTTGTTTTTGTTTTTGCCTACGTTTCTGCCTGCATTTGTAGTCATTTTCATTTGATATTTAGTCTTTCTTACTGGAGTAAATGTAATTACAAATTGATTTTAATTTTAATTTTCATTTCTCTGACTGCTAAGGATGTTGAACATTCAAACAAAATTAATACCTGTTTGCATTTCTTATTTTGAGAACTCTTACTTAAATGTTTCATTTTATTTAAGTTTCTTTTATTATAGACATAAACTCTCTATCAGAAGACTTAGCTGGTAGAGTTTTCCAACTCTGTAGGCTGCCTCTTTTCTCGAATATGGTATCTTTTTTTCTACAGAAACTTCTTAATTTCATGAAGATGTATCTTGTTAGTTTCTCTTCGTTTCTATATTATTGAGTATCTTGTTAGTTTCTCTTCGTTTCTATATTATTGAGATCTGTTTAGAATGTTCTTTCCTATGTGTAGAAAACTGTATATGTGACTCTGTGTGTCTGAAAATGTATGTATGTGTGGGAGTGGTGGGTGGGTAAGTGAGTGTGGGTGTACGTGTGTGTGTGTGTGTGTGTGTGTGTGTGTGTGTGTGAGGGGGATGGTGTCCCTGTGGAGTCTAGAAGAAAGCAATGAATTTCGTGAAGCATGAGTTACAGGTGGTTGTAGCCAAGCAACATGGGTGATTAGAAACAAACTCATGTCTTCTGAAAAAGAAGAAAGTCCCTTTACCTGCGGAGTCATTCCCTATCTCAACTTTACTCATTATAAACAAGGTCTCTCACTGAAACTAACAGCTGTCCAAAACTAGTAGGTAGGAAGTTTCTTTGACAACCTGCCCCCAAAAAGAATAGGGTTATAGTTGTGGAATGGGTCATGCCTGTCTTTTAAAATGGAGATTGGTATTCCGGTCCTTATGCTTGTGCAAGAAGCTCTCTGATAGGGTAAGCCATCATTCCACCCTTTATATACCGTAGATTTAATCAAGGATAAAATTCTATCTTTCATATCTTAATGAATACATGATTACCATAGCCTGGATAGAGAAGGTATATAGTTTACTTATGCCATGAACGGATTTAGACTTAACATTTCAGTATAGTTTGTTTAATTTTAAGAACCACCTATGAGGGTTAAAGGTCCTCCTCATGATTCATGTGGATATTTTACATACAAACCAAGTTTTTATGTGGTAAAGGGTGGGATCAGGTAGGATTGTTTGGATCTGAATGAGCCATGAATCTTGTGAAATGAAAAATCCACTTACAGGTTTGTTTGTCAATGATCTACAGAGTAGCTGCCTTATAAAGGTGAGTTTGTCTCTGTTTTTTGTTTCTTTTGTATTTATGCCTAATGTGGTGTTAGCGTCTATGGGTAGGATCTCTAGAGCTCAAGAGTCTTCAGATGTAACTTCTTATTTTGGTGCTCACAGCCTGTAGAACTATGAAATGAATAATATTTTATTATTTGTAAATTCTTTAGCCACATATTGGTTTATAATAACAAAACAATTTAGCAAAACATTCAAAATAATTGGAACTTTGGGGAAAATAAATACATATAAGACTTCTACAAAAAGTAATGAGTTTACTTTCCCTCAAGAGATCTCCTTCCCCTGGGTCAGTCCTAGGGGGATATTTAAGGTAATCCATTTACCCAAGGAAAACATACAAGGGAGGATTCTATAAATCTTACAGGTTTAAGTTATTTTCCATTTTCCTTAGCACCTGCCTACACAGTGCTCAGTTTTTATCTATGAAGTTCTACTGAAATATTTCTAGTCACACTCAGGTTGGTAACAAATGAGTAGATCCAATATGTTTACATCTTAACCTCATTTGTCTTTACTCATTGTAGGCATATTTTAGACACACTATGTATAAAATGGCTAGAGACGAGGAAGCATAGATTCCCAGCGCTCATTGATTTTTATAATTTCCTTTTATTGTTGGGTTACATTTAGTAATTATGTTTATTTTACTTATCATAAGAAATGCTTATACAAACATACCTTAAAATATATATTATTAAGGTGTTCTGAGTGACATATAGTAAAATATTAATTTAGTAACATTAAAGAGCAGAGCAATTAAATCAAAGCAGACCTAGCATAAAACGTCCCCAAGCAAGAAAATAATGATGTAGAGCCTGGACTCAATGAAGATCTGTCAGTAGACGCAGCCCATTCAAGTAGAATACGCATTGTTGCTCCGTGCCTGATTTGGAAAAGAAATCCTCACAATATTGAATTTGCTTTGAGATAATTTTATGTATTTAAATATGCTTTTGTCTTTAAATGATGAGTAATTCAGTTAAATAAACTTCAAGTGTTTTCTACTTTTTAACAGTTGTCAAGCAGAACACCACATTATTTTTATTATTTTTGTTTCTTTTGGGTCAGGTCATCATTATTACCTCATAATCAGATCTTACTTTTCATTATTGATATTTAAATAAGAACTCACACATGAAGCACTTATGCTGTATTGAATCAGAGGAAAGATTATCTGCAGATTTATAAATCTATATTCATAATTGTTCCTCAAACATGAGATTTTTTATTATATTCTAAAAGACTTTATGAAAAATAAAACTATATTCTAAGACACTTATTTATGTTATTCATCTATTTAAATTTATTTTTATGTTTTACAATAAGGTTTCATATAGCCCAGGATGAATTTGAACTTCCTATGCAGCTACAGATGACAATGAAACCCAGATATCCTTGTCTTGTGTACCATTTGAGTACTGGGATTACAAGTGTTATCACCTTTCCAGTTTACATTTTGCTGGGAATCAATACAGAACTCTGCTTTGTAGACAAATACTCTGTGTCATACCATGTAAATTAGCTTATTTAGATTTTAGATGACTTTATGAATATTGTTGCCCTTCAGTTATTTTTAATTAAACAGTGGATTAATTATCACTAGTTTAAGTCATAAATTTTTGTTAATTAGTTCAACAATCTACAGTCACATTGAGCTATTCTGAGTGATTTTAGTTCATAGCCTTTCCTAGTATCATAGAGTAAAATTTCTTCCTAAACTGAGTGAGTGAAAAGCAATTGGTACACAGATGAGAGTCAGTGTATTTTCCCTTAGGTGTAAAATTTTCTCTTTCTTGCTTTCTACTTTTCCTTTTCAGATTAACCAGTGACTAGTGAGAACTTAGAGATATCACCCAACAAAAATGATATTCAAGACAGCATAATGCTGCAAGTTACAATTGAGTTGTGGAAATAATACTTGTTTTACACATGGTATTTACTCATCTGAAAGTATAATGAGGTCTTTATTCCACTTAGCACCCTGTTTAAAATCTCAAGTTCTCATTAGTTAAAACTGATACTTTGTTCTGTAGAATGGGTATATCTATTGTTTTAGTGTACTGCCTTAATTAATATCTTGACTTTGTGAGGTTATATATATATATATATGTATATACATATATATGAGAATATATCTATGCATTATTCAAGTTTGTCAGTTCAGAAAGAAAGAATAAATCCAATGATATTCCTTTCTGTCCACCTCCTCCTCCTATAACTCTGCTAGGTGGATAGTGCTTCTTTAGGAATCTAAGACAACTTAATAACAGCTAATACGCCATAATTTATTTAGGAATGTAAATTGTAGATCAGTATTGGATAAACATGCCTGTGACCAGAGGACATGAACAGTAAAGGAAAGATAACCCAAAGTTCAAGTTCACTGTTCGATACATACTAAGTATAAGGCTTGTTTGGGATAAAAGAAATGTGATTTATGCTCCCTTGAAGATGAGATGCAATGTGACACTTGTGAAATGCTTTATTCCTATTATGATTATTTTATATTAATAGGGAACAATTACTACCCTTTAGAATAAATTTGCAAAAAGATATTTTGCAAATATATAAAGACATGCAAAACATTGTTAATAATTTTTAAGATATTAGTCTCTAATATAAAGAATGGTCTGTTTAGAAAGTGTTTCTGTACATTGGTGTGTCTAATTTATTTATTTCATTTTAGTTTTACAGGCTTTTGTAATTAATATAAGCAGAAGTGAGAAGATGCTCAATTTCACAGATGTGACTGAATTTGTCCTATTGGGCTTAACCAGCAGAAAGGAACTACAAGTTCTCTTATTTGTCATCTTTCTTATGGTCTATATTGTCACCATGGTGGGCAACATTGGCATGATGATATTAATTAAGATCAGTCCACAGCTTAGCAGCCCAATGTACTTTTTCCTGAGCCATTTGTCATTTATTGATGTGTGGTTTTCTTCCAACATTACTCCAAAAATGCTGGAAAACTTGCTATCAAAGACGAAAACAATTTCTTATGCTGGCTGTTTGGTACAGTGCTTCTTTTTCATTGCCCTTGTTCATGTGGAAATCTTCATTCTTTCTGTGATGGCTTTTGACAGATATATGGCAATTGGAAAGCCTCTGCTCTATGGCAGCAAAATGTCCAGGGTGGTTTGCATTCGACTTATTTCTTTCCCTTACATATACGGGTTTCTGACTAGTCTGGCTGCAACCTTATGGACTTATGGCTTGTACTTCTGTGGGAAAACTGAGATCAACCACTTCTACTGTGCAGATCCCCCCCTCATCAAGATGGCCTGCGCAGGGACTTTTGTAAAAGAATATACAATGCTCTTTCTTGCAGGCATTAACTTCACATATTCCTTGATTGTTGTCATCATCTCCTACCTATTCATTCTCATCGCCATTCTTAGGATGCGCTCAGCAGAAGGCAGGCGCAAGGCATTTTCTACCTGTGGGTCTCACCTCACAGCAGTTGGCATATTTTATGGCACTCTTATCTTCATGTATCTCAGGCGACCCACTGAGGAGTCAGTGGAACAAGGAAAGATGGTGGCTGTGTTCTATACCACAGTGATCCCCATGTTGAATCCCATGATCTACAGTCTGAGGAACAAGGATGTCAAGGAAGCCATGGACAAAGTGATTACTAAGACGTTCTTAACAAAATAAAATATTTCCTATTTTGTTTTCTATTGTTTGTCAGGGGAAAAAGATACTTTATGAAGAATATAAGAATAGGAATTCTTCATTGATAGGAAGGAAAAAAAACAAGGCACACAAATTAGAAGATAAAAAAATGAATTGTGAATTGTTGATGAATGCATCAAAAATAGATTCCAAAGAACAAAAGAGAAAATTGATACCAATAGATAAAATAAGTATAACGACTCTACTTAGAATGCATAGGCCACTACATTAAATATTAAAATGCTTAAATAATAATATGGTATATGCCATTTTCATTTAAATTTTTAGGTGGTAAATCTATGAGGTTTTTATCCATTTAAAATTTAAGTTATCTTCCTATATGAGAACAGGAGTAAGTTTCTATTATGCTTATAAGGTTGTTTGTTTCCATAGTTTCTTTAAAAGTTAGGGTGAGATTCTTTTAATTACTCTAATTTTAAAATTAAAACCATGATTTGTTTATGCTTTATTTTCTATCTATATTCAGATTGGTCAAAGGTAGATAGTATTTGAGAATGGATATGTCCTTATATAATGTATTCTCTTTAATTAATTCAGCAATTAAGCTGACATTCTTTTAGAATGTCAGTCTGTGTTACTAACATATTTTACTTAAGTTTTGCATTTGAAAAAATTATTCAGAATGATCTGTGTTTTAAAATTGATTTGGAACCTGTCAAATTTAAGACAGATGATATCTTTCATATTATTCACATCTATAATACAAGGATGTACAGTTAGTTTAACAACTCACTTTATTAAAAGTTATGTTCTTTAAAATACAGCTTTATGATATAAAAATACACTGCTAAACAAGTGTAAGTTATATGCATATTTTCTTGTTTACAGTCTTTCTTCTTTAACTATTACATATTGCATCATAATTTCTTGGTGCAAATGTGTTCATACATTTCTGTCCTTAACTTAGGAGACCAGACTGATGTACGATATAAACTGGGCTTAAAGATATTCCCTCATAGTTACTTTATAAATTTATATTTTCCATCTCAGGGTATAATATACCTAATCTCATAAAGGAATTTAGATCCTGAGTGAGGTAACTCAGCCCAAAAGGATATACATGGTATGTACTCACTAATAAGTGGATGTTAGTTTAAAAAGTATAGAATTCCCAGGATATAATCCATAGAACTCAAGAATACTAAAAAGCTTAAAGCCTAAAGTTAGGATGTCTCAATCCCACTTGGGAGGTAGATGAACGCAATCACAGGAAGGGGGAGGGAGGGCCCTGGGTGGGAAAGGTGACAGGGAGGGGAAAGGGGAACATGATAGGTATTTGGGGGCAGGATTGAAGCCCTCGGGGCCAGCAGGAAGAATCAAAACAGGTGAACTTGGAGGTATGGAAGTGGGGCACCCTCTGGAATGTACCAGAAACCTGGGCGATTAGAGATTCTTCAGGACTCAAAGGTCCATCTCTTGGATGAAATGCCCTACAGTGGGGAGAGGAAATTTATAAAGTCTACCTCCAGTAGAAAGACAGGGCGTCAAGTAGAGGGATGAGTTTGCCATTCTATAGACAAAAACTCTGAACCAAAATTGCTCCTGTCTGGGGGAACTTCAAGGACAAAGATGGAGAAGAGCATGAGGAGAAAGAGGTGACACTCAAGTTGGGATCCAGCTCAGGAGGATACCCCAAGACCAGACACCATTACTGATGTTTTGGCATGTTTATAAGTGGGCTTTTATCATGACTGCCCAACAAGCAGCTGAAAGAGTCAGATGCAGATATTTATACCTAGCCAATGGACAGAAGCTGGTGACCCTTGTGGTTGAATTAGGGAGAAGCTGGAAAATGCTGAGCAGGAGGACAATCCTATGGGAAGACCAGCAGTCCCAATAGCCTGGATCCAAGGATCTCTCAGACACTGAGCCACTAACCAGGTAGCATATATCAGCTGATATGAGAACTGCTGGGTTTGGACTCAGTCAGAGAGGACGCACCTAACCCTCTAACACTTGAGAGACTTGGGACCCCAGAGAGTGGGGATGTTTGGTGGGGTCGGGGTGGTGAGGGCATCCTCTTGGAGATAGGGGTAGGGAGGTATAGGTTGTGGTCTGGGGGTGGGGAGTGGATGGGGAGGAGTATGGAGTCTAGACTGTAAAAACAGATTAAGGAATAAATAAAAGAAGAAAAACAAATCAGATAAAGTGGGATTGTAGAAATAATTGTGTTTTTCTTTTTGTTTATTGGTTATTCTATTTATTTACATTTCAAATGTTATCTTCCTTTTCATTTTCCTCTCCACTAGTCTCCTATCCCTTCCTTTCTTTCACAGTTTCTATGAATGTGCTCCCCCACCCACCCACCGGCCCACCTACTCCCGCCACAGTGGCCTACCATTCCCCTATCCTGGGACATCAAGCCTCCACAGGACCAAGGGTCTCCCCACTCAGGGATTTGAGATAAGTCAATCCTCTGCTACACACCCAGCTGGAGCCATGGGTATCCCATGTGTACTATTTGGTTGTTAGTTTAGTCCCTGGGAGCTTTGGGGGGTCTGGATTGTTGATATTGTTGATATTGTTGATCTTCCTATGAAGTTGCAAACCACTTCAGCTCCTACAGTCCTTGCCTTAACTTCCCCATTGGAGTACCTGCACTTAGTTCAATGTTTGGCTGTGTATATCTGCATCTGTATTAGTCTACCTATGGCAGAACTTATGAGGGGACAGCTATACTGGGCTCCTGTCAGCAATAGTGTCTGAGTTTGACGTCAATAAACTGGGATGGGACAGACGCTGGATGGCCTTTCTTTCAGTTTCTGCTCCATTTATTGTTCCTGCATTTTCTTTTGACAGGAGACATTCTGGAAAATATTTTTGACGTGGGTGGTTAGTCCCATAATTATGTTTTTCATTCTTAATACATAATTGGTGTTGAAAGAGATAGGTAGTCTATGCTATTTGAGATCATCACAAATGCATTATGAAAACATTTTGTCCTTTACATATCAAAATTAGAGAAAAGGATATTTGCACAATTTCATATGAAGTATTAAAACTGTAGTTTTGATTACAGATGTGCTTCACTTAATAGTTCCTTTCCTAAATTGCTGGATACTTATAGTTCTATATATTTGCCAAAATTCCTCCTAGTGACTTCATAATTTGAATCTGGCTTTTACATCTGAAATTGACATAAAGAGCACGCATTGTTGAAATCACTTATCCTTACACATGATGCTTTTCAGAGTAGTTACATAGAATAATAGAATAATGTGGACAGTCATTTCTTTTTTGGATCCATAATTGCTATTTTGTGAGGGAAAATGAATAAAAGCATGTGGCAGTAGGAGACAATAGGATGATGTTAAGAATATTAATATCTCAGTTTTCAGAATGTATATTCTAATAAATCTCCTCGACTTCTACCCAGGAGACATTAATAGTATTTTAGTCATCATTCCTTTCATAATTATTTTAGTAGCACCTTAGGGAGATTATCTCACTGTTCTTAATGATCACAACTATAAAATAAATACTGCAAAATTATCATTTTCTTTTCTCTTTTCCTGTCAAGGTAGGTCAGTGTGTTTTGCTATAGTTGAAGTAAAGGTTGATACATTTGGATGTAGCAATTATAGGTGAAACCTTGAAAAGAAAATTATTATATCTTCATTGACTTATTTTTATCAAAGTAATTTATTGGACTGCTTATGTTTTTAAATATACAGGAATGGATTTGGGTATATTTTAAAACAAAATATTTTTAAACAAAATTGTAATAAGTAATCCAATAATATACAATTTGTTGTGCATCTTTATGAGAAAAGTACAATGTTGATGTAAGGAATTTTTTTCTGTAAATTATAGACTCTACTGTTTTCATAGATGATACTCATTTCTGTAATAATAAAGTGATGTTCTTAGAGAAGTCATCTGCTCATATGTCAGAGAGTTCATCAGAATTTAGGATAGAAAAAAGAAGTGCCTTTTTCTCCAAAGCCTAAAACACACTGAGGTTGCAAAAGCCTAAATTAATTAATAGAAGTTTATGTAGAAGATGAATGGTGTGTATCTGTGTTGGAGAATAATCAACAGTGAAAATCAATTAGAATATGCAAGAGACTAACCTATCAAATAAGATTGAAATGACTGGAATAAATGTACAAAAGTGCTACTGAATTCATTGCTTAGTAACATGAGCCCACAAGCTAGACACAAGCTAGACAAGCAAACCCACAAGTTAGGAGATCTGCTAAATCTCTAACTGCTTCTATTTCATCATTTATAAAACATACATGTAGATAGAAAAGTTTTATAGCACTATTCATGCAAATGAAATTAATTAAATTTATACAAATATTATAAAATTGGTACAGTGTTACTAGAAATTTCCTTTTAGAAATTTTTAGGGTTGAAATAATAATTGATGGAAAAATACTAGTGGAATACACTGATATAGCAAAGATCACAATGCCTTTTAAATTGTATGACAATTTGTTTTTCATATATATATCATATGCAGTCACACAGACTTAAAGAATTCCATAATCAAGAGATTCTCTGTTATCACAGAACTATTATTACATGCTGTGAAAGAGCACATATTTGATCATGACTGATCAAACTCAGTGAGTTTTAATTTATGTTTTTATATGTCTTGATGCTATATCTTATATGTAAAGCTGGCATATTATTTACAAGTACTACCAAATTAAATTCTGATTAGAAAGTATGGCTTATGTATTCTGGGTCAAGGTTTTTTACATAGGAAAGCCCTTAACTTCAGCTGTGTTTCACAAACTTAGTCTCTCAGTAAGATATTTTGCACATTCTTAATGAAGTTTCATTGATTTTAAAGTCATTTGTATATGAGTGTTTTACTATATTTTTGTGTATTCAAAATTATCAAATATATGCTCAGAATGAGTATAAAAATAAATGAGTTCTACTTGCTATTCATGCTGAAACTATAGATATTACAAAATCTACAATGAAAAGAGAATTGCATAATAATTGCCCTAAGATAATATTCAACTATTTTTATTTATCCATCGATCATACGATAACATCCTGACTATAGTTCCCATCCTTCCTCTTATTGGAGATTTTCATGTGAATATAAAATCAAACTTATTTTCAAATTTCCCTCAAGTAGTGATTTAACAGAATTTCATCACAGTATGAGAAACTACCTGTCAATTTTCATTGTCTGGCTGAATATTTGGGATAAGCCACACAAAATAAAAAATATGTAGCAAAGGATTGCTATGGAAAACTTGATCTTTAAGTCACTGCAAGTTTCACCATTCTAACAAATTTTAACATTTGAAATTCAATTATAATTCACTAACTAAAATCCAGAATATCTATACTAGGCTACCCTGTATCACATTTGAATATATAGAGGTTATTTTGTGACATGATCAAACAAACCATTTTACCTATAGCCTGTTTAACTCAATACTGAATACACTGAATAAAATAAAGTATCTGTAAGAATAAGAAAATTTTAAATCAAAGCTTTTTAAGAATGAAAAAATGTATTTATAAATGTTTTTCTTTGCAGATAATATAGACTCTATATTAAAGCAATGCCAAATTTTACAGATGTAACCGAATTTCTTCTTGTTGGATTGACAAGACGTCAAGAATTGCGGGTTCTCCTTTTTGCTGTGTTCTTGGTTGTTTACATGGTCACTCTGTTTGGCAACATTGGTATGATAATTTTAATCAGCATAAGCCCACAGCTTCAGAGTCCTATGTATTTTTTTCTAAGTCATTTGTCCTTTGTGGATGTGTTGTTCTCCTCGAATGTTACCCCCAAAATGTTGGAAAATTTACTTTCAGAAAGAAAAACTATTTCTTATGTCGGGTGTCTGGTACAATGCTACTTTTTCATTGCTCTGGTGCACGTGGAGGTCTACATTCTAGCAGTGATGGCCTTTGATCGCTACATGGCCATCTGTAACCCTCTGCTCTACGGCAGCAAGATGTCCAGGGTTGTCTGTGTCCGCCTAATTTCTGTACCTTATGTCTATGGATTCTCTGTGAGCCTGATTTGCACTCTGTGGACCTATGGTTTATATTTCTGTGGAAATGTTAAAATCAACCACTTCTATTGTGCTGATCCTCCTCTCATCAAGATTGCCTGCGGAGGAGTGCATATCAAAGAGTACACAATGATAGTTATTGCCGGAATTAATTTCACATATTCCTTGTCGGTGGTTCTCATTTCATACTTGCTCATTGTAGTAGCTGTGTTACGCATGCACTCGGCTGATGGCAGGAGAAAGGCATTCTCCACCTGTGGATCCCACTTAACAGCCGTTTCCATGTTTTACGGGACCCTTATATTCATGTATCTCAGAAGGCCAACAGAGGAGTCGGTGGAACAGGGAAAGATGGTGGCTGTATTTTATACCAGTGTGATTCCTATGCTGAACCCCATGATCTACAGTCTCAGGAACAAAGATGTGAAGGAAGCAGTCAGCAAGATAATTGCCAAGGCAAACTTGAGGAAATGAAATCAAAACATATTTTAGAAGCATGTTTATAAAATGTGTTGAAGAAGCATAGAATTCTCAGCTTGAAATTCCTTCTACATATAACCCTTATACAAATTAGGAAGATTCAGTTTTCACAGTGATGCTTTACAGAATGATTGTCCTTTATTAAGCATAAATACTCAACCATTTTATGAAGACCTATATTATTTACTAATTTGTATTAAGTCAGTTATTGGAAGTATTTGCAAATAAACTTGGATTAACAATTTTTTTAAACTGTAAGTTTCCTAGTAGAGTTGAATGTTATGGCTTAAGGCTTTTGTAAACCATATTTGTCTTCACTATAAAATCTATAGTTCCAGTAGGAATAACAGAACTGATTTATTTCCAGGGTATAGAAATTTGATGGTCCTTATACGCAAATGATATTATAAATGTTCTAATACAAAGGAAATTTTAGCAATGATACTGTATTGAGAATATGCAACTATCCTAGCATAACCTAAGGTTTCTCACTCAATATGTATTTCCCCTTAGATAATGCTGCTTGTGTTTTTTATTGGTTCAAATCCTCAGTTCAATGAAAAAATATTTTTCTCCTCATCCTTAAGTATCTGCCTCTACTTCCTGAGGGCCATTGTGTTCTCCAGTAATGTCACCTCTGATTCTTCTGATTGTTCCAATAAGGAAGACCCTACTGTTCACATGCAATCAACGTTAATGAAACTAAGGAGAGCACACACAGACACACACACACACATTCTTGTGTGCACAACCACACTTGAAATGAAAGTAATAAAAAGAATTTTGGAAAAAAGAAAGGTATCAGTAGGAGAGGGAGTGTCATGAGAGATGAAAGTGCTTAAAGTTTACTATATACATTTTGAAATGATCATAGAATAAACAGAATTGTGGTCACTGAAATGGTTATGTTAGGTCAGGACATAAAAGCATGCGTTTATGGTAATGTATTATCCAGACTCTAATTCCTATCTTACTACATCTTTGTATTTAAAGGTAAATTAGTTATAACAATTAGAACACCATAAGGATCCCTTCTATAAACTATTGTTTTTGGCACGTGTTATGTCTTTTATCCTTTCCGTATTACCAGTTACTTCCTTGAACTAGCGAAACTACACTGATCAAATTACTACATAAAGAAAATCCTGTTGGAGTACCTCACCACTGCATTAATGATTATGATGATGGATGCTTAATATTTAAGATGGTGATTAATGAAGTTATCTGAATCATATATAAAAATAAATCCTAAAATATAAAACCATAAATTAACTGTGTATTGTGTTCTGAATCATAAATCTCCATGAAAGCACATGCAGAAGACTTTGCAATCAACTGTTGGCAATGTTAGATGTGACAAAAACCTTAGGATATGAGCCTGGATAGAAGAAGTAGAACACTGAGTTATGACTTTGAAAAGAGCATTTTGATTCCAGTTTCGTTCTAACTCTGCTTGCTTCTACTGTGCCAGTCACACTGTCATATTTTGCCTCGCTACAGGCTGTCAGCAATACGCCCAAAGAATCATGCATTAAGACCTCCGAGATTGTGAGGCTAAATACGTCATCCTGTCTTGCTGTGCATTTTCTTCATTATTTTGAAAAGTTGAAAATTAATATATAGTCAAATATTTTACCTCATTCTCTACATGAATATCAGTGAGCTCGGGTAGCACAGGTATTATTTTTCTTTGCCTTTTATTTGTTTTTCTCTCATAAAATACATCTTGACCACAGTTTTCCTTTCCTCCACTCTACCCAACCTCATCCTCTCCGCCAGAACTACTGTTCCTCCACACATGAGGGGTTTTGCCTAGTTTTACTCCATTTTGTTATACAGATGTTCTTGTTGCTGTGTTTTCTGCTTACTATTGAGCTTCCCATATCTATCTTATTAGGAAAATGATAAATATTCATATTTTGTTGGATGAATAATATTTATTGCTTCATATGTAGCACTATGATGTATTCATCCATTGATTGACACAGTTTACATGTTTCTTACCCTTTGATACTGTGAAAAGAACTGAAATAATAAGCGCATTGATGTTATTGTCTTTGGGTCAGTAATCAGCTGTAGGATTTCTGGGTCATATAGTAGTTCCATAATTCATTTTAATTTTTTTAGGAAGGAAAGAGTTTATTCAGATTATAACAAAAAGTTCCAGTCAAACACTGGGGGAAGTAAAAGCATAAAATAAGGTTTGAGGACAGGTTTGCTTGCTGCTCTAGAGTATTTATTACTATAACCAAGAAAGTCACTTCACATCCAAGAGTGTTGCTTTCTCATTGGCAAGAATGTATCAGACACTTTCTTACATAACTCAGAACCACCTGAGTATGAATGATGACACCCACGTATACCTGGCCTTTCTTTATCAATTAACTGTTAACACACACACACACACACACACACACACACACACACACACACACACACACGCACGCACACACGCACACACACACAAACAAACACACACTGCCCATAGGATTGTCTGGTGTAGACAATCATTCAATTGAGTTTCTCTTCATTCCTAAATTGTGCACAATTGACAGTTAAAGTTAACCAGAAAACATAGTATCATCTTAGTTAAGACTATTCATTTACTCTCTTAGCTTTTACTTTATTGGAATTGAGCTTTTCATATGTATTTTATCTTTTTCAAAGTAAAATTAATATTCATTTAGTAAAGCCAGCCCAGTACAGCTAACTGCTTTAACAGGTGACAATCAGTGTAATGGGAATGTTCTTCTTTTGGACAATGTGTCTCCAAAGCCGTAATGTCCCTTAAGTGATTTATTCCTGCCCATACCATTTTTTTCCCTGTATTTTACTGAATGAGCTCTGGGACAGTCCATGGTATATAAAAGCTAATTTTCCAGATAATTCTGTAGAAACTGTTCCATCAGGGCTTACTTTAAGTCATCCCGAGAAGACATCATTGACAGATATTGAACTTTAAAAGTGCTTCCTTTTTCCCTCTAGTCTCTTACTTCATTAATATCTGTGCTTGAAAATATATGTAGTATTTTAATTGTGTGGATTTATTATAAAATTTAACCTTGGTTCTTGAAGAAAGCATGTCCTATTATTAAAAAATATTGATATCCAATGGGCAAATATAAGTAGATTAATGGATTCAGCTTTTTAAAACTTGTACAATGGGGTAAAAGACCAATAAATTTATTCCCATTAAGGATTTTATGTTCAGTACAACCAGATGCAAGTATATTGTGATCTCAATGGAACATAATTTATGAATGGTGAAATCTAGACTATTCACAATTGCTTCTCTCCGTAGAATATCTGCAGTTCTCAAAACATGTTTGTATCCTCTAACTCAAGAAATTTAGTTCCAGCAGTAACCTTGTACATTTTGCAGAATACATGGTAAATTTGATACACCCAAGGTTATGTCAAGTCTCCCTTGTTAAAGGTCAGAGCATAAGTGAATTCAATAGGCAATTGTGAGATTAGAAAAATGAGAGACTAAGTGTATTGTTGAAGATCACAGCATTGACAGGCTAAGACCCTGACTGCAGTAGAGCTCAAGGGCAGGACTGCTTGTACCAGCTTTACTTTTGTTTGTTGTCTTCAAAGAGAATGTATGTTATTTTATAAGGTATTCTCCTGCCTACCTTGTTAGTAAAGGGCTATAATTCATTTTAAAAGAACCCCTCTGTGGTTTTCATAAAGTCCCTACCAAATTACTTTTCTGCTAAAAATATATAGTGATTTCTGTGATCTATAGAGAGAAAGAGAGAAAAGAAAGTTGTTCATAATAGTCAAAGAAGTAGTCAGAAAGAATAAATAATTCGTAGTATTGCACTGCATAGTAAAATGACTATAGTCAATAATAATTATGCTATGAAATATCTTGAAGATTATTTTGAATTTTTCAACTCAGAAAATGGGCAGATGTTCGAGATGACAGTATGCTAATGTGTGCAGTTTTAATGAATACAAATTTCAGGCATATATCAAAACATCAAAATAAACTTTACTTTGTACAATTTTTGAAAGTCATAATAAAATAATAAATCAGAAAAAATATGTTGGCAGAGAATTTTCTAACATTTTTTACTTAGATTGGGGTTTGGCTAAGTACCGATAATAGGCTAAAACTGGCCCACTGCTGCTTTCTGATTTCATGAAACCTGGGCACTAATATAAATATTTAAATGGTTGGAAAGGAACTTAATATTTTATACCCCATGGAATAAATGGCAAAATTTGCATTTTAATAATCAAAAGGCTTTTAAAATTTTAGATCACAAAACACATAGTTCCATGTGATAAAATGTCACAAATCTCTAAAATTTAAATTTAATTATGACATGTATTTTAAAATAATATGAAATTAATTAAACCCATATAATTTTCAAAGATGAATGCCTATTTAACAGTAAGACAAATACTGCATTTATTTAATGTATGGACTCTAGTTTCTAGTTTCCTGATTTTTGTGTTTTACTTAAGGACTTGGCACATGTGCAAACTAAGAAACTAGAAAGAGGCCTCATTTAGAGACCTGTATAATGCAAGAGAGGTAAAGTGAAAATAGAAAGGGGACATGTGGGAGCAGGTAAGCTGTTGAGCAGGCATACAGATCAAGTAAGTTAAGAAGTAGCATGAAGGAAGAATAAATAAAAATCAAGCATATATGAAAAAAACTTAAATCTACTGTGTTGAAGCACAAATCAAATAAAATTGGGCAAGACAACAGAACACTCGAGATATGAAAGCATGAGGTCATTATTTAAACTGTTTTTAAAGGTTTATGTAGAATGGAGGCAGGGAGATTAGGAGGTAGCAAGCAAGCAGTGAGTTGAACAAAACTAACTCTATATGGACAAAACTACGAAGACCTACTAGTTTCTAAACTAATTAAAAGTATGACTTCCAAAATGGAGTTTGTACAGTTACCCCATGGACAATGTTGCATCTAGAAGGAATGAAATAGTAAATTCTCAGAGTTATGAGTTTTCTCATTATGTGTTTAATGAGGTTTTGAGTTACTTTCCCTTGACTACTCTCAAACTCAGTTCAACTCTTAGACTATTGGCAGCCACAGGGTTGGCCACTTGGTTTTAAGATATTCTATTATATATCTATTCTATGGTACTATCGTCATTTTTTTCAAGACTTAAAAGGACATTTAGAAATCACTACTTTACTTAAGTAATTGCGACAGAATCTTCAACTTTGCTTGAGATAGTTAAAAGAAAGCAATACAGTCTCCAGAAACAGATTTACACAGTGAAAATGACTTGTCAAGAGATATGTTAACTGGTTCAATGTGTGTTTTCTATAATGATATACCTAAAGGGACTAGGTAGATAGACGAAAAGACTATAGAATATATATATATATATATATATATATATATGTATATATATGTATATATATATATGTGTGTGTGTGTGTGTGTGTGTATGTTTATTCTATTGTATATATAATAGATAGATAATGGTGATAGATATACAGATAGATATATGATAGAATCCATATATATATGGATCATATGACTCTGGTAGCAGATATATCCCAAATATGTTAATTTCAAGAAAGAACATATGTATTGATACAGGATGGTTTTATTACATATGAGTTGAAAAGCCTGTGAACTCAAATATCTAATTGTATTACTCCAGCCTCAGTCTGAAGACTTGAAAATTGAGGCTGATGAAGATGGGCTAGCATATATTCCTGAGTCAAAAGGCTTGGAAACCAAGATCTGAAATATAGAATAAATTTAATTCAGCAACATGGATGTTTTGGCAAGAGATAACATACAAAGACCTTCTAAATCTATGTGATTGGTCTAGAATGTAGGCAGGCTCTGGATTACACTATGATATTGATGGAATACATACACAACCTTAGTGCACACCTTTAATCCCAAACAATGTAGGCAAATTTACCTGGTAGAAGGAACTTGACATGTTTAAAAGTGACTTATAATTGAAAGACAAGCAAAGTGATGAATCAGAGAAAGATTTAACAGGAAGAATTAAAAATAGAGTATGTCCAACTCTTGTGAGAACAAACAAGAAAAAGTCTACTTATGAGCAGGCAGAGAGAAAGGAAGATTTTTTTTTAACCAGGATAGTTTTACAGACAGGTTGCAGAAAAGAAAAAGCTAAACACAGATAATGACAGAATGAGCCAGAGAATGAGAAGGAGCCAGAAGGTTAGAGCAAGTTCATAGTTAGATTGTGACCAAGCAAAACAATTCAGTCAGAAGCCAGAGAAACCAGTTTGAATCAGGCAACTTGGTTGGAAGTTTCACCCAGAACATTTGAGTAGAACTTGAGTTCAGAAAAAAACAAGCAAGGGTGAGCTTATTGAACAGTAGCCCTTGGAGATAACAATTCCATCAGAAACATACAAGTTACTTTTGCAATGATATTTAAAAGAGAAGGAAAACTGATACCTCAGATCAAAGAATCAAGAAAAAAATCAACATTTTATACATTATTTGTTCTTGATTTGTCTTCAACAAGTCAGGTTATGCCTGTAGACATTAATGGGGGTTATTTTTCTCACTATAAATGCTAACTCCTTCATGAAATATCCTCATGGACACATCTAGAAATAATGTCAGATATGTAGGCATTGCATAGTTCACTTGGTACATAAAATTAACTGCTACATCAAGTAATTTCAGAAATTAACAACTATTGTGGTTGTTAGAGGTACAGTGCAAAGTAATGGAAAGCATATCTGCTATAGACAAGCAAGAGTTACATAGAATCTGGAGATATCTAAGGGCTTGAAGAAATACCTTAGTGGTTAAGAGCACTTAGTTCTTTTACATAGGGCTGAGTTAGAGACTCAGCCATAAATGATTGGTCATGGAATTTGTCACCATTGTTCTTCTAGCCTCAAACATACTAGATATGCACATGATACACACAGGCAAACCACTCATTTGCATAAAACAAAATAAGTAAATTTTAAATGGGTTTCCTAGAAGATCACATTTTTGCTTCATCTATTATCTTTTAAATGTGATAAACAGGAAAGTAGAAAGCCAAAACATAATTTTTCCACGTGTATAGGAGATGCAAATTAATGACATTAGAGCTACATATACAGTATATAATAATGTATTAAAATCTTAACATAATGATGTTTGAAAAAAATCTCATCTGTCTCTCTGTCTCTGTCTCTGTCTCTCTGTCTCTCTGTCTGTCTGTCTGTCTGTCTGTCTCTCTCTCTCTCTCTCTCTCTCTCTCTCTCTCTCTGTGTGTGTGTTTGTGTGTTCATGTTTGTGTTCATGTGGGGTAAAGGTGAACCTGTTCCATGACATTTATGTGAGTGTCAAAGTACTCTGGTGCTGTGTATTACCTTCTACTGAAGGGTTAAAACTTCTAAAAGTTAGTCATGAACAAAGTCTGGCTATGCCTGAAAGTGAACAAAGTCTGGCTATGCCTGAAAGAATTTGAGATAGGGCCCCAAGGACACCGGCCGTCTGGAGCTACCCCCTTCCCTTCCTTTCCCTTCCTTCACTCCCTAATATGAGTCATCCCTCTGCTGAGCGAGGTAAGCCACCTTGCCCATATTGCTGAGATGCTAGATTACACAAATGCTTTGTTAATGCAATTCCACGCCAAAAAGTAACTGTGCACCGTTTGTATTAGCCAATTATGTGTATCCACACGAAACCCCTGGTTTTCTCTATATAAGCTCCTGCCTAGAGAGGCTCGGGGCTCGACTCAATCTCCTGTGTGGGATACATGTCAGCCCGAGATCTCGTTAATAAAACTGCCTCTTGCTGTTACATCAAGACCTGCTACTCGTGTTTCCTGGGGGGTACCCCAACCCGTGACTGGAGCGAGAGTCTCCCCAAGTTTGGGGGTCTTTCACTACCTTGTTTGAGACAAAATTTCTTATTGTTAATCACCATTTATACCATATTAGTTGGATAATGAGCGTCTGGGATTTTTTGATCTCAGAACCACCATTATACAATAGCAATACTGGGATTCAAAGTCAGAAAATCAGGCTCTTATGGAGTGATTTATTCACTAAGTCAACTCCTAGAACTAAGTTTATTTATAATCTATCTATCTATCTATCTATCTATCTATCTATCTATCTATCTATCATCTATCTACACACCCTATCCATTCATGCATCCATGCATCCATCCTTCATCTGTCTATCTATCTATCTATCTATCTATCTATCTATCTATCTATCTATCTATCTATCATCTATCTATAAATATCATCTATCTATATCTATCATCTATTTTTCTACTGATCTTTCATTGTGCTTGTCTTGGTAGAGAGCTTTATCATATAAATAGTGAATGAAAGCACTGCTCTCATCAAAAGTATGATAAAAATTAATTTATCTCAAAGTTTTAAAAAAGTCAGAAAATTCCTTTCTTGAGGTGCATTAGAGGCAACAAGTAGCAGTTTTCAAGAGCTTTCCTCAGAGCACTCTTTACCTCCTGGTTCCTTAAACTGTAGATCATAGGATTGAGCATGGGTATAACAATCGTGTAGAATACTGAGGCCATTTTGTCTGTGTCAAGGGAATGGCTTGATTTTGGCTGCAGATACATGAAAATAAGTGTCCCATAGAAGATAGTCACAGCAGTTAGATGAGAAGCACATGTTGAGAAGGCTTTGTACCTTCCTTCAGTGGACCGGATTCTCAAGATAGCAGCCACAATGTACAAATAAGAAATCAGGACAGTGGTCAAAGAACTGATCATGTTGAATCCAGCAAAGATGAATATGAGAATCTCCTTGAGGCTGGTGTCTGAGCAGGCAAGAGCCATCAAAGGAACATCATCACAATAAAAATGATTGATTATATTGGGACCACAGTAAATCAATTTGAAAGTAACTACTGTATGGAGCAAAGCAACAGCAAAGCTGTAAAAATAAGGGCCTACTACAAGTCGTAGGCATACCTTCTGGGACATGATCACCATGTACAGAAGAGGATTACAAATAGCTACATAGCGGTCATAAGCCATTACTGCAAGAAGAAACATCTCTGAAATCAAAAAGTTCAGAAAGAAACCAAGTTGGGTTGCACAGGCATAGAAAGATATAGACCTTCTATTACTGAGGAGAATCTCAAGGAACTTGGGGGCTACCGAAGAGGAATAACAAAGGTCTACAAATGCCAGATTACTTAGGAAAAAGTACATGGGTGTATGAAGTCTGGAATCCATCCTGATTAGTGAAATCATTCCTGCATTTCCAATTAAAGTCAGACTGTAGACCACTAGAATGAGCATAAAGAGAATGATTTCTACTTCTCTGTGGACTGCAAACCCCAAAAGAATGAATTCTGTCACGCCAGTGGAATTCCTTTCAGCCATTTCATCAAGTCTTAGCTGCAAAGTAAAAATGAAGATAAGACTAACACAAATTTTGGTGAAGCAAAGACATGGAAATCAAATACAACTCTTATGTGTTCTGGTTTATAGTTGATGTTAGTCAATGTAGTAGCCAAGCAAGTACATAAAAAATGTAACTTTACCAGTGACTTCTAATTTTCTAAAGCAAGCAATTAATATTAAATATTAGAAACAGAAAGAAATCTATTGGGCTATGGTTTTGCTCAATGGTTGATGATTTGCATAGCATACAGTATGAAAACAGAAAAAATACTATCCTCTGAGCATATATATGTATATGTACATATATACATGTATATATTCATATATATGTGTATATGTAGCTATATCTCTCTATTATCTATCTATCATCTATGTTTTTGCCTGCTTATTTATCTATCCATTCATCTATTCATCTATCTATGCAAACATAAATTTTCTCTCTCAATCATCTAATTTGTAATTGGTAGAACCAAAGCCAATTTTGAGAGAATGTTGTTAGAATGAAGCTTGTGAACTCACCTGGTATTTAAAAAAATGTTAGTAATTCAGATTCATATTTCAGGTATCAAATGGAAGAGACAAATCAGACAAAATGAATACTGATCCACTTTCTGATGTGGGAATGTAGAGACTGCACTACCAATTTCAGTCCTCTGTCACAAATCTCTCTTTAAATGCTGTGAAGAAAACAATCTGGACTTTGTTGGCACAGGCTAGTGTCCTTTTAATGTTTACCAAGATAAGATTTATTTTCCTTCCTGATGTGTCCATTGTAAAAGGAAACATTATAAAACACATGAAATCTCTTCCAATTACAAATGATGTTTAAATTTCACATCTTGAAGAGACTTTTCTTATTTTTGTGTATCGCCTCCATCCACAAGTCTGTAGTTGACTAATACTTTCTTTTAATTCATTCTGATTTCTTCCTAGAATAAAAACAACTCTCAGTCAAACAAATATTCTTTCTTGCACAAGAACTGCCTTTTTTATTAATCATTTTTTCTCTACCATTTTCAATAATCAAGAAAGAGTTGGGAATACTTACTTTGTGGATAGGATTATTGACATGTTATGTTTGTGAGCATCAGCTTTGTGTAATTTCAGCACAGTTGGACAAGTTCATGGACTTCTTAGTAGAAAAATTAATGGAGGACTTGGAGAAGAGTTCTATTGAAAACTGTCAGCAGACTATCTCTTCTTACCTGATTATGGAATAAATCTCAGCCTAATTGCTGCAATTCTCTATAAGTCTTTTTTCTAATTTACATGAGAGAGGAACATTTATATATATATTACTGGGATTTTTTTTTTACTTAGTATTAATTCCTAGTATTCTTTGCACAGTAGTCTCCAAGGTCACTGCCTCTCCTGTGTCTTACTGACATTTGGAAACTCTAAGGAGAAAATGACTGGCCTCTGAAGGCAAAGGTATCATGAGAATATTTGAATCGGAATCATCTCACTACCACAGAGTAGCATGATTTGCTCATGTATGTGAACTATAGTCCCTGCAAATAGTACAAGACTAGGCTGGAATAAGTGGTCAACCACGGAAGAGCACATCCCCATGTAATGTAGTAACTTTGTATTTTTCCTTTGTCTTTCATTTTGTTTCCAGCCTACTTGGAAGGTTTCCAAACAGAGTCATTACTTTTCTTAGCTACTAACTTTGTGCTTTTCATCTATGAATTAGAGATTTCTAAGTAGAAAATTTACCTCATCTTTTTAAGTATAAAAGTGATAATCATAAAAATTATCTATATTTACACTATGCATGACTATTTTAAAATACTTATCCTAAACATATTGTTTGAGAACTTCATGTATTATCATTATATTTATATCATTTCTACCCATCTAATCCATTCCACACTCTTTCATCTGCGTCTCAAACACATAGCCTATTCATTTTTTCTATTACAAAGCAAGCCATCTACTTCTTCTAACTACTTTATAAATTACATATGACTTGGTTTTTGCTATTATTTATTTTGACTTTTTTTTTTCTTTTCTATTTTTCGGAGCTGGGGACTGAACCCAGGACCTTGTGCTTGCTAGGCAAGCGTTCTACCACTGAGCTAAATCCCCAACCCCTTATTTTGACTTTTAAAACAGTGCTAAGTACTACATGAGATTTTCTTTTAGACTTTAGATTGAGTAATTATATCAAATTCCCTAAAACAGAAAGAAAAATTAATTTTCCATACTCTATGGTGTATGAAAAGACCCAGTTACACATATTAAATAAAATAAATTTTTTATGAATTCCTTGATTTCAATTTTTTTTCAACTTGTTAATTGCCACAGTGTTCCTGTTTTCTCAATTCTGTTGTCAGTTGCTGTTCAATGATCAATGAAGAACCAGAGCCTAAAGTAGTTTTATCATCACCCCTTTGCTTTATAGATAGGCATCTTGTTTTTAATAACTAATTAAAATTATGATACTTAAATTCTTTTTATGGTACTTATTATATTTTTATTATTTAAAAGAATTTTAAAATTCAACTGCATTTTGGTTAACATTCTTTCCCTCCCCCAAGTCCTTACAGATCCTCTCCCCGTCAATGTGTAATCAATCATATAAAGGTACACGGAAAACTGTGGAGTGTATTATAGGTTGATCAGCTACTCCTGAACATGAGGACTGTCCTGGAGTGTTGATAGACTCAGTTTCACTCTATTGGAGAAAATCGGCCTTCCTATCCCAGCAGGTATAAGTGCCACATCCTACCTAGTACCTAGGTTTCCATTAATTCATGCATGCATGAATTCATTCATTTTAAAAAATATAACAAAATAAACCTCAGAACACTTATGCCTAAGTGGGATTTCTCTATCAAGTTTCTCCATCAGACCTCAGGGAACCCTGTAGAAGAGGAAGCAGAAACAGTGTAAGAGCCAGAGGGATGGACACCAGGTAACTGCAAATATCAAATATTGTCCAATGCCCTTGAGACACAGAAGGGATTATATATATATGTATATATATATATATATTATGATTTTAAGTAGTATATTATGGTGGATGAGTGCGATATAAATGCAGAGTCAACATGTTTTCCAAAACTATACTCTCTTACAAAAAAGAGTCCATGAATAAATGAGAAGTTGTATAAAAGGAATCTGCTTTAAAATGGAAATTATCATTATTTTATTGAAATTACATATAAGGAAAGATTAAAAAATAAGTAAATACTATCTAATACTAGTCTAGTATAGACAGTATTAAATACTATTAATAAAATATTCTCTAATACTAGTATAGATAATATTTAATTATTTATATATAAATATTTATAATTAAAAACTATTGAATATTAGTATAAACCTAGTTAATTTCTCTATTTTCTGCATGAGTCCATTACTAGAGCTTTTATTCACCATTTCAAACTACGTTGTTAAGATTATTACAGAATTAACATATTTTACCATAATATAAACTATTTTCTTATATTATGTATTCTTGAAAAATATAGTGAAATTATTTATATTTTATAATGCATATATTTTATAAACTATACACATACATTATATATCTATATACATACACACATTATATATCTACATACATTTATATCTGTACACATACATTTAGAATATATATTTTAATAGAAAAGCCACTAATTATTTGACTTTAATTGCATTACATTTTCTATTTAGTTTGGAGGTAGAATTGACCTTTTTGAAATATTAAAAATAACCTTTATTTATGAAATTAAAATGTCCTATATTGAATTTAATCAAGTACTTACATTTTATAGTAATTTTCTAAATCTTTTCTTTTTATGTTTATGAGATATATTTATGAGATTATGTACATGTTTTATGTATTGTACATTATATGTGAGAGTATAAGCATGTGTGTACATTTGTGTATAAAGCCCAGAAGTTGATATCCAGTGTCTTCATTGATTATTCACATTATTTATTGAAACAGAGTCTCTCTAAACTCTCATGTCATGCTCTAGGTACCAGCTGTCTCTGTCTACTCAGTTCTGAAATTATAGTGCCACCATGTCTACTCATGGTTTAGATGAGTGTTGGGGATTTGAACTTAAATTCTCATGCTGTGCGGCAATCACTTCACTCACTTAGACTTTCTCTAGAACCTGCTCTTTTTTTTCTGTGTTATAGTCAGTAGGATTTTGGAACTGACTGTGATGTATGATTAAAACATTAACCATAGGTACATTTATTTGTATATATGAATATTTGTAACTGATCTCACTAATACCATATCATTATTTATACATTTTCCATAGATCCTTCTTGTACAATCTTCAGAAATAATAGCAGTCTCTCTTCTTGCTAATACTTTAGACTTTCATCTTTTTACTTTCATGTTTTGCAAGTTTTCTGTGTCTCCCATTATCTGTCACTCTACCAAAGATACCTACACAAGATATTATGAAGGCAGTAATGACGACAAAATAAATTTCTTTTTCTATTTCACTTACTTATATGATAATAAAATGTTATTCAAATTATATAAGCTGTATTATATTGTGTTTGCTAATTGCTGCTTTCCAAATTCTCAATTTATTTTTATTTTTAATAAATACTCAATACTTATATTTAAAGAAAGACTTTCTGTTTTATATTTTAAGACATATTTTATTTGTATGTATGTATATGTGTGCATACTTGTGCAGGCTCTAGAAAGGCCAGAAGTGGGTGTTCCATCTCCTGGAGCTTAGTTACAGTAACACCCTCCATCTACTAAGTAAATGCTATAAACCAAATTCAGATTTGCTGTAAGAGCAGCAAATGCTGAGCCTTTCTTTCATTCATTCATTCATTCTTTCTTTCTTTCTTTCTTTCTTTCTTTCTTTCTTTCTTTCTTTCTTTCTTTCTCTCTCTCTCTCTCTCCCTTCCTTCCTTCCTCTCTCTCTCTCCTCTCTCTCTCTCTCTCTCTCTTTCTTTCTCTCTTTCTTTCCTTCTTTCTTTTCCTTAATATATTGACTCAAACTAATAGCCCCAAGCTCTGAAAAGCTCATTAGAATAATCTTTATAACTTAATATTGTAATGCAAATAGACACATAATATTGACAAAAAATTAAAACGTTCACTAATTCTATCACGTTATGTACGTAATGTTCATTTTCTCTGTGGCCACAACTTTTCTTTTAGTAACTTCTAAGCCTTGTAGAACATGGAATCACAATTTCTAACTTGAACTTTTGCTACAGTATACACAGCAAGGTAGCACTCTTTTTGAGGTCTATTTATGAATCGGGCCAATGAACACAAACAATTCCTGACTTACGTTTCAATAATGACAAGCTGTGACTTTCTTTTCATTACTGCATTTAGAAACTTGAATAATATAGTAATAAAATTAGAAAGCAATATGATATTTTTTTCTCTTAACTAAACACTGGCAAATGATGTCAATTTACTCAGTTTAGACCGTAAAGACTTCTGTTTATTAATTTTCACTTCATTTTAATCCAAATTCCATTGAACATAGACTTTCTTCACTTAATTCTCACAATGACCATATCCAGGCAGGGTTCTTTGTGAATTTCAAGGGACTAAATGCCTGTGGCAAGATATCCTCTGTGATGCCTCCCCCTTGTAAACAAGCATGGATGAAATTATTTCTTAATACTTTATACCAATTTTTTGTCCTTAACGATATAATTTAATTTAGTTATTAAAGGACAGAAAACATGGCTCATATATTTTGTTATCTACAGTCAGAAAATAACATTGGTTTTATACCAAAATTTTTATACTTCCCATTTAAGCATATTTCTGTGAGGAGTTTTCAACCAGGAAGACTTATGGAAACACTGGTGTTTGGGGATGGTTGTGTCTGTAGGAAATGACCATAGTCATAAGCATCTTATTTGTGCACACCTCAAAACGCATATTATGCATGAGCAGAAAACAATAATCCACTTCATCCTTACAGTTTACAGACTATCTCACTTATTTAAGTTGCACATACAGAACATGGGGGCATTCAGTGTTAAGATGTGCATGAGCATATTTGAGTTTTATGCTCGACTTCTGTATTACTCTATTGAGTAAGTGAGGATCTGTCTCTTAGTCTCCTTTAATGTGTTATGTCCAGAAGAATTGTCAAATAGTTTAGTTAGGTTATTAGTTGCTGTTTTCCAATGAATTTGAAAAGGTTTTGTGAGTAGTATTCTCTAATGGTGTGATACATTTTAACATCTTTACAGGAAGTTTAGGGGTTCCTAAGTTCTTGCTGCTGATTGTACTGTAAAATATGAAATCAGAGAGTTTAGTATTTCTAATTCTTGACAGACCTCAAAATTTCAGAGGATCTAAGATATTAAGCAAAGTGCCATTTTCTTTAAATGAGGCTTTTCATTTCTCAATTCTAATTAAAAATTACTGATCATTTGGGGAACGAAACTGAAGCCAGAGTTTGTATAGTGTTGATGATGAAATCGTCTCTCTGGGTCTTATTATAAAACTACTCGTAGCAAAGAGAATTCCCTATACTGTAACTTTAGTTTACTTGCTAATCAGTTTCCAGGGGCCTTATTATAGTGAAGGTTTCTTTAGCTTTTTCATGGGGACATATTAACTGAAAACAGTCTCAGCAAATATAAAGTTTCAACTTTTTCATTAACAGTAATGAATTTAGTTTGAATATACTGAAATAATTGCAATTCCCCAAGGACAGCTCTTTCTTCTACATTGAAGCCCATTCCTCTGGGAAACAGAGCAGTTTAGTGGGAACATTTTGAGCTGACTTTCACTTAGTCTGTGCCCAAAGTCTTTCACAATTTATCTGGGCACTCTTGGGAAGATCATAAAGTTGAAATCTCAATTACAGTAGAAAATACTGTTTACAGCACACGACTATTTAATGTCAGTATTAACCATAAGAGTACTTATGATATGTCCTAAGCGAGTTCTTAAAAACATCTGTTCACCGTATCATTGAATCTAACAAGTATTGTATAATTTGGGCTAAATTTTTCAATATTTTAAATAAGAAAAGGAAGGCCCAAAGTTTGTGTGTGTGTGTGTGTGTGTGTGTGTGTGTGTATACACATATATACATATATATAATTTGTTTACATGTGGTATTGATGCTTTTAGTCACTGTATTATATACAAAGATAGATGCAATTATATGTATAATTACAATTAATCACACACTATATTATTCCTTTAGTAACAATAACAAATGTACACACATTATTTATAATAATAAAATAATAAATATTGTATTGTTTACAGGGGAGATTTTTATTTACACTATAGAAGTGTAAATAAAAGCTATGGTAAGATTATTTACTTGAGCACATTTTATTTGGTATCTCAAGCTTCTTTATAAGTCCATCTGTATTCTTAAAACTCTGTGTTAGAATACAACCCTGGCTAGTCAGTTTATCAAGGACCTCTGAACAACTTGCTTACTCACTCTCAATACGCAGCCAGTTTCCTAGTCTCTCGCTTCAGGTGATGTCTGACCAGCATGACCTGTTTTTATTAATAGTTCGGTCTATTTGTTTAGCCAGAATCCACTGTATTTCTTCTGTTTTCTCACAGTCATTTTAAATTCATTAATACCCCCTTTACCCTTAGGATTGGAGCTCTACTTCTTTACAATATTTTCAGAGTGCAGGTTGACATTTACCCTCATTGGAGGAAGTTATGGCATCTCCCCTGTACCATTCTAACATATAATTAAGATCAAATATAGTAACCAAAGCAACTTTTATTTTCCAATAAGATTTCCATTTTCTTATCTACCAATATAGTGAAATAGACCAATCTCTCAATTTTTTAAAAAAAAATATAGATTTATTTTATTTTATATGTTTGGATGTTTTGCCTGAATGTATTTGCATGTACCAAGAGTGTGTCTGGTGCTTGGTGCGTATAGAGGTTAGTAGAGAACATTGGATCACCAAGAGCTAAATGATTTGAGCTACCATATGCATGTTAAGAATTAAATTTGTGTCCTCTGAAAGAGTAACAAGTGCTCTTAATCACCCAGACATCTCCTCAACTCCTTTTCTCATTTCTCTTAGGCTTATACATACAGACCAGAATTTTCCTTTCTTCAGTTATTCATTTTATTAACTTTTTGTTAATGTTCCCATTTAGTCTGTCAAATCTTGACATAGTGTTACAGTAAGTTAAACCTCCTACTTAAAAATTTATAGGATATTTTGAAAAACAATTTCTAATAATATCTTACAAAGCATTTCCATTGTTTTTCTCCAGTGCAGAAATTAGATAGAAGGTGTATGACTTATATGGCTATATGAATCCATGGCCTATTCATGCCTATTTTTTCTTTTTCTTTGTCATTCATAGGTTGCAGCTGGACTTGTGCCACTTTCTAAACTACATCACTGAATTCTTTTTATTTTCATTTTAACCACATAATTGTATTGGTTTTATTTTTAATTTACATTAAGGTATTTTTAGGTTTGAGAATTTCTGCCATACTAAATATATTTATATCATTTCCATCTCTCTATTCCCAGTTCTCACATCTCCTGTATTCACATTTATGAACTCTTCTTGCTTATTTTTGTTACACACAACACACACACACACACACACACACACACACACCCAAATGTCATTTAGCTAATTAATGGATACTTAAGGTAACATATTCATAGTGAGATTCTTTTTAATACACAGGAAAATTCAATATATTATATTAAACTGGGTATCTGAAGCATAGAAAGACAAATGCTCCTGTGTTCTCTCTTATTTGTAAATCCTAGTTCTAATTCTATCAATTTGAGCATACAATCTAAAATGGTTTTCACTGTCTATGATATTAGCATTCAGATCCAAGACTTTAAGTTAACACTTGGGGGGGATATTCACTTTATTTAATATTTTTCCTTTACTTGATTCTTAATAGGAGAAAAAGTAGTAGGGCACAGGATACAGTTTAGTGTGATACATTTGCAAATATATGATAATGCATGTTAAACATCAGCCCTATGAAGAAAAGTTGATAGATATTTTCTCAGTAACTATGATATTCTTGCTATACATTTGTATTTTGTTACAATTGAACTAGATGCTGCTCTCATGAGGCATGAGAGTAAACTTTTAGACAGCATCTCTGTTTATAACTTCGGTGTCTTGCATACGGTTGCATCTCACTGTTCCTGACCTAGTTGGAAAATGATTGACCAGTTTTAAAGCTATGTAAAACACAAGCGTGTAAGTGACATGGTTATCACTAACACTAATATTCTAAACCAGACCATTCTTTGATGCCTTTATTTAAATAATTTCATATATGTCTCAGGCCAGTAAAAATATTACATGCTGGATCTCACACTAATGTAAATTTGTACTGTCCTTACAAATAGCTGCAGTACAAAGAACTTTCAAATTTGATGAATTTTCAATTTATGGATCCCTTGACATTTCTGAATTTTATTGGTGGTATGTATTATGACATAGGTTTTCATTTTACCATTATGCAAGTTTTTAATCCTCTCTAGTCTGTCCTTTTGGTCTTTTTAATTTTTCCCCTCTCTTCTTCTTCTTCCTCCTCTTCCTCCTCCTCCTCCTTCTCCTTCTTCTCTCTCTCTCTGTCTCTGTCTCTGTCTCTCTGTCTCTGTCTCTGTCTCTGTCTCTTTCTCTCTCTCTCTCTCTCTCTCTCTCTCTCTCTCTCTCTCTCTCTCTCTCTCTCTGTTCTTTTTCAGGACAGAATTTCATTGTGTAGCCCTGTAGCTCATTCTGTAGAACACTCTGGGTTCCAACTCGGAGATCCAAGTCCTGATATCAAGGCCATGTACCATCATTGCCTGTCCTGTCTGTGCTATTACTAAAAGAGATGCAAAAACATTAGAAACTTCAAAGGATATAAACATTCAAAACTTCAGTGTTTTAAGTTTGACTCAGAACATTTGCAGTAGATTTTTTAAAATTAATTATTACGGACTTTTAAATAGTTACATATTTAGAGTAATTGACATAATAATATTCTTATAAAAATTGCCCAATTTCAAGTTCTAATTCTGTGCCAAGAAGTGTTTCATGTGTTCTCAAGTCCACTTCCACTATCCATTACATGTTTTTTGTTTGCTTGTTTTAAGAAAATCTCATTGTTTAGAAAATGTCTAGAGGTGTGTGGGTTTATTTCTGGGTATTCTATACCATTCATCAACCTGTAGGTCTTAGTATTAATACCATATAGTTTTTATCACTATTGCTCTGTAGTACAGCTTGGGGTGATTCCCTCAGAAGTTCTTTCATTGTTGAGAATTGTGTTCACTATCCTGTTTTTGTTGTTCTTGTTGTTGTTGTTGATGATGATGTTGTTGTTTTTTTATTAACTTGATTATTTCTTATTTACATTTTGAATGTTATTCCCTTTCCCGATGATGTTGTTTTTATATGAAGTTGATAATTGCTCTTTCCATGTCTACAAAGAATGGAGTGGGGATTTTGATGGGGATGGCATTGAATCTATATTACTTTTGGTAAGATGAGCATTTTTCCTATGTTAATCCTAACGATCCATGAGCATGGGAGATCTCTCTACCAGCACCTGACTGAGACAGATCCAGATACTTCCAGCCAACCACTGAGCTCAGGGACACCTATGGAAGAGTATGAAGGACTTGATGCCTCAAAGTAGGGGTATGCTACAGGAGTGAGGTGGGAGTGGATGTGCAGTAGGGGAGCATCTTCATAGGTGAAGGGGAGGGTGAATGAAGTTGGGGGCTCATGGAGGGCTGACTGGTAAAAGAGATGACATTTGAAATATAAGTAAATTAAATAAATTAATAAAAAGAAAAGAGAAAAAAGAAAATGTCACATATGGTCTCAGGAATCTGTACACTAGGCCCTGTTCCCAACCACAAGCTGAGCCATATGTATGTAATCAAAACTGTTTTCTTAGGTCTGCACTTTTGCAACACATTTGCAAGGTGATTGACTCCATCTCTGTCTAACTGCAGTGAGTGTACAGAAAGCTTGCTCTTGGGAACTATACAAGTAAACCTGGAGGGGGTTATATACAATAGGGGCCAAAAGTTAAAACCTGTATTTAATAAAAAATATCACCAAATCTATTAGTAAACAAGTTAATGTGAGTGATGCTGAAATTTTAGAGGCTTTCAGATTTCTCTAGCTACACTTTCTGAACACATGAAAATCCCAGGTTTTTTTCTTCTTTAAACAACACATTGTACTTCAGTGTGTTCTTGTCATCACAATAGACTCTTGTATACTATTGGCTCTGTGTCTTTCCTTGTGAGGCAACAGTGTGTATGAGGAGGTACATTCGTTGGATTTTTGTTAATATAATTAACTCATTCCAGTTTGATTTATGTTAATTGTTGATACTTAAGTTGTCAGTAGACATGTTTTATTTATGATATATTTCATCTTCAAATTATGTTATATGTCGATATAAATGTATATTTGGTATTTTACAAAAAACAAAAAAAGAAAGAAAATGTCACTTATGTTAGCTCCTACACAGTCATTTAGATATATAGTATCCAGGTAAGACCTGGATATTTAAGCCTTATTTCAAGTTCTTAAGTCACCCTAGAAAATTGTAGGACTCCAGAGAAATCCATACTGTTTTTCATTGTGAATTATACCATAAGCATTTGCTCAACTTCCTTTCTACAGTGTCAGGAGGTCGAATCAGTCAGGCCTCCTAGACCATGAGCTTAAGTAAATATTTCTTTTTAAAAATTTCACTGTTTCAGGTATTTCATTATAACATGAAGATTATTTGTCCATAAACATAAATTTAATTAGTGCCTACATTTTTTCTCTTCCACATCTAAACCTATTTCATATCAAGTTTACATGTTTAATCATATAACAAAAACAAAGATAAAATACTGTAAATTGTAATTATCAAAGCACTGTTCAAAGTACCTATCATTTCTTGCAAAATTCTATCAATTTTTACAAATCTTAAGAACATTTTTGTTTTATTATTTTATGTGTCGGGGTTTTTTTTCCCTGCATGTAGATACTGCAATGTGCACGTGGTGCTTGGGAGGTCCAGAAGATGACTTCTGATTCTATGGAATTCAAGTTACAGATGACTGTGGCCACCTTGTAGATGCTTGGAATCAAATCCTGATCCTCTGGAAGAACAGCTAACATTCTTATCCACAGCCAATGCTCAAGTCTCCAATTCTATCAACTTTTAAAAATATTAAAATGTCACTTTTTCCAAAGGTTTGGAACTTCATTAAAGTATAAAGTGGAATTTTTCTTCCTATAAATTGTCAGAGTATATGATTATCAAGAAAAATGACAAGAATTTTAGTACACTAGAAGAATTATCAGATTTCTGAGAAATATCATTCATACTAGTCTTCAGACAAAGAGTGGTGAGCAAGTGGAATCTTAAATACATCCTTATTACCAGTTCAGTGTGTAAGGGGAGGCAGAGAGTAGAGAAACCTGATGAAATTGTCTTGTAGCTAATACACACCTAAAAGGAATTCTGTGAAGGGAGACTCCTGCTAGAAAAATAGGCCAAAGAAGAATGAGAAAGTAGATATAGTACCCTGTTGTCATCTGCTCTGATATAATTTCCCAGGGGCCATATTCAGCTAACACAGTTCCTTGGCAGATGCAGTCTGTGGGAGTCAAGAGTTCTACAATTAAAAATCAAGGAAGATGATTAAGTTATGATTATGTTTTTTTACTTAAAGTTCAAGTTTTACTCATTTGTTTGTATTTGACCTCAAGACAGTTCTTGGAGCATCTACATTCAGCTTTATCCTTTGAAAATAGTAATAAATACAAAGAATAAACAAAACCAAAACTGGTTCTTTGAGAGAATCAACAAGATAGATAAACCCTAGCCAAACTAAATAAATGGCCCAGAGCCAGTATCCAAATTAACAAAATCAGAAATAAAAAGGGAGACATAAAAGAAAAATGGAAAAATTTGGAAAAGTCATCAGATCCTGCTACAAAAGCCTATACTCAATAAAACTGGAAAATCTAGATGAAATGGACGGTTTTTTAGACAGATAACACATACCAAAGTTAAATCAAGAGCAGGTATCAAAACTGACCCATATTTCATAAGCAAATAGAAGTTATTAAAAGTTTCCCAAAACAAGGAAAGCACAGGGCTAGATGGCTTTAGTGCAGAATTATAATAGACCTTCAAAGAAGAGCTATTACCAACTCTCCTCAAACTATTCCATAAAATCAAAACAAAGGGAACACCACCTAATTCGTTCTATGAAGCCACAATTACTATGATTCCTAGAACCACAGAAGGATCCAATAAAAAAGAGAATTTCAGACCAATCTCAGTTATGAATATTGACGCAAAAATACTCAGTTAAATTTAGCAAACCAAATCCAAATACACATTAAAACCCTCATTCATCACAATCAGGTAGGCTTCATCCCAGGGATGCAAGATTGATTCAGTATACAAAAATCCATTAATGTAATATTCTGTACAAACAAAGTCAAAGAAAAAAGTCACATGATTATCTCCTTAGATACTGAAATGCATTTGACAAAATACAACACCCCTTCATGCTAAAAGTATTGGAGAGATCGGGAACTCAAGGCTCATTCCTAAACATAATAAAAGCAATTTACAGCAAACCACAGCCAATATCACATTAAATGGAGAGATACTTGAAGCAATCATACTAAAATCAGAGACAAGACAAGGATGCCCACTCTCCCCATATCTATTCAATATAGTATTCGAATTGCTAGCTAGAAAAATAAGACAACAAATGAGACCAAGGAGCTACAAATTGGCAAAGAACAAACAAAGGTATCACCATTTGCAGATGATATGATAGTATACATACACAACCACAAAAATTCTACCAGAGAAATTCTACAGCTGATAAACAACTTCAACAGTGTAACCAGATATAAAATTAACTCAAATAAATCAGTAGCCTTCTTTTATACAAATGATGAACAGGCTGAGAGAGAGATTAGGGAAACAATTCCCTGCACAATAGCCACAGATAATATAAAATATCTTGGGGGTAACTCTTACTAAACAAGTTAAAGAACTTCAAGTCTCCCAAGAAAGAAGTCAAAGAAGTTCTCAGAAAATGGAGAGATCTCCAGTGCTCATGAATTGGCAGAATTAACATAGTAAAAAGGGCCATCATACCAAATGAAATCTACCGATTCAATTAATCCCCATTTAAAGTCTAACATAATTCTTCAAAAACATGGAAGGAGCAATTCTCAAATTCATCTGGAAATGCAAAAACCCAGAAAAGCTAAAACAATTTTTAACAATAAAATGATGGCTGGGGAATCACCATCTCTGACTTCAAGCTCTAATATAGAGCAATAGTGATAAAAAAAAACAATGCATGGTATTGGAACAGAGTCAGGCAGGTCTTCAATGGAATAAAACTGAAGTCTCAGAAATAAAACCACACACTTTGCATACTTGATCCTTGATAAAGAAGCCACAAATACACGATAGGGAAAAGTACCTTAAATAAATGGTGCTCATTTAACTGTCTGTCTGTATGTAGAAAATGAAAATAGACCCATATTTACACCTTGCACAAAATCCAAATCCAAGTGGATCAAAGACCTTAACATAAAACCAGATACACTGAATCTAATAGAAGAGAAAGTGGAAAAAAGCTTTGAACTCATTGGAAGAGGGGGAAATTTCCTAAAGAGAAATCCAATGGCTCCCGCTTTAAGATCAAGAATTGATAAACGGGACCTCGTGAAACTGGAAAGCTTCTGCAAGGCAAAGGACATACTCACTAAGACACATTGACAACCTACAGATTGGGGAAAATCTTCACTAAGTCCACACCTGAGGGCTAATATCAGAATATACAAAGAACTCAAGAAGCCGACCACCAAAAATCCAAACAACCTAATCAAAAAATGGGATATAGAACTGAACCAAGAATTCACAACTAAGGAATCTCGAATGGCTAAGAAGTATCTAAAGAAATGTTCAATGTTCTTAGTGATCAAAGAAATGCAAATCATTTCTGATTGATGTGAGGTGGAATATTTCAGGGGTGTTTTGATTTGCATTTCCCTGATGACTAAGGATGTTGAACATTTCTTAAGGTGCTTCTCAGCCATTTCATTTTTTCTCAGTTGAGAATTCTTTGAAGCCCATTTATTAACAGGGTTATTTGATTCTCTGGAGGCAACTACTTGAATACCTTGTATATATTACATTTTAGCCTTCTATTGGATGTGGGATTGGTAAAAATCTTTTCCCAATCTCCTGGTTGCTGTTTTGTCCTAAAAGCAGTGCTCTTTCCCTTTGCAATGTTATGAAGTCCCATTTGTTGATTCTCAATGTTAGAGCATAAGCCATTGGTGTTCTAGTCAGGAATATTTTCCTTGTTCCCATGTATTCAAGGCTCATCCCCACTTTTTCTCCTATTAGTTTGAGTGTATCTCATTTCATGTGGAGGTCTTTGAGCCACTTGTTACTTAAACTTAGTACAGGGCTATAAGAATGGATTGATTTGCATTCTTCTACATGCTGACCTCCAGTTGACTCAGCACCATTTGTTAAAAATACTACCTTTTATCCACTGGATGGTTTTAGCTCCTTTTTCAAAGATCAAGTGACCATAGGTGTGTAGGTTCATTTCTGGTTCTTCAATTCTATTCCATTGATCTCTCTGACTGTCTTTGTACCAACACCATAAGTTTTTTATCACTATTGCTTGGTAATACAACTTGAGGTCAGGTATGGTGATTCCCCCAGAAGTTCTTTTATTGTTGAGGATAATTTTTGCTATTCAGGGGATTTTGTTATTCCAAATGAATTTGAAAGTTCCTCTTGCTAACTCTATGAAGAATTGAGATGGAATTTTGATGGGGAATTCATTGAATCTGTAGATTGCTTCGGGCAATATGGCCACTTTTACAATATTAATCTTGCCAATCTATGAGCATGGAAGATCTTTCCATCTTCTGACATCTTCATTTTCTTTTTTAAGACTTGAAGTTCTTGTCATACAGATATTTCACTTGCTTGGTTAGAGTCACACCAAAGTATTTTGTATTATTTATGACTGTTATGAAAGGTGTCATTTCCCTAATTTCTTTCTCAGCCTGTTTATCCTTTGAGTAGAGGAAGGCTACTGAGTTGTTTGAGTTAATTTTATATCCTGCCACTTTGCTGAAGTTTTTTTATCAGGTTTAGGAGTTCTCTGGTGGAGTTTTTAGGGTCACGTAAGTTAAGTGCATAGCAACCTTATTTATAATAGCCAGAAGTTGGAAAGAAATCAGATATCCCTCAACAGAGGAATGGCTACAGAAAGGGTGGTACATTTACACAATGGAGTACTACACAACTATTCAAAACAATGGCTTCATGAAATTCATAGGCAAATGGATGGAACTAGAAAATATCATCCAAGTGCATGCTGACAGGAACCTGATATAGCCATCTCCTGAGAGGCTCAGCCAGAACGTGACAAATAGAGAGGCAAATGCTAGCAGCCAACCACTGAACTGAGAATGGGGTCCCCATTGGAGGAGTTAGAGAAAGGATTGAAGAAGCTGAAGGGGCTTGCAAACTCATAAGAACAACAATAACAACCAACCAGAGTTCCCAGGGACTAAACCACTAGCCAAAGACTAAATATGGACAGACCCATGGCTCCAGCTGCATATGTAGCAGAGGATAGCATTGTTGGGCACCAATGGGAGGTGAAGTGCTTGTTCCTGCCAAGCCTGGACTCCTGAGTGTAGGGGAATGTCAGTGTGGGGAGGCAAGAGGGGGAGTGGTTGGGGAGGGGAAACACCCTTATAGAAGAAGGGGAGGGGGGATTTGATAGGGAGCTTATGGAAGGGAAACTGGGAAAGGGAATAACATTTGAAGTGTAAATTAAAAAATCTGAGGGGGGGGAGAGATATTTAGGAAGCATATCCCTTAAAAAAAAGAAAAAGAAAAGAAATAAAAGAGAATATCATTCCAAATGAGATAACCTACCACAAAAAACACACATGGCATGCACTCACTGATAAGTGGATATTAGCCCAAAATCTTAGATTACCCAAGAAACAATGCACAGACCACATTAAGCTCAAGAAGAAGGATGACCAAAGTGTAGGTGCTTCAGTCCTCTTTAGAAGAGGGAACAAAAATATTCACAGGAGGAAATATGGAGAAAAAGGTTGGAGCAAAGACTGAAGGAAAGACCATCCAGAGACTGCCATCCCTAGGGATCCAGTCGATATAAAGCCACCAAACCCAGACAATATTTTTACTTTCAAGAAGTGAATGCTGATAGGAGCCTGATATAACTGTCTCCTGAGAGGCTCTGCCAGAGCATGACAAATACAAAGGCGAATGCTAGTAGCCAACCATTGAACTGAGAACAAGATCCCCAATGGAGGAATTAGAAAAAGGATTGAAGGATCTGAAGGGGTTTGCCATCCCATAAGAACAACAATACCAACTAACCACAGGTCTCAGTGACTAAACTACCATCCAAAGACTACATGGACATACCCATGGCTTCAGCTGTACATGTAGCAGAGAATAGCCTTGTTGGGCATCAGTGGGTCCTGTCAAGGCTTGATGCCCCAATGTAGGTGAATGTCAGGTCAGGGAGGCAGTAAGGGTTGGGTGGGTGGGGAACACTGTCATATAAGCAGGGGAGGGGGGGTGGGAAGGGGTTTTTAGACAGGAAACTGGGAAAGGTGATAACATTTGAAATATAAATAAAAAACAATAAAAAATGAAAATAAATGTATTTTTTGTTTTTTGTTTTGTTTTCTTTTCTTTTTTTCGGAGCTGGGGATGGAACACAGGGCCTTGCGCTTGCTAGGCAAGCGCTCTACCACTGAGCTAAATCCCCAACCCCTAAATGTATTTTTTTTTAAAAAAGAAAGAAATGATCAGAGTCCTTAGGGATATGTAAACCAAAATGACCCTGAGATCATCTTACACCTATCAGAACGTCTGAAGTCTGACTCTTGAGGGACAGTGCACATGCAAACAAGGATGTAAAGCAAACGGTCTTCCACAGCTGGTGGGAATTCAAACTTGTAAGAATACTCTGAAAATAAATTTGATGGTTTCTTGGAAAACTGAGAATAGTTATATCTCAAGACCTACCTATCTATTCCACCCCTGAGTATATACCCAAAAGATGCTTCACCATATGAAAAGCAAACTTGCTCAGCTATTTTCATAGCAGCTTCATTCCTAATAGCCAGAAACTAGAAACAATCTGGATTTCGTTCAGTTGAAAAAATGGATAAAGAAAATGGTACATTTATATACTAGATTAATACTCACTTATTTATATAATAGAATAATACTCGTTTATTTTAAAAATTACATAATGGAATCTTAATGCAAATGGATAGAACTAGAAAAGCCCATCCTGAGTGAGGTCACACAGACCCAGAAAGGCAAATATAGTTAGTACTCACTAAGTAGATATTAGCCATGAAGTGCAGGATAACCATGTTATAATCCACAAGGGGGTACACTTGAATCTCATTGAGAAGCGGAAATAGAATAATCTGAGGGAACAGATGGAAGGAGGTGACAGGGTTGGGTAGAAAGTGGAGAGGGTTTCAGGAGGGATCAAGTGGGGTAGGATGGGAGGAGAGATGGGAGGGGAGATGGTGAGAGAACTAGAAACAGTGTGTGGGAGTGGGTTATCACTTGGACAAGATAAAAACTGAGAATAATGGAAACTTTTAGGAATCATCACTGTGACCCAAATTAAAATGACTAGAAATGAGGAATATGGAATCTAAAATGATCATCTTCTGTAACAAGACAAGAGTTGTAGTGGAGGTATTGGGACACCAACCCAAGCACCATACCTTCAACCCTCAATTTGTTCTACCTACAAGATGTGCATGGGGTAAAGATGAGAGAGGAAGTGAGGGAACGGTCAACCAAAGACTGGCCCAGCTTGAGACCCATGACATAAGAAATCCCCCATCCCTGAAACTATTAATGATATTCTCCTATACTTCCAGACTGGAGCCTAGCATATCTGTCTTCAGAGAAGCTTCACCCAGGAACTGGTGCAAACAGGTGTAGAGACCCACAGCCAAATATTAAACAGAACTTGAGGAATCCTGTGGACATGGCAGAGGAAGGAAGGACTGTAGGAGCCAGAGAGGTCAAGGGCATCATAAGAGAACCTACAGAATCAACTAACCTGGGCCCATAGATATCCACAGAGACAAAACTGCTAACCAGAAAGCATGTCATGTAATTTACCTAAGACCTCTGCACATATGTAACACTTGTACAGCTTGATCTTCATGTGGAACTCCTAACAGCAGAAGCAGGGGCTGTTTCTTACTCTGTTGTCTGCCTCTGGATCCCTTTCCCCTAACTGGTCTTCCTTGTCTGGCCTCAATAGGGGAAGGTCCACATATTCCTACTGCAACTTGATATGCTAAATCATGTTGATATCCATGGAAGGCCTCCCTTTCTCAGCAGAGAAAGGAAAGAGTTTAGTATAAGGGGACAGTCAGGTGAGAGGAAAGAATGGGAGGAGAGACGTCAGGGGAAGCTGTGATTCAGATGTAAAGTAAACAAATAAATTAATAAAATACGATATATTACTAATAGTTATTTTAATTGTGGTTGTTAACAAGATTGACTATAAGATGAGAAATAGAGACAAAGCTCAAAGGAGGAGGGTTGGGTGGAATGGATGTTTATGGCTTTCCTAGAAGTTCTGAGTTTAGTTCCCAGTAAGAAGAACACAGGTACCTTTGATAACTTTGGCACTCTCTTCTGTCTTGGGTATATGCATGTGTGTTTGTGTATGAGTGTGTATATATAAACATATATATACATAAATATATACATCTTTTAAAAAGAAGATGGCGAACCCAAATTTAAAATTAGTGAGATGGGAGAAAAATAGACTATATAATAATATTGTGAAATTATGAAAGACAAAGAATGAGACAACACATAAAATTTTTATATTTCAGATGGGATTCAGCCAATAATGCAAAGTATTCTGCTTCTCAATAGAATGTGATAATGTAGTCATGAATGGCTTTGGTTATAGGTAGTAGCTGAATTGAAAAGAGCAAGAGATTTTGAGGAAGATACAGCTGTAAATAAGACTTAAAATATATTTATTGCTTTAGTTACATTTTGCAAACTCACATATACACACTTAGTACTTTTCTTACAATATACTTAATTTGAGATTGAAATTAAAAATTAATCTTACTTTGAGTTAGTAAAATTAGAGTAGTTATTTTCTACTCTAAAATTTTGATTTACAAAAGCAAATACTGTATGAGTAAATAGCAGTCCTACAAAATGAGTAATAGTAAAAAAAGTAACACCTTTTGTAATAAGTTTATACATAGAAGATAGAGAGATACAAATTAGTCAGAAAAATGGTATATTAAGTTCTAAACTTACAAAATGTAAACATCTTAGAATGTTAAGTCATATATAACACACTTTCTCTCTCTTACCTATACATACAAGCAAATACACATTAGAGGAAGAAACACAACGACATAGATTAATTATGAGAAATATTAAAAGACAAATCATCCATCATTTTAATTAAATATAAAAATTACCATGAGATTTAATAATTTTTTCTTATTGACTAACCTAGAGGTTGATTTTGGAAAAACTTGTTTCTTATTTATTATTAGTGATATCTCCTTACTATTTTTAACACTGCTATTGCTTTGGTTTTGTATGTTTCAAGTCATACTAATTGTAGTTTATTAAACTCTGTGCAAACTTCAACCCATTCAATCTTTAAATATCATAAGAAAATGAATGGGTGTACTTAATTTTAAAATTGTGGATTTTATCCAAAATCTAATCATTGCTTTTGATTTTATAGAGCCAGATATCATAGTAACAGTGAGCACAACATTACATTTTATTATGTTTTCTTCAGTGGTAGCGTTTACTTTTGCTCTAAAGGAAATATTTAATTGTTATGTTCGAAAGTGTTCCTTCAGGATTCTAATAAAGAGATTTCGAGAAAATCCATAATGTAATGTGTACAGCTTGTCTTCCACTGCGGAAAACACAGAAGGAGATTTAATAACTTAAGGGTACCTCAGGAGACTTTGAGATCTAGAGGGACCTAGGAAATAATAAATCACCAAGACAACTTCAGAATAAGCTCTCTGGAAGCCCAGCTTATTGCTAAGAAGGTAAGTCAGTTGGAGTTTAGGTACCAAAGTACAAATCTACCCTGCTGGACACACCAATTTCCCATTACAAAGCTTCTTCTTAGGGAACTGTGGTAGTAAAGAGAGTCAAGTTGTCTTCTGTGTTTCATGTCTTTACTGCTTTCCTAACGATATCTGTTTTTGCCTAAATTAGTACTTTTTAATCCTCCATCTCTGTCTTTGTCTCTGGCTCTTCCTCCCTCACTCCTTGCCTTTCTTTCCTTATTTCTTGTGTGTATTTTCCCACCACACACATGATAGATAACCTCCTAGAATTTAACTTCTCATTTGCTCTATTGTTCACCAAAGAGATTAGCATTCTGTGACCAATGGACAAGATCCTTGAGATCAGGCAAGATGTTTAAAATCATCTTATGAGCATCATGGCTTTTCATTGAAATGCTGGCAGTCACATTTACAAAGCAAATGCTTTTAGTCTTTGACTTTTGTTTCTATTAGCAGTTGGAATATAAAATACATTATTTTTTGTTTTTCTTTCTTTTTTAAGAAAGAAATCATCAAGGCGGCAATTTACTATCTTGGCCTCTGAATGCCACAATTAGAGGCAGACACCACCATTTCTAAAATTTTTAGTACTTGAATATTGACTTAAATTTTAGGTTTTGAAATCTAAAGTGAAATAATTGATTGAACTGTCATTTGATGAAGGATATAGAGAAATAAGTCTCAACCTAGGGTGCCCAACATGTTTCATGACAATCTATATAATATGTAGAGGTGGTGAGACTTCAAGAAGGGATTGAGGCTGAACACTACACAGTGTACATAACTTGTAGCTCAGTTGCTAAGTCCTGATGAGGACAAAGGGAAGAAAGAACACTCAAAGACATTAGTGTGGAGAGATGCTAACAGAGCCCTAAGAGTACCTGTCACACTAGACAGAAAATACAGCAGAAAAAGTGTTTTTGTGAGTCATTAGTTTCCTTTCTTTAGTTAGCAAATAACCTTTCTGTAGAAAACATTACTGCTACGTTAGATTCTGAGGTCTGTAAAAGTCTAAATAATCAAAGTCATTGAACAATCAATTTAAGAATAAATTTAATTTCCCAAGTAAGTTTATTTCACAATAAACTGGTAAACAGACTCTGTAGAGACTGGAAGAGGACAAAGAAAAGGAAACTAATGAAAAATTAGTTGGAGTTGTTCATGTATTTGTTGTGAAATGTAAACTAATATAAAAGATGAATAATATTTCCTTAACTAAAACAGTTTAGTAAACATTTAAATTTTCTGTTAATTTAATAATTTGTGCTGCAAAACTAATTATGATTTATAGATCTTTATATATTCATATAAGAGAAAGGAAATGGGAGACATAGAGAATTCCTAATATTAAAATTTTTCTTACTATAAAATGATTAAAATGATGTGAGTTTTCAATTTTATGCTTGATTAAAGTAAAAATTAATTTGTTTGAAACCAGTCATAAATGAAATATGTATTATATTTCTGATACCTTGATATATGAATTTCATCTAAAACTAGCAGAGATGGAAATGCTGGGAGAAACAGTCATGAAGATAGCAACTTCAGAACAAACTAAGAAATGAATTGAAAGCAGCAAGAGAACCTTTTTAAAAGAATAGGAATAGACTGTAGATGACCTAGAGATGTAAATTGGACACTATAAAAACATAGACTTGTGTGGTAGTAATGTGCTGTTTTCTCAAAATTAATCTGAGCCACTACAGCCTGTACAGCACAATGGTGACCAGAAGCAATGACTCCAGTCACACTTTTCTTCTATGTGACCAGTAGTATTGCCTGCTTTTTTTTTCTTTTATTTTTCAATTGTAAATCAAAAAGAATGGATATCCTTCAGCCTAGGAAAAACAAGAAACTCACATAAATTCACCTACTTAAATATATCAACATAAGGAGTTATGTGTAAGTATAAACTATATGAGAAAGAAATAGTATTTAACTGAAACAGAAAAAGCTAATAGATTTTTGAATGAGGATGGTCCTCATAGGCTCATGTATAGATGTTTGTCTACAGTTGGTAGAATTGTTTGGAAAGGATTAGGAAGATTAGAAAGGATTAGGTAGAATTGTTTGGAAAGGATGTCACCTTTACTGAGGACATGTGGCAATGGGGGTAAGCTTTTGAGGCTTCAATAGCTCAAGCTACTCTTGGTAACCTGTAACCTGTTCCTCGTGCTATGGGTCAGATATAAACTCTCAGATACTGTTCAAGTGCTATCTCTGTCTGACTTGGCCATATTTTTCTGCCATGATAGTCATGGTCTCTCCTTCTCTGGGACAATGAGACCCAAATTAAATGCTTTCTTTTTTAAGTTAAATCAGTCAGAGTGTTTTGTCATAGCATAGAACAGAAACAAAGACAACATAAGGATTTTGATAGAGTTACCTCTCAGGATTTTTTTTTTTTGTTATTACTCTCAAACTACAAAAAAAAATCACTGGCTCAAAGTGCACATATTTTTATGGATTGTTTACAATAGGATATTTCCTTGAAACATTGTTAAATGTACAACCAACGTCAAGTGTTATGGGTATTTTTAGCTACATTGACAAAAATTTATGGAGGAACACACACATAATTTTAATTTAGAATAGCTGATTTAATGTACTTTCTGAAATATATTTAGCTTTTGGTGATATACTTAAAATTATGTTTAATTTTGGCTTTGAATAAACTTGTCATTTTTACAGTGCCATCATCAGTCAGTCTTTTCATTGCTTTGAGCAATTACGAGTGTCTGAAAACTTCTAGCCACTACAATAATGAGCTTCTAGAAGATTGTCCATGCACCAGAGGTTTACCCCATAAAAATATATATGTGTGTATCATTAATTTGTCAGCAACTTATAAAAAAGGGAAATATGAATTTGGGAGAGATATGTAGTGGAAGAAGAGGGCATATTTAAAGGGAGAGGGAGGTGGTCAATACATGATGAAGATATATTCTACATACGTATAAAATTCTTAAAGAATACATTTAGAAAATATCCAGTGTTCACACATTTCTGATGAAATTTCTTTTAATTTAAGTAGGATGAAGTATTTTCTCCCTAATTGGAGGAGGATATAGGAAAATGAATATCTATACAGGATATAATATTATATTGCTTATGTGAATATGAAATTATCTTGGCATTATCTTCTATATATCTTATGGGGAAAGTAGAGATTTGAAGTTATAGACTATAAATATATTTCTGCTTGAAAATTATGTATTTTTTCTGCTTTTCTTTTTCATGTTTAAAAATAGTGACAGAAAAATATGAAATTTCCTGCTTAGTTCCCCACATATTTTGTTATGTTTATTTAACAATCATTTCCACTGTTTTTAAGGGGGAAAAAGTAACTTTTTAGAAGGCTGTTGTTCTGCAGAAAAATAACTCTTGTGTCTGTAGTAAGAATGAAGAACTATACTTAAAATGCTACCAGGGTGACATACTTCATGGCAGGAACACACCAACAACCTTTTTCTGCCAGGACTCACTGAAGCACTGAGAAATGTCATTTTCATTTTTCACTTGCAGTAAAATCTACACCATCTTCCAGAGTCAATGGCTGAGGTGAATATCTCCTATGTCAGTGAGTTCATTCTCAAGGGGATCACAGACCGCCCAGAACTCCAAGTCCCATGTTTTGTAGTGTTTTTGACAATCTATCTGGTTACAGTTATAGGCAACATTGGGTTGATTGTAATAATCAGGGTTGACTCTCGGCTCCACACGCCTATGTACTTCTTCCTCAGTCACTTAGCCTTTGTTGACCTCTGTTACTCCTCTGCTATCACACCAAAGATGATGGTGAACTTTGTGGTGGAGCGCAACACTATCCCTTTCCATGCTTGTGCAACACAACTGGGCTGTTTTCTTACCTTCATGATCACAGAGTGTTTCCTTCTGGCCTCTATGGCCTATGACCGTTATGTGGCCATCTGCAGTCCCTTGCATTATTCAACACTGATGTCAAAGAGAGTGTGCATTCAATTAGTGGCAGTTCCTTATGTGTACAGCTTTCTAGTTGCCCTTTTCCACACAATCATCACCTTTCGCTTGACGTATTGTGGGCCTAATGTAATCAACCATTTCTACTGTGATGACCTTCCCCTCTTAGCTTTGTCCTGCTCAGACACACACATGAAGGAAATTCTCATCTTTGCTTTTGCTGGCTTTGATATGATTTGTTCCTCTTCCATAGTTCTTACCTCCTACCTCTTTATCATTGCTGCTATCCTGAGAATCCGCTCTACTCAAGGAAGACGCAAGGCCATCTCTACCTGTGGCTCCCACATGGTAGCTGTTACTATTTTCTATGGTATACTCATCTTCATGTATCTACAACCCAAATCTAATCATTCCCTGGACACAGACAAAATGGCTTCAGTGTTTTACACAGTGGTGATCCCCATGTTGAACCCCCTCATCTACAGTCTTAGGAACAAAGAGGTTAAAGATGCCTCTAAGAAAGCTTTGGATAAAGGGTATGAAACCTTAAAATTATTAAAATTAAATAAATAATGACATCATATTTTATTATGTATAAGCAGGAAAACAGAGCAATCTTTTAATTGTAATTTTTCCCCAAGCAGTTGAAAACACTTCTCTTTCTTTAACAGTCTTAGACATTTTCTGTGAGGATACAAGTAGATCATGGGAACTTAATATGAAAAATGCATTTTCCTGATAGGTGGAGCTGTATAAAATTTACATAGTAATCACTAGTCTAATACAAGAAAAGAAAATTTATATGAAGTCCAGGATTCTGAAAAAAGCCTGTGAATCCATGTGAAATACTAATTTTAATATCCTAAATTAGTAAATTGGTCAATCTTTAGAAGTGTGTAGAATCAAATTCACTGGGAGCAACTGTGGTGTTTAGTGTCAGTTATATGGATATTCTCATGCAAATCTAAAGATTAATCCATGGGAATTTGGAAAATTCTCATTCACTTGTGTTTTCTGTTACCTCCCTGATGCTTAATCAAGTAATAGTATGTATTATAACAAAATAAAAGTACCAGGTTTGTGGAGTTTATTCACCATCTGCCTAACTGTGTACATGGTTATATAGACCTTGTACAAACAAGTTTGAGTCTATGTGAATTCTGCAAAGTTGTAAAATTGTGGTTGTCAGAAATGAAAGGTATGAAATAATTACATTATACTGATGCTAGGTTTTGAAATGTAAAGAAAACTTTTTTATTAATCATTACATTCGTTTACATCTCAAATGATATCCTACTTCCCGGTTACCCGTCCAACAGCTCTACATCACATGATATCCCACTTCCCAGTTACCCCTCCATCAATCCCCTATCCCAAATCTGCCTTCTCCCTCCTCTTGCTCCAGTACCCACTACTCTGAGGTCCTGGACCAAGGGCCTCCTCTCACATTGCTGTCAGGCAAGGCCCTCCTCTGCTACATATATCTAGAGCCATGGATCCCTTCAGGTACACTCTTTGTTTAGTGGTCTAGACTCTGGGAGAAGAGGATGGTAAGGCCAACCTATGTTGTTCTTCCATTGGGGTTACAATCCCCTCTGTTCCTCCAGTCCTTTTGCCTCAACCTGATGGTTGGCTCCAAGTATCCTTTGTTGGGAGGCTCCCAAGAAACCACCACACTTGGTTCCTGTCTGCAAGTGCCTCTTGAGCAAGGAACAGTGTTGTGTTTGGTGTCTGCAAACATGATGGATCCCCAGCTGGTGCAGTCGCCAATTGGCCTCTCCTTCAGTCTCTGTTCCATTTTTTGTCCCTGTCCTTCCTTTGGACAGAAACATTTCTGAGTTAAAAACTTTGAGATGGGTGGCCCCATCCCTCCACCAGGGCACGTGCCTATCTATTGGAGGTGGCCCAACAGGTTCTACCTCCCTCTTCTCTGTGTATTTAGGCTAAAGTTTCCCTGGTGTCTGGAGCCCTCCAGTGGCTACCCCCAGTTCCTCATTCTCCCTGCTATATATTTTTGTTCACTTTCCTGACATCTCTCACATCTCCTCCAGTTCCTCTTTTGAGATAGGTTCACATGTAGTTCATGCTGATCATGTATCATTACATAGAAGAGAATATCATTGAGCTTCTGCTCTTGAATGCTGAGATTACAGACATGCTGTAGACTGAATCCAGAACTTCATGCATCCTAAGAAAACACTCTAACGATGAGAACATTTCTCCCACAATTTTTTCACATGAAATTGGAAGGACATGACTTATCAAAAAGTTATACTTGCAAATTTATTCCTTTATTTAATTAGAAGTACTATATGTTTTCATAACATTTATTTGTCTTCAATTTATTCAAGTACATTCATAGATTATACTGTTTGGATATTTCAGAAAGGTAGTCAGTTGCTCTTCTCTTATTATTTTCCATTATAAAATATTGCAATACTGAAAGCAATCCAGTAAGATCGGCTTTAAGACTGTCAACTTGTGGTGGTTATTTCTTCTCTGTTGTTACTTTGTAGATGAGTCACATATTCTACAAAGTGCTATAATAATTGTGAGGTGAAAGAATTCTCTGTGTGTTTTAGTTATTGTTTGCATGCTTTTTGAGACAGGGTTCCTTCATGTATCTCAGAGTAGTTTCAAATGAGCTATGTGACCTAGAATGGCTTTAAATTTGTGATCTTTCCTGGACCTCTGAGTTCTTGGATTTTTTTCTAAGCCATTGTGTTCGGCTTCTAATTTTCAAGTAGGCACAGCTGAGGAGCTGGTTACCTTCATTACTGTGGTTTGTATGTACATACTTATATGGATGGAAGAACACAAAGCCTCACCTGCCACAAACATGAAAACCAGAACTACGCAGTTTATACTCTTTCTGAAGCAGACACAAACCTTCACAATGTTTATGATGAAGTTGAAGGACTTTGGTTTTCTTGGTCTTTTTCCTTCACAGAATTATTGTTCACAGTGATACTTAAACATTGGGCTGAAGATTTTATATTTATTTGTAATGTTCTTTTAATGTTAGTAATAACATATTAATATAAAGCAGGGTTTTCTTGGAAAATGTTCTTAAAGACTTGGTCTACTCAATAGCAAAAAGCTAGTTCCAGAGCAGGTGAGGCAGCCAATGAATAGTCTCTGGAAATCGCCTTCAAAGAATAAGGTAAACAACATGTGGTTGTTTAGTCAAATCATCAAAATTATTATTATTCATTTTTGTGCCAATGTATGTTTAAATAAATTATGACTTTTTATACTCCCATGCATGGCATTTGTGATGTTCTTATATTGATCTAAAATATTTTTTACTACTATTATTATTTATATGTCTGTATACACATGTGATTATGGATATGGGTACATAAAGCACTTGAGGTAGTTAGATTGTAACTTTTAAGAATCTAATTCTCATTAATGAAAACTATACAGCCTCACTAAAATTGTGAACTTTTAGGATAAACAAATTATGTAGACAATATATGTATCATTTAAAAAGATCTGGATGAAACAAAAAAGATGTGGGAGTAGCTAAGAGGAGTAGAAGAAGAGGAACTGTAATTTGGATATCTTGTGTGAGAAAAAAATCCTACTTTCAATAAAAGGGAGAAAAAGTAAAAAAAAAAAAACAGATCTGGATGCTAATTTGCCATTTGTAGTTTTATGATATAAAAATTTGCAATTACATGCAAAATAATAAAAAAATTAAGGTTGGACAGTCCTACTCAGAAGGGAAAGAAAATAATCTCCAGGAAGTAGAGGGAGAGAGGAGTGTCGGAGGGTCAGAGGAGGTGGAGGATATAAAGGGAGCCAGTTCAGATATGGGAGATGTGGGAGGAATACAGAGGGTCAGGAATTTGAAGGCATGTGTGTAGCAGTGGGGTAGTTACTAGAAAGTCACAGATGCCAGGGACTCAAGAGTTTCCCAAGGTCCAGAAGGGAAGACATTAGCATAAATACCCAACAAAGGGGAGATAGAACTTGTAGAGACCCTGTCTAGGAGCTGAAAGGGTTTAAAACCCCATAGGAAGAACAACATTATTAACCAGTCAGACCCCTAAAGCTCTAACCAAAGAGCACACAATGGGGGAGGGAGGGTGTCATGGCCCCAACTGGATATGTAGCAGAGGATTGCCTTATCACTGGGAGGGGCCTTATGGTCATGTGGAGGCCTGATGTCCCCTAGGGCACTGAAGCAGGAGGGGGTGGGCAGATAGGGAGCACCTTCATAGAGGCAGGAAGAGGTGGATAGGAGGCTTGTGTATAGGTAACTGAGAAGAGGGATAAATGTAAATAAGTGCAATAACCAATAAAAATGAAAAGATTAAGATTGGATTTAAGGCCATTTTCTTGCATTCTGGTTGTGTTAGGATATCCAGGACCTGCTCTATTGGGGTAGCTTTGTTTTGCGGTGTCATATGCCCTGACTTTTTTTAATTGTGTTATTTTGAGGGCCGTTAGCCATCTGGATGGTTTTGGTTCTTAGATGTTCTTGATGGTCCTGGTGTGGCAGGTCTCTGATGGGTATTCCTGGGCGTTATGTTTCTGGACATGCAGTTCTTTGTGGTATAGTAGCCTTGGATCCAAAGAAGGTGGGCAGGGAGGTGTCAGGAGAATGGAGGTCTACCTAGGTTAATGATTGTCAGGACATCTTGGCTTGGCCCTGAGGGCTCAGAGAGCAGGGAAGATGGGCAGGGTATGGGGACCGGGCTACCTGTATGATTCAGGAGTCTGATGGTGGTAGAGGAGAAGTGGTGGGAGAATGGATGTTCTCTTGGTATAACAGGCTGTTCAGGACAGCTTGGCATGGCCAAGAAGGCTCAAAGAACAGGGAAGATGCATAAAGAACAACATAAATGAATCCACCCACCTACAGTCACCTGATCTTTGACAAAGGAGGTAAAACCATCCAGTGGAAAAAAGACAGCATTTTCAACAAATGGTGCTGGTTCAACTGGCAGTCAGTATGTAGATGAATGCAAATCGATCCATTTTTATCTCCTTGTACAAAGATCAAGTCCAAGTGGCTCAAAGACCTCCACATAAAACCAGATACACTCAAACTAATAGGAGAAAGTGGGGGAAAGCCTTTAACACACAGGAACAGGGAAAAATTTTCTGAACAAAACTCCAATGACTTATGCTCTAAGATCAAGAATTGACAAATGGGAACTCAATAAATTCAAAGTTTGTGAAAGGCGAAGGGCAGTGTCAATAGGACACTTTGGAGCAGAGACTGAAAGAAAGGCCATCCAGAGATTGTCCCTCCTGGGGATCCAGCCCATATACAGTCACCAAACCCTGACAATATTGCTGATGCCAAGAAGTGCATGCTGACAAGAGCCTGATATAACTATCTCCTGAGAGGCTCTGCCAGATCATGACCAATACAGAGGCAGATGTTCACAGCCAACCATTGAACTGAAAACAGGGTCCCCAGTGGAGGAGTAGGAGAAAGGACTGAAGTAGCTGAAGGGGCTTGCAACTGTGAAACAAGAAAAACAATGTCAATCAACCAGACCCCTCCAACCTCACAGGGACTAAAACAGTAGCTAAAGAGAACACAGGGATGAATGTATGACTCCATCCACATACGTAGCTGAGGATGGCATTGTTGGGTATCAATAATAGAGGAGATCGTACCTGTCAATGCTTGATACCTCAGTGTAGGGGAATGTCAGGACAGGGAACTGAGAGGGAGTGGGTGGTTGGGTGAGGGAGAACCCTTATAAAAGCATGAGGTGGGGGTTAGGAAATCGGGTTTCTGGAGTGGAAGCCAGGAAAGGGGATAACATTTAAAATGTAAATTAAAAATTCAATAAAGGAAAAAAACAGAAAAAAACAAACAGACAAACAAACATAAAAACAAATGGAATGGGAGGCTATCCCAAAAGCTGTTGCCTATACATGGAATATGTATATATAGCTCTGCTGCCTTGCCTGGCCTCAATTGGAGACATATAGCCTACAGAAACTTGAAGTGTCAGGCTGGAGTGATACTGAAGAGGGAAGAGAAGGGGCTGAGGGATGGGAGAAGGATTTTGGGAAGGGTGACCGAGAGGGTGTAAATAAACGGGATGCAAGGTAAGTAAATAATAAATTAAATTAAATTAAAAAAGAATATTGTACACAGTTCAAGCCAATAAAATAGTAACAATCAAACATTTTCATTTACATTTACTCTTCAGGAATATGAGTATTTAAATAATGAATAAATATGTTGATGAGTAAAACCTCTTAAGGAATTGGTCAACATCTGTTTGTTGTTGTCAGTGAAATGGAGCATCCCTAATCCATTTTAATGTAACAAGTTTATTTGGTTTTGTGTGACTGTGTGTGTGTGTGTGTGTGTGTGTGTGTGTGTGTGTATGTGTGTGTACATGTGCATGTGTGTATGTATCTACAGGTGAAAAGTAATCTTAACGCAATGCAGATCAAGTATTTGTGCATATTTATACTAAAATAATGCCCTTTATATTATATTTTCACATATAAATTGTTTAATTGGGTAGATTGTAGTGCCCTAATAAATCAGAGCACTATATGAATGATACATATTTAATTATTGTATTCAAATGTTTACAATACCTATAGTAATTCCCATAATGATAATATATTGATATTTATTGACTCTGATACATAAATTGGTCTTATTACAAACATAGAACATTGATCAATTCACTTATTAGTTTATTCTATTTGATTAATAAGTTTATTGATTAAAAAACTGGTTTATTTTATTTCATATGTGTGTGTGTTTTACATGAGTGAATGTCTGTCCAGCATGTGTGTGCCTGGTGTCTGCAGATACCAGAATAGGGAATCAGACTCCTGAAACTGAAGTTCTGGATATTGTGAGTTTCCATAAGAATGGCAAGAACCAACTCCATATCCTCAAAAGAATCACAAATGTTCTTGAAGGCTGGGCCTTCTCTATAGGCTGTTCATTGCATGGTTATTTACAAACATGTGGATGTGATGGGTAAATGTCTTTACTACGCCCCCAAAGTATTAACTCACTTTATATCATTTTATCCACTAAAAAGAATAATTTATCACTGGTTGAAAATGAACTGTCACTATATATGTATTCATATAGTGAAGAGTCATTGAGTCTCAAGGATTTATCAATAAATTAAAAACATGAATATTACAATAAGTATGCCTTACAGCATATAAAACAAACATTTAATTTAGGCATGTATGATTGCCTATGTTCATTTTGTCTTAATTTAATTTTCTAAGTATTAGTTCAAGGAAATCCATATATTTTCTGTTCTGTTTAACTGCCTAAGTGTACAAAAGTACAGAGTAGTAAAAAGAATGGGTATTTGGAAATGTGGAATATTATATAACCTCATACTGCATAGCTTGGTCCTAATAACCTAATTACATACAACAGTGAAGGAATTAAAGGACAGATACACCTGCACATGTCCATGTACAGAAAAGCTGTTCTCAATCTGATAGGGAGGCACTAAACATGCAAGTGACCAGAAATCTCTGCAGGATGTACAGTAGAGAGGAGGGGTTAGTCTTAGAAAGACGTCTCTATATTGGAGCAGTCTCAGATACAGACGAGGAAGCTCCCATGGCTCTTAGTTTCTGCACACACTGCTAATATCTTCATACAATGAGAGGAAGGCTTTGCTAATTTTCTACAGGTCTGAGGCACTGTCTGGTACTTGTTGGTAAAACATGGTCATTCAGGAATGCATCCACAACTTACACATTCACTCAAGGTTTTCTGTCCTTCCTATACACATCTTTTTTTCATCTTTATTAACTTGAGTATTTCTTATTTACATTTCAATTGTTGTTCCCCTTCCGGTTTCCAGGCCAACATCCCCTGGAACCCCTCCCCCTACCTTCCTCTATTGCTGTTTCCTCCCCATCCTCCCCCATTACCCCTCCCCCCCAACAATCACGTTCACTGGGGTTCAGTCTTGGCAGGACCAAGGGCTTCCCCCTTCCACTGGTGCTCTTACTAGGCTATTCATTTGCTACCTATGAGGCTGGAGTCCAGGGTCAGTCCATGTATAGTCTTTGGGTAGTGGCTTAGTCCTGAAAGCTCTGTTTGGTTGGCATTGTTGTTCATATGGTGTCTCAAGCCTTCAAGGTCTTCCAGTCCTTTCTTTGATTCCTTTAACAGGAGTCCATTCTCAGTTCAGTGGTTTAATGATGGCATTTAGCCCATGTATTTGCTGTATTCTGGCTGTGTCTCTCAGGAGAGATCTACATCCAGTTCCTGTCGGGCCTGCACTTCTTTGCTTCATCCATTTTATCTAATTGGATGGCTGTATATGTATGGGCCACATGTGGGGCAGGCTCTGAATGGGTGTTCCTTCAGTCTCTGTTCTAAACTTTGCCTCCTACACACATCTTTAGGCTTCATAGCAACTACTAAGAACCAGGCCATTGTTGTTTGAAAAAAGAAAAAAGAAAAAAAAAAACAAAAAACAAAAAACACTGGTAGCAAATGACAGGAAAATGCAGACAAGGGTATGTGTGGTGACTTTTCTCTGAATTTTCCTTCCAAGTGGAAATGAAAAGATTGAGGTGATTCCCAATTGCTCTACCAGAATCGGGTTCATATTTACTTTTGAAGGGATAGAATTTAAATCTAGTTTGGAGATGAGATATCATACAGCACCATACAGTAAAGGGAAATTCGTAGATGACTGAGTTTAGCATGATCGTCATCTTCAGTTGTATCTACATATCTGACGAATTAGTAAAAAACATGATCAATGCTAGGCCTCCTGCTTCACACTACAGCTTTGCTCTTTTCCCTGTTCTTTTAATTGCAGTTCTGCTCAATTCTGCACAGATTTTAATCATTTAATGGTTTAAAATAGGAAGAAAATTCAAATTTATACTAAATTTACCTTAACTTTCTCCTATGATCAAAATAAGTGTAACTAAGACAGTTTTTGATATATGGAAGGACATCATAATAACTTATCAACCATTGCTTCTTTCATGTAATGTTTCAAACCACAGGAATAGTATCTAAGCTCAGACTAAACCAAATTTTGCTCTCAGTTTGCTATTTTATCCTTTCCAGGTTGTGTAATTCTAAACAAAACAGTAGCCTTGCCATCAGCCATATTTCCTGTGTGTCCAGACCCAAGATAATGATCCAACAGTTTCCACTTTGACCAAATTGGTCAGATGTGCCTATCTCCTGCCTGACTTCATGCTCTATTAGCCTTGTGCTATTTTAAGTATCTCCTAAAAAGTTTACCTAGGTGGTTTCCAGACAGAACTCCCTTCTCCTTGGGACTACATTAAAAGTAAATTTTATTCTTGCTTCTTACCACTTCTCTCTGGTTACGTACTGAAAACTGCAGTTCAAACCATGTCTGGTAGAAATCTATCCAAACCCGTGTTTATGACCTTCCAGTTAGAATTCTTGAAACTTCCATAAACAATACTTTAGCTACTTAAAACTTAATCTGTATTATTTTACAGAAATATATCCAAAATAACAGTCCATTCTGTTGCTAGATATATGTGTGTTAGTGAATAATACAGTACTACTATAAAAGCTACTTTAAATACTTTCTGAGCTAGCTATTGAAAATGTTAACTGAAGCATTTCATTTAGATGAATCATGCAGAAGTAATAGAGGAAAAGAATTCACAAAATATGGCAGGGTATTTTACATGGAAAATGTGAATACTATATAAATCTTATTTTTATTAATCAAATTGTTGTTAAGTATAACACTGGCTTCTTTCAGTTCCTGCTAATGAATGAACTATGTAGTTTATTGATTGGAACTTAAAACACTATTTGAAAATATGTGAAAATATTATGCAATGTATGTGAATGTGTGTACATTTGTGGATGTACATGAAGAAAGTGGATAGTATCCTCTCTCTTCACCTTATATTTTGAAATTGTTTCTCTCACTGAATCCTTAGTTCACTCGCTGACTAATATAATTGGGCAAGATTCCTCCTGTCTTTGATCCTCATGTGTTGGGTTAAACAGATACAGTTACATGTTGATTTTGGTTTTTAATGTGTGTGGTGAGGATTTGAACTAAGATCCTTAGTCTTGGAGAGCCAAGAACATTGTCCACTAATATGTATCTATTTCTCTGGTACCTTAGCATTTAAAACTTAGCACACACTTTATATTTTCATTTTGTTTATTTAAAGTTAAGAATACCATTTCTTTTTTTAAATTTTTCATTACATATTTCTTTACTTACATTTCAAAGGTTATTCCCCTTCCCAGTTTCCTGTCCATGAGCCCCCATTCCCTCCCTTTCCCCTCCCCCATATCAGTGTTCCCCCTATACATCCCCTTTATTGCCCTCTCCCATATTCCCATGCATTGGAGGTCCAACCTTGACAAGACCAAGGGCTTCCCCTTCCACTGGTGCCCCAACAAGGCTATTCTCTGCTACATATACAGTTGGAGCCCTGGGTCAGTCCATGCATACTCTTTCAGTAGTGGTTTAGTACCTGGAGGCTCTGGTTGGTTGGCATTGTTGTTTTTATGGGGTTGCAAGCTCCTTCAACTCTTTCAATACTTCTTCTAATTCCCCTGAAGGTGGTCCTATTCTCAGCTCGGTGGTTTGCTGCTAGCACTGATCTTTGTATTGGACATGCTATGGATGTGTCTCTCAGGAGAGATCTATATCCAGTTCCTTTCTGCATGCATTTTTCATCAATCTTATTTAGTTTTGGTGGCTGTATATATGGGCCACATGTGGGGCAGGCTCTGAATGGCCATTCCTTGAGTCACTGCTCTAAACTTTACTTTGATATCCCCTCCTATGAATATTTTCCCCCCTTTTAAGAAGGAGTGGGAGCATCTGCATTTTGGTCACCCTTCTTCTTGAGGTCCGTGTGGTCTGTAGATAGCATCTTGAGTAATTTGAGCTTTTTGGCTAATATCCACTTATCCATGAGTGCATACCAAGTGTGTTTTTCTGTGATTGAGTAACCTCACTCAGGATGATATTTTCTAGTTCATTCCATTTGCCTAAGAATACCATTTCTAACTACTTCCCAACTAATAATTACACACGTACCAGAAATCAGGCAAAAGCAATCCTTGCTATGAAAACATGGTAATTAAAGAAACAGTCAGAAATACTTTAAAAAGTCTGAATACTTTAATATGTCCAGATTATTGATACAATAAAGTTGAAATACATAACTAAAGATGTTTATCTATTACAAAGCAAGGTGAAGTGTTCAACACTGTACAGACTTCAGTAATAGATTCTAATTCCATATACTATATTCACGAATGTAAGTAATATATGCAAGTATCTGTAAATGCATATAAATGATGTATTCATTTAATTTATAATGAAGATGTGCTTACTAAAATTACGATAAATTGTGACAGAAATATATATAGATCACCAATTAAACTCTTATAGATCATGTGCAAGGCTCTCAATTTTAACATGACCTACACAAAAACAAATATATGTATACACACATGCATGCACGTATGTACACATGTACACATAAAACCATGAATAAACACACAAACAAACATTTACAAACATACATATACATATATATATGAATATACACACATGCACACATGCATACACACATATAGCACACACATATGTATACATACACACAAGCATGACCTGTACCATTCCAATGATTCGTAGAGCTCAGTGTGCAATGTTGGAACTATAGCACTCAGCATTTTTCCTTGAAATAAGACAAAATTAAATATCTTCGGATTACTACCCAGAGTTTCTGGAATAATGGATGGTCAAAGACAATTTATCAGAAAATCGCTTCAGGGCATTTTTTACCTCCTGATTTCTTAAGCTGTAGATTAATGGGTTTAACATGGGAATTACTACTACATAAAACACAGAAGCAATTTTATCTGTGTTTAGAGAATGGCTTGACTTGGGTTGCAGGTACATAAAAATAATTGTTCCATAATATATGGTGATTGAAGTCAGGTGGGATGCACAGGTGGAAAAGGCTTTCCTTCTTCCTTCAGCAGAATGAATCCTCAGGATGGCAAAGACAATGAAGACATAAGAAACGATCACAATCACCAGAGAGCAAAGAGTATTGAAGCCAGCAATGATTAGTAACATCAGCTCTTTGACATGAGTGTCAGAACAGGCCAGAGCAACCAAGGGAACATCATCACAGTAGAAGTGGTTAACTACATTGGAGCCACAAAAAGACAGTTGAAAGGTTGCCACTGCCTGAACAAGCCCCACAGTGAATCCATAAATGTATGTGCTGGCGATGACCTGAAGACAGAGTTTCCTAGGCATGAGGACCGCATAGAGGAGAGGGTTCCAGATGGCCACATACCTGTCATAGGCCATGACTGACAGCAAGTACATTTCACAAACAACAAATGTGATGAAACGGCACACCTGAGTGGCGCATGCATAGAAGGTTATACTTTTGACTTCTCGAAGGAAGTTTATAATTGTGTTTGGAGTAACTGAGGATGTATAACAGAAATCAACAAAAGCCAAGTGACTGAGGAAAAAGTACATGGGTGTGTGAAGCTGAGGGCTGTAGTGGATTAACATAATCAGTCCTAGATTCCCCAAGACAGTAGTTAAGTAGATGACTAGAAACACAGCAAAGAGAATGATCTCAAGCTCTGGGTCATCTGTCAGTCCTACAAGGATGAATTGTGACACTGCTGAACTGTTACCTTCAGCCATAGATTGTACAAGTGTTTGCTACTAAAGAGTCCTCACCAAACTTATTCCAAATGATTGTCTTCCTTTGGGTATAATCATGCAGAAGAGTTAATTCTAATTAGTCGACCTTATGTTGACATGTTCTTAGTTATATCTTCACATTTTGCAAGATTTTATAGCAAATCATTTTTGTTGCTTTTAAGTTCCAAAGTATGGATCTGTAGGGAATTATTTATGGATAGAAAGATAGTTCTTTGTAGCTTTGTATAGATATGCTATCTCTTATTTCTTTCTTAGACAACTGAAAAATTACTTAAACAAATATACTATATAACAATTAGTATACTATATATTACATACTATAGTAAATTGTTATAATAATTTGAAAACTTTCAAATATTTCTACTCCTTCATCTGGAATATATTGCATAAAAATACAAAATTTAAAATGTTGACTACAAGAAGATTTATATAAAAGAATATGAACAGATTTTGACTTACTTATGATGTGTATTGCACACATTCAAGGCAATTTTTTAATTTAAAAATGTTGTATATCTATTAACTAATTTTTCCCTAGCTATTATTCAAAATATGTATATAATATGGAGGGGATATGTATGTATCCCTTATATTTAATATATATGCATACATAAATATGATATATACTTATGTATACATAACATAAATAATATATATTCACAATGTACATGTCATCGCCATTATAAAATTTGTTTAAGGTGGTGAGAATAGCAAAACACTAAAAAAAATTTGTCATTTGATTCATATGCCTGAATATAGAGCAATAACTAGGACCATTTTTAATGAGCTTTTAAACGTAGAAGCAGTTTCCCAGTTCTTTTATTGAAATAAGACTACTGAAGTCACAGTGTATTCGATCATAGAAATCATGTAAAAAAAATACTACTGCACATGCTTCTAACCCTACATTGGGTGCAGAAGCAGGAATACTGCAGGAGGTATTGTCTAGTCACTGTATCAGAGAAAAAGTTTTAGAAAGGCAAGCTTGTGCTTGTATAAGAGATCTTGCCTCAAGGTTAAAAAAAGAGATGGAAAAAGACATCTGAATCTCATATCTTGGTTGGCTTCTGAATTGTGCTCATTCATTAATAGACTGTAAAATCTGCATATATACATGGGACACACAGACACACACAGAAATACATACAGACACACACAGAGGCATACACACAGACACAGACAGACAGACAGACAGACAGACAGACAGACAGACAGACACACACACACACACACACACACTACCACCACCACCACACCACAGCAGGCAAAGATTAGTGTTTTCAAGTTTCTTGACTACATTACTGTAAGAAAGAAGCATCACATATGGTTTCAGTCATCTCAACTTAAAGTTGATAAAAACATTGTCTTTCACAGAAGCAGTAATTGCACCTTCTCCCCAAGGTCAGTCAGCCAGAGAAAGGCAGTCAGTCTGTCAACTTCCCCACAGTGGGTATGAAAACTGAATACCTCATAGTTATGCCACATAACTCCAATTATTTCTTAATCATATTAAAATGTCTGAAGCTTAATATGCAGAAGTCTACTGCAGTCTAAGAGGTATTGTAGGAAATGAAATTATTTTTTAAAATGCTCTGGAATGTTCTATCATAGCCTTGCTAATTTCTGAGTTCTTATTGTTATCTTGCCTGAGTCTCACACTTTTTTAGTAGTTTCACTGGTATTGTGCATAACTTGTGTAACTTTGGCTGTAATATTAACAACTTTTCCTATATTTTTAGTCCTAGGATTTTCCTTTAAAATTGCTTCCTTTCAGACTAACTCTGTGTTTCTTTTCAAAGTCCCTCAGGTATCAGGTTTTGCAGTAGGCTATGCTAATCCATTTTTGTTATAGGAAGCATTATTCTTTTTAATTACTTTCTTAGTTAATAATTATATTAATAAATGGGTTAATTAGTTAGCAGAGCAATTAATTAATTATCCCACACCTATTATTGTATAGATGTTTTATGCCTAGTTCTGGGTTGCTGTTTCCACTTACCTATTTCTTGGTCAATTATTCTTCCAGAAGTCAATTGTCCAGAGCTACACACAACTCTTTCTTAAAACAAGTGTCTTGGTATCTTCATCTAGCCAACCTCTTCACCACTGCATTTGACTTTTCCATCTCCACAGCTCCATCTTGAAATTTTTAGTCTGAAAATTGATCAATTGAAAAATGTTCAGAATTAAGTATTAATATATTTTCACAATACTTGCCTTTTCTCTTCATACTACAGTTTTGATAGTATACAGTTTTTCATTTGCTTCAATTCATTCCTTCTATTCCAGAAACTAAGCTTTGCTTAGTTAGTTACCTTCTTTATTTGGTGTTTACCCTCCATGGCTTAACTGTAAGATTTGTTACTGCAGGTACATTTTCTAATATTTAAAACATCATTTTCCTCATTCCCTCAAGATTCTCAAATTCAGATATTTGTGATGTGTTTGAAAATGTTCTTGGTTTTGATATTCCTGTTTGAACTACAGGAATATTATTTAATATTTGCCTAAAAGTGAGCTGTTCTGAAGTGTCTACCTTCCAAATTTGTCAATGTTAGATCCTGATTTTGCATTCAGTGACATTTCTGACATGTGGAAAGATACTTCATTCCATCCTTACCTTACTGTCAGATGTTCCACAAACTGTCTACTTCCACCTGAGTTCTTTTCAGTTTGCTGTGTGGGAAAGATCAGTGTGTGTATATAGGTCATGTACAGCCATATTTGTTCCTGTACTCATATTTCTAAATACATTCATTTTATTATAATTATTTCAGCTTTGCATTAGGCTAAAATATGTATAAAGTCTTCCCAGAGTTCCCTGCCATAAAACCCTTCCCTTTTATACTTCCATGCTATGTATTCCTTTTCACTCTTTTAATCTTAGGTATGAGAATAAGCCAGTGTAGCTCATTTCCTAATGTATGCTGTATTGTTTGCTTTTCTTGTGCTGCACATAAAAAGAATATCAGTGTTCAAGGGTCTTTCTCACTTTTCACATTTTGCTCAGTTTAGAATCCTGGTTTATGGAAGGTTATCACCATTTTATAGTTGGCTTCTTCTTCTTCTTCTTCTTCTTCTTCTTCTTCTTCTTCTTCTTCTTCTTCTTCTTCTTCTTCTTCTTCTTCTTCTTCTTCTTCTTCTTCTTCTGCTCCTCCTCCTCCTCCTCCTCCTCCTCCTCCTCCTCCTCCTCCTCCTCCTCCTCCTCCTCCTCCTCCTCCTTCTTCTTCTTCAGGTTTCTCTTTCGAAATACCTTACTAACCAACTCCCAAACATATCAAGCCAACAACAGGAATAATCTATCATAAAATACGGTTTAATATACTCTATACTCTAAAATTGGCTCTTAGCAGCTTAATTAATTGTTCTTTCCAAGGTTATCTACAGCTTCCTTCTTCCCAAATACAATCTGGTTTTTATTTGGCTTGTGAAAAGTGTGAGACCATTGACATCACCTTTCAAAGTGAAAACTGTGACTATTTTGCCTCTTCTTCACCTAAATATCCCCATTTTCACTTCTTTCTCTTAATCTTTATGTAGTAGCTTGGCTTTCTTTCTTTATGATTAAAATAATATCCTTGCCTTTACATACCAATTCATATTATGCAAGTACATTCTTGTTAGAGATTTTTATATAGCACTAGGGGACAACCACCATTGTCTTTTTCTTGGTGAAACAAAGGTATAGATCTCTATGTTAAATGTCTTACTCAAAAGCCAAGCTCACATATCCAGTTGCTGACATGTAATTTTTAATTTTCATATTCCACAAGCACCTATATTTAATTAGCATACATAAATTCCAAAAATATGTTGAATTAAATATAGTCTTATACCAACATTATACACTGGAATTCACAAAGAAAATTCCAATAAGCTTGGTGTGACTTCTAAAATATATCAACATATAAAATATATTTCTATGAAGAAAATTTAATGGTTGACCATGATTCATCATTTAACAGGTAACAAGCAATCAATAGAAATACTTAATAAAAGGTTATACTTCTTCAACCAATGGTTAAAATGTCTGTTTCTTTAAACCATCTTTGCCTATTTAGCTTCCTTAGAATGCTTACTCTATAAATAATATTTTTTATAGTTCCCAATAGGTGAATTTGATATACCTTGAGGCAAGTTGTGTGTGTGACACCAGTTCTTATTTTTTCTGGCTACTTAAATATCTTTCATGATGACTTGACACTATTCAATGTTTTATGTGAATTACATAATGCTAAATAAGTTGATCTGGAAATATAATGGTGTTACTCAAACATGATTAATTATGCTATGGTTGATCTGTTGGGACCTAATTTTTAAAACAGGCAAAATAACATATTAAATCATAGATCAGGATACTGATCCCATGTGTAATCAACTGTTAGAAAACACTAGGACTGTTTTATTTAAAACATGAGGAATAACATCATACACAACATGTGTTTTTATTAATTTCTTATACAGTTTAATATTTACAGCAAGTAAATAGTAAGGGAATGACTATCCATTTGAGGATAATGGATAGTGATTATGAAGGAGAAATTCAAATTTTAATGTCTGCAATGACAGATTTTCAAATTAAAACAGGAGATCACATAGCACAATTAATCCTATTACCTTATAGTAATATAGGCCATTCACAGAATATTCGCACTGGAGGATTTGGTAGTCCTAATCCGAAGAATGTTTTTTGGATTTTAAATTTGACAAAAATACAACCAAAAATGAAAGTTCTCATAGATAATAAGAGTATTTTAGGGTTAATTGGTACTGGATCTGATATTACTATTATTAAAACACAAGAATGTCCATCTTATTTGAAATATCAAAATATTCCTTGTAATATTAAGGGTGTGGGGGCTATGCCAGTCAATACTATTGGTCAAAGTTTAAATTATGTTAATATTAAGACTACTGATGGACAGGTTGCTGTTGTTAAAGTTTATATTTTATAAGTGCCACATCATTGGGTATGATGTGTTTGAACAATGAGGCGCTCATTTGTCATTCTCTATGGAACCTATAAAAATTTTATGCAAAAGTGATGATCCTTTATGACTTGATCAGTGGCCATTAACAGCAATCAAGCTACAAGCTGCGCATGTGCTGGTGATTGAACAATATAAAAAGGGTCATGTAGAATTTTCCACCTCCCCTTGGAATTCATCAATCTTTGTTATAAAGGAAAAACCAGGCAAGTGGAAACTTTTGACTGATCTTTGAGGAGTAAATTCAAGAATGTATCCTATGGGAGCATTACAAACAGGGATACCTCCTCCTGTTATGTTGCCTAAAGATTGGCCTGTTATTGTTATAGATTTACAAGATTTTTTTTACTATCCCCGTTCATAAATTAGATCGGCCCTGCTTTGCTTTTTCAAATCCTCAGTTGAATCATAAAGGTCCTCATCAATGATATCAGTGGAAAATGTTACCCCAAGAAATGAAGAATTCTCCCACTATGTGTCAATTATATGTTAATGAAGCTTTAAAACTGGCAAGACAACAAGGGTCTCATATTTACATTGCACATTATATGGATGATATCCTTTTTGTAGGACCTAAAGTTGATGAATTAGAACATATATTGAGAAATCTCCCTCAATATTTTAAACCATTTGGATTAATAATTGCTCCTGAAAAAATCAAAAGGAGTATGTGATTAAATATTTAGGGTACTTGGTCACTTGGCAACAGGTAACTCCTCAGAAAACTTCTTTGAGAAGAGAATCTTTAAAAACTTTAAATGATTTTCAAAAGTTAAAAGGAGTTATTAATTGGTTGCGACCTTCTTTAGGTATTCCAACATATAAATTACATAACTTCTTTTCTATTTTACAAGGAGATTCATATTTGAACAGTCCTAGAGCATTAACTTCAGAAGCAGAAAAAGAATTGTGATTTGTTGAACAGTGTATGAAAAATACATGTTTGGCACATATTGATCAAGATAGAGTTATTAAATTATATTTTTAAATACTTTTGAATATTATGCAGGCATTTTAGCTCAAGATGAGTTGCCTTTAGAATGGATATATATTAAATTTAACTTTAACAAAACATTAACAACTTATGAGGAACAAATTTCTTTAATTGTTCAACAAGACATACAAAGACTGTTACACTGTGGGGATATGATTTTCCTGCTATTGTTTTCCCATTAAGTAAAGATAAAGTGAATATTTAATGCAGATGTCTGATGTTTTTCAATTAGCCATGATTTCTTACACTGGAAATATTGAATTTCATTTTCCCCATAGTAAATTGTGGAATTGCTTTAGAAAACAAAAATTTGTGATAAATACACTAATTTCCGTTGATCCATTACCATCTGCTGTGACTGTTTACTGATGGCTCTAAAACCAAGAGTGCTTATTGATAAAGATAAATTTTGGGTATAAGAATCTTCTTTTGGGTCAGTACAATAAAATGAATTATTATCAGTAATTAATGTATTGCAGGATTTTCCTCATGATACAAATATTATAGCTTATGTTGTAGGAGTATCTTTTGCTTAAGGGGTATCTTTTTTTTTTACCCCGAGCTGGGGAGAACCTTCAGGGCCTTTGCTGGCAATTCTGAGCTAAATCCTCAAGCCCATGTTGTAGGAGTAGTACAGAATATTGTGACTGCTGTTATTTCTACATCTAAGCCTATATTAAATATGTTATTCTCACATATTAAAGGACTATTGTTATTACAAAACTCAAGAACATTTATTACACATATTAGATCACATTCAAAATTGCCAGGACCTTTAACATTTGACAATCATATGGTAGATCAATTAGTGGCATTTGCTACCCCAGAAGAACAACATAATCATAGTCATGCCAAATGCAGGATATTTACACATTAAATATAAAATTCCCTATTCTCAACCCAAACCAATTATTGCTAGTTGTCCTATTTGTAAACCTTTACATATAAGATGTATTCTGTCTGGCTAATCCCAGAGGAATGCAACTTAATGAATTGTGGCGAATCGGTGTAACCCATATTTCTGAGTTTGGTTGCCTTTCATATATACATGTAAGCATAGATACTTTTTCAAAATTTGTATGAGGTATGCCATTGCCTGGAGAAAGCACTGCTCATGTTATACAGCATCTATTGGAAACTTTTGCTGTTATGGGACTGCCCTCTAAAATTAAAACTGATAATGGACCAGCATATATTTCTTATAAATTTAAACAATTTTGTCAACATTATCATATTGTACATATTACTGGTATAGAATTCAATCCACAAGGACAAGCTTTTGTTGAAAGAGTTCACCATACCCTGAAACAACAAATTATAAAATTAAAAAGGAGGAAAAGAGATGACCTTACACAGCCTGAATGGAGTTGGCATACCAGTCCCAGAGTAATATTGGCATAAGCATTATTTTTTATTAATCTTCTTAATTTACCACAAGGTGAGGTTTTATCAAGAGTAGATAGACATTTTAGTGAACTTCCCCCTGAAGGCATGGAGCAGCCAGTATGGATAAATATTGGCCGAGATGCTGAATGGCAGAATGGGACATTACTGTATTTAGGTAGGGGATATGGTTTTATCTCATTACAGGATGGGAGACAATTCTGGTTACCTGGGAGATGGTTCCAAGCACCAACTGATAAAAACTGTACCCTACTCCCATAGAAATCCAACTAAACGAGCTGTAATTTCTCCTGATGGAAGTCGTTCAGAGATGAAGGAGGTGTCCTCTGTTACTGAGGCCATGGTTTCTCTTAAGGTTGACAAATGACAACAGAGAAGGCTACGTACAGTGACAACCCAATTACCTACATGGGGTCAGGTGAAGCATTTACCACTGAAGGACAACAATGTTGTCTTGTACAGGAAAGTCCTTTACTGATGAGCATTTCCTTTTAGCAATGTGTGCTTTACTCACAGTATCTTCTGCTGAGGCCAATGTGAGTTATTGGGCTTATATTCCTAATCCACCTTTATTTGAGCCTGCTACTTGAGGGAAAACAGATGTGGTGTTATACACCACTCCAAACATTTTATCATCTCCTTGGAATAATTTGACTTATTTGAATAAGCCTGATGATACCTTTATGTTCAGGACAGAGACCATGCATATTCATATCTATATAACATTAATAAAGGTTGCAACTGTGTGCAGCTGCTTCTGCCTTTGCTATGCATACCTGTGGCCTGGTTGTGTGTGACCATACCCAGGGCCCCCAACACACTAGATGTTGACAATCCATGACAAAGGGAGTTTGAGCAGGTCAGTTCAACATCTTTGAGGATAAATCTCACCAAAGCTGTATACTCTACAATAAGCAAATCTCAGGGCAGATTTTAGTACCAGCAGAATATCTATATGGTACCCAGACTATTTAAGGATGAAATTCTGCTCCTTGTTTGATCATGTGAAAGACAACTGTCCTTTTCATGAATCAATTTTTAATAATGACTAATCATAAGTTTTCATTTATGCAGTGTGAAGGGTGGCACAAAGAATCTTTACCTGTCCTATTTGATTCTCTTGAAAATTTCTAGTTCTTCAGGGGGTCTCATTCTGTCATATTTGATCCATATGATTCTGGAATCTCCTTTCTGTTGACACAAATGAAGAACCTTTCTCCCCAAATAGAATGTCGTTGAGCCAGTAACCAGAAAAACCTTTAGCTTGTCCTCTCTCCCAGAGGAATAATAATATAACCACAAGACTCAATATCACACCCATTTTGATAATTACAAAATTATAAAAATAAACTAAACAAATACTATATGTGCCTACTCTTAGATCTCTAATTTGTCATGCCAGAAAATTTAACCCAGAATTCCAATGGAGAAAAAATTAAAAGAATTTGAGTAACCCTGCAGGAATTTTTAAAAACTTCTTTAAATTGTTTTTACATTCAATCTAGCCTGTTTCTGCTGTTGGAGGCACAGCCCTTTCCTCTGCCTTCCTCCAGTTCACAGAAGCGAATCCATCCATAAGTTGAGACTCCCCTGAGTTCTTTAAGATTACTGAGCCACTATGTGACTACTCTCCTTGCTGAGAAACCACCTCCCCCATCCTTCAAGACTGGCTTCACTGTGTATGATAGATCTGAGAATCCCTAAATTAATAGTGGTTTCATGCCTACCACGTTGACCACCATCTCTTGCGTGTAATCTTAAAATCACACTACTTCCTTTTCCCAAGACTTTGGCCTTTGCTCCCAGATTAGCTACCAAACAGGATGCCACTTGCCCCAATCTCCACTTGCGTAGTCCTCCTAGTTTAGCTCCATCAACAACCAGCTACTGCATTTCCAGGGAGCAGTGATTGTGCTTCCAACCCACCCCACATCCCTGTTTAGCATCAACAAGCTGCCATCTACAGTCTGAACTATCTCTGCCAACCTTTGCTCCATGGATCAAAAACTCTCAGGCAATTTATTAAAATTTTAGAACTTACCAGATAACACAATTGCTGGGTGCAGAATCTTCTACCCTAACCTTATCAGCCATTCGCCAGTTCTAGCTACCCCTAGATCTTACTTGGTTCTTCTGTGCTTTTTGTCCCCAAGCCTAACTGAAAGCCTCCTCTCTTTCCTTTCATCTCTTTTTCCTCCTGAGACCTGGAAGTCCCACCTTCACTCTTCACCCAGCAATTAGCTCCCACATTCTTTATTGACCAAGTCAAGGACTAATGAGAGACCCAGATTTTAATATGAACTACTTCCTCCAAGTAGTTTGTGCTGATTTTGCTTTTTACTGTGAGTGCTGAGGATTTAAACTAAGATCCTTACTCCTGGGGAGCAAGAATATGGCCAACTGATATGTATTTATCACTATGGTCTGTTAGCATTTAGAACCTAAGGCATACTTTTATGTTTTTATTTTGTTTATTTTAATACCATTCTTAACTACTGCACAACTAATTATTAAACATCTACCTGAAAGCAGAAAAAGAGTAATCCTTGATATGCTCACATGATAATTAAACAAAGAGCCAGAAATATTTTGAAAACTCTTACTGTCTTACTACTTCCAGATTGTCTTGTTTTGTTGAAGTACAAGATGAAAGATGTGAATCTATTACAGTGCAATCTGAAGTGTTCAACATTGTATAGATTTCAGAAGTGGATCTAATCCTATTTACTATATTCATGAATGTAAGAAATAGATACAGAAATGTGTAAATGTGTATAAATGATGTATCCATACAATTAATGGTGAAGATATGCTCTAGCATTAGGATAAATTTTGACAGAGATGCATGTAGATCACCAATAAAGTTCTTGTTGGTCTATATCATGTACAAGGCTCTGAGTTCTAATACAGGCCAGACACAAGTGCATACACACACAAACACATACATACTTACACGCATGCATGTATACATATGCATTCTTACGCACATTTACACACACACCTTCACGCATATAGATATCCCCACACAAATATGTACACATACATATATGTATGAATCTGTGCCATTCCAGCGAGTGAAGGAGCTGTGCATGGATATTGGAAATGGCACTCAGCATTTTCACTTCAAATAAAAAAAATGAAATGTCATATGACTGCTCCCCAGATTTTGGATTACTTAATGATCAAAGACAATTTATCAGTAATTCTCTTTAGGGCACTTTTTACCTCCTGATTTCTCAAGCTGTAGATCAGTGGGTTTAACATGGGAATTACTACCACATAAAACACAGAAGCAAATTTATCTGTGTTCAGAGAATGGCTTGACTTGGGCTGTAGGTACATAAAAATAATTGTTCCATAAAATATGGTGCTAGAAGTCAGGTGGGATGCACAGGTGGAAAAGGCTTTCCTTCTTCCTTCAGCAGAATGAATCCTCAGGATGGCAAAGACGATGAAGACATAAGAAATGATCACAATCAACAGAGAGCAAAGGGTATTGAAGCCAGCAATGATTAGCAACATCAGCTCTTTGACATAAGTGTCAGAACAGGCCAGAGCAACCAAGGGAACATCATCACAGTAGAAGTGGTTAACTACATTGGAGCCACAAAAAGACAGGTGGAAGGTTGCCACTGCCTGAACAAGCCCCACAGTGAATCCATAAATGTATGTGCTGGCGATGACCTGAAGACAGAGCTTCCTAGGCATGAGGACCGCATAGAGGAGAGGGTTCCAGATGGCCACATACCTGTCATAGGCCATGACTGACAGCAAGTACATTTCACAAACAACAAATGTGATGAAACAGCACACCTGAGTGGCACATGCATAGAAGGTTATACTTTTGACTTCTCGAAGGAAGTTTATAATTGTGTTTGGAGTAACTGAGGATGTATAACAGAAATCAACAAAAGCCAAGTGACTGAGGAAAAAGTACATGGGTGTATGAAGCTGAGGACTGACTTGGATTAACATAATCAGTCCTAGATTCCCCAAGACAGTAGTTAAGTAAATGACTAGAAACACAGCAAAGAGGATGATCTCAAGTTCTGGGTCATCTGTCAGTCCTACAAAGATGAACTGAGACACTGCTGAACTGTTACCTTCAGCCATAGACTGCACTTGTGTTTACTACTAAAAAGCCATCACAACACTTACTCCAAGTGAGTGTCTTCCTTTAACTATAATCATTCAGAAACGAAGAGTTAATTCTGATGAGCTGATCTTCTGTTGAATACATTCTAAGGAATATCTTCTCAGTGTGTCAGGTTTTACAGGAAATCATTTTTCTTGTTTCGAAATTCTAAAGTGTGACACTGTAGAGAATTTATTATGGGTAGAAAGATGATTTTTTATAGCTTTGTATAAATATGTTACATTTATATTATTTCTTCCATAATAAGAGATAGTTGAAAATTAATTGGATATAATATATTAAATTATTATATTTATCTGAGTACTTTCTTACATTTATATATTTCTCATGAAATATAATAAGAAGAGATAAAAGTTTCTAAATAATGACTTCAGAAATATATGACTCAGTATATTTCAAGTTACTTATTATGTGCATACCATAATCAAGTCAATTTTAAAGTAAAACATTATTTTGTATATATTTATTATTCTCAGATTGCTTTAGGTATAATACAGCATTTTTGCAAATTAAAAGGAGTGGATGAATACACACAGTTTCAGTATATATATATTTGTTCTCTAACATATATATGATATGTTTCTATGTTCACATGTTAAAACATTTATCATATAGTATTAATTATATATAGCTATAGTTATAATTGTATAGTATACATGTCACTACCACTATAAAATGAGTGTAACCTTTTAGAAAATTAAAAACTATTTATTATCTTTATTAATATACCTGAATAAAAAGCAGCAATTTGAACATCTTTAATGATCTTTTGAATATAGAAGCAGATTTCGAATGCTTTAAAATGAGGCAGGACTATTCAAATCACAGTGTATTCAATCACAGCAATAATTCTTAAGACTCAGAAGCAAGAATATCCAGGAAGGTTTTGGCTAGCCAAGCTAGCAGAAACTTGTTTTAAAATAAATTAAAAAAAGGTGAATTTATGGTTCTGTGAAAGATCTTACCTTAGAATAATAAAAAGATTAGGCATAGACAAAGACACCTGAATTTCTTATCTTGGTTGGCTTCTGAATCATGTTCATTCACTAATAGACTGTAAAATATCACACATATGCATAGAACACACACACACACACACACACACACACACACACACACACACACACACAAATCACCACCACCACACCACAGTAGGCAAAGATTAGCTTTCAAGTTTCTTGACTAGATTATTGTAAAAAAGACTCAATTTAAAGTTGATGAATGTATTTTCTTTCACAGAGACAGTAACTGAACTCTCACCTCAAGGTTTGTCAGTTAGAGAAAGGCAGTCTATGAGTTTACCAACAGTGGATTCAAAAACTGTGAATACCTTATAATTGTGCCATGTTAATCAAATTTGCGTCTCTATCATATTAAAAATCTCTGAAGCTTAATCTGCAGAAGTCTACTGCTGTCAAATAGGAATTGTAGATATAGGAAATGAAACTATTTTTTAAAATGTTCCGGAATTCTCTATCATAGCCTTGCTAATTTCTGAACTCTAATCATTATCTTTGCTGATTCATACATTGTTTTAGTAGTTTCACTGGTATTGTGTGTTACATGTCTACTTTTGGCTATGTTATTCGCAAATTCATCTATATCTCAATCCTAGGATTTTCCTCTAACATTGTTTCCTTTCAGACTAGTTCTCTATTTCTTTTCAAAGTCCCTGAATATATCAGGTTTTGCCGAAAGCATTATGTTTATATAATACATTATGATTTTAATTACTTTGTTAATTATTATATTAATAAATTTGTAAAATAATTAATAAAGCAAATAATTGATGGATTAAGTATCCCATACCTATTTTTGTATAGATGTTTTACATGTTCTTGGTTGCTGTTTCCACTTACCTATTTCTTGGTCAATTATTCTTCCAGAAGTCAATTGTCCAGAGCTACACACCACTCTTTCTTAAAACAAGTGTCTTGATCTGTTTATGTGACTAACCTCTTTACCACTGCATCTGGCCTTCCAATCTACACAGCTCCACCTTGAAATTTTTAGTTTGAACATTGATCAAATGAAAAATGTTCAAAATTAATATATTAATGTATTTTCATAATACTTGCCCTTTCTCTTTTTACTTCAGTTAGGATAGTATGCATTTGTTCATTTGCATCTATTTATTCTTTCATTTCCTGAAATTAAATTTTAATTAGTTTTGCCTCCTTTATTCAGTGTTTACCCTACAAGGGTTAAATGCATAATTTATTACATTAAGTAGCCTTTTTGTATATTAAGTACCTTCTTTTCTTCATTCCTTCCAGATTATCAAATTCTTGGCTTTGACATTCTTTTTGAACTACCAGGAATATCATTTTGTATTTACCAAGAAGAGATCTGTTCTCAACTGTGTACCTTTCATATTAGTCATTGTCAGATCCTAGTTCTTTATTACTGCCAGACTTGTCTCAAACTATCAACTTCACCCTGAATTCTTTTCAGTTTGCTGAGTGGGAAAGATTAGTGTATGGGTATAGGTATTATATATCTATGTTTTGTCCCAATACCATGTCTACACTGCCATCATTTTATTACAATTGGGTCTATCTTTTATATTAGCCTAAAGTATATACAAAAATCTCTCCAGGCTTCCCTGCAAAGAAACCATTCCCTTTTACACTCACCTGCTATGTACTCCTCTTATTCTTCTCATGTTAGATATGAGAAAAAGTCATTGTAGTTAATCTCCTTATGTACATTTGTATGCTGTATTGGCTACTTTTCCTGTGCAGTAAATAAAGAGAAAGTATTAATGTTCAAATCTCTTTCTTATGTTTCCCATTTTACTCAGCCTGGAAACCAGTGTATGGAAGAGTATCTCCACAGTAGGGATGGATCTTTCTTCTTCAGTTTCCCTTTTGAAACACCCTAATAACCAGCCCCAAATCTAATCAAGTCTATAACAGGAAAAATCCCACACACATCTCAGTTTATTATAGTTTGGCATTTGCTCTCAGCAGAACGATGAATTGTTCTTTCCAAGGTTACATACAGTTTCATTCCTCCCAAATGCAATGTGGTTTCTTTCTCAGCTTGCCATCAGCATTAGGCTATTGACATTGCCTTTCCCAGTAAAAACAGTGACTATTTTGGCTATTCTTAACCTAAAATTTTTTCCCAGAAAATGTCAATGTAGCTCATTTCCTCATGTCCATTTCTCTTTCTCTTAACCTTAAATCTGGTGGCTTGCCTTCTTTTATTTATGCTTAAATTAATATCCTTAACTTTATATACCAATTTGCATTATGCACGTGTATTCTTCTTAGAAATTGTCGTGTGTCAATAGTGGGCAAAGCTCACTTCTTTCTTGGTAAAGAAAAAGCATAGCTTTCTATGTGAAATATCTGATCGATCACCCAAGCACACATATCGAACTGCTTACATGAAACTTTCAATTTTCATATTCCCTGGGCACTTATATTTAACAAAGAATTTTTGATTAAAAAGAGCCTTATCTTAATATTATACATTGGAATGAGCAGAGAAAATCCCACTAAGCTTGTTGAGGCCTCTGAAGTATATCTACTTCTTCAAAGAAAACTTAATATTTGAGTGTTATTCGTTATTTAACACGTAACAAGCAATAAATAGAGACACTTAATACATGGTTAAATTTCTTCAACAAACAAATTGTTAAAATGTTTGTTTCTCTAAGTCCTCTTTGCCTATTTAGATAGCTTTGAATGCTTACTCTATAAATAAAACTTTTAAAGAGTTCCCCAAAGGTGAGTATGATATACCTTGAGGCAAGTTCTGTATATGCCACCAGTTCTTAATTTTTCTGGCAATTTAAATGTATTTCATAGATGTCTTGGCACTATTCAATGTATGTATGTGTGGTATGAGTGTGTGTGTGTGTGTGTGTGTGTGTGTGTGTAAATTATATACTGCTAAATAAATTGGCCTTGAAATATAATGATGTTACACAAATGATTAATTATGCTGGTTTACTATTGGGACCTAATATTTAAAATAGGCAAAATAACACATTAAGTGGTAGAACAGTATACTGATCCCAAGTGTAATTGAATATTAGAAAACACTAGGACTGTATTTTTTTAAAATATAAGAAAGAACAGAACAGTCAACATGTTTGAATACATTCTCACACAATAACGTCTTACAGTAAGTACATTTCCCAAACAACACACATAATAAAGAAACACAACTGACTGTCACATGCAAATAAAATCATACTTTTCATACAAAAATTTCATCGTTGTGCTTGGGGTGCCACAGGAATTATAATAGAAGTTACCAAATGCTAAGTGGTTCTGGAAAATGTATATAGGTGTGTGAGGCTGAACCTTGTCTTGGAGTAACAGATTCAGTCTTAAAATTGTAATGAGAGTAGTTAAGTAGATGACTAGAAACATAGCAAGGAAGATGGGTAGAAGTTCTGGGTCATCTGTCAGACCTACTAGGATAAACTCATGCCAGGAGCCAGCCAGACCTGAATAACCAGCAGGGCACAGCATTGGGTATTGGACATAGAGGTAGACTGAAATAATGATGGTCTCTGGCTTCTAGCCCTCTAACTATACTGAATGCTTGCTAATAACTTCTAAAATATCCTAGACACTTTCTTGCTTATTCTTCAGTTAAAAACCACTACCTTGAGGGATTAACACCTATTGTCTAGCAGCAGGGAATTAAGTAAAGTGTGTGTTTGTGTGTGTGTGTGTGTGTGTGTGTGTGTGTGTGTGTGTGTGTGTGTGACTCACTTCTCTGTCCAGACAACCAGTTGTCTCTCTGGCTATGCTGGTTGACTCTTTGTGAACCAGAGAGGAAGGAAAGAAAAAGATTATGCATTCATACATACATTTACATTTTCATTCACATTCTCATTTACACATTAATCCATCCATATTTTTGTTGGTCCCAACCACCTGTATCATACACTCCACAAGTATTCATACCTGCTTATATATACACATATACCTCCACACATATACAGAAAAACGGACAAGCATTTAGATAGATGGCTGGTGAGCGAGATAGATGGATGGATGGATGGATGGATGGATGGATGGATGGATGGATGGATGGTTGGATGTGGCAGAATTCCCCAAGTGAAAACATTCAACAAACAATTTTATTTCTTTTCCCTGGCCTTTTTATACCTTCCTAGACCAAGATTCTTTAGGTAATTACCTCAGTGATAAAATGTTACGTAAAATGGGATTTACACAAGGATGTTGATATTATGTTCAAAGCAATGTTTTATTCTATAGACACGTTATAAGTTGCAAGCAACAATTTTTACAGACTTGCTTTATCATAGTGCATACCTGTGGTTATGTCCTTTGACCTAAATGCTTTTCTTTGAACAATAATTTGTCCCAAGTCTATTTCTTTTTGTAATATAATCATGATCACTCATTTTATTTCTAATTATGCAGAGCAATGAAAACCATCTCTTAAAACGTTCTCAATTTAGTTAATAGATAAAAAAATCACTTGAATGGCAGGTTTATTTATTGAGCATAGGTGAAGACTGAAAGGGGAATATCATCTCTTTAAGTGATTCAGTTACATGTACATGAGCAGCAGTATGTGTAGACACACTGTTCAACCAATATGTGCATAAATCCATGTAAGAAAATTAAGAAATTAATAAATAAATGTGTTTTCTTTTAATACACAGGAAATAATGAGACGTTGGGCATGGCCTTTGTTGGGACAGCTTGACATGGTTCCTGCACCTAGGACAGAGCCAGCAGATAAAGGCTGCCAGGATTCGTGAAGGCTGCTGTGGATATAAAGCTTGTTTGTATAATAATCTAAACATTTTCATTACAATGTTAACATTTCTCCTTTAAGGCATGTCCTCCATTTTAACTTTTTTTTATTTTTTTTTTACCTACATTTCAAATGTAATCCCTTTTCCCAATTTCCCATCTATTATCCCCCTATCCCTTTCCCACTCCCCCAGCCTCTATGAGAGTGTTCTGTCACCCACCCACTCCCTACCATTTCCCTGCCAGCTTCTTGAGCTTCACGTGGTCTGTGGATTCTATTTTGGGTTATCCAAACTTTTGGGCTAATATCCACTTATCTGTGAGTGCATACTATGTGTTTTCTCTTGTTAAGGGGTTACCTCATTAAGGATGATATTTTCTAGTTCCATCCATTGACCTAAGAATTTTATGAAGTCATTGTTTTTAATAGCTGAGTAGTACTCCACTGTGTAAATGTACCACATTTTCTGTATAAAAAATACAACTGGATTCTTTCTAGCTTCTGTCTATTATAAATAAGGCAATTATGATCACAGTGGAGTGCATGGCCTTGTTATATTTTTGAGCATCTTTTTGGTATTTGCCTAGGAGTGGTATAGCAGGGTACTCAGGTAAATCGATTCCCGTTTTCTGCGGAACCTCCAGACTGATTTCCAGTGTGGTTGTACCAGCTTGCAATCCCACAAAAAAGGGAAGAGTGTGAGCTTTCTGTTGTTTTTGTTGTTATTGAAGACCAGCCTTATTCTGTGGTGATCTGATAGGATGCATGGAATTATTTCTATCTTCCTGTATCTATTGAGGCCTGTTTTGTGACTGATTTTGGTCAATTTTGAGAAGGTACCATGAGGTACTGAGAAGAGGGTGTATCATTTTGTTTTAGGATGAATTGTTCTATAAATATCTGTTAAATCCATTTGGTTCCTAACTTTTGTTAGTTTCTCTATGTCTCTACTTAATTTCTGTTTCCATGATCTTCTCATTGATGAGAGTGGGATGTTGAAATCTCCCATTATTTTTGTGTAAGTTACAATGTGTGATTTGAGTTTTAGTAAGGTTTATTTTATGAATATAGGTGCCCTTCCATTTGGAGCATAGATATTTAAGATTGAGAGTTCATCTTAGTGGATGTTTTCTTTGATGAATATGAAGTTTCCTTCCTTATCTTTTTGATGACTATTGGTTGAAAGGAGATTTTATTGGATATTAGAATGGCTACTCCTGCTTGTTTCTTCAGACCATTGCTTGGAAAGTTATTTTCTAGGCTTTTACTCTCAGGTAGTGTCTGTGTTTGTCTCTCAGGTGTGTTTCCTGTATGTGGCAAAATGCTGAGTCCTCTTTATGTATTCAGCCCTCTTTGTCTTTGTCTTTTTTTGCGCCACGGGGGGGGAGGATCCTTCTGAGTCCATCTTGATGTTGCGGAGAAGAGAATACTAAGGAAACTATCCTGTTACTTCACCTCTGACTGGTCGCTGCTAATTTTTGATGTTAGTGTCCTTCAGTGGGATTATGTCTGTGTGTCTTTTTACTCGTTTCGGATTGTTTCTTTTACGTGAGGAGATTATCTTTTTTGTTTTTTTTTGGGTTTTTTTCCCCTCCTTTGTGTTAAAGTTTCGAACCTGTACTATTATCCTTGTATTTGGGACCCAGGGGCTGGCCATTTTTAGAAGAGAAAATGGGGCAGAAATTGTGTAAATTTGGTTCCAGGGATATTGGAATATATTGTTTTTTCTCATCCTATGTTAATTGCAAGAGTTTTGCTGGATACCTGTTGCTTGGCTGGTCAATTTCGGCTGATCCCTTGTTAGGGGTCTGCATGACATATGTCCTTTCTTGTTTGAGATCAATTTTAACACTGGGTTTGAAATAAGAGACTCTGAGGTGATGAGAAGCCAAAGACAGGTCCAGTCAGGTAGAATTTCTTTGAACATGGTCTGCTCCCAAGTGTCTTTATAGGTTTTATTTGACTTTTTCCCAGGTAAATTTGTCTTTTGACACAAAATATTTTTTTCAGTTTTGTTTTGTGATTTGTTGGTTTTTTGCGGTGTCGACCAGAGAGGGATAAATCATTGATAGTTTGGGTTGTCTGTACTGAATTTGACAAGGCAATGCAAGGCAGTAATCTATTTGGAGTTCTGTAGGCTTTTTCTTGTATGTTTCGGATTAGGCATCTAACTTTTTTAGTTTAGGGAAGGTTTTCTTCCAGGAAAATGATTTTGTTGAAGATCATGCAGCTACCATTAACGCAATTAAAAGGCCACCACCATTAAATTGGGAGTCCTCTCACCAGTTCTTCTAACCAAGCAGAAGATTGATTATCCTTAGGTTTTTTGAATTTTTCATTGTGTCCTGGATTTTCCTTATCCCTTTTGGATTAGGTAAATAGGCCAACCTTAAATCCCTGTTTTGCATTTTACATTATCTGACTTTGATGGTCCTGTCCTTCTTGATTGATGTTTTCCAAAAGTATCCTGGGATCCATGGATTTTTCATTGTCCCTGGAAAACACAGACAGCTCCCTGGATCTTATTAAAACAGGATCTTTTATATTCTATTGGTGATTTTGACTAATTTTTTGATTGGGCTCTGATCTCTTCCATAGCTGTTTTTCTATCTCTAGATTTGCAAAAGGGCCAGAGCAGTCCTTTGTTGGGGCTTTCCATTTTGTTTCTATTTCCATTTTTTAAAGCAAAACTGACAGTTTTGAGATTTAGGCGGGGCCATTTCCTGTTTTTATATTTTCCTGTAATTCTTCAAAGCAGTGCTGAATGACATTTTGTTTTTTTCTTTACGGGCTTCTAGTTGTTTACCTTGTCCTGTATTTGCTTTAAGGGGAGTTAGCTGGTTCATATCCTTCTTAGAAGTCCTCCATCTGATTCACTAATTCCAAATTATATTACAGGGGCATTATTTTTTATCTTAGCTTTCTTCTCACCCTCTCGGGACTAGTGAAGGTTGACTGTTCATATGGAGGGCGCCCGTTGCAGCTAGAAAGGCTTCTATTATCCCCCACATTCACATCCTCCTGTGCCTGAGTAAGGTTTTATTTTCAGATCAGAACTGAGAGGTTGCTAGATCCCATAGGGGAAGGGCTGGCTCCCTCCCCTGGTTTAAAGGAGATTTGAATATTTCAACGCCTCCCTTGTCATAAAAGGGCCTTTTTTTCTTTCTTAAGAATGAAACTCATTTCCTCTGTGGGAATGACACCTGTGGCCTGTCCTTCTATTTTTTTTTTCATCCTTTATTAAATTGCTTTTGGTAAGTCTTATTTTCTTCAATTTTATTTGTTTGGGATTTCTGAAGGGGAACAAAACCCCTACCCCTCCCCTCCTTCAAAGTTTTTTTAAGTGTTCTCTCCAATTTTGATGGTGTTCCCCACAGACTGTGAGGATCCCATGATGGGCCCCCATTACTGCCCTCCCCCAGGTGAAATAGAGACGGACATTTTCACTGGAGTCTTACAGACTTTCCCGGACTAACGCGGCCTTATCGAAGTCCCTTCCAAAACTAAAAAAGGGAGTGCTCTTATTCGAGAGACTGAGGCTATTCATTGCTGTGACCTTTAACAGTAAAACGGTGAAAACAGAACAGGGGGTCCCAGTCAAATTATGCCTCAACAAGTCTTTGACAACCCCAGACCAAAGTCCAAGAGAGGGCTACTTCTCCAAACGTATTACCTTTTGTAGTTCTGAATCCTCCTTGGTTGGATCTCCGGCGGTTGGCATTGTTGTTCGGGTTTATGGATGTTTCTCAGCAGGAATTCAACCAGGATCCTTCTGCAGAAAAAGCTTTTTCAGTCAATTTTTTAGGAAACTTTGATTCCTTGCAACACAGGATCCTGTCCCTTCACAGTTCAGTGGTTTAGGTGTGGCATTTGCCATTATGTATTTTCATATGTATTCGACAGTGTCATCTGTGAGGACAGATCCTGACATCCAGAATAGTGATTGTTCCTGTTATTTTTTGATGTTAGAGGGAATTATGTCTGTGGTCTCTCTTTTTTGTTTCATTCCATCTTGGAGATTGTTTTTTATTGTTTTATGTAGGGTGTCTTTCCTCCTTGTGTTGTACATATTATCCTTTTGTGGGCTGGATTTGTATATGTAAATTTGGTTTTGACATGGAATATATTGTTTTTTTTTTCCACTATGTTAATTGGAGGCAGGCATCTGGAATGGGTGTCCCTTAGGGTCTGCATGACATTCCAGGATCTTTGGTTTCATAGTCCTGGTGAAGTCTGGTGTAATTCCCTGCCTTTATAATTTGGGTATTCTTTTTCTTTTTTTGTGTTTGGTGTTTTGAAGAGGGTAGGGTTTTTTTCTTGTAATCTATTTGGAGTTCTGTAGGCTTCTTTTATGCCTATGGGTATCTCTTTTTTTAGGTTAGGGAAGTTTTCTTCTATGATTTTGTTGAAGATATTTATTGGCCCTTTAAATTGGGAGTCTTTACTGTCTTCTATGCCTATTATCCTTAGGTTTGATTTTCTCATTGTGTCCTGGATTTCCTCTATGTTTTGGATTAGGAGCTCTTTGAATTTTACATTATCTTTGATGGTTGTGTTGATGTTTTCCAAAGTATCTTCAGCCCATGAGATTCTCTTTTCTATCTTTTTATATTCTATTGGTGATGCATTTATGATTACTGATCTCTTCCAGGTTTTCCCCCATTTGCTTTTTGTTTGATTTCCATTTTTCATGGACAGTTTTGTTCATTTTCCTTTTGGTTAGCTGTAATTCTTTAATGAATTTTTATTCCAGTTGTTTACCTCTGTTGTCCTGTATTTCTTTAAGGGAGTTATTCATATCCTTCTTAAAGTCCTCCATCATCATTTCCAAAATTTACTGGCTTATTTTTATCTTATGTGTATGACTGTTCTGCCAGAGTAAATATCTATCTATCACATATGTGCCTGGTGTCTTCAGATACAAGAAGAGAGAATGCTATCCCATGAAACTAAACATTTGAATATTGCAACTGCCATAAAAATTGGTAAGAATGAAACTCATTTCCTCTGTGGGAATGACATGTGGTCTTTTTTTTTCATCTTTATTAAATTGGGTATGTCTTATTTATATTTCAATTGTTATTCCTTTTTTTTGGGAGGAAAAATCCCTAACCCTCCCCCTTTCTTTTTCTTTATGTGTGGGTCCCATCATTCCCCCATTACTGTCCCCCAACAATCATCACTGGGGTTCTGAGGAATGGCTTCCCCTTCCACTGGTGACTAGGCTATTCATTTGAATGTTGTACCAGTCCATGTATAGTCTTTGCTGGCTAAGTTTCTGGAAACCATGGTTGGTTGGATTGTTGTTCTTTTCAACACTTTCAGTCCTTTCTCTGATTCTTTCAACATCCTGTTTTCTCAGTTCACTGGTTTTGATGGCATTTGCCATGTATTTTCTGTATTCTGGTGTGAGGACAGAAATCCGGTTCCTGTCAGCCTGTACTTTTTTTCATCCATTTTTCTAGTTTTGGCTGTATATTATGGGCCACATGGGGCAAAGATGTCCCTTCTGTCTCTGTTTTAATCTTTTTTCTATTCCCAGCCAGGGGTATTCTTGTTCCCCTTTAAAGAAGGAGTGAAGCCCATTTTTTCATCCACCTTTGAATTTCATCTCATCTAGGGCAATTCAAGCATTTGGGGTAATTTATCAATGAGTTCATTTTTTTTTTGGATCACTCAGATGAGCCCATTTCTATAATTTGTAAAGTCATTGTTTTTGATAGCTGAATTATTCCATTGTAGTAGATGTACCACATTTTCTGTATGCATTCTTTGTTGAAGGGCATCTGTGTTTTCCAGATTCCTAATAAATAAGTTTTGAACATTTGCACAAGTCTTTGTTTACAGGAATCTTTTTTGCTGAGAGGTAAAGCTTTATGAGAACGTAGTTTGTCAATTTTCTGAGGAACCTCAGAGAGATGTTGTATCAGCCATTAGTGTTTTGTCAGGAAATTTTCTCCAGTGCCAATGTGTTCGAGATGCTTCCCCATTTTTTCTTCTATTAGTTTGAGTGTATCTGGTTTGATGTGGAGGTCCTTGATCCACTTGGACTTAAGCTTTGTACAGGGTGATAAACATGGATCGCTCTGTCTTCTTCTACATGTTGACCTCCAGTTGAATCAGCACCATTTGTTGAAAATGCTATCTTTTTTCCATTGGATGGATTTGGCTCCTTTGTCAAAAATCAAGTGACCATAGGTGTGTGGGTTCATTTCTGGGTCTTCAATTCTGTTCCATTGGTCTATCTGTCTGTCTCTGTAGCAATACCATGCAGTTTTTATCACTATTGCTCTGTAATACCGCTTGAGTTCAGGGATAGTGATTCCCCCTGAAGTCCTTTTATTGTTGAGGATAGCTTTAGCTATCCTGGGTTTTTTGTAATTCCAGATGAATTTGCAAATTGTTCTGTCTAACTCTTTGAAGAATTGGATTGGTATTTTGATGTGGATTGCATTGAATCTGTAGATTACTTTTGGTCAAATGGTCATTTTTACTATATTAATCCTGTCAATCCATGAGCATGGGAGATCTTTCCATCTTCTGAGATCTTCTTCAATTTCTTTCTTCATAGCCTTGAAGTTCTTATCATACAGATCTTTCACTTGCTTGGTTAGAGTCACACCGAGGTATTTTATATTATTTGGGACTATTATGAATGGTGTCGTTTCCCTAATTTCTTTCTCAGCTTGTTTCTCTTTTGTGTAGAGGAAGGTTACTGATTTATTTGAGTTAATTTTATACCCAGCCACTTTGCTGAAGTTGTTTATCAGCTTTAGTAGTTCTCTTGAACTTTTGGGATCACTTGAATCATATCATCTTCAAATAGTGATATTTTGACTTCTTCTTTTCCAATCTGTATCCCTTTGATCTCATTTTGTTGTCTGATTGCTCTGGCTAGAACTTCAAGAACTGTATTGAATAAGTAGGGAGAGAGTGGGCAGCCTTGTCTAGTCCCTGATTTTAGTGGGATTGCTTCAAGTTTCTCTCCATTTAGTTTAATATTAGCTACTGGTTTGCTGTATATGGCTTTTACTATGTTTAGGTATGGGCTTTGAATTCTTATTCTTTCCAGGACTTTTATCATGAAGGGGTGTTGTATTTTTTCAAATTCTTTCTCAGCGTCTAATGAAATGATCATGTGTTTTTTATCTTTCAGTTTGTTTATATAGTGGATTATGTTGATGGTTTTCCATATATTAAACCATCCCTGCATGTCTGGGTTGAAGCCTACTTGATCATGATGGATGCTTGTTTTGATGTGTTCTTGGATTCGGTTTGCAAGAATTTTATTGAGTATTTTTGCGTCAATATTCATAAGGGAAATTGGTTTGAAGTTCTCTTTCTTTGTTGGGTCTTTGTGTGGTTTAGGTATGAGTAATTGTGGCTTTATAGAAGAAATTTTGTAGTGCTCCATTGTTTCAATTCTGTGGAATAGTTTGGACATTATAGTTGGAATGGTATGAGGTCTTCTATGAAGGTCTGATAGAATTCTGCACTGAACCCATCTGGACCTTGGCTCTTTTTGTTTGGGAGACATTTAATGACTGCTTCTATTTCTTTAGGAGTTATGGGGTTGTTTAAATTGTTTATCCATTTCTGATTTAACTTTGGTAGCTGGTATCTGTCTAGGAAATTGTCCATTTCCTCCAGATTTTCAAGTTTTGTTGAATATATGTTTTTGTAGTAGGATCTGATGATTTTTTGAATTTCCTCTGATTCTGTAGTTATGTCTCTCTTTTCATTTTTGATTTTGTTAATTTGGACACATTCTCTGTGTCCTCTCATTAGTCTGGTTAAGGGTTTATCTATCCTGTTGATTTTTTCAAAGAACCAGCTTTTGGTTCTGTTGATTATTTGTATAGTTCTTTTTGTTTCTAGTTGGTTGATTTCAGCTCTGAGTTTGATTATTTCCTGCCTTCTACTCCTCCTGGGTGTATATGCTTGTTTTTTTTCTATGGCTTTTATGTGTGCTGTCAAGCTGCTGATATATGCTCTCTCCTGTTTCTTTCTGCTGGCACTTAGAGCTATGAGTTTTCCTCTTAGCACAGCTTTCATTGTGTCCCATAAGTTTGGGTATGTTGTACCTTCATTTTCATTAAATTCTAAAAAGTCTTTAATTTCTTTCTTTATTTCTTCCTTGACCAGGTTATCATTGAGTAGAGCATTGTTCAACTTCCATATATATGTGGGCGTTCTTCCCTTATTGTTATTGAAGACCAGTTTTAGGCCGTCGTGGTCTGATATGACACATGGGATTATTTCTATCTTTCTGTATCTGTTGAGGACTGTTTTATGACCAATTATATGGTCAATTTTGGAGAAAGTACCATGAGGTGGTGAGAAGAAGGTATATCCTTTTGTTTTAGAATAGAATGTTCTATAAATATCTGTTAAGTCCATTTGGTTCATGACTTCTCTTAGTCTGTCTATGTCTCTGTTTAATTTCTGTTTCTATGATCTGTCCATTGATGAGAGTGGGGTGCTGAAATCTCCTACTATTATTGTGTGAAGTGCAATGTGTGTGGTCTTAAAGGCCAAGCATTCTCTATAGCCTGGTTGTTGGATGGTAATTTAGAGGCATGAGGTTGTGATGAGTAAATGCCTCTTCTATGTCCCAAAAGTATTATTAACATTTTACCTAGTTAAATTAATTTAAAAATGAAGATGAACATTTTACCTATGGTTTTCCATAATCTGACAGACAGTGCTTCTGTCATTATCATTTCCATTCATTGTAAGCCCAGCACAAGAACATAACTAAAAAGCTTTTTCCATATTATCATTTCAGGTTTCATGGTCCCTGAGTATCCAGACCTGAGATAATGATCCAACTGTTTGAACATACACTTTCTGACTTCTTTTTCTATTAGTCTTGTGATATTTTAAATATCTCCTGAACAGTTGACCTAGGTGGATTCCAGACAAAAATATCTTCTCAATGAGGCTACATTAGAAATAAATTTATTGCCTCTTTTAACTTCTTATCTTTGGTTAGGTACTTGAAGGAACAGGTGTTCAAATCATGTCTCTTAGAAATCCATCCAAACCCCTGATTCTGGCCTTTAAGTTAGAACTCCAGAAACATATATATGGAACTAGTGCAAAATATACTATAGCTATTTAAGACATATTTTTATGATTTTACAAAATTAAATACAATCCATGGTCTTCCAGGTGCTAGATATATGTGTATTGGTGAATAATACAAACTACTTTGCTATATTTTCACCTTAAATACTTCCTCGACAAGCTACTAAAAAATTAAGCTGAAGCATCCCATGTAAATGAATGATTAGAAGAAATATAGAAAAATAATTCAGGGCTGGAGAGATGGCTCAGCGGTTAAGAGCACTGAGTTCAAATCCCAGCAACTACTTGGTGGCTCACAACCATCTGTAACGAGATCCGATGCCCTCTTCTGGTGTGTCTGAAGACAGTGACAGTGTACTAATCATATATAAAATGAATAAATAAAATCTTTTAAAAAAAGAAAAATAATTCAATAATTGTGGTAAGGTATGTTAAATTGAACATTTGCAAACCAAAAATACCATTTTCTTCATTAATCAATTCTTTGCTAAACAGAACAACACTAACTTCTTTCTGTTCCTGCTGTAGATTATTTTAAGGAACTTAAAACACTCTTTGAAAATAGGTTAATTATTTCTCACATGCAATAAAATTTCAAGTTCATTAAATATTTGAAGATGTATAGTGATGTAACTCCATTACATTACATAATGTATGTGTGTGTGTTTGTGTGTGTGCACGTGCTATATCTGTTTAGGTGCAATGTATGTGCATTTGGCAAGACACAGGAAGAAAATGGGTATTGTCCTCTCCTTCTTTATCTTATATCTTAAAATTGTTTCACTGAATCCGTAGTTCACTCACTGACTCATCTGGATGAGCAGGATCCCTCCTGTCCCTGATCCCCATGTGTTAGGGTTAAGCATATACAGTTATGTTTACTGTAATTTTAAAAACAGACTACTGACTTTCCTGGGAGCTCAGCCCATGCTCTTACCTCTCCTAGTTCTTTTTGCTCCATCTGGTTTAGCCTAGGATCTTATGCAGCCATCCCCCAAGAGGGGAAGGCATGGAAGTGCTGTCCATACTCCACTGGTTCCTTCTTGCCTTTTATTTTGTTCCTCCTGGCTAGCTTCACCAAGCTGCCAGCTACTGCCCAACTTCTCTCTTTCTCTGTCCACCTTTGCTCTGTGTATGAAAAAAACTCAGACAAGTTTATTATTTTAGTACTTGCAAGATAACAAAATTGCTGGATTTAGAACTCCTGCCATAACTTTATCAGCTAGACTATATGAGCCATTCACCAGTACTAGCTACTACAAGATGTTACACGGTTATTGTGTGCTTTTTGCTTCAAAGCCTGGCTGAAAAACTATTATTACCTAGCTTCTCTATTCCTCAAGGGACCCAAAAGTCCTACCTTCACCTTTTGCCTAGCAACTGGCTCCTGCCTTCTTTATTGACCAAATCAAGAGCCAGTTAGGGAAACAGATTTTAGTACCACCTCTTTCCCCTATGTCTTACTCTTTCTGTCTAACAAACAAACAAACAAACAAACAAACAAACAAACAAACAAAAACAATCAAAAAACCCAAAACCAAAAAAACCTCTTTTCCCAGATATAAATTAAACAAAACCATAACAATTAAGTAAATTACACATAAATTACACAGTATGAAGTACAAATGACATCCAGTCCATCAATTGGTCTATTAGACAAAGTACCCTACCATATTTCCTAACTGAAAGAATTATGATTCTATCCTTGGATTATGTTTAGATTTTTAACCTGTAATGTCACTTGAAAACCATGTCATCCACTCTATAAGCTCTCTCTATTAATCTTAAATAGCTTGAGTTTGATTATGAGGCTAAAACTAGTCTTCAATCCTATAAAAATCCAAAAACAACTAAATATTATGTGAAAATATAGGAAGCAGTGGGGACAGAGAATTTGTAGAGCCCACCTCCAGCAAAAGACAGGGCTTCAAGTGACAAATGTGGTTGCCATCCTACAGTCAAAACTCTAACTAATAATTGTTCCAGTCTGAATGCACTGCAGGGATGGAAATGGAGAAGAGTCTGAGGAAAGAAAGTCCAAGTGACAGGCTCAAAGGTGGATGCAACTCCAGGAGAATCACCAAGGCCTACACAATTACTGAGGCTATGGAGAACTCAAAAAGAGACCTATCAGACTGCCCTCCAAAGATCTCAAGAAGGACTGAAAATCAGATACAGATTTGCACAAACAATGGACAGAAGGTGCTGACCCCTGTGGTTGAATAAAGGAAAACTCCACAAAGCTGAGGAGAGGGCAACCCTGTAAGAGAATCAGCAGACTCAACTAACCTGAATCCCCAAGATCTCTCAGACACTGAATCAAGAACCAGGCAGCATACACCAGCTGAGATGAGGCCACCAACACATATACAGCAGAGGAATGCTGGATCTGGGTTAAGTCAGAGAAGATGTACCTAATTCTTAAGAGATTGGAGGCCCTAGGGAATTTAGAGGTCTGGTGGGGTGGTGGGTGGTGCAGTGGGGACATCCTTGTAAAGACAGCAGGAGTGGAGAGGAAGTATGGGATCTGGAACAGTTGGAAGGTGAACCAGAAGGGGAATAAAATCTGGTGTGGAAAAAAATAGATTAAATAAAAAGATGGAATAAAGAAGAAAATATAGGAAGCAAATACATAGCTCCTAAAACTTAATTTGTAGAGGCACTTTACTTCTTGGACAGTCCCCTATTCTTCAAAACCTAGGAGCATTCATCTTTGGCCTTCTGGCTAAGGATCATCTATCTGACAGACTTATAATGCAGAATTATTTGAAGGGCCACTGACGATGCTTCAGCAAAGCCAAGAGTCGACTATTTTGCAAAACGTGTCATTCTCTAGACAGTATTATCTATAGATGTAATGTACAAATTCTGCCCAGTGGCTGCCTTGCCATGATAAGTAACCTTACATGGAGGTAAAGATGCTCAATATCTTCTTTGGACCAAGAAGGGCGTGCTCTCTGGAGCAGGTATGTTTCACTCTCAAATGATTAAATAACATTAAATGTCACATTCTATGGATTTCTGACCTTTTTGAAGACTATCTCTTTCTTTAAGTTAATATAATATGAACTGTTAAACTTTGACTACTATCAGATACTTATAATTGAAATATGTTGAAAACAAACTGTTTTAATTAACTCAGAACCAAGAGTTTGCTACCTGTCCTGTAACTCTCATTGCCCAATCATCTGAAAATAGTTTGTAATATCAGTCATAGAAAGACCAAGTCTAAACTTTGTACTCTTGAGTGAGTTGCATAGGCACAATACATGTCTAAAATTAACAATATTATTCCTAATTTTCATATCAATATAACATTCATACCAATGAACACCTTAAACCGGTACCAAAATAAATTCTGTACCCATGTAAAAAATATAATTTCAACCTTGTACCAACTATAAAGATTTCTACCAATTAAGATTATGTTACACAATCAATTCCATCTATTTATTGCCTGTTCAAATTTATGATCACTCCAATTCTCTTGAACACAACCTTTCTATAATTTGTAAAATGACCATTACCAGATCCCCAAACTCAGGGAATTGGACTTATGACTCTCCCTAACTTTTTCCAGCTGAACAGGGTTAATGAACTGTCTGTAAAGAGGAAGGGAACAGTAGGGGAATTAGGAGATATGGTTCGGCCTTAAGAAAGTCAAGCCAGCAATTATTATCTAGTCACTGGTATCTAGAATGCTGAGGGCATGACTAAAGTTCTGACTGGATCTGCCTGAAAGGTTGGATAAAGGGAGATGACCTGGAATCCATGACAAAGGGAGTTCAAGAAGGTCAGTTCAGTGTTTTTTGAGGATAAACTCGCTAAAGCTGTATACTTTGCAATATGCAAATCTCAGAACAGATTAGTAACCAACAAAGTATCTGTATGAATCATGCAGGGTACACAGACTAGGTAAGGATGAAATTCTGCTCTTTGTTTGAGCATGTGAAAGACAGCTGTCATTTATATGGATCAATTTTAATAACTACTCATAAGTTTTCATTTATGCCATGTGAAGGGTGGCACAAAAATCTTTCCGGTCCTGTTTGATTCTCTTGAATTTTTCTAGTTCTCCCTCTGTCATATCTGATTCATATAATTTTGGAATCTCCTTTTCTGTCAACTCAAATGTAGAGCCTTTCTCCCTAAATAGCAAGTCCTTGAGCCAGTAACCAGAAAAGCCATTAGCTCGGCCTCTCTCCCAGAGAAATAATAATATAACCACAAGACTCAAAATCACACCCATTTTGGTAATAAAAAATTATAAAACTAAACTAAACAAATACTATATGAGCTTACTCTTAGTCCTCTGATCTGTCATGCCAGGAAATTTAACCCAGAATTCCAATGGAGAACACATTAGAAGAATTTGAGTAATGAATGAATGAATTTTACAAAACCTTTCTAAAGTGTTTTTACACTCAATCTAGCCTGTATCTGCTGTTGAAGGCGACAGCGATTTCTTCTGCCTTTCACAGAAGAGACTCCATCCATAAGCTGAGACTCCCCTGAGTTCTTTTAGATTCCTGAGCCACCTTGTGACTCTACTCCTTGCTGAAAAAATGACCTCCCACATCCTTCCAGACTGGCTTCACTGTGTGTGATAGATATGAGAATCCCTAAATTAATAGTGGATTCATGCCTACCATGTTGACCACCATCTCTTGCGTGTAATTTTAGAATCACACTATCTCCTTTGCCCAAGACTGTGGCCCTTGCTGCCGGATTAAGTCCCAGATAGGCTCCCACCTGCCCCACCCTCAAATAGTGCATTCCTCCTATCTTAACTACATCAAGAACCAGCTATTGCATTTCCAGGGAGCAGTGATTGTGCTTCCAACCCACCCCTCATGCCTGCTTAGCATCAAGAAGCCGCCATCAACCCAACTTCTTTCTATCTCTGTCCACCTTTGCTCCATTGATGAAAAACACTCTAACAACTTTATTACAATTTTAGAACTTGCCAGATAACACAACTGCTGGGTGCAGAATCTCCTACCCTAAACTTATAAGCCATTAGCCAGTTCTAGCTACCCCAAGATCTTAAATGGTTGTTGTGTGTTTTTTGTTCCAAAGCCTAGCCGAAAATCTTGTCTCTTTCCTTTCATCTCTTTTTCCTCAAAGTCCCACCTTCATTTTCACCCAGCAATTAGCTTCCATATTCTTTATTGACCAAATCAAGAACCAATTAGGGGTCCAGATTTTAGTATCAAGTACACCCTCCACATAGTTATGTGCTTATTTTGCTTTTTAATGTGAGTGCTGAGGATCTGACTAAGATCCTTACTCTTGGGGAGCAAGAATATGGTCAACTGATATGTATTTATCACTATAGTCCGTTAGCATTTAGAACCTAATGCATAATTTTATGTTTTTATTTTGTTTGTTTAATACCATTCTTAATTACTTCATAACTAATTATTAAACAACTACCTGAAACCAGGCAAAAGCAATCCTTGATATGCTCACATGATATTGAAACAAAGAGCCAGAAATATTTTGAAAACTCTTACTGTCTTACTACTTATAGATTGTCTTGTTTTGTTGAAGTATAAGATGAAAGATGTGAATCTATTACAGTGCAATCTGAAGTGTTCAACATTGTACACATTTCAGAAGTAGATCTAATTCTCTTTACTATATTCATGAATATAAGAAATATATGAAGAAATGTGTAAATGTGTATAAATGATGTATCCATATAATTAATGGCAAAGAAATGTTCCAGCATTAGAATAAATTTTGACAGAAATGCATGTAGATCACCAATAAAGTTCTTGTATTTCTAGATAGTGTACAAGGCTCTGCTTTTCAGTACAGGCTACTCACAAACACATATATACACACAAAGACATATACACATACACACGTGCATGCATATATATGCATAGATATGCACATGTACACATAAAAACCACACAGACTTGCACATGTATATATACACATACACATACATGCATATACTTATCCCTACTCATATATGTACACATACACATATGTATGAGCATGTGCCATTCCAGTGAGTCATGGAGCTGTGCATAGATGTTGGAAATGGCACTCGGCATTTTCACTTCAAATAAGAAAAAATGAAATGTCCTCTGACTGTTACCCAGATATTTTGGATTACTTAATGATCAAAGACAACTTGTCAGTAATTCTCTTTAAGGCACTTTTTACCTCCTGATTTCTCAAGCTGTAGATCAGTGGGTTTAACATGGGAATTACTACCACATAAAACACAGAAGCAAATTTATCTGTGTTCAGAGAATGGCTTGACTTGGGCTGCAGGTACATAAAAATAATTGTTCCATAATATATGGTGATAGAAGTCAGGTGGGATGCACAGGTGGAAAAGGCTTTCCTTCTTCCTTCAGCAGAATGAATCCTCAGGATGGCAAAGACAATGAAGACATAAGAAACGATCACAATCACCAGAGAGCAAAGAGTATTGAAGCCAGCAATGATTAGTAACATCAGCTCTTTGACATGAGTGTCAGAACAGGCCAGAGCAACCAAGGGAACATCATCACAGTAGAAGTGGTTGACTACATTGGAGCCACAGAAAGACAAGCAGAAGGTTGCCACTGCCTGAACAAGCCCCACAGTGAATCCATAAATGTATGTGCTGGCGATGACCTGAAGACAGAGCTTCCTAGGCATGAGGACCGCATAGAGGAGAGGGTTCCAGATGGCCACATACCTGTCATAGGCCATGACTGACAGCAAGTACATTTCACAAACAGCGAATGTGATGAAAGAGCACACCTGAGTTGCACATGCATAGAAGGTTATACTTTTGACTTCTCGAAGGAAGTTTATAATTGTGTTTGGAGTAACTGAGGATGTATAACAGAAATCAACAAAAGCCAAGTGACTGAGGAAAAAGTACATGGGTGTGTGAAGCTGAGGGCTGAGGTGGATTAACACAATCAGTCCTAGATTTCCCAAGACAGTAGTTAAGTAGATGACTAGAAACACAGCAAAGAGAATGATCTCAAGCTCTGGGTCATCTGTCAGTCCTACAAGGATGAACTGAGACACTGCTGAACTGTTACCTTCAGCCATAGACTGCACATGTGTTTACTACTAAAAAGCCATTACCACGCTTACTCCAAGTGATTGTCTTCCTTTAATTATAATCATGAAGAAATGAAGAGTTAATTCTGATGAGCTTATCTTATGTTGAATACATTCTGAGGAATATCTTCTCAGTGTGTCAGGTTTTAAAGCAAATTATTTTTCTTGTTTAGAAATTCCAAAGTGTGAATCTGTAGGGAATTCATTATGGGTAGAAAGATGATTTTTCATAGCTTTGTATAAATATGTTATGTTTATATTATTTCTTCCATAATAAGAAATAATGAAAAATTAATTGGATATAATATGTTAAATTATGATAATCATCTGAATACTTTCTTACATTTACAGTACTTCTCATGGAATATAATAATTAGAGATAAAAGTTTCTAAATAATGACTTCAGAAGTATAGGCTCAGCATATTTTGAATTATTTATTATGTATGTGCCATAGTCAAGGCAATTTTTAAATTAAAAAATTATTTCACATATCAATTATTATCAGATTTATTTAGGTATTATGTAGCACTTTTGCAAATTAAAAGGAGAGGATGAATACACACAGTTGTAATATATACATATCTATGATATGACCCTTGGTGCACAGATTATATCATATTTATCATATATGCATATACCATATATGGTTGTAGCTATAATTATATAGTATATATTACATTGTCATTATAAAATGATTATAGCCATTTTAGGAAATTAAAAGCTATTTATTATATGCTTCATATACCGGAATAAAAAGCAGCAATTTGAACGCTTTCAAAGATCTTTTGAATATAGAAACAGATTTTGAATGCTTTGAACTGAGGGAGGACTATTTAAATCACACTGTATTCAATCACAGCAAGAATTCTTAAGCTCAGAAACAAGAATATCCCAGAAGGTTTTTCTGGCCAAGCTAGCAAAAAAATGTTTTTAAAATAAATGAAATAATAAGGTTATCTTATGGTTTTGTGAAAGTTCTTACCTTAGTGTAATAAAAAGAAGAGAGATAGACAAAGACATCTGAACCTCATATCCTGGTTGGCTTTTGAATCATGTTCATTCACTAATAGCCTGTAAAATATCACATATATGCATGGAACACACACACACACACACACATACACACACACACAGACACACAAACACACACATACACCAACACCAACATCAACACCAACACCAACACCACCACCACACCACAGTAGGCAAAGATTAGCTTTCAAGTTTCTTGACTAGATTATTGAAAAAAAGACTCAATTTAAAGTTGATAAATGTATTTTCTTCCACAGAGACAGTAACTGAACTCTCACCTCAAGGTCTGTCAGTTAGAGAAAGGCAGTCTATGAGTTTACCAACAGAGGGTGCAAAAACTGTGAATACCTTATAATTATGCTATGTTAATCAACTTTGCTTCTCTATCATATAAAATCTCTGAAGCTTAATCTGCAGAAGTCTACTGCAGTCGAATAGGAATTGTAGATTTAGGAAATGAAACTTTTTAAAATGTTCTGGAATTCTCTATCATAGCCTTGCTAATTGCTGAACTCTAATCATTATCTTGTCTGATTCATACATTTCTTTAGTAGTTTCACTGGGACTGTGTGTTACATGTCTATTTTTGGCTATAATATTAACAATTTCATCTATATTTCAGTCCTAGGATTTTCCTTTAATATTGCTTTCTTTCAGACTAGTTCTCTATTTTTTTTTCGAAGTCCCTGCATATATCAGGTTTTACTTTAGGACAACCTAATGCATTATTTTGATATAAAACATAATTAATTACTTTATTAAGTATTATGTTAATAAATTAGTAAAGTAATAAATAAAGCAATTAATTGATTGATTAAATATCTCATACCTATTTTTGTATAGATGTTTTACACCTAGTTCTTGGTTGCTGTTTCCACTTACTTTTTTCTTGGTCAATTATTCTTCTACAAGTCAATTGTTCAGAGCTACAAACCACTCTTCCTTAAAAGAAGTTTTTTAATATCTTGATGTGACCAACCTCTTTACCACTGCATCTGACCTTCCCATCTAAGCAGCTCCATCTTGATATTTTTAGTCTGAAAATTGATCAAATGAAAAATATTCAAAATTAAAATATTAATAAATTTTCACAATATTTGCCCTTTATCTTTTTACCTCAGTTATGATTGTATGCATTTGTTCACTTGCTTCTATTTATTCCTTCAGCTCCTGAAATTAAATTTTAATTAATTCTGCCTCCTATATTCAGTGTTTACCCTACAAAGCTTAAGAGCATAATTTATTACATTAAGTAGTTTTTTTAATATATTAAGTACTTTCTTTTCCTCATTCCTTCCAGATTTTCAAATTCTTGGCTTTGAAATTCTTTTTGAACTACCACAAATATTATTTTGTATTTGCCCAGAAGTGATCTGTTATCAACTGTCCACCTTTCATTTTAGTCATTGTCAGATCCTAGTTCTTCATTACTGCCAGACTAGTATCAAACTCAATTTCCCCTGAATACTTTTCAGTTTGCTATGTGGGAAAGTTTAGTGTATGTATATAGGTCTTATAATCTATGTTTTGTCCCCATACTCATGTCCACATTGCCATCATTTTATTACAATTGTACCTGTCTTTTACATTCGCTTAAAGTATATACAATGTCTCTCCAGGCTTCCCTGCCAAGAACACCTTTCCTTTTGTACTCACCGGCTATTTACTCCTCTTTACTCTTCTCATGTTAGATATGAGAAAAATCCAGTGTAGTTCATTTCCTTATGTACATTTGTATGCTGTATTGGCTACTTTTTCTGTTCAGTAAATACAAAGAAAATATCAATGTTCAAATCTCTTTCTTATGTTTCCCATTTTACTCAGTCTGGAAACCAGTGTATGGAAGAGTATCTCCACAATAGGGATGGACCTTTCTTCTTCAATTTCCCTTTTGAAACACCCTAATAACCAGCCCCAAATCTAATCAAGTCCACAAAAAGAATAATCCACCACACATCTCAGTTTATTATAGTTTGACATTTGCTCTCAGCAGTTTGATGAATTGTTCTTTCCAAGGTTACATACAGTTTCCTTCTTCCCAAATGCAATGTGGTTTCTTTCTCAGCTTGCCACCAGCATTAGGCTATTGACATTGCCTTTCACAGTAAAAACAGTGACTATTTTGGCTATTCTTAACCTAAAACATTTATTTCCCAAGACAACTTCAATGTAGCTCATTTCCTCATGTACCTTTCTCTTTCTCTTAACTTAAATCTGGTGGCTTGCCTTCTTTTATTTATGCTTAAATTAATATCCTTAACTTTATATACCAATTTGCATGGGTATTCTTCTTAGAGATTGTCATGTATTAATAGTGGGCAAAGCTCACTTCTTTCTTGGTAAAGAAAAAGCATAGATTTCTATGTGAAATATCTGATCCATCACCCAAGCACACATATCCAACTACTTACATGAAAATTTTCAATTTTCATATTCCCTGAACACTTATATTTAACAAAGAATGATTGATTATAAATAATCTTATTCCAATATTATACATTTGATTAAACAGAGAAAATCCCACTAAGCTTGGTGTGGCCTCTGAAGTATATCTGCTTCTTCAACGAAAATTTAATAATTGAGTGTGACTCATCATTTAATATGTAACAAGCAATAAATACAGATATTTAATAAAGATTAGACTTTTCAACAAATCATTAAAATATTTGTTTCTCTAAGTCCTCTTTGCCTATTTAGATATCTTTCAATGCTTACTCTAAAAATAACACTTAAAGCATTTCTAAAAGATGAGTCTGATATACCTTGAGACAAGTTCTGTGTATGCCACCAGCTCTTAATTTTTCCGGCAAATTAAATGTATGTCATAGATGTCATGGCATTATACCATGGGTGTGTGTGTGTGTGTGTGTGTGTGTGTGTGTGTGTGTGTGTGTGTATGTGAAGTATATACTGCTAAATAAATTGACCTGTAAGTATAATGATGTTACACCGACATGATTAATTATGCTGGTTGATCTATTGGGACCTAATATTTAAAATAGGCAAAATAACACATTAAGTGGTAGATCAGTAAAACCGATCCCAAGAGGAAATGAGTATTAGAAAACACTAGGACTGTTTTCTTTCAAATATGAGAAAATAATGCCACAGAAAAGATGTGTTTTGAATAATTTCTTATGCAATAAATTCTTTCTTTTTTTCATTTTTTATTTTATTATTTTCTTTATTAACTTGAGTATTTTTTTATTTACATTTCGATTGTTATTCCATTTCCCGGTTTCTGGGCCAACATCCCCCTAACCCCTCCCCCTTTCATTCTCTATGGGTGTTCCCCTCCCCATCCTCTCGCCATTACTGCCCTCTCCCCAGCAATCACGTTCACTTGGTCGTAGCAGGTCCAAGGGCTTCCACTTCCACTGGCGCTCTTACTAGGCCATTTATTGCTACCTATGAGGTTGGAGCCCAGGGTCAGTCCATGTATAGTCTTTGGGTAGTGGCTTAGTCCCTGGAAGCTCTGGTTGGTTGACATTGTTGTTCATATGGGGTCTCGGGCCCCTTCAAGCTCTTCCAGTCCCTTCTCTGATTCCTTCAACGGGGGTCCTATTCTCAGTTCAGTGGTTTGCTGCTGGCATTCGCCTATGTATTTGCTGTATTCTGGCTGTGTCTCTCAGGAGAGATCTACATCCAGTTCCTGTTGGCCTGCACTTCTTTGCTTCATCCATCTTGTCTAATTAGGTGGCTGTATATGTATGGGCCACATGTGGGGCAGGCTCTGAATGGGTGTTCCTTCTGCCTCTGTTTTAATCTTTGCCTCCCTATTCCCTGGCAAGGGTATTCTTGTTCCCCTTTTAAAGAAGGAGTGAAGCATTCACATTTTGATCATCTGTCTTGAGTTTCATGTGTTCTAGTGCATCTAGGGTAATTCAAGCATTTGGGCTAATAGCCACTTATCAATGAGTGCATACCATGTGTGTTTTTCTGTGATTGGGTTACCTCACTCAGGATGATATTTTCCAGTTCCCTCCATTTGCCTATGAATTTCATAAAGTCATTGTTTTTGATAGCTGAGTAATATTCCATTGTGTAGATGTACCACATTTTCTATATCCATTCCTCTGTTGAAGGGCATCTGGAATCTTTCCAGCTTCTGGCTATTATAAATAAGGCTGCTATGAGATGGAGCATGTGTCTTTGTTATATGTTGGAGCATCTTTTCGGTATTTGCCCAAGAGAGGTAAAGCTAGGTCCTCAGGTATTGCAGGGTCCAATTTTCTGAGGAACCTCCAGACTGATTTCCAGAATGGTTGTACCAGTCTGCAATCCCACCAACAATGGAGGAGTGTTCCTCTTTCTCCACATCCACACCAGCATCTGCTGTCTCAGGAGTTTTTGATTTTAGCCATTCTGACTGGTTTAAGGTGAAATCTCAGGGTTGTTTTGGTTTACATTTCCCTAAAGATGTACATTTCTTTAGGTGTTTCTCAGCTATTCGGCATTCCTCAGCTGTGAATTCTTTGTTAACTCAGAAACCCATTTTTAATGGGGTTATATGTCTCCCTGCAGTCTAACATCTTAAGTTCTTTGTATATTTTGAATATGAGCCCTCTATCAGTTGTAGGGTTGGTAAAAACCTTTTACCAATCTGTTGGTTGACATTTGTCCTAACAACAGTGTCCTTTGCCTTACAGAAGCTTTGCAGTTTTATGAGATCCCATTTTTCGATTCTTGATCTTAGAGCTTAAGCCATTGGTGTTTTGTTCAGGAAATTTTCTCCAGTGCCCATGTGTTCAAGATGCGTCCCCACTTTTTTCTTCTATTAGTTTGAGTGTATCTGGTTTGATGTGGAGGTCCTTGATCCACTTGGACTTAAGCTTTGTACAGGGTGTTAAGCATGGATCGATCTTTCTTCTTCTACATGTTGACCTCCAGTTTAACCAGCACCATTTGCTGAAAATGCTATCTTTTTTCCATTGGATGGTTTTGGCTCCTTTGTCAAAAATCAAGTGACCATAGGTGTGTGGGTTCATTTCTGGGTCTTCAATTCTGTTCCATTGGTCTGTCTGTCTGTCTCTGTAGCAATACCATGCAGTTTTTATCACTATTGCTCTGTAATACTGCTTGAGTTCAGGGATAGTGATTCCCCCAGAAGTCCTTTTACTGTTGAGGATAGTTTTAGCTATCCTGGGTTTTTTGTTATTCCAGATGAATTTGCAAATTGTTCTGTCTAACTCTTTGAAGAATTGGATTGGTATTTTGATGGGGATTGCATTGAATCTGTAGATCGCTTTTTGGTAAAATGGCCATTTTTTACTATATTAATCCTGCCAATCCATGAGCATGGGAGATCTTTCCATCCTCTGAGTTCTTCTTCAATTGCTTTCTTCAGTGTCTTGAAGTTCTTATTGTACAAATCTTTTCCTTGCTTGGTTAAAGTCACACCGAGGTGCTTTATATTATTTGGGACTATTACGAAGGGTACCGTTTCCCTCATTTCTTTCTCGGCTTGTTTCTCTTTTGTGTAGAGGAAGGCTACTAATTTGAGTTAATTTTATACCCAACCACTTTGCTGATGGTGTTTATCAGCTTTAGTAGTTCTCACTTGGAACTTTTGGGATCACTTAAATATACTATCATATCATCTGCAAATAGTGATATTTTGACTTCTTCTTTCCCAATCTGTATCCCATTCAACTCCTTTTGTTGTCTGATTGCTCTGGCTAGAACTTCAAGAACTATATTGAATAAGTAGGGAGAGAGTGGGAAGCCTTGTTTAGTCCCTGATTTTAGTGGGCTTGCTTCAATTTTCTGTCCATTTAGTTTAATGTTAGCTACTGGTTTTGCTGTATATGGCTTTTACTATGTTTAGGTATGGGCCTTGAATTCCTATTCTTTCCAGGACTTTTATCCATGAAGGGGTGTTGAATTTTGTCAAATGCTTTCTCAGCATCTAATGAAATGATCATGTGGTTTTTATCTTTCAGTTTTTTTGTATAAAGTTGATGGTTTTCCATATATTAAACCATCCCTACATGCCTGGGATGAAACCTACTTGATCATGGTGGATGATTGTTTTGACGTGCTCTTGATTTCGGTTTGCCAGAATTTTATTGAGTATTTTTCGTTGATATTCATAAGGGAAATTGGTCTGAAGTTCTCTTTCTTTGTTGGGTCTTTGTGTGTTTTAGGTATAAGAGTAATTGTGGCTTTATAGAAGGAACTCAGTAGTGCTCCATCTGTTTCAATTTTGTGGAATACTTTGGATACTATGAGGTCTTCTATGAAGGTCTGATAGAATTCTGCACTAAACATGTCTGGACCTGGGCACTTTTTGGTTGAGAGACCTTTAATGACTGCTTCTATTTCCTTAGGAGATATGGGGTTGTTTAACTGGTTTATCTGGTCCTGATTTAACTTCGGTACCTGGTATCTGTCTAGGAAATTGTCCATTTCCTGTAGATTTTCAAGTTTTGTTGAATATAGGCTTTTATAGTAAGATCTGATGATTTTTTGAATTTCCTCTGGATCTGTAGTTATGTCTCCCTTTTCATTTCTGATTTTGTTAATTTGGACACACTCTCTGTGTCCTCTCATTAGTCTGGCTAGGGGTTTATCTATCTTGTTGATTTTCTCAAAGAACCAACTTTTGGTTCTGTTGATTCTTTCTATGGTCCTTTTTGTTTCTACTTGGTTGATTTCAGCTCTGAGTTTGATTATTTCCTGCCTTCTACTCCTCCTGGATGTATTTGCTTCTTTTTGTTCTAGAGCTTTTAGGTGTGCTGTTAAGCTGGTGACATATGCGCTCTCCTGTTTCTTTCTGCAGGCACTCAGAGCTATGAGTTTTCCTCTTAGCACAGCTTTCATTGTCCCATAAGTTTGGTTATGTTGTACCTTCATTTTCATTAAAGTCTAAGAAGTCTTTAATTTCTTTCTTCATTTCTTCCTTGACCAGGATATCACTGAGTAGAGCATTGTTCAACTTCCATGTATATGTGGGTGTTCTTCCCTCATTGTTATTGAAGTCCAGTTTTAGCCCGTGGTGGTCTGATAGGATGCATGGGATTATTTCTATCTTTCTGTATCTGTTGAGGCCTGTTTTATGACTAATTATATGGTGAATTTTGGGGAAAGTACCATGAGGTGCTGAGAAGAATATATATCCTTTTGCTCTAGGATAGAATGTTTTATAAATATATGTTAAGACCATTTGGTTCATGACTTCTCTTAGTCTGTCTACGTCTCTATTTAATTTCTGTTTCCATGTTCTTTCCATTGATGAGAGCAAGGTGTTGAAATCTACTATTATTGTGTGAGGTGCAATGTGTGTTTTAAGCTTTAGTAAGGTTTCTTTTATGTATGTAGGTGCCCTTGCATTTGGAGCATAGATATTTAGGATTGAGAGTTCATCTTGGTGGATTTTTCCTTTGATGAATATGAAGTGTCCTTACTTATCTTTTTTGAGGACATTAATTGAAAATCGATTTTATTCGATATTAGAATGGCTACTCCACCTTGCTTCTTCCGACCATTTTCTTGGAAAGTTGTTTTCCAGCCTTTCACTCTGAGGTAGTGTCTGTCTTTGTCTCTGAGGTGTGTTTCCTGTAGGCAGCAGAATGCAGGGTCCTCATTGCGTATCCAGTTTGTTAATCTATGTCTTTTTTGGGGGGAGTTGAGACCATTGATGCTGAGAGATATTAAAGAATAGTGATTATTGCTTCCTGTTATATTCATATTTAGATGTGAGGTTATGTTTGTGTGCTTTTTTTCTCTTTGTTTTGTTGCCAAGACGATTAGTTTCTTGCTTTTTCTAGGGTGTAGCTTGCCTCCTTATGTTGGGCTTTACCATTTATTATCCTTTGTAGCACTGGATTTGTAGAAAGATATTATGTATATTTGGTTTTGTCATGGACTATCTTGGTTTCTCCATCTACGTTAATTGAGAATTTTGCATGATACAATAACCTGGGCTGGCATTTGTGTTCTCTTAGGGTCTGTATGACATCTGTCCAGGATCTTCTGGCTTTCATAGTCTCTGTCGAGTAGTCTGGTGTGATTCTGATAGGTCTGCCTTTATGTGTTACTTCACCTTTTTCCCTTACTGCTTTTAATATTCTTTCTTTATTTTGTGCATTTGGTGTTTTGACTATTATGTGACGAGAGGTGTTTCTTTTCTGGTCCAATCTACTTGGAGTTCTGTAGGCTTCTTGTATGCTTATGGGTATCTCTTTCTTTAGGTTAGGGAAGTTTTCTTCTATGATTTTGTTGAAGATATTTACTGGTCCTTTGAGCTGGGAGTCTTCCCTCTCTTCTATACCTATTATCCTTAGGTTTGATCTTCTCATTGCAGTCCTGGATTTCCTGTATGTTTTGGACCAGTAGCTTTTTCTGTTTTACATTATCTTTGACAGTTGAGTCGATGATTTCTATGGAATCTTTTGCTCCTGAGATTCTCTCTTCTATCTCTTGTATTCTGTTGGTGATGCTTGTATCTACGGCACCTTGTCTCTTCCTTTGGTTTTCTATGTCCAGAGTTGTTTCCCTGTGTTCTTTCTTCATTGCTTCTATTTCCATTTTAATTCCTTCAACTGTTTGATTGTGTTTTCCTGGAATGTTTTCAGGGATTTTTGTGATTCCTCTCTATAGGCTTCTACTTGTTTATTTATATTTTCCTGTGTTTCTCTAAGGGAGTTCTTCATGTCTTTCTTGAAGTCCTCCAGCATCATTATCAAATATGATTTTAAATCTAGATCTTGCTTTTCTGGTGTGTTTGGATATTCAGTGTTTGCTTTGGTGGGAGAATTGGGCTCCGATGATGCCATGTACTCTTGGTTTCTGTTGCTTGGGTTTCTGTGCTTGCCTCTCGCTATCAGATTATCTCTGGTGTTACTTTGTTCTGCTATTTCTGACAGTGTCTAGACTGTCCTATTGGCCTGTGTGTCAGGAGTGCTCTAGACCTGTTTTCCTCTTTTCTTTCAGCCAGTTATGGGGACAGAGTGTTCTGCTTTCAGGCATTTAGTTTTTCCTGTCTACAAGTCTTCAGCTGTTCCTGTGGGCCTGTGTCCTGAGACCAGGCAGGTCCCTTGGAGTAGAAAAGTTGGTCTTACCTGTGGTCCCGAGGCTCAAGTTTGCTCGTGGGGTGTTGCCAAGTGTAGTCTCTTCTGGCTTCCCAGGCTTGTCTGCCTCTCTGAAGCTTTAGCTCTCCCTCCCATGGGAGTTGGGTGCTGAGAACAGTTGATCTGGTCCCTTCAAGTTCTGGCAGTGTCTGGAGTGCAGGGGACCTGCAGCTCCAGTGCCCCTATCTTCTGGTTTCCAAAGGCCGTATACAGTTTCCTCTTAGGCCAGGGATGTGGGCAGGGGTGGGCAGTATTGGTGGTCTCTTCTTCTCTTCAGTCTCAGGAGTGCCCACCTGTCCAGGCTGTGAGCTCTCTCTCTCCCACAGGCTTTGGCAGCAGTGAGCTGTGGGCGGGGATCAGCGAGGTTATGAATCCAGCTAAAAACCGGAAGTGTCCGATCCCAGAGGAATTTTGCCTCTGTGTGTCCTGAGACCACCAGTCAGGTTGCTTGGAGCAGAAAAGCTGGTCTTACCTGCAGTCCCGTGGCTCAAATTTGCTCGTGGGTGTCACTTTTGAGCTCTCCGTGAGCGCAGCAACCAGGAGGGCCTGCGCTGCCTTTTCAGGGAGACCCCCCCCCACCGTGCACTGGGGTCCCAGATGGCATTAGGTGTTTTCCTCTGGAGTCAGAAATGTGGGCAGAGTTTAGTCTCTTCTGCCTTCCCAGGCGTGTCTGCCTCTCTGAAGGTTTAGCTCTCCCTCCCACGGGATATGGGTGCAGAGCCGCAATAATTTCTTACAGCAAGTACATTTTACAAACAAAACGTGATAAAAGCACAACTGACTGGTACATGCAAATAAAATCATTCTTTTCATACAGAAATTTTACTAGTGTGGTTGGGTGTCACAGGAATTATAATAGAAGTTACCAAAAGTTAATTGGTTCAGGAAAATAAATGTATATAGGTCTGTGAAGCTGACACCTGGCTTGGATTAACACAGTAAGTCATAAAATAGCAATGAGAGTAGTTAAGTAGACGACTAGAAACATAGCAAAGAGGATGAGAGAAAGTTTTGGGTCATTTGTCAGACCTACAAGGATAAACTCATGTCAGGATCAAGCCTGGCATGGAATAACCAGCAGGGCACAGCATTGGGTGTTGGGCATAGAGGTAGACTGAAATACTGATGGTCTTTGGCTTCCAGCTCTCTAACTATACTGAATGTTTGCTGATAACTTCTAAAACATCCTAGACACTTTCTTGATTATTTTTGGTTAAAAACCACTTACTTGGGTGACTAATACCTATTGCCTAGCAGCAAGGAATTAAGTAAAGTGTGTGTGTGTGTGTGTGTGTGTGTGTGTGTGTGTGAGACTCCCTTCTCTGTCCAGACAACCATATGTCTCTATGGCTAGGCTGATTGACTGTTTGTGAACCAGAGAGGAAGGAAAGAAAAAGATTATACATTCATACATACATTTACGTTTTCATTCACATTCTCATTTATACAGTTACACATTCACAATTTTGTTGGCCCCAAACACCTGTATCATACACTCCACAAGTATTCATGCATGCTTACATACACATATGTACCTGCACATCATACATATAGAAAAACAGACTTACACATTTAGGTAGTTGACTGGCTAGATGGGTGGATGGATGGGGCAGAATTCCTCAAGCCAAAACATTCAACTAACAATTTTATTTCTTTTCTCTGGTCCTTTAATGCCTTCTTAGATAAAGTTTTCTTTAGGTAATTACCTCAGAGATAAAATGATGTATACAATGTGATTTACACAAAGATGTTGATATTATGTTCAGGCAATGTTTCATTCTATATACAAGTTATAAGTTCAAAACAACAAGTTTTTCATAGACTTGCCTTATTGTAGTGCACACCTGTGTTTTGTCCTTCGACCTAAATGCTTTTCCTTGAACAATAATTTGTTCCAAGTCTATTTCTCTTTGTAATATAATTATGATCACTCATTTTATTTCTAATTATGCAGCCTTTGCTTAGTATATGAGGGAGGAGTGGGGTATTATATTTTTGATTCTAACTTTGTTACATCTTTCTAACAAAGCAACTAAGACCATCTCTTAAACAGTTCTCAATTTAGTTAATAGATAAAAATATTCACTTGAATGTCAGCTCAGTTTATTGAATTTAGATGAAGACTGAAGTGATTCACTTATGTGTACATGGGCAAGGGCTTGTGTATACACACTGATCAATCAATATGTGAATAAATAAATGTAAGAAATTTAAAAAATTAATAAATAAAAAATGCTTTCCTTTAACACATGAGAAATAATGCCAAGTCAGGCCTGGCTTTTGTTGGCACAGATTGACATGATTCCCTTCCCCAGGACAGGACCAGCAGATGAGGGCCGCCAGGATTGATGAAGGCTGCTCTGGACATAAAGCTTGTTTGTATAATAATGTAAATATTTTACATTTCTCCTTTAAGGAATGTCCTCTATGCTGACTTTATTTTTTATTCGATATTTTCTTTTCTTACATCTCAAATGTTATCCCCTTTCCTGATTTCCCCTCTAGAATCCCTCTATCCCTTTCCCCCTCCCCATGCCTTTATAAGAGTGTTTCCTAACCCACTTGCTCCCTCCCATCTTCCCACATTGGCATTCCCTTGCAAGGGATCATGGAGCCCTCACAGGGTCAAGGGCCTCTCTCCTCATTGGTGCCTCATAAGGCCATCCTCTGTTACACATGTGACTGGAGCCATGGGTTCCTCCTTGTATACTCTTTGGTTGGTAGTTTAGTCTCTGGGAGCTCTTGGGGGTCTGGTTGGTTGATATTGTTGTTCTTGCTATGGGGTTGAAAACTCCTTCAGCTCCCTCAATCCTTTTTCTAACTCCTCCATTGACAGTTCCTTTTTCAGTCCAAAAGTTGGTTGAGAGCATTTGACTCTGTATTTCTCAGACTCTGGCAGAGCCTCTCAGGAGACAGCTATATCAGGCTCCTGTCAGTATGCACTTTATTGCATTTACAATATTGTCTGGGTTTTGTGACAGTATATGGGATGGATGTCCAGGTGGGACCATCTCTGGATGACCCTTTCCTCAGTATCTGCTCCACACTTTGTCTCTGTATTTTCTTTTGTGAATAATTTGTTCCCTTTTTTAATAAGGACTGAAACATCCACTCTTTGGTCTTTCAACTTCTTGAGCTTCATGTTGTCTGTGGATTGTATGCTGGGTAATCCAAGATTTGGGGCTAATATTGACTTATCAGTGAGTACATACCATGTGGGTTCTTTTGTGATTGGGTTACCTCACATAGGATTATGTTTTCTAGTTTCATCCATTTGCCTAAGAATTTCATGAAGTCATTGTTTTTAATAGCTGAGTAGTACTCCATTGTGTAAATGTACCACATTTTCTGTATCCATTTCTCTGTTGAAGGACATCTGGGTTTTTTCCAGCTTCTGGCTCTTATGAATAAGACTGCTATGAACACAGTGGGGCATGTGTCCTTATTGTGGTGTAACTGGGTCCTCAGTTTTCTGAGGAACCTCCAGACTAATTTCCACAGTGGTTGTACCAGATTACATCCCACTAACAATGGAAAAGTTTTCTCTTTCTCCAGATCCTTGCCAGCATCTACTGTCACACCTGAGTTTTTGATCTTAGCCATTGTAATTGGTGTGAGGTGGAGTCTCAGGGTTGTTTTGATTTGCATTGCACTGATGACTAAAGATGTTAAACTTTTCTTTAGGTCTTTCTCAGCCATTCGATATACTTGAGTTGAGAATTCTTTGTTTATCTCTGTCTCCCAGTTTTAATAGGGTTATTTGATTCTCTGGAGTCTAACTTCTTGAGTTCCTTGTATATATTGGATATCTATCCTCAATTGGATGTAGGATTGGTAAAGATCCTTTCTCAATCTGTTGGTTGCCATTTTGTCCTCTTGACAATATTCTTTGCCTTATGGATGCTTTGCATTTGCAAAGCAGGATAGGGATATGAGGTCCCATTTGTTGATTCTTGATCTTAAATCATATGCCATTGCCAAAGTTAAATCAGGGTCAGATAAACCATCTAAACAGTCTCATAACCCTTATAGAAATAGATGCATTCATTAAAAATCTCCCAACCCAAAAAGCTCAGGACCAGGTGAATTTAGTGCAGAATTCTATCAGACCTTCAATGAATACCTATAACCAATACTCTTTAAACTATTCTACAAAATAGAAACAATAGGAACATTATCCACAAATACATTTATATCTAAACCACACAAAGAAGAAAGAGAACATCATATTAATCTCCGTTAGGAACATCAATGCAAAAATAATAAAATTCTTGCAAACTGACTCCAAGAACACATCAAAACCATCATCCATCATAATCAAGTAGGTTTCATCCCAGGGATACAGGGATGGTTCAATATATGGAAATCCATCAGTGTAATTCAATATATAAACAAACTCAAAGGGAAAGAAAACCCACATGATGATTTAATTAGATGCTTATTAGAATATTTTGCTGACAAAATTCAATACCTCATCATGTTAAAAGTCTTGGAAAGAACAGTAATTCAAGGCCCATAACTAAACATAGTAAAAGCAATATACAGTAAACCAGTACCCAACATCAAGCTAAATGAAGCGAAACTTGAAGGAATCCCACTAAAATCTGGGACTAGACAAGTCTGCCAATTCTCTCCCCACCTATTAAATATAGTACTTGAAGTCCTAGCCAGAGTAATTAAACAACAAAAAGAGGTCATAGGAATATAAATTGGAAAGGAGGAATCAAAATATCACTGTTTGCAGTTGATATGATTGTATACTTAAGTAACCCAAAACATATCACCAGAGAACCCCTAAACATGATAAACAACTTCAGCAAAATGGCTGGATATAAAATTAACTGAAACAAATCAGTAGTCTTCCTCTATTCAAAGGATAAACGGGCTAAGAAGGAAATTAGGGGAACAATAGTCACAAATGATATAAAATACCTCAATATGACTCTAACCAAGCAAGTGAAAGATTTGTGTGACAAGAACTTCAAGTCTCTGAAGAAAGAAATCGAAGATCTGAGAAGATGGAAAAATCTCCTATGCTCATGGATTGGCAGGATTAATGTTGTAAAAATGGCCAGTTTGCCAAAAGCAATCTACAGATTCAATGCAATCCCCATCAAAAGTCCAACTCAATTCTTCATAGAATTGGAAAGAACAATTTGCAAATTCATTTGGACTACAAAAAACCCAGGATAGGGAAAACTATTCTCAACAATAAAAAAAAAAAAAAAAAAAAAAAAAAAAAAAAAAAAAAGGGAGGAATCACCATCCCTGACCTCAAGCTGTATTATAGAGCAATTGTGATTAAAAAGTGTACGGTATTGTTACAGAGGCAGGCAGGCAGATCAATGGAACAGAAATGAAGACCTAGAAATGAACCCACACACCTATGGTGATTTGATGTTTGAAAAATGATCTAAAACTATCCAGTGGAAAAAAAGATAGCATTTTCAACAATTGGTACTGGTTCAACTGGAGCTTAGCATGTAGAAGAAACAAATTGATCCATTCTTATGTCCTTGTACAAAACTCAAGTCCAAGTGGATCAAGGACCTCCACATAAAACCAGATGCACTGAACCTAATAGAAGAGAAAGTGTGGAAGAGCGTCAAGCACATAGGCACAAGTGAAAATTTCCTGAACAAAACATCATGTTGACATTAATGATTCGATGTTAATTTGAGACAGCATGGTCCAGAAGTTGAAGGTGTGGCTAATATCTCAGCAAAATGGTACATGCTTGGATCTTCAGGGCAGCTTTAAGCTGTACAAAAGAACTCTAAAAACATGAGTTCAAAAATATATAACTCAACTATGCAATATGAATTATGACGGACTTCAGGAATCTAAATGAACTGAGGTAGCTGATTAATTAGCCAGCTTGTCAGAAAACAAACAAACAAACAAACAAACAAAAAACAAACCAAAACCAAACCAAAACCAACCAAAACAGAATAGTACAAAACCGAACAAAACAAAACAACAAAGGCAGGCAAATACAAAGGCAGGCAAATTCCTGAGTTCCTGTCTGCCTGGGACAAAGCAAGGAAGGGCCAGGTATGATAGAAATGGTAATTTCAGGATGTGTATTTCCACCTTGTTAAACAAGTTTGTGTTTAACAGAGGCAGGCAGATCTCTGAACTTTTGCAATGTTAAAATAAAATATGTGCTTACTGTCTTCTAAGAATTAGGGGGCTGGCATCACAAGGTGTCGATTCTTAGGATAATCAGAAGCAACTGCCTGGAAAACTGTCTCCAGCAGAATAGAAGCCACCAGATTGGACCCATGATTTGACTTGAGTTCCTTGTTCCTGTGCTCCCAGAAAGCCTTTCCTCAGAACTCTCCAGTCTAGGTTGGTCTTTAGCAAACAATTATGCAAAACACATTTTGATTTTTTAATTGAATATATTTTATTACAGCTTGGAAATTTAGCAAAAGATGTAGGTTAGTGACATCGAACTGATGTCAGCTTTTGCAAGGCTAGGATGACATAATTAGTATTTTACTAAAGATTAAATTTCCCATTCAAAAAATTATAATCTGTCAAGAAACGATTTATTTATTTATTTATTTATTTATTTATTTATTTATTTATTTATTTATTTATTTTGGTTCTTTTTTTCGGAGCTGGGGACCGAACCCAGGGCCTTGTGCTTCCTAGGCAAGCGCTCTACCACTGAGCTAAATCCCCAACCCCGAAACGATTTATTTTTAATGAAGCTATGAGTTCCTCATTGTTCATAGGTACATTTGGTTCATTAACAAGAAATTCCTGTTTGAATGTTTTGTTCAAAGAAAAAATTATTTAAAATGAAACTAATTTTGTTTCCTTGTATCATCAGGAAAGTATTTAAATACAGGACAATTGTAGAATTTTTAGCACTAAAGGACTTTAGGGGCATTAGCCAGCCTTACACACAGACACACACATTCCCTCCAGTCAAGGTTAGGGCAAGCTCTATTCTCCACCCACAGTTCTCCGAATATATTGGTTGATATTCATCTGACCCCCTGGAAAGACCCGGATAGAGTTCAAATGCTTGTCATGATCTGCCCATGCTTGCTAGCCAGTAGATTTATAAGTCAATCTGCTTAGCCAATAAGTTTGAACTGCAACTTTTCTATTGTAACCTGTGCCCCTAAAAATATAAAAACTATTTGTAGTAACCATTCAGGATCTCCTTCTAATCACTTGCCTCAAGTAACTAATTGAGGGTCCACCTGATGCACTGGAAAATAAATCTCTCGTTTTTGCATTACCTGTGTCTCAGGGTTTCTCACTTTGGGGTGTCTTGAAGTAAGTACTGAAAGACCTCCGGAGTGGGGAGACCCTCACTCAAGTCTCCTGATGAAGCAACCCCCCAAGAACTCATGTAAGACCATCCTTGCTGTAATCACATGAGGTTTATTGATAGGAACCAGTACACTGGGGTCGAGACTGGTATCCCATGCAGGGGTAGAGGAGTTCGACGACGAGTAGCTGAGAGAAGGGGTATTTAAAGGAAAAAGCCACAACCCAAGGGGATAGGGATGGCGTCATTAGAAAATGTCGAGAATACCAGTGAAAAATCACAAGGAGAAGCATCCTGTCTCTCAAGATTACTTTTAAGATTGTAATCTAATTTTATGGTCAGCTAGTTCCTGGGAGAAGAAGCTTCCTGTTATCTTTACTAGGTCCGGATTACATACTTAAGGGTTTATCTTAAGCCCTTTTATCTAGTTCCTGGGAGAGCAGGCTCAAGAAACGTGATCATTTACCTACTTACAGGCAGAGAAGAAGGTCTAGAATTTGAGGTATTTAGGGCTCCTTAGGGGTGAGATAGCATTTTTAAACTTCTGACATCTTGGCTCCATTTTTTATTCTTTCAGTACTATTGACCAAGTGTTGAAGATCTTATAGCACTACTTTTCTTCATACCTCTACATCATTATACAATAAACTTTTACCAGGAAAATATAGAAGTAAAAGGGACACAATTCATTTTTACCAAAATACATGAAATTTACTCTTACAAAGTTTGTTTAGCTATGGAATCACAGTTCTGTACTATTATTATTATTATTATCATCATCATCATCATCATCATCATCATCATCATCATCATCATCATCATCATCATCATAGTATTTCTTGTAGGCTCTGCCCAGCAGTTACCTAGCAATAGCCAGTTATGCCTAGCTTGCTATAAAAAGAACTGTGTGGTCTTTCCTCCCCCCCCCCTCTGCCTAATTGCTCTCTCTCTCTCTCTGACCCACTTTGCTCTCTCTGAATCCTTTCTCCATCTCTCCTCTTCCTGCTTCCTCCCTGTGTTCCTAATACCTCTTCTCTTTCTCTCGCTGTCCTTCACTGTCCCCTCACTTTCTCTTCCTCTATTTCCTTCTCAACCCCCCTTCCCATGTCACTAAATAAACTCTATTCTATATTACACCCATCTTATGGCTGGTACCTCCGTGGAGGAAGGGATGAGTTAGCATAGGCTTTCTAGGATACCTTCTCTCACTGCATCATACTGTGCTCTACAAAACATATCCTTGGTTTTATAAGAGTCCATGACTCTGAAAGAATGATACCCCAGAATAAAATAGTATGTAAATGCAAAGAGTGTTTTATTCTGCAGAAATCTAGCATTCTGGGGTCTCCCATAACCAATATGGAGAGACAGTCTATTGATCTCAAGGCTTGATTTAAAGCATATTGTAGTTCAAGGGTAGATGAACTTTATCTTACTCTATCTGTAGGCAATTAGAACCATTACTGTGGTGTGGAGACTGAAGCCTGGTTTTTTACACTGTATTTTTCTTTCTTTTTTTATTTTTATTGGTAATTGACTTGCCTGAGCTTGCTTGGACTTGCCCAGTTGTGAACAACAGGGGCAGAGGGTACCTGGAAGAGAATGGGGGACAAGAGATGCGAAGAAGGATGCCAAGACAAGAGTCTGATCAAGGCGGCAATTTTATTTTTCTCTAAGGCTGAATTTATACCATAATAGGGGTAACAGAGTGAGGGGGAAGTAAGAAACATTTACGCAGGCCAAGGACACAATATTCGTGTGGTAAGGGAATCAGCTGATGTTGACAGGATGTCAGAAAGGTCACAGGTTTGTCATATCTATCAGTCAGCAGGATGTTGGTTTTTCAGAAAGGTTGCAGGTCATCATATTGGGTATCTTGACGTATCATATTATTATTCATTTTGACCACCAGATTTGTATGAGTCTTCTGCAGCTGTCTGGGATTTTCCATGAACCCAGTCATACTTAATTCTAACCATAATAAAAACATCAACAATGGACGGTTTCAAGGGCATCACTCCCAACATCTCCCCTTTCCTTATAGTCAAATGAAAAGGTGATCAAGTGGCCACTCTGTCCTGGAATGAGCCCCTCCGGAACTGCGTCTGTCTTAGGTTGGAGTGATATTTGTCACATGGTCAAGAGAATCTTGTGGCCAGGGTTTGTCATGGGATAAGGGAGCAGCTAATGGCGACCCTCCTGTCTTAGGCCCTTTATTCATGAATATATCACTCTCTTACCTGTCATTAACTGTCCAGCTCAGCATGCAGGGGTGACAATTCATTGATTTTTCAGCAAAGACATCAGGACAGCAGGCAGAAAAGAATGTTGGCCTCATTTGGTTTAAGGACAAAAATGTCCTTGCCTGGGCTGGGAGGAGATGTGTAGGTGAGCTTGGCCTTCATCAAAGCATCCTCCATAGTTAGCCTATGATAATATACCTGAATAGGTTTTGCTGCCATATTATCTACCTGTTGTTTGACAAAGCTGGTTAAATGATTAAATGTCCAAGGGCCAAAAGATATAAGCAAAAGAAGGCCTACTAGGGAACCCAACAGAGACCAATTTTGATACCAGTTCTCAGCCTTTTCTCTTTCTTGTTTTCTTTTTTCTAAGCCTTCTCTGACATTTTCCATGCTCTCTTTAATCATATTCTAAGACACAGGAAGTATCCAAGCACTGCCTTTCTCTCACAAACAAGAATTCACTGTGATTGCTCAAAGTTGGGAAATTAAAGATAAAAAGTCAATCAGAAATAAATACAATTGTTCGCATATACAGTTTACATAAAAGGGGGGGCAGACAATTGTTCTTTTTGATTAACCTCTGACTCTTAAAGACAGTGTGAGTCAAAATTAAAATAGTCAGATATACTTAAAACACTGCTCCAAATGTTTACCATGAATTGTAAAGTTTTACAATTTTTAACTCATATTAAACATCTTAAACAATTTGGAGAAACCTCACCATTAAATTATAACCATCAGGAAAAAAATAAAGACATTAATAGGTATCCCATGCATGTTATGTCAGAAATAAGCAAACCCCAACTCAGTACAGTACAGTATCAATAACTGAAAGTTAAATAATATGTTGATACATAGAAGGAAAAATAACATGTTGACTGACAATGTTGAAATTCCCAAAATAAATCCAATTGACAATTCAGTTTGTGTTCCTGCAACAATCATAATTGCATTATCAAAAAACCCAGATCCTACAAAAGGTATCACATTGTGAAAGAATACAGATTTCAGCTGTCCTGGAGTACGTGGTAGAGCTTCCAGTTCTTCTTGTGCGAAGGCAATGGACTCGAAGCGGTGCAGTTCTTTGAGCAAGCAGCTTCTCTTGGTGGAGTGCAGGCTGTAGATGAAGTCGCATATGCCCTGTGCCGTGTTCAGTGCCTCCACGGACTCCTTCTTGGTGTCAGTGCCCAGAAGCCGAGGAGTAGGAATGTACAGGTTCTTTTAACAATTTTATGGTAAATATAATCCCTGTATCGGCACCTGATTGAAATATTCTAAGGCACCAAGTACATCCACATGTCCAATCCTGGTTTCAACCCGGGGAGGTAAATTTAATATTTAGGGGGATGCACTACCCCCTTGTTTTAGAATTAGAACCTTCACAATGGGAATCTGGGACATGTACATTAGTAATGTACATAAGTACATTAGTAGGACAGGAGACATTATAAGTCAAAACAACACAGTGTATTAGGTGATAAAATTCTTAAGAACAGAGGAAAGGGGCCAGGCAAGAAAGCTAGGGTATGGCCCGTTGAGAGCTGGTGGAACAACCAGATCAGGTGACAAATAGCATTCAGTCACACAGCTAAATGAGGAAGCTTTCCTGGGACAAAAAGGCCATTGCAAAAATTAGTGCAAGCTTTTTGCCTGTGAAACAGAAAGACAAATAGAGGGGCAGCTGGCCTGTTACTGGCTGTCTCTCTGGACTTAGATTTTTCCCTTAAGGAGTACCTCCCTTCAGTGTCAGCTCAGTGGCCCTGCCTCTCAATAGACCCAGCCTCCAAAGGACACTAGGCTTCCAGTAAGAGCTAATAACAAAAGGATGGAGAGATGGTTAGGACCTGGGTGCTAGATGCCAAGTGGCTGACAAAAGAATTGTATGGCTCGTCTGCTTTAGGGGGGAAGTTTCTTCCAGGCTGTCAGACTTGCCTGGCGACCTTGAGCCAAAAGACCAGGAGAAAATAGCATCTGAGTATCGAAGGAGGCTCGCCCAGGGTGTGTGTGGGGTGTGTGATCTGTTTGAAGCCTCGGGTATCAAAGAGTAAGCTATAGTCAGAGATAACTGGCCATAAGGATCCTTTCCACTGCCATTCCTGAGGCAGGAGTCACAGTTGAGCAGGGCTTCCTGCCTCTTATATCCAATTTCTTTTTTTAGAGACTTGAAGTTCTTGTCATACAGATCTTTCACCTGCTTGGTTAAAGTTACACTGAGGTATTTTATATTATTTGGGACTATTATGAAGTTTTTTCTAATTTCTTCCCCAGCCTGTTTATCTTTTGTATAGAGGAAAGCTACTGATTTGTTTGAGTTTATTTATACCCAGCCACTTTGGTGAAGTTGTTTATCAGGCTTAGTAATTCTCTGGTGGAATTTTTGGGGACACTTAAGTACATTAGCATATCATCTGCAAATAATGATATTTTGATTTCTTCCTTTCAAGTTTGTATCCCTTTGAACTACTTTTGTTGTCTGATTGCTCTCGCTAGGACTTGGAGAACTATATGGAATAAGTAGGAAGAGAGTGGGATATAGATTAAGTAGGAAGAGAGCAGGAAGCCTTGTCTAGTCCCTAATTTTAGTGGGATTGCTGCAAGTTTCTATTCATTTAGTTTAATGTTAGCTATAGGTTTGCTGTACATGGCTTTTACTATGTGTGGGTGTGGACCTTGATTTCCTGTTCTTTACAGGACTTTTATCATGAAGGGGCAATGAATTTTGTCAAATGCTTTCTCAGCATCCAAAGAAATGATCATGTGGTTTTAATCTTTGAGTTTGATTATATACTGGATTATGTTGACGGCTTTCTGTATATGGAACCACCCCTGCATATCTGGAATCAAGTCTACTTGATCATGATGGATGATCATTTTGATGTGTTCTTGGATTCAGTTTACACATCGTTTTTTAGTATTTTTGCATCGATATTCATAAGGGAAGATGGCCTGAAGTTCTCTTTTTTTGTTGGGTCTTTGTGTGGTTTAAGTATAAGAGTAATTGTGCTTCATAGAAGGAATTTGGTAGCCCTCCATATGTTTCAATTTCATGGAATAGTTTGGTATGAGGTCTTCTATGAAGCTCTGATAGAATGCTGCACTAAACCCATCTGGTTCTGGGCTTGTTTAGGTTGGGAGACTATTGATGACTGCTTTTATTTCTTTAGGAGTTATGGGGTTGTTTAAATGGTTTATCTGTTCCTGATTTAACTTTGATACCTGGTATTTATCTAGAAAATTGTCCATTTCCTCCAGATTTTGAAGTTTTGTTGAGTATAGGCTTTTGTAGTAGGTTCTGATGATTTTTTGAATTCCCTCTGATCCTGTTGTTATGTCTCCTTTTTCATTTCTGATTTTGTTAATTTGGACACACTCTCCGTGTCCTCTGGTTAGTCTGGCTAAGGGTTTATCTATCTTGTTGATTTTCTCAAAGATCCAGCTTTTGGTTCTGTTGATTCTTTCTATGGTCGTTTTTATTTCTACTTGGTTGATTTCAGACCTGAGTTTGATTATTTCCTGCCTTCTACTCCTCTTCAGTATATTTGCTTCTTTTTGTTCTAGAGCCTGTTTCTTTCTGCAGGCACTCAGAACTATGAGTTTTCCTCCTAGCATAGCTTCCATTGTGTCCCCTCAGTTTGGGTATGTTGTACCTTCATTTTCATTAAATTCTAAGAAGTCGTTACTTTCTTTCTTTCTTCCTTGACAGAGTTAACATTGAGTAGGGCATTGTTCAACTTCCATGTATATGTGGGCGTCCTTTCCTTATTGTTATTGAAGACCAGTCTTAGTCTGCAGTGGTCTGATAAGATGCATGGGATTATTTCTATTTTTCTGTATCTGTTAAGGCCTTTTTTGTGAATGATTATATGGTCAGTTTTGGAGAAGGTACCATGAGGGGGTGAGAAGAAGGTATAACCTTTTGTTTTAGGAGAGAATGTTCTATAAATATCCTTTAAGTCCATTTGCTTCATAACTTCTGTTATTCTATCTATGTATCTGTTTTATTTCTGTTTCCATGATCTGTCCATTGATAATAGTGGGGTATTGAAATTTGCTACCATTATTGTTTGAGGTGCAATGTGTGCTTTCGCCTTTAGTAAGGTTTCTTTTATGTATGTAGGTGCCGTTGTATTTAGAGCATAAATGTTTAGGATTGAGAGTTCATCCTGGTGGATTTTTCCTTTGATGAATATGATGTTTCATTCTTTATCTTTTTGATGACTTTTGGTTGATATATTCGCTATTAGAATGTCTACTCCAGCTTGCTTCTTCATAACATTTGATTGGAAAGTGGTTTTCCAGCCTTTTACTCTAAGGCAGTGTCTGTCTTTGTCTCTGAGGTATGTTTCTTATAGGCAACAAAATATTGGGTCCTCTTTACGTATCCGTTCTGTTAATCTGTGTCTTTTTATTGGGGAATCGAGTCCATTGATGTTGAGAGATATTAAGGGATAGTGATCATTGCTCCCTGTTATGTTTGAATTTGCAGGTGGGATTATGTTTGTCTACTTCTCTTCTTTTGATTTTGTTGCAAGGAGATTACTTTCTTGCTCTTTCTAGGGTATAGTTTACCTCCTTGCATTTGGCTTTGCCATTTATTATCCTTTGTAGGGCTGGATTTGTAGAAAGATATTGTGTAATTTTGGTTTTGTCATGGAATATCTTGGTTTCTCCCTCAAGTAATTGATAGTTTTGTTGAATATCATTGCCTGGGCTGGACTTAGTGTTCTCTTAGGGTCTGTATGACATCTGTTCAGGATCTTCTGACTTTCATAGTCAGTGGTGAGAAGTCGGTGTAATTATGATAGGTCTGCCTTTATATGTTACTTGACATTTTTCCCTACTGCTTTTAATATTCCTTCTTTGTTTTGTGAATTTGGTGTTTTGACTATTAAGTGATGCGAAATATTTCTTTTCTGGTTCAATCTATTTGGAGATCTATAGGCTTCTTGTATGTTCATGGGTATCTCTTTCTTTAGGTTAGGGAAGTTTTCTTCAATGATTTTGTTGAGGATTTTTACTGGCCCTTTAAGTTGGGAGTCTTCATTCTCTTATATGCCTATTATCCTTAGGTTTGATCTTCTAATTGCTTCCTGGATTTCCAGTAGGTTTTTGGCTAGGACCTTTTTCCATTTTCCATTATTTTTGACAGTTGTGTTGATATTTTCTATGGTATCTTCTGTTCCCGAGATTCTCTCTTCTATCTCTTGTATTCTGTTGGTGATGCTTGCATCTATGACTCCTGATCTCTTCCCTAGGTTTTCTATCTCCAGGGTCGTCTCTCTTTGTGCTTTCTTTATTGTTTCTATTTCCATTTTTAACTCCAGGATGGTTTTGTTCATTTCCTTCTCCTGTTTGGTTGTTTTTTTCAGTTGTTCTTTAAGGGATTTTTGGGTTTCCTCTTTAAGGGCTTCTACTTACTTACTTGTATTGTCTTGTAATTCCTTAAGGGAGTTATTTATGACCTTCTTAAAGTCCTCCATCATCATGATAAAATGTGATTTTAAATCTAGATCTTGCTTTTCTGGTGTGTTTGGATATCCAGTGTTTGCTTTGGTGGGAGACCTGGACCCTGATGATGCCAAGTACTCTTGGTTTCTATTCCTTGGGTTCCTAAGCTTGCCTCTCACCATCAAGTTGTCTCTGGTATTAGCCCTTCTTGCTGTTTCTAATGGTGGCTTGACCTTCCTGTCAGCCTGTGTGTCAGCATTCCTGTAGAACTGTTTTCCTGTTTTCTTCCAGCCAGTTATGGGAACAGAGTGTTCTGCTCTCAGGTGAGTAGTCACTCCTGACTTTCAGCTCTCTGTGAAGGCAGCAACTGGAAGGAAGGGTCCCGCTCATACTGCTCCTAGGTCCCTGTGCAGAGGGGGCATAGGTGGTGCTAGGCATTTTCCTCTGGAGTCAGGAATGTGAGTAGAGAGTAATCTCCTCTGGGTTCTCAGGGGTTTCTGAACCTCTGAGTGTCTAGCTCCTCCCCACATACACACATGGGATTTGGGTGCAGGGAGCTGTTTGACTGGTTCAGTTAACATCTGGTCGCAGATCTGGACCGCGGGACTCCTGCAGCTGACTGCTCCTATATTCCTGTGTCCAGAGGCACTATGCAATTTCCTCTTGGGCCAGGGATGTGGGCAAAGGTGGGCAGAAGTGTCAGTCCTTTCCTGCCTTACAGTCTCAGGATTACCTGCACTTCTGGGTGATCAGCTCTCTCCCCCATGGGATTTGGGAGCAGGGAGCTGTGGGCTGGGATTAGAGAAGTTTGGGACACAGCCAGAAACTGGAAGTGCCCAGTCCCAGAGGACTTCTGCCTTTGTGTGTCCTGAGTCCACCAGGCAGGTCACTTGGAGCAGAAAAGTTGACCTTACCTCTTCTCTCAGGCATGCAGTTGCTAGCGGTGACTGGCTGTCAGCTCTCCATGAGGGCAGCAACTGGAAGGAAGGGTCCTGCCACAAAATGGAATTCTATTCAGCTATTAAAAACAAGATCATCATGAATTTTGCAGGTAAATGATGGAACCAGAAAATATCAGCCCAGGTAAAGTAACCTAGACACAAAAGGGCATGCCTGGTATAGAAGTTCAAAAATTGCTGGAGGAAGAATTTAGACTCAGTATGCAAAGACAAAGAGTGTTTATTCGATAGAAACACCCAGCATATCTGGTCAACCATTCTTTCAAATGTGCATGCAGGTGCACAGGCCGTTTAAAAGGGAATTAAGGGAATTTTCTAGAAGGGTTAGGTGGGTGCTAGAAGGTCACAGGGGTCAGCTTCTCATTGTCTTGTGCCATATGGTCAGGGGTCTGCATTCCTATGTCATGAACGTTTAACCACGGGTTGACATAGGACTGCTCAGGACAGATGGCCCATCCTGAGATATTTTCCCATTCTTGTTGTTATCTCTAGGTTGTTCTTTGGGAGGGGGGTTTCCGACCTTGTTCCTGGATCTTGTAGTCTGTTTCTGGAGTTGGTTCAGCAAGACTAGTTCCTAGGACCTATGTTCTATTCCTGTATCTGGTACCTTATGGTCTTCTTCTCAGAATCTGTCCTGGTCCTTAAATCGAGACAAATAGGGTTTATGTTGTCCTTTCAATGGTATGTACTCACTGATAAGTGGATACTAGCCAAAAACTTCAGAATACCCATGATACACCCTACAGACCCAAAAAAGGAAGGAAGGCCCAAGTGTTTCACTTAGAAGGAAACAAAACAGTCATGGGAAGCAGAAGGAGGGAGGGGCCTGGGTTGGAGAGAGGAAGGTGAGAGGAATAGGGGGTCCAAAACAGGCATGGGGAATGATTGGTGAAAGGCCCAGTGGGCCAACATAATGTAGTGGGAGAATAGGAAGTCCCAGAGACACAGGATGAGGGACAGTCTGAGGACTCAGTTAGGTGACCTTAGCCAAAATGCCTAACAGTGAGGATAGGGAACTTGAAGAGCCCACCTCCAAGAGCCAGACAGGACTCCCAGCGCAAGTATGAGGGCATCAACCAACCTACAAAACTTTTGACTCAAAATTGGTCCTCTCTAAAAGAATTGCAGGGACAAAGAGGGAACAGAGACTGAAGGAATGGGTGGCCAGTGATAGTACCATTTTGAGACCCATCCAATGCAATGGGCAGACACAAATCCCTCACACTATTAATAATGCTATGTTGTGTTTGCAGAGAGCAACCTATCATAGCAGCCCCCTGAGAGACTCTACTTAGCAGCTGCCAGGGAAAGATGCAGATACCCACAGACAATGGAAGGAGGTCAGGGACTGCTATGGAAGAGGTAGGGTAATTATTGAAGACCCTCAAGGAGATGGCAACTCACAGGAAGACCAACAGTGTCAACTAAGCTGGGTGTTCCTAGAGATGATGGCACCAACCAAAGAACATGCAGAGGAAGATACAAGGCCTGGGTACATATGTATCAGAGGACTGGCCTCAGTGGGAGAAGATGCCCCTAACTCTGCAGAGAAGACTTGATGCATCAGAGTTGAGGGGTGTAGGGTGGGTGTGGGTGTGGGGAAGCTGCCCCTCTAGGGGAAGGGATGAGGAATAGGGGGAGGAATTCTGAGGAGGGACCAGGAGGGCAGCATTTGGTAAGTAAGTAAGTAAGTAAGTAAGTAAGTAAGTAAGTAAGTAAGTAAAATCATACTTCTAATGATTCCTAAAAGGCTATTCTTTACACTGAAATAGTCCACAGGAGAAAGTTCCAGACTACCACACCTTTTAAAGTTGACTGGAAGCTGTCCCTAAAGTTGTTGCCTGTCTGTGGAATCTGTTCCCCAACTGGGCTGCCTTGTCTGGCCACAGTAGAAGATGCACCTTACCCTGAAGAGACTTGATGGGCCAGGGTGAGGGGAACTCCCAGAGGGGGGCGCGCTCTCTTAGAGGAGAAGAGGAGGATGGGGGGGGTTGGAATCTGCGAGGGGGTCAGTGATCTGGCCAAAAATTGGATAAATAAATTAATTAATTAACAGAGAAAATAAAAGAGAGTATGTTGAGTACTCTAGTAGGCTGAGCAAGAGCTACTGTCTTGGAAAGATTCTTGGAAGAAAGACAAAGGAGCTTAAGTTGTTTAAAGTCAAAAAGACTTATTTCACATTGCACCTGGTACCAGCCAAGGAGGCTTTACAATGTAACCACTGATCTTGTAAAAGTTCACATAGTTGTATTCCTTTGGAGAAACCAAACCCTTTATATATTTAGCAGGATGTTTTCTAGGCAGGAAAGGATGTGATTTAGGTATAAAACAGATTGTCAAGATGAGTTAGTAGCCATTTGTTTACTCTCAAATGTGACTTCCAAGGGGAGAACCTGAGGGGTTAGGATAATATGACATTTCTAAAGCTATTCGAACACAGTGAAGTGAAACTAAGTAAAAGTATTCTTAGGAGAGCTGTATGCTACATAAGCATGAATAATAGACAGTGACTACCTTGTGCAGGGAACAGTAAATTCCTTAGCATTTATTCTCTTCCTCAACACTCCTTGACAGAAAGTATATCTCCATGGTTTCATCTGGGTTTAAATTCCACTACCACTAAATAAAGGTATGATTTACCTTTCATGATCAGTGAGCCAGGCAAAGAGATATTATTGCTTTTTGGTGAAATCATGTATGCACCATAACAATTGCTGGTTGTAGCAAAACTTCTAAGTAAGTAGTTAAGAGTACAGCTGAAAATAATATACTGAAACAGGCAAACAGTGATTTTCAAGGCATTCCAATGGTCTAATCAGGTATAACATTGGCCATCAAATATTTGAAGGTAGGAGTACTTCTGGTTCTTCAGTTCTTCTCCAAAGAGTAAAAGAACAAGTAGAGAGGTTGAGAAATACTATCTTAAAACAAATGAAGGTAATTCTCATCATTAAACTTTAAAATTACTTCTATACTATTACAAAAAATTGAAATATAAGAAAACAAATATTTCATACAACGGAACTGAAACCACTCAGTATCACAGAGCCTAATATAGCTTTAACTTTCCAACAGTTACCTAAAGTAGTATTAGTGATTTTATGCTATATCCTTTGCATTATTTCTCTGTTCTTTATCTCGCTCTTAAAAATGAAATTGAATGCTACAAAAGTCACAGAGTCCCTTTCATATGCCAGTTACCAAGAGTGACAGAGTAAAAATGATATATTTGATATATGTATCTGAGGTCTCATATAGTTGGGGACTCTGTTCTTTTCCAGCATTGCAAATGTAGATAATATATAATTGAAAGACACCTGATCATTTTATCCAATGGTTCTTCAGTTACTTGATCGCTAAAGATAACTTTTCTACAATTTTCTTCACAGCACTTTTTACCTCCTGATTTCTCAAGCTGTAGATCAGTGGGTTTAACATGGGAATTACTACCACATAAAACACAGAAGCAAATTTATCTGTGTTCAGAGAATGGCTTGACTTGGGCTGAAGGTACATAAAACTAACTGTTCCATAAAATATGGTGATAGAAGTCAGGTGGGATGCACAAGTGGAAAAGGCTTTCCTTCTTCCTTCAGCAGAATGAATCCTCAGGATGGCAAAGACAATACAGATATAAGAAATGACCACAATCACCAGAGAGCAAAGGGTGTTGAAGCCAGCAATGATTAGCAACATCAGCTCTTTGACATGAGTGTCAGAACAGGCCAGAGCAACCAAGGGAACATCATCACAGTAGAAGTGGTTAACTACATTGGAGCCACAGAAAGACAAGCGGAAGGTCTCCACTGCCTGTGCAAGTCCAACAGTGAATCCATAAATGTATGTGCTGGCGATGACCTGAAGACAGAGCTTCCTAGGCATGAGGACCGCATAGAGGAGAGGGTTCCATATGGCTACATACCTGTCATAGGCCATGATTGACAGCAAGTACAGTTCACAAACTACAAATGTGACAAAGCAGCACAACTGAGTGGCACATGCATAGAAGGTTATGCTTTTAACTTCACGTAGAAAATTTAATAGAGTGTTTGGAGTGACAGAAGAAGTAAAACAAAAGTCAATAAAAGCCAGATGGGTCAGGAAGAAATACATGGGTGTATGAAGCTGAGGACTCACCTGAATTAACACGATCAATCCAATATTACCTACAACACTAGTTAAGTAGATGACTAGAAACACACCGAAGAGACTGACCTGAAGCTCGGGGTCGTCTGTGAGCCCCACAAGGATGAACTCAGACACTGCAGAGTGATTGCTCCTAACCATTGTAGTTTGGTGTTACATGTACTAAAAGTCTTCAAAGCATACAATGTTGACCTAAAGTCAGAAGTTGATTCTCGTTCATTAATCTTGCATCAGAAATTCATAAGTAGCCCTTCACATAGTTTCAGCTTTCAAAATGGCACATGTCATATGGGACCCTGTAGGATTTGTAAAAATGTAGAGGTTTTTTTTTTTTAAACTTTGTTAGTTGAACAGTCAAACCCATGTTAGGAGACAGTTTCCTGAGTCCAGTCATCTCAGGAACAATATCTACCTAATATCTACCTTCCTGACAGCATCAATCAGAGTTCATGCTCTTAGGCCTGGGAATACAACTCCTATCCTGCTTCTTCAGATGTTTCATGTTTTCTATTAACAAGTAAAGGTTGCAAAGAGGGAAGAGGCTCTTATCCTGTTATCTAAAATAAGTCACACAAGTCATTAATATGTTGCTTCTTTTGACTTAATAGACTACATGCAGATGTGTACCCCTTTTATCCTTATCATTACTAAATTCTGGGCCAGAGTCCAGGATAGGATCTGGCTATGAAAGCAAAATTAAGGACCCTAAACAATTTGACTAGGAAGATAACTTCTTTGCTCAATTCTTTGGGTCAAAATATGATTGGTCAGTGCATCCCACTCTCTCTTGCTTTGTGTTGCACACATTTGGGGACAAAGTTCAGACCCCGAACTGACTGTCTCTTCACATATACAGAAAATAAAGCTTATTTTTTAAACATTTGTCTCTGAAGTGAGTTTTCTGGACTTCCATCCTAAATCTATCACCCATACCTATAGGGAGAGGGAGAGCAGAGGAGAAGGGAAAAGGAGAGGGGAAGGAGAAGGAGGGAGAGGGAGAAAGGGGAGAGGAGAGAGAGGGAGAGAGGATAGAGATGTTGAGAACTATTTGGAAGAACAAACAATTTTTGTTGCTTACTGGAAAATTTACAGAAAATTATTTTAAGTTCATAAAATTTTAACCATCTTTTCTAATGAATTTTTAAAGTTGACTTAAAGACTATACTATATGCCAGATCATTAGTAAAATTTGGATACTTATCATCTATGAACAACATAGTGAGATGGTTTTGATTTATCAGACTTTTCTTTTAAGAAAACAACAAATTAAATCAAATAAAACCAAACAAACAAAAAACCCACAACAAGTCTTTCAGTTCGGGTGTATTATTTGTAAATTCAATATAAGAAGAAAGTCATAAAATGTATTGCTTTGCTTTTTAAAGAAATCAATATTATATGGTTAAACATGTTAGAAATTAGTATTTCTGCCATTAAAGAAATACATGTTTTACAGCTCTCAGTCATGAGTTCGACAAATCTATCCACTGCCATATCAGTTTTTTCCTTTTATTTTAAGTACCCATGAATAATAGGGTAGGGGACATGATTAGTGTTGTATTTTTAACATCTAAAGTTATGCTTTGATTTTTATTTCTCCGTGTTTCATAATCTCTTCCTATGTTATTTTTTCAATACTTACTAGCCTAGAACAAGGTATGTAAAAAGACCTCACATAATCTCTGGTATCTATGAATGTCTTTGCCCATTACCTCTGTTCTTATCTGTGTCCCTTGAGCAACAGACATGCTGGCAAATTTCCTGGTGCTCAGTTCACCTTTAATCTTCATTTGTCAACCTACTCACTTTTCATCTTTGTCTTTCTTTAAATATATTTACTTTAAGTATGTAACCATTCTCCTTCCTCCCAGATTTGGTGGTGTTTGATATTTGACTTATATAAATCATGAGGCAGTCACCATCACCCTTCACAAGCGAAGACATATTTTTGAATGTAAAGTTGCCAGAGTCCATGGTTTTCTCACCTTCTTTTCACCTTTCCATTCTGTCATAGCTCGACTTCCTTCACCTATATTCAAATCAGTACCCTTAGTTCAATATTCTTTAATCAATCACACTACTCAAGTACATTATTGGCTGTTGTCAACTAAGCCTTTGGGACAGCTATTTTTCATATATTAGGGAACAAATGAAATGTCTAGATCTTTAAGCCAAGGTTTCTCTGAACTGTGGACACACCTATTTAATGATCACTCATTTTGCTTCAATAAGATATTTTGTAAGCAAGGAAATGTAACATAGAAGAGGGTTCATCAACTAAAACTACAATCTTTATTTACTTACATTGAAATATTTCTTTCCTAATGCAATGAATAATGTCACCATCTATACAGTCTCCCTCATGGCAAAGTTTCTGATATGTTTCACATATTTATTTATATTCTACCAAGAAATAAACCTCTTTCTAAAACCTACCAGATTGCCTTTATTTAGGCCACAAATCAACATTTAAGATGATCACTATTATATTTGCTTCCAGTTTGCCTTTCTTTGTGAATATGCTACTTGGAGTATGCTTTCTAAAATGCAAGACTTAGCTTGGACTAAAGCTAAATTTTACTAACATTCTTGAAGTTTTTATTGATAATATTTATAGACTAGTTACAGTACTTACCCTATACTTATCTCAATATACACCAGTCAAACCCCAATAGTAGTATGAACTACAGTCTTAGTATTATTGAACAATAGATAAAATGTTTCCATTTCTCTAAATCTCATTATTACTTCAATTACTTGTTTTTCATCCCCATCACTTATTTCTTTGACATATTCTACAGCAAGCCCAGTCCAACACATATATGTGTGTTCACAGGTTACAGGAACTTGTACCTTGAAGCTACTGTGTAAAGCCAGCATCACTTAGCATAGCATTTGTATTTGACTATATTTTGTTTGTTCTCTTGCTCCCTCTAGAATATTTTCCCTCAATTGCATCATTTCAATAAATCTGAACTAAAAATATAATGACAGTTTGCAACTGAAGCAATTATGCTACGGTTGATCTTTTGGGATGCAATTTACTTAATAGGCAAAAATAAATACTTGAATGACAACCACTACAACAAGAAAGGATACTAAGTACTACTTAATTATGTGGAGAATAAAAATAAAAGAGCAAAACAAAACAGAGTTTGCCTAGGATTTAGGGCTGATAAAGAGTTTGAATACGTGTTGTTATACTTGGGAAATTTGACAGTTGTCTTTGCATATATTTTTCCTATGCAAATTAGATGGGCCTCTGAGAATATGTAACTAAATTAATTTTAATCATTTCAACTGTAATGCTTCATTTTATTTACTTACTTATATTTTGAAACCGAGATTTACTATGTAGCCCAGACTGGGTCCTCCTTTAGCCTTTCAAGAGCTGGCATTAGAGGAGTCTGTAACCATGCCTTACTTCAAATTATTTTCCTTCTCCCAAATCATAAATATACTTTCACAATTTCTTTATTAAGCTGACTATCTTTGAGATTTATTTTATATTATTGAAATGGGTGTTTTGTCTACATACATGTTTAAGCACCAAGTGTCTATAGAGGTTAAAAGGGACTTTGGATCTCCTGGAACTAGGGTTACAGACAGTTGTGAGCTACCATATGGGAATCAAGTTTTCTGCAATAGCAGCAACTGCTCTTAACCCTTTTTCCATATATGTAAACCATATTTTGACTTCTGCAACATTATAGTCAATTATGAAATCACTACTAGTCTAGATATCACACATTGCTCTTAGTAATTAACTTAAGGACAACATAGACCTTTTAGTTTATTAGAAAGCGCACAACATTTTTAATACAAGCATATCATGATAAAGAAACTATGTGTTCCATTTAAAAATGGTATTGTAAACAACTACAGTGGGTTGGTTGAGTTAGTATTGGACTAAAAGTGCCATCATATCACTATTTTATTTTTCCTAACTTTTAACATCATCTGACACAATTCATGCACCTACTTTTAACCAATGTCTTGGTAACAAGTGACACAAAGGGAGGATTAAATGAGTGCTAATATTGTTGGAGATGGTGCTACAATATTTATCAACCATCCATAAATTGCAAGCAGAAATAAATAGCAGTGTGGTGGTACACATATTTAATCCTGGCATTCTGGAGGTAGTGAAGGAACTTAAATGGAAATTTGTCTCCTGTTATATAGTTTGTCAGAAACCCTCTGAGAAGTCAGATCTTGTCTTAAAATATAAAAAAAAAAGTCTTGTATTTCAACTTCCTGTTTACTTGTCTGCTTTTTGTCAGTAGCTGAGTCATACTATACTATATTGGTCAATAGCATCATATTGACTAGTTTATGGACATTAATGAGAGAGAGAAAGCTCTCAAGCCTGGTCCAAACAGACACATGATAAGTACAAACAAACAAACAAACAAACAAACAACAACAACAAAACTTCTGCATCATTTTAGACTATTTTTAACTACCTTTAAATTATTTCTGTGCCAATATAAACATTTTCACCGAGTAATATGAAAAAAAATGCTAGTTGCATATGAGCACGGAGAAGGTATTCAAACTCGTAAGCAAATCCAAACAGCTATGAACCTCCAAATGTGTTCTAATTACAAAGTCAATTCCCGAAGTGTTTATATGATATCATTACTTAATGAATGATACATGTGCCTATAGTGAGGAGCATAATCATGAAATCTGTTTCATACTTACAGATGTAGTTTGTCTTTATGTAAACAAACTCATTCCTGGTTAGGATTGATGCTTTTATCAGATTCATGAGCATCCATACCTGAAGACCAATGAGATGCATTATTTTTGCCATTTTCTCCATACTGTTGCTTAAAAAAAAGGAATGATTTTCATGGCAATGGATATTCGAAGAATAGTCAGATAACTGTGAATGACTTATATAAATTGTCATGCAGAAGGTTACACCAAAACTGTGCTAACTACTCCTGGCTAGAATAAAAGGTAGTTGAATAAGGAAAGAAATAAGAATGATGTCTCTCTTCCTCACATTAATGACTCACTGAAGGAGCCCATGCTTTCTGCCTCTATAGCACCAAATGCTTCAAGGCATCTAGTTCACAAAAAGAGATTTTTTTCTGGGGACACAAAAATATTCTTATTGCACGCCATGACTGTCACATGGATACCTTATATTTCTTTTGCAAGTGAATTCAATAACAAAGATTACTTTGTTGGTCAGATAACCAACCCAGTTACACATTTTTCTACCACATAATGTGGACAGTAATTTTCCAACCAAATATAAGAAGATACACTGTAGTATGTCAAAATATTTGCAAATTCACAGATATCCATTAATTGACATTTTGGGCAAAGATAACACTTATAAAGACAGGAATGATGTCAAATGATCTAGAATGTTCCACCAGGAAAATCAAATCTAATGGATTTAGAGACATGTGACATGAGAATGAGGCAAGTAGCTTTGTAGTGACTGAGCAGATTGATGAATAATAACAATTTCACCCATGAAGGATATTATGTCACTAGCTTTTCCTTGATCTCAAGATTGATGATTCTGTGCACCATGATTAGAGATACTTCTGCAAGGAACAACTAATTCTCTATACTTTAATCCTGTAGACTAGTACTTTATATAAGTTTACTGTCCTCTGTGTTATTCCATTTTCTTCTTAATGTTTACTATTATGTTATGTCTATTTCGTGTCTCCAAAAGAACATTCACTATTTCAATTTTTCATATTTGTTATTGCTCTTGCTGTTAGGCAGAGAAAAACATTTTTTTAAAAAAGTAGAAGATGGAGCAGAAGCAATGGCTCAGGGACAAGAGCACTAGTTAGATTTCCGATATCCATAGGTTGACCCCAGCATTTGTAACTCCTGTCCCAGGTTACACAAAATGCTTCAGGACTCTGCATGCACAGACACTTGTGGTGCATAGACACAGGGACAGGCAAAACAAATCTATATATTTGGAATACTTTTCTTAAAAAAATAGAAGCAGAAGATGGCCTTGTTGGGCACCAATTGGAGGAGAAGTCCTTTGTCCTGCCAAGGCTGAACACCCCCGCACCCCGGGCAGGGAGGTAGAAAGGGGTGGGTGGATGGGTGTGGGAACACCTTTATAGAAGAAGGGGGAAGGGGTATGGGATAGGAGGTTTATGGTTGGGAAACTGGGAAAGGGGATAACATTTGAAATGCAAATACAAAATCCAATAAAAAAGTGTTAAAGAAAAAATTAATATTAATTCTAACTTTAAAAAATCCTCAATTTTCTTTCAATAACTTTAGGTGTACATGAACTGTCTATTTTATTTAACTAACATTCCTGGATACATGTAAGTAATTACGCTAGTTAAAGCTTTATGTCACTAGGGAAAAAAAGAAAAATAGAAGTGAAGAAACACTTGACACTGAAAAAATTTTAGGGGAGAAATATAGTTTTTGTTACCTTTTGATTTCTGTATTTCTAGGTAAAAGCTGAACTGTGCATGATCTGAAAGACAGAGTATCCTTACAGATTATAAAATATATAAAACACATTATTTTACAGAAAAAAAGGTGTATCAGAGTCAATATGTTCTTTGGGGAATATATCCATTTGGAATTTGACTGAACTTGATTGAAGTGGGGGGGGGGAGGTTCTGGCTGTCTCCCGAAAAGCTGGGAGAGTATCTAAGGTGACTGAATTCATCATTACAATAATGAGAAGGACGTTAGAGAAGATCTTGGGAAATATTTATTTGCAACATTTTAATTTTGGTGTGTGTGTATATACATGAATGCTTGTGAACTTCATGTTATAATATCATCAGCAGCCATTTTAAATTCCATGATCTGGTATTCTCTGTGTTGCAAAAATTTTAACATTTTGAACACCTAAAAAACTGTTATTAATTCTTTGGAGGACATTGATAAACCACTCAATTGTATTCTATAGTTCTCAAACCAATTCACTGTGTGGAAATTAATAAATTTAGTGTGATATCAAGTTATATGATAAAATTCAAAATGATTGATTACCATGAATGTATTTTGGGGCACAGTAGCATGTACAAAGTGTCTTTGCTGATCTCTTAGTTTTTATGATGAACTTTTCAGTTTGTGTTATAACACTGTTGTACAAGCAGTGGAGTAAATAAAAAAAATCTATTTCTACTGATCAAAGACATATTAAGCATTCAGTAGAGTTTTTACCATTTCTAAAGTTTGAACAAAAAATTCCATTGGCAATACAACCTCAAACTTGCAGTAGTTTTAAATTTCATCTTCATAAAATATATTGCTTCTTCCTCATTTTTCATTATGAAAGATAGATTTGATCAAATTTGAATATAACTACCCTTTTTCAGCTGTGAAATACTTCTTCATTGAAAAGTACTAAAGTTCTGGTACTTATATTTTAAATGTTGGTTATAAAATAAATTATTTATCTTTATGCTTGATAGTTTTACATTATTAAATCAATTATTTTGACACTCATTTATGAGGACATAAATGCAGAATGAGTTTGCAAGTCACTTTATAGTCCCATGCTTTACCTACTGTCATATAAATAAACAGAAATAAATCTATGGTGTAATGCTACTGTTTTGGGATGAATAAAGCAAAATTTATCGCAAACTAGCTGTGTAACAAGTTGACTGTTTTTTAGTTATTATGACTTACAAAAATGACAGGTAAAAATAACATAAAAGTTTTATCTTTTTTTAAAAACACCAGATTACTAACAGAGTCAGACAGTCAATTGTTGACTGAATTTAAAGGTAAAGACATGTAGACATGGTTTAACCCTATTTTCTTATCTCTTTCTTGCATCATTTATTCCATGGGTCATTCCTTTGATGCACACTTAAGTTCTAAATCTAAAATGATTTTGAAAGCACCATTAGATCAAATTTCCATCGTCGTAATAATTATAAGTTTGAAATTGTTTTAAGCCAGAATATAAACTCTAGTGTGCTACACAAGGGGAAGTACTGCAACATGGAGAAAGAGTGATGGGAATGATGTTAATACAATATATAATAAATGAAACTCTCTAAAGGTTGCAATCAAACACAGAATTTGTCATTATACATTACAGTATTTTAAAGTAATCAATACACACAATATATATATATATATATATATATATATATATATATATATATATATATATATATATATCTGAGAAACTAAGCCCAAGGGAAAAATGTTTATCTCTATTTTCTCCCAGTGGATATTATTGCTTTGATCAAAGACAAATTTAGACACAGAGTTTATTTTTTATGGCTCCAGTTTTTTCACTTGTAATTTGGATCACTTACTAGTATTTATAGGAATCTTATCTATACTTTTCTTCAAAGCATTTTTCACCTCCTTATTCCTTAAGCTATAAATTAATGGGTTTAGCATGGGGATCACTACAACATAAAAAACAGCAGCAAATTTGTCTGTATTTAGGGAATGGCTCGATTCTGGTTGCAAGTACATAAAAATGATTGTCCCATAGTATATGGCAATAGAAGACAAGTGAGAGGCACAGGTGGAGAAGACTTTCTGCCTCCCTTCACCTGAATGTTTCTTCAGAATTGCAGACACGATGAACAAATAGGAGATGAGGACAATGAGGAGAGAGCAGCACACATTGAACCCAGCCATGCTCAGCAGCATTAGCTCCTTGATTTGAGTGTTGGAGCAAGCTAAAGCCATAAGAGGAATGTCTTCACAGAAGAACTGGTTCACTAGGTTGGAGTCACAAAAAGATAAAATGAATGTGGTCACTGTCTGAATAAGTGCTGTGACAAATGCGTAAATGTACGTGGTAATGGCTATTTGAATGCAGAGTCTCCTTGGCATGAGAATTACATAGAGCAAAGGGTTGCAGATGGCCACATACCTATCATAGGCCATTACAGACAGTAGGAAGACTTCACATACAGAAAATGTGGTGAAGAAACATACTTGAGCTGCACATCCATAAAATGATATGCTTTTAATCTCACGCAAAAAATTTACCAGAGCATTTGGTGTGACACAGGAGGTATAACAAAAATCAACAAAAGCCAGATGACTGAGGAAAAAATACATTGGGGACTGAAGCTGTGGGCTGATTTGTATTAACACAACCAATCCTAGGTTACTCATGACACTAAACAAGTAGATGATTAGAAGAATTACAAAGAGAATGATCTGAAGTTCAGGATCTTCTGTAAGCCCCAAGAGGATGAACTCTGTCACTGATGAATGGTTGCCTTTGGCCATTCAGTACATGTAGAGAGTTTTATGATTAGCCCCTTCTGATGAATAATTTCTGAGTGATCTTGATTCTGCAAGAAACAATCCAAGTTTATATTAAAAGATAATAATGAAATAAATCATCTTCCTTCAAAAAAAGACTGTTTTGCACTCTGCATGTAGGATTTACTTGCATGGCAATTATGAAATGGTCTAGTTGAAACTCAAAGCTGACAAGTTCTTCAGGAAGTAAAGCATAAGTGCAAATCTTCACTCACTGCTTTATTACCTGAAATTATAATTTTGCATTAACTTTTACAAATTAAACTGGAAAAAGCAAACTTATTAGGAAATACAGTTTCACAGAATTTCTACATAACTCCTTGAACAATTAAATATTTTTGTGCATGAAAATACTATTAAGAAATAGTGCTCTATAAAGAAGGCCTTTAGATAACATATTAATTACATATATCTCTAGGTCTTGCAGTTAGGAACATTTGTTGAATTTCTTCTTCTTTATATCTAAGTATTCTGAATTTCCTTTTCCTCTATGTGTTATTTATGAATTTCAAAAAGGAGAAAAAAAACAATACTAGTTTGAAAGTCATATCCCCAACCCCCAGAGACACACACATGAATAAATATGAATGGTTTTACCATTATAGATGAATAATATAACAGTAATTTTCCTAATAATATAAAATTCAGTAATATTAGTTTAATACCTTCAAACATTCAGCATCAGAAGGGGAAAAAAGGCAGTCAATATTTCTGGAGTCTCATTCTTCTAGATTGTTCTCTGGTTACTGGAGAGGTGTCAGAATAAAATTCTTCCTTTAACCATAGTAGAGGTGGTGCCTTTTTCATTTATATTATTCTCGGTATCATCTCAGTTTTCTCACCGGCCTTCTAGATTGAAAGTGTATATAGTATGTATATTATTGATATAGCATCTGCAATGTTTAGAAGGAAAGAATATGTGACCCTTTTACTAGAAATCAAAACCAATACTACCTTAGATCCCTGTCTATAACTAAGGGAAGAAAGCAGTGGTTTCTAGAAAGGTCTATAGATTTACTCGATTGGAGTTTTTGGATAACAGAGGGAATGATGACCTGGGACGATAACTGAAAAGTTGCTAAAAGGCTCAGTACCATTTCCAAAACCCAGAGACTGATGACTTATTTTATCAGGTTATGCCAAAGGTTTAATGAACTCTTGATACTTCATATGATCCAAGAGTGAGAGTAGCTTTTAATAACTGAGTGGTGAAACTTTGATTTTTTATTGCACTAGAAGCTTTTTAGGCCAACACACACACACACACACACACACACACACACACACACACACACACACACATCGTAGATTTAAAGCATAGGTATTTTCTACTAGGCTAAAAAGTGAACATAAAATTTTAATGATACCATTAAGTTAGAAGCCTCTTTTTTTGTCTTCTCAATTTCTTAATATTTTGTTGATTAATTTATTTTACTTTTCTAGTTTGAAATTATACTGGAATTATAATATTTCTACTTTCCAAGTATTTTGATATACTTCTTGCTTTCTCCCACATTAACATGCTTTTCATCACGAATTGTTATTGCATGTAAATATGAATGTGCATATATATTCCTAGATAAAACATTCTCAGAATGTATAATTTTACCTGCTTTAATTTTTTAAAGACTAACCTAATTGCAATATTCTCTTTGCCAGTGCGAGACAAATGTGATCAGGATTTTGTGTTAATATATACTTTATATAATATCTATCAGTTATTATATTAATTAGTTTTATCAGTATATATGAACAAATTTATATAAATAAAATAATTTATTCTGAAAAAACGAAGCAAATCACCTTATGTGCTTAATTATCAGTCATCAATATTTTTCATGATATTGTTGCTGTGGAAACCTAGATTTGTACTTGGTAAGTTATAGTGCTGTTTTTTCATAAATGTAGTTAATTATTGCTTTGGGATCTTGGGATGCCTCATAGTAAGTTTCTTCCCTCTGCTGGGTCTGTTTCTATGATGATCATCAATGTGCTGTATAGTTTATTTACATCTATGAAAACGATTAAATACTTGTCATATCTTCATTTCTTTCTACTCTTTTTGTTAACTATTCAGTGTGAGACCATCCAATCAAGTGCAATCTACAGATAGGCTTTCTTACACTGTAATATTCTATGTCTATTGCAAGAAATCTTTAGTGTACTTGGCAAAAATTGTCATAGAATACACACACACACACACACACACACACACTAAATGGGCTATCATTTGAAATGTAATAAGATATAGATCAAAAGATAATAGAATGATGGGAGATAAGATATAGTAGGTAGATAGATGATAGATAGATAGATAGATAGATAGATAGATAGATAGATAGATAGATAGATAGGTACTTTTCCAATAATTATTACCATCTTAACCTACTCCAGTCAATAAAACCAGAACATTTATACAGAACTAAAGAATAAAATTAATATTAAATCTGGCAGAAATTTTGTAACAAATATAAAATTAAAGATCAAGATGTCTGAGTCAATCAGAGAACAAAACATAACACAAACCTGAAGGAAAAGTGTGGAGATTAGTTCTTTGACTATGTAGAAGTAAACGAGTTAACAGTGTTCACAGAGTGTTAAGTTTCAGAGATATCTGTGGATACTTTTGACTTTGAATTTCACCCCTCAGTATCTCCTCTGTGTGCTGGAAAAAATTACATAAGCTTTGATTTTTTTCGTGTGTTCCAGATCTAACAGATTGCCAATACACAAATGAGTTAGAACTTTGACAGCAGATATTTGTAAAAAGTCACTATTCCCCAATTCTATTAGAGGCCCTGACTTCAAAATGATAGCACAAATTAGAAAACCTCTGCCAATTCAGTATTATCACACATTCAATATAATTTGAAAGAAATATAAGATTGTTCATTGTGTTATGCAGATCTCTCAGTCTTAAAATTGCATCTAATCTCTTTTCCCTAGAATAATCACAGAAGACTCACACCATATTATAGACACATAGGGGAAGATTAATTAATTTCTCAGTACAGTCACTCCCTTGATTTCAAGCCCTACACATCCTTGGGAATGAAATATTAGGACAAAGTGCTAAATATCATTAAGACACCTTATATTAAGTGAGAATTGGAGTAAAAGAGGAAGAAATTCTATTGTTTAGTTGATAGTAAAATATATATACCAACTACAGTTTAATAGTTTCACCATATACAAATTTACCATTCTTTGAAATTATTCTTGATGTAGTGATATGGAACATATTGATTAGCCTTTAAATATTTTAGTGGTTACTTATATCTTATTGTTCTATGGACTTCTTACCACCTGTTGAATAATTTAAGAGTAACTGATTCAGTTCTGATCCAGAACAACAAACAAGTAAACAAATCAATAAGGTAAGGCTCCAAATCCAGTTCTTCCTGTTGTGTTGACCTCTCTGAACACAGCCTGTTTCTCACAGGATGTCTTCAAGTTTTGAGAATCTGTAGAAAATATAAGTACATGTAAATGTTCATTAAAACTCTGAAGGGAATTGCAGTTGCTGTAACTATGATTTGTGGGGAAAGAGTATTTTTTTCAATAGAGAATTATTTGTCTTCTGAGAATACAGTTTCTACCTAAGTATTAGTCCCTTAGAGAGACTGAAGTCTTAGGCACAGGGCACCATGTCTTTGTATTACTTAAGCTGTCCATTGTAAACAGAGTATTTTCTGACTCATGGAGGTTTAGAGTTGTACACACAGAAGCACACCACCTCTCAGTGACATTGGTCTTGGCTCTGTCAGGAAGGCATGATGATATGACTCAAATCTTCAATTCCTGTGGCATAAGTTTTTTCTTAGAAGAAAAAGGAAAAATACTTTATCCTAAAAGGAAAATATTTTCACACATTATGTGCTGCCAAGAGAGACTAGCAGTATTAATATTAGAGATGAGAAGTTTACTGTTGAATACTGTAAATATTCTCTCTCTCTCTCTCTCTCTCTCTCTCTCTCTCTCTCTCTCTCTTTCTCTCTCTCCCTCTCAGCAAATGTTGAAGAGGTTTGCTGTAGTCCATTATAAAAGATAAAAAGATACATGTTGCATCAGCTCAGAGTTTTTGGCTGTGATGTCACTGTTTATATAGTAACTAAGTTCATTTGGTTCATTATACATGCTCCTGGGACTATTCAATGCAGTGGAAAATGGAGTGAGTAAAGAGGTCATGCTGACAACTGTTAGTAACTGATTCATTGTCTTCAGGATTCTTATATCTCCTGTCAGTATTCATGAAAATGTACTGGACTCATATTTGAAATTTGTGATATAGGGCAAAACTTCATCACTTTAAAATAATGTTCTCTTTTTGGTGATAGAAGAGAAATGTTGATAGGGACATGACACTCTTCTTCATAAAGCTACATTACATTTTGTTATGTTGTCTATACTATACCTCAATAGGAAATGATAATTCTTGCTACTGGCTACATGGTCTATATTATTCCAACTATTGTGAGTACATTTGATTCTTTATATGATGTCCTCCCCCAGTAATTGTATTCTCAAACTGTATTCTTTAAACATAGAATGAGAAATAAACATGTGTTAAGAGTCATATTAAAGTTATGTTGTAAAGACCAATTAAGACACATACGACAATTGAAAGTCATATTCAATCATTTATATGAATGGAAATAAAATATAGCAGTACTGTTATTAGTAAGCAATTTTTTTAATTAATAATGACAAGAGAGTTTTAGAGTTTCATAAAGTTTTTCAAGAAATTGGAAAAACAAGACAAATTTAGGGTCTTGCTTTTTGGAATTTTTTTTAAATTTATGTATTTATTTTATGTATATGAATACACTGTAGCTGTGTTCAGACACACCAGAAGAGGGCATTGGCTCCCATTAAAGATGGTTGTAAACCTTCATATGTTTGGTGGGAATTGACCTCAGGACCTCAAGAAAAGCGGTCAGTGCTCTTAGTCACTGAAACACCTCTCCACCTGGAATGTCCATGTAGAGTAAGAGTACTGAAGTGGGTGGGGTAAAGAGTTTGGGTATTTCTCTGAGTTCTACAACTAATCTTATAAACATTAATAGTCTTGAAGAAATGAATAGCAGAGTATAAGTGATCTATCTCATCAAGGGCATGGGAAAAGGACTCTTTAAAGTCAGAAGAGGAATTGAATATAGAATATGGTGGAAAATGGACAAGGGGAATATAAGTGTTTCAGGAGATTTGATCACACTGTTAATGCCGAGATTATATTATTTACTGAAAAAAAAAATCCCTGTTTCTTCTCACGGTGTGCCTCACCTTTAACATATACTTCTAATCCCTCTAGCTGGAATATAGATATAACCTTAGTATACACCTTTAATTCCAATTATGAAAAAGTTATTTTGTAAAAGGAAACAACCATGTTTGAAAGTGATGTCTTATTGAATGGAAGACAAGATGGATCAGAGAAACATTTGACAGAATAGGATCATCCTAACTCTCAGGAGAAGAGAGAAGAAAGGGAACTACCTAAGAAAGCAGTGCAAAAGGAGGAGGAAAAGAAGGAGCAGTTTTATCAGAACAGTTTTACAGATTGTTTGCAGAGAGAACAAGCTAGAAATAGATGAAGACAGATTAAACTAGACAACGAGAAGAAACCTGAAGATTAAAAAGACTGGCAACGTTAGTTTGAGGTCAATCAGAGTAATTTTGGAGGTGCTAAGAGAAGCTGGATTAATCAGTGAGCTTTAAGAGGATTTTGAGCGAGAGCAGCTGAGTTGAACCAGTCAGCCAGAGATCAAAAAGAACTAGGAAGGGGCGAGCTTATTCATCAGTAAGTCTCAGAGGTTGAAAGCATTTGAGGCCTAGACAAGATAATACAGAGCTAGAAGCTTTCATAACTAGGCCTAGGCTAGCAGACAGCGACTGTACACCTCAGAGATACAATTACAACAGGCAAATAAAAGTTTAGGAAATGAGAAAAGTTTAGGAATGGTGGTAGAGTTAAATATAGAGGCAGGAGAGGAGGTAGGCAGGTAAAACAACAGCATGTCCAAAAAATTCATATACCATTAAATATTTACCTAAAAAACCTATTATACATGTGTGTGTATAAATATACATAAATAGCTTTAATAAACTTTTCTCAACTGGACTGAAACTGTTCCCTTCAAGAGCCAAAGATCACTTAACTAAAACCTTAATTGTATACATGAGAATCTTTTTCAGTTATTGGATAGGTCTGTCTACAAGACTCCCCAAACATAGAGACTTTTACTGTTGCCCTTGGTTACTCTTGACAGGCTAAAAGTAAGTCTCTGTTGCTGGTGACACTGCATGTCAGAAATCAAATCCAAGGACCGTTGAGCTGTAACTGACCAGAATGTCCACTCTGCAATGCCTAGTTTCATTGTTCCAGAGAGCACTAGAAAAAGTCCCAAAGGAGGGAGATAACCAACAGCCCCATTCAGCTAAGATGTTTATGAACCACACCAATGATCAGTATAGCACAGCAACCCTAAGGGTGCAGTAATGGTGTATAGTCTCAATGGATTCATCTACAAAACTCTTCTACACCTGAGCCTCAGGGAACATTTTGGAAGAGGAAAAGAAAACAGAGAAAGATTGTAAGAGCAAGAGGATCAGGGAGTTTGCTATGGGATCTCTCCAAATAATATCAGAAAATGTACCCACAGACTATCACAAACATTACTTTCTAAATGTGAGCTGGATAAAGATGAAAACACTGAACACTCCAAACTAAACAGAGTAAATCCTGTGAGACCTCAACATTGTGGAAAGAACTATAGGCTAAAGAGTTGGTCTTTGCTAGAGAAGAGAACACTATTACTGTTCAGGTTACATAGCCATCCCTGAAAACAGAAAGGCAAATAACATTATACAGACTAAGCAAGTAATATTTACAAACATTTCTATATATTTATACACATATACTTGCAATAGCAATTAGTGAAAAAAAGAGGACAGAGATTTGAAGAAGTGCTTGGAAGGATTTGTGGAATGGTTTCAATAGAGCAAAGGGTAGAAAAAGATATTCCATGTCTGTTATAACCTCAAAAGCATAATTAAAAAACAAAAAGAAAAAGATTGATAATTTAAGTAAGTTTTCTTTTGGCAAATGGGAATTTGAGTCTTATTACCCAAAGTTCCCAAAGTTTTGTTGTTGTTGTTGTTGTTGTTGTTATTGTTGTTGTATGTTTCCTATTTTTGAAATGAAAGAAGATGTTTCAAATTATTACATCTAATTTTATATATGAAATCACATCCTACATTTACAATTTCTTGTATAGGAAAGATGTTTTTCTATAAATACATATAATATATTAATAAGTAGACATGTTATTAAGACATATATTACATGTATCAATAAGTAGTCTTTTATTGGAAAAAGATAGAACACACATACTCCATCAAGTAATTTTCTTAATTTCATGACATAAACATTTGGTTTCTACTGATAATTAATTTCTTCAAAGCATCCTTCACTTCCTTGTTCCTTAAGCTGTAGATCAAGGGGTTCAACATGGGGATGATCACTGTGTAGAAGACAGAAGCCATTTTGTCTGTGTCTAGAGAGTGGTTAGAACTGGGCTGCAAGTACATAAAAATGAGGGTTCCATAGAAAATGGTCACTGCCAGCATGTGGGAACCACATGTCGAGAAAGCCTTGCGTCTACCTTCAGCGGAACGCATTCTTAGGATGGCAGAAATAATGAATGTGTAGGAAATAAACACAATGAGAAGAGAGGAAATGAACATGATGCCAGCGCAGACAAAGATCCATAGCTGTTTGGAGTGAGTGTCTGAGCAAGTTAGCCTGAGGAGAGGCATGTCATCACAGTAGAAATGATTGATGGTATTTGAGTGACAATAGCAGAGGCGAAAGGTGAGGGTGGCATGAAACAGTGCTACCAAGAAGCTGTAGAGATAGGGGGCAGCTACAAGCTGAAAACAGATTCCTGGGGACATTAGGACCATATAGAGCAGAGGGTTACAAATGGCCACATACCTGTCATAGGCCATGGAAGCCAGGAGCAAGCATTCAGCTGTCATGAAGGCTAGGAAACAGCCTAACTGGGCAGCACATGCATTGAAGGATATCACATTTTGTTTGTACAAGAAATTGCCAAGCATCTTGGGTGTAATGACAGATGAGTAGCAGAAATCAACAAAAGCCAGGTTGCTGAGGAAGAAGTACATGGGTGTGTGGAGTCTTGCGTCTGTTCTAATGACCAGGATCAAACCCAGGTTGCCAAATGTTGTGAAAAGATAGATGAATAAGAATACCCCAAACAGGGGCATCTTTAACTCCTCGCGATCTGTGAGGCCCACAAGAATGAACTCTGTTGCCTGGGAGCAGTTTATCTGAGCCATGAATCTTCATAAAATCTATGCAGAAATCAATAGAAAAGATTGTAACCAACATTTTGACAAGAATATTTTATGCTAATATAGTGAAACACATTACATTGTTAACATGACAATTATAGATGAATTTTAAACTGATTAGCCCTTTTGGAGTCAGAACAATAGAAGACTATGAGGAGGTTATTTTCTTGGAAATGTTTCTCTTGCTCTAAACTGGTAGCAGGATAGGAACCAGTTCACTGGTTCAGTCTTTTTCTGATGTTTCCATTGATTATTTGCCACTCAACATTAGTTTTTGGAATATCGAAAACAAATATCAACATGCATATAATAAAAATGATTTTATGCCAAAGGCATTGCCATACATATGTAACATAAACTATATTTTGTTTCCATGAAAACATACAAAGTTCTTTTCTTTTATTCTTTACTATATACCATAGAAAAATTATGATATCTAACCACAGGTTGAGAATTAGAAAGATCCTATGCTTTCTAAGTGGTCCAGATCCCAGAGCAAACAGAACTTACATTCTCTGTCCTTGTCCTTGTATAGTCACAGAATTGGCAAGCCCCATCTGCCTGTAGTCAGCACCTGTAGTCAAGGTCATCCGTTCTTGGAATTTGACTCTTCTCTGTGTTGTGGTTATCAGTCCTAAGCATCCTCAATCTGAGTATTCTGTGTTTTCTTTGGAATTCATCTACTTTAGTCCTCTGCTGGTTTTGGCCTAATCCTCCCTCTGTAAATAGTTCATAGGATGCTATATTTCTTAATAAATTTGCTTAGAGAAAGACATCAGCTTATGCAAGACCCCTTGCTCCCAACTATTGCTTTGTGCCTCAATCCTCAATCTTCATACTGGATAACTTACAGTTTAGTGCCCTCATACCTGGGTTTCTGTCACTTACATGTTTGTAATAGTCTTAGTAATGCATATGGGTAGCAGGACATCAGACATAATAAAACTTATAGCATATTTATTTCTGTTTGGCTTTTGACAATAGTCTGTTGTAAAATACCCTTTATACAAATAAATAAGAAGATTCCCAGAACATTTCAGTATCTGAAGTAAGTTTAGAATTCCAAGCTGGGCTTCAAACAAGGTCCAGGGCATCTGATGATAATATTTTCATTATGGCCTCCTCTCTTCCCTCAGCTGAGCTCCTCCTAAAGAGGACAGAAACGAAGTACACATAGAAGAAAAAGATAGTCAGAGGGATCTAAGTGTGGTGGTGGATGCCTTTAATCCAAGAATTTAAGAGGTGAAGGCAGCAGGAATAAGGCATTCAAATTCACCTTCATTTGTATATAGAAAGTCAAAGGGCTACTTCTCAAAAAAGCACAAAACCGAGAGAGAGAGAGAGAGAGAGAGAGAGAGAGAGAGAGAGAGAGAGAGAGAGAGAGAGAAATGTTGAGGTTTTGTCTTTTACTGTCTATTGTAATGCTAAATTCATAGGTCAGGGGCCATGACTTGAAGTCTGCTAGTTGCCCCTGTGACTCTGCCCATAAGTTAATTCTGATTGGTGAATAGAGATGACAACAGTTAATAGGTGGGCAGAAGAGATTGGTTTTAGATTTTTCCCAGCTTGGTGTCTGAGCAGAAGAGGAAGAAGAAGAATGTGCAGGAGATGTGGAAGGAGAAGCAGCCATGGGTTAAGGGTCAAGAGAATGTGGCTCTGAGGGGCTGCTCAATTGGAATTAAAAGCATCCCAGATGAAACGTAATAAATAGCGAGTAATAACTTGGTTTATCAATAGGAAAGTAGAGTCTAACAGCATGGAAGGTAGGCAGCTGCCCAGCTATTGTGCAGTTTGAGGCTTATTATAACTATAAAGGCTGTAAGTGTGTCTTGCATCCAGAAACTCAATAACCAAAGGTGGAATAGAATCCCTGGCCTGGGATTTTTATAATTTCCGCTATGGGAAAATGTAAACAGTAAGTAAAAAGCATAACCAGAAGGGAGGAAATGAATAAGAAAAGAGCACAGACTGTAGTCAAAGGGGTATAAAGTGTCTGGGTCAATAATTCCCACCATTCCTTGTCTAAAATATTTCTCCAATTTTTGTGGCATACAGTTACAAAGTAATCTTCGTATGTAAGACATATTACGTGTTCATGATCATGGCATTTATACATATATTTTAAATAGCTATAATTAAAAAGTGTCATTGCTCCCCAAGTGATTTTCTGCTACTTACAAAGTCTTGTTGCTTTTTATATGACTGATATACAGAAATATACATACACACACACACACACACACACAGAAAGAGAGAGAGAGAGAGAGAGAGAGAGAGAGAGAGAGAGAGAGAGAGAGAGAGACTCACACCAAATGATATGCATAAGATAAAGTATATCAACTTTATTTTATCAGTGTTGTACTTTAAATGCAGAGTCTTCATATATTTGCTTGTCCTTTTGGACAATGTTCCTATTCACAAGATAATATAACATATGCAGTTGTACCTGGTAGTTAATCTTCTTATAGATCTCTCTGAAAAAGTAAGATCAAATTTGAGAAAACATAAATGGTGTTATAGACTATTTCAAATTCGGGAGAATATTATGCAAACATCAATTTGCAGTTCCTGTTTTTCTTTCTGACTCACATATTTAAGTAACTCAGAATAGTTTCATATGATAATATAATTTCTTTTTTTTAGTTTGAGATGTTTATATGGAAATTACTATATGATAGATAATTATTTTCAAAGTTTTTATTTCAATTTATTTTATAGAACAGAGTTGCATTATGGTGTTTCTAGACATGGCTTGATGTCTAAAGTATTTGTTGGACAAGGTTCAAGTTCAGATCCTAAGCATCCACATTAGAGCCAAGTCTGGTTTAAGTATGTACCCATATTCCTAACACAGACACAGGAGGATGGAAAGCCATCATTGGCCAGTCAGTCTAACTCACACTGAGAACTTTAGATTCTCTGAGAAATCTGGTGCGCGCGCGCACACACACACACACACACACACGCGCGCGCGCGCACACATACACACACACCCCTGCACACGCACACACATGTACACACACACATGTTCACATACACGCACATGTGTACAAACACACATACATACACACACTGAAGCACTAAATTCTAAACTATCTTATAAACACTAAACAATCTATATGCACAGGCATACAGAATTTCAAATGCACAGAGAAAATTACAGAGCAAGGGACTTTTAAGACTCATATATGTTACTTTGATGTGAACAAACAATGGCCAATCATCAATTTAAGGAAACAATTTCAAGTAAGAAAAAGAAAATTATGCTTGTGTTTGTAAATCTTCTTGATGATGATAGGAGGATATTTTTAGACATGATCAAGGTTTGGAAATATGTTGAAAACTGTCATATAACCTGTAAAATATCCAAAATTATACCCTCATATATTGGTATGCAACCACCTAATCTCAAAAGATTAACAATATCACATGTTTTCATTGCTAAAATGTTTCAATGAAAGTTCAGCATAGTCACTCTCTCATAGGGCTTCATTATATATGCTTAATTACTCCCTTTTTTTTCTACCCAAGTCCTACTTATCTTCCTTCCAAATTCAGTAGCACAAACACGCATGGCTTCCTTTAACCGTTTTCTGGTTTCTTGGGATAATTTATTTTATTGTTTGTATGAACTACTGTTTCACTTTTCCTTATACCCAGAACTTTTATCAACCGCTTTGAACTTATAATCCTGTGAAAAAGAAGAGTTTATATACAAAAACTTACAAATTGTGTATATATTTGCTTGAATATCATATATCGTTTAATATTGAATCAAAAGCATAAAAAACTGTATCAGCAGACAAAGTATTACATATACCCATCCTTTGAATTTCTACAACATGGATGCTCAGTAGTTTCTCATTCAATACACATAAATTGAACAATTCCTGACCCTATGTCTATGTTAATAAACATTCTTGTCACTCTGTGTTTGTTACACAAAAGTCAGCTCATTTATTTATTACTCATTTATTTTTTAGAATTACAACGCAGGATATCATTTCCAACTTCTCATTTCCCTTTCCTCCTTTTAATATCTGCTACATAAGACTCCTTCCTCTTTTTCAAATTCATGGCTTCCCTTTTAATTAATTATTGTGATATGTATATGCATATATATGTATACATGTATATTCCTAAGTAAATACAACTTGCTTTGTCTGTATATGTTTTCAAGGCTGACCATTTGTTACTGGATAACCAAACTGTATGATTCTCTGGGGAGACTATTTCTCCTACTCTTAGCACTTCTATGGTGGCTGCAGCTCTATGTGTAGAGGCCTTCTTGCCTTTTCTTTGTATTTTTATTATAATGATTTTTATTATAATGTATTTTTATTATAATGATAACATAAAATTAAAAGCTGATGCTAGTAATTAAATTAGGACAATTCCATGCACTGGTAATTTTGTCACTTTTTCAAAACTACTTGGCTTCTTTATTGAAATACAAAATATAAAGAAACACCTTTAAGGATAGATGTACAATTTTCTTCTTGGTTAAGATTTATCAAACAGGAAAGAAATAATGGAATTTTAAGTCTAGGCATAGGTACTTTTCCTCCAATCTACACTTGCCTCCTAACGAAAAATGGATATTGAAAGACAGAATTTTAAAAATTGAAATTTTGCCATAGATTACAATCTCTCCTTTATGTGTCTATCCCTTTCAAAATAATCTGATAGGTTTCAGAAATCTCAAGTATTTCCAAAATCCAGTCTAATTATACATTTTATATAATATTAAATACATATACAACTAAAATTGAATAAGGATAAGCTTTATACAGTTTTATTTCAGAACAAAAATATTTTAAGTATAAAATGTTTCCGTCTGAAGACTATCATGATCTTCAATTTTAAAATATTTGTTTTGTCACTAATGTCAAAACCTCTTCATTGAACTTACTTGGAAAAAATGAGGTTCTATTTCTTCGGCAAGTAGTGTTTGGAGGCCAACAAACTATGGGCTTTTATTGGTGCATCTATCCCAAAGGATCTACTTAGAGGAATGACATAAGAAAGATTATCAAGGAAAATTATACTTTCTGTCTCATAGGCATCCCAAGGCAGGTGAGAGATAATTAATATAATTCTTTGGTTTTGAGAAAACACAGATCTTAAACTCTATTTTATTACATCATTTCTCTAATATTCTAATTTTGGGATTGTCATTTGTCTCTGATTTTCACTGTGATATTATTAGTTGCTTAGTAACACTCTTTATGCTTATTGCAAAAAGTATAAGAATTATCTTATGATAATTCTTGAAATATAAATACAATTTAGAAGAGCTTAGTCCCAAAAACCTATCTCAGAGGATTATAAAACATAAAGCTTTATGTTTATTAAACAGAACCTTGATCATGGTTGAATCTGTGAATTCTGTAATAGTGAGAAAACCTATTTTTATTAATTAATCTGTAAACTTATGTTTTTTTCCTTTTTATTTGTTATTTTATGTATTTACCTTTCAAATGTCAACCTGCTTCCAGGCTTTCCCTCTGGAAATCCTCCCTCCCCCTGCATCTGTGAATATGTTCCCCTCCCACCCACTTGCTCACCCCTCATTGCCCTGGCATTCTCTTACATTGGTGGTTTGTTCAGGAAATTTTCCCCTGTGCCAATGTGTTCAAGGCTCTTCCCCATGTTCTCTTCTATTAGTTTCAGTGTATCTGGTTTTAGATGGATGCCCTGGATCTACTTGTACTTGAGTTTTGTGCAAGGGGATAAGAATAGATAGATGTGCTTTCTTCTACATGTTGACCACCTAGTAGAACCAGCACCATTTGTGGAAAATGCTGTCTTTTATCCACTGGATGGTTTTAGCTCCTTTGTCAAAGATCAAGCAACCATAGGTGTGTGGGTTCATTTCCAGGTCTTCAGTTTTATCCCATTCGTTGACCTGCCAGTCACTGTACCCATACCATGAAGTTTTTATCACTATTGGTCTGTAATACAGCTTGAGGTAAGGGATGATGGTGCTTTTAGAAGTTCTTTTATTGTTGAGAATAGTTTTCGATACTCTGGGTTATTTGTTATTCTAAATGAATTTGCAAATTGCTATTTCTAACTCTATGAAGAATTGAGTGGGACATTTGATGGAGATTGCACTGAATCTGTAGATTGCTTTAGGCAAGATGGCCATTTTTACTATATTAACTTTGCCAAGCCATAAGCATAGGAGATTTTTCCATCTTTTGAGATCTTGGATTTCTTTCTCCACGGACTTGAAGTTCTTGTCATACAGATCTTTCACTTGCTTGTTAGTTTCACATCAAGGTATTTTATATTATTTGTGACTATTGTGAAGGGTGTTTTTTTCCTCAATTTTGTTCTCACAGTGTTTATCCTTTGACTATAGGAAGGCTATTGATTTGTTTGAGTTAATTTTAAATCCAGCCACTTTGCTGAAGTTGTTTATCAGGTTTAGGAGTTCTCTTGTGAAATTTTGGGGTCACTTAATTATACTTTCACATCATCTTCAAATCGAGATATTTTGACCTCTTCCTTTCCAATTTGTATCTCTTTGACCTCCTTTTGTTGTCTGATTGCTTTGGTTAGGAATTAGTATACTATATTGAATAGGTAGGGAAAGAGTGAGCAGCCTTGTCTGAATTTTGTGGGATTGCTACAAGTTTCTCTCCATTTAGTTTGATTTTGGCTACTGGTTTGCTGTAGATTGCTTTTACTATGTTTAGGTATGGGCTTTGATTTCCTGATCTTTCCAAGGCTTTTACCATGAAGGCGTGTTGAATTTTGTCAGATGCTTTCTCAGCATTTAATGAGATGATCATGTAGCTTTTTTCCTTTGCCTTTGTTTATATATTAGATTACATTGATGGATTTCAGTATATATAGAACCATCCCTGCATCTCTTGGATAAAGCCTGCTTGTCCATCGTGAATCATCTGATGAAGTGAATCATCATATATATATATATATATATATATATATATATGAAATTGGTTGGAAGTTCTGTGGTTCAGGTATAAGCATATTGTAGCTTCAAAGAATGGATTGGGTAGCGTTTTGTTTTTATTTTGTGGAATAGTTTGAAAAGTGTTGGTATTAGGTCTTTGTTGAAGGTCTGATAGAATTTTGCATTAAACTCATCTGGTCCTGGATCTTTTTGGGTTGAGAGACTTTTAATGACTGCTCTATTTCTTTAGGGGTTATGAGACTGTTTAAGTTGCTTATCGGACCCTGATTTAACTCTGGTACTTGATATCTGTCTGGAAAATTGTCCATTTCATTCAGATTTTCCAGTGTTTTTGAGTATAGGATCTGATGATTTTTTTAATTTTCTCAGCTTTTGTTGTTATGTCTCCCTTTTCATTTCTGATTTTGTTAATTTGAATAGTGTCCCTGTGCCCTCTGGTTAGTCTGGCTAAAGATGTATCTATCTTCTTGGCTTTCTCAAAAAAACAAAACAAAACAAAGCAAAGCAAAAAACAAGAACAAAAACAAAAAAAAACCAAAACAGCTCATGGTTTTATTGATTTTTTTGTATAGTTATTTTGCTTTCTACATGGTTGATTTTAGCTCTGAGTTTGATTATTTCCTGCCATCTAACCCTCTTTGTTGTATTAGGTTCTTTTTGTTCTAGAGCTTTTAGGTGTGCTGTCAAACACCTACTGTTTGCTCTCTCCAGTTTCTTTTTGGAGGCACTCAGAGCTATGAGTTTTCTTCTTAGCACTGCTTTCATTGTGTTCCACAAGTTTGGGGGATATTGTGCCTTAATTTTCGTTCAATTATAAAAAGTTTTTATTTTTGTTTTTTATTTCTTCTGTGACCAAGTTATCATTAAGTAGGGCATTGTTCAGCTTACATCAGGCTGTGGGTTTTATGGTGTTTTGTTGTTATTGAAGACCAGCTTTAATCTGTGGTGGTCTGGTAGGACACATGGGACTATTTCAATCTTCTTATATCTGTTGAGGACTGTTTTGTGACTGATTATATGGTCAATTTTGGAGACAGTACCATAAGTTACTAAGAAGAAGTTATATTCTTTTGTTTTAGGATGAAATGCTCTACAGATAACTGTTAAATCCATTTGGTTCATAACTTCTGCTAGTTTCACTGTGTCTCTGTTTAGTATTTGTTTCCATGATCTGTCCATCGATGAGAGGAGTGGGGTGTTGAAGTCTCCCACTATTATTGTGTGAGGGGCAATGTGTGACTTGAGCTGTATAAAGTTTCTTTTATTAAAGAGGGTACCCTTGCCTGGAGCATAGATATTCAGAATTGAGAGTACATATTGGTAGATTTTTCCTTCGGTGAATATGAAGTGTCCTTCCTTATCTTTTTTGATAACATTTGGATGAAGATAAACTTTATTTAATATTAGAATGGCTACTCCAGATTGTTTCTTGGGACCATTTGCTTGGAAAAAATTTTCCTAGCCTTTTACTCTGAGGTAATGTCTTTGTAACTGAAGTGCTTTTCCTGTACACAGCAAAATGCTGGGTCCTGTTTAAGTATCCAGGCAATTTTATTGGAAAATTGAGGCCATTGATGTTGAGAGATATAAAGAAAAAGTGATTGGTGCTTCCTATTATTTTTGTTGTTAGAGGTAGAATTATGTTTGTCTGGCTATATTCTTTTGGGTTTCTTGAAAGAAGATAACTTTCTTGCTTTTTCTAGGGTGTATTTTCTCTCTTGTGTTGGAGTTTTTCCACAAATATTCCTTGCAGGGCTGGATTTTTGTAAAGATATTGTGTAAATTTGGTTTTGTCTTAGAAGATCTTTTTCCCTATCTATGTTAATTAAGAGTTTTTCTCTGAGCTGGCATTTGCATTCTCTTAGGGTATGTATAACATCTGCCCAGGATCCGCTTGCTTTCGTTTTCTGTTGTGAAAAGTTTGGTGTAATTCTGATAGGTCTGCCTTTATTTGTTACTTGGACCTTTTCCCTTTTAATATTCTTTCTTTGTTTTGTGCACTTAGTGCTTTGATCATTATGTGATGGAAGCAGTTTCTTTTCTGATCCAGTCTATTTGGATTTCCGTAGGCTTCTTGTATGCACACCAGCATCTCTTTCTTTAGGTTAGGGAAATTTTCTTCTGTAATTTTATTGAAGATATTTACTGGCCCTTTAAGTTGGGAATCTTAGCTCTCTTCTCTACCTATTTTCCTTAGGTTTGGTCTTCTCTTTGTGTTCTGCATTTCCTGAATGTTTTGCATTATGAGCTTTTTGCTTTTTGCATTTTTCTTATGCTTTTGTTTGAATGTTTTCTATGGTATCCTCTGCCCCTAAGATTCTCTTTCTTTCTCTTGCGTTTTGTTGATGATGCTTGCATTTATGAATCCTGATCTGTTTCCTAGGTTTTCTCTCCAGGGTTGTTTCCCTTTGTGCTTTCTTTATTGTTTCTATTTCCACTTTTAAATCCTGGGTGGTTGGGGGAGGGTAGGGAATGGAGGCTTATGAACAGGAAACCGGGAAGGGGAATAACATTTGAAATGTAAATAAAGAAATAAATCTAATAAAAAAATAAAAAAAATACTGGATGGTTTTATTCAATTCCTTCTCCTGATTCTGCTGTGTTTTCCTGTAATTCTTTAAGGGATTTTTGTGTTTCCTCTTAAAGGCTTCTACTTGTTTACCTGTGCTCCCTCGTATTTCTTTAAGGGAATTATTTATGTCCTTCCTAAAATTCTTTATCATCATCACAAGATGTGATTTTAGATCCAAATCTTTTTTTTCTGGTGTGATGGGGTATCCAGGACTTGCTGTAGTAGGAGAACTGGGTTCTGTTGATTCCAAGTAGCCTTGGTTTCTGTTACTAATGTTTTTGTGCTTGCCTCTCAGTATCTAGTTATCTCTGGTGTTAATCTGCCTTGCTGTCTCTGACTGGAACTTTTTCCTTCCGTGTGCCTTTGAACCTGTGATTTTAGGAATGAGACCACTCCTGGGAGAGCAGCTCTCTCAGGGCAGGACTTAGGTACAAGTGGCTGTGGGACAGCCTTATTTTATGGTGTTTTTATTGTGGTTCAAGTGGAATAAAAACATCTCTAAGATCAGAAAACAGATTTCAATGCAAAATCCTTTATTAGATATGAGACAAGGAACTGCAAAACTTGTTTTCTTATCATTTCAGATAAAATGCATTTGAGGCTTCAGTATTTTAGGAAGTCCAATAATAACTTCAGATAGACAAAAACCTCAGGTTTATCTTATCATTCTATATTGAGGGCATAAAGAAAGACAAGTTAGCTTCCTCAGAGAGCTTAAAATTTCTAAGTGATAAGACCAGATAAACTTTTGACATGAGGAAGACAATTCCCTTGTCTCCCAGTTTTGATAAGAAGTTAGAAACCTAAATTATGAGGTCATGTTTTTGCTCTATAATATGAACTTCCTTCAGCAATAAATATATGTAATGTGACTTTTGTATTTGAATAAAATAAAGTAGCCAATAGCAATAGTACCCATTTACACAATTAATTAAAGATGAGCCATATATGAAATAGTTTGTTTTAAATCCACTAGTTTTCATTTTGAAAATATTCATATACTGGAAAGTAACTGCCTATACCCAGTGAAGAGAGTAGTCCTTCCCTACATTACATTATGATCCCAGTAGAAGAAAGAAATATACCCACCCACTCAGTTAATTGTTTCTTATATATGACTTGAAAGAGAGGGTTCAGCTACTCATATCACTAATTGTCTGTTAAGTTGAACAAACACACCCTAGTGATTCATAAGCAGAAATAATTGGTTAGGTCAAGCTTGAATGTCAACAGTTTTCAGTATTTTGACTCAAACAGATGAATAACATTAGCACAAGAATGAAAGCTCTATTGGCTCATACAGATTGAACATTCTACTAATTGTTTATTGACTGACCACAGTGCAACGGACAAAGAAGACCATTTATGTAGTCATGATTTAAAAAAAAATACAGGGGCTGGGGATTTAGCTCAGTGGTAGAGCGCTTACCTAGGAAGCGCAAAGCCCTGGGAAAAAAAAAAAAAAGAACCAAAAAAAAAAAAATACAAATTATGTCCTGAAATATCTGCATCCAATTTTGGCTAATCAAGTCTAGGTACCTTATTTTAGAAATTTCTAAACACAACAATACACAGTGGCAACTTTCAGAAGTAGTCCATTTTCCTTGGTCATTGCTTACTACTCTTATAGACTTGATGGACGAAATGCCTTCTTAGCACATTTGAGCTTCCTGAGGCTTATAAGTTTGCTGGACTTCTATGGTATTATGAAAATGGAAAGGTGTCAATTCATTGAAAATAGAAACATAGCATAATAGTGTTTATGCCTAAGTTCTTAAATCAGATTTTTCAGTCACTAATGGAGACTTTAAAGAAGCTCTCTTGTTAATATCAGGAAGTATAGGGGGAAAGCATATTAAATAAATAAATAAACATATATTAAGGCAGAATTGTATAGCATGAGAGTTTGTTGTAAATGTCTTAGAGGAATTAAAGGTTAGCAGATGGGAACAGATAATAAGGAAACACATTGTATAAATGCTTGAAATTTCCAAAAAATAAAAAAAATATATATATTTTCAAATACAAATCTCAGCAATTGAAATCACTCAATGTTGAGAAGGTTCAGAATGGTTTCTCAAACACTGCTTTACCTCCCACAGATATATATGTAGTGCAAGTAAAAGACACAATACCTTAACACAGGAATCTGTTTGTAGTTTACTTTATATGAAGACTCATTTTGTTAAGGGACAGCTTCAGTGTCTAGAAAAGAATATTTTCTGTCTCTCCATCTCTCTAACTCTCTGTTTCTCTCATGTGAATATTTCTAGAAGAGATTTATTTGGAATACTACGAAATACTTGTACTCTGCACTTGTGTAGGAATACCTCATTCTACTGCTGGAAGATTTGAACATAACAAAAACTGAGGAAACTATGATGGTGGGACTGACCACCAACCTCAGCAGCTTGCATGCTAAGGCAAGAAAATCATGTTTTCATGTTAGTTCAAGTCACATTGTAACTTTTAAGATTGGACAGCACAAGGAGAAGAAATACTCATTTTCCCCCTTTTGATGTAGCCCACTCACCTTCCTCTGACCTTTGTGCTGAGGATTTTAAAATTCAAGTGCTACGCCTATAAGCTACGCTGCTCTTAGTCTTAAGAGGGTCTTGGTTCTCAGTTCTCATGCATCCAGCATAAGGCTTCATCTCCCTTCTTTCCCCTTTGTCTTTCATCATTCTCAAGACTTTTAACTTGGTTGAGTCAAATCACAGGAGTGTCTTATTTAGGGTCACTATTGTTATGATGAAATATCATAACCAAAAGAAAGTTGGGAATGAACTTTATTTGGTTCAATCACTAATTAAGAATATCCCTCTCAACTAAATCTTATGAAGACATTTCCTCAATTTCAGATAACTCTAGTTTGTATGTCAAGTAGATGTGAGATTAGCCATTATAGAATAGATTCTTCTCCCACTTTGGAAATAGTTCATGGGAATACATAACACTCATAATCACCAGCACCAACTTTTCCAGTAGATTTGCACACACATGCACAAGCATAAACACCTTACAATTTTTTTCATATAAAATGATTTACAGATATTTATACAGACTAAACTGACATTCTACCTTCACAAACAAATTTAAAATAATTTTGATATTATAATATAAATACATTTCCTTCTAATTCATGGCATTTTTTATTAGTTGTTACTACATGCATATATGTACATTTCTAAAAATAACCATTTGGTCTAGATTACTTATATGCATATTTTCAGGACTAATCAAGTGACACTGGATAATCAATTGATGTGTTCTTCCCTAGGGAAACCATTCTTTTCTGCTCTCAGCTTTCTTTAGTTGATTATAGTTCTTTGTGTATGGTTGAGGAAAGGCAAAATTTTTAATATCATCCTAAAAAGAAGGTTCAAAATCTTTTTTAAAATATTCATTACCAGTTAGTCTTAAAATATATATGTATAATAGAGTTATTATGATGATACATTAGCTTTTTTTCTTTAATGATGAAAATATGTGAACTGTATAATTATGGAGAGTTAAATTATCTACCTGAGTTTGAAAATTATTCTGATACACTTGATATAAAAGAGAAATGTAAAGAACTTCAGAAATAGAGAAATGGGGGCTTTTATGAATGCATGCTTCCATACAATTAACACTCGATGTCAGGGTGGAGTGGAGTAAAAACAATGCCTTGGCATGTGATGTAATCTCTGTACTAGTAAACCTACAGTAGGTGTGTTTCCCTGCATAGAACCTGTAGAAGATCTAGTTAGTAAATACTAGAGAGTCTGGGGGGTAGGGATCATATGCCCTCATTAATAACTGAAGATCTATTGACAGTTGATGACTTCTGAGGGAGACAGAGATGGAAGGATGGAGAAATGGAGTGACTGAGTGGTGGAGAGCCAGTTTTCTTTAAGATTGTGGCCTCTGATCATGCTCTCTTGGATGATGGTATACCTATGAGTTGATGGGTAGTATAGATAAGATTCTGTGAGCCACTAAAACACTAAAAGAGAACTCAAATTAGGTACAGGGTGAAGAGAGTGTTAGGTTGTAAAAGAGGTAGGTTTAAGAATCAGAGGTAAAATTAGGAAAAGATGATATAAATGACAAACGCTTGAATTATAGTATTTTGGTACTCTAGGAACCAAAATATGTTTAGAACTTACACAAAAATAGTCACTTCAGAAAAACTGTGTCAATTGTCTTCCTTAGATTTGAATGCAAGAAACTAAAAGACCAAACTACCAGGCAAGGTATATCTATTGGTACTTTAATAAAAGAATTATTATGAGGTTAACTACTGATTCTCTGGCTGTATTTCAAACATATTTCACCATAGGTAATTGATGTTTGGCACTGTCTACACAAAGAAAGCAAAGCAAAACAAAACAAATCACACATCTGAGAACCTCTTAAGGCCTCGAGACAAAAACATCCCTATACTTTGAAAACTAAATTGTTATGTACAGATTTGCCTTCTGAATGTTTATTTTGATATTCACAGACAAATACTACCTTCATCATTAGTCAGAGAAACTTCTCTTTGCAATGAATGATAACAAATGTACTGACACATTGCTAAGGACGCTAAGAAAAGAAAATAGCATCCTAAACAGGCCAGTTATACTAATATTGCTAAGGCTCAGGGATAATCATGGGAAAGGGAAAGGAAAGAAATTAAGAGATCGAGGAGAAGGGAGAAAAACAAGATTAATTTATTGGTTGTCTCCAAGAAACACAGATCCTCTTAAACAAAACAAACAAACAAACAAACAATAAAAACATTGGGAAGCCAACAGGTAAAATACCTTTCCCTTAAAATTACCTCTAAAAAGTGCTGCAGTCATTATTTTCAAGCCAGAGGAAATAAAACATGTTGACAAAAGGATAGAGATGAAAATTTAAAAGCACCAATATGAAATTATAAGACAATGACCCTCCAAGGCACCACTGAGTTCATTTTCTTTTGGTCATCTACTTCTGGGCATGTGGCCTATCCTTAAAATTTGTTTTCCCAGTGAGATTCCCTTGGAGAGAACTAATTTTCCATTTGCAAGTTATAATCTGTTGGAGATGGCTTCCAGGTTAGAGATGGAGGATTGTGTCAACTATTTCTTTCAGCTCTAGGGCCCCATCTGGTGCAGAATCATGCATGACCTTCATGCTGCTTCAGTCTCTGTGAGTAGCTGTGTGTGCCAGCTGTTTAGTATCTAAAAAGCCTTGTTTACTTGGAGTGCTCCATCCTCTCTGACTCTTACACTCTTGCAGTTTCCTTTTCCGTGGGGTTCTTTGAGTCTTGATTTGGAGGAATTTGATTGAGATATTATTTTTTTTAGTTGAGTATTATTTTTATAATTCTTTCTTTAAACTAAAGGTTTTGTGTATGTGCTATGGCTTCTTGTTCTGTCTTTTTGTGGGAGTTCTAAGCATGAGAATGAGTGTATCTCTATATCTGTTTCTTGTGCCTTTTCTTGGGTTCTTTTTGTGTGTGTGTGTGTGTGTGTGTTCTTTTGTTTTGTCCTGTTCCAATTTGTTTGTTTTTCTTTCATTATTTTCTTTTTGTTGCCTATTTGTGTTCTAATAAGAGACAGAGAGTAGGTTGATCCAGATAAAAGGGGATGTGGAGAAGAATTGGGAGAAATCAAGAGTGAGGAAACTGCAATCAAAATAAATTATATGAAAAATTATCTATTTTCAATAGAAGAAAAATAGAGAGGGGGAGGGAGGGAGAGAGAGATAGAGAGAAAGAGAGGATGTAGAAATGATGGAACACAAATTAAGTATATTACATTAAATTCATTTTACTAATATTGGGGAGGAAAGATTAGAATGAAAATCTATTAAATCATTTTCTTAGTTCTCTAAATATAGAAGTCTGGTTTTTATTGTCCAAGAGTTTCTTCAGGGCATCTTTCACATCCTTGTTCCTGAGGCTGTAGATTAAAGGGTTCAACATGGGGATGATCACTGTGTAGAAGACAGAGGCCATCTTATCTGTATCAAGAGAGTGGTCAGAACTCGGCTGTAAGTACATAAAGATAAGAGTTCCATAGAATATGCTCACAGCCATCATGTGAGAGCTGCAGGTGGAAAAGGCTTTACGCCTTCCTTCAGCTGAACGCATCCTCAGAATGGCAGAAATAATGAACATGTAGGATACAGAAACAATCAGAACAGAGGAAATGAATGTGATTCCAGCACAGGCCAAAATAGACAGCTGTTTGTAGTGAGTATCTGAGCAAGTTAGCCTGAGTAAAGGCATGTCATCACAGTAGAAATGATTGATAATATTGGAGTGGCAATAGGATAGACGGAAGGTTAGAAGAGTGTGAATCAATGCCATGAGGAAACTATAGCTATAGGGCACAACTACAAGCTGAATGCAGATTCCAGGGGACATTGTAACCATATACAGTAGAGGGTTACAAATGGCTGCGTATCTATCATATGCCATGGAAGCTAGTAGCAAGCACTCTGATACCATAAATGTGAGAAAGCAACCTAACTGGGCAGCACATGCATTGAAGGATATGAAATTATATCTGTACAAGAAATTGCCAAGCATTTTGGGTGTAATGACAGATGAGTAGCAGAAATCAACAAAAGCCAGGTTGCTGAGGAAGAAGTACATGGGTGTGTTGAGTCTTGCATCTGTTCTAATGACCAGGATCAGTCCCAGGTTGCCTATTGCTGTGAAAAGATAAATGAATAAGAATACCACAAAGAGAGGCATCTTCAACTCCTTGCGATCTGTGAGGCCCATGAGAATGAACTCTGTCACCTGGGTGCAATTTATCTGAGCCATGAGTTGTCAGGACATCTGTAGGAGGAGTAAAGAAAAATCCAAATGATGTATTTATATTTTACATAATACAAGGCCTTCTTCGTACTTTACTGTCTCTGAAAAAGATATTTTGTCCTGATTTTTTCAATATTGTAGAGACTGTTATGGTACTGGGATGCTAAATATGGGGTAGATAACACGAGGCAGAAGCAATTAATTCATGTTGTGGGAGGGGTTTTACTTTCTTTGGTGGTGTTGTCACAGATAAATTATTCTTCTTTAGTGAATAACTCTCCACCTAATCTCACACGACCAGCTCTAATTTATCTCAGTTCACCACACACAAAAAGAAAATATGAATGGAAAGTGGACCCACTGAAATCAGGTGCCAGTTGGGGAGATGAGAGGGATAGTAGGGTAAGAGTTGAGAGGAAATGATTCTTGTATATGGTGGTGCATGCATTTAACTCCAGCACTCGGGAGGAAGAGACAGGAGGATCTCTCAATTGGAGGCTATCCAGTTCTAAAGAGAATGTTCCAGGACAGCCAGAGCTACAGAGAAGAATTCTATCTTGAAAGAACAAAGAGAAAAAAGTTTGAAGTCATCAGGCAATAAAAAAGACAAAACGCAGAAGAGTTATATAAATAAATGGATATTTCTCTATTTTTTATTAAATCACTCATTTATTTAAAAACAGGGCAGTAAAAAAGTCTACATGAGGCCATTTTTGGTTCAAAGATTTTGCTCGGTACATTTCTGAGCAAATATTTCTTTGTTGAAATGTCTTAGTCATGATTTATGAAATATACTTACAAGGTATACAACCTCTTGAGCAGTTACAACTCTCTTAGAGTTTCATCTTGTCTTTGTAGCTGAGCATATATAAGTTCATATGCCCACATGTAAAGGTAAAAAGAAGAACTATCTGGGAATAGAATGGGAAAAAAGTAAAAGCAACAAATATTGATGAATATGTTAAATTATATGCTACACTGGGATAGAATTGTCATTAGGAAACACATGACCTGTATGATGAACATACTCTAATACATACTTTTAAACTGCTTTATTGCTCCAGTATTGTTACAAATACAGTTTCATATTTTCTCTTATGTATACAATTAATTTATTTTATATACATAATCTAGCTTACAATGCTACCTTAAAGCTATATTCATAATGCAAAATTGAAAGTAGATAACATTGTGGAAGGTCCTCAAATGTGTTCCTGTGCTTCTTTTTGTTTTGCTAAGTCTTAATATGAATACCCTAGAATACGGTTATTTTAAAAATGAAAAGTCCAAGATAAAATAAAATCAAGTGAAATAACATCAAACAATTGTTTTCAGTATCATCATGTCTTAAAATTATTTCATACTCAAGACACACACTCATGTTCTCAACTGAATATATTGTGTTTTTCTACTCCTGAAAGTCTAAATTGTATACAGGCTATATTTGTGAAGGACATAGGAACATCTCTAACTATTCTTTAATTTTTTTATTGGCTTCTTATGAGAAAAGATCTTTCTGTTTAGTCCATGCTAGTCCCAACTCGGGATTTTTAGACCGAGGTCTCCCAAAGGCTGGGATCGTACACGCGGACCATCTTATATAATCTCTAAAGTACAAGACAAGGAGAAAGCAAAAGGAAATGGCTAGTTTTGCAATTTAATAGTATTATCTGGAATAGCATTTATATTTGTTTTCCAAGAGATCTGGACATTTTTATGCATCAATTTATAAGTCATGTCCTTTTACATGTTTCTTAATGTCTTATTTTTAAAAGAAGATTTGAGCTGTGCAGTGAACTTATTATCTTCTTGTTGCACTTGAAGTTGAGAAGTCTTTATTTTCTTTATCAACACTGCCTAAGTTTCATAATTGAGGTTTTGCATATCTAAATAATGTCATATTTTTTCTTTTGCTACTTTATTCTTATCCTATACACTCCCTTTCTCTATTAACTTTTCTCTAAAAATAATTTTCTTATGAAAACTTATAAATTTATTTTACTGTGTCTAAAATTACTCCATAAAAGTAAATACTATAGTAAAATAAGAGTTATTGAGTAGTTCTTACCTGTACATTTGAGGCATATTCTTATTCTTTCTCTGCAAAATCTATCTAGAGGTATTATAATGACATTTGTCTAATTATTCATTGTTAGTCTGAAGTAAATCTATAGGTACATCAAGGATAAAATACAGTTCCAAATTATAATTTGCTTTATTGAGAGCATTGAATTCCCTAACTTATAGCTCACAAATGGGTTATTTATTTTATGAATTTATACTTGACATGTATTATATTATAATTTGTTACCTTATACAATACATAAGCAGAGAAAACAATCTTGTCAGTATCTAACGAAATGAACCCCACTTTATTGCAAACCATGGTTTTGTGTTGTATTTAATTTCATCCTGTTCTAATTCACACCGATACTTTTTCAACCTACCCAGGTAGGATGTTCTTCTGTTTTTCCTCATACTGGGTGAACAGAGTAGTTGGCTGCATGGTTTTGTTTGTATCTCTCTCCTAGAAGCTCTTACTCCAGAGAATAAGAAAATAAGGTTATCAAAAGAAATGAGAGTCTGTGTTCCAGTGGGAGAGAAATTCAAAATGTTCCTGTCTCTGCAGAATATAGCTATAGATTTGCCTTCAACATAGTGTTTTTACAAAGGTTCTGATAACTTTTAATACTGTCACTGTAATTAATCAATGTCAGTATGTCTTTCTGTGTTAAATTATTAGTGTCTTTTAGTCTGACTTTGGAAATTAGGTGAGGATTTTAAACGTTTTTTTTTTTCCTTTTTCAACAAATAGCTTTTTATGTTGAAAAAAATCATATAATTCTTGGAAGAATTTATCATCAACAACTCTTTATGTCCAAAACATTTTATGAATCTCTGGGCATATTCTTTGCCTTAAGGGTTAAATCAGGAGATCATTTAAAATAAATTTTAAAAGTGTGGGTGATTACACACAAGGCACTTCACCCTCAATATAATTAAGCATAAATTCTTGCAAACATGAATACTAAGCATAGAAATTACAGTCGATTCATTACTTTTCTTTGGTTTTAATTAGCATCTAATAATGACAGATACTAAACGGATTAGATATTATTTTAATATACAAATGCATTGATTAAATACAGCCTCCTATTACAACTCTGGTATGCCCCCCTTCTTTACACCAGGTAATATGTTTTCTACTTTCAGTATAAAAATTATTTTTAATTTCCTCATTTGAGGAAAATTGTCATATTTTAGTGTTTGGCTTATCGCACAAAATATAGTACATATCCATGCTCATGACAGTACATACAGTTCAAATTATATAAGAAATAGAAACAATTTAAGTTTTCATCAAAGCATGAATACAGAAAACACACACATACACACACAGAGTGGATTTCAATAATGAAGAATGAAATTCTGTTATGAACATAAAATGAATGACACTGAAAGACATTGCTGATATTTATGACTCTTTTTTTATTTATAGTGTTATAGAAAGTAAATATTAAATTATTAATGGTCAATAAAAGTCATTATAAAGAGGTATATTTAAAGTGTAAATTCTAGTTGTTTTCTTTTTATTTGTGAACCTATATATTTTATGCAGTGAGAATTGTATGTTTTCCACCTTATGGCATTAATTTATGTAAATTCATAGCAAAGAATGAGGAAACTAAGCAAAATGATATGTGGGGTATGAAAAAAAGAGAAAAAATCTCAGTGATGGAAATACATGGGATTAACTAGAGCAGCAGGGATTACAGGAAAGAGCACGAAGGAGAATCACAAAAGCACACTTTGTTATACTGTCATAACAGATCCCCTGTCTGATCACTGCTCTTCTGGCCTCTGTCAGACAACCAGATTAGATCCCATAACCCCAATTCTCATCCCTGTCCCCTGGGATATGACCAGCTGCTCTGAGCAAGCTGGAGACTTTCCCTCTTCTCTCCATTGTCTGGCCACCACTCCATCAGGCATGCCTAACAAGAAACATCCAAGACGGCTATACAAAGAAAATCCAGTCAAAAGCTGCCCACAGGTGACTTGCTGCATGGGCACATCCAGATTAAACCCTATTTTCCTATATCTGGTAGACCAGGAACATCAAGGGACAACCTTTATGGCCAAAGTTTAGCATAAAAGGAGAAACAAGAGTCAGGGCAATAGGGCACATACGGAGCAAAGGTATATCACTACAATAAGTGCTGGATATAATAACACAACTGAAGCACAAGAAAATGACCTTAAATCCAACCTTATAAAAATGATAGATACCTTTAAAGAGAAAATGAATAGATCCCTCAAAACATACAGGATAACAAAGTTAAACAGGTACAAGCTTTAAAGAGAAAACCAATAATACCTTAAAAATTACAGGAAAATACAATTAAATAGGTGAAGGAAATGAATAAAACTGCTCAAGACCTGAAGATGGAAATAGAAGCAATAAAGAAAACACAATCTGAGGAAATTCTGGAGATGGAAAGCTTAGAGAAAAGAATAGGAATAGGAATTGCACGTATCACCAACAAAATACAAGAGATGGAAGAGAAAAATCTCAGAAGTAAAAGATGCAACACATTAGTCAATAAAAATGTCAAATCTAAGAATTCGTGACACAAAACACCAAGGAAATCTGGGATACTATGAAAAGGCCTAATCTAAGGATAATAGAAATAGAAAAAGGTCAAGAGTCTCAGCTCCACGAACCAGAAAACATTTTCAACAAATCATAGAAGAAAATTTCCCCCAGGTAAAGAAATAGATGCTTAGAAACATACAAGAAAATTTTCCTGCCATATAATAATCAAAACACAAAATCTACATAAAAATAAAGAACATTAAAAGCTGAAAGGGAACAAGGCCAAGTAAGCTATAAAGGCAAGTCTATCAGAATTATAAACCTTCTCAACAGATTCCAAAAGTTAGAGGGCTTTGAATAGATATTTTATATACTCTAGGAAACCATGGGGTCGTTAGCCCAATTATGTTCATTTCAATGTTATTTATAATAATCACAAACTGCAAACAACCTATTTGTCCCTCAACTGAAGAATGGATAAAGAAAATGTGGTACATCTAAACAATGGAATACTATTCAGCTGTTGAAAACAAAGACATCAGGAAATGTGCAGGCAAATGAATAGAATTTGAGAATGGCAACTTGAGTGAAACTCAGAAAGACATGCATGATATGTACTCATAATAGGACCATGCTGTGCATAAAGCACAGGATAACCATGCTACAATCCAGAGACCCACTGAAAAATGAGTAGTAAGGAGGGCTCATATAGGATGTGTGAATCTCATTCAAAAAAGGAAATAAAATAATGATAGGAGGTAAATGGAGAGAGGAAACTGGTGGGAGAGGGAGTAGGAAGGGTTATGGGGACTGTGACTAGTTATAGCGGTGGAGGGATGAGAGAGGAGGGAGTGAGAAAAAGGAGGAAGTGAGATAGGAAAGTGTTAGGGGAGCATCTCTGTAACTAGCTGGAGGCTTGGAAATGGAGAAGATGTGCAGTCTATGGGGGTGACCTTAGCTGAAATGCTAACAGTGGGGAATACTGTGACTGAAGTGGCCACCTTCTGTAGGCAGACAGAACGTTCAGTGGAAGAAGGAGGACATTGACTCATCCATGAAACCTTCAACCCCAAACTTGTCCTGTGTTCAAGATACACAAGGAGAAAGATGTAGCAGAGCCTGAGAAAATGGCCATCCAATGACTGGCCCAACATGAGAGATCCATCCCAAGGGAGCAAGCCAATCTCTGACACTGTTAGTGGTACTTTCTTTTGCTTACAGACAGGGGCCTAGAATTACCAAATCCTAAGAGGTTTCATCCAGCAGCGATAGAAACAGATGCAAACACTCACAGCCAAACATCAGGTAGAGCTCAGGAGTCTTGTGGATAAGTGGGGGAATAGAATTGAATATCTGGGATGGTCAAGGACACCACAAGGTTAAATTAACTTAGGTTAAGTTAGTTAGAGTTAACTAACCTGGGCCTATGGGAACTCACAGAGATTGAACGACCAACCAAAGACTACCCTAGCTCCTCCACCAACATTTGGTGTAGATGTGCACCTTGGTTTTCGTATGAGTCTCCTAACAATTGGAGCAAAGGATGTCTCTGACTCTATTGCCTGCCTTTGGATCCCCTTCTTCTACTTGGACTGCCTGGTTGGGCCTCAGTGGGATGGGAGTAAATAAGTTCTGTTAGAACTAGATTTCACAGGGTGGTGTGCTTCCCTGGGGGGACTTCTTCTCTGAGGAGAAAGGGGTGGATTTTGTAAGGGCAGAATAGATGGGGGATGAAATAGAAAAGTAATTTGAAAAATAATTATGAAAAAAGAGAATATATCATAATATCTAGTATGTTATAAGCTGATTCAAAAATAATGTGCTTTAAAGCTTTGAATTCAAAATTGTACTGCATGTACCTATAAGTAGTAACTCATGATTCAGTTCATGGTGTACCTTCATGGTTCCTCACAGTTGAATTTCATCACAAAAAAGACATTGTTTCTGTGATAAAAATGCAATAGAACTAAATTCAAGGTTTATAACTCATCTTCTCAGATTGATAAAAACAGAGAAATAGGTTGTAAAACACACTCCAATCTTACTCATAACAGTTTTCAGAGTTCTCTGATTCATTTACCTTTCAATGTAGTCCATAGGGCTGTAGGGCCTGTTTGCTAGCTAAGGCATCTGCTATCACAATTTTTTCTTTATGAAATTATGAAATGAAACACAGAAATAAAATCTAATCCTAAACCAAGAAGTATCATAGTAGAGTGTTAAACTGGTTTAAAAAAACAAAATCAGAGCAAAACATACATAGAATTAACAGAAAATAAAACAGAACTAAACGACCTTTTCGCCTGGTTCTTAGAAGCTCATGATTCATCTACCTAAATTGGTGTCTAAAAAAAGTTTTGAATCAGTAATAATGTGATACAAAATATTTTACTAAGTGCTTTTACTTTTCTAGGTTCCATTTTTCCAATTATCTATACTGTTTATTGTTTAAAGACATCCAAGAGAAAGTAATTATAAGAAGAAGGAATTACTGATACCATAAAACCGTGATTGGAGCTGTGATGGCCAGTGTTGTTCTTTGGTGCTATCCTTTTAACATGATAGTGAAACTCTGAACACAAGGTCCCGATTACAGGGATTGTAATGATATGACTAGGATCACTGAAAGAAGCAAAGATATTTGTATAATCTTTACCACTAACAGGTAGGAAGAGACTTTAGGTATGGCATAAAAATCAGGGTTATTGCTCCTGAATCATACTTTATACCCTCCCAAGAACAGGACGCCTTGGGCAAACTGGTGTTCTAACAGATGATAGAACACTTGGAATTTCATTCTCTTTTCAGTTTGTACATCCAATACTATTGCACTTGCTAGGAACACTCATTCTCCATATTCTGGATCCTTGCTAACTCCAAATGTCCTCTTATATACTTGTTCATCAATTTTTATGCCACAGTTAAAGCACAGCAATGAATCAAACTTTTGTGTCCAGGGCTAAACAGATCCTAGGCTTTCCTCCAGGTCCTCATGGATGGAGAAGAAACATAGTGTTCTAAAACAAAGCATACTCTTGGTAGGACCAGTAATGTTCTAGGGACAGAGCATGGAGGAACTTTGGATCCTGAAAACACAACTCATCCTACTCTAAGAGGCTATACTTATCAGTCCAAAGGCCACTGTGTGCTTGGTCTCTGTATCCTTGAGTGTGTAGTATAACAGGACAGTTAAAAATCATTCTGACCCTCGCCTGACCAGAGCTTGGAGACTTGTAAATCCCTGATCACAGGGACTCAGCATTAATTATGTTTCAAAGTTAATGGTCAATCAATTCTTCCAGCTGCATACTTTTCCACTAGCTCACTGTGCGTCCTCAGAAGACCCTATACTGTCCTACTCCTCTGCCCAGCCCCCTCCTCACTCTACCCTTTTGGAGGCAGCTATCATGTGCCTCTTTCCAGTAAATCTCTTGTCTGAGGTTTGTTACATGGTGTGGCTTTGTGGCATTTCTTGGCTCCTAATGGACAAGGTGTCCTTGCTCTTGAAAACAAACAAACAAACAACAAAACAATCAAACAAACAAAAACCCAAAGGGGTATTTTATTTTCCCCTGAGCAATATTGTTTGATTAGCTGTCTACTGATTTTGTCTCATTATATGATTTTTTTTGTCAGTTCTCTCACACTTTCTGCTGCAAATAGCATATAGCAAATTGTACTTAATAAAATTGCTTGGCATAAGTCATCAGCTTACACAATAGCTTTTGACACCAGTTTTATCTCTTGCTTAACTTCTCATTTAGGACCCTGTCACTGAAGAATAACCGGATAGTTTAGGTCACTTCTGTTTATGATTTCATCATAAGAGCCTAAAATGATACTTTGTACATATTAAATACTGATGTATTTTGAACTAGTTTAGGACAAAAATGGTCTATTGGCCATTGTCTTTGTTGTAGCAGTAAAGGATTCTGCCTTTGAAAAATATTTATTTTTATATTATGTATATGGATATTTTACTTGTGTATAGGTATATGTGCATGTGCAATATTCACAGATTCCAGAAGAAGGCATCAGATACCCCGGCACTAGAGTTATACATAGTTTGAGCCTCTATGTAGGCAGTAGGGAATGACCTCAGGTTCTATGGAAGAGCAGAAAGTGCTCTTACTCACTGAGCTGTGTTTCTACCTCCTGAAGTACTTTTTATTGTGTAGATGACAGAACAAAATCCGTAACCTGGGTTAACTCACCAGATTCCTATTAGATATACGTCCTTCAAAGTTTATATGGATCTTCATGGCTTATTTATACCAAAGAGGAAAGTTTGTTATTAGCTTTGTTGTAATTATATAATAACATTAACAATAATTTTCTAACTAAAATATTAATAAAATATTCTCTTAGCTTTCAAACAAGACTATTTCCTATGAATTTTCTATAAAATTATTTTCACAGTTTTGATAACCTTTATTTTTCAAAAATACAATTTGAGTTTGAGACGTGAAACTTGCAGTGTGTATCTAGCTGCTATGTTTTCTTATTCGGTATAGTTATTTGCTTTAAAAAGTGAAAGGCTACTTTTTAATGGTGAAATTATGAGAATTATCTTTTTAGCAAAGGGCAATAATTCAGTGCATACAGTAGATTTGACTCCTGTACTAAGTAATCAATCAGGCTAAATCTGTTCTTACAGCAATGCCATTGATTGGGAGAGTTGTAAAGTGGTCTACCCATGTATATTAGGTACTTTCCTGTTGTGATAAAATAGCATGATAAGAAGACATTTAGTGAAGGAAGATTTTATTTGGGCTCCAGGATCCAGAGGGGTAAGACAGCACCATGACATGAAGGCATGGCAGACTACAAGCTAAGAGCAGATATTTTCAAACAGAATCACAAAACAGATTGAGCAACCTGGAAACAGCACAAGGCTTTTTAAAATCAAAGGCCTGCCCCAGCAACTTACTTCCTCCTGCATAGCTACAAATAGTGTCCCTAACTGGGTACCAAGTACCCAAGTGGACAAGTCTGGGAGGCATTCTCATTCAAACTACCTTGCCAGGGAACTGAATCCAGCATCCTCTATAAACAAATAAGTTATCCTTGCTCTTTTACAGTAAACTACAGTCTTCACTCACTTAAAGAATAATCCATATTAATCCATATTTTTTTACATTTTTGTCTGAACAATTTAAGTTAGTTTGCTTTTTGATTTCTAATTATCAAATTCTTGGAATAAAACATATGTCTTCTCCCAGAAGCTGTGTGAAATTGCAATGGGACAATGCCATTAAACTGTTATTCCCTTTTGAGTTATTACTGGGGATTGACATAAGTGCATGATAGGCTCAATTAAAGTAATAGTGCTAATCTGTATTAAGACTTTATAACTGTAGAAAATTATAAGGTCATTAATTAAATATGTTCTTGGCACAATTCCAGATCTGTTTATCTTGATAAAAGTAAATACCAGGTAAATCATTGAAAAAAAAATAGTAAAAGATAAATGATGGCTAGAGATAAGAATATGCATCCATATAGCTAAGAAATGTGAACTCTGTGGGTTTAATTTTTTGACAGATAAAATCATTTCATTTTTAGTGACACAATTTATAATTTGTGGTATCATAAGTTATTCTAAAGAATACATGGCCACATATTTGACATTTAAGCAGTTCTCAAAATTTTTGATGTTGTTGTACAAGACTGGCTGACACTTTTTATCTTCCTGGTTTAGAACTCCAATTCTAAGGATTGAAAATATGTGCTACTAAAAACATGAGGTCTGAACTTTTAATGAAATGTCAACTATGTGCAAAGTGCACTATGTAAGATTTTAATTTTGTGTGTGTGGGTATGTGTATGCATGTGGGATGTTTATATACACATGGACAGTGCTATGTGAATGATGACTTTACACCTTTTTTTTTTTTTTTAGCGTTCTAATGTCTTCATTTATTGTCAACAGCTTTATCTGTGAAAGAAACACCTCTATATACAAGTCTTAGTTCACAAATTGCTCTTCACATCCAAGGCATGTCTGGGGAGAAAAACTTCACATATAATAGAGAAATAGTCCAACACCTCAATGATATCCTCAGCCTCCAGATTTTATTTTAATATAAAAGTTCACAAAATGACATGGGAAATGAAGTGGTAACACAATATATTTAAATAATATTTTTATGAATATCAAATATATTTATTGCCATTTATAGATTATATCTTTTACTGAGAATTAGTTTTTTTTCCATTTAAATTCAGACATTCTATCCAAAAATAGACATCTGCTTAATTCATTTCCATAGTGTCCTCTATGTTGCCACAGTTACTCTGTATGTTATGGCAATTTGGGGAATATACTGGCTGGTGTTTTCTGAGCTGCCCATCTCTTGTACATCTTCTCAGTTTTTCTCATCATTTGATTAAAGTTATATGCTCAGATTAAAAAAAATAAAAGCAGTGAAATGTTCCCTTGTTCATATCATGAAGGAGCCCATTGTAGGACTGACTTATAGTCACTGGTAGTGTTGCTATGTTTCCTAGCTAAATTAGTGTTTGTCATCCTTCTTCACTGTCACATTGCACCTTTACTTTGAACATTGTAATATCTGGAAGGAATTCACTATGATAAAGTCACATGAAAAGAGTTTTCATCTCAGTTTATGCTCACACTGAGTATAGACAGCAATCACAACGAATACTCTGGTGTGGAACAATTGCTTATTTTTTATTATTTATATAATATGTAAACATGTATTTAAAATAATATGGAGTCTTATTTATAGGTATGAAAATGGTTTCATTTAATAGCTCCATTTTCAAATCTTTCAACTGAAATTGTTTGGTTTCATCTGTTGAAAACCCAATCAGTGACCCCTTGTACTATTTTGATATCTCTCAACCATATTCTCTCTTTTTCTCTACTATTCTTTCTCTTTTACTCTCTCTAACCACTTCTCTTTCTCCCTCTTTTCTTTTTTATTCCATATCTCTTTCTCTTTTCTCTTTCTTCTTCTTTCCTCCATTAATCTATTTTGTCTCCCGTTCTCCTTCCTTTTCTTACTTCCTCTCACAGCTCTCAACTTACTTAACATAATTCAAAATATTCTGTGAGTTATAAAGATTAACTAATTTAAAGAGGAAGAGGAGAATAACATTGGTGTGCATGTGAAAGATGGTCCAGTAGGATTGTTAGGAAAAACAGGAGTAGGTATAATCTAAATATAAGGAAAGTTATCAAGGAATAAATAAAAAATAAAAAGCCCAACATATTTGAACTCCTGGAAGGATTTCTTCCAAATTAACTATCAGACTGCTACTGGGCAGTTAGTCACAGTCTGTGTAGGTTACTATTATAACCAGAAAGCTTCTGCTTCTTTTGTAACTTAGTTCTGCTTTAATCCTGGTTTAGTCTGTTAAGCTTGTATGTCAGTCAGCCATCTAAATTCTTATTACTCTTTGGTGGATGATCAATAGTTTATTAACTAAAAGAGTCTTAAGGTTACAGTGATTTGAAAGAATCACATGGATTTGTAATGAATTTCTTTAAAGCGGCCTTCACATCCTTGTTCCTCAGGCTGTAAATCATGGGGTTCAGCATTGGTATCACCAATGTATAAAACACAGAGGCCATCTTATCAGTATCTAGTGAGTGGTTAGTCTGAGGTTGCAAATACATAAACAGCAGTGTCCCATAGAAAACTGTGACAGCCATCATATGTGAAGCACAGGTGGAAAAGGCTTTTTTCCTTCCTTCTGATGAACGGATCCTTAGAATAGACAACACAATATTAAAATAAGATACCAACACTATACTCATGGAAAAGAACAAGTTTGTAGCTGCAGATATAAAGACTACAGTTTCTGGAAGGTAGGTGTCAGAACAGGAAAGTGCTAAGAGAGGGACATTATCACAGTAAAAATGGTTGATTTTCTTGGAGGAGCAATAAGACACAGAGAACACACAGGATGAAACAACAATGGCTGTGCAAAAGCCATAGAAGTATGTTAAGGACACGAGCAGAAGGCAGATGCGTCGAGACACCACCACCATATAGAGCAGTGGGTTGCAGATGGCCACATAGCGGTCATAGGCCATCACAGCAAGCATGAAGATCTCTGCTACAATGAAAACCAGGAATCCTCCTAACTGCGTGGCACATTCATAGTATAAGGTAGTTTTCTCTGTGACTAAGAAGTTAACCAGCATTTTAGGAGCAATGACAGTTGAGTTGCCGAAGTTGATGACCGCCAGGTGTCTGAGGAAGAAGTACATGGGTGTTTGCAGTCGTGAGTCCACGGTGGTGAGGGTGATGATGCCCAGGTTCCCCACTGCTGTCAGAAGGTAGATGATTAGGAAGACAAAGAAAAGTGGAACCTGAAGTTCTGGAAGGTCTGAAACTCCCACAAGAATGAACTCAGTGATATGAGATAAATTTCTAGGAGCCATGTAAAAGTGAGTTCATCTGTTTGGAGAAGAAAAGAACATCATACAAAGTTAAGGAAATATTTTCTATCATTGCCTTTTGATACAAGGGGCAATCCTGGGGTGAAGTTGATTTTTCTTTAAGATTATGAATGAATTAAAATTCAGTCATGAAACTCAAGGTTTTCTGCCTAAATTTGTGCTGAAGTAATGTGAGGGAATAATGAATTAAGTAGATTATGCTGCATCAGGTGGGATTTGTGGACTACTTTAATTCAAGTGGAAGGACAGACATGTTCTTAGTAACTTGCAGTATTTGAAGCTGTGATATAATTTTATGTCTCGCTGAGTAATAATGGGCATGAGAATACACATGATATTTAATTATCTAAAATATAATTAAACTGATACTTGTTTAATCTGGTACATATATATTTACAGCTGGTGTCCTTCCCATTTTCTGTAGACTGCCATATTAAGTCATTACATGGAAATTAAACTTAGATATTTTTCACCATACCAGCTACCTTTTCATTAATTTTCTGCTTTATTCACCAACACAGAATTGCATGAAGCTATGTCTTTAAGCATAATATTAAGAATTTGTTGAATCTCTTTCCACCTTCAAAAGATTGTATCAAAATGTTAACATTTTTATAATGTTTCTCTATTACTCATAGGACTTCCTACCTTATGACTACTCCTTTCATTCTTGTCCAACAAGCCTCACATCCCTTCCATTATATTTTAATCAATCACAACCTTGTTAAATTCTGAATATTTTAATGTGTTAAAGTTAACTATTAATCATTAACATGAATATGCTAATATTTTATTTTATAACACTATTAGACATCTTTAGTTGTATAATTCCTATAATTACAATGTGCATATTTATCATAGAATTTCATGTCATTTTCATATACTGAGTTAAGTTACTAATGTTGTTTAAGGATGACCATTTGTCCTAATGACAGCTGGGGTGCCATTAGCATTCACAGTTGATAGTGTCTGGGCAGGCAAATCACACAGTCATCCTCTAGCTACAAATTAATTTGCATGTAATGTTTCAAGTGTCATGCTATAATTATTCTTTCAAAAATGCCTGATAAAATCTTAGAGCTCTTGATATGTTCCCTCTTTCTAAAATGGACAGAAGCTGTAGCTACAAAAGAACATTAAAAAGTGACAGCGTACAATAAAATAAATTAAAATCAGTTAAATAAAACCCAGTAAATCCTAACATTATAGGGCAGCTGATACCTTTGACTCTGACAACTGACATCACTTTGTCCTTTGGGTTCTTGTTGTCATATTTGTTATTTATTTGTTAACTATACATTTGAGTTTCTGCTCTGGGACAAACAATGTTGAAGTTTCATAGAGATCACTTTTCTTTCCTGATGAATCTGATGTTCTGGCCAAGTAAACACAATATGTAAAACACACCTGTGAACAAGATCACTGAACAGGTATGAGTTATGAAAACTAAAATACACACAGGGTTTCATTGAAACAACCAGGGAGAATAATTTGACAGGGAATAATGGGGAACTTGCTTCTGTCAAAACATTGTTTGAATTCAACTCTAAATAAATGCAAGGAAATGATTATGTAAAGCATCAGAGAGAAGAACAATTTCAGGATTTTGAGCCATAAGAAATATGGGGAAAATGCCATTCTCTGCAATAGAAAATGACTTAAAAAGCAAATGTTCTTCATGTGTGAAAGGGAGAGCTTAAGAGAAGATTATGCAACCAGGTTTTTATGAGGAATTGGGGAATTAATAGTATCATGTATGATATTCCATTGAGAAAAATATATTACTACATGTATTTACTACTTGCTTTTCTTATTTGTGAATCATGGAGATATTTTGAGAGGAAAATATTTTGGTTAACTTAATAGAACCACATTATTTTTGCTGTTGTAATTATGAATTATGAATTATATGGCAAGAAGTGCTATCTTGTATACACAATAGAGATTTTTATGATGATACTTGAGAATCAGCTCAAAGTTCATGAAATGGGTTGATTTTTCATAGACAATTTCTTAAAATGTTATAATGCAATTTCTGTTTTCAACATATTATGCTTTTCATTCTTGTAAAGTATTTATTACACATTTAGTGAATCAAATATTAGTGATGTTTACATTACAGGTACTTGAGATAATTTGAAGTATATAGGGGTATAATATTAAGTTATGTATCACAAGACATATTTGTCTTTAAAACAAAGTTTGGTACTGCTCACCTAATATCCATCACTGACAGCAACCACTTTGCCTTTAGAAAGCCTAGTGAAGATGTTTTAGATAGGATAGTTGAACTAATCTCAATACTCTGGTAGCTAAGGCAGGAGGGTGGTGAATTGTACACCAGCCCAGTTTCAGTAAAAAAGCAAGGCACTCCTCAACATGAAGGAAAGAGGAAAAGTAGGCATGGTAGTGAAGCTCTGTAACCCCAGGACTCAAGATGTGGAAGCAGGATGAAAGGATGTCTAAGATCATCCAGAGCTTTGCTTTGAAACATGGTGGAGGGAGGCAGAGAAGTTTCGTTTGAATTTTCTATTTGTGCCAAATGAACTAAGTGCAAATTTTAGAAAGAATATTCACTTCCTGGGCTGTTATCTGTGAATATGAAAAAGATCTCATCATAATAAACTAAGGTCCTGGGACTCTGGTAGTTAAAGTCTACTGTTTTATCAGATGCTTCCTTAAATGGAAGCCCAATATTCTGACACCTGAGAAAAATGTTTCCTTTCAATAGACTCTTAACTAAAATATAGGCAGATTCATTATACTTTGTGATAAATGGCCTTTGTAAATGTGCTCCACTGTTTAACTGATTGCTTTTTAAAACATTATGTTTTTTTTGTATATGTGGCATCAGATATTTTTTAATGTTATTATAAGGTAGTATTACTTTGTAGTGCTGACTGACCTGTAACTGACTATGTTTCTAATGTTCTATTTGACTCAATCTCCTAGGAACTTGGAATATTGGTGTGTACCCATATGTAGAAATGTCATTATTTTTAACCTACATTTTTTCAAAGAAATTTCCATTCTTAAGGAGAGATGTAATTTGTTTGCAACACTGTGCAACTACTTTCCTTTTATAAATGTAATAATGAAATTAAAATGATGTCCTTTTTAGATAATACAAACAAATAAAACTACATAAATCATCTCACTGATATAAATATAATTTTTCAGGAATATATTACTTAATACCTAAGACTCAGTGATAATTCAGTTTTAAAAAGTAGGAATGACTGATTATTATCTCAACCTATATTAATAAAAATAGCTAAAATATCCTGAGCAAATGCTAGTTTGAATACTTTACTACATGATTATTAGCCATTCATAGTCTTCTAAAATTAAAAAGAGATAGTTTGCTTCAAGACATAATATTGATTTTAAAACCTTATACAATAATAGGAATTATTTTTAACCCACCTGGAATGGATATTAGACTTTATGTTCTTAGTTAAAATCTCTACATGGCTATATCCATGAATTGATTCAGCTCTATAAACCTCTGAGAGTCAAATTGTGAATCATGATGATGCTTCGATCCATAAATAGTCTTTTGCATCCTTTGGGAAGATGCCACAAAGACTGCTTCCTTAACAATACGCCTCTCTATGAACCCTCTAGGAATTAATGCAGTCATAAACAAACATACCTATTTATTTTTTTAAGAAAAGGCCTCACAGAGTATCCCCAGGATGGATGAGAACTCCCTATCTTTCTACCTTTTGTTCTCATATTGAGCTTACTTTGATGTGGTCTGATCCTGCATTATTGAGCAGAATTTAGTTCAAGTCCATGGTATCTAAGAGTAGTAGTGATGAAATTAAATCTGTCAAAAAACTTTCCTTTCTTGCCAGAATTTTTTTTGCAAACATGTACTACTTAAAACGTAAGAACTAATGATACAGCAATAAAGCAAGAACAAGTTATGTCTTTATGGAATGTGATAATCATTCTAACATCTGTCTTCATGTTCGATTGACTTTTAATTCAAAAATAGAATCATCATCATTACTTCCAGGAATGGTACAACGTGGATTTTAAACTACAACATCCACGAGCTACAAAGATGTTTCAGTGGGTAAGAGTGTTTTTATCGAAAGTATGAAGACCCAGTAACTACATTGAAAACCTAGGTAAAGGCTTCAATTGATTGTCAATCAACACTGGGAAATAATACGTAGGATCTCTAGTACTTACTGGCTAGCTATCCTGGACAAAGTATAGGTTACAGTTCAGAGAAGGACTGTATCAAGAAATAGGAAGTCATAGAGGAAGACATTCGATGGACTGTTATGGTCTCCTTAAGTATGTGCATGTGTGACATGCTTGTGAAGTCATGTTTTGTGAATATGACTAAACATTTTTATTCAAAAATGTATATTGCAATTATTGAATTTAAATTTTTGTACTTTTTACATTCAGTGTCTACTGCAAATCTTATAAAATTATATGCATTCAACATATCCTTTTCTATGTAGATTAAGTCTCTTATGACTATGAGAGCATCCATATATATGTATACATATATATATATATATTTAACATTTTAATGTACTAAATTATGTACACTCAGAAATTATGCCTAAACTACATATTTAAATTTTAATTCCTAATATCTAAAAAATAGAAATATATCTAGAAATTTGGAATAAAAAGTTAGGTGGTTATTAAAAGTGGGCTAATCTATTTGCATATTTATTTTAAAGACTTGTATTTGTATATTACAGTGTAATATATATGTTTTAAGATTGTGAGAAACTAAGAAATTAAAAATTGGGGTTTGGTTATTCACTCCTAGTGATGACCGAATAAAGAAATTATTCACACATGTCTTTAATTTCTTTACTCAGAAGGCAGAGGCAGGTAGATCTCTGTAAGTTTGAGACCATTGTGGTCTGTCTAGGGAGTGTAGGAACGGGGAGACCCTCACTCAAGTCTCCAGATGACGTGACTGCCCAAGAACTCACAAGAGACTGTCCTTGCTGTAATTATACAAGGTTTATTGATAGGAACCAGTGCACTGGTGTCAAGACTCATATCCCACACAGGGGTAGAGGAATTCGACCCCGAGTAGCTGGGAGAAGGGGTATTTAAAGGAAGAAGCCACAACCCAAGGGGTTAGGAATAGCGTCATTGGAAAATGTAGAGAATACCAGTGAAAAATCACAAGGAGAAGCTTCCTGTTTCTCAAGATTGTTTTCAAGATTGTAATTTAACTTTATGGTCAGCTGGTTCCTGGGATGTTCCACCTGCAGTTATTCTGTGAGCATCAGGAGTTACACAATTTGAAATTCCCTCTTGTTACGTTGGGCAGGTATTGAGTCTACAACCAGGATTGGTAGAAGCTCTTCACTATGGATTACTACTAATTTAGGGAAAAGGAGCACCAATGTGAAAACTCCTGACTAGCTGGTGGATAGCCAATGAAATACCTGAGTACCACTGAGAATTGACATGTTTTGAACTATAGGGCACTGTAACTGAGATGAAGTATCAAGAGTATGTTTCTGTTGAAGTCTAAGGAGCCTAGCACTCCTACAGAATACTTCCCAGATGTCTTAAAATAGTCTGCCATGCTAAGAAGAATGATAGAAAAAAGGTATTGGATAGTGACAACACCAGAGTTGGGACAGCTGATAAAAGGTGGAGTGAGGTTAATGATAGGGTCATTGGAGAAGCTCTATGTGGCAATTGTGAGTTAGTTCCAGGGTTTCCACATAGCCAGCAATGTTTAAAGCAACCAGGTTGGGTGACTTTAAGGAGCTGGTAGGTCAAGGTCAGGTTCTGAAGCAGAAGGCTAAAAGAAAGGTTAGTAGCGTTCATGAGAGGCATGCCAAGGAAGAAATGACCTTGTAGGAGTGTTTAATTGCTTCCATTTCTCTGATTTCTAGTTGTTAGACAATTGAGACATATTTTTTTCTGAATACAAATAGTACTTACTAGAGACCCAGATTGGTTTTTACAATACAGCTTATCAACAACTCCTGTTTCCCACCTGGGGTTCCATGGTTCTTGAAAATAGAAGAGGGTCTTGTGTCATTTATTGAAGAAGTGATTTGTCTGTGATCCTAACATTAGTATCTGACAAGACCAATATGGGCAGCTCCCATATTTGTCTGGCCATTTTTTATAATCATCTTTCATCTAGTCAAAGAGAAAGCAATTAAAAGAGGTCACAATATTTAGATGAAATGGTGTATATAGAGATAACAGCAATTTGGATTGGCTCCTGGCATCTAGATATGGATCTAGTTTTCTGATCCTATTTGGAAAGACTGTTTGTTATCAGTGGGAATTTCTCAAACCTCAAATCTCTAGATGTAAGGGTTACCATGGATGGAAAGGAACAGCAGTGGAAGGCAGAGGAAATCCATATCCAATACAGTGGGATCAAACACAGTTGCCAGAGTAAAGCTCATTTTTCTTGGACTGGGGACAAGGTATGTAGTCCCAACATTTCCTGGATCTTATGAGAACAGTCCTTTGGGGTCAATATGTAGGAAGAAAAGTTGTTTTGAGGTTGAGGGGTAAAAGGTTTGAGGTGATACAGATGAACTCAATGAAATAGTCCCTCAAGTTTAGCAGCTGTGGGAGTCATAAGAATTACCTTGAAGGGGCCCTGTCATTTAGGAGAGAGGGGTAGGGACTAATGGTCTTTAAGGACAGAGAGGAAGCTGTTCTCCAATATTGACAAGGAGAGGGAAGGGGAAATATATGGACATGGTAGATAGTGGTCAGCAAAGTTCAATAATAGAGAGCAGAGATGACAGAATAATGGGCTAAGTAGTTGATTGGGGAGGGAACAGTATTTAGGTCAAAGACCAAGAGTTAGAACCAGGCATCTGTACATGAGCTCAAAAGGTGAGTTGAAAACTCTTTGCTTGGGGAGTTTTAACCAATTGAAGTGACATTTTGACAAGAGTGGTGTTTAGGGAGCAATTACTACTTTCTATCTGTCCTGGAACATGGGTGTAATAGGTAATATAAAAATGTGAGAGAATGTTAAGGGCTTCAGATAGAGTTTGAAACTTGGGAGTTGAATTCAGGACCACTGATTGACTGTAGGGAGTCTGGGATTCCAAATGGGCAAACAATCTCTTGAAGGAGATCAGAGACTATCCGAGTCCTTTTGTTGGTGGTGGGGAATGCCTCTATCCACCCTGAGAAGGTGTCCTCCGAGACTAGGAGGTACTTGTTATGTATAACCATGGGTATGTGAGTAAAGTCAAGCTGCCAGTTGGTTCTAGGAAGGGAACCTCTAGCCTCGTGGATAGGAAGAGGACGTTCTACAATATCTGAGGTGGGAGTCAGAAATCTAACAGATTTTGTAAGTAACAGTGATAGATTTTAAGAAAGGGAAGTCCAAACCCCCACCCAAAGACTACACATGGATAGACCCATGTCTCCAGTTGCATATGTAGAAGAGGATGTCCTTGTTGGGCACCAATGGGAGGGGAAGCCCTTGGTCTTGCCAAGGCTGAACTCCCCAATGTAGAAGAATGTCAGGGCAGGAAATGGTGGGTGGATGGGTGGGGAAAATTCTTCATAGAAGAAGGGGCACTCGATAGGGTGTTTATGGATGGGAAACCAAGAAAGGGGATAACATTTGAAATGTAAATAAATTAAAAAAATAATCCAATAAAAAAAGGAATGGAAGTCCTCAAGAGTAGGCTATAGACAGGTTTTTAACAAAGTAAGGCAACAGAAGGCTGTTAGGCTAAAAGATTGCTTCAAGATAGAACAGAGTTTGACAAGTGTTAGGGGGTAAAAGAGGGGAAGTGGGTTGTAGTATAAGAATGTCCTGTGGTGGGTGAAAGAGTCTAGGCCTCTAAGGGCTGCAGCTCTAGCTGCCTCGTTGACTTCATTATTTCCCTTGGAGACAATAGAGTCTTCAGTGTAGTGAATAATTTCCATAGCTGTGGGGAGATGGGAGATTTTTTAACATGGTCATAATTTGGTTTGCATTAGTTATTGATCCTCCTTTTGTTAAGTAACTCACTCTCCTTCCAGATAGCAGCGTGGGGCAGGAAGATATGGAAAGCATATTTGGAGTCTCTATAGATGTTTATGGATTGTCCCTGTGCCAGTCGAAGGCACTGGTAAGAGCTATTAGTTCAGCCTGTTGATTAGTTGTGTGGTTAGGGAGGGCATGTGCCTCAACCACTTCTGTGTCTGATACTAAAGCATAACCAGCTCTTCCGGCTCCTTCATGAAAAGGGGAGCTGCCAACTGAATAACAGGTATGGAAGGCCTGAGGCAATGTGTCCTCCTGTATGTGGGAAGAATGAGGTAATTGTTCCTGTAAGGTTTCAGTGCAGGAGTAAAATAGGAAGTGGTTAGTTTTTGACTGAGGAAGAAGATTGGAAATATTAAGAAGTGGGCATGATTTGAAAGTAAGTGGAGATTCTTATATTCGTCTACCTGAAGGGAATGAACCATGGAGGGAACTAGAGTTTGTAAACCTTTGTAAGTTAGAAACTATGAAAGGCTAAGAGAAGAGGGTGATAGGCATCCCAAAGGTTAGCTTTTGTCCTCTCAAATAAGGCATTCAGTGGCTGCTAAAGTACGCATATAACGTGTCCATTCCTGGATGGTTAGGAATGATAAAATCTCTTCCTTTGTAGCAGGAATGTTTGGAGTCTGAATTAGATTTTTTTCTATGGTAATGGCCTTGTGCATTGGGGGTAATTGTTAGTCCAAATAGGTGAATTGAGGAGTGGACAGTTGGACTCTAAACGATGAGACTCTATAGCCTTGTCAAGACAGGAAATTTAGAAGATCAAAATGCCAGCTTGGCTAATTTCTAGAGAAGGACTTCAGAGAAGAATATTATCTACATAATGGATAATCTTAGATTTAGGGAGAGACAGAGAGAGGAAGTCAGAAGCCAGGGCCTGGCCAAATAGGTGTGGGCTGTCCCAGATTCTATGAGGTAGAACAGTTTAGGTGAGTTGGCTAGAAAAGCGGATGTCAGGGTCAGTCCAGGTATAGGAAAAGATGTTTGTGGTTGAGCATCTAAAAGGATAGAGAAGAATACATCTTTGAGATCTAGGAGCAAGAATTGAGAAGTTCTCAAGGGTATGGTGCACAGAAGTGTAAGAATAATCGAATGGAGAGGAACCACTGCAAAATTAAGGAGCCTGAGATCTTGTACCAGACAATAAGTCCCATTAGGTTATTTATTTATTTGTTTATTTATTCATTCATTTATTTACTGCTAGTGTAGGGATGTAAAAACAGAGTTTTCTCCCTAGGAGGACAGAGATGATAGGCTTTAGTCCCCTGAGGCTCTGGAAAGAAAGAGGGTATTGAGCTTGCATGATATAGCTGGTAGGATCTTGTGATTGGACAACAAGATAACAGTGTTTAGCAAAGGAGGGATTCTGGACATCTCAGTATCAGGGGTCTACTGGAGAGGCTGGCAAAGGCAATGTGTGATAGAGTTAATAGGTTGGGTGTCTAGAAGGAAGAGGAGAGGGACTGTTGGTGAATTTGGGTTTAGGTGAATGGGGGAGCAAAGAAATTGAGGCTTCTACCTTAGCTAGAAGATTCCCTCCCAATAAGGGGACAGGACCAAAAATGAATGGGTGAGGGCAACACCCCTAAAATTTCAACTAAGTGGTAGGGTCTGGTGGGGTTGGTAAGGCTGTCCCCCTACCTGAACAGTGGGGAAACAAGAAGGTGTTGCTGGTCCCCAAAACTCCATCAGGACCAAATAGTGGCTCCAGTGTCTAAGAGCAATGAGATGGGCAGCCCACATACCATGATAACCCAGGGTTTTCTGCTTGTAATGGAAATGGTTGGGTCAAGGGAGCTTGGGATACTTTAGCTGCCTATGACCAAGCCTAGGAGATCAGCTGGAGGGCGATCTGGGAGTGATGGTCCTACGTCATGAGAAGCATGAGGGCAATCAACAGCCCAATGTTCCTCCTGATAGTATTTTGGGCACTGTCTTTGTGACTTGCATGGATTAGTTCAGGCCTGTGCCCAGTGGCCCTGTTGACCACATTTGAAAGAGAAGCTTGTTGGCTCCTGAGTCTTAGAAGACCAGGAAATCTGTGTAGTAGTTGGAGCTGGTTGTACAGTCTTTGTCAGCATATGGTATTTTTGTCTGCAGACTTTTTTATCCTTCTCATCGTATATCTTAAAGGCCGAAGTCAAGACTTCTGCTTGTGGAGTTAGGGGTCCCCTCTCTAAGCATCTCCATTTGGTCTTAATATTGGAGTAGCTTTGGGAGAAGAAGTAGATCATCAGGAGTTATTTATGTTGTGGGTCCTCAGGGCCTAATTCAGTATATTGTAATAGTACCTTCTCTAAAAATTAAGAATGGCTTTCATTTTTCTCCTGTATGAATTCTTGGAGTTTTTCAAAGCTGGTTTTAGGGTAGCCAGGAGACAGATTGTGAATAGATCTTTAGTTAAAATCCCACCTGTGATATTATAATTCAGTTGAAGATTTTGGTCAGGCACTGCCTCAGGCCTGATTGGGTATGATGTGTTAGTTTGATGAACTTCGTTTCCATATGTTCTAGCCTGTTTCCAAACTTGCCTGTGCCCTAATCAGACCGTCTACCCCAGTGACCCTTCCTTTAAAGGAAGGATCCAAGTTGAGATAGGCCAGGTAGAGGAGGAAGTGGAGGTTGACTGTTGATCTAGAGCAAGTGGTTCGAGTGCTGAAAGAAGGTGCTGGTGTAGCTGCCTGTAGCTGGCAAAGGAGGGAGAGATCTGGAGAAGCTAAGCAAGAAAACTCTGGAGAGGTCTGGTGAGAAGAGGAAGATGAGGAGACTGGGGAAGTAGGAGACATTATAGAGGCAGGTTTGGAATGGTAAGGGGGAGGTTCGTTAGCTGGATCAAGAATAGTATATGTTTCTTCTGTTTGAGATTTCATAGCTAATAGGAGTTGAGTTGGGGAACAGGAGAAGGAAAGATAAGGTTTGGAGTGAAGAAAAGGCCTGGGCATAGAGAATCTCCTTTCATTTTCCAGATTGTTGGCAAGAACTATAGACATCTTTTAAAATGGTAGGATCAAAAGTTCTGTTATTCAGACACTTGGAGTCATTAGCGAAATTGGAGTCAGACCTGATTGTAAAGACGGATATGTTTGGAGACCTTTATTTAGGTGCTAGTTTTAGAATTTTGACTTTTCCCAGGAGCCATCTCAGCAGGGAACCTGGAGACACAGTTGAAGATCCAGCACACACTGGGAGAGTAGATGCTAGTCAGTTTGTTCCCGTGTCCCAAGGATAGATGCAGTAGCTAGGAATGACAGCCAGATCAACAAATCATCATGTGTTGAACTTGGGGGGTGGGTGTTGAGCTCAGTCCAGTGCCCTGGTGGCAACGAGTACAGTTCACCTAGGCTCAGGATTTCACAGCAGTAGGAAAGGAATCATCTCAGAAAAGAGAGAGAAAAACCTCACCCAAGGGAAAGCATTCTAGAATGAGGAGTCAGAGCAGACATAAGGACCCTGGATAACTCTGTCCATTGAAAGACTGCGTGGCCAGCGGTCCCTTTGGACCAGGGACTCTGGTGTTTGTATGGAAAGAAGAGATCCTATGAACAGAAACTGAGCCTATGGAGCAGTCAGACATGTCGGAATGAGGTTCAGAACTGTGGGCTTAAGTCACATGGTAACCAGTCCATGTGGTGGGAGCTTCAGAACCGTGAATCTGCCCACGAACTATGCAGCGAGACTGCAAACACCAAGTCTCATGGCACTAATGTTAGAAGTAGGCAGCATGGCCTCAAACAAATGACATCAAGCAGCTGGTCTCATGTGGGATGTTTATTGGGGGAAAGGGTAAGGACTCAGAGGCCGCGAGAGAGAGGAGATGGGAGGATGTCTTTTATCCGGGCTGTGATGCATGCACAAAGGGATATGACACAGGAACAAAAATGTTGCCTAGAGATGATGTGTCTAGTCACTGGGTCACCGAGAGCTGGTTGGAAAGATGCCAAATTACTGTCCATGGATGTCTAACTACTAACTGCTAACACTAAGACAGATCAAATCCTAGCAAGAAAAAGGGATTTGGGTGCCACGTTTTAAGCAGCTGGAAATTGTTTAGCTTGAGAAGTAATTTTAATCACTGGAAGTAATTTTCATCTCAGGGCTTACTGATGAATAAGCTCACCTTTTCTGGTTCTTTCTACATTCTGTCTGGCTTGTTCAGTTCAGCTGTTTTGGCTAAAAATCCTCTCTCAGCTGACAAATTCAACCCGTCTTTTCTCAGCTTTTCTCTGAAGTACTCTGCTTGGTTTCAAGCTCACTCTGGCAATTTGTTTTAATCTTTTGAGTCCTTCCTATTCTCTAACTTCAACTGCTCTACTGACCTGCACTGAACTATACAAACTCAATTATACCGCACTGCACTGGACTCATTCTACTGTGTTCCAACTGACTGAACTCAACTGAATTTCACTTGATTGCTTGAACTCAACTGAATGACCTCCATCAATTATATAGAACTTTCAAACATCACTGCTTTCTTCTAAAACTAACCTTTTATTGTTTGGGATTAAAGGTGTGTGTACTAACCGTGTGTCTGTATTCCAGCCAGATTACACTGTAATCTTGGGCATGTTAGCATTTCAACTGGATCACATGGACAGAAGCTCTTTGGATGTGATGTCTTGCCAGAGCAGTCATGAACTAGTGGAAATATTTTTAAAAATTATAAAGCATATATAAAAATGTCTATGGCATTTGAAAAATGTTTTCTAAGGAACAGAATATTATATCACCCTAACATAACACCTGATGTTTCACAATTAATTCTGTCATACCATAATCCAGAAATAATAAATTAATTTTAATTGTTTTACAAATTATTCTAAATGTGCCATAGTACTCATCTGATGCTATTGTTATTTATCAATGTTGCTGAATGTGTAGATCTTTTATTTTGTGTTATTTCTGAAGAGTATTTCAATTTATGAATATAGCTTAATTTATATTTTTTAGTGTATTTTGAGTATGCCTTCTTGTAATTCAATGGATTTATTTTATTCTAGACCCTGTAAAACAGATGCATACAAGTACATAAACATAGGCATATTAAGCATGAACTAATTATTCACATGTAGATAAGCTATGGGTCTATTATAGTATGAACATTTTAGAATATCTACTTGTTGCCTTTCTTGTTTCTGTTTTAAATTGTCAACTCTTGTGTACTGAAGTTTTCGATTTTGTTCTTAATAACATTTTAAATATTTGGAAAGCTTTCTTTACTCTAAAGTATCAGCATAAACTAGCCACGTAACATTTGGATTTTATTCCTTATAGACATTTGTGGTACTAGTTTTTAAAAATATTAAAACTTGATAAATAATACAAAAAACAGAGGGTTAAATTGTATTTTGATTTCAAAACACATTTTGTTGAATTAGAATGAACCATATCAATACTTAGGCTAAATCTTACCAATTTTTCTTTGCTAAATAATTTATGTTAAATAGCTTACTTTCTAAATGACTTCCTATTTTATGCAGAAAATTAAAGATCTTTGAGAAAAATGCATCAAGGAAAAGATTTTATTAGTATTTTATGCAGAAAATTAAAGATCTTTGAGAAAAATGCATCAAGGAAAAGATTTTATTAGTAATGTGATCGCAGAAGTGTGAGATAAAAACTTAATCTGTCTATGACAGGGTCTATGGAGGGTAAGTGTAATGATTTTTAAAAAAAACATACATGAACTATAGTGTTTCATAATCTATGATATTTTATGTAAACTTTCCAAGGAAACAGATTCCTAAGATGGTCCCACAATTGTTCCTGCAGTACCAGGTGTCTTCACTGCATAAACATTAATATATATTTTAAAAATGTTCATAGTGCAGCAGTTTATGGCTTGATTACCATAATTCATTTGAGATTTTTGGTCTTAAAACATTGCATCATGAGGCTATAAACCTGAATTTACCCATGATAGCTCTTCATAGTTCTAATTAAGAAATATCCTTCTAGATATAAAATTTTCCTTGATATGTAAATTATTATCTTACATTGATTGAAATCTTATCATAGAGTTCAAACTTTTGTTTTACCTTTAGCTTTGACATTTTATAAATGGATTTTCTATTGTAATTATATTAATCACATTTTTCTTGCCTCTAGTTTTGCTGGTATATTTTTATGGTATAATCTTATTTAATTTTAATTCACAATGACTAGTATAAAATGTATTGTTTGGTTTTAATTAAACATTACTTTTTCTTTTACAATATGAAGTTTAAACAACAACCAAAAAGCCCCATATTTATAAACCATGTTCCCATATTTATAAACTATAGTTTCCAATGGGATCTTGATTTTCATTTGAAGACTTTATTTTATTAGTAATATTTTTAATTCTTTTGAATTGGAAAGAGAAAAAAGAGGTTTTTATATAGAAATTTTTATGAAGACAGTGACTTAAGCTTTCTGCACATTTCTGCTGTTTGATAATCTCATGTCTCATGGTTGACACAGTATGAAAGGTGTGCACCTGAATATTGAGGTATTAAGTGGGGATTCTGAGTCCATGGGTGAGAGTTCGCTTAAGGGCCTCTTTTACTTCTTTGTTTCTTAGGCTGTAGATCAATGGGTTGAGCATAGGAATGACTAGTGTATAAAACACAGAGGCCATTTTATCAATTTCAAAAGTGTGGCTGGATTTGGGTTGCAGGTAAATAAACAGCAGTGTTCCGTAGAACACAACCACTACTGTCAGATGAGAGCTGCATGTAGAGAAGGCTTTGGACCGCCCCTCCCTGGAGTTCATCCTGAGAATTGCCACAAAGATAAACATGTAAGATATGAGTACAATGAGGAGGGAGGAGAGTAAATTGCAGCCTGAGAAAATTAAAATAATCAGTTCTAATTCATGTGTGTCGGAACAGAGCAGAGATATCAGAGGAACACAGTCACAATAAAAGTAACTGATGACATTGGAGTCACAAAAGGACAGTGTGAATAACTTAACTGTGAGAAGTAAGGATACAAATATGCTGTAGAGATAGGGAACCAGTACCAGCCCCCAACGTACTTTTCCTGCCATGATGATCACATAGAGGAGAGGTTTGCAGATGGCTACGTAGCGGTCATACGCCATGGCTGAGAGGATAAACAGTTCAGTAATGATAAAAATTTCAAAGAATGTCAGTTGTACAGCACACTCCGTGTAGGAAATTATATTCTGCTGCATAACAAAATTTACCATCATTTTTGGACCAATAACTGTAGAGTAACCAAGATCCGTGATTGATAAATGTCTCAGGAAAAAGTACATAGGAGTATGTAGTTTCGAGTCTAAGTGAGTTAGAACAACCATGCCCAGGTTGCCCATCAGTGTGACCAAATATATGGTTAAAAATAGTCCAAAGAGTGGTGCCTTGAGGTCTGGGTTGTTGGTGAGTCCCAAGAGAATAAATTCAGTAACTTGGGTCCTTGAAGTGTGGTTGAATTTCCCCATTTGGTTCAATAGTGCCAATCTGTGCAGGAAGTAAGTTTAATATAAGTTATTTCTAAAGTGCTGGATGTCAGAGAATTTATAGCATGAAGTGCAAGATATTGATTCTTCACCTAGACCAGTTCTGCTCCATTCAGGAGAAATATAGAAAAAAATCATTTATAACTGTCAAAACTATGATAGACTGGGCTTTAAAAGGGGAAGAATAATAGAACAGTATTAAATTGTTTAGATTTTGTTTTCATGTTTCGTTTTATGTTTTGAGACTGGGTCTTGGTCAGAGAAGTCTAAAATTTGTATCAACAGAATCTACCTCCACATCAACAGAATCTTCTGTAACTTTGTCTAGCTTCAAATTAACTATGTAGTTAAGAAGGGCCCAGAACTTCTGATCCTGTAGTTTGTGCCTGCAAGAGCTGAGAGTACTATTCAACAATAAGTACTCATTGTCATAAGAGAAACGATATCTACTTCACTTGTTGTCAAGTTTTTTAATTATGTAAAAAAGTTTCTTATTTTATTTCTCCTTTTTAAATTTTCAAGTTTTAAAGCACATTAAACACACATATATTTATGATATAGACATAGATATAGGTGAGATATCTATATCCATGTGTACATATATAGATATAGCCTATATCATACATATATAATATGTTTATATGTGTTGAAGATATAGATTGATATAAATAATGGGAAATCTTTTTTTTCTTCTAAATCTTAAAGAAACAACTAGAAATACTTTACACACTATTGTTGACAGTCACACCGCAGTTAGAACATCTCTGGTTATGGATGAATATACATACTACCTTGTTTACTAAAGGGCAAAACCTAATTCTAGAGGCTTATTTCAGAATATCCTAACATCTCAGTTTGATTTTTTGACCCTTCTGTGTTCTTTATGTCAAATCACTATTTCTTATGACCCCTGAATTGTACATCTCTCTTCTGTGAAAGCATGGTCCTGAATATCCTGATTGTTCTAAAGAGACTAGTAGAAAGAATACAAATTCAGGAGAAAAAGGAAAAACTTTATGTGCTGGATATTCTTAAATCTCCTTCTAGACCAGAACTCATGTCATCCTCTCAGTACACTAGGAAGTAGGAAGTTATCTCTTTCACACTCAAATAGGATTCAAGTAAACTGAGGCTTAGAGGCTGCAATAATTAAAAAAAAAAGGATCACTTTTATATAAATGGCAGAGTTAAGATCCAGATAACTCATCTAACATATGAATATAGTCTTACAAACATTATATCATGCTACCTCTTCAGGAAAGTTTGCCTGAGTAACCATGGGATATGAGGCAGAGGTAAACCCAGATGGTTAATGACAGAAAATGATTCTTGTTAAAGTGGATGGCTGAGGAGCAAGGCAGTGTATTTAAAATGGCCATTATGACTAATGAACAGAGACTATTAGAAACTGCATAAAAGGTCTTCCCTGGGACTAATGCTATTAGGCTTTTGGTAATAACTGAGTTTGTCTTTAAAAACCATCAGAGCTCACCATTCCTTCTTACCTATGTGGAGATCTTGCTTAGGAGTCCTGTGACCTTAGTTTGTAACAGAATGGATTTAAGTTCCTTTCTGTTCTCATGGGACTCACTGTATTGCAGTTCAAATGAGAATGGATAAACAAATTGCATGCGATTTCCTTTGGGATGGTAGGTGTCTTGTGCATCTACTAATTATTCTTTGAATATTAGGAAAAGCAAAATACTTCATGCCTTAGGCTAATGAAACATATGGGCCCTTCTGTATCATTAAATGTTGAAAATCACAAATTTATAAACTTTATGAGCATCTTAAACTGTTAACATGATAGTTATCAATTTTACTACTCTTTTACAAACCACAAATAAAAGGAATGATACATTTATATATTACAGATAAATAAATATGAATTGATTTGGAAAAATATCCTGTGAGACACAATGTTTCTAATAAGAAATCCATAGTAAATAGAATACTAAATCATGGAGCATATATTTATAACATATTTAATCTATGTCTTATTTCCAGAGAACTGGTTTTGATACATCTCCAGGTATTTTCACTTATATATCTCTTCCAGAAATTACTTAAGCTATATAGGCCTGTAGAATTATATTTCTTTAAAAAATACTTTGGAAAAAGATACTCCAGTCAAATGATTCTTCCTATGTTATTCTGTCTGATATAATATCCTTTCACTAGAATGGACCTATAAATTAAGCTTGTGCTAGGAAAATAGCCCTCCTCAGACTACTGAGGTTAGTTAGTTTCTCATTTAAGCTACTTAATTATATCAAATTTTTAATGAAGAAGAATCAGTCATTTCCTTCAAATTATTATTTTAAAGACAAAAATGTAGGTAATTCTTTACCTTCAGTTTAAGTGTCAATGTTACTCTTAAAATGAAATCACTCACTGATACAACAATGGTAATAATCTGTAGGCTAATATCCTTTAACACAGTGTAAAATTTACAACAAAATTCTAGCAAGTGCTGGGAAATGACTCAGTGAGTGAAATGAAAGTGCTTGCTGAGCAAGTGTGACAATCTGGGATTAATACCAAGGAACTACATTAAAATCAGTACATCTCTGAATTAAATGTCCAGAACTGAGAGAAGTTCTGACTCTGATCTCCTGCAATATCAGTGCTGCTTCTGAAAGGCAGAGAAAGGAGGATCACAGGCACTCACAGGCTAGCTAGCTTACCATGTACAGCCATGGCCATAAAAAGAGCCTTTCTTAAATACACTGAAACACACACACACACTCACACACACACACACACACACACACACACACACACACACACACACACACACACACACACACACGCACACACACACACACACACACACACAAGTTAATAAATTAATTCAAATGTCACCCATTATTTTTTTTCATTTTCTTAGACATATTAAAAATTTTAATTACCAATACATGGTGATCAAATTCATAACCTTTTATTTACAGTGAAATGTTAAATTTAATATCATACATAGTGTCTGGTCAGTTGGGAGTATCATTATTTTGTTTTATTTTACTGATTAAAAAGAAGCCTTTGTATTGGGCTCATTACAAACATTCATTTTTCATTTGAACTTACAATAATAAATTAAGTATGCAAACATTACCTATTCATTTCTCATTGTCAACTATTGAAGAAGAGAATAATTTACTTGATTTTTAACAGCACATATTACACATATAGTCACATTAGATTTCCTTATATTTTCTTTGTATTACTCAACAATTTCAAAGCAATAGTATTTTGTAATAAATGTAATTTTGCAGTTAAGGTTAATTACATAGTGATATTGAACAACATGAAATACTCTCATGATCTGACAATCCATTCCTTCTGATATTGATGAACGTTTTATAGCAAATAGGCACCAGGACTGTGACAATATTGATCAATGGATCTGGTGTTTCTATTTTCTTGTATCTGAAAAAATGTTCTACCATGTACATTTCTATTAGTTGACTTTTTGTCTCCAGAAAAATAATTGTAATAAGTAAAATATAAGAAAAATATAAGTAATTCAATTGTAGTAAATCAGTTGAAAACATAACAGTTTAAATTGGTATTCCATATGTGGCAATTCTGTGTTTGATTTCTCCTCTTCAGGCAGTTAGTTCATGAGGACAATGAGTGTTCTAGTTTTATAATGTTTAGACAGAAATGGATATATTGGTCTGTGTTCTGTTGGAAGCACTGGCTTATGTTTGACTCTCCCAGCAGTCTGCCAAAACAGCTCCATTCTTCACTGCTAGACTGTCAATCCCCTTGATACTACATGCAAGATACACTTAACTAGGGAAGATCCCTTGATCCCTAAGAATCAGGGAAAAAAGATGGAGTGTTTCTTTTCTGCTGTATATATATATATATATCCAGTAACTTGGATTTAAATTAAGCCAGAAACTGTAGTGGCAATAGAAACAGAAAAAAACAGTGAATATAAGTGAACTCAAACGCAGAATATACAGAAATATATACACTATACAGAAAACCTATTTACTCAGCTGGAAAATAGTTCTTCCAAAATAGCCAATGATCACTGAAAAAGTATGGACATTCCTCACTACTCAAGGGCCATGGAAAGCCAACCTAAGTTGGAATGACAACTTTTCCCTGAGTGTTGAATCACTGAACGTGTACACATTTCATGTTTATAGTGTCATTCGGTATTTAGAGAATAGAATGCAAAGTGTTATATTTTTATCAACAAGGGAATTAGAGATATCAGGCAGATTATAAGGTGAATGTGTATTCTATTATAACATGACACAGGAGTGGGATCAGTACCTCAAACCCTGTACCCATTTGGCCTTCAGTTTCTCTGTGTGCCACTACCACATCCTGGATTAAACTTTAGCTAGTCCTTCCCTAACTGATAACATCTTTCTACATCATCACCCTTAATCACTTTCATCACTAAGTGACTGCTTTCACTAAAGTAATTGCAACCCCTCACTCCTTACTTCCTAAGTGGCCTCTTTCTACATTTCAGAAACTGTCCAGATGGAATTTGGCTACTGGGGACTACAATATTTTTAAATCACAAAATTTCATTTTGTAAAAGATGATTTGTTTTATATGCTTCCTAGATTTTTTCTCATTTCAATGTGCACAGTGGCCCAGCATAAAAGAACAGCATGGTGCTAATTAGTCTTAAGGTCATGTGGAGTTCTGTCTTTCCTGTCACACCAATTGCAAATATTCTTATTATTCATGGACTTCACAACAAATGAGGGGGTCTGATGTAGTGAGCTTAATTTTTTTTTTTTACAGTCTAAACTTAGAACCCGATGGCTTTTCTCTTTATAAGCTCAGGAGTTTACAGAATTTCTATTTTACTGTTATTATTGTTTTGTTCTTGAAAATCTTCTACACCCTTAAATGAACTTGTTCTCTGATAATTTCATACATTTACTAAAATTATGATCCCTTGATCTCTTTAATTTCCCTCCCAGTCCTATTATTTTACAAGTTTCTTCACTATATCCACTTGTATTTACTCATTACATACTTATTATGTTTCTTAAAATATATATATTTTTTTAACTTAGTATTTCTTATTTACATTTAGGGTGTTATTCCCTTTCCGTTTCGAACAAACATCCCCTAATCCCTCCCTCCCCCCTTCTTTATGGGTGTTCCCTCATCCTCCCCATTGCCTCCCCAACACCACATTCACTGGGGTTCAGTCTTAGCAGGACCCAGGGCTTCCCCCTTCCCACTGGTGCTCTTACTAGGATATTCATTTGCTACCTGAGGTCAGAGTCAGGGTCGGGGTCCATGTATAGTCTTTGGGTAGTGGCTTAGTCCCTGGAAGCTCTGTTGTTGGCATTGTTGTTCATAAGGGGTCTCGAGCTCCTTCAAGCTCTTCCAGTTCTTTCTCTGAGATAAACATTTTTGAGGTTATAATTACTTATTCAAAAACCTCCCTTACTGTCTTCTAAATTCTTGGCCTCTTTTTTCCCTTAATTGTTATTACATTTGTGATTACATTTGTGTGTGTGTGTGTGTGTGTGTGTGTGTGTGTGTATGTGTGTGTGTGTGCATGCAAACACCTAAATACATAAATACAAACTTCTCAATCTGTATATTTCTTATATGTTCTATAACATTAACTACATGCTTTCATGGTTGACCATGTAAGAAACTACACTCAAAGTCTTACCAACATAGCTGACTAAACATGGCCTGAACAAGAATAATAATAACTAACATGGCAGTAAGAAAGCTCATAAGGCCTTAGATCTACACAAATGCTGAGAACAGCAGAAAGTATCTTTTCCAAAGAAGAGGTCTAGAAGAAGGCCTCCAAATTGAGGCCAACCAAGTTTAACCCTGGCCCTATACACGTGACCATAGTTTTCAGTGCATTGATTGAAAATACTGATTGGCAACTAGTAGATTCTTCAATGGGTACACAAATGAAGACAAATATAAAGAGTCAGAACACAGAGAAAAGGGTTGTGAAATAGTTTTCTACCCAATACAGTTCTGACCTTACAGAAACAGTGCCTACCTACAAGGACCTATACAAAACTGGGCCTGATAACCTTGGAGTTCCTAACCCTCTCCACAGAACTTTTAGAATCGTAAATTTTAAAATTAATTAATTTATACATTCTAGATATCTTTATCCCCCTCCTCGTCCACCCCTTGAGGGTTCCACATTCCATACCTCACCCTCTCGGCACCGATGCACTCTCCCCAGTCTTCACAAGGCTGCCCCCACCCCACCTGCCCCACCAGACCTAATTTTTTTTAAGGCAGAGTTTCATTATGTAGATCAGGCATACTAATATCTTATATAACCCACATTCAGTTTTATTTTTTTTTACTCTTTAAAATTTATTTTTTTACTTATTCAATTTACATCCTACTTACTCACTTCTCCACATTACCCCTTCCAGAATCCTTTTCCTCATCCACCCTCTACTTCTCTTCTGAATGAGTGGGGACCCCCCACCCCCATCCCCCGTGTATTCCCCACCATGGCACATAAAGTCTCTGCAAGGATAGAGCATTCGCTCCCATTAAGGCCAGACAAGGCAACACAGCTAAAAAAACATACACCACATACAGGCAACAGCTTATGGGATAGCTTCCCCCCAGCCACCCGTTCCAGTTGTTCAGGACCCACATGATGACATAGCTTCAGATCTGCTACATATGTGCAAGGAGGCCCCAAGTCCATCCTGCGTATGTTCTTTGGTTGGTGGTTCAGATTCTCAGAGCGCCAAGGATCCAGGTTAGTTGACTGTATTGGTCTTCCTATGGAATTCCTAGTCCACTCAGGCTCCCACAATCTCTTCTATTCTTCCCTACAATTCTCCAGGCTCGAGTCACTGTTTGGCAGTGGGTATCTGTTATTTATCTTTGAATCAACTGGGTCGAACTTCTCAGAGGGCAAGTTGCTCCTGTCTGCAAACATAACAGAGTATCATTAATAGTGTTAGGAATAGGTACTTGCTCATGGGATGGGTCTCAGTTTGAGCCGGTTATGTGTTGACTATCCCCTCAGTCTCTTCTCCATGCCCTCTGTCCCCATATTTCTTGTAGACAGTATAAATTGGATTGAAAGTTTTGTAGGTTTGTTGATGTCCCTATAGCTCCACTGGGGTTCCTGCCTAGCTCCAGGAGGTGGCCTCTGTATCAGGTTCCATATCCCCAGTGCTGTGAGTAACAAGTAAGAATACTCCCATTGATTCTTGGACACCTCCCTTATCCCAGGTCTTTGTCTTGTTTCAGAGATGCCCCAACCCTGCCAGTATCAGTTGCAGATTTCCATTCAGTCTCATGATTATCTGACCATCCCTCCTGCCCCTCCCCACACTTGATCCTGAACACCCACCCCCCAATCGCCCTCCCCATCTCCTGTCCTATCCATCCCTCTGGCCCTTGAGACTATTTTATTCCCCTTTCTAAGTTAGCTTCAAGCATCCTTGCTGATGTCTTCCTTCTTATTTAGCTTCCTGGGTCTGTGGCGTGTAGCATGGATGTCCTATATTTTGTGGTTAATACCCACTAATAAGCAAGTACATACTATGTATGTCCTTTTAGAACTGAGTTACCTCACTCCAGATGATATTATCAAGATTTATCCATTTGCCTGAAAAATTGATGTTTTTGTTTTTAATAGCCGAATATTCCATTGCATAGATGTGGCTCCTTGTATTATGTTAATTTGGGTCCCCAAAATTGTTTGCATGAGAATCCACACATGTGCAAATAAGACACTAAGGGATCCTACCCTCAGTTGGTTCTGATTGACAAATAAAATTTCTGGCAGCCAATGGTTGGGTAGGGCAGAGAGAGGTAGGAATTTTAGGATTTTGGGGCTAGAGATTGAGGGATAAGGAGAGGGAGATCTGCCATGCTGGGCCTGAGAAGGTGTGGGATAGAGAGCATAGCCACTATGTAGGGGATCATGGCCCAAGAAGGCTGGAGGTCTGGGTTCAGCATAACGAAGATGGAATATAGGATTTACTAAGTAATAACTCGAGAATATCAGAGGGTGGTAGATTAGCCCTGTGGAGGCTAATGTGTGCTGGTGAAGCATCTTTTGGGTCTATGCCCAGGAATGGTATAGATGGGTCTTGAGGTAGAACTATTCCCAGTTTTTTATGAAAGCATCTAATTAATTTCAAATGTGGTTGTACAAGTTTGCAATCCCACCCTTAGTAGAGGAGTGTTCCCCTTGTTCCACATCCTCCCCAGCATGGACTATCACTTGAGTTGAGTTTTTAATCTTAGACATTTGGCCCACGTTCAGTTTTGAATGTTACAAATCCACCTGTATCAGAATCGCCAATGCTGTGATAACAGGTAAGTGTTCATTGTAATTCTCCTTGTTAAACAATTTTCTTGGTGGCTGAAGTCAATATAAAATTATTTAAGTCCAGACACTACGGAGAAAACTATGTTTCCTCTCTCTCTCTCTCTCTCTCTCTCTCTCTCTCTCTCTCTCTCTCTCTCTCTCTTTTTTTTCTTTTCTTCCTTCCTTCCTCCCCCTCCTCCCTCTCTCTCTCTTCTCTTTCTTCCTTCCTTCCTTCTTTCTTTTTTCTTTCTTCCTTTCATTTACTTATTTATTTTTGGTGGAGGAATCTTTATCTCTTATTTTCTCCCTGTGGAATTCCATTCTACAAATCCTTAGCTAGCACATTTATGAAAATTATCTTTTCAATCTTCTTTTAACAGAACTGGCTGAACATGAAAGGACAGAAATCAAGAAACTCTTCTTACCATTCCACCCCTCTCCCTCTTCCTTTTCCTACCTCATTTTCTCCTGTTCTCATTTATGCTTATGTTCTTGTTCTTTTTGTTCTTGTTTTTTTCCTCCTTTTTCTTGTCCACCTTCTAGGTCCCCGTATCTACCACCCCCTGCTCTTTTCTTTCTTCTCCCCCTCTTCCTTCTCCTCCCTTCCTCCTCTTTTTTTTTCCCTTCTCATTTCCCTTATCCCATTCCTTCTTTTCATCCTCCCCTCTGCCTTCCTCCTCTCCCTTTCTTCCCTCCTTCCTGAACCTCATCTTTCTTCCTGCTTCATTCTTCCCCTCTCCTTCTCTTTCTCCTCCTCCTTATTTTCCTTGGTATATTTCTTTTTGATTTTTTTCTAACTACTTGATGTTAAATTCTGCTAAAGCTATCTATTGTCCTTTTGACTTATGCTACTCAAGAATATTAACTGGAAGTCCTTGAAAGTTTGACTACCTTAAATATAATTTTAACTGTATCAATAATATATACTATTTGACTATATGGGATAATATAGTTTCTTTTTTTGCATTTTTGTGGTAACATGACTCTTTTAATTTTCTTTTAGTACCTACACAATTTTTAAAAATATTTATTATTTTTTATATATTTAAACGTGCTCAGATTTGTTTATATGCACTAATGTGTCAAATTCCTATGGAAGACAGGTGACTGGATCTAATATTACAAACAGTTGTATTCTCTTGGTATAATTTCTAGGAAACTGAACTAAGATCCTATGCCTGAGCAGTAAGAGTTCTTAACTGTTGCACTATGTCTCTAGTTCCTAAAATTATTTATTAATGAAGTCAAATAAAGAAGCAATACTTAGACAATTTTAAAAGAAACCACAGCTGGTGTGTGAACTAAGACATGTAACCATGGCCCTTGGAAGGTGGAAGGAGAATTGCTACATATTCTATGCCAATCTGTATACATAATGAGTTCTATGGGGAGCTGAGTTAGTGTGAGGTGCTGCCTCAATAATAAGAAAAATAATTTAAATTATAAAATATCAATTTGTGCCAGCCAATGTAACTACCTCTATTATTATTTATGCTAGTACTATTTATGTCTGTAAAAAGTATTGAATTAATTTGTTGTGTTACTTCGTAGCTTGAAGGATTAATATAATGTAGTAATTCTAAAAAATCTAGTTCTCAAAAATGTTACTCCACATGAAAAAAATAACTTCTTTTGGAAAATGTGGAAAATGACATTAAACAATTATGTGTAAAACAAAAGACAAATTCCTATTCATCAGACTCACTGTAACTCTGAGGAGCTAACACCATCAAAGGATAATTGAATAGATCAAGTAGAAATAAATGAAATATACACAATCACTTGATTTGCTATTGACAAGCTGAGAAATACACTGAAATGATCAATCAATTAGAATCAGCAAAATCATATTTATATATTGGTTAATGGTGAGACATATAAGCATATTGAAAGGATACAAAAATTATTTTAATATGGTCTTCTTACAGAACAATCTTAAAACATATACTCTAATAAGTGGTTATTATATCACTGTAGATAATTTTAAAAAGTTTTAATTCTGGGCATATAGTTAATAAATAAGACCAGCAAAGAAATACAAGTGAGCACCTCAGCTCATTTATGAACAGTTTAGAGTACTGATTTTAAGTGAAAGGTTCCCAAATGTGAAGAAAAATGGGTAGAGTGAGACAAGATCATGGGACAATAAGGATCTTTGTATTACTGAGCTAAAACTAACATTATACATTGAAATGAAAATATTGACAAAGAACTAATGTCATAAAAGTATTTGAGATAGTCATTTTGACAAAGTAATAAGAATTCCATTTTACACAAATATTATGGAGTACAAATAAAAATTACTACATTGAAAAATGAACATTAAGTTTGAGTGAAAAAAAACTATTACATAGACAAATGAATACAACAGGATTTTATATATATATATATATATATATATATATATATATATATATATATATATATTTCCCATGACACCTCATTGTGTCACTATCCTTAGCACTAGTGTGTGTGTGTGTGTGTGTGTGTGTGTGTTTGCGTGTGTGTGTGTTGTATTTAAGTGGTGGTATGTGACTGTATACTCTCTTTTGTATAAAAATCAACTAATTTTGGATAAGATTCTTTTAATTCTTTTGAATTTTTTTCACTATTAATCTATGGATAACAGTAAAAGTAATATAAATATAGTATACTGTTTAAATTCACATTGAAATTTTTTATGTTTTCTGAATGTACATGGAACAAGCATGCAACTTGGAAAATTTATATTTTATGAAAAGCCAAAGAAAATAATTTACACAAATTATTCAATGTCCTTTTCAGAGCAAATTTTACATCTTTGTTTCTTAAACTGTAGATCAAAGGATTCAACATGGGGATTACCAGGGTATAGAATATGGAAGCCACTTTATCACTTTCAAAGGAGTGACTAGAATTAGGCTGGACATACATGAATATCAAAGTCCCATAGAAGACAATGACTACTGTCAGGTGGGACCCACAGGTGGAGAAAGCCTTCCGCCTGCCCTCAGCAGAGTTCATCCTCAGAATAGCTATAAGGATGAGCAAGTAAGACACAAGGACAACAAGAAGAGAAGAAATCAAATCAAAGGCTGCCAAGATTAGAATTATCAGTTCAACTTCATGTGTATCTGAACACAACAGAGGCAACAAGGGGAGACTGTCACAGTAGAAATGACTGATGACATCGGAGCCACAGAAAGACAAAGTGAAAATCTTAATTGTGACTAGAAGAGAAACAAATGTGCAATAGAGATAAGGAATTGCCACTAGTACCCAACATAACCTTTGTGACATGATGACAGTGTAGAGCAAAGGCTTACAGATGGCCACGTACCGGTCATAGGACATTGCAGACAGAATAAAAAGCTCACTAACAATGAACACAAGAAAGAAAGAAAGCTGTGTGGCACAAAGTTTAAATGATATTGTATTTTGGTTCACAACAAAATTTACTAACATTTTGGGTCCCACGGATGTAGAATAACCAAGATCTGTAATAGCCAGATGTTTGAGGAAAAAGTACATAGGGGTTTGCAGCCTGGAGTCCACTGTGGTGAGGATGATCATGCCCAAGTTTCCCATCAGTGAGATCAGATAGATGATGAGGAAGAGTCCAAACAATGGGGCTTGAAGCTCAGGGCGGTCAGTGATGCCCATCAGGACAAATTCAGTCACCACTGTAACGTTGTGTTTCCCCATCCTGGTCTATTAAAAAACCTGTTCAAAGTATGGACACCAATATTATCAATAGCTATCTTATATGATCACCTGGCAGACTTTAGTATACAACATTAGTGTAAGCAATGCATATTCAATCTTAAAAAATTGTTTGATTATAAATTTATTGTTTTTAAATGACCATGTTTCATAGAGTTAGAGATGCATGAGTATTTTAATAGTGCATGATTTCATTTACCAAACCTTTTGACACCCCATATTCATTTTTATTTGTAATATGAATATTTTACTTTTAATATATAAGCTTCTATTACAACCAATAGATTGAGAACAAGTAAACTTCAATGTATCTCACTGTGGACAATATTTTTTCTCAATAATAGCAGATGATAATATTTTTCATTTTATGAAATACATAGACATTGTGAATAAATGCCAGAAACATATTCAAATAGATTACAGTTAGACAGATAGATAAGATAGATAGAGTAATGATAGACATATGGCAAACATAAGAGCTATGAAAATATAAGGTAAATGTTTGTAAAATTCCTAACAATACTCAGTATTCAACTGGAGGAAGCACATCTGACTATAACTTCAGGACATGGGAGGGTGATTGAAAGTCACTGTAAATCTGAGATCAGTTTGGGGCATATAGTCTAATCCTATCTCATATACTCTGAACTAACCCAAAAGAAAATGAAACAAGTACAAATGTTTCATATATTACCTCTCTTTTAGTCATGTAAAATTTATTGCTGTATATTTTAAAAATAAACAAAACCAACAATTTCAGCATAACTAACTGAAAATTCCTATACCTATTGTTTGTTCATGTCAATCATCAACCCACTGACTGATACTGAATACATGTATAAATAAAAGCAATAAACAATATCTCACAGCTGATCATTTTTATAAGAATGGGACAGTTTCAGAGGATTTTCTTATTGACATATTATCTGAATTGTTCTCCCTCTTCTCCTTTTATAAGACAGGATATCATTTTGCACCCCAACTGTACTCATACTTTTAACAAACCTCTTACCTCGCCTTCCTGAATTCAGTGTTTTCAGTTATATCTTGCCAACATTTGACCTTATGTTGTATTTCAAATGTAATTTTAGGAAAGTGCTTCAAGAACTAATTAAAATATATTATTAGCAATATTTACAAAATTCCTGGATATGATTTTAATTATTTTGTTACTATAGGCAATGAGAATTTCTTCACATTACGATAAGATGTGAGATAGGTTAGAAAAGCCTATAATTGATAAGATAGGGCTTAGCTGAATGCATAATGATCAGAAGCTGAACAGATTAGGAAGTAGGAAGCATGTTTATAGATGAGAGTTATTATTAAATTATTGAAATGATTATTTCTAATGCTCTGAAATGATGAAGGAAAATATGTTTGTGGTGAGAATTATAATAAAATCCAGGCCTGGTGAAACATGAACAAAAATTAAAACATAGAAATTAATATACATTATTTAAAATATTACTTTCCAGTTTATAAAACTGCTTTCTGTTTTCCTACTTTGTCTTCAGTATCACCAGTCTATTGTGTAAACATATGTACCAGGAAGCAGTATGAAATGAATATGCTCAAGGATTGTAAGAAGAAACAATGTAAGCCTAACTATTTGTAATTATTCAAAGCAAAATATTACATTTGGTATGAAAGTGACTACTTGCACATTTATCTTCATTAACTTTTTCAGTTAGTATATAAGTTAATGCATTACACTATGACATATTTAAACATATAAGTCATTATTTTCTGATCTTTTTTGCCATTCTTATTAGCTATCCTTCCGTCATCTCCATATAAAGCTCAGGAGGACCCCATTTTATTCTCTAATGTGTTCCCATTATTATGTGAGAACAGAAGCAGGTGTTGGTTTTCTTGTTAAGTCTGAAAACAGCAATGACCTTTCTTTCACCAGCTTTGGATGACTATGAGAAGAATTAGATATCTTTTGAAATTTATAATAGGAATTGGGTTACTGCTATGTTTTAGCTCTGTACTAACACTTTATCCTATGAAGAAATTCTAAGTTTGTTAGATCTCATTTGAAAATCAAGAATTTTTGGATATTCTATGTACCATAGTATTGGATTCTTAAAATATCTACTTCCCCTTAAATAATCATTGACCATTGATCCTTGTTTTTTTTTTTAAAACAGCAACATCTTTGGTATTATCAGAGACCACATGCTGCATAACTATTTGTAGGGAATTAAGAAAATTTTCATCATATCACTTTGGCATTCATGTTTTTATCGTTTACTGCTTTTTTACTCTCAGTTTTTGTCACCTTGAGATAAACATATACATACATAACATATTTATATAAGTAACAAAACAATGACATTTTAAGAATATATTTTAGTTTCTCCTTTAAAATATGTAAATATAAAAAGGCTCTTTAGAATTTATAGGAGAGAAGTTATATTGTAGGTACATTTGGTGACATGAAGCACTGAATAGTTAACAATAATTGGTGATAATTTTCTATGTCTTTGCTATTAAATTTAAACAATAGATATTTCACTGAAATATTGTGGGTGTGTGTGATACATGATACTCAATTTTTACCTGTAAAGAATCCTCTATCTTGCATGGCATGTCTTTCTCACATGGAAAAATTAACACAATTTATATATTCTCTCACCTTTTCATATTCTCCCTTGGGAGATGCCAAGCAATATTTTGAATAATCCCAGAACATTTCAGAGTATAAATAAATGCCTAGAGGATGTTCATTAAATGAGAGGAACTTATATTCATTAGTGTATGAAGATTTGCTACAAAAGTACACACACACACACACACACACAAAATGCATGCACACACACACACACACACACACACAGACACACACACACACACACAGACACACACACACACACACACACATATGTGTCAATTTGAAACTTCTTCTCGAGATAGCTGCATGTGAGAGAAGCCAGCCCAGACTAGAAGCCTGACATCATACATGAATTTATATTTTTATAAAATGAACAAAAATTATTAAGCACCTTAAAGTTTATTTTAACAAAACTTAAGAAAGTTACCACACCTTAGCAACAATCTTGAGTGCTTACTAAAGAAACGAAAACAAAACAAAACAAACAAAATGAAAAGAAAAACACCAAAAAAAACTTGCATAATATTTCAAGAATAGTAAGATTTATGATGATGTTATTTAATCTACTCACATTTAATGCTTCTAAGACGCAAGTGTCTAAAATACAAAGGCAGTAGCAGTGACAACCTAGTAAACTTTCAGCAGCTAACTGAGATAGAAGGCCAGCAATGACCAGCTTAAAGAAGCCATTTTTTTAAAATTTTTCATTCGATATTTCTTTACTTCAAGAAAATATTTCTTGAAATATTTTTGAAATATATTTCAAAGGTTATTCCCCTTCCCAGTTTCCTGTCCATAAGCCCCCATTCCTTCCCCCCTTCCCCCACATGGGTATTCCCCCAATACATCCTCCTTATTGCCATCCCCCATATTTCCCCATACTGGGGGTCCAACCTAGGCAAGACCAAGGGCTTCCCTTTCCACTGGTGCCTTAACATGGCTATTCTCTGCTACATATGCAGTAGGAGCCCTGGGTCAGTCCATGTATAGTCCTTCGGTAGTGGTTTAGTTCCTGGAAGCTCTGGTTGGTTGGCATTGTTGTTTTTATGGGATTGCAAGCTCCTTCAACTCTTTCAATACTTTAATTCTCCTCAAGGGGATCCTATTATCAGTTCGGTAGTTTGCTGCTAACATTGACCTCTGTATTGGACATGCTTTTATTATGGTTCTTGTATTCACCTGACTTTACTCATTTAATGAAAATAATTTTGTCACTGAGATAAAGAAAAATAAGATAATACAAATTTTCATTAGGTTGTGTAAATAGATATACACACAGTTATACACACATAAAATGTATGTGTAACAGTAATATTTAAGAAGAGTCAATGAATTTGAGAGGGTATCAGGTAATGGGAGGACTTGAGAAAGAGAGATAAATAAATAATACAAATTCAATTCACTCATAAAATTCTCAAAACATAAAAATGTATAAAAACAAAAAACATTAACTTTTTAAATTAATAAACTCTCTTTAATGCAAATATCTGGGGAAATAGCTAAGAAGGAAACTTAAGAAAATGTTCAAAGGGGTCTTTAGGAATTTTGTCATATTGATGAAAGATAGGTATTAAGGAAAGGTTTAGAGTATAGTAAGAAATCAAGATGGTCCAGCAAAGTAAGAATAGAAGATTCTCTTTTAAGGTCTATGACCTCACTAGCACAGAGAAGCAGACTATGCTTCCAGTATCAGAGATTGCTCCCCTATTGTTGAGTGGACCTTAACTCTATTTAGTCAGCAGTTGGTTGTCATCAATATGTGATTGTCAGGCATGGTTCAATTTTAAAAGAAAGCACATAGCTTGGTCTGCCTTTAGAGGACATGTTCCACTGTTATAGTGAGCCTGGCTGGAATACCCACAGAGGCATAAAATTAAGGTTTAAACAGATATGTCAGCACTTAATTTTTCTCAGCTATAAAGAAATACCATCCATAGGTCAACTTATAAGGAATAGAAATAATGTTTCCCATATTTAGGAATTTTTAACCTTGTGACCAAGTTGTCTGCTGGTATGATGTCTACTCAACATCCACCTCTCACAGATAAATGGCTAATTGTTTCTCTATTGCCTAAGACCAGAAGAAGAAAGCTATTTCCTCATGCACTATGTTTATCTCTACTGTGTAAGTGCTCTTTCTATCCAACTCAACTGGATCATTAAGTATCCACTTCTATTTTGTCACATTGGCTGTTGTTATCACTTTGGCTGTTGTCTTCATTACTTTACTGCTGAGAAAAAATACCACAACCAAGACTACTTATAAAAATGTTTATTGGAGATTTACATTTTGTGACATGAAGGTAGGAAGCATGACAGCAGACACACAGACTAGAGCAGTAACACAGAACTCACGTTTTCATCCACGAAAGGCAGAGAGCATAAAGTGGGAATCATATGAATCTTTGAAACCACAAAGCCAGCTCCTAGTCACACACCTCCTTTGATAAGGCCACACCTACTAATCCATTCCAAATAGTCCTACCAATGAGGACCAGGACTTTGTGAAACATTCTCATTAAAACCACCACAGATATTAATTGGAAATACATGAGTTTGGGAATATATCCGATATCAATAATGTTGATGCTATGATTTACAAACAGATACAAAAGACTGATTTCATGTTTGAAGAAATTTAGAAAATGTTCTTACCATTGGTTGACTTATGTTCAAACCAATGTACAAATATTCTATAGAGCACACACAAAATATAGAATTTCTGTCACCAAATTCACTAAGCAAATGAACAAAAGGCAATAGAAACAAAAATATAGCACTAAACCTAGTGGTGGTGGTGGTCTCTATGTAGAGAGATTCAACTCTGTGTATGTCAGGGGTAATATATTTGTATTATTTATAAACTGTTACAGTTATTATTCACTTATAAATTCTTCTGATGATCTTGTAAACATTCAGCAAAGACAAACAAAATTCTGAATGTACCATTGGACTTGAGGCGATCTTTTAAAAAATAACTGGAATTTCATGACTTCCAGAAAATAGAAACATACAGTATGTTTCATCCATCCTCTATAATTACTTTAGAAATAAACCATATTCTAATCAAATATAAAAGGCCTAAAGGACAGAAAATCAGACAATAAAGCATATACAGTATTCATGACAGTGATTATGCTTGCAGTAGTTTAAGTTCAAAATATAAAGTAGCAATCAAAAATTCCTGTGAACCAAACAACCAAGTTCATGCCACAGACATATAAGTAAACATTTGCTCCCATTTGTATAATATTTATTCAGTGGAACTGCTGGAAATATATTGAATCAATAGCAAGAAATGCTTAGTGAGAGGAAGTGACATTTATTGAAGTTCTGTAATTTAAGAACTATAAGGGATGCATTTGAAAGTTCTATATATTATTAAGAGGTTTTCTTTATGTCCATAAAAAGAATTATACTAATATAGAAAATTAGTATTGACTTACATTTCTTACATGTTATTAAAAACATTTCACATTAAATATTAAGTACAAAGTTTACATCGCTTAAAGACTCTTAACATGGCATTTTTCACCTCTTTGTTTCTAAAGCTGTAGATCAAGGGATTAAGCATGGGAATCACTAAAGTATAAAACACAGAGGTTAGTTTATCAGTTTCAAAGGAGTGGGTAGATTTGGGCTGTAAATACATGAAAAGTAGAGTCCCATAAAATACTACCACCACTGTCAAATGAGAACCGCAAGTTGACAAAGCCTTTTTCCTTCCTTCTGCAGAATGAATTTTATATATCGCGAGTAGAATAAGAAGGTAAGATACTAAGACTACAAAGAGTGAGGAGATCAAATTAAGTGCAGAAAATAATATGATCAACAGTTCTATATCCCTTGCATTTGAACACAGTAAAAGTAACATGGGGACATTGTCACAGTAGAAATGGCTAATGATATTAGAGCCACAGAAAGTCAATGTAAATATCTTACTAGTTATCATCACAGCTTGGAAGACACTGTAGAGATAGGGAATGCCCACCAGAACATGACAGCGCCTCTGAGACATGATTGCACTGTAGAGCAGAGGGTTACAGATGGCCACATAGCGATCATAGGCCATTGCAGACAATATAAACAGTTCACTGATGATGAAAACAATGTAGAATGCCATCTGCATGGCACAAGCGTAGTAAGAGATGACATTTTGTTCTATCACAAAATTCACCATCATCTTGGGGTAAATGACAGTGCAATTGCCAAGATCAATGAAAGCCAGGTGTCTGATAAAATAATACATAGGTGTGTGAAGTTGAGAGTCCAACTTGGTCAAAATGATCATGCTCATGTTGCCTATCACGGAGACACTGTAGATGAGTAAGAACACCCCCAAAAGCAGAAGCTGCAGCTCAGGCCTTTGTGTGATTCCAGTCAGAATGAATTCAGCGGGCACTGTTGAGTTTCTGTGGCTCATTTCAACCTTCTGAAAAGACAAAAAATTCTCAACAACTTATTCATAGATTCAATCAAGCAAATTCAAAGACAAGATAAAATGTTACATTTACGGTTCATAGAAAAATTATTTATCAAATAACTGTAACTCAGAGAGCTCCTAGCGACTAAATCTGGCTCCTGCTACATATGTGGCAGAGGACTGCCATACGTGGCATCAATGGGAGAGGAAGCACTCGGTTCTGTTGCCTCGGAGAAGTGGGATGCTAGAGGGGTGAGGATCGAATGATTGGATAGGAGAAAACAATTGTAGAGGCAAAGGAGAGGGGGGATAGGATGGGTATTTGCAGAGGAGAGACCAGGAAGGGGGTCAACACTTGAAAAGTAAATAAATAAAATCATTAATAGAAAAAGGAACAATGATTTTTAAAGTCTGATTCCAAATGTTGAAAAAGATTGGAAGCTCTACTTTCTAAATACAATCAGTTATTTAAATTTTTACTAGAAATAAAGACAAGATAAATTTGGCATTCTAATGGCTGAGAGAGAAGTGCTTTTAATATTTACTCAGTTTCTGGCAACACAATGGATAGATTCTTGTACAGAAATATTGGATATATTTTATCTTCACTAGAATACCATATTATTTTTATTAAATTTATTAAATTTTGATTTATGTGTTGAAAACAAAAACTAATTGAGTTTTGTGTTTGGACATTTAAGGTCCTGTGTAGGGCTTGTAATGATGGACTTAAAAAGTGCAAATACATCAAACTTGCAAAGCAAGCTATATGTTTGTTTAGTGCTGAGTGGTCGGCTCTGAAAACATACATACAATAACATTATACGGAATTAACAGTATATATTTAGGAATTATATATATATGTATAGTTATCATATATATATATATATATATATATATGCAATAACAATTACTAAAAAAAGAGGCCACGAATTTGAGGGAGGGTAGGGAAGATTATAAGGTAGCATTCTGTAGGAGGCAACAAACCGATAAATGTTGTAATTTAAAAGCAACAAATTACTAAGAAATATCACGAAACAAAGTTGTATACTTATGCATATATGATTTTAAACTATTTAGCTTGCAATAAGTGAATGTGAATTTGAAGTTTCATTAACCAAATTGCTAGATTGCCTAAGGGTTTATCTATCTTGTTGATTTTCCCAAAGAACCAGCTCTTCGTTATGATTTTTTTATTAATATTGTTCTCCTTGTTTCTAATTGGTTGATTTCAGATCTGAATTTGCTTGTTTCCTGACATCTAGTCCTCTTGGGTATATTTGCTTCTTTGTGTTCTAGAACTTTCAGGTGTGCTGTTAAGTTGTTAGTATAGGATCTCTTCAATTATTATATGAAGACAGTGCTATGAATTTTCTTCTTAACAGCTTTCATTGTGTCCCATAAATTTGTGCCTTTATTTTCTTTGAATTCTAGAAAGTCTTTAATTTCTTTATTTCTTCCATGACAAAGTTATCATTGAGTAGAGAGTTGTTCAGTTTCCATGAGATGTTGATTTTCTCTTTTGTTGTTATTGCAGTGCAGTCATAGTCTACGGTGATCTGAGAGAATTCAAGGGATTATTTTAATCTCCGTATCTGTTGAGGCTTCTTTTGTGTCCAATTATATGGCCAGTTTTAGAGAAGGTTCTGTGAGGTGCTGAGAAGAAGCTATAAATTCTTTTATTTTGAGGTAGAATGTTCTATAGATTATAACTTGGGATGCAGTATAATGCAGTAGCCATGAAGGGTAATCTGTGGTTGCTGACAACAATCCCAGGAATCAGCTCTCCACTAGTGTTGGGTTTTATTTTCTCACAAGAGCATGAGGCTTAGGGAAGAGGGTGGCTATACATTGTTGAGTTACCTGTGCACTTTCGTAGCTGAAGTTGTCTTTTGTTTGTCACTTTGTCCTACTCTGATTTAAAGACCTATCTTCACTCACAAATGACAAAGAAAACCCTATTTCTAACTGAAATCTTAATTTACAAGAAAATGACTATATTTTTGCATCATTATGATATGTATTGAAGTGAGTAAAATAATTAAGAAGCAGAGTAGCAATTTGTTTTTACTTTGATATTTTTAACTTGTTCCACAAATTCCTCTAGATCATTTTTCAAATCTGTCTTCACTTTCAGTGTCAGTGATTATGTCCTAATGAAAATTTCTAGGTATGTTAGCTTTTTAGTCTTCTTACTTTACAATGAAGATCTAGGTTTTTTTCTATATTTCATGTTATTGAGTATCAATGATACACAAGCAAAATAGTCTCACAAAAGATTAACCTTAGAACTCACAGAGGACAAAAGTTATGAAGAGGTAGCATAAAATTTTTAAACCATATGAATGATATAATATTTAAAAATTAATTAGTGTTCAGAATTTTCTCCACAGCTTCCTATCTCTTTAACATTGTTATATATTTTCATTTGCTTAATATTTACAGTGTTTAATACTAGAAATTGGTCAGAAGTTAAGCAGTATTTGGACACTACATCAAAGGATTAAAACCTGTGAACATTTGTCCAGGTGATGTTCATCAATAAATTAATTTTTACTTTATGCAATTGCAATGAAATACCATAAAATACTCCATTTTAAATTGGTGGTCTATATATTCATACTGAAATGATTTGTTAATTATAAAAATTGTAAAACATATGCTAATTTTTCTCACATTTACCTGAAAATCAAATGAAGCTCCATGTCTCATATTTTCATCTGGAAATCTGATATTAATTATTTTAACTGGTCAGATCAATGATAGAATTTCTTGTGTTCTTTTAATTTTATCTTCTAATTTCAATATCCAAATTTCACACTGAACTGTTAAGTTCATAGAATTTTATTTTTTTTCTTCAAAGAAAATAGTCATGTAGGTAATAACTGTTGTGAAATCAGATATTTAACTTCTGCAATATACTTGAGAGCTAAAGCTCTAGTGTAAAAGAATCATAGAAACAAAGAATCCAAGAACTGGTAAGAGAATGAATCATAGAATCTAAGTTAAGAAAGATTATAAGGCTCAAGTTGCCATAGACCTATAGCAATTTATACTCACAATTCACAAAGATTATGAATTCCTTCTCCAAAATTATTTTCTCTTTTGCTCCAGAGAAAAGGGATTTATAGTTTTCTCATAAGTGATGATGTTCCCAGAGGTGATAGCATATAATTTGTTTTGTTTATTATTTGTAAATTATCTGAAAGATTTTAAACAAAATTGCCTTGATGTCATACAACCTTTTCCCCAGTGAGAAAACAAAACCAGCACATAAAAAAATAAAAGCAACAAAAATAATCGGAGGATTTTCATGGGTACCAAAAGGGTTTATGGTCATTGATTGACTAAGTTACATAGTCAAGGATTGGGCCATTAATGGAGAACCCTGCGGTACCAGTTTATTTCTATAAAATAAAGAAGTATCCTACTGGTCATCACCTTTTCAATGGAGTTCTTAATACACAGACAATTTTGAATACATTTTATTTGTAATAAAATATTTAGTATGCTGTCTGTGTTGTTGGCTTGGGGGAAGATAAGTGTCCCATCACAGTATGATGTGTGTACTTTATCTTCAACTTCTTTTTAGTTTTAGGCATTTTATTTTATCAACAACTGAACAAAAATGCTAATTAAAAGAAAACCATCTCATTTTGTCTGCATTGCATGACTTTGGGTTTTTTAGTTGTGCATCGTACAAGAATATGATTTTTGGTGTTAGTGATAGCCTATTTTGTTGACTTAATTTTTAATTTAATAAAGTGATGATTAGAAACTATATAGTGCTGATCATTGCATTGTGTATAGGTGAGATTATCAACTTACTAATACATAAAATAATTCCAAGGAGATGTTGGGGACAATTTTATATGAATATATTCATAACTCATGACTTCATATCATCAAGTGTTTCACAAGCTGGAAGTACAAACTATAACTCTGTATATCAGCCTAATGTGTAAATGCTGACATAAACTCAAAGTATGCTCAGATGCGAGGCAGGACCAGTTGTTCCAGATTTAATGCAATGTTTGACACCTACTCCAGATTTCTTAACACAGCTCTCTGTGACTTGCACTGTTCTTTACTCTCACTCAGCATATTCACTTTCCATACTCTTTTATTATTCACCAATACAAACAGAATTCTTAGTAAACTGAATCATGTCACTTTTTTCAAATAAAATATTGATCTCTCTGAAGAAAGGCAGATAGTTTATTCATTCATTCATGTGAATAGACAAGAGCTATTTATAGAACTTTAGGCAAATATATGTGTAACACATTCATGCTTGCTACATGTCCAAGAAATATTCAGGACTGATGCTAACAATCACATTAAAAATAACTATCAAATGATTTTATATCATAATATTTAACATTTTAAGGACATGTGTCTTCATTGTCTATAATAAATCATAAGAATCAATGTGAATATATCAATATAAAACAGAAGTCAATTTTTCATTGTTAATGAACTGACTAGATTTCATTGGAAATACATCAATACCAACTCATCTGGCAGTGTAGAATAAAAGCAGGAGCAGAGTTCAGTTTGATAAACAATGACATTGTCTGACATGAAGAATAATAGAGTTATGTCAGAATCTGTTTCAGTGAATGATATTGTCTTAGATAAAATATGAATGGGTGTTCACTTTGGAGAATATGATAAATCATATTCAATCTCCTTAGGATAGAATCTGCAAACAGAGCCAACAAATGCAATTTATGAAAATGCTAATTAGAATGAGGCAGTCCGTTCCTTGGTGCATAGCTCTGCCTGCCTCCCAAGAAGCCTGCTGCTATCATGGAGAACTAGGTAAGATACCCAAGCCCAATTCCCTGACTGCTGGGACTCCTGCAACCCTAGTAAACCAAGAGTCTGCCTTGTCCTTTCTCTGTTCCATCTTCTAGTCCACGCCTATACTGGTCATTGTGGATCTGCACTCCACTCCACAGGGCACATTTCTTTCTTCCACCTAGGTGGTAAACTTTAGGGATAACCAGTTTCAGAGATCTGCTACTACAGGAGACTATCAGGTTGTAAAACACCAGAGACAATGAGATGGTTAAAGGCAGGATAAGAACACAATAAACAAAAGTCAGTGTAATATGACACCATCAGAGTTCAGCTCTCCTATAACAGCCAGCCTTGGATATCCTAACACACCAGAAGAGCAAGACAATGACCTCCAATCTCATATTAAGGAGATGATGGAAGCTTTTAAAGAGGAAATAAATAAACCTATTAAAAATACAGGAAAATAAAATGAAACAGGTAGACACCTTTAAAGAGGAAGCAAATAAATAAATGGAAATATAGGAAAATACAATAAAAACAAGTGAAGAAAATGAATAAAACCATTCGATGCCTAAAAATAGAAATAGAAGCAATAATGAAAACACAAATAAAGGCAACCCTGGAGATGGAAAACCTAGGAAAGAGAACAGGAATTACAGATACAAACATCACCCACCAAGAGAACACAAGAGACTGAAGAGAGAATCTCAAAGATAGAAGATACAATAAAATAAATTGATACATCAGTCAAAAAATGCCACATGTAAAAAGTCCCTAAGTTCAAACATCCAGAAATTTTTTGTGACACTATAAAAAAACAAATCTAAGAATAATAAGAATACAAGAGGTTGAAGATTTTCAGTTCACAGGTCCAGAAAAATTTGTTCTACAAAATGTAAAAGAAAACTTCCCTATCATAAGGGGAAATATGGCTATAAACATTCAAGAAACTTATAGAACACCAAATAAATTGTACTGGAAAAGAAAATCCTCTGGCTACATAATAAGCAAAGCACTAAATGTACAAAACAACAAAAGGATATTAAAAGATGCAAGGGAAAAAGGCCAAGTAATATTTAAAGGCAGACCTATCATTATTACACCTGAATTCTCAACAAAGACACTAAAAGTCAGAAGATCCTTGACAAATATCATCCAGACCCTAAGAAACCACAGATGCCAGTCCAGACCACCATATCTACCATATCTTTTAATCATGTAGATTGGGAAACCAAGATAGTCTATCACAAAACCAAATTAAACAATACCGTTCAACTAATATTGTCCTATGTAGGACTCTATTACAAGAAGGAAAACTACAATACAAAGAGTGTAACTATATCCTAGAAAACAAAATAAATTCATTATCTCATAGCAAAACCAGAAAAGAAAAACACACATACACCCACTAATACCACCAACATCAAAATAACAAGGATTAACAATCATTAGTCATTAATATCTCTCACTATTAATAGACTCCATTCACCAATAAAAAAACACATTCTCACAGTGGATGCATAAACAGGATTCATCATTCTGCTGCATAAAAGAAACACACCTCAGCAACAAAAATAGCCACTACCTAGAATAAAGGTCTGGTAATTGGTTTTCAAAGAAATGGACCTACGAAAGAAGCAAGATTATCTATTCTAATATCTAATAATATAGGCTTTCAACCAAAAGTTATCAAAAGAGCTGGGGAAGGACTCTTCATACTCATCAAAGGAAAGATTCCACCAAGATGAGATCTCAATTGTGAACATCTATGCCACAAATGCAAGGGCACCCATATTCATAAAAGAAATATTACTAAGCTTAAATCACATATCAGTTACATATTAATAGTGGGGGACTTTAACACTGCACTCTCAACAAAGTGACAGGTTGCCAAGGAAGAAACTGAACAGAGAAATACAACTACTCTGCAAATCAATTGGATGGTTTCTCAAAAAACTGGAAATAATTCTAACTAAAGACCCAGCTATACAGATCTTGGTCATATACCCAAATGATACTCCACCATAGGTCAAGGACATGTGATCTACTATGTTCATAGCAGCCAGAAATTGGAGATAAACCAAATGTTCCTCAACTGAAGAATGGATACAGAAACTATGCTTCATTTACACAATGGAACACTATTCAGCTATTAAAAACTTGGATATCATGAATTGTGCAGGCAAATGGATTCCATTTGAGGTCACCCAGTACCAAATGCATGTCATGTACTCACTTATTAGTGGGTGTTAGCTATAAAGTAGAGAATACACATGATACATGCCATAGATCCAAAGAAGCTAAACAAGAAGCCAGCTCCAAATGAAGATGCTTTATTCTCACTTAGAAAAGGAAATAAAATAGTCATAGAAGACAGATGGTGGGAGGGAACTGGGTAGGTGAGGGAATGAGGAGGGAAATGGGGTGGTTAAGTATCAGATGTGGGTAGAGACAGGACAGAGGTCTTGGAAGCCAGGAAAATTAACAGAGATCTGCAGTTGCTGCAGGTTGTGGAATAGTCTCATCTCTAGGACAAGTCAGAGACCTGGAATGGGCAAGCTTCCCAGGGGTTTATGGGGGTGACCTTAGCTGAGACTCATACAAAAAGGGACATGGAAAGTAAAGAGACTACCTCTTATAGTCAGGCGGGACTCCATAGTAGAAGAGTAACAGCCAGCCACACAAAAATTTTGACCCACATTTGTCCTGTCTATAAGAAATGTAGGGTGATGAAAAAGGGACTGGTAGAAGGGATAACCAATAACTTGCCCAACTTGAGACCCATCCCATGAGCAAGCACTAATCCCTGGCACTAGCAATGATACTCTGTTATGCCTTCAGATAGGAGCTTACCAAAACTGTCCTCTGAGAGGTTCTACCCAGCAGCTAACTGAAACAGATGCACAGAGCCAGAGCCAAACACTGGATGGAGGTCAGGGACTCTAATGGAAGAGTCGGGGTGAGGATTAAGGACCTCTAAGGAGATAGGAACTATACAGGAAGACCAACAGAGTCAACTAACCTGACATTTGGGGGCTCGCAGAGACTAAATCACCGACTAAAGAGCATATATGTGCTGGACCAAGGTCCCTGTGCATATGGAGAGCAGATGTGTAACTATTTCTTCATGTGGGTCCCCCAACAAATGAAGTGGTAACTGTCACTAAAACTGTTGCCTTTGAGTAGAATTTATTTCCTACATTGGACTTGTCTGGCCTCAGCGGTAGAAGATACACCCAGTCCTGCAGAGACTTGATATATCAGGGTAGAGATTATCCATGGTGAGCCTCCACCCTCTCAGAGGAAAAAGTAAGTTAAGGATGGGCACAGGTCTGTGTGTGTGTGGGGGGGGGTACAGGGGGAAAGAGGGAGATAGCAATCTGGATGTAAAAAGAATAAATATACTCTTAATGGAAGAAAAACAAAAGATTATAAACTACAGTATGGAAGAAAATATTTGAAAACCATAGATCTTTTTTTTTAAATTTTTTAAGGTTATTTATTTATTGGTTAATTATTTTCAAATGTTATCCCCCTTCCTGTTTTCTCCTCCACAACCCCCGTATCCCACTCCCCTCCCCCTGTTTTTATGAAGTGTTCCCCCACCCACACACCCACTTCTGCCTCACCACCAAACCATTACTCTGTGGCATCAAGTCTTCCCAGGACCAAGGGTCTCCATCTCATTGATGCCAAATAAAGCTATCCTCTGCTACATGCTGCTGGAGCCATGGGTCCCTCCATGTGTATTCTTTGGTTGGTGGTTTAGTCCCTGCAACCTCTCAGGGTGTGTGGGAGGAGTCTTGAGTAGTTGATACTATTGTTTTTCCTATGGGGTTGCAAACTCCTTCTTCTCTTTCAGTCCTTCCCCTAACACCTGCATTGGGGTCCCAATGTTCAGTCTGATGGTTGTCTGCAAGCATCTGCATTTGAATTGGTTAGGCTCTGTCAGAGCCTCTCAGGGAACAGCTATATCAGGCTCCTGTCAACAAGCACTTCTTGGCATCCACAATAGTGACTGAGCTGCATATGGGATTAATCCCCAGGTGGGTCAGCTTCTGGATGGCCTTTCCTTCAGTCTCTGCTCTACTCTTTGTCCCTGTATTTCCTTTAGACAGGAGAAATTCTGTATAAAAATTTTTAAGAAGGGTGCGTGGCCCTATCCCTCAACCAGGGCCATGCCTACCTTTTGGATATGATCTCTACAGGTTCTCACTCCCATTTGTTTGGGATTGCAGCTAAGGACATCCCTGTTGGTTCCTGGGAGCCTCTTGCTTTCCTGGCACCCTGGACATTCTGTTTGCTACTCCCATTTCCTGTCCCCCATTGCTACACACCTCTGTTCAATTTCCTGACCCTCTCTACATCTACATCGTCTCTGTCTCCTTCCAAAACTGATCCTGTCCCTATTTTCTCTCTCCTTCCTCTGCTTCTCCCAAATCCCTCTCACCATCTATCTCCTGTGATTATTTTGTTCCCCCCTGTTAGTAGGACTGAAGCATCTACACTTTGGTCTTCCTTCTTCTTAAGCTTCATATGAAAACGACATATCTTGAAAAGGGTTAATAACTAATATATATCATAAATCAAAACCTCTGAAAACAAGCATCTTGAGTGAAAAAAATGGACTAAAATCTTCACTAAACATTTTTTAAAACTAGACAAAACATTGATAATGGTAAAAAAAAGATTACACAAAACAAACAAAATTTAATTAGTACCATATTGCAATGTCATCTGCACCTGTTGTAATTATTGTAGAAAAGGTATGGGAATAGAAAAACTAACAGTTTCTATAGAAAATTGAATAGGGGGTTATTGAATAAAACTAAAATAAAAAGGAGTACATGAAATTTAGAGGACATGTTAATGGGGGCTCCCTGGGAAAGTTTGTGGAAATTTGGTCATATTTCATTGTGTACATATAAAATTTTAAAGAAAAATTAAAAATAAATAAGTTATTAATATAAATATACAAAATTATATTTTCAAATATTTTGAGAAACCAGATTCTTTGAATGTAACTGGAAGATGAGGATAGCTGTAAAGCCACATGTTCTACTATTTCCAACATTCAGAAGATAGCTATCAAAAAAATCAATAATGCTGAAATTATCATTGTAGAATACTCTTAAATACAAAGAAACAAAATAAAAATTATTATAATAACATTGGATTGTAAATGTAAGTATAAAACTTTAATAAACAAGCTATTTTATTTATAAAATATATACTAACTCTTCAATATCATCTTTTTTTTCTGTTTGTTTTTGTGCAATGGCCTTGAAGAATATCACGGTAATGCATTCGCAATTCAGAGTCAATAAAGCACTGTTGTCAAATAAAAAAACAGGGAGATGTGCTGTCACACATAAAGTCATTTGTGTTGACCTTCAGAGATGGTTCTGTTTGAAGAGGTTTGCTGTTTCAGCACCTATATTGAGTAGATCAGACTGGCTTTAACTGCAGGAATTATGACATCCAAAATTTCTGGTCTCCACCGGGGGTGGGGGCAGGAGTCTACACTAATGTATACATATACAAACACACAAAATAAATCACAAAAACATAATTTAAAAGGAATACATATGCATCTTTTTAAAAAATAACAGCAGAATACAAATTAATGGATATTTTGAAATAATTCGTGAAAAGATATGAATAGTAAATATTGTCACAGCTAGTCTTAAACATTTATTAGTTTATATCTGTATAAAAATGGTTTCTAAAAGAGAATGGGGGACATTTTTATCATATTGTTTTATTTATCAGTAGTACAAAAACAGTGAAGACAGGTGCTTCCCACAAATGACAAGTGGGAACAACATGGGTTATTGATATAGAATTTATCATTTATTCATCTTTAATAAATATCAGCTTGAATATCACTAAATTAAACATTTATTCTGAAGCAGGAAATGAGAGTAAGGATGCAAGATTAAATTGTTATTTCTATTTTAAGGGGAAATTAAGTAAAATTGTGAAACAATATCTCTCAATTTAAGCTATCATAAATTTTTGAGGACTTAAATGCAACTACTTTGGAAATATTATCATATGGCAGTTACATTTGTCACAGATTATTATAAGATTACTTAACACTGAATAATGAAGTCTTCATATATTCTTAAACACTCTATGAAAAGCATTTTTTACTTCTTTGTTCCTTAAACTATAAATCAAGGGGTTAAGCATGGGGATCACTAATGTATAAAACACAGATGCCATTTTGTCATACTCAAATGAGTGAGCAGATTTAGGCTGAACATACATGAAGAGTAGAGAACCATAGAACACAACCACCACTGTCAGATGGGAACCGCAGGTGGAGAAAGCCTTTTTCCTACCTTCTGCAGAACGCATTCGACATATGGTTAACAAAATGAGCATATAGGACAAAAGAATGACAAGAAGAGAAGAAATTAAATTAAAGGCTGAAAACAATATAGTCAACAATTCTGTCTTTTCTACATGTGAACAGATCAAAGGTAGTAAGGGGACAACATCACAATAGAAATGGCTTATGACATTAGCACCACAGAAGCTTGATGTGAAATACTTAATAGGGAATAGCAGAGCCTGGAAGGTACTGTAGAAGTATGGAATGCCAACGAGCACTTGACAACGTCTCTGAGACATTATTGCACTGTAGAGCAGAGGGTTGCAGATGGCCACATAGCGGTCATAGGCCATGGAGGACAAGACTGTCAATTCACTGACAATGAACATAATGAAGCATGCCATCTGTGTGGCACAGGCGTAATAGGTGATGGTGTTTTGATCCACAACAAAATTCACCAGCATCTTGGGGCAGATGGTAGTTGAATTTCCAAGATCAATGAAAGCAAGGTGTCTGATGAAAAAGTACATAGGGGTGTGTAGGCGAGAGTCCAGCTTGGTCAAAATGATCATGCCCAGGTTGCCTACCACAGTGATTGCATAGACAGCAAGGAAGACTGGGAACAGAGGGAGTTTCAGCTCAGCAGTCTGTGTGACTCCCATCAGGATGAACTCAGTTGGCGTTGTTACATTTGGTTGGGCCATCGGGTGATCCAAAACCAATTCTTCATGAAGAAACAATAAGAATTTATTAGATTTCTTTCATTGCCATGTAAAGCTTTGTACTAGTCATAGTTAGAACAGCTAGATATTTTATTAAAAACCAGATAGCATCAGGAATTTTTATATATTTAAAAAAATAAAATTTGCTTTTCTGAAATAGGAAATATGTATGAAGTACATAAAGGAATAGAAAATGATTAAACTTAAGACTCAGCAGAGTTCATGTAAGTACACAGAAAATAAAGTCATGTAAGTGAACAAATTTATTTTTGTAAAAGTCACACAGTCTATTATATAGATTTCCATTCCTTTTGAAAATTCAGGTGTAATATTTATTTTTTCCAGGTCATAGATTGTCAAATGTAATCTCAGTATCATGTAATAAATTAAATATTGTATACTAATGAGGTAGCTATGATAAATAAGTGTGGTTTGTTTTGTTACAATAACTTCCTTACAGAAGCATTAGCTCAGAAAACTAAAGTGAAACTGATTATTGCATATTTGATATTTAGTGATTTATATTAAAGTGACTAAAGTCACTGACTTTTATTAATTAACAAGACCTCCATTCACCATATAGTAATGGCTTCAAAGAACATTCTTATTACCAATATCTGAAATGAGTCTGCTATTTTGTTGATAAAATTATATTTCTATATTAAATTATATTTTGGCAATAGCTTATTTACAATAGACCACATATTTTCTAGATTATAGAAATATTTACATTTCTGTCTTATCTTACTCATCATTTCATTTTTTTATTAAGAAAAACCAAAAATTATCATAAGACTTATTTGATCAGAATCTATTCCTGAAAATACGTATGATTTAAATCAACATCTAAAAAGGTCACAGGCTCAATTCAATATTCTTTATTTCTTTCCTCACTATTAAAATAAATTGTATAAAGCAAAATTAATTAAATATTTAAAATTTTATTATTTAATTTGTTAATTATATATGATGTATAATTTTAAAAATGTTTAAATATTGAAGTGATAAAAATTTTATTTTTGTAATAAATGTAAATAATTAGAAAATATATAATAATAATAATAAATTCTATTTAACCCTAATAAATTTGGGTTCCCCTCTTATTGTATTCTGTTTGACCGCAGCAAAAATTTGTGATTTCAAAAGCATGACTTTAATAAGAACAATAACTGAGTATAACAAAGTATTCTATGATGATGTGTGATATAATGGAAAGTGATAACTGGAAAAACGAGGATTTTACTCTAGGATACAATTCTTTAGTTTGAGGCAGGGGTCATATGTAGCTAACTTATTGAAGTTAGAAGCAACTAAAAATCTGCATTTCATATTCTTTTACTTTTCTGATTTTTGAGATAGGCTCTGAGGAAAAGGCGGTATTCAGAACTGCTGGGGCATTTTTATGCATTTTCCTTGAGTTTTCCAATTATACTTGTTTATTTGTGTGTGGAAGTCATAAAATTACCATGGAGTAAGTAAGTAGGTTGCAGGCAACTTGTAGGATTCTGTTTTTCTTTCTACTGTACACATTAAGGAGTAAACTCAGGCTGTCACTCTGGGTGTCTACTGTCCTTACCTGCTGAGACTTCTTATTAGCCCTATTTCCTCTTCGGAATGGAAGTTTTCTGCTATTTCTCTTTTTATTTCAGGTATTGTTTCAGAACCTGTTTTACACAGAAACAAAAATAATAAACTGCCATCTTTGAAAACTGTGTTGGGAAGTATGTTATAGTATTTTATGGTAGAAGAAGCAAAGTACCAGGTGAAGGGACTTACCTATGTCCTAAATTTAATGCTTTGGACCACAACTTCTCAAGCTTGTTTGCTGTCTCACTAGTATTCATCTTAGGAGTTATTTCCCTTGAACATAAATTAATTTTCTAGTTCTCACCATGTATATTTTGTGGAAATTAATGTTTCAAATTTTTAAATTGATCTAGAAGGTTTTATAAGAGGTGATTGTAAGTAGATTTGTAGAAATCTATTCAAATTCTACAACTCTTAACATGTTTCTATACTTGTAATTATGTAATGACTTCAACATAAAATAACCCATTAATGTGTAACCTGCTAAGAAAATTAAACAGGCAATAAAAAAAATCTTAAAAATACATTTAATAGCATTATACAAAAACCACTGAATGTTTTAAAATATTGTGTGAGAAATGTTTAAAGTATTTATTCTTCAAGCATTGCTTAGAAAGTATTTATTATAAAAAATAATATTAGAGTTTGCATAGCATGTATGTTACAATTTTCAGACCTTGAAATCTTACATGACTGAGAACCCCATATTTTATCTGGAAATCTAATTCATGTTCTTTTTTTTAAAGGTAAGATTTTGGTAAAACAGTCACCTATTCCAAAATTCCTCTGTCATTTGAAATTTTAAATATCACCATGATTTCTCACCAATAAAATAGATGTAACATATGTGGCTATTTTATAAATTTTAACTCTTAAAAAACACTGTTTAGTAGAACGTTAATTCACAACAGGGCAGCCTTGTGTGGTCCATTGGAGGAATTCATTTCTTACTTTCCTTGTAGTGTTTATGGTCAGATATAATGGAAATTCCTACGTATCTAGTAATAGAAATCCAGGACAGTATATATCCACTTACCTTTAACAAAGAATGTGATTTTCCATTCTATTAATATTAATATGATTTCCTTGTGAGGGAAGCATTTATAGCTTTCTTCTCTTTTGGTAAAGCTCCCCAAGGAAATTTAATCTATTTAAGTCACATCATTACAATTAAACCTTCTAAGAAACTTAAAAATAATACTTTGATATTTGGTGCTAATTACCTTGAACAGCCTACAAGTTCCCCTGTGAGAAAATATATGAAACAATTCAAAAAGAGAAATAAAATGTTATAAAAGATTGTTGAAGTCTTGGAGACATCTACAATGTTAAGGTATTCTCATATTCATTTCTATGAAAAGTATGACTAAAGTACAACTATATACTTTAGGAACTGTTACAGCTAGAGAGATATTTTAATATATTATGAGTAGACCCACTATAAGAATATGGCTATATTTTCTTATACTATGGATGTAATTTAGTATTACTTATTAGAAATAAAATCTACTATTGGTAAAATAACTCAAATCTCAAAAGCACTGCATGCATGTTTTCTTTATGACTTTAAAAGTTAGAAAAAAATGAGAAAAAAATCAATAGATTGAAACACTGATATAACCTAAAATTAAGTGTTTAATTTTGATCTATGTACCCGTCTTTAAATTTAGTCAATGAATATGTTAAATCTAAAAAATAATAATTTGCAAACATGCTTTAAATTATCCTATCAAATGTCTATTGGAATTAGGAATTTTGCTTGTGGAACTGGCCATAGTACTACCTATGATTATGCTCCAAACCATAGGGACTTAGGAAGAGAATCAGGAGTTGGAAGACATTCTGATCTACCCAGTGAGTTTTCCATCATCTTGAGATATATAAGACTCTAAATAATAAAGATAGCAAAAGAAAAATACATAAGGAAAGATTCTATAAACTATCATCTCCCAATGATAAATGTTATCTATCTCTTTTCTACCTGCTACTGAATTTTACATATATAGAAACACCCAAAACATATTGCTAATTTTCTATCAATCTTCAGCTTGCTTGCAAAAAATCGTGCATGCCTTCCTTGCTTTTTTGTCTCAAGCTCTCTTGCCTATATAAAGTCATCTACTGTTGAAGATTTTAGTCCTAGGTGCTCATAGAAATCCAACATAAATATTCCTGTAGATTTGTTGATTCTGATTCAAGCTTTATTAGCTTAAAACATCAGATTGTAATCCCTGGATCTTGGGATTTTCTGTGTTAAATTTTTTATACTTCTAGCTCTCTCTATTACTGAGTTATTGTATAGAAATCTCATTTCCCTATTATTATTAGTGCTAAATGTACATATGATTTATTTTATGATTTTTAACACAGAAAATAGAAACACAAATTAAGTTTTATCAATTTCTCAAGCTTTACTTATGTATAATGGCAAATATTTTATCATTTAAGAGTCAATTATGTTCATAAATTTTCTAAACTTTCCATATTGATGAAAATTTATTTTATTTTTAATTTAAAAATTTTCTCCTATAACATGTTCTGATTATGTTTCCCCTCCCTATACTCCTACCAGTTCCTCTTCATTTTCTCTTCCATCTAGATATATCTCCTTTTTTCTCTCATTTGATGAAATTAGTCCTCTAAGAGATAATAATGAAATAAAAACTAAGACATTGAGTTTGACAAGACCGAAGAGAAAGAGCCTATTAGAAGGCATAAGAATCACAGATCTACTCATTTTCCACACTGAAGAATTGAATAAAAACAGTAAGCTAACATACACACAGACACACACACAGACACACACACACACACACACAAAATACACACATACACACAGACACAGACACAGACACAGACACAGACACAGACACAGACACAGACACAGACACAGACACAGACACAGACACAGACACACATGCAGAGGAGCTGGTGCAGACCTATGCCGGTCATTTGCATCTGGGTGATGCCTCAGGTCTTTGTGAGTTCATATAAACTTCACTTATGTTGACTTAAAGGACTTTGTTTTCTTGGTATCTTTCATCCTTTCTTGCTCTTACACAATTTCTGTCTCTGCTTCAGCGGACTTACCTGAGGTCTGAGGCAAGGGATTTTATGGAGGCATCCTGTTAGTGATGAGTAACCCCATTGTTTCTTAGTGTCCACACAGTGTTTAACTGTGGGTCTCTGTATTTGTTTTTATCTATTGTAGGAGGATGTTTCCCCGATGATAGCTGAGCAAGACAAAGATATACAAGTAATAACAGAATGTTCTTAGGAGACATTTTACTGGAAAATTACCTTAGGAGTACAATATTATGTTGTTTCTTTCCATGTCCGTTGGATATGTAGTCTTATGTTTTTGGTCACCTAAGCAGATATTGATTGGTTACTCCCACAAATTTTGTATCACCATTTTACTAACATTTCCTGCAGTTGGAAATCTCAACTTGAGGGAAAAATAAAAATGAAAAATGTAGAAACTTAATCAGAAACCCCAGAATCAAATCTTACCAACAAAAAAGGAAGAGAGTATCTCAGAATTTGAGAAATTTATACCTTGGTCAAAGGGCCATTGTTAAATCTAAATGTATAATGTATCAGGCAAAATGCATCCAGGAAATCTGCTAAACTAGAAAAAAAATATAAGAAGACTGGGACTATAGGAAGAAGAAACATAGGTCAAAAGTCCAGAAAATATTTTCAATAAAATCATAGAAAATCAAGTGGTATCCAGACATCAAGTAGATTTGAGAGAAAAGAGAGTCTTCTTAGCATATAATAGTATTTTAACTAAACTAACTATATTATATAACTATATTATAACAAACACTAAAACTATAGAACAAAGAATATTAAAAGTTACAAAGAAAAAGGAATATATAAACGTTGAAAGGTAGACTTATACGAATTACACATGAATTTTCAATGGAGACTCAATAATCCAGAAGCATCTGGAGCAATGTGTTGCAGACTCTAGAAAATTAAGGATGCCAGAAAAGAGTGCTATATCCAGCAAAACAATTATTTTACAATAATGGAGAAAAAGGGAAACATTCTGTGAAATACAAATATCAGCAATAACTGTATACAAATCAGCCCTACAGAGCGTTTTAGAAGGTAAACTCCAAACTAAAGAGGTTAAGTCCACACAGGAAAATACAGGGGCTAAATAATTCTAGAGCAGCCACCTCAAAAGAGCAGAAGTACGTGTACACTCCACCCCCCCCACACACACACATGTAAATTATAGAATGGGACTGTGAGTGAGGCAGTGAGAGAGACATAGAGATAGAGCTAGAAGAGAAAAGAGAGAGAATAATGAGAAAAACAAAATAAGGAGCAGAATCATTGGTCACTGAGGTCTCTCAATACCTTAGGGTAAAACGATGGAAAAAAGTTATTCTGAGGAAATAGACCTAAAATGCTAGCTGATGTAGCCATTTAAATATCTGAAAAAAATAGGCTTCCAACAAAAACCAATTAGAAGTGATAGGGAAAGCTCACTAAATACTTGTTCAAGAGAAAAGCTGTACAGAGAACCTTGAAATATTTAACTTTCGTCAAGTTTTAATTATTTTTTATTACCTTTTATGTTTTGGAGGATGTCTACACTAAACTTACTAATCAGATTGTATTATATAATATACCATGCTATTTTTATTTCTTTAGACCAACATTCTTCAATGTTATGAAACCAACATTTTTTGAAAATTAATTATAAAGCAAGGAATGAATTAGATGCCACAAGCAAAATGTTAGTGAAATCCTACTTTAACATTCATCCACTTAGGACCCTCTTTAGAGTAATTAAAAAGAATGAAGAGAACTAGACTCAGTATCTATAATAATTTAAAATTTCATGGAATCTGAGGATTTTGGCATTGAGAAACCATGGTTTTAAGCATGTTCAAAATGGTTTTTTGAATTTAATTATATTTATTTAATGTCTTTTTTATCATTACTGTTTACTTGGATTTTCTCATGTGGTTATTTTAACTAAAGGTTTTTCAATCTTGTTTAGCTTTTAAAACAACCAACCTCATCTTTAATTGATTTTTTTTAAAATTTTACTTTTGAGGTTAAAATTATATCATTTCTCCCTTCTCCCTCAAATGTTTTCATCCTGTTCAGTATATATAATGCTGCTTGTATACATGTTTTAAAGACTGATAATTTATTATCTATTATTATCTACTATTATCTATTATCTATTATTATACATTATTATTCCCATTTTCTCCTTTTATCTTAATTTTCTTTTATATCAACTCTACATTCCAATTACAGACCCCATTTCTCCTCTCTTACCAGTTTCACAGTTACAAATTTTCTACTGTCCCACCCCTTCCAATTGTAGGGGAGTCTCTCTTGGGTACCACCCTTCCCTGAGGCACCTATTTCCAGTAGGTCTAGGCACATCCTTTCCTACGAAGACCCAATGGGCAGGCTGAGTAGGGAGCAAGGGGATCCAATGGCAGGGAAAAGCAACTAAAAGTCTCCATTTGACTTATAGGGGGACCACATGAACACCATGCTTCACATTTGCTACAAATGTGTAGGAGTTCTTGCTCCCTTGTTGGTAGTCCAGGCTTGATGAGCCCCTGTGGTACCAGGTTAGTTGACTCTGTGGGTCTTTTTGTGGTATTCTCTGTCCCTCAGACTTGTTCACTTATATCCCCCCACTTCCGGAATTCTCTCCGTGCCCTGCCTGATGTGCGGCTGTGGGTCTCCGCATCTTCCTCCATCTCCTCCTGAATGAAGTCTTTCACGAGATACTTATACTAGATTCCTGTTTGAAAGCAAAGCTGAGTATCATTCGTAGTCACATGTGATGGGTAGGAAGTTGGACAGTCACTGGTTGGGTGTTCTCTCAGTGTCTGCTCCATCTTTATCCCTGCATATCTTGTAGGCAAGACAGATTTTGGGTTGAAGGTTTTGTGGGTGGATTGATATCCTCCTCTCTCCTCTGTAAGGCCTGCCTGCCTATATAAGTGGACACGTCAGTCTCTTATCCCACCCTGGCCTCTCTCACTCTCTCTTCCCACACCATTCCACTCTTCATCTGCTCTTTACCCAGTTCCCTCTTTCCACCAACCTACATTGAATTGCACATCCCCTCTTTAGTACGTGTGTGTGTGTGTGTGTGTGTGTGTGTGTGTGTGTGTGTCTTGTAACATGGTTATTCTGCTCTTTATGTTAATGTCCAATTATAAGTGAGTACATACTATATATCTTTGGCTCTGGATTACCTCACCAAGGACCTTACCCTCAAGTTCCATTTATTGGACTGCAACATTTTTAATAGCTGAATAGTATTCTTTTGTGTCGATATACCACATGTTTTTAGCTATTCTTCAGTCGAGGGTCATCTAGGTTTTTTCCAGTTTCTGGCTATTACGAATAAAGTTGCTGTGACCATACTTTAGCAAGTGTTCCTGGGGTATAAGGGAGCATCTTTTGGGTTTATGGCCAGGATGGCTGGTCTCGAGGTAGAGCTAGTTCCAATTTCCTGAGAAACAGCAAAATTGATTTTCAAAGTGGTTGTACAAGTTTGCACTCCCACCAGCAATGGAGAAGCATATACTCTCACTTGATTTTTTTTTTTAATTTATGGACCATTGGAACTAGAGCTAATTTACCTCAGATTAGTATCTCTCCCGATGGCTCTTTGCCCACACTCCCAGCAGCTGCCCCTGGTAGTAACTCCCAACTACCCAGTAAAATCAAGACTCAACACACTGTAACCCAACCCAAAAATCAGGTTTATATGTTCAGTTATCAGTCCACAATACATACATATAGTAAATTCACTGCCAATTAATAAAGATATAAACTGCTTCTTCTTCTTCTTCCGGAAAACACCAAATGGCGGATGACGCTGGTGCAGCAGGAGGGCCCGGAGGACCTTGGGGCGCAGGATTAGGAGGCCGCAGCGGAGGTGTGGAGGATTCAGCAGCGGCCTTCGGGGCCTCGGGGAGGTAAAGCTTGAAGACAAGGAGTGGATCTCCGTCACCAAGCTGGGTCGCCTGGTTAAGGACATGAAGATCAAGTCCTTGGAGATCTGCCTGTTCTCCCTGCCCATTAAGGAGTCTGAGATTATTGACTTTTTCCCGGGTGCATCTCTAAAGGATGAGGTTCTGAAAATCATGCCAGTGCAGAAGCAGACTAGGGCTGGCCAGCGGACCAGGTTCAAGGCCTTTGTCTCTATTGGGAACTACAGTGGCCACGTTGGTCTTGGTGTTAAGTGCTCCAAGGAGGTAGCCACTGCCATGGGAGGGGCCATCATCCTGGCCAAGCTTTCGATCATCCCAGTGCGGAGAGGCTACTGGGAGGAACAAGATTGGCAAACTCCACACTGTGCCATACAAGGTGACAGGCCGCTGTGGCTCTGTGCTGGTGCGCCTCATCCCCGCCCCCAGAGGCACTGGCATTGTCTCTGCTCCTGTGCCCAAGAAGCTACTGATGATGGCCGGTATAGATGACTGCTACACTTCAGCCAGTGTCTGCACTGCCACCCTGGGCAACTTTGCCAAGGCCACCTTTGATGCCATCTCCAAGACCTACAGCTACCTGACCCCTGACCTCTGGAAAGAGACTGCGTTCACCAAGTCTCCTTATCAGGAATTCATTGACCATCTTGTGAAAACCCACACCAGAGTCCTGTTCAGAGGACCCAGGCTCCAGCTGTGGCTACCACATAAGGGTTTTCATACAAGAAAAATAAATGAATCAAATCTGTTAAAAAAATATAAAGATATAAACTGCCCACCTAGACAAGATAAAATTGACCTAGTCCACCTGGATCTGGATTATCCTACTCTGTCATCTCTGGGGTTGCCAGAGTCCTTGGCAAGGAGCTGTGATAGGCCAGCCACAGCTGGACTTGTAGAACCATGATTTACCAGGTAGCTGGAATGACAGTGTTCATGGCTAGCAGAGATCTGATGTGAGAGATGCTAACCTGAGATAAATTAGCACTACTTCCAATGGCCCATTGGAGCTGGAACTTCAACCACCAGTGTACTTGCAGGAACCAGTTCCACCACTTTTTTTTATTTTTTTACGGCAAGAACACCCACTTTTTAAACTGGGTTATTTGGATTATTAGTGGTTAATTTCTTGGGTTTTTAAAATAAATATTGTAGTCTTTGGGTAGTGGTTTAGTCCCTGGGAGCTCTGATTGGTTGGCATTGTTGTTCTTATAGGGTTGCAAGCCCCTTCATCTCCTTCAAACCTTTCTCTAATCCCTCCAACTGAGACCCCTTTCTCATTCAATGGTTTGCTGCTAGCATTTGCCTCTGTATTTGCCACGATCTGGCTGAGTCTTTCAGGAGACAGCTATATCCGGCTCCTGTCAGCATGCACTTCTTGGCTTCATCAATATTGTTTAGTTTTGGTGACTATATATATGGGCTGGATCCCCAGGTGGGGGCAGGCTCTTCAGTCTCTGCTCCAAACTTTGTCTCTAAACTCCCTCCTGTGAATATTTTTGTTCCCCCTTTTAAGAAGGACTGAAGAAACAGCACTTTGGTTGTTCTTCTTCTTGAGCTTCATGTGATCTGTGCATTGTATCTAGGGTAAATAGAGTTTTTGGGCTTATCAGTGAGTGCATACCATGTGTGTTTTTTTGTGATTGGGTTACCTCACTCAAGATGATATTTTCTAGTACCATCCATTTGTTTATGAATTTCATGATGTCATTGTTTTTGATAGCTGAGTAGTACTCCATTGTGTAGATGTACCACATTTTCTACACATGGACAGACCCATGGCTCCAGCTGCCTGTATAGCAGAGGATGTACATGTTGGGCACCAATGGAAGAAAAAGTCCTTGGTCCTGCCAAGACTGGAAACCACACCCCCCTCCAGTGTAGGGGAATGCCAATGTAGGGAGGCAGGAAGTGGGGTTGGTTGGGGAGGGTGAACACCCTTATAGAAGGGGAGGTAGATGGGATAGCGGGCTTATGAATGGGAAACTAGGAAGGGAATAAAATTTGAAATGTAAATAAAAATATCCAATAAAAATGTTTTAAGTAATAAAAATTAATAGAAAAAAAGAAAAATATATTTTGGATATAAGCCTTACATCAAATGTAGAGTTGATAAAGATCATTTCCCAATCTGTACACTACCATTCTGTCCTATTGCTTGTGCCCTAACAGAAGCTTTTCAGTTTCATGAGATACCACTTATCAAAGTTGATCTTAGAGTCTTAGCCACTGGTGTTCTTTTGATGAAGTTGTTTCCTGTACCAAAGAGTTCAAGGATGTTCACCACTTTCTCTTCTATTAGATTTAGTGTATCCTTTTTTTTTTTTTTAATACTGAGGTATTTGTACCAATTGGGCATGAGTTTTGTGCAGGGTAATAGATATAGATCTATTTGTGTTATTCCACTTCCTGACATCCAATTAGACTACAACCATTTGTAGAAGATGCTTTCTTTTTTTCATTGTGTGGTTTTGCTTTCTTTGTCAAAGTCAAGTATCAGTAGGCATATGGGTTTATTTCAGGATATTACCATGACCAATCTCTTTGCCTATACCAATTCCATGTAGTTATTTTTTTCTTATTACTATTACTTTATGGTACAGCTTGAGAATGAAGATGGTAATACTTCCTGGAACTCCTTTACTATTCAGGATGTTTTGGGCTATCCTGAGTTTTTGTTTGTTCCATATGAAGTTGAGAATTGCTCTTTTAAGGTCTGTAAAGAATTTTGTTGGAATTTTGATGAGAGTAGCATTGAATCTGTAGATTGCTTTTGGTAAGATGGCCATTTTTAGTATGTTAATCCTACTGGTCCATGGATATGAAAGATCTTTTCCTTTTCTTATCATCTTCAATTTCATTCTTTAGCGACTTGAAGTTATTGTCATTCTTTCACTTGCTTGGTTAGAGTTACACCAATATATTTAATATTATTCGTGGCAATATCAAAAGGTGTTATTTCCTAAATTTCTCTCTCAGCCTGGTTAGTATTCATGTAAATAAGGGCTATTGATTTTGGGGGGGAATAATTTTGTATCCAGTCACTTCACTGAAAGTGTTTATTAGTTGTAGAAATTCTTTGATAACTTTTGGGAATGCTTATGTATATCTTGTCATCATTCACAAAAAGCTATACTTCTTTCCAATTTGTCTTCCATTGATCACCTTTCGTTGGCTCATTGCTCTAGCTAGAAATTCAAGTACTGTATTTAATTGATAGTGGGATAGTAGGCAGACTTGACTTGTTCATGACTTTAGTGAAATTGCTTTATGTTTCCCTCCATTTAACTTGATGTTGCCTATTGACTTGCTGCATATTGCTATGATGTTTTTGTTTGCACCTTGTATCCTTGATTCCTCCAAGACTTTTCAGAGGAATGGGTGTTAGGTTTTTTAAAGGTTACATACAGCATCTAATGAGATGATTATATTACTTTTTTAATCTCAGTATTTTTGTATGGTGGATTATACTGGTGGATATGTATGTATTGAACCATCTCTACATCACTTGGATGAAACCTACAAGATCATGATGGATGATGTTTCTGACGTGTTCCTGGAGTCAGTTTGTGAGTATTTTACTGAGTATTTTTGCATCACTATTCATAAGAGTAATTGCTCTGAAATTCTAGTTCTTTTTGAGGCTTTGTGTGGATTAGTAGATCAGGTATCATGGTGACTGTAGCCTCATAGAAGGAGTTGGGTAGTTAGTGTTACCTCTTTATATTTTGTGGAATAAACTGAGGACTACTGGTATTTTAGCTTTTCTTTGAAAGTCTGGTAGAATTCTGCTCTAAAACCATCTAGTCCTAGGCTTTTTTCTGGTTGGGTAACTTTTAATGACTGTTTATATTTCCTTTTCTTAATGATGCTTTTGGTGTGTTCCTAGATTCATTTTGGGAGTATTTTATTGAGTATTTTTACATCAATGTTCATCAGAGAAATCATTATGAAGTTCATTTTTTTCTAGTTTTTTTTGTTACTTTTATCTTTTGGATATTTTATGTCTTTGCATTTCAAATGTTATCCTCTTTCCCCCTCTCCCATAACCCCTCCTCCTTCCCCCTGCTTCCATAAAGATGCTCCCACTACCACCTACCCACTACTACACATCCCCTCCCACCTCAACACTCCATAATATTCACAGGACCAAGGGCTTCTCCTCCTATTGATGCTAGATAATGCCATACTCTGCTACATATGCAGCTGGAGGCATGTGTCCCATCATGTGCACTCATTGGTTGGTGGTTTAGTCTCTGGGAGCTCTGGTGGGGTCTGGTTGGTTGATATATTTTGTTCTTCCTATGGGGTTACAAACCCCTTCAGATCCTTCAACCTTTTCTCTCACTCCTCCATTGGGGTTCCCATGTTCTGTCTAATGGTTAGCTGCAAGCATCCTCATCTGTATTAGTAGGTCTCTTGCAGAACCTCTTAGGAGACATCCATATGAGGTTCCTGTCAGCAAGCACTTCTTGGCATAGTAATAGTGACTGGGTTTGGTGGCTGCATATGAAATAGAATACCAGGTGGGGCAGTCTCTGGATGACCTCTTCTTCAGTCCCTGCTCCACTCTTTGTACCTGTATTTCCTCCCATGAATATTTTGTTCTCCCTTCTAAAAAGGAATAAAGCATCCATATTTTGGTCTTCCTTCTTCTTGAGTTTCAAATGATCTGTAAATTTTTTCTTAGATATTCCAAGCTTTCGGGCTAATATTCACTTACCAGTGAGTGCATACCATGTGTGATCTTTCGTGACTGGGTTACCTCACTCAAGATAATATTTTCTACTTCCATCCATTTGCCTAAGAGTTCTGTAAGTCAAGTACACTATCAATAGTACCAAATGACCACCAACAGATTGGGAAAAGATCTTAACCAATTCTACATCCAATAGAGAGCTAATATCTAATATGTACAAAGAACTTAAGAAGTTAGACTCCAGAGAATCAAATAATCCTATTAAAATGGGGTACAAATATAAACAAAGAATTCTCAAGTGAGAAATACCAAATGGCTGAGAAGCACCTAAATAAATCCTCAACATCCTTATTCATCAGGGAAATGCAAATCAGAATAACTCTAAGATTCCACCTTACACCAGTCAGAATGGCTAAGATCAAAACTCAGGTGAGAGCAGATGCTGGCAAGGTGTGGAGAAATAGCAACACTCTTCCATTGTTGATGGGACTGCAAGCTGTTACAACCACTCTGAAAATTACCCTGGTGGTTTCTCAGAAAATTGAACATAATAGTACCTGAGGACCCAGCTATACCACTCCTGGGCATATGTCCAAATGATGCTCCAACATATAATAGGACATATGCTCTGCCATGTTCATAACAGCCTTATTTATAATAGCCAGAAGCTGAAAAGAAGCCACATGACCTTCAACAGAGAAATGGATACAGAAAATGTGGTACATCTACACAATGGAGTACTATTAAAAGCAATGCTTCTATTTTCTTAAGGGTTAGAGGGGTGTCTAAATACTTGGGCTCCTCTCAGTCTATCTTTGGTAGCTGGTATCAGTCTAGAAAACGACAATCTAATTAAGATTTTCCAATTTTTCTGAAGTATAGGCTTTTGAAGTAAGACCTAATGATTCCTTGAATCTCCTCATTTTCTGTTGTTATGTCTCACTTTTCATTTCTAATTTTGTTTTGTTGGATACTGTCGCTCTGTCTTTTAGTTATTTTGCTTAAAGTTTTGTTTATCTTGTTGATTTCTTTAAAAAAAAATCCAGCTTTTGTTTCACTGATTCTTTGTATTGTTTTCTTTGTCTCTAATTGATTTATTTTCTGCTCTGATTTTGATTATTTCCTTCCTTCTACTCCTCTTGGGTGTGTTTGCTTCTTGTTTTTATTCCTAGAGCTTTCATATGTACTTTTAAATTGATTGTATGTGAACTTTATAATTTCTTTACCGAGACAATTATTGTTATAATCTTTCCTCCTAGCACTACTTTCATTGTATCTCATAATTTTGGTATGTTATGCCTTTATTTTCATTGAATTCTAGAAAGTGTTTAATTACTTATTTTCTTTTTTACCTGACCCAGAGACTTGTTAGAATTTTTTCCGTTTCCATGAATGTGTCACTTCACGATTTTTCTGTTTTTTTTGAAGTTCACCTTTAACCCATGATGGTGTGATAAGATACAATGCGCTATTTCAAATTTCTTCTATCTGTTGTTGCTTGGTTTGTGACTATGTGCTCAATTTTGGAGAAGCTGCTGAGGAGAAGGTATATTTTCTTGTGTTTGGGTGAAATGTTCTGCAGATATCTGTTAGGTCCATTTGGTTCATTATGTCAGTTAGTTTTTTATTTCTTTGTTTAGTTTTTGTCTTGATGAACTGTTGTCGATTGTTGAGACTGGGGTGTTGAAGTCACCCACTACGATTTTCTGGGTTTTTATGTGTGATTTAAGCTTTAACAATGTTTCCTTTACAAATGTGGGTGCACTTTTAAATGGGCCATAGATGTTCAGAATTGAGATATCATCTTGATAAATTTTGCCTTTAGTCAGGTGTCTTAGTTAGGGTTTTACTGCTGTGAACAGACACCATGACAAAAGGCAACTCTTAAAAGGAAAACACTTCATTGTATCTGGCTTACAGGTTCAGAGTTCATCATCAAGGCAGGGACATGGCATAATCCTGGTAGGCATGGTTCAGGCAGACCTCAGAGTTCTATGTCTTCATCTGAAGGCCGTTAGTAGAATACTCACTTCCACAAAACTAGGAATAGGGTCTTAAAGCCCATACCCACAGTGACACACCTATTCCAACAAGGCCACACCTCCAAATAGTGCCACTCCCTGTGCCAAGCATATACTATCACAGTATGAAATATCGTTCCTGAACTCTTTTCATTAATTTTGGTTGATATTCTACTTTTCTAGGTAGCAAAATGGCTACTGTAGCTTGCTCCTTAGGTCTTTTTTCCAGCTCTTTACTTTGAAATCATTTCAATCTTTATTGCTGAGGTGTGTTTCTTATATGAAATTATATGATGGGTCATCCATTGTTTAGGCCATGTCTTTTTATTAGAGAATTCAGTTCATTGATGTTGAGAAATATTAATGGCCAGTGACTGTTAATTCCTGTTATTTTGAGGTTGGTGGTGTTAGTTTCTCTCTCTCTCTCTCTCTCTCTCTGTCTTGCTCTCCGTCTGTCTCTGTCTCTCTCTCTGTGTGTATGTGTACATCTGTATGTATGTGTGTGTGTATGTGTGTGTGAATGGTGTGTGTGTGTGTGTGTGTACGTGCACATGTGCCTGTGAGCAGAATTGGGAACTTCCTTTTCTTTCTTTTTTTTTTTTTTTTTTTTTTGGTTTTTGTTTTCCTTGAATGGAATCACTTATTTCCTGTATTTTCTTGGGTGTATTTACCGTCCTTGCATTGGAGTTTACTTCTAATACTTTCTGTAGGGTTAGATTGTAAATGTTCTTTAAATTAAGTTTGTCTTTTTGTCTTGAAATATCTTGTTTTTTCCCTGTATGGTGAGTGATAATTTTGCCGGGTAGGGTAGTCAAAGTTGGCATCTGTGTGTGTGTGTGTGTGTTTGTGTGTGTGTGTGTGTGTGTGCGTTTGTGTGTGTGTTTGTGTGTGTGTGTTATTTATTTGTTTGTTTGTTTATTTGTTTTTAGTAGTTGCAACATATCTGTCCAGTTCCTTCTAGCTTTTATATTCTGAGTTGAGAAGTTGGGAATAATACTGATATGTATGCCTCTGTATGTTACCTGGGTCGTTTTCTCTTGCAGCTTTTATTATTCCTGGACAATTTTATTTATTTTCTTCTCTTCTTTAGTTGTATTTACCTATGTTTATTTAAGGGATTTATTTGTTTCCTCTTTAAAATTCTCTACCTGTTTGATTGTAGTTAGTTTCTTGTAATTTTTTATTTGTTTTTTTTTATTTCTTTAAGCGATTTATTCATTTCCTCTTTACAGTCCTCTATCATCTATATAAGACCAGAGTTAAGGTCATCTTCTTGTTCTTCTGTCTAGATAATGGAGATCCAGGGGGAAAAGGCCACTTAAGGCATCTGACTGTGCACCAAAGGCCTAGAAGGCAGGGGAATGGGTGCAGAAAGAGTAAATCGGTACAACAAAGGGCTACTTTCTTATTTTCATTAAATTATTTAATTTAAATTATTTTCTACTTTGTACTTAGGTCTTGGGTTCTTCTGTCTTTTGTAAGACCTTAAACTGTGGCATGTATTTATTTGAGAGTTCACTGGCTCTATCCCCTAATTTTTATATGAGTTCTTTGAAGATTTCATAAAATATGTCTGGACCACATATCCCTGCTCACAACTTCCCCCAGATCAAGATCCATTCTACCTTTCCTGTCAGGCATATATATATGTGTGTGTATATATGTATATATATATATATCCTATTAAAAAAAGAAAAAAAAACTTCAAGTCTAATTCACATACACACACACACACACACACACACGGTTTGGGGCAGGGTGGGAGAGAGAGAGAGAGAGAGAGAGAGAGAGAGAGAGAGAGAGAGAGAGAGAGAGATTTTCATGCATGCCTTCCCCTGGAGTATGGCTAACTTTACAGGGACTGCTGGCTCTCTCCTTATAACAGATATCAATTGACAATGCGTTTTCACCTGTAGATGGGACTTTATGACTAACTTTCTGCTATTGGTTGGAGTTTGTTCTGCCTTGAATTTGCAACGTAATTACCTATGATATCACAGTTACCAAAATTCATATGTGCAACTGTCCTGTTGGAGCCAAAACAGTCTTTTATTTTTTGGTAGTTATTCAAAAACTATGAATCTTTAAATATTTCACTACTTTCAGAAATTAGAAATTTATGTGTATATTTCTGTAAAGTATGTGTGAGAGAGAAAAAGTTAGAGATACAGATAGATAGATATCTTCTGTCAGAGACAGAGAAAATATCTTTAACTGTCAAAGAAGGTTTAAGGTAGAGATAATGTGAGTCACCTTATATCTATGAATAGAAACAGCAGTGGTGTTTACTCTAGTAATGTCTGTCCTTACGACACTGAGGTAACACACCTCATTAACACTCAACTGTTTTCAATTTCTGGTTCTGTAACTTTTTATTGGATTCAAAATGCTATGTATGCTGTTCTTTCTAAATTTGTAGTTAATTATACACTTTGGGGACTATTTGAACCATGGGAAATAATTATGTCTCTTGAGAGTGCAATGCTTCTTAATGTTTCACTTGCCAATCTACATGCTTTGTAAGCTGCAAGGTTTACCAGCCAGTGATAGACTATATATATACATATACATATATGTGTGTGTGGGGGGGTTCTAGTATCTAGTTTGTTCCCCTGTAGAAAAATACGTTAAGTTTCATTCATTCATTCTTGTGGTTATTGTGTATTACATTTTCATTTAATATTTTGTTTGACACTAGGCCACCTATACTTACCTATACTAATATGTTTAATAATTTGTATATCATATAGTTATCTAAGATTAATTTTTAGTAATGGGAAGAAACCCTGGAGAAAATTCCAGTTCCTTAAGGTTTAACCTATAATTTAATATTAGGTAAGTTACATTTATATAGTAAAATCTTTATTCTCATTATTTTGATTATTCCATATTAAGTATAGTATTTAGAAGTATATTTGTACTGTCTGAAAAGTCATATGTTGATTATAAAGTTAGAAGTAATTAAATTAATGTTAAATTATTTCATCCTATTTTTTTTACTTTCCCTAAGCTGCCATAATCTCAAAAAAAAAACCAATTTAATTTCCAAATTACATTTGTAGCTCAATTTATTCCAAAGTACTTGTGAATTAAAACTGTCTATCATGATAGATATTCTGTGTAAAATTTATTACTTTTATTACTGCTCTAAATGATGTGTCTGAGAGTTAAAGGAGAATTTACTTATACAACTTTCTAAGGTATTGAAAAACTATGGCTTATCCTGGTAGACTGTTTGCCAATCACATTGGCATTTTTATCTCTTTGTATGGAACTAGTTCATAACTTGAAATTTTGACTAAGTCAAATTTAAATAAGTCAAAACCTTAACTTATTTCATTGTATTTAATAGTATGCTTGTAGTAATTGAATATTGTTAAAGAAATTTTAAATGTGCTTTTCTTTTACATTCAATTGTAGTATATAATGATATTGGGAGCAGGAGTGAGGAGGGGAATAGGGATGGGAACAAGGTGAGGGGAGAGGAGCTATAGGAGAGGACTGGGAATGAGAATGGCAATCAGTGGAGGTTATCTCCGGTGTAATTTGAGACCTGTGGCACTGGAGGTTCTAGAGAGTCTATGGTGGTGACCCCAGCTAATATATTCTACTACTGGGGGACACTGAGACTGAAGTGGTCACCTCCTGTAGCCAAGTGGGAATTCCAGAGGAGGAGGAGAACATCAACTACCCACAATACTATAAACCCAAAGTTTGTCCTGCCTACAAAATTTTCAGGAATAAAGAAGGAGCCAACCAATAACTGGCCCAACTTAAAACATATTGCATATGAAATAGGCAGTCACTGACACTATTAGTCATATTCTGCTATGCTTAAAGACTGGAGCTTACATAAATACTCCTAAGTCTTACATTTTTGCTATCATTATGGTATTTCAAAGAAGAAGTGAAAAGTCATTAAATCATGCAGCCTAATAATGTATCAAAGAAAAAAAAAACCTGAAAATTTCACTTCACATTTTCCCCCATCCCTGTCTTTCTGCTGGAGGTGGGTTCAATAAGTTCCCTCTACTAAGTGGAGGGCATTTCATCTATGGTTCTCCCGTTTGAATCCTGAGATTCTCTCACTTCCCAGGTCCTTGGTACATTCTACGGGGTCCTCCCAACCTCCTTCCTCACGTCACCTGTTTCCATTCTTTCTGCTGGCCTTCAGGGCTTCAGTTCTTTTCCCACACCCAATAACCAATTATGCTCACCTCTCCCCCCAACCTCCATCTCCTTTCCTTCCCCTGTGCCTCACTCGCTCCCCCTTTGTGGGTGCTTTCTTCTCCCTCCAAGTGGTACTGAGGTATCCTCAAATGGACCCTTCAGCTTATTGGGTTTTTGAGTTCTGTGGACTGTATCTTGGGTATTCTGTACTTTTATTTTGGCTAATATTCACTTATTAGTGAGAATATACCATGCATGATCTTTTGAGTCTGAGTTACCTCATTCAGAATGTTATTTTCTAGTTCCATCTATTTGCCTGCAAAACTCAGGATGTCTTTGTTCATAGTAGCTGAGTAGTATTCCATTGTGTAAGTGAATCACATTTTCTGTATCCACTCTTCTGTTGTGGGACATCTGGGTTGTTTCCAGCTTCTGAATATCATAAATAAGGCCGCTAGGAACATAGTCAAACATGTGCCCCTGTGGCATGGTGGGGTATCTTTTGGGTATATTCTCAAGAGTGGTATTTCTGGGTCTTTAGGTAGGTCTATTTCCAATTTTCTGAGGAACCTCCTCCAGATGAATTTCTAGAATAGCTGCACCAGTTTGCAATCCGACCAGCAATAGAGACACGTGTTCCTCTTTCTCCACATCCTTGCCAACAAGTGTTGTCAGCTGAGGTTTTGATCTTAGCTATTCTGACTGGGGTAAGTTAGATTCTCAGGGTCATTTTGACTTGCATTTCTCTGATCACTAAGGACTTTAAACATTTCTTTAGCTGCTTGTCAATGGTTTGAGTTTCCTCTGTTGTGAATTCTTGATTTAGTTCTAATCCCTTTTTTTTTAAAAAATTGGGTTATGTGTTTTTTTTTTTTTTTTTTTTTTTTTTTTTTTTGGTGGAGTTAGTGAAGCTTTTTTTCCCAATCTGTAGGATGCCAATTTGTCTTATTGACTATATCCTTTGTCTTAGAGAAGCTTTCCAGTTTTATGAGGTCCCATAAATTCTTGATCATAGGGTGTGAACCCCTGGAGTTCTGTTTAGGAGAATTTTCCCTGTGCTAATGAGGTCAAGGCTCTTTTGCACTTTCTTTCCTATTAGATTCACTGTATCTGGTTTTATATTGAGATCCTTGATCCACGTGGACTTGACCTATGTGCAAGGTGACAAATATGGGTCTATTTTCATTTTTCTACATACAGATATCCAGTTAGACCAGCACAATTTATTGAATATGCTCTCAATTTTCCATTGTATACTTGGGCTTCTTGGTCAAAGATCAAGTCTACAGAGGTGAATGATAGCATCAAACCACTGAACTGAGAACAAGACCCCCTTTGGTGAAATTAGAGGAAGGATTGAAAGATTATTCCATTAATCAACCTATCTGTCTCTGCAACAATAACATGCAGTTTTTGTTTTGTTTTGTTTTGTTTTTTGTTTTTGTTTTTTTATCACTATTGCTCTGTAGTAGGGCTTGAGGTCAGGAATGGTGATTCACTGAGCCATTCTTTTATAGTTAACAATTGTTTTCACTCTTCTGTGTTTATTGCCTTTCCAGAGGAATTTGAGAATTGCTCTTTCCATGTCTTTGAAAAATTGTGTTGGGATTTTGATGGGGCTTGCACTGAATCTGTAGATTGCCTTTGATAGGATGGCCATTTTTGCTATGATAATTCTGCCAAGTTTGTGACCATTATCTTTTCTGTAAAAAATTAAATAAAGTAAGTAATTTAAACACTCACATTGGGTTTGTCTAGGTATGTATTTCTGACATACTTGCCCATCTATTTTATTATCAACACTTATTGTGTACCTGCTGTAAAGCTGAGAAAAGATAAGTGAATCTCTCAACATAATACAGTAAGTTTTATCAACATATTGGAATCCCAGGGTAGCATAATGTCAAACCATCTCTCTGTATTAAAATTGCAATTATGGGGTTGGGGATTTAGCTCAGTGGTAGAGCGCTTGGGTTCAGTCCCCAGCTCCAAAAAAAAAACAAAAAAAAAGTTGCAATTATATTAAGTAAATTAAATTATTAAAGCTGACATAAAGATTATCATTTATCATTTATTTTATCTCTTCATTCTGTAAAATATTCTTTTTCTTCATCTACTAATATAATGTGGAAGATTGAGACAAATGTAGATATATAAAAGCAAGTTCTATTTTATTCAAGGGACCAAGCTCATAAAATAAATTAAATCAAGTACTGAATAATTGAACTTATTTATTTGTGGTGGAGGCTTAATTATATTGTGGTAAAGACTTAATTAAAACAGAAGTTTTTTTCTTATTGAATATATTTCTTTATTTCCATTTCAAATGTTATTCCATTTCCCAGTTTCCTGTCCATAAGCCCCCTATTCCCTCCCCCTCCCCCATAAGGGTGTCCCCCCCATCCACTCCCCCTTATACCCCGACATTCCCCTCACTAGGGGTCCAACCTTGGCAGGACAAGGGCTTCTCCTTCCACTGGTGCATCAACAAGGCTATTTATTCTCTGCTACATATGCAGTTGGAGACCTGGGTCAGTCCATGTATAGTCTTTCAGTAGTGGTTTAGTCCCTGGAAGCTCTGGTTCATTGGCATTGTGGTTTTTATGGGTTTGCAAGCTCCTTCAACTCTTTCAATACTTCCTCTAATTCCCCCCAAAGGGGTCATATTCTCAGTTCAGTGGTTTGCTGCTAGCATTGACCTCTGTATTGGACATGCTCTGGATGTGTCTCTCAGGAGAGATCTATTTGCAGTCCCTTTCAGCATGCATTTTTTAGCTTCATCAATCTTATCTAGTTTTGGTGGCTGTATATATATGGGCCACATGTGGGGCAGGCTCTGAATAGCCATTCCTTGAGTCGCTGCTCTAAACTTTGCTTCCATATCGCCTCCTATGGATATTTTTCCCACTTTTAAGAAGGAGTGGGAGCATCCACATTTTGGTCATCCTTCTTCTTGAGCTTCCTGTGGCCTGTGGATTGCAACTTGGGTAATTGAGTTTTTTGGCTAATATCCACTTATCAATGAGCACATACCAAGTATATTTTTCTGTGATTGAGTAACCTCACTCAGGATGATATTTTCTAGTTCATTCCATTTGCCTATGAATTTCATGAAGTTATTGTTTTTGATAGCTAAGTAGTATTCCATTGTGTAGATGTACCACATTTTCTGTATCCATTCATCTGTTGAAGGGCATGTGGATTCTTTTCACCTTCTGGCTATTATAAATAAGGCTGCTATTTACATAGTGGAGCATGTGTCTTTGTTGTATGTTGGAACATCTTTTGGGTTTATGCTTAAGAGAGGTATAGCTGGGTCCTCAGGTAGTGGAATGTCCTATTTTCTGAGGGACTTCCAGACTGATTTCCAGAGTGTTTGTACCAGTCTGCAATCCCACCAACAGTGGAGGAGTGTTCCTCTTTCTCCATATCCTCGCCACCATCTGCTGTCACCTGAGTTTTTTATCTTAGCCATTCTGACTGGTGTGAGGTGGAATCTCAGGGTTGTTTTGATTTGCATTTCCCTGATGACTAAGGATGTTGAACATTTCTTTAGGTGTTTCTTAGCCATTCCATATATCTCAGCTGAGAATTCTTTGTTTAGCTCTGTATCCCATTTTTAATATGGTTATTTGGCTCTTTGGAGTCTAACTTCTTGAGTTCTTTGTATATTTTGGATATTAGCCCTCTATCACATGTAGGATTGGTAAAGATCTTTTCCCAATCTGTTGGTTGCTGTTTTGTCCTAACAACAGTGTTCTTTGCTTTACAGAAGCTTTGCAGTTTTATGAGGTCCCATTTGTCGATTCTTGATCTTAGACCATGAGCCATTGGTGTTTTGTTCAGGAAATTTTCTCCACTGCCTATGTGTTCGAATCTCCTCCCCACTTTTTCATTGCCTTATTTTTACTAATTTCAGGGAAAGTATGTTTCACAGTAGACTTTCTGGAATCTGACTCTTACAGTCTTTCCACACCCTCTTCTGCATTGTTCTCTGCACCATAGATGTGGGAACTTTGGATTGAATATTCACTGAGACTGTATCCTCCATGATCAGTTGGTCTCCTTTTGCTATAAAGAGAAGCTTTTATGATGAATTGTATTTACATATAGTCATAAGATTAAAATTTAAAATATATTAAGGAGGTACTATGATTAATCAAAGTGACAGTAGTAGATTAATTGCTAAATCCATGATCCCACCGACCCAATGAATTTGAATAGCTTTATAGAATTCAGAATGATATTCTTCCTGTTTAGTTGGCCTTAAATCTGCTTAGACTTCCAATGATTATTGCCAATATGTGAGCAGGTATTGTACCTTTATATGACTCTTTTTGTCATGCTGATCACTGTAGTGGATCACAGATGTCACAGCTATATAAGACTATGTATTGCTTCACTTCTTGGCACTTGCACAGAATTTCTAGTAGTATTTAACCTAGACCAGAGAAAGGAACCTTTTGAATACTAGATGCAGCTCATTCTGTGTCCCAAGCATGTGATACCCTCATCAGAAGTGCCTTACTTCTAACCTCTTAGAGCCAGTAAAAGGCAATAGCAATGGTCTGTATTTTTATTTTTTTGGAATTTTTTTGGGCTAACATAACCAAGAGGAAGTTTCTCTTACTAAGAACTACGAATTTTATTAGTATATTTTTTGTGGGGACCATTGTCAGAAAGAAGCAATATTATATTATTTTTTTAAAAAATTAGGTAATTATAAAATAATATGGTTTCTTGAGGTTTATCAGAACATCTTTTATCTATTATTTGATTCTCTGCCATCCCTCCCCTTTTGTATATAAACAAAGCAACATTTATGTATTATTTAGTTATATTAAACCATATAATGTCTCTGCTTGAATTTTATAAACACCAAGTTATTTTTGTATACTCTAAACCCCTGTCTTTCCTTCCTCAGGTTTGATAAAATGGGAATGGCTTCTGAGAATTGTACAGTTGTTACTGAGTTCATTCTTTTGGGATTGACTGATCGAGCTGAACTGAAGATAATGTTCTTTGTTTTATTTCTGGTGGTTTATGCTATTACCTTGTTAGGGAATCTGGGCATGATTCTCTTAATCTGCATTACCCCCAAACTCCATACACCAATGTACTTTTTCCTCAGTTGCCTATCATTTGTAGATGCCTGTTATTCATCAGTCATTGCACCAAAAATGTTGATTAGCCTCTTGGTAGTAAGAGAAACCATCTCTTTCTCTGCTTGTATCATACAACATTTATTTTTTGGAGTGCTTGTCACCACAGAAGGCTTCTTGCTGTCAGTGATGGCTTATGACCGTTATGTAGCCATTGTCAACCCATTGCTCTATATGGTATCCATGTCTAAGGGAAAGTGTACCATGCTGGTTATTGGGTCAGTCATAGGTGGAACTATTAACTCTTTGACACACACCCTAAGTCTGTATAAGCTGTCTTTTTGTGGGCCTAATATAGTGGGTCACTTCTTCTGTGACATACCATCGCTGCTGATACTCTCGTGTTCTGACACTTCCATGAACGAATTTTTGCTCTTGATCTTCTCTGGAGTTATTGCCATTGGTACTCTCTTGGTTGTGGTCATATCCTACTTATTCATTGCTCTGGCCATTTTGAGAATACGCTCAACTTCTGGACAACAAAAAGCCTTCTCCACCTGTGCTTCTCACCTGACTGCTGTGACTATATTCTATGGCACCTTAAGTTTTAATTATATTCAGCCAAGCTCCCAGTATTCTGTAGAACAAGAGAAGGTGGTGTCAGTGTTTTATACACTTGTGATTCCCATGTTAAATCCAATGATTTACAGTCTCAGGAACAAAGAGGTTAAAGAAGCTGCAAAAAGAGCTATAGAAATGAAATTATTCTCATGCTAATTCCACAGTAGTACAATTTCTGTCATATTTATCAGCCGGTCTTTACTCAGTAAGATTTACATTTAGTCAGTAAATTCTAGCTTTTTTGTTTAAAAATTTATAATCTCAATATTTATTTTTTGAGATTAAGAAGCACAACTCACAGTGGTGACTGAATTCACCCTGCTGGGCATCACAAATCACCCTAAGATATAGGCATTAATTTTTGGATTGTTTCTTATCTATCTGATCTCCCTGATGAGCTGCTTAGCCATGATCCTAATTACCGTGATGGACTCCAAGCTGCAAACATCCATGTATTTCCTGCTTGACATCTAGCTATTAGAGTTCTTGTTTATTCAAGAGCTGTTGGAACCAAAATGTTAGAAATACTGTAGATCAAAACCTAGTATCCTTTAGACTTTGTGACTTTTGGACTTAGTCTTCTATCTTTTTTTCACTGCTTGAGAGATTTCTTTATCCTGTTTTCAATGCTGAATGAATACTATGTTCCACTGTAAGCCTCTTGCTTTGATGATCCTCATGTCAAGATTATATTTGTTACTGGTAGCAGTCCTTATCATATTGCACAATTGTGACTGTTCTATTCACAATTAAGATTTTTATTTTATCTTTATGTGTGTACAATGGCATCATTCCTTTCTACTGTAATGGTCTTAATTTGTTATATTTGGTCTGTCCAAATATATACAAGATTGCAGTGATAATGTTCCTCTCTCTAGATTATAATTTTATTCCCTCTATTCTAGCTTCTTGTAATTCATATAATAGAAAACTTATCATTTTTATCCTCACGTTATTGAGGATTATTTCACTTTGCTTGGTGTTCTCCATGTTCATCCCTGGTATCATATCTTGCATTTTAATAATTAAATTGTACTCTATTTTTTGTAAAAAGTAACTTTCTTGTTCATTCATTCATGATTAGATATTTTATTTCTTTTATATCCTGACCACATTATGGCACAAGAACCATGAGAGCACATATTCACCTTTGAGAACTTAGCTGCACTACTTTTGATAATTACTTGTAAGTGGGAATGTTGACCTATACGACAAGTAACTAAATTGCAGCTGAAAACAAATTGATCCTGAAACTTTATAATTTTTAGGCATTACATCATTAGCCTTTCAAAACTTTGCTGGTAATTAATAATTTCTTGATGTCTCCTCAGGGAGAGTCTCTATGGTTTAAAAATGTGCAAAATTAGATCTTAGAAACCTGAGCTAAGAGCCACAGTGGGAACGGAAAGGAGGAGTTACACACACCAGGTAACAAAGTGTCCCACAGAGCCCTGTCCTTTAAGCCTAAGGAAATGTGGACATTCTTTACTAAAGGTTCACCATCTAGAGATGCTTATTTGTGTTTCATTGTCTATTCTTTCTCATATTCCAAGATATCTGGGCAGCAATAATATCTGTTCATTTCCTTTTTTCATGTTCGCTGTGGGACATTTTAACTGAGGTTGAGGGAATGTATTAACTATATTAACTATCTCTCTCTCTCTCTCTCTCTCTCTCTCACACACACACACACACACACACACATACACACACATACACACACACATACACACACACACACACACGCACACACACACACAACACACACACTCAATTTTCTTGTTAGTGGATGACCTAGATGAGAAGACTTGATGTCATTTAAAAAAATGGAATTTGAGAACAAAAGTATTAAGTCAATAGCATTTTCTCACCAATGCTCAATTATATTTGTTTCTAGATTATTAAAAATCCCATACAAAGATGATCATAAACCCTGAGTGGTAAAGAATCTTGCATAAAGATAAGAACTATCCAAAGAATGAAATTATATATATAGAAGTGGTGGGGGTATTAGAACAATACATGACAAAATCATATTTATGAAATTATCATAATGAAATCCATTATGGTAAAGTATCTTAAATAATTGAAATGATAACAAGTGATTTCTCATAGAGGAAAAGTGTAGATATAATTACCTTTTAATCTTTAAAATGTTTACAATGTATTAATTAATTATGTGCAAGTGCATATGTGCAAAGATCAGAGGACAAGTTCATGAATCAGTTTTCCCTTCCAACCTGTGTCCTTTTTCTCAAATTCAAGTCCCTACACTCAATAATTTTACCCGAGGACAGATCTATCTGCGCCATTGAGCCATTGATCCTTTTGTAAAGATTCCTTTGTTTCATTATGGGTGTGAAAACCATTACTTGACAGCCAAGAGATACTCAAAATATCTTTGTGACAATGGAAAGCTTCTTTTTGTACTAACTACAAGTAATTTTCTGAGATTAGAGTTTTGAAAAATAGCATTTGAGTGTCAGTGAACAAAATAATTTATACTAAATAATGTTTTTCTTTTCTTTGAGTCCTAAATTTCTTAAGATGAAAAATGCATATCTGTCCTCATGTATAAGAAAATTGATATTAAGTGTACCTAAATTTTTACTTTTATATCATTGCAAATTAAACCAAGGCAAAAGGAACTGAGATCAAGTGATTATCACCTATGCAATAATTGATAATTTTGTATGATTAATATACAAAATGACTACATAGTGAAGGGAATACTATCAGGAAACCACACTATAAAACAACCTGTCAAGTGAGTGAAGTGTCAATTAAATACAGTCAGCTGTACACAGAAGAGTGACTGCTGGGTGATTTTGTTCTTATTTACTCAGAGGCTGCACTTTCTTCCATGATTACAATTCATATCATTTTATTTCTGACTTTTCTCAGAAAACATCAACATGTACACCTTCTACAAAAGTAAGAATTATTCCCCTCCTATAAATTTCTCTCTGGTACATTGGAATTATTCAGGCATGCCTTATTACGTTGAGTTCTATGTCAAATTTGCAAGATTTGTCTAATTTGGTTGTTCCTGTGAACTAACCAAAGAAATATTTACTGACCCTTGTTTTTATCCATGCAAATGCTATCATATTGCACTTTCCTTTGGTTTTCTGGTATGTACTCTACTCTAAAGATTTATCCAGTATAAAGCTTTAAACATGGGTAGCCATGATGAGAAATGCTATTACTAAACAGTTACTATTATAATATACTACCTCTTAATTAATGTGGTATCCTGAAAATTCATTCATAAGTCAATTTTAATGAATTCTTTTAATTAAATTCAGCATTCTTCATATTTTTCTAGATTTTAATGGTTTGTATTTGATTCACTGTATAAAAATAAGTTATATTATAATAAAAGTGTTCTTTCAAAAAATATTACTTTATAGGAAGGAGACAATATAATTTTTCAGGGTATTATACTATTTGTTATAGTTTTCCTATACTTTGTTTTTCCCTTTTATTAACAATAAATTATTTTCTCATTGAATACATCTTTATTAAGTTTATTAGTAATGAAACAATATTAATTAAAATTATAGGAAATTAGAAAAATAACCTCTGGGCATTTAGAGATACAGACCGTGGTAGTTTGGAGATACCTTGTTTCCATGGCCTTTATTCATCTTTTCAGATTTTCCAAAGAAAATAAGATTCTATTGTACATGATATGTACACATATTTATAATGAAAATTCTTTCAGGTATGATAGTATATTCAGTGACTGTTTGAAACTGTTATGTTCATGGTCTTTACTAACCATGTGTGGGAAGCACAAACTTGTTTGATCATTTACCTTTGCTTCAGGTTTTGAAAAGTCCATGCAGGGACCTATTGATTTTATATATGCCAAAAACTTAATTTGCACATCTCACTGGATTTTCCCAAAGGAATATTTGTACATGCTATGTATTGTGTAAGCAGGTTGCACATGTACCCTTATTTACATGCTGTTTAGTTTCTTTAAATCAAGACAATTCTGTGTAATGCGTAACATAAAACGTATGCATAGATCTGACCAAAATGGATTGTGGCAACAACACTAAATGATCCATTTTAATGTGTTAGGATTTAGTACATCTATACATAAAACCTGAGTTAAGTGCATCTGTAAAAAAATTAGTAAGTATATGTATATGCTAAGTATTGATATTTGCATATGTATTATATTTAGTAGGTATAGCTAGATGAATTATTATTTATATCCATCATATAGTAAATCAAAAATATAAAATTGTTAAATGAAAAAATATGGTCATAATCATATCAACAGTAAAAACATAAGAAAATAAATTTCAACAATGTTTGTGCAAATCAATCCAACTAAAGCAATTTCAAGAATTCATTCTATATTCTCTCTATACTATATTATACACATTCATACAATTTCATATGTATTAATTTAGACATGGGTATCTGGCTGCATAGCAAAATTCTCACATCCTGAGAGTATTAATAGGAATTAAGACTGAATGACTCTTTGGCTAGATGTTAGGTATAGGAAGATGTTCTATAGATTAAAATACTTAATATTGAATTAAACTGGCTCTTCTCATTATAGTTAGAAAAAGAAAATATTATTTCGAAGGAGTTACATTATTTTCCACTTAAAACTTTAATCAAGAACCAAAGATTCAATTCTGTGTCTTTCCAGCCACATGTCTTCATTTCTGTGTGCATTTATATACATAGGAGTATGTGTCCATCTTTGAAATAGAGTAATTTTAAAAAGTAAATTAAAATAATTGGAGATATTTTATTGAAACTACTTTGAGTAATATGATATTTGAAATCTATTCACAATTCAAATGTCTCTACTCAAGACAGGACTTTCTGTAAATGTGAATGGAGAACCACACCTCCACAATGGTGACTGAATTCATCCTGCTGGGCATCACTGACCGCTCTGAGTTGCAAGCCCCATTATTTGGACTATTCCTCAGCATTTATCTGACCTCCCTGATTGGCAACACAGGCATGATCATCCTGACTGTGGTGGACTCCAGGCTTCATACACCCATGTACTTTTTTCTTAGACACCTTGCTACTACAGATCTGGGTTATACAACAGCTGTGGGACCAAAAATGTTACAAAATTTTCTTGTAGATCAAAACACAATATCATTTTATCTTTGTGCTATCCAGTTGACTTTTTTTAGTATGTTCATTGCTTGTGAAATTTATATTCTGTCTGCAATGTCCTATGATCGATATGTGGCCATCTGTAAGCCTCTGTTTTATATGATTATCATGTCAAAAAGACTATGCTGGGTGCTTGTAGTAATCCCTTATCTTTACTGTTCAATTGTGGCTCTTCTAATCACGATTAAGATTTTCACTTTGTCTTTCTGTGGCTCCAATGTTATTAGTCATTTCTATTGTGACAGTCTTCCTTTGTTATCTTTGGTTTGCTCAAATACACAAGAAATAGAAGTGATATTGTTGTATTTATCTGCTTTTAATTTGATTTCCTCTCTTCTACTTGTTCTTGTGTCCTACCTACTAATACTTATAGCCATCCTCAGGATGAACTCTGCTGAGGGAAGGCTCAAGGCTTTCTCTACCTGTGGATCCCACCTGACAGTGGTCACTGTCTTCTATGGGACTTTAATATTTATGTACATGCAGCCCAAATCCAGTCATTCCTTTGACACTGATAAAGTGGCTTCAATATTTTACACCATGGTTATTCCCATGTTGAATCCTTTGATCTACAGTTTAAGGAATAAAGATGTAAAAGATGCTCTCCACAGGACACGGAAAACAATACACCGTGTTTTCTTTTGAAATCAATACCAAGATTTGATACCCTCACTCTTTGTTTTCCATACAGATGTTTAAGAATTACAAAGGATGAACAGAATTACTTGTTAACATTATTTCTGTTGTCAAAAATCTAAATTCTGTATTCATGAAGAAATCAATAGAACTCAACCTCTTTTACTGAGGATGGCTGGATTGCATTTCTAATAGTAGAAGATATAAGGTCACAGAAAATATACTTAGAAGTGCATAAAGATCACAAGATTCAGTAGTATAGCTTTTTTCTTAAAAAACACAAACAGAAACAAAACAAAACAAAACAAAACAACAACAACAACAACAAAAACCAGGTACTATAGACCAGGGCTTAAATGGTGATTTTATACTTGATTTATTAAGTTTTCTTAATGAATAAATGTTTTACCTTTTTTATGTAAACATCTTCATTAGCCTTTTGCGTCCAATCATTACTATGAGTGGTGTGAAAATCTAAAATCATCAAAAAAAAAAAGTCTAAATTCAAGAGAGGGAAAACTAAGATCTGAGCATTGTTTGTAACTCACCATAGACCTTGCTTAAATGTCTCATCTCATGAAGGGACTTTAGGATCCTTCCCTTTTTGTTGTCATCAACCTTACTTTCATTGCTGATGCCCCTGGTGCTTGTTAATTTGCCATATATTGTCACTCAAACAATCTGTAGCTTCTTTGTATTGTCTATTTTTTCTTTTCCAGTGCATATGAATTTCTAAATGAATGCAACATTTCAGATAAAAGCTTAAAATCTGCTATAAAAACTTGTAAAAATGCTTCTTATATTTACATTTATTGGCTTGATATTTATTTTTATTGCTTGATCTTATTTGTACATTATAAAATTCTCTAAATTAAAATAATAATAATTGTTTAAATGCTGTATTTTCTTTATTCCTGTACATAAAACCTGAATCTATTAAGTAGGTATCTTTATGCTCTCTGGTGAAGTGATATGCTTTACTTAGGCCTGTGAAGCAGAGCGTACAGTATTACTCTCAGTACAGACTTTGATTGTATCAAACTGATAAACAAACATAATGTCACAACTAAAAATGTACTGTATTCCTAACCAAAGTATAAAATATATATCGCAGAAATATATCTTCATGTATTTGATAGGAACTTCTATTACAAAAGTACTTCTTATTTACGTTTCATATTTTTTTGTATATTGCACCATATATGTCTGTGTCACCTATCAATTGATTACACAATAAGTGTTTGTGGAATAATAAAAAGTATATTATTAAAAGGGGATTAAAGGAATTGATGACTAAATAATTGAATTTATTAGAATAAAATCATACTTAAATACTGAATATAAATGGTTTGTATTTTGAAAATATAAATATAAATTTGAAAATATAAACAAACTCAAAAAAAATTCACATAGTTATCTCGTTGGATGCTGATAAACATTTCACAAAATATAACATACTTCCATGTTAAATGTGTTGGAGAGATCAGGAATTCAAGGCCTATATATTAACATAATAAAATTAATACACAGCAAACCAACAGCCAATACCAAGTTAAATGGAGATATACTTGAATCAATCCCACTAAAAATAAGGGATAAGATAAGGCTGTTATTCTCCATGCATCTATTCAATATAGTACTTAAAACTCTATACAGAACAATAAAACAACAAAAAATATCAAGGGGATTAAAAACTGCAAAATGAGAAGTCAAGGTATCACTAGTTGCAGATGATATGAGAGTATACATAAGCAACCCAAAAATTTAATCAGAGAACTTCTACAGCTGATAAACAACTTTAGCAAAGTGGCCAAATAAGAAATTAACTCAAACAAATCAGTAGCTTACTTTTATACAAATGATAAATGGGCTGATAAAGAAAATAGGGAAATATCATCCTTCACAATAGTCACAAATGATATATAAAAAATATCTTGGGGTAACTCTAACCAAACAAGTGAAAAATATGTATGACAAAAACTTCAAGTACCTCAAGAAGGAAATTTGGGCAGCATGACACAGCTATACATACTATAAGACAAAGAATTTTTATGTCTTTTATACATTTATTTGCTTTTTGAGCAGAATAATAGATTTATAGTCATTCTATCCCTAAAATTTAAAATTATTTAAAATTAAATATCTAGGCCATGTGCTGTAGTTTTAACAATCGTATCTTCTTCCCAGTGAAAGTCTCAGTACTTTCAACTTATTCAAATTAGAATGTTATACAGAGATACACCACAAAAAATTACTGAATAAGTTGATTTAATCATTACATCTACCTGCTAACATAAGCATCTGGGGAAAGCCATGAGCAGCTTTCATGTTTCACCATTGTGTAGAGATGCATGGGGACTTGCTAATGAACTTGTCATTTGCCTTCCTTCCCCTCTGGAATCAAGCATTTACTTAGAGAAGTAATTTGTTATGTTTAGGGACTTCAGAAAACAGAAAACATGTAAACATATTTCATTGAGCTAATCTTAAGGGACAGACATGTGTAAACCTGTTCATTTATCTTCATAGGGTCATCATATTGGCTGTAGAACCTTGTAGATTGTTCTTACTGTTAGGTTGAATGAAGAATTTGACTTACTTGTTAGTCTAAATTCAGAGTCCAAGTGTCTGTCAAACCATTCAACCTTTTGATCAACACTGAAATATTTTTTTATTGGAACTCATGCTTCTGATCTAAGAGTGCTGGATCTGGGGCAGCGATAAAAATCACTTATATCCAGTGTGTCGACAGAACAATTGGTATAGGCTGCTAAAGGAAGAGATTGTAAATAAAGTGGTATTTTTCCATAGAGAATAGAGAGGGTTTTAAACTGTCATAGAAGTGGCAGAACGGAAGAGATATCTGATGAGTCTCACAAACATATTTCTTTGTTTCCAAAAATTGCTTACAAGATTACTAAAAGTAAAGAGTTCTTTCTTTCTTTCTTTCTTTCTTTCTTTCTTTCTTTCTTTCTTTCTTTCTTTCTTCCTTCCTTCCTTCCTTCATTTCCTTCCTTCTTTCTTCTTCCTTCCTTCCTTCCTTCCTTCCTTCCTTCCTTCCTTCCTTCCTTTCTTCTTTCCTTCCTTTCTTTCTTTTTCTTATGTTCTTTATTTTTTGCATTGTTATCTCCTGGAAGGTAGGAAAAAGTTCCTGCTATTTTAGGGTTAATGATTTTGTTCACACTTCAGAAACAAGAGACATACAGAAAAATTCATGAAGCCAGATCTTTTAAAACTCAGGAATAGCGGGTTGGGGATTTAGCTCAGTGGTAAAGCGTTTGCCTAGCAAGTGCAAGGCCCTGGGTTCGGTCCCCAGCTCCAGAAAAAAAAGAAAAGAAAAAAAAAACCAAACAAACTCAGGAATAAGCACTTTGATAAAGTAACAGCATATTATCTAAAAGGCCCTGAGTTGGATTCCTGGGACACTTTCATTGATAAGGACTACTTAGGTGCTGAAAATTGGTAGAATAACTTATTGAAATTTCAGAAGATAATTAAGAAATGTTATATAATGTAATTTCTAAATCAAATTCTGAGAGTTTGAGAAGTAAAATTACAGTAGTAAAATTATGAAGATTAAAAAAATTCAGTAGTTGATAGCTTCTTGTGGTTCACCAATTGCATATTTCTACTTGAAAACTAATTTGAAATAGTTTGCAAAGTTAAAACATCTCATCCACAACATTTGAATGAGAGTTGCTATAACTCAGGTATATGAATTCTAAAAATTCAGATCCTTTCTTTTCAAGCAGTCACAACAGATTTACATTTATTTTTGTTAATACAATATTATTTGATATCACATGCCCTAATCTTTAAAATACTCAATCTTACTGACATATAATCTTTACACATAATTATAGGGTATACTGTGAAATTCAGTCTACATATAAGGATTTATATTACATTGAAGAGAATTTCCATACTGTACAAATTTATTACTTTTATGTACTACACACTAATGTTTACTATTTTTCAGTTATTTAACAATATACTCTGTTTTTTTCTAATTTTTCAATCACAAATTTTAATGTACTTACTATATGTAATTGAAGCTTAATAATCACTATTAAGCTAGGATTTATTGAAGAAAATTAAGCAAACTGTTAAAAGCAGAAAAGCAGCACTATTATTGGGATTTGTTATATATATAACTGTTTTATTTGTATTGTAACATTCAATTTACAAAATATAAAAAATAAATTAGTTATTTTTAAAATAACCAAAAAATGATTAAACAAAAACTAATCAAATGTGTATTAGTAAACAAAATCACATAGTAGAGATGTTCAGCGATAACATTACAGCTTTACATAGATTTTAGATAATTTACTTTATTGAAAACTATATAAAAATACTAATAAACATATTCCCAAGTTAGCCTATAGAACAGTGTAGAACTTATATCAAAATATATATATATATAAAACTATATTATAGATACATTATAAATATATATAATTAACCTACAATTGCCTAGGAAGATTTTGTGTTATATAAAAATAAAAATACTTTGGATTTAGTGTTCTAACATTCAAATTCGAGCAATTAATATTTAGCAGAAACTGTCCAACTGACGAAGCACCCAGAAGTTAGTTGGAGTGGTGGTTGCAGGTTATCATATAAAATGGGACATAAAGTGAGAGTCAGTCTTGAAAATACTGTTAGCGTTAAATTGAAATTCTTAAAAACAATTGAAGTAATTAACCTCTAATGGAACTGTCAGAAAAAGATGCGGGAAGGACATAATAGGATGTAAATTAACTAGAAACAGAACAATATGGCAAGACTGGATGAATTGGCAAAAGAAATGGATTGTGTTTAAAAATGATAGATATTTGTACTAAGATAACAAGGAATACATGTGTTTGCAGGAAACTTAATCAAAGAAGTAAGAGGAATCAATGAGAAAAGTCCAAAAAATGCAAAGCTAACAACCAAATAACCCAGTCACTTCTGCTCCACTCCTCAGAGCTGCTTATTTTTATAACTGAAAGAGGAGTGTTGTGCGTATGTGTGTGTGTGTGTGTGTGTGTGTGTGCGCGCGCACATGTGTGTGTTTGTTTGTGTGTACAAGAATGCATGTGTTCACATACATAGTACTCTCTGATGTTTCTCATTTTTATATACAGATAGGGAAAATAGTATGATTTAATATGTTTTAGATTTGTCTTTCTAAATAAAATGACTCAGAATGATGCCAATGTTGAACCCTATCATCTATAGCTTTAGGAACAAGGGTGTAAAGTGTTCATTGAAAGAATCCCTAAGAAATCCATGCAAATGATTCAATCTTATATGAATTTTTAGCGATAATTTTTTAACTTAAAATGTCCTTCCCTCTTAAAAAAAAAATCACTGTTCTTCAAAGATGTTCTTGGTAAATGTCAGAACCTAAAACTTCAGATTTATGTTTTTTAAATTGTTTTATCCCATCTTTATTTACTTAAATGAGAAAATAATAAGTAATTTACGAGGTAAAAATTATATTTCAAAGATAGAATACAATATATTGCAAAGGTAAGCAGAGAGCTTAATATATGGCTTATGGTAGAGTTATTTCATCACAAGGACAAAATCCTGAGTTCAGTTCTTAGTATGAAAATGTTGTAATTGATAAACAAGAAAGAATTTTAGCATAGACTGGAGGTTTTCGAGAATAATTTCTTAGGGATATCAATATCTACCAACAGACAACTTCTGACCAACTTTGTAGATAGTTAAGTCCTTCATTGTTTTTTGCAAAATGTTTTTCATTCATCTAACTTTAATAATTGAGTATGGATTTATTTTATTCTTAATAATAAAGTATGTAACAAAAAGCATTATTTTCCAGAAAAAGATAAATATTGAAATAAGTGTTCAGTACAACCAGGTATTGGATATGTGAAAAACCAAATGAAATTGATATCACAAAAGAATCACTTATGTTCCTTTCGGGTTTTTGTTTCTTTTTTTATTGGCTATTTTATTTATGTATATTTCAAATGTTGTCCCCCTTCCCAGTTTCCCCTCTACAAACTCTTCGTACAATTCTTTCTCCCTCCTGCCTCTATGACAGTGCTTCTCCCTTTCCACCTCAGCGTATAGAATGCCCCTAACATTGAGCAAGGTGCCTATGCAGAACCAAGGATCTCCCCTCCCATTGATGCAATTCCAATTCTCTGCTATGTTCACAGATGCAGCCAAGGGTTCTTCCATGTATATACTCTTTGGATAGTGGTTTAGTCCCTGGGAGTTCTGGGTGGATCAGTTAGTTGACATTGTTCTTCCTATGGGGTAGCAATCCATTTCTGCTCCTAAGCCCTTCCCCCAACTCTTCCATTGGAGTTAACATATTCAGTTCAGTGACTGGTTGCAAGCATCTGTATCTGTATTGATCAGGTGCTGGCAAAGCCTCTCAGGGACAGACAGTAGTGTCTGGGTTTGTTGTTTGCAGATGGGGTGAACCCTTAATTTGAGCAGTCTCTGGATGGTCGTTCCTTGAGTCTGTTCTACTCTTGTCCCTATCTTGTCCTTTGTTTTATTTTATTTTATTTTTATTCTTTAGTCCAAACTTCCCCTCCTGATTTACCCCTTAACTCTTCCACATCCTATTCTACCTCCCCCCATTCTCCTAGAGGATGTCCCCACACCCAACCACACCAGGCCTCCACACACTCTGGGACCCCAAGTCTTTCAAGGATTAGGTGTATGTTCTCTGCCGGAGTCCAGACCTGGCAGTCTTCTGCTGTATATGCATCGGGGCCTCATATCAGTTGGTGTATGCCTGGTTGTTGGCTCAATTTCTGAGAGGCCCATGGGTCCAAGTTAATTGAGCCTGCTATTCCTCCTGTAGGGTTGCCCTCCTCCTCAGCTTCTTCTAGTTTAAACCAAATCAACCACAGGGGTAACCAGATTCTATCTACTGGTTGGGTGTAAATATCTGTATCTGACTCTTTCAGCTGCTTGTTGGGCCTTTCAGAGGGCAATCATGATAGGGCCTTGTTTGTAAGCACACTATAGCATCAATAAATAGTGTCAGGTCTTGGGAACTCCCCTTGAGCTGAATCTCAATTTGGGCCTGTCTTTGGACCTCCTTTTCATCAGGCTCTTCTCAATTTTTGTTCCTGTAGTTCTTTCAGACAGGAACAATTCTGAGTCAGAGTTTTTGACTGTGGGAGGGTAAACCCATACCTCCACTTGATGCCCTCTCCTTTTACTGGATGTAGACTCTACAAGTTCCCACTCACCACTATAGGGCATTTCATCTAAGGTTCCTCGTTTTTGATTGTTGAGAGTCTCTCACTTCCTGGGTCTCTGGTTCATTCTAGATGATCCCGCCACCTCTTACTTTTCAATGTTGATTGTCTCGATTCTCTCTGCTGACTCTCAAGGCTTCATTCCCTCCCCAAATGCCTGATCATGCCCCCCTTTTTCCCTTCCCTGTCATTTTTTCCTCCCAGGTCCCTCCTTCCCTCCCCCCTCCTTTGATCTCTTTCTTCTTCCTCCCAAGTGGGATTGAGGTCTCCTCACTTGGGATCTTTGGCAACCAGAGGGTCATGCCTATCCCCTGGATATGGTTTCTACAGGTTCTATCTCCTCTTTGTTGGGTATTTCAGCTAATGTCATCCCCATTGGGTCCTGGGAACATTTTGTTTCCCTGGAATCTGGGATTTTCTAGTGGATACTTCTTTCCCTTGACACATACATCCAAAACTGTTTACATTTTTGTTCAAAAACCAATGCAACATATTATTTGCTCAAAACTGTGTCTTAACATAAATCATATTTGTATATATTTTGAAATAATGAATTATAGTAAAATTTCCCTTAAGAAAAATCCATTTGACTATATTCAGAAGATGTCATGTATTCACAAAGGTCCTTATGACAAAAAGTTTTCAGAAAATTGATAGCTAATCTCATACATGTGCATGTATATTGTACAGGCATAGAGTCAAGTTTTATTGAAAATGAAGTAAGAACTTTGGTTCAGGGATGACTCATAAGAGAAACATGTTTTCAGAGGAGGATGAGAAATGAAAATGCTCCAGACCTTATATATCAGTGTGTGATCACATTAATGGCCCTGCAGTTAAGTAAGGTTAAGTAGTGTCCACATACCTGAGGATTTCTAGATCAGAGGGATGTTACCTTAGTCTTGTAGGCTAAGCCATTCTAGGTATTGTGTTTACTTACATACTTTGGTATGTAAACTCTGTTTCTTTTGGAAACTCAGCAGTATTGTTTATTTCCTTGCATTTCTTAATCCTTGGAGCCTGTTTATACTTGGTACTATTCACTTATAGATTTTAAAAGATGATTGTTAGTTTTATATTTACTGTAACATATCTTGGTTCATACATGTTTTCATTCTTTTTCTTTTGTGATTATTAATGATCAAAACAAAATCATCCAAAAGAGCTTCCTCATCTCAAAATACTTATGATCAATCAGCATACTTTATTTCCCACTCAAAATAACATTGCGATGAACACTTTTCAATCAAATTAATATTTTGAAAAGTGATCTTAATTGAGAACTTGAGTAAATTAAGAGGTTCCTGGGTCATTAGGAAAACAAAGTTATAGGTGTTTCTGAAGACTTAACTAGATATGACTAACACGTAGAAGAGCAACTGAGGGAACAACCTCTGGCCTGAAAGTAAGCAGAACCTTCTGATAACAGGTACGAGCAGAATAAAATTAAAAAAAGAAGAAAACACCAGTAGCATGGGTCATTCAATTTCCTGTGCCAAATCAACTGCTGCTATGTCTGGTCATAAGAATCCAGCTTCTTCAGCCTTTCAATACAGGCTTTTCTCTCTTGCTTTACTGCTAACTTCCAGACTTTTATTCTATTGTTGTCATCTAGTATTTTGTTCTGTCTACTCCATTTTCTTGTATTTAATACCTATTATTCCATTTCACTTAGAAGCATGAAAGTAAAAATTCTTGAATTACACAGATTCCACTCATCATAGACAATTTCATCTATTGCATTATACTGTGTGAATATATGTATTGAATTCTATACCTTACATACCTATAGAGTCTCTCTCTCTGTCTCTCTCTCTGTCTCTCTCTCTGTCTCTGTCTCCCTCTCTCGTGTGTGTTCTGAATGTCATGAGATATACATAACAATATAGATCTTATTTTTCCAATAATTTATTCTTTAATTGACTTTACATTTACATTGCAACCCAATCTCTCCTTCCAGTCTTACACTTACCGATTTCTTCCCCAGTATCACCTTACCTCAGAGAGTGGGGAACATCCCTTGATAACACTCCACACTAGGATATCTAGTCCCATCAGAAACACACACACACACACACACACACACACACACACACACACACACACTCCACTGAGGTCCAACTAGATTGTCCAGGAAGGGTATGGGAAGATTTATTATCGTGAAACCTTCAGCCTACCTATGAATTTTTGACATTGTTAATCAAAAAATAGTACCATTATTCACAAACAGGTAAAAAATGCTAAAATTTATGTGGATATACGAAATTAAAGATAATGAAAGCAATCTTGAACTGAAAAAATACCATATGCCATTCTCGATTTTCCTGACACAACTACACATCTATACTATTTCAGTCAGAGAATTATATTGATGAAACTGAATAGAACTTTCGCTATTGAGGCATTATCTCCACTCCTTACATAACCTGGGCATTGACCCCTTTGCTGTTCATACATGTAGAATTGTTTGTGGATGTTAGAAGAGAGTCTGAGGTCTCATGGAAAAGGAAACACAGACAATTGTGAGCAGATTATAGGGGTTCTGGGAACATGAATTCAGATCTTCTAGAATAAAATGATTTTCTTCAGTGTTTTGCCACTTAGCTAATGACAGCTCTTTCTTTTAAAAAATGCCATTGAATATTTTTGATTGGCAGTGTTTTTGCCTGATCAGTACAGTTTATTAATAGACATGCATTGAAATGCTAAAGATTATATTTATATTTTTATATCTCAAATAATCTTAGAAATTGTAATGAAATTTTCTCAAATTTAGTTGACACATATATGTTACTTGACCTTTTCCCCTTAATGCTTTTAATATTCTTTGTTTTTTGTGTGAGTTTGATATTTTGACTATTATGTGACTGGAGGAATTTATTTTCTGGTCCAATGTATTTGGAATTCTGTAGGCTTCCTGTTTGTGCATATGCATTTCTTTAATTAGGTTGGGGAAGTTTTCTTCTATAATTCTGTTGGAGATACTTATTGGCCCTTTAAGATGGGAATCTTCACTCTCTTCTATATCTATGTTCCTTAGGTTTGATCATCTCATTGTGTCCTGGATTTCTTGGATGTTTTGGGATAGGAGCTTTTCATATTTTATATCATCTTTGATGGTTGTATTGATGTATCTATGGTATCTTCTGCCCCTGAGATTCTCTCTTCTATCTCTTGTATTTGGTTGTTGGTGCTTGCATCTATGACTCCTGATCTCTTTCCTAGATTTTCTATCTCCAGGGATGTCTCCTTTGTGCTTTCTTTATTGTTTCTTTTCCCATTTTTAAATCCTGGATGGTTTTGTTGAATTCCTTTACCTGTATGGGTGTGTTTTCCTGTACTTCTTTAAGGAAATTTTGTGTTTCCTCTTTAAAGGCTTCTACTTTTTTTTTTTTTACCTGTGTTCTCCCGTATTTCTTTAAGGGAGCTATTTATGCCCTTCTTATAATTCTCTGTCATCATCATGAGATGTGATTTTAAATCCAAATCTTGCTTTTCCTGTGTTTTGTGATGTCCAGTATTTGCTTTGCTGATGATGCCAAGTAGTCTTGTTTTTTTTTAAACTTAAGTTACTTTGCTTGCCTCTTGCCATAAGGTTGTCTCTGGTGTTAGATTGTCTTTCTGTCTCTGACAGTGGCTTGACCTTCTCTAAGCCTGTGTGTCAGCACTCCTATAGACCTGTTTTCTTTAATCCATATCTCGGAACACTGAGGTGCTCCTGGGTTTGTGTGTCCTGTAGCTTCCAGGCAGGTCACTTGAAGCAGAAGAGTTGGGTGCTACCTCTGCTTTCTAGTTTTTCAGAGCTCCAAGCCACTGGCTTTCAGCTCTGGGCTCATGAAGAAATCGGAATGGTCTTGCCCTCACCTGCTCTTAGGTTCCCAGCATCCAGAGGGCACTAGACAGTTTCCTCTTGGGCCAGGAATGTGAGCAGAAGTGGCAGTCTCCCCTGATCCCTCAGGATTGTCTGCTGAAATGCAATTTTTAAATTGTGGATATTAGCACCTGTGTTATTAGTGTTTTGTTCATAAAGTCATTTCCTGTGTCAACATTTTCAAGGCTATTTCCTACTTTTTCCTTTGTCAGGATCAGTTTGTCTGTTTTAATGTTTTAACTTTGACCCAGTAGTACTTGAGTCTTGTAGAGGGTGACAAATATGAATCTATTTGCATTCATCTACATGCAAACATACAGTTACGTCAGTACCATTTGTCAGAGATGTTGTATGTTTTCCAGTGTGTATTTCTGGCTTTTTTATAAAGAACAAAAAAGTCAGGTTTTATATTCTGTAGGTTTTTGTCTGTGTTTTCAGTCTGATTCCACTGATATCCATGTCTTTTTTTAATTTTTAGAATTTTTAAATTCATTCACACTCATATATTCTCACTATAGTTTCTCCTCCTTTCTAGCCCTCCAGCCCACCACCTCTCATCTTTATCAATTATACTTCTTCTTAGTTAGCCTTTACAAAAGGGCAGATTTCCCAGTGTTATCAACTAAATATGATATATCATGTGGCAATAAGACTCAGCATATCAACTCTTAAGGCTTGATGAGGCAACCCATTAGAAGGGAATGTGTTCCCAATAGCAATAAAAAATATTAGAGACCTGTTCCCACTGTTAGAAATCCCATAAGAACACGAAAGTAGGAAACCATAACATATATGAAGAGGACAGAGATCAGACTCCCTAAATACAATTAGTATTTATGAGCCCCTATGAGACCTGGTTAATTGATTCCGTGGACTGTTTTCATTTTTCTTTTTTAATATTAGATATTTTATGTATTTACATTTCAAATGCTTTCCCCTTTGCTGGTTCCTTCCTGTCCCATACTCCCTCTCCCTGCTTCTATGAGGATGCTCTTCTTCCCATTCACCTACTCACAACTCAACAACCTGGCCTTCCCCTGCACTGGGGAAATAAACTTTCACAAGACCAAAGGCATCTTCTATTGATGCCAGAAAATGCCATCTTCTGCTACATAGTGGCTGAAGCCATGGATCCCTCTATGTATACTCTTTGGTTGGTGACAATTCTATTAAAAAAATGGGTACGGAGCTAAAAAAAAATGAATTCTCAACTGAGGAATATCAAATGGCCAAGAAGCACCTAAAGAAATGTTCAACATCCTTAGTCATCAGGAAAATGTATATCAAAACAACCCTGAGATTCCACCTCATACCAGTCAGAATGACTAAGATAAAAAATCTCAGATGGCAGAAGGTGTTGGTGAGGATGTGAAGAAAGAGGAACACTCCTCCATTGGTGGGATTGCAAGCTGGTACAACCACTCAAGAAATCAGTCTGGAGGTTCCTCAGAAAATTGCACATAGTGCTACCTGAGGATCTAGCTATACCACTCCTAGACATATACCCAAAGATGTTCCAAAATATAACAAGGACCCATACTCCACTATGTTGACAGCAGCCTTATTTATAACAGCCAGAAGCTGGAAAGAATCCAGATGTCCTTCAACAGGAATGGATACAGAAAATATGGTACATCTACACAATGGAGTACTACTCAGCTATTAAAAACTATGACTTTATGAAATTCTTAGGTAAATGAATGGAACTAGAAAATATTCTGAGTGAGGTAACACAGGCACAGAAGAACACACATGTTATGCACTCAAAGATAAAGTGGTTATTAATCCAAAAGCTTGGAATACACAAGATACAATTCACAGACCATTTGAAGCTCAAGGAGGAAGACCAAAATGTGGTTATTTCAGTTCTTCTTAGAAGGGGGAACAAAATACTCATGGTAGGAAATACAGGGACAGAGGGTGGAACAGAGACTGAAGGAATGGCTATCCAGAGACTGCTCTACCTCAGGATCCTTCCCATATTTAGCCACCAAACCCAGTCACTATTGCTGATGACAAGAAGTGCTTGCTGACAGGAGTCTAATATGGATGTCTCCTGAGAGGCTCTGGCAGAGACTGGTACAGATGAGGATGCTTGCAGCTAAACCATCACACTGAGCAGTAGGACACCAATAGAAAAGTTGGAGAAAGGACTGTGGGCTGTTTTTTTGGGTATCGTTGACCCTTCTGATTTCCTCTCTTCTGCGGAGTTCCCCAGCTCTACATAATGCTGGCTGTGAGTCTCAGCCTCTGTTTCCATCACTTGCTGGATGAAGCCTCTATGATGGGGATTATGTTACATTCTGGTCTTCAAGTGTAGCAGAATATTATAAAGAGGCATTTTGTTGAGCTTTTTATTTATGCCATGTTTGGTCCTATTCTAGGTTTCTAGGCTATCAACCCTTCCCTTCCTGGCCCATCAGGAAGTGACAAATATGTGTTACTTTTCATGGGATGGCGTTCTTCAATGTGTCTGTATTTATGCCACTACCATGAATTTTTTTAAATTATTACTCATTTTATCCTTTAAATTTCCAATGATATCCCCCCTCTCCATTTGCCCCTCCATAACTCCTGCATCCCATCCCCCACTCTCCTCCTCCCCTCTGATGCTGAGGATGTTCCTCCACCCACTCACCAACTTTAGCATCACACTATTCTGGGGCATCAAATCTCTACAGGACCAAGGGCTTCTGCTACATATGTATCTGGAGCCATGGATCCCTCCACATATACTCTTTGGTTGGTGTTTTAGTCTTTGGAAGGTCTGTGGGTTCTCATTAGTTGATATTGTTCTTTCTATGGGGTTGCAATACCCTTCAGATCCTTCAATCCTTTCTCTAGCTCTTCCATTGGGGTCTGCAGGCTCAGTACAAAGGTTGGCTGTGATTATTATCCACCACATGTATTGGTAAGATGCTGGTAGAATCTATAAGGGTACAGCCATACCAGCTTCCTGTCAGCAAGTGATTCTTGGCATCAGCACTACTCTTGGGATTTGGTGTCTGCAAAAGGGAAGAATCCCAAGGTAGGGCACTCTCTGGATGGCCTTTCCTTCATTCTATGTTCCATTTTTCACCCCTGTCCTTCCTTTGGACAGGAACATTTCTGGGCTAAAAAAATTTGAGCTGGATGGGTGGCCCCAACCCTCAGTTGAGGCTGTGCCTATCTACCGGAAGTGGTCTCTACAAGTTCTATATCCCCTTTTTTGCATATTTAGCTAAAGTAATATCCATAATGTTTTGGGATCCTCTTGCTTTCCTGGCATCTGGGACTTCCTTGTGGCTGCCACCATTTACCCGTACCCCACTGCTACATACTTTTATTTGATTTCCTGACTCAGTACTTCTTTCTTGTCCCTTCCAATACATGATCCTGTCCCCCTTTTCTCCCTATCCCCTCTTCTTCCCAGGTCACCCCCTCACTCTTCCTCCTGTGATTATTTTATTTCCCCTTCTATGAACGATTGAGGCATCCACACTTTGGTCTTCCATTTTTGTTCATCTAATGATCTATCCTCCAACTGTTCTACATCCTATATCTATCCCCGCCCTGCCCCTGGGGGGGCTCCATATGGATGCCCCCACACCCCACCCCACCAGACCTTTAAACTCTCTTGGGATTTCAGTCTTTTAAAAGGTAGGTGCATCTTTGGTGACTGAAACCAGACTCTGCAATCCTCCGCTGTACATGTGTTGGGGACCTCATATCAAAGGGAGTACACTGCCTGGTTGGTGGTCCAGTGTCTGAGAGATCTCAGGAGTCCAGGTTAATTGAGACTGCTGGTCCTCCTACAGGGTAGTCCTCCTTATCTTCTTCTAGCTTTTTCTTAATTCAAACACAGGGGTCAGCAGCTTCTTTCCATTGGTTGGGTGTACATATCTGCATCTGACTCTTTCAGCTGCTTGTTGGTTCTTTCGGAGGGAAGTCATGATAGGGTCTTTTCTATGAGCATTCCATAGCCTCAGGAATAGTCTCAGGCCTGGGGTCCTGCACTTGAGCTAGATTCCAGTTTGGGCCTGTCACTGGATCTACTTTTCCTCAGGTTCCTCTCCATTTCCATCCCTGCAGTTCTTTTAGACAGGAAGAATTATGGGTCAGAGTTTTGATTGTGGAATGGCAAACCCATTCCTCATTTGGTGCCCTGTTTTTTCTGATGGAGGTGGGCTCTACAAATTCTCTCTCCTCACTGTAGGGATTTTCATCTAAGGTTCCTCCCTTTGAGTTCTGAGAGTCTCTCAAAGCCCAGGTCTCTGGTACATTCTAGAATGTCCCACCACCTCCTATTTCCCAAAGTTGCCTGATTCGATTATTTTTCTGCTCACCCTCAGGGCTTCCGTCCTGTTCCCCTACCCAATACCAGGTCATGTTCTCTTTCCCCCCAGCCCCTCCATACCCCCATCTATTTTCATTTTTTTACATACAGAACCTAGTTAAACCAGAAGCATTATTGAAGATGCTTTCTTTTTTTTCCATTTTATGTTTTTGGCTTCTTTCTTAAAGATCAAGTGTTACAGAAGTGTGGGGTTTTATTTCTGGGTCTTCAATTCTATTTCATTGATCAAAGTGTCTGTCTATGTACCAACAACATGCAGTTTTTATCACTATTGCTCTGCAATAGAGCTTGAGGTCAGGGGTGGTGATTCCCCTAGCTGTTCTCTAATAGTTAAGATTTGTTTTCCCTATTTTGTGTTTTTGCCTTTCCTGATGAATTTGAGAATTACTCTTTCCATGTTTTGAAGAATTTTATTGGGGATTGCATTGAACCTGTAGATTTACTATGGTAGAATGGCAATTTTGTTTTGTGTCAATTCTGCCAATCTATGAGCATGGGAGGTCTTTCAATTTTCAGAGATCTTTGATTCCTTTCTTGAGAGACTTGAAGTTATTGTCATACAGATATTTCACTTGTTTGGTTAGAGTTACCCCAAAATATTTAGTATTATTTATGGTTATTCTGAAGGGAGTTGTTTTCCTAATTTCTTCCACAGCCTGTTTATCATTAATAAAAAGGATTCATTTGAGTTAATTTTATATCTGACCACTTTACTGAAGTTGTTTATCAGATGTATAGTTCTGTGGTGGACGACCCGGAACTGAAGGTAACCGGTCAACAGTGCTCTGCACCCAAATCCTGTGGGAGGGAGAGCTAAACCTTCATGCCTGGGAAGCCAGAAGAGACTACACTCTGTCCACATTTCTGACTCCAGAGGAAAACATCCAACGCCAACTGGGACCACTGTGTATGGGGGCTCCAGGAAAAGGTGGCGCAGGCCCTCCTGGTTGCCGCCCTCACCAAGAGCTCAAAAGCAACCCCCCATGAGCAACTTGAGCCGTTGAGCCATGAGAACACAGGTAAGACCAAATTTTCAGCTCCAGGCAACCTGCCTGGTGGACTCAGTACAGAGGAACAGCTGAAGACCAGTAGACAGTAAAGACTACACGCCCGAAAACAGAATACTCTGTTCCCATAAATGGCTAAAAGACAACAGGAAAACAGGTCTACAGCACTCATGACACACAGGCCAATAGGACGGTCCAGCCACTGTCACAAATAGGAGAACAAGGTAACACCAGAGACAACCTGATGGCAAGAGGCAAGCACAGGAACCCAAGCAACAGAAACCAAGACTACATGGCATCATCGGAACCCAATTCTCCCACCAAAGCAAACATTGAATATTCAAACACACCAAAAAAGCAAGATCTAGATTTAAAATCATATTTGATAATGATGCTGGAGGAGTTCAAGAAAGACATGAAGAACTCCCTTAGAGAAACACAGGAAAACATAAATAAACAAGTAGAAGCCTATAGAGAGGAATCACAAAAATCCCTGAAAGAATTCCAGGAAAACACAATCAAACAGTTGAAAGAATTAAAAATGGAAATAGAAGCAATAAAGAAAGCACAAAGGGAAATAACCCTGGATATAGAAAACCAAAGGAATAGACAAGGAGCCGTAGATACAAGCATCACCAACAGAATGCAAGAGATAGAAGAGGGAATCTCAGGAACAGAAATCATAGACATCATTGAAATCATAGACACCATAGAAATCATTGACACAACTGTCAAAGATAATGTAAAATGGAAGAAGCATACAGGAAAAAAGCATAAAGAAGAAAAATCATACAGGAAAAAAGCATAAAATGGTCCAAAACATACAGGAAATCTGGGACTCAATGAGAAGATCAAACCTAAGGATGATAGGTATAGAAGAGAGTGAAGAATCCCAGCTCAAAGGACCAGTAAATATCTTTAACAAAATCAAAGAAGAAAACTTCCCTAACCTAAAGAAAGATGCCCATAAACATACAAGAAGCCTACAGAACTCCAAATCCATTGGACCAGAAAAGAAAATCCTCCTGTCACATAATAGTCAAAACATCAAATGCACAAAACAAAGAAAGAATATTAAAAGCAGTAAGGGAAAAAAGTCAAGTAACATATAAAGGCAGACCTATCAGAATCACACCAGACTTCTCGCCAGAGTCTATGCAAGCCAGAAGATCCTGGACAGATGTTATACAGACCCTAAGAGAACACAAATGCCATCCTAGGTTACTGTATCCTGCAAAACTCTCAATTAACATAGATGGAGAAACCAAGATATTCATGACAAAACCAAATTTACACAATATCTTTCTACAAATCCAGCTCAACAAAGGATAATAAATGGAGAAACCCAACATAATCAGGCAAGAGAATGTCTTGGAAAGAAAACAAAGAGAAGAAAAGCACACAAACATTATCTCACATCCAAATATTCATATATTCATAATAGGAAGCAGCGATCACTATTCCTTAATATCTCTCAACGTCAATGGACTCAATTCCCTTATAAAAAGACATAGATTAACAAACTGGATACGCAATGAGGACCCTGCATTCTGCTGCCTACAGGAATCACACCTCAGAGACAAAGACCGACACTACCTCAGAATGAAAGGCTCTAAAACAAATTTCTAAGCAAATGGTTTGAAGAAGCAAGCTGGAGTAGCTATTCTAATATCGATTAAAATCGATTTTCAACAAAAAGTCATCAAAAAAGATAAGGAAGGACAGTTCATATTCACCATAGAAAAATCCACCACGGTGAACTCTCAATCCTAAATATCTATGCTCCAAATACAAGGGCACCTATATAAATAAAAGAAACCTTACCAAAGCTCAAAGCACACATTGCACCTCACACAATAATAGTAGGAGATTTCAACACCCTACTCTCATCAATGGACAGATCATGGAAACAGAAATTAAACAGAGACATATACAGACTAAGAGAAGTCATGAACCAAATGGACTTAACATATTTATAGAACATTCTATCATAAAACAAAAGGATATACCTGCATCTCGCCATCTCATGATACTTTCTCCAAAATTGACCATATAATTGGTCATAAAACATGCCTCAACAGATACAGAAAGATAGAAATAATACCATATGTCCTATCAGACCACCACGGGCTAAAGCTGGTCTGCAATAACAATAAGGGAAGAACACCCACATATACATGGAAGTTGAACAATGCTCTACTCAACGATAACCTGGTCAACGAAGAAATAAAGAAAAAAATTAAGGCCTTCTTAGAATTTAATGAAAATGAAGGTACAACATACCCATACTTACGGGACACAATGAAAGCTGTGCTAAGAGGAAAACTCATAGCTCTGAGTGCCTGCAGAAAGAAACAGGAGAGAGCATATATCAGCATCTTGACAGCACACGTAAAAGCTCTAGAACACAAAGAAGCAAATACACCCAGGAGGTGTAGAAGGCAGGACATAATTAAACTCAAAGCTGAAAACAACCAAGTAGAAACAAAAAGGACCATAGAAAGAATCAACAGAACCAAAAGTTGGTTCTTTGAGAAAGTCAACAAGATAGATAAACCCTTAGCCAGACTAAGGAGAGGACACAGAGAGTCTGTCCAAATTAACAAAATCAGAAATGAAAAGGGAGACATAACAACAGAATCAGAGGAAATTCAAAAAATCATCAGATCCTACTACAAAAGCCTATATTCAACAAAACTTGAACATCTGGAGGAAATGGACCATTTCCTAGACAGATACCAGGTACCGAAGTTAAATCAGGAACAGATAAACCATTTAAACAACTCCATAACTCCTAAAGAATAGAAGCAGTCATTAAAGGTCCCCCAACCAAAGAGAGTGCAGGTCCAGATGTGTTCAGTGCAGAATTCTATCACACCTTCATGAAAGACCTCATTTTAATACTATCCAAACAATTCCACAAAATTGAAACAGATGGAGCACTTCCAAATTCCTTCCATGAAGCCACAATTACTCTTATACCTAAACCACACAAAGACCCAACAAAGAAAGAGAACTTCAGACCAATTTCCCTTATGAACATTGACGCAAAAATACTCAACAAAATTCTGGCAAACCGAATCCAAGAGCACATCAAAACAATCATCCACCATGATCAAGTAGGCTTCATCCCAGGCATGCAGGGATGGTTTAATATACGGAAAACCATCAACGTGATCCATTATATAAACAAACTGAAAGAACAAAACCACATGATCATTTCATTAGATGCTGAGAAAGCATTTGACAAAATTCAACACTCCTTCATGATAAAAGTCCTGGAATAAATAGGAATTCAAGGCCCATACCTAAACATAGTAAAAGCCATATACAGCAAACCGATAGCTAACATTAAACTAAATGGAGAGAAACTTGAAGCAATCCCACTAAAACAGGCTGCCCACTCTCTCCCTACTTATTCAACATAGTTCTTAAAGTTCTAGCCAGAGTAATCAGACAATAAAAGGAGATCAAGGGGATACAGATTGGAAAAAAAGAAGTCAAGATATCACTATTTGCAGATGATATGATAGTATATTTATGCGATCCCAAAAATTCCACCAGAGAACTACTAAACCTGATAAACACCTTCAGCAAAGTGGCTGGGTATAAAATTAACTCAAATAAATCAGTAGCCTTCCTCTACACAAAAGAGAAAGAAGCCGAGAAAGAAATTGGGAAAACGACACCCTTCATAATAGTCCCAAATAATATAAAATACCTTGTTGTGTCTTTAACCAAGCAAGGAAAATATCTGTATGATAGAACTTCAAGCCTTGAAGAAAGAAATTGAAGAAGACCTCAGAAGATGGAAAGATCTCCCATGCTCACGGATTTGCAGGATTAATATAGTAAAAATGGCCATTTTACCAAAAGCAATCTACAGATTCAATGCAATCCCCATCAAAATACCAATCCAATTCTTCAGAGGATTAGACAGAACAATTTGCAAATTCATCTGGAATAACAAAAAAACCCAGGATAGCTAAAACTATACTCAACAATAAAAGGACTTCTGCGGGAATCACTATCCCTGAACTCAAGCAGTATTCCAGAGCAATAGTGACAAAAACTGCATGGTATTGATACAGAGACAAACAGATAGACCAGTGGAATAGAATCGAAGATCCAGAAATGAAACCCCACAACTATGGTCACTTTATTTTTGACAAAGAATCCAAAACCATCCAATGGAAAAAAGATAGCATTTTTAGCAATGGTGCTGGTCCAACCGGAGGTCAGCATGTAGACGAATGCAGATCGATCCATGCTTATCACCCTGTACAAAGATTAAGTCCAAGTGGATCAAGGACCTCCACATCAAACCAGATACACTCAAACTAATAGAAGAAAAAGTGGGGAAGCATCTCGAACACAAGTGCACAAGTGGAGAAAATTTCCTGAACTAAACACCAATGGCTTATGCTCTAAGATCAAGAATCGACAAATGGGATCTCATAAAACTGCAAAACTTCTGTAAGGCAAAGGACACCGTGGTTAGGACAAAACGACAACCAACAGATTGGGAAAAGATCTTTACCAATCCTACAACAGATAGAGGGCTTATATCCAAAATATACAAAGAACTCAAGAAGTTAGTCCGTAGGGAGACAAATAACCCTATTAAAAAATGGGGTTCAGAGCTAAACAAAGAATTCACAGTTGAGGAATGCCAAATGGCTGAGAAACACCTAAAGAAATGTTTAACATCTTTAGTCATAAGGGAAATGCAAATCAAAAGAACCCTGAGATTTTACCTCACACCAGTGAGAATGGCTAAGATCAAAAACTCAGGTGACAGCAAATGCTGGCAAGGATGTGGAGAAAGAGGAACACTCCTCCATTGTTGGTGGGATTGCAGACTGGTACAACCATTCTGGAAGTCAGTCTGGAGGTTCCTCAGAAAATTGGACATTGAACTACCTGAGGACCCAGCTGTACCTCTCTTGGGCATATACCCAAAAGATGCCCCAACATATACCAAAGACATGTGCTCCACTATGTTCATAGCAGCCTTATTTATAATAGCCAGAGGCTGGAAAGAACTCAGATGCCCTTCAACAGAGGAATGGATACAGAAAATGTGGTACATCTACACAATGAACTACTACTCCACTATCAAAAACAGTGACTTTATGAAATTCATAGGCAAATGGATGGAACTGGAAAATATCATCCTGAGTGAAGTAACCCAATCACAGAAAAACACAAATGGTATGCATTCATTGATAAGTGTATATTAGCTCAAATGCTCAAATGACCCTAGATGCACAGAACACATGAAACTCAAGAAGTATGAACAAAATGTGAATGCTTCACCCCTTCTTTAAAAGGGGAACAAGAATACCCTTGGTAGGGAATAGGGAGGCTAAGTTTAAAACAGAGGCAGAAGGAACACCCATTCAGAGCCTGCCCCACACATGGCCCATACATATACAGCCACCCAATTAGACAAGATGGATGAAGCAAAGAAGTTCAGGCTGACAGGAACTGGATGTAGACCTCTCCTGAGAGACACACCCAGAATATTGCAAATTCATAGGCGAATGCCAGCAGCAAACCACTGAACTGAGAACGGGACCCCCGTTGAAGGAATCAGAGAAAGGAATGGAAGAGCTTGAAGGGGCTCAAGACCCCATGTGAACAACAAAGCCAACCAACCATAGCTTCCAGGGCCTAAGCCACTACCCAAAGACTATACATGGACTGACCCTGGGCTCCAACCTCATAGGTAGCAATGTATAACCTAGTAAGGGCACCAGTGGAAGGGGAAGCCCTTGGTCCTGCCAAGACTGAACCCCTAGTGAATGTGATTGTTGGGGGGAGTGTGGCAATGGGGGGAGGATGGGAAGGGGAAACCCATACAGAAGGAGAGGGGGAGGGGTTGGGGTATGTTGGCCCAGAAATCGGGAAGGGGAATAGCAATTGAAATGTAAATAAGAAATACTCAACTTAATAAAGATAAAAAAAAATAAAAAAAAAAAGGAGAGCATACACTGTTGATGGCAGCCCCATAAGTGGCACTGAATCTTACTGAGGATGAGATTATCTACAGAGCAAGGATGGATAAAAACAGGAATCGATGGAGAAAAGACTCCTGTGCCTCTCCAAACTGGAACAGGGGGAGATATGAGGAACTTGTAAAGAGAGGTATCAGAATAAAAAATGTTTATGGTAAATGTCCCAGAAAAAAAAAGAAGTTCTCTGATGGAATATTTTTTGGGTCACTTATTTATACTATCATATCATCTACAAATAGTGATACCTTTATTTCTTCTTTGCCAATTTGTATCCCTTTGATCTCTTTTTGTTGTCTTATTGTTCTAGTTTGCAATTCTAATACTATATTGAATAGATAAGAGGAGAGTGGGTATCCTTGTCTTGTACCCAATTTTAGTGGGATTGCTTCAAGTATTTCCCCGTTTAGTTTGATGCTGGCTGTGGGATTGCTATATATTGCTTTTACTATGTTTAGGTAGGGGCCTTGAACTCCTGATCTTTCCAAGACTTTTACCATGAAGGCATGTTGTATTTTTTTCAAATGCTTTTTCTGCATCTAAGGAGATGTCCTTGCGATTTTTTTCTTTGCATTTCTTTTATTTATATAGTGGATTACGTTAATGAATTTTCATATATTGAACCAATCCTACATCCCTGGGATGAAGCCTACTTGATTGTGTTGAATGATCATTTTCATGTGTCATTAGATTCAGTTTGCAAAAATTTTAGTATTTTTGCATCCTTATTCATAAGTAAGATTGGTCTGAATCGCTTTATTGTAGTGTCCTTGTGTGGTTTATGTATCAGAGTAATTGTGACTTCATAGAATGAGTTAGGTACTGTCTTCTTTGAAGGTCTGGTAGAATGAGAACTAAATCCATCTGGCCCTGGCCTCTTTGTTCAAGAGGTTTTTAATGACTTCTATTTGGTTGGGGTATGGGATTAATTAGAAAGTTTACTTGCTCTTGATTTAATTTTGGTGTATGGTATCTGTCTAGAAAACCATCCATTTCATCTAGATTTTTCAGTTTTGTTGAGTATATGATTTTGTAGTAGGATCTGATGACTTTTTTTAATTTCTTCCATTTCTGTTGTTATGTCTCCCTTCTCATTTTTGATTTTGCTTATATGGATACTGTCTCTGTGCTCTTTATTTAGTTTGGCTAGGGGTTTATCTATCTTGTTGATTCTCTCAAAGAAAAAACTTTTGGTTCTGTTGATTTTGTGTATTGTTCTATTTGTTTCTATTTGGTTGATTTCAGTCCTAAGTTTGGCCAGTTCTTGTCATCTACTCCTCTTGCTTGATTTTGCTTCTTTCAGTTCTAGAGTTCTCAGGTGTACTGTTAAGTTGATAATGTAAGATTTCTCCAGTTTCCTTACCAGGGCAGTTAGTGCTATCAATTTTCCTGTTAGAACTGCATTCATTCTGTTCCATAGTTTGCGTATGATATGTCAACATCTTTATTAAATTCTAGGAAGCCTTTAATTTCTTTCTTTTCTTTTTCCCTAACCAAGTTTTCATTGAGTGCAGGGTTTTTTCAGTTTCCATGTGTACGTGGCTTTCTGTTGTTTTTGCTGTTACTGAAGACCAGCCTTAGGCCACTGTGGCCTGGTGTGATGAATGGGATTATTTCAATCTTCTTGTATTGATTGAAGGTTGTTTTGTGACCAATTATATGGTCAATTTTAGAGAAGGTATCATGAAATACTGAAAAGATGTATTATTTTATTTTAAGGTGAAATGTTCTGTAGATATCTATCAAATCCATTTGGTTCATAACCTCTATTAGTTTTTCTGTGTCTCTGTTTAGTTTCTGTTTCCATGACCTGTCAATTGGTGAGAGTGGGTTGTTGAAGTCTCCCACTATTATTTTGTGGGATTCAGTGTGTATTTTGAGCTTTAGTAAAGTTTCTTTTATGAATGTGGGTACCCTTGCATTTGGGGCATAGATGTTTAGAATTGAGACTTTCTCTTGGTTGATTTTTCCTCTGAGAGATATGAAGCGTCCTTGCTCATCACACTGGATAAGTTTTAGTTGAAAGTCTATTTTATTGGATATTAGATTGGCAAATCCAGCTTGTTTCTTGGGACTATTTGCTTGGAAGACCTTTTTCCATCCTTTTACTCTGAGATAATGTCTGTCTTTGTTAGTTGAGTGTGTTTCTTTTTTGCAGCAAAAGGCTGGATCTTGTTTGTATATACAATCTGTTAGCTTATGTCTTTTTATAGGTGGGTTGAACCCATTAATATTGAGTGATATTAAAGACTGTTTGTTTCGGTTATATTTGTTTTTGGTTGTTTCAGGCTTCTGGCTATAATAAATAAGGCTGCTATGAACATAGTAGAGCACGTATCCTTGTTATATGTTGGATCATCATCTGGGTATATGTCCAGTAGTGGAATAGCTGGATCTTCAGGTAGAACTATTTCCAATTTTCTTGTATTCTGAACAGCAATGGAGGAGTATTCCTCTTTCTTCACATCTTTGCCATAAGGTTTTTCTTACTATGGCTTTGTACTATAACTTGAAATTTTGAATGGTCTAACAATTGGAAATTCTTTTAGAGTTCAGGAGTATTTTATCTCTCCTTTGTTTTTTTGTTTGTTTGCTTATTTGTTTTCCATATGAATCTGAGTATTGTCCTGTTAAGGTTTGTAAAATTTTGTTTTGGAATTTTGTGAGGGTTGTGGTGAATCGATAGATTGCTTTTGGTTGCATCACCATTTTTTACAATATGTATTATAGATCTCCATGGGAGATGGAGATTTTTCCAACTTCTCATATCTTCATAAATTTCTTCCTTCAAAGACTTAACGGTCACATGCCAAGATATGTTATATCATTTGAGACTATTTTGAAAGTTACTGTTCATTTCAAATTAATTGTTTGAAATTTTCATTATATGTATGTGTGTGTGTAAGTATATATGTATTTCTGTAAGTGTGTGTGTGTGTGTGTGTGTGTGTGTGTGTGTTCAAATCTCTCTAATATTCCTGCTAGGTCTATTCACTGCCCTAATCACTCACTTTATTTTCTGACTCTTTTAAGCCCCTAGAGTTCTTGTTGTCTATATACTTTAGTGTATGCAGACATCCACTGGAATTTGTTGACCTAAAAGGGGCCACTCCATTGAAATAAACTGACTGCATTTTTCCAAGCAGCTATCAATTGTCAGTAGCTTTCTTACTATTTGTTGTCTTTGGAATTTCTTTTAAGTATTCTGTCTTATGCTTCCTAATTGATCCCACCCTGTTTATTAACACATATATCAATTCATATTAAATATCTGTTTAGCTCTGAGTTACATTATTCTTTTGGCTTTTTTTCCCTTTTGTGTGTGTGTGTGTGTGCTTATAGTAGGTGTTGGAGGTGCATCTGTGGATAACTTTGTGCAGTTTGTGTTTCCTTCCACCATTACACAAATTCTCAGGATCAAACATAGTTCTCCTGGCTTGGGTGTTTTCTTAGTCAGGGTTTCTATTCCTGCACAAACATCATGACCAAGAAGCATGTTGAGGAGGAAAGGGTTTATTCAGCTTACACTTCCATGTTGCTGTTCATCACCAAAGGAAGTCAGGACTGAAACTCAAGCATGTCAGGAAACAGGAGTTGATGCAGAGGCCATGGAGGGATGCTTCTTACTGGCTTGCTTCCCCAAGCTTGGTCAGCTTGCTCTCTTATAGAAACAAAGAACACCAGCCCAGGGATGGTACCACCCACAGTGGCCTGTGTTCTCCCCTTGCTCACTAGTTGAGAAAATGCCCTACAGCTGGTTCTCATGGTGGCATTTTCTCAATTGAAGCTCCTTTCTCTGTGTAACTCCAGCTTGTGTCAAGTTAACACACAAAGCGAGATAGTACAATTGACCCCATGTCAACTTGACACACCAACACATCACTATTAAGCTTCAACTCCTACTTTCTTATTTATTACCAAGATCTAAATAACTTAAAGAGTCCCACAGTCTTTGCATATGAAAAGTTCAATCCCTTACGATATCCAGTACCTTTTAAAATTCAAAGTCTTTTTAAATTTCAAATTCTCTTAACTGTAGACTCCACTAAAATACTTTCTTTCTTCAGGAGGAAAAATATCAGAGCACAGTCACAATTAAAAGCAAAGTCAATCTCCACCATCCAATGTCTTGAATCCACTCTTAATCTTCTAGGCTCCTTCAAGTGTGTGCTACCAAGGGCAGGGGTGGAGAAAAGCAGAACCGGTTCTTGTATGGGGGTTGGGCAGGAGAGAAGCTCAGAGGTCCAGGAAAATTAATGGAAATATGCAGCCTCTGGGAAAAGAGGGAGACGGAACTTCTAGAAAGTACCAGAGACCCAAAAGGTGAGAGAGAGTCAGAACTCAATGGGGGTAGGTAACCTTAGCCAAAATGCCTAACAATGGGGAGAGGAAACTTGAAGAATCTACCTCCAGCTGATAGACAGGTCCTCAAGTGGAAGAACAGGGTTACTAACCCACAGTCAAAATATTTACCCAGAAAGATACCTGTCTAAAAGAACTTCAGGGACAAAAATGGAGAAGAGTCAGAAGGAAAGCCAGTCCAATGATCTGACCAATTTGATTCCATCTCATTGTGGGGTACCAAGGCCTGACACTATTACTGATGCTATGATGTGCTTACAGAGATGAGCCTAGCATGGCTGTGCTCTGAGAGGCCCTATCAGCATCTGACTGAGATAGGAGCAGATACTTACACCCAAGTACTAGACTGAAGTCAGTGACCACTATGGTTGAATTAGGAGAATGACTAAAGTAGCTGAAGGGGAAGGTGACCCATAAGAAGACTAGGAGTCTCAGCTAACATGGACCCCAGGGAGCTCCCAGAGACTGAACCACCAGCCAGTCAGCAAACATAACCGAGGAAAGCATGGTCTGGCCTCAGTGGGAGAAGATACTCTTAATCATTGAGAGGCTTTAGGTCCCAGGGAGGGAGAGGCCTCATGGGAGGGGTACACCCTCTCAGTGGCAAGGGAGGAGAGGAATGGGATGAGTAACTGTGAGTGGGAGGAACCGGGAAGGGGTAAAACAGGTGGAATGTAAATAAAATAAAATAAAATGGAAAATCTTCTAGGCTCATAGAACGTATAGATAGTGATGCAACCATTGTAGGCATACAGGATAGAGAATATTGATGATTTTATATTTTAAAACACTCCCATTCTTTCTCTGATTATAGAGTCATAATAATACAATCACTCTTTCAAAAATCATAATCTAATAAAAATATCTCACTCCAATATTATTTCAGCATCACATGTCTAAATATACACGTAATGAATGGTCATTTAAATATAAAATAGGAAGTAGAAAATGCAGTTTGTGATAATGCAGAATAGCCTATCAGAAATTATACTAATGAAAATAAAATACAGACTTAAATTTACTACATTTTCACATGTATGAGGAGATTTAAAAGAATAATGAACAGATTACTAGAAATGGAAGGGGATGGTGGAAAATATGCACTGCCAGGTACAGAGTGTTAGGTATAATGAAAATTCTAGAGACCTAAGTTACACATTGAGTATTATAGATAATAGAATTATATTAACTATTAAACTTTTACAAAAAGAAGATGTTATACACTATTAGACAATAACTTTATATATATATATAAATATATATATATATATATATGTAGAGAGAGACAGAGAGACAGAGACAGAGACAGATAGAGAGAAAGATACACTTGCAATAACATTTAGTTGAAAAGAGGACAATGAGGAGGAATATATGGGGAGATTGGAGGAAAGAATCAAAATCTCATGAAAAATTAAAAAATATTTAAATATGGAGGGAAAAATAATAATATACGTTGATGTGAAAAATAAGGAAGTTGATGTGAGAAAAATTGAAATTGTCTTATGGGCATGAAAAACCAAAAATTTATAAAATAGAATTTGTCTTACTGCAATTTATTATAATATAAAATACTGAATATTAAGTTTTAATTTTAAATTGATTCTTTAATACCCTGTAGAAGGCATTTTTAACCTCTTTATTCCTTAAACTGTATATCAAGGGGTTAAGCATGGGGATCACTAAAGTATAAAACACAGAGGCTATTTTATCATTCTCTAAAGAGTGAGTGGATTTAGGTTGCAAATACATAAAGAATAGAGTACCATAGAACACCACAACCACTGTCAGATGAGACCCACATGTAGAGAAAGCTTTTCTCCTGCCTTCTGCAGAATGCATTCGACATATGGCCAGCAGAATCAGAATATATGATCCAAGGACTACCAGAAGAGAGGAGATCAAATTCAATGCTGAAAATAATATGATCAGCAACTGTATTTCTTCAGCATTTGAACACAACATAGGTAACAAGAAAACATCATCACAGTAGAAATGGCTGATGATGTTAGAACCACAGAAAGATAATGTGAAAATCTTACTGGTAAACAGGAGAGCTTGGAAGGTGCTGTAGAGGTATGGAATGCCCACGAGCACGTGGCAAAGTCTCTGAGACATGATCACACTGTAGAGTAGAGGGTTGCAGATGGCCACATAGCGGTCATAGGCCATTGCAGACAAGATAAAAAATTCACTGATAATGAACAAAAGGAAGAATGACAACTGTGTAGCACATGCATAGAAAGAAATGTTTTTTTCATCCATAACAAAATCCACCAGCATCTTGGGACAGATGACAGTTGAATTCCCAAGGTCAATAAAGGCCAGGTGTCTGATGAAAAAGTACATAGGGGTATGTAGGTGTGAGTCCAGCTTGGTCAAAATGATCATGCCCAGGTTGCCCATGACTGTGACTGCATAGATGATGAAGAAGATCCCAAACAAAGGAAGCTGAAGCTCAGTGTTCTGTGTGACTCCCATCAAGATGAACCCAAGCAGGGATGTTGTATTCTTTTGCTCCATGTCATCCAATTATATCCTTCAAAAGAAGGAAACCACTGTTTTCAACTTCTATTAAGTTATATTTATAGGATGAACAAATATTGTTTTTAAAACAAATGATCACAAATAATATGTGCACGTGATTTTTAAATGACTATATAAAGTATTCTTTTGTAGAAATGATCTCTTCTAGAAGATATATAATGAAAGTATTTATCATTATTTTGTAATTATAGCGCATATACTATTATGACATGCATTGGTGAGTGGGACTGTACTATAATCAGGAATTTAATAACATTGGATTGAATAGAGAATGCAAGTCACTCTACAGTAATTTCTAATCTGGTAAAAAGAGAACTTCTCAAAGCACTCAGCCTAATATATTGTGCTTGATATTGTATGACACTAAATATATATATATATATATATATATATATATATATATGTCAGTGTACATCACTGACATTTAGTTTTGATTGTTTTATTACAGTTAAAATACAAGTATTCAAGTTTCCTTTCAATAGAATGCTCACATATTTTAAGCTACCAGATACAATGTTTAGGTACACTCTAGTTAAAGTATTAATATTTAGTAATTTTCTTTGTATACTTTACCATAATTACTCTATAATACCATATAGAAGTGACATGAGTTAAAGCAGAGTTTATTTCTTAATGAAGAAACATGCAGGGTAGGCTTTTCAGCATGTGCAGCACAAATGTTAACCTCCTAACTGCTATACATGCAGCATTGCAAAATACTCAATAAAAATGTTCAGTATATAAGAAGTTTTATGGAAATGTTCATTCTTTTGTGAATGTATCCCTTTTAGTAGGAAATTTGTATCATATATGTATTGTTTGACTTATTTGTGTTGTAAATTTATACCTTCTCAATTAATTAAGTAATTTTAAAAATGAAAATATATTTTGTTATCCAGGAATCATACCAGAACCTATTTTTCATTTTATGCAAAACAAATACAATATGCCATCTGGTTTTGTTTCTGAAAATAATTCTCATTATATTAATGTGTGAGATCACTAATGAATTATTGATATATCTCTCACTCCTCTTCACTTGAAACTCTAATAAATACAATGGATTAAGGAAATCTGTTCAAATGATAAATGGTAATATCTTGAGACAACTTTACAACTGTAAGAAACACAGGTGAATGCACTATTTTTGTCCTGCATCTCTAGGAATCACAGAGTACCAGCAGTCAGAGGCCAGGCACAATAAGAAAGCACTTGTACGCTGGTGTCTGTCTGTATCAAATACCTGAAAGCACTTACCTTTGAGAAGGGATAAAATTCTAATATTCTGTATCACTTCTACTTTCTCTTTAAGGTAGCAAGTATTTATGGCTTTCTTTGCTCTTTCTGATGTTCCCAGAGGAAGTATCAAACATTTTGTTCAAATGATCACATCTAGATCATCTTAGAAACTTAAGACTTTGCTGTGTCTTCTAATTGTCTGGGACACTCTATGTATTCCCCAAAGGGAAATTATAAAGATAACCATCAAAAAGAAACTAACAACCTGAGATTTCCACAGAGACCTAAATAACTTTAATAATTTATTTATTCATTTAAAGAGAGCATCAGTTATTAGAGTTATCATGATAACTAGTTTGACACGGGCTTTATCACTGAACAAACGCAAGACTATCAAAATCCTGATTGAATCATATATCCACTATTGAAGTCACATAAGGTATTTTCTTCTATGGGCAAGACATTTGACTAACCCATCAAGCCACATTTGTGAGTTAGCTATTCCAATGCCTGAAAATAGCTATGGTCTTCTGCTGTCACCTGAGTTTTGGATTTAGCCATTCAGATTGCTCTGAGGTGGAATTTCAGGGTCATTTTGATTTCCATTTCCCACATGACTGAGGATGTTGAACGTTTCTTTGGTGCTTCTACTCCATTCAAGGTTCCTCAGTTGAAAATGTTTTGTTTAGCTCTGTACCCCATTTTCAATAGGGTAATTTGTTTCTGTGGAATCAAACTTCTTGAATTCTTTGTATATTTGGATATTAGCCCTATATTGGATGTAGGGTTGGTAAAGATCTTTTCCCAATCTGTAGGTTGCCTTTTTGTCCTGATGAAGTATCCTTTGCCTTACAGAAGCTTTGCAATTTTATGAGGTCCCATTTGTCGATTGTTGATATTAGAGCATAAGCCTTTGGTGTTTTGTTCAGGAAAATTTCCCCTCTGGCCATGTGTTCAAACGTTTTTCTCTACTTTATCTTCTATTAGTTTCAGTGTATCTGGTTTTATGTGGAAGTCCTTGATTCACTTGGACTTGAGCTTGTATAGGGTAATAAGAATGGATCAATATGCAGTTTTCTACATGCCTACTGCCACTTGAATTGAATATGCTGTCTTTTTTCCGCTGGACGTTGTTGGCTTCTTTGTCAAATATCAGGTGACCATAGATGTGTTGGTTTAATTCTGTGTCATCAATTCTATCACACTGATCTACTTATCTGTCTCTGTACCAATACTGTGTAGTTTTCATCACTATTGCTCTGCAGTAGAGCCTGAGGTCAGGAATGGAGATTCCCCCAGATGTTCTCTTATTGTTGAGAATAGTTTTTGCTAACCTGGGTTTTTGTTATTCCAGATGAATTTGAGAATCGTTCTTTCTATCTCTGTGAAGAATTGACTGGAGTTTTAATAGGCATTCATTGGATTGAATCTGTAGATTGCTTTAGGTTGAATGGCCATTTTTACTATGTTAATCTTTCAGATCTATGAGCATGGGAGAGCTTTCCATCTTTTGAGGTCTTCTTCAATTTCTTTCTTCAGGGATTTGAAGTTCATGTTGCACATATCTCTTACTTGCTTGGTTAGAGTTACATGAAGATATTTTGTATGATTTGTGACTATTGTGAAGGGTGTCATCTTCCTAATTGCTTTCTTTAAAATTTCTTATTATATATTTCTTTACTTACATTTCAAAGGTTATTCCCCTTCCCGGTTTCCTGTCCATAAGCCCCCCTCCCCTCCCTTTCCCATCCCCCTCCCCCATATGGGTATTCCCCCAATCCATGCCCCTTACTGCCCCCCCATATTCCCCTGCACTGGGGCGGGGGTCTAATCTTGGCAGGATCAAGGGCTTTCCCTTCCACTGGTGCCCCAACAAGGCTATTCTCTGCTACATATGCAGTTGGAACCCTGGGTCAGTCCATGTATAGTCTTTCAGTACTGGTTTAGTCCCTGGAATCTCTGGTTTGTTTTCATGGGGTTTCAAGTTCCTTCAACTCTTTCAACCTAATTTCTTTCTCAACCTGTTTATCTTTTGAGTAGAGGAAGGCTACTAATTTGTTTGAGTTAATTTTTTATTCAGCCACTTTGCTGACGTTTTTTATCAGTTGTATGAGTTCTCTGGTGGAATTTTTGGTGTTGCTTTTGTATACTGTCATATCATTTGCAAATAGTGATATCTTGACTTCTTCCTTTCTAATGTGTATCCATTTGACCTCCTTTTTTCATCTAATTGCTCTAAGTAAAACTTATAGTACTATATTGTACTGATAGGGAGAGAGCAGGCATCCCTGTCCAGTTCCTGATTTTAGTGGGATTGCTTCAAGTTGTTATTTAGTTTGATTTTGTCTATTGCTTTTCTGTATATTGCTTTTATTATGTTTAGGCCTTGAATTCCTGATCTTTTATTATGAACTTTTTAATATGAAGGGGTGTTATATTTTGTCAAATGCTTTCTCAGCATCTAATAAGTTGAACATGTGGTTTTACTTTGAGTTTATTTATATACTGGATCATATTGATAGATTCTCTTATATTGAACCATCCTCACTTTCCTACTTGATCATGGTGAATGATCATTTGATGTGTTCTTCTATTCTGTTTGCAAGAATTTCAGTAAGTATTTTTCCATCAATATTCATAAGGAAAATTGGTCTGAAGTTCTTTTGTTCATTGGGTCTTTGTGTTATCCCCATGTGAGTAATGGGACTGCCTACCCATCTCAAAAATATTAACCTGGAATTGCTCCTGTCTAAAGGAAAAACAGGGACAAAGCTTAGAGCAGGAACTGAAGGAAAGACCATCCAGAGACTACCCCACTTATACATCCATCCTATATGCAGACACAAACCCCAGATGCTAATGCTGATGCCAAGAAGTACTTGATGACAGGAGCCTGATATAGCTGTCCTTTGAGGGGTTCTGTCTGAGCCTGACCAATACTAATGCAGATATTGGCAGGCAAACATTGGCATGAGCACTGGGACCCCCATGAATGAGTTAGGGGAAAAACAAATGGAGCCAAAGTGGTTTGCAAACCCATAGGATGAACAACAATATCAACCATCCAGACCCGTCCTCCAGAATTCCCAAAGACGAAACTACCAACCAAAGAACGCACATGGAGGATCCCATGGCTCCAACTGCATAGGATTGCCATCAATGGGAGCAGAGACCTTGGTCCTCTCTAGGTTCATTGCCCCAACATAAGAGAATGCTAGGGTCATGAGTCAGGAGTTGGTTGGTGGGTGGGTGGGGAAGCACCATCACTGAAGCAGGGGTGGGGCTTTGGGGAGAGGAAATGGGAAAGGGGAATAACATTTGAAATGTAAGTAAATAAAATAATTAATAGAAAAAGAAATGATCAATGTCCTTAGTCATCAGGAAAATGCAAATCAAAATGATCCTGAGATTCTACCTTACACCAATCAAAATGGCTAAGGTCCAAAACTCAGGTGACAGCATATGTTGGTAAGGATGTCAAGAAAGACAAATGGTCCTCTATTGTTGGTAGGATTGCGAGCTCATTCCATCAGTCTGTAGGTTCCTCAGAAAATTGGAAATAGTTCTGCTTGAGGATCCAGCTATATCTCTCTTGTGCATATAACCAAAAGATCCTCCAATATTTAACAAGGACACATGCTGCCCTATGTTCATAGCTGCCTTATTTATAATATAGAGAAACTAGAAACAATCCAAATGTTAATTGTCAATAGAGCAATGGATACACAAAATATGATACATTTATACAGTGTAGTACTTCTCAGCTATTAAAAACAATGACTTCATGAATTTCATAGGCAAATGGATGGGACTAATAAGTATCATCCTGAGTGAGGTAACTCAGTCACAAAACACACACACACACACACACACACACACACACACACACACACACACACACATGGTATGTATTCACTGATAAGTGGATATGAGGCAAAAACCTCAGAATACCCACGATACAACTCACAGACCATATGAAGCACAAGAAGAAGAAAAACCTGAGTGTGGATGCTTCAGTCATACTTTGTATGAATTTTGTAGGAACAAAATATTCAAGAGAGGTAATGGGAGGAAGGGACCCAAATGGAAAGAAAATGGGGTGGGTAAAGAGGGGCAGGATCAGGTTTTGGAGGAGAAGGGGTAGGAGAAATCCAGAGGGTGAGGAAACTGAAGGGAAATGTGTAGCAGTTAGCCTCGGGAACCTGAGATTAGCCACTAGAAATTCCCAGATGCCAGGGAAGCATGAGGTTCCCAGGTCCCATCAGGGAAATTAGTAGAAATACCAAACAGGGGAGATTGAAACTGAACATTTCTTTAAGTGCTTCTCGGTAATCTGAGATTCCTCTGATGTGAAATCTGTTTAGTTCTATACCCCATTTTTTGATTGGGTTATATAGTTTTTAAGAGGTTAACTTCTTGAGTTCTTTATATGTTTTAGATATTAGCCCTCCATCAGAAATGGAGTTATGATATTTTTTTTCAATCTGTTGGTTGCTGGTTTGTCCTGGTGACTTTGCTTTTTTGCCTTAGAGAAACTTTTCAGCTTCATGAGGTCCCATTTATCAATTCTTCAACTTACAACCAGAGCCACCAGTATTCTGTTTGTGAAAATTCTATGCTTGCCAATGAGTTGGAGCCCCTTTCCCACTTTCTCTTTTATTAGTTTCAGTGTATCTTGTTTTATGTGGAGGTCCTTGATTCACCTGAACTGAGTTTTGTCCAACAAATATGGATATATTTTGATTTTTTTTTTTTACATACAGACTTGAAGTTCAACCAGCACCATTTATTAATGGTGCCTCCTTTTTTATTGTATATTTTTGGTTTTTTATCAAAGATTAAGTGTTCATAAGTGCTTGGGTTTTTCTGTGTCTTCAGTTTATTCCATTGATCATCCTGACTGTCTTTTCGCCAAAACCGTGGAGTTTTTACCACTATTGCTCTGTAGTACAGCTTGCGGTCAGGGATGGTGATTTCCCCAGGAGTTCTTTTATTTTTAATAATGGTTTTTGCTATCCTGGGTTTTATTAATTTTCCATATGAAGTTGAGAATTACTCTTTCTATGTCTGTGAAGAATTGTGTTAATATTTGGGTGGGCACACCATTGAATCTCTTTTGCTTTTGGTAGGATGGCTATTTTTACTATGTTAATTCTACCAATCAGTGAGCATGTGAGATTGCTCAATTTTTGGAAGTCTTCTTTGAATTTTTTCTTGAGAGATATGAATTTCTTAAACAGATATTTCACAATTTGCTTAGAGTTACACCAAGATATTTTATATTATTTGTGACTACTGTAAAAAGTGTTGGTGACCTCTTTCTTAGTTTTCCATTTCCAGGGTTGCCTCCATTTGTGATTTATTTCTTGTTTCTACTTCCATTTTTAGGTCTTGGACAACTTTGTCAATTATTCACCTGCTTGATTGTGTATTCCTGTATTTGTTTAAGGGATTTATTTGATTCCTCTTTGAAGATTTCTACCTTTTTATTTCAGGATAGTTTTTTTCTATTTATTAACTTCCTCTTTACATGTTTGTCCAATAATTTTTTTCAGACTGAAAGAGGATTTCTACCTTTTTAACCAGTATTCTGTATTTTTTCATTGATTTATTTATTTCTTTCTTAAAAGACTTTATTATCTTCTTGAGATAGGATATTAGGTCATCATCCTGGTTTTCAGGTGTTTTGGGGGTTATCCAGGGCTTACTGTGTTGGGATAACAGGGTTCTCATTGTGTCAAAATATATTGGCTTCTATTGCTTATGGTTCTGCTGTGGCCTTGTCCCATCTTGTTATCTCTACTGTTAATTGACCTGATTGTCTCTGTCTGGAGACTGCTTGCTGTGTCTCTGGGATGTTGTAGGTATCCTCAGAGACTTGCAGCCCTGGAAGTAGCAGATCTCCTGGGAAGCCTTCAGGTTGTGACATCTTCAGAGGGATATGCATGCAGATGATATGGTGCCCTGGCTGCAGCAGATCTCCTGGGACTGTGGAGTCTTCAGAGTGCCTCAGGCAAGAAGTGAAAATAATCCTTTTTATTACTAAAGAAAAATTTCTTCAGGTTTTGGGTCATATCCATTTTTTACAAACTAATCTCATCCTTTAACTTCCAAATATTTTCACAGGTTCAGTAGTGATAGATTTCTAATACATAGCGATCATGTTTATTATTAGTAGAGACAAAGACCTACTTAGTCTTTAATAATGTGTTTACTCCGCAGGGAGAAAAATAACCCTATTAAAAAATGGAGTTCAGAGCTAAACAAAGAATTCACAGCTGAGGAATGCCGAATGGCTGAGAAACACCTAAAGAAATGTTCAACATCTTTAGTCATAAGGGAAATGCAAATCAAAACAACCCTGAGATTTCACCTCACACCAGTGAGAATGGCTAAGATCAAAAACTCAGGTGACAACAAATGCTGGCAAGGATGTGGAGAAAGAGGAACACTCCTCCATTGTTGGTGGTATTGCAGACTGGTACAACCATTCTGGAAATCAGTCTGGAGGTTCCTCAGAAAATTGGACATTGAACTACCTGAGGACCCAGCTATACCACTCTTGGGCATATACCCAAAAGATGCCCCAACATATAACAAAGACACATGCTCCACTATGTTCATAGCAGCCTTATTTATAATAGCCAGAAGCTGGAAAGAACCTAAATGCCCTTCAAGAGAGGAATGGATTCAGAAAATATGGTACATTTATACAATGGAATATTACTCAGCTATCAAAAATAATGACTTTATGAAATTCATAGGCAAATGGAGGGAACTGGAAAATATCATCCTGAGTGAGGTAACCCAATCACAGAAAAACACACATGGTATGCACTCATTGATAAGTGGCTATTACCCCAAATGCTCGAATTACCCTAGATGTACTGAACACATGAAATTCAAGAAGGATGACGAAAATGTGAATGCTTCACTCCTTCTTTAAAAGGGGAAGAAGAATACCCTTGGCAGGGAATAGGGAGGCAAAGATTAAAACAGAGGCAGAAGGAACACCCATTCAGAGCCTGTCCCACATGTGGCCCATACATATGCAACCACCCAATTAGACAAGATGGATGAAGCAAAGAAGTGCAGACTGACAGGAACTGGATGTAGATCTCTCCTGAGAGACACAGTCAGAATACAGCAAATACATAGGTGAATGCCATCATTAAACCACTGAACTGAGAACGGGACCCCCGTTGAAGGAATCAGAGAAAGGACTGAAAGAGCCTGAAGGGGCTGGAGACCCCATATGAACAACACTGCCAACCAATCAGAGCTTCCAGGGACTAAGCCACTACCCAAAGGCTATACATGGATTGACCCTGGGCTCCAACCACATAGGTAGCAATGAATAGCCTAGTAAGAGCACCAGTGGAAGGGGACGCCCTTGGTTCTGCTAAGACTGAATCCCCAGTGAATGTGATTGTTGGGGGGAGGGCGGTAATGGGGGGAGGATGGGGAGGGGAACACCCCTATAGAAGGGGAGGGGGAGGCGTTAGGGGGATGTTGGCCGGGAAACCGGGAAAGGGAATAACAATCGAAATGTAAATAAGAAATACTCAACTTAATAAAGAAAAAATGAAATAAAAAATACTCAAGTTAATAAAGGTAAAAAAATAATCCTTTTAATTTTTCTGTATGATATGGTTGCATAACTTTTCTGTACTTTATTTTTCCCCTTTCATTGCTATTAGATTTTTTTCTAATATTCATATACAATTTCATCTCTTTTTACACATGCTATAACTCTCCAGTAAACTTCTCATCCAGATTCACTATTTTTCTATCTCTAGTTAAAAGTAATAAGCTTCTAAAAGGAAACAACAAAATTTTACAATAAAGAAATTGATAAAAATCAGCACACTCAAACAGGACAAGGCAAATCAACAGAAGGCAAACATCCTGAGAACAATCGTGCACAAGTATCAAAGACCATCTTGTTCACACATTCCAGAGTCCCATTAAAACCACGAAATTGACAACCATAACATATTCATTGAGGACCTGATACAGAACCATCCATGTCCTGTGCATGTTGCTTTAGTCTACATTTCTATGAGCTTTGCTCTGTTGATTTAAAGGGCCTTGTTGTGATCTGCATTACTGCAGCTATTACACTCTTATTGGTGCCTCTTCTTCGTTGGATTGCCTTCATATACTTGAGGAAGTCTCTATCTCACTAGATTCCTATATTACCCTCAAATGGCTCTTACATTCACTCTCTCGCTATACCTGATCACCCCAATCAACTTCTACCCAGAGTCCACCCATAAAACTGAATGTATTTCCCTATTTCCTTTTTTCATTATCAATAATTTATAAAATTATAAACTGTGTTTCTTTGACACATGACAAAATTCTTAGGATGAATATTTATTATAATTATTGAGGAAAGATAATTGTTAATTTAAAATTTTAGTCAAATTAAAAATTTGTTTATGAGGAAGTTTGATACAGTGTTGACTTTAATTTTTCTATTATCATTGTACTAATTTTCTTTAATTAATAGCAAAAATGAAACATTCTATGTGTATAGCGTGAAGTCTGTACATCTTGTCACAGGAACTCACATTGATTTCCAATCTGTCTTGAGTGATATTTTAACAATTTAAATTATCTCTAGAGGTAAGACCACAGCACAAGATAATTAAGGAGCTGGAATGCTCATTCACTTAATTATTAACTTAGACAATAACAATTAATTAAACACACCTCGATTTTACATTTAAAAAGGTTGTCAAATTGTTTCACTATACATAATATATGTAGTGTATGTATGCAAATGTATTTTGCTTGTATATCCTATCTTTTTTTTCCATTTCAATATCATTAAAAATTATATGCTATTCCTTTGCTTGCAAAGAAACTGTGCACACTTGAGTAAAATAAATGAGATTTTTCCTTGGATAATAACAGTGTGTGAAGATGTTTAAATAAATGTATTTTGTGTGTACATATTTAAATATTATCTGTGAAATATCTATATGTTATGAGTTAGAAAGATAAATATGTGGAAAGCCCCATTTCTATAGTCTACATTTTGACAAGTAAAATAAGAACCCAAAGCTCTGTTCTTTCTATCTTCGTCATGAAACACACAATCACTTTGTAAATTAGTCAGACTTTCTTATTCTGATATAAATACAAACACATAATAACTTGTATTTTAATGAGAAAACTGAAGTCCCATTTCCTTTAAGACTAATTCATGTAGACATAGTCATGTCTTAAGGTAAAATAGTGACATTCATATCTTGGCAGTAACAACTCTTTTATTGAACTTAGGGCCAACTCAACTTGACAGAAATTGTACCTGGTACTTTAATTATAGCTCATTGCTTATAGCTAGTGAGATTATGAATCCTAGAGGAGAAACAATGATTCTTCACTACTTTAAAAATAGTAATGGGGCCTAGGTATGGTAGTAAATATTAACTTCATCATTGGTGAGACAGAGGCAATTGAACCTCAGTGATTTCAAGACCACTCTGGTCTATGTGTAGAGCTCCAGGTCAGCCAGGGCCAGTTTCAATGATAACATAAGATAAAAATAAAATAAAATTGACATGTGTATAGGCAGGATCTCATTTTCATTTTAGTTTGAATTTATCTGGTAAATGAAAAGTAAACCACTCCTTATATTTGGTCATTCCTCTATCAAACATGAAGTTTCTTTGAAAACTCAATATACTTCAATGAAAACACATTTTTTTATGTTTCACTGATTTATTTAGAACAATTAATGGTGGGTGCAAATTTTAAGACAATAGATCAATACACATTGGATTTATTTTTTGCTTTCTATTAAACTAGATACATACATAGAAAAAATTCCCATAATTTAAATTAAAAGGTGCATTTTGTGTATTAAATTAAGAAAAAATGTTGCCTAATACTTTCCACAACCTTTCTAGGGCATATTTTACATCTTTGTTCCTTAGACTATAGATCAAGGGATTCAACATGGGGATAATCAGAGTATAAAAGATGGAAGCCACCTTATCAGTGTCAAAGGAGTGACTTGATTTGGGCTGAACATACATAAATATCAAAGTACCATAGAAGACAATAACCACTGTTAGGTGGGACCCACAAGTAGACAAAGCTTTCTGCCTACCTTCAGCTGAATTCATTCTAAAAATGGCTATAAGAATGAGCAGATACGAAAAGAGGAGTACCACTAGAGATGAAACCAAATTAAAACCTGCTGAAATCAAAATTATAATTTCAATATCATGTGTATTAGAACAGAGCAATGATATTAAAGGGAGACTGTCACAGAAATGACTAATAATCTTGTAGCCACAAAAAGGCAAAGCAAAAATTTTTATAGTTATTAGAAGAGAAATGATAACACTATAGAAATAAGGAACTGCCACTAGCACCCAGCATACCCTATGTGACATGATGACAGTATAGAGCAGAGGCTTACAGATGGCCACATAGCGGTCATAGGACATTGCAGACAGAATAAAGAGCTCACAAATGATGAACACAAGAAAAAAAGTTAGTTGTGTTGCACAAAGATGATTAGTGATTGTATTTTGATTGACAATGAAATTTACTAGCATTTTGGGTCCTATAGCTGTAGAATAACCAAGATCAGTGATAGCCAAATGTCTGAGAAAGAAGTACATGGGTGTTTGCAGTCGGGAGTCCACCATCGTAAGGATGATCAGGCCCATGTTGCCCATCAGTGAGATCAGATAGATGATGAGAAACAGTCCAAACAATGGAGCCTGAAGCTCAGGCCGGTCAGTGATGCCCATCAGGATGAATTCAGTCACCATTGTGAAGTTGCGTTTCTCCATCTGGGCTTATAGTAAACTGTTCTGGATTGATACATCAGCCTACCCAATAACTTTTCTGGATTACCACCTGGGAGAATTTGTAGCATGCAAAACAAATATAAATTAGATAAATCTAAACTTCCAAATTATGATATTTGGAATAAATAACATATGTGAATATCTTTATTTAAAAAATTGTTTAATTAGAATCTAAGAAAGAAAGAGAGAGATTAGGAATTCTCAGTTTAGTTTTATTTTCATAATTCTAAGGCATAATAATATTATTTTTGTCAAAAGAGATACAAGGTTAGAAATGGAAAATTATATTTTAAAGTAGAATCAATATCATGAAATTTTTATTTTTGCATATAAGTATTATTATACAGTTTAAATATTTTGAGTTATTTTTATGTAGCTATTTTTAATTTTATTGTGGGGTTTTATGATTTATTTTCATCAATATGATGAAATATTTAATTTAATGTTGTAAAATTTCAAACCTCAAATTGCAGAGACTATCATTAATAGAAACCATCATTAAAAGCAGAGCACCATGAGCACTTTATTCCAAGAAGTCTTGTAACCTAGATACAATGAAAAAATATTGGACAGTGTCTGAATAAGGAAAGAAAGCAGTGACTAGAGCAATAGTTCAGTCATTAAAATTAATTGCTGCTCTTCCAGAGGACTGAGGTATCACTCGCAGCACCCATATGACAACTTACTTAACTAATGATGTAGTATTTCTCATGTCCTCTTTTTGCTTCTGAGGTCACCAGGCATGCCCTTGGTGCAACTGATACAATCAGCCATTATATAGTGCATTAATAAAGTAATTGATTTTTAAAATAAGAAAACATATAAGATCAGATTAAACATCTGAATTGATATTAGAAGCCTTAATGTGTAAATCCATATCTACTATATTTTGTTTTTAATAATGTTTTGACTATAACATATATAATAATTACAATATATGTATATATAGTATATAATGTCTATACATCAATATTATCAGTGCTATCTCTTAGCTTATAATTCTAACAAAGTTTATTTTGGCAAAAAGTGCTGGCTCCTAAAGAACATAATTCTTATGCATATATAATTAACCTGTCCTTGAAGGATTTTTGAGAGGAAGAAGGCATATACTACCTACAAACTAGTCTCCCATTTCCAAGACATGGTGAGTAGTAACATTGCCTTAAGAGACAAAACAAGCAATGCACAGGAAATAATAATTGTTAAATAAAATTGTAGGAAAAGGTTCTAAGTGAACTGTGAGAAAAGTAAAAGCATACACCTCATTGCATTAAACTTACAGCTCATTAATTACAACTTGAAACTAAATTGATTAATTATTGCTTATAATATTGGGACTCTTTATCTCTTACCAGTCTCCACACATGTCTTTCTCCTGTGAGAAATATAGAAAAATGGATCTAATTAAATTATGTGATAGCTACAGTAAATATCATAAAGACCACATTAATCCTATATATTGTTTTTACGCTCATTAATATAAAGTGTACTGTGTCTTCAATAACAATTTCAATAAAATATATATGACCTATATGTGATAATAAAAAGTATTTCTTTAAAATTCTATGAAAAAATAATTTTATCATAATGCCTTTTTTACTTGTTATGGTTTCTAAAGTTATTCTTGGCGTTTGTCAGATTTCATGAGGATAGAAGAGTATTTTGGGTCCTGCATCACTGATATAAGTGTGAGTAGTACCTTGGTATATTTATTTTACTAATCATGTTATTTGATGGAACATGTGAATTTTCATTTTACTTTTAAATATACACTGGAAGAAGTGCATCTGAACCTCTACTTAAACAATAATTAAAGTTTGAAGGGTTTTTCAGAAAATAAAAGAAATCAATTGTCTAAATATTTGGAATTTCAGGAGCTTTGAATCTTTGCATTTAAAATTACTAACCGAGTCAGGTGTGCTTCTTTTTTTCTGTTAGAGGTAAAAATCGTTTATATAAAACCCAATATTGAAAATAATACCATTGTGATTTTAGTAGATTATTATGGGCATGAAGCCCCTTAACACACACCATAACATCAAATTACAAACAGAGGGAGCTATTTGTATGCAGACATCACAAAACAATAGCCATGTGCACATCATTGAAAGAATCATGAATGTATCCAACATAAGATCTCATAGAAATATTTCATTTATTACCTACAATGACATCTACGAAGTTTCTGTCTGGCTCTGGCATGTCATCCTTATACGGCATAAAGCAATTCATGAAATTACCTGTTTTACCTTTGGAGACTTGATATTTATTAAGGAAATGGCATGTAATTAGTTACTTGTCCCTACAGTATTTGAGAGTTTGACAGTGCTAAGATTTTGCTCAGTAATTGCCTGTTAGGAACATTAATTAAAGGTGAGTCACTTAAGAATCTTAAAAACATAGAATTCAAACTAACTCTCCCCTTGTGCCTTTTTATTTCTCTGAGTCTGTCTCTACGTCAAATATTTGTGTGTGTGTTATGTGGAGACTAAGAAATTCCTGAGAATACTGGGAAAGTATGAGTAGGTCTGGCTTTATACTACAGGCCTAATAACCTTGATGCCCACTGTTTAATGACAGAGGTTCCACTGTAAACATATATATATATATATATATATATATATATATATGTGTGTGTGTGTGTGTGTGTGTGTGTACACATATCACATATGTATTACATATATAAATATATATATAAATATATACACATAAAAGTTATATTACATAAAATATATAATATATTCCATATTTAATCATTTGTATGCAAATATTTATATACATTATTTTATTATAAATATATTATCGATTATATGTGTATGAGTGGATTTACTTTTTGAAATTAAAATATAATTAATTTTCTGTGAACTCTTTTGTTCTCTTTCAAATTCATAAAACTTAAAACTGTTTGTACAAGTACACACACACACACACACACACACAGATAGAGAAATACCCCACACAAGGACACACACAGATCTATCCCTAAATATGTAAATGTGTAAATTTATGTGTGTATATATGTGTAAATACAACCTGCTTAGCCCACATTATGTTGCTTGTATGAGGAGAATTAAAGACTGACTACTGGTTACTGGGTAACCAGTTTGAGAGGTCATTGTGTGAAAGGTCGTTTGTGTGAGGACTATCTCCCATTATCAGAATTCCTTAGTTGCCTGTAATTCCATGACTATAGTTGAGGACCCAAGACCTCTCTCCATGCCTATATGTTCTTTGCAGGCCCCCTTCAATACAACCTTGAAAGGACTAATATGTTTTTTTTTAATTTTTATTTATTTATTTTTACACTCCAGATTTTATTCCCCTCCAGGTCCACCCCCACCCCCTGACAGTTCTACAACCCATACCTCTTCCCTGTCCCCACCTCTCCTGTGTCTCCACAAGGATGTCCCCACCACACCCATCCCACCAGACCTCTATATTTCCTGGGGCCTCAAGTCTTTTGAGGGCACAGTGCATCTACTCTGACTGAACCCAGACCCTGAGTCCTCTACTGTATATGTGTTGGAGGCCTCATCTCAGCTGCTGTATGCTGCCACTGTCTGAGAGAACTCGGGGGTCCAGGTTAATTAAGACCATTAGTCTTCCTACAGGGTCGCCCTCCTCCACAGCTTCCGCCACCTTTTCCCTAATTTAATCAGACGGTTCAGAAGCTTCTGTTCATTGGTGCACATCTGACTCAGCTGCTTATCGGGTCTTTTGGAGGACAGTTATGATAGTTCCCTTTTTTGTGAATGCCCCATAACCTCAGTAATAATGTCCAGTCTTGGGGCTTTCCCTTGATCTAGATCACACTTTGGCCCTAACATTAGACCTTCTTTTCCTCAAGCTCTTCTTCATTTCCATTTCTGCATTTCTTGCAGACAGGAAGAATTATGGGTCAGAGCTTTGACTGTGGGTCTGCAACCGCATCTGTCACTTGATGCTCTGACATTTTGCTGGAGGTGAGTTCAATAAGTTTCCTCTTCCCATTGTAGGACATTTCACCTTGGGTCTTCCTCTTTGAGTCCTGACAGTCTCTCATTTCTCAGGTCTCTGGTACATTCTAGAGGGTCCTGGCAACCTTCTTCCTCCTGAGGTCACCTGTTTCCATTCTTGCTGCTGGCCCTCATGTCTTCAGTCTTTTTCCCGCACCCAATACCAGATCATGTTCTGCTCTCCCCTGTCCTTCTTTCTCTCCCACTTTGTGGTTGCATGTTTTGACTAATGTCCACTTATTAGTGAGAACAAACCATGAATGTCCTTTTGTGTCTGAGCTACCTCATTCAGGATGCCATTTTCTAGTTCCATCCATTTACCTGCAAAACTCAGGATACCTTCATTTTTTAATATCTGAGTAGTGTTCCATTATGTAAGTAAACCACTTTTCTGTATCCATTTTTCTGTTGTGTGAGATCTGGGTTGTTTCTAGCTTCTGGCTATCACAAATAAGGCTACTATGAACATAATGGAACATATGCCCCTGTGCCATGGTGGGAGCATCTTTTAGGTATATTCCCAAAGTGGTATTTCTGGGTCCTCCAGCAATGGGGGAGTGTTCGTCTTTCTCCACATCCTTGCCAACATATGCTGTAACCTGAGGTTTTCATCTTAGCCATACTGGCTGCTGTAAGGTAGACTCTCATTGACTTGCATTTATCTGATCACCAAGGACTTTGAAGATTCCTTTAGGTGCTTCTCTGCCATTCAAAATTCCTCTGTTGTGAATTCTCGGTTTAGTTCTGTATCCCAGTTTTGATTGGGATGTTTTGTTTTCTGGTGGTTAGCTTCTTGAGTTCTTTATATATCTTGGATATTAGCCCTCTATCAGATGTGGAGTTAGGGAAGATTTTTTTTCTAATTTTGAAGTTGCTAATTTGTCTTATTGACCATGTCCTTTGCCTTATAGAAGCTTTCCAGTGTCATTAGATTTCATTTATCAATTCTTGATCTTAGAACATGAGCTATTGGAGTTCTGTTTAGGAAATTACCTCCTGTGACAATGAGTTCAAGTCTCTTTACCACTTTCTCTTCTATTAGTTTCAGTGCATCACGTATTTTTTTATTATTATTACTCTGTAGTAGAGCTTGAGGTCAGGGATGGTGATTCTTCCAGCCGTTCTTTTATTGTTAACAATTGTTTTCGCTATTCTGTGCATTTTGCCTTTCCAGATAAATATGAGAATTGCTCTTTTTATGTATTTTAAGAATTTTGTTGGGATTTTGATAAGGATTGCATTGTATCTGTAGACTGTCTTTGGTAGGATGGCATATTTATAATGTTAATTCTGCCAATCCATGATCATGGGAAATATCTCTATTTTCTGAGAGTGACATTCATATGATGTCTTACTAGAATCATATTTCACACTAACTTTAAGAACAATCAAAAGCTGTGGTATAGATCTAAAAAGGGAAATCACAACAAAGGAATCACAAATGGCTTAGAAACAGAGAAATGTTCAAAGTCTTTAGTCATTAGCAAATGCAAAACAAAGTAAGCATAGTGGAACCTTACACAAATCCGAGAGCAGAAGATCAAAATTCAGGCAACAGTACATGTTGGCAAGAATGTGGAGAACAAGAAATAATCCTCCATTACTGTTTGGATTGCAAACTGATACAACCACTCTGGAAATCAATCTGGACGTTCCTCAGAGAATTGGAAATATATCTACCTAAAGACCCACCTATACTACTCTTGGGCATATACCTGAAAAATGCCTGACAATGCCATAGGGGTACATGCTCTGATATGTTCATAGCAGACTTATTTGTGAAAGCCAGAATCTGAAAACAACCAAGATTTCCCACAACAGAAGAACGGAAACAGAAAACATGGTTCATTACACTCAGCTATAAAGAACAAAGACATCATGAGTTTTGCAGGCAAATGGATGGAACTAGGAAATATCATCATGAGTAAAGTAACTCAGACCCAAAAGGACATGCATGGTTAATACTCACTCATCAGTGGATATTAGCCGAAAAAAAAGAAGGACAGAATATGCAGGATACAATCTACAGAATTCAAGAAGGCTAAGAAGCAGAAGGGCCCAAGTGAGGATATCTCAATCACTCTTGGGAGGGAGAAGAAATCAGTCACAAGAGGGGGAAGGAAGAAAGGGACTTGGGTGGGAAAAGACACGGAAAAGAAGAGGGGAATATGATCAGGTATTGGGGTGGGGGAGTACTGAAGTCCTGAGGGCCAGCAGAAAGAATCAATACAGGGAACCTTTAGGAGGTACGAGGAGGGGGGACCTTCTAGAATGTACCAGAGACCTGAGAGGTGAGACAATCACAGCACGTAGAGGGTGGGACATTAGATGAAATGCCCTACAGTGGGGAGAGACAACTTGTAGAGTCTACTTCCAGTACAAAGAGGGGATCAAGAGGAAGGAAGAAGTTGCTATCCTACAGTCAAAAACTCTGTACCAGAATTGTTTCTGTCTGAAACAACTGCAGGGACAAAAATGGAGAAGAACCTGAGGAAAAGGCAGTCCAATGACAGGTCCAAAGTGGGATCCAGTTCAGAAGAATACCTCAAGTTCTGACACTATTAATGAGGCTATGGTGTGCTTACAAACAGGAGCCTTTCATGACTGCCCTCTGAAAGGCCCAACAAGCAGTTGAGTCACATGCAGATATTTACACCCACCAATAGGTAGAAGATGGTGAGCCCTGTGGTTGAATTAGGAAAAAGCTGGAAGAAGCTGAAAAGGAGGGCAACCCTATAGGAAGACCTGCAATCTCAACTAGCGTGGACCCCCTGGATCTCTCAAACACTGAACTACCAACCAGGAAGCGTACACAAGCTGATATGAAGCCCCCAACACATACATAGCAGAGGATTGCCTGGTTTGGACTTAGACAGAGAAGATGCACCTAACTCTCTACAGACTTTTAACCTCAGGAAGTGGGAAGGTCTGGTGGGGTGGGGGTGGGATGCTTACATCCTCTTGGAGACAGGGGAAGAGGAGGTAGTGTAGGATGTGGAACAGTGGGGGTGTGTGGACCAGGTGGGGACTAAAATCAGAACTATAAAAAAGATTAAAAATAAGAAATAAATAAGTAGGAAAGGTATTTAACAATTTTTATGTCCTTTCTAGTGGATATTTTACATCTTCATTTTTCAAGTTATAGATCAAGGTATTCAATATGGGATGATAGAGTATAAAGGAGAGAATCTACTTTATCATTGCATGCAAATAACTAGACTGTGGATACAGAGACATTATATCAAACTCACATAGAATACAGTAAATACTGTGAGGAAGGATCTACTTGTTGAAATTTTTAGATTGCACATTTAAGTAAGGAACAATTTTTTGTCCTATTTTTTCTTGTCTAAATATCAAGGATAGAAATAATTATCCATGCTGCTGTTGTCTCAGGGATCTTTTCATCATCTAAGATTTCAATCAGAATTTTATATGATATCATGCAATAATGTACATATACTTTTATATTTTATAATATGAAGAATTAGGGCATTAGAGATGAGAGCAAACTGAAAGGATCAAATTTTTAGCTAAAATTAGTTTATTGGAAAGGATCAAGGAACAGGCTATCTGGCACGATATGTAGAAATGGAATCCAAACAAAACTTCACATTAAAACATACAGATACATAAAGAGGGGATATATCATATGAAAACGATTAAGTTGAACTCAAAATTGATCAATGTTTTTCTTTATATCTGTACTTAGCATGTGACCATCCTACAAGATAATATTACCCATCTAAAGTAATATTAGCTATAATAGATAGATAGATAGATAGATAGATAGATAGATAGATAGATAGAGATAGATAGATAGATAGAGATAGATAGAGATAGATAGATAGATAGATGATAGATAGAGATAGATAGATAGATAGATAGATAGATAGATAGATAGATAGATAGATGCTATCATGTATTTTCTTTTTCTCTATCTTACAAATTTAAAATTTAAGTAGAATATTCACAAACATTTTCCATTTTCTATGCAAGGCCTGCTTCACCTCTTTGTTTCTCAAACTGTAGATCATGGGATTCAGCATGGGGATAACCAGTGTATAGAACAAAGAAGCGATTTAACCAGTCTCAAAAGAGTGAGTGGATTTTGGTTGTGCATACATGAAAAATAGAGTACCATAGAATATAACTATCACTGTCAGATGAGAGCCACAGGTTGAGAAGGCCTTGTGCCTGCCCTCTGAAGAGTTCATCTTGATAATGGACACAAGGATCAAGATATAAGACATGGAGACTACTAGAAGAGAAGAAATTAAATTAAAAGTTGCAAAGATTAAAATTATCAGCTTAATTTCATGTGTGTCTGAGCACAGCATCAATATCAATGGCAGACTGTCACAGTAGAAATGCCTGATGAAATTATGGCCACAAAATGATGAAGTGAAAATCTTGATAATGGTCAATAAAGTTATACACATACTATAGAGATAAGGGATTGCCACTATAACTTGGCATAATCTTTGTGACATGATGATTGTGTACAGTAGTGGATGGCAGATGGCTACATAGCGGTCATAGGCCATAGCTGACAGAATAAAAACTTCAGTGGTGATAAACACACTGAAGAAGGTCAGTTGGACTGAGCACCAATTATAGGAAATTGTAGGTTGATCAGCAACAAAGTTTATTAACATTTTAGGCCCCACAGCAGATGAATAACCAAGGTCAGTGAAAGAGAGCTGTCTGAGGAAGAAGTACATAGGTGTCTGAAGCCTACAGTCTATTTTGGTGAGGATGATCAAGCCCAAATTACCTACTACAGTGATCATGTATATAATGAGGAAAAGTCCAAATAAAGGGGCCTGCAGCTCAGGAAGATCTGTGATTCCAGTTAGAATGAAATACTTCAGTACTGTAAGATTGTATGTATCCATTTAGACTGCTCAGGAAACCTATACTGGTTAAAAAAAATACAAAAGTTATCATTGTTTATTTCAGGTTACAATAGTAACAACATTGTATTTTTGTGCTAATTTATAATATCTGTTATAATATAGTATAAATATGTATCTTATATTATTTTTATGTTAATATATATACAAAAGATTACTATGTTTCTATCTTTTAAATTTTATGACATCTTAAAGCCTAAAGCAATGCCAAAATTGTTTTATAAGTTAATACAGATAGAAATTATTGAAGCTTCTGCTAAAAACTCTGACATGGGTCACTTTATTTTTATATAAGATAATGCCAAAATATTACTAAGAAAAAACTCAACATGAAACTCACTGAACAATTTTTGTCAATGGGAGAAAATTTAAATAAAGGCATAAAATAGTTGTATTCAGATATGTGTGTGTATGTGATATGCCTAAGAAAGATTCATATAGACATATATATATATGTATATATATAATATTCTTGAGAAGACTTATATTCTAAAAAAACCCAAAATATTGATGAAATAAAGAATATATTATTTATTTAATGGAGAATCATTTTATAGCTGCTTATATCAAAATCATTCAGAAACCCAACTAGTTTATCAAATATCTGTGGTAATTATGAAAGGAAGTAAAAATATCAGTAATAAAATTTAGATGGAATGCTAAGAATCTAAAAAGTAGTCAAAACAAGTAAACAGAAAAATTAAGATGTGGGAAATTTTGTATATTTGGATTTTATGTCTTAATTTTAGACATTAATTTTAGTTGCCACTGCTCTTTTTTGACTCTTGTCTCCTGTATCTCTGAAGTTTACAACCACATCATTATACCTATAAGACATATTAATGATATTCTAATGAAGTTGCTTTTTATAGGTTTATGCTACAGTAGCAATGGCAAAAGATTAAGATGCGTTACTTTACAAGCACAATGTAACAACATATAAACATATAAATTATGGACTATGATAAATAGAAACACTATGTGTATACGTGCATGCCCAAATTTTGTGGAAGTTACTCAGTGGAGAAAGTAGAGACCCTACAACAAATGGTGCTGTGACCTAGATATAAATGAAGAATGAAGATACATCCTTCCCTCCCTCTCCCTTGTGCAGAATTAACTTCAAACTGTTGCTCTTGACTTTGTTTTTCAAAGCAGACTGTTGTAGCTTAATAATGTCCAGATTTAAAAAAACTTGTAGCAGGCTATGACTAAGATTCTTAAGAGGAAGTTTAGAAACAAATACAGGGTACTCACTTCTAACGAGAAATCTTTCAGGCATTTTCCTTGTGTGTTCTCAACACCATAAGAATGACTTATGAGTAACCACCCCTGTCCCCTTGGGGATCTTCCTTAGGCAAAAGAAAGCAATTTTCTAGTTCTGCCTGAGTGTTAGAAAGCTTCCTAAAGAGCCCATGAGACATGTGATAATTATGTGATAGATACTTAGATTTCTATGTAAGGAGTATTATGGGAGATATCTCCCACCATTGTTCTTTATTAACTATTCTCTACTGTATCTCAGACATATAAAACCAAGTCATTGTACCTGTAAAACTTATTGATGATAGTCTAAAGAAGCTGCATTTTGCAGGGTTATGTCTACAGCTACAATGGCAAAACTTTAATACAGGATACTTTTAAACAAGTTATTCCAAACACGTTTGTGTTTTTCTATATTTTGTGATACTCTGAATTAATTCCCAAAGTAAAAGACAGTTTTACAAATCCAGACATCATAAATTAAATTTTTAAAGGTTAACATATCTTTATAATGAGGACCAAGATCATACATCAATGACTCAAAGAAAATATTTTCAGCTTTCAGAATATCTTTGACTGTATTTTCTACCACGAATTGCCCTGTACTCATAAAAATAGCAGCACAAATAAATGTTATTCTTATTTCCAACATCTTTGCCTTCATTTATTTCATTTACTTTTAAGAACATATTTTATATATTCAGTCTGTTAGTCTATGTCTTTTTATTGTGGAATTGAGTCCATTGATGTTAATAGATATTAAAGAATAGTGATTGTTTCCTGTTACTTTTATTTTCAGGGGTGGAATTCCTTTTGTGTGGTTATCTTCTTTTACAAGAAGATTACGTCCTTGCTTTTTCTAGGATGTAGTTTTCCTCCTGTGTTAGAGTTTTCCAGCTATTATCTTTCGTAGGACTGCAATGTATGGGAGAGGGTAGAAAGGGGTTAACAATTGAAATGTAAATACATAAAATATCCAAGAAAAGTAAAGTTTAAAAAGATACATATTTATCATACAATAAAGCTACTGAAGTTCTAGGAAAAATATATTTTACAGACCAACAGTTTTATATATATATATATATATATATATATATATGTATGTATTCTACATGAGTAATGATCTAATAACTAAACAGAACATATTCTAGATTCATGAATTTTCCAACAAATATAAGATGTCATGATTTTTAGGCTGAGTGTTATGATCTCTCTCTCTCTCTCTCTCTCTCTCTCTCTCTCTCTCTCTCTCTGTCTCTGTAATTGATGATATCGAGTTTTTACAAATAATTTGTTTCTTCCCAGTTCACATCCTGCATGTGAGACCCTATCCTCTGCTCTAGCCATCTTGCTTCCTGCTTCTTCCACCCCATGATTGATTCATTTTCTTCTGGAACACTAAAACCAGATAAACTTCCCTCTATAAGTTTTTACAATTGTGGAATTCTATCACAACAACAGAAATGTAATCAATATAGTTTTTAGTCAGTTATTGGTAACTACAGCCATGTAGTCTGTAGATATAGAATTTTTAGTTCATTTTAGTTACACATCCGTGATGGTTCACTCTACATGCTATTTAAAAAGAGGCACAGATAAGAAAAACAATTACCTCACAGGCTGGCTTTATTGAGGCAGACCTTGCATTGAAATGACTATACAGCAGGGGCTGGCCCCTAAAACGTTGGCTAGAGACTGGAAAGAGCTTTACTTATATAACAGAAATTACTCATGAATTCCATGTTAGAGGAGAAGCATGGGATGCCAGTAAGATAGGGTTAAATGACAGCCATCTGAAACTGACTATCCTTCAGTAAGCATTGGAAAACAAAGTTGTGGTTGAGTCTACTGCCATGGCAGATACACTGCTTTCCAGAACAAGAGTGAAGTCTATCTGGGACATATGTGAACATTTTATCTTTATTATTGTAGCATACTACATCTACTTAGTAAATTTTACTTATACTTAAAATTTTACTTTATACTTTCTTTAACAGCTTAGGAATAATCTTAGTTTAGAATCTTTCATTTTAATTTTTCTTTTATTTTAGAAATTAAGATTACATCAATTCCTTTCCTCCCTCTAACTTCTCATATTTTCATCCTCACTCTCTTTCAAATTCATTACCTATTTTTCATTAATTATTGTTATTTGCATATATGTAAACATTATATGTTTACATATATGCATATTTCTAAAAACAACCTTTTCAGTTATAAAATATTATCTGTATGCATGTTTCAGTCTAACCACTTGGTGCTGGATAACCTAGTGTATACTCTTCCCTTGAACTACTATTTCTCCCACTTTAAGCATTTCTGAATTGTCTATAGCACTAGGCCTGTGACTGAGGCCTTGTGGATTTCTCGTGGTCTCTTTGGCTTATTTATTCATTTAACTCACGTTTTATTTTTTTACTCGATATTTTATGTATTTACATTTCAAATTTGTCCCGTTTCGCACTTCCCCCATTTGCCATCCCCCCAGCCCCTGCTTCTATGAGGATGCTCCCCCTCATCTGCTTTTTACAAAGGGCCTTTAATATTAGCTATCCCTCTTAAAATTCTTTCTTCAACTCTTTTTTTTAAAAATAGGTTATTTTATTTATTTACATTTCAAAAGTTATCCCCTTCCCAGTTTACCCTGCACAAGCCCACTATCTCCTTCTCCCTACCCCTGCCTCTAAGAGGTGCTGCCTAACTCACCCACCCAGTCCTGCCTCAGTGGCCTAGCATTCCCCTATCCTGGTTTATCAAGCATCCACAGGACCAAAGGTCTTTCCTTCCAGTGATGCCAAATAAGGAAATCCTCTGCTACTTATCCAGCTGGAGACAGGGCTATTCCCTGTGTACTCTTTGGTTGGTGGTTTAGTCCCTGGTAGCTTTGCGGGGCTCTGGTGGGCTGATATTTTTGTTCTTACTATGAGGTTGCAAACCCCTTCAGCTCCTACAGTTCTTACTCTAACTTCCTCATTGGGGAACCCTTGCTCAGTCCAGTGGTTGGCTGTGTTCATCCGCATCTGAATTGGTCAGGCCCTGGCAGAGCAGATTAGGGGACAGCTGTATGAGATGCCTGTCAGTAAGTACTTCTTGGCATCGGCAATAGTGTCTGGGTTTGGTGTCTGCAGATGGGATGGATCCTCAGGTGGGCCAGTCTCTGGATGGCCTTTCCTTCAGTTTCTGCTGCACTCTTTGTCCCTGCATTCCCTTTTGACAGGAGGAATTCTGGATTAATACATTGAGGTGGGTGGGTGGTCCATCTCTCAACTGCGGGCCATGCCTATTCACTGGATATGGTCTCTACAAGTTCTATCTCCCCTCTGTTGGGTATAGTCCACATTTTATCCCCCTCCTTGTCCACCCTCTGACTATTCCACATCACATACCTCCTCTCCGTGTCTCCATGAGAATGTCCCCACGCCCCAGCCCACTCCTTACCCTACCAGACCTCCGTACTCCCTGGGGCCTCCAGTCTCTTGAAGTTAGGTGCATATTCTTTCACTGGGACCAGACCAGGCAGTCTTCTGATGTATATTTGTTGTGAGGCCTCATATCAGCTGGTGAATGCTGCCTGGTTGGTGGCCCAATATCTGAGAGATCTAGGAAGTCCAAGTTAGTTGAGACTGCTGGTGTTCCTACAAGGTCATCCACCTTCTCAGCTTCTTCCAACTTCTCCCTAATTCAACCACAGGGGTCAGCAGCTTCTTTCCATTGGTTGGGTGTAAATATCTGTATCTGACTCTTTCAGTTGCTTGTAGGGTCTTTTGGGGGGCAATCCATGATAGGCCCATTTTTGTAAGTGCAACATATCCTCAGTAATAGTATAAGGCCTTGGGGCCTCCCTTTAACCTGGATCCCCATTGAGGGCTATTGCTGGGCCTTCTTTTCCTCAGGCTCTTCCACTTCCCATTTTCTACATGATACAAGTTAAATTTTTACATCTTTAAAAATATTCCACTCAAGAGGACATAAACAATACTTCTTTATGGGTTTAGCACATTTTGTTTAACACAATGATCTCCAGTTTGGTCAATTTTTCTTTCTGACATTATATTCTTTATCTTCATGCCTGAGATATTCACATTTTATATAGATCACACGTCTTTATCTATCTAATTGCTTATAGAAGCAATGTTGTTTTCTTGTCCTAGTTGTCAATATGTAAAAATGAACATTGGTATTTAGCAAACCTCTAATTCTGTTTTTAATTAATTTTTGCAGATATTAAAGAATAGTATAAATGGATCTGATATCGTTTCCACTCAATTATATAGTAAAAATTATATGCTATATTTTTGCACAGCATATATGCAGAAATAATACAGGAAATATTCCTCTTAAATGTTAGCATGCCATATGATGTAAACTTTTATATAGATGACATAAAAGAAAGCAAAGAAAAATACACATTTCAGTACAGGAAGATGTAATTAGTCAAAGAAAGTCAAAAGTGGGGTACACACAAGCATGTATCTCTTCCATTTCACAATAGGCAAATATCAATGTAAGAACAATGCCAGACTTCAGCTACTATCATGGAACTTTTTGTAAAGCCTGGACTAATACTAAAATAAGAGCAGGTTCTAATAAAGTGCAGTTTGAAAACTAGGAAAACATTTCAAAATCACTGCCTTTTAAGTCGAGTGCATTTAAAATCTAGACATATTATGTGCATTTGTGTATAATCAGATTAATTAAATACACATTGAGTATTAAATTTTGCTTTATTTACTTATTTCTTGTAAGACCCAATATTGTAACAAGAGATGTAGATATGATAGGCAAACTTTGTGTTTCTGGGCTATTTTCTCTTTTATTGAAGTTTAAATACAAACTTTAGAGACATTTTTCCATAGCTTTTGAAGGGTACCTTTTACCTCTTTGTTTCTCAAGCTGTAGATGATGGGATTCAGCACAGGAATTATCAAGGTGTAGAACACAGCAGCCATTTTATCATTCTCAAAAGAGTGACTAGATTTGGGCTGTATATACATAAAAGACAGAGTCCCATACAATATAACTACCACTGTCAGGTGAGACCCACAGGTAGAGAAAGCCTTGTGTCTGCCTTCTGCAGACTTCATTCTGAGGATAGCCACCAGGATGAAGATGTAGGACACGAGTACTATAGAAAGGGATGAAACCAAATTAAATACTGAGAAGATCAATATGATAAGTTCAATGTCACGTGTGCCTGAACAGATCAAGTTCAGCAAGGGGAGACTATCACAATAGAAATGGCTAATAACATTATGGCCACAGAAAGATGAAATAAAAATTTTGATGGTGGTGATCAGAGAAATAAAGGCACTGAACAGATAGGGAATTGTCACCAATACCCAGCAGACTTTCTGTGACATGATGACAGTATAGAGCAGGGGGTTGCAAATGGCCACATATCGGTCATAGGCCATACCTGATAGAACAAATAACTCACTAATGATGAAGAAGATAAACAAAGATAGCTGGATGGCACACCAATTGTAGGGAATGGTGTTATTATTTGTTACAAAGTTTACCAACATTTTCGGTCCCACAGCTGTTGAATAGCCAAAATCAATGAAAGCTAGATGTCTGAGAAAAAAATACATAGGTGTTTGCAGCCTCTCATCCAGCTTGGTCAGGATGATCATGCCCACATTTCCCACCATGGAGGCAACATAGATGAGAAAGAACAGTACAAAAAAAGGAGCCTGTAGTTCAGGGCGGTCTGTGATGCCTAAGAGAATGAACTCACTGAGCACAGAGAGGTTTTGATTCTCCATCTAGAGAGTTAAAGAAATGTTTTCTTGGAGGGATCTTCAAAGCCCACTGGAATTCAGGAAATTACCTGTTAAAATTTCAGAATTTAAGTCACATTTGCAAGAGAATCCTATGTTTTTATGTTCTTCATTTGTTTGTTTTGAAAGTAATTTTAAATGATTCATTTGCATTAATGAATACGAATACAAGGATAGAAAAACACTGCACACTGCACAGCACATACATTTGATATTTTCTTTCTGTAATATGCTGAACATATCTGCATAATATATATAAAATCTTTATAATTGTGAGTGCAATTATATATTTAAAAATGATTGTTCTAGATTAATGATCCTAATCTTTTTAAGCATTTATGCTTTAAAATACATATAATTGTAAAATATTATTTTAGAGAGAAGAAAATTGAAACAAATCATTTACCCATGGAAACATCACTCACTCCCTGTACAGCAATCTTCATATCCTTATATCTCCTGATTGTTGTAGCAACTTCTAGCAAGTATTCTGGCCCCTTATCCATCTAATCTTATGAATCCTCACCCTCTTAATGGTTTGAATCCATCTGGTGTGAATATTTGGAAATCACTCTTGCATTAGTTCAGAACTTAGTACATCGAAATTATGTGTCCTGTATTGCTTTTATTCATTCTAGTATACTTTAAAGAAGCATGCATCATCATAGTAATTGACATGTCACCTGTACTCCTAAGTGAACCTCTACAGCTATACACTGTTCACTATTGGGAGTGGATGAGTAAAGGAGCAGCTGATGTTTTCAAACATAGGGAATAATTTCTAACCTGATGCAGGAGCAACAACAAATGATGTACCAAGGAAAGATCTATGGTTACTGTGAGTAACTATTTATGGCAAAATTAATTTTAAATAAATTGTATGCAAAAAGAAGCAAACAAATACTAGATACCTAAGAAGCAATAACATCTATAGAAATGTACTTTGCTCAATGTTTTAATTTTGATTACTTTAAAACATTAATAATAAAATATTTTTCATCAGCTAAATTTTTATAGATCTGAATTACCAATAGCAGTTTTTAAATCTGTATTTTATAGATTTCTTTCTGATATCTTTTATATGTCTGGTTGTTTTTAAACAAATTCATCCACTTACATAAGTGCTTATATCACATATAAAATATTGTGTAGAATATTGTATAGAATATAAAAAATGAGGAGTACTATCTTTCTCTATTTGGACACACACACACACACACTTTGTTATATGTACATATCAAAATATCAAATGTCTTCTGGTTATAACTTAGCACAATCATGAATTCACAGCACCTGTGGTTATCTGCACTACAAATCATGCGCAGGATCAAGCTAGCTGAAATATTGACCTAAATGGGAGAGGTATTCTTCTCCTTGCCCTTCTGTTATTGACAAACTATTTGTAGTCGGTATTCACTTAAGGAAGAAAAACCATTCTTTATTGAGGATGTGGGCCATACTTGATTTTTCATGCTCCAGTGGTTGGCACCACAACCATTTTTATTTGAGCAGAAAAGGGGGACTTAAAGTATTATAAAAATAGATATGAACTTTGGAGAACGGTGTGTTGAGGAATAACTGGGATGATTGAAGGAGTATATAGAAAGTATATTTTATCATAATTCCCTTTATACCTGTGTGAAATCCTCAAAAATAAAGAAAAAATTAAAAATACATACACTGTAAGAATTAAAGTCAGTATAATATAACTTATAAGTAACAGTAATGCATTATTGATAACAATATCTATGATAAATTATAACTATATTTTGAATTTTAAAAACAAAGCAGAATGATTTACTATTTTAAATATTGCCTAATATTATGCTGGGTTAATGAATTTAAGATTGGAAAATCTGTGACTATAATTCACTGAACCATGAGATTAGATGGAATATAATGGATAAGTGAGTATATGGGTGATTAATGGTATTAGAAAGTCTTACAAAATTGAGATTGATAACATGTTGTAAAGATGAGAATTCTGGACTTCAGTATTCTGTTAAAGGGAAAAGTTAAAATTATGTAGAAAAGATTATAAAGTTTCCAAACTAAGTTGGCAGGGGTGCTATGTTCCTGTATCCAACACCTCAAGGATAAAAAACTGCCCATTTTTAAGTGAAAATGTTTGTAAGGCTTTATGATATACCTTAAAAAACTGGTATGTCTGCATTTTATGATGGTCAAATAAAATTATTCTATATTATCCTCAAATTTCATTATTTTAATGTTACCATTTTATACTATTCCTTTCCTTCCTTCAGACATTGCCCTATAACCACATTTTTCCTCAAACGTACTGCTTCATTTTTTCACTAATTTTTATTGCATGTATATATGTGAAGGATCCTTTTAGCCAATAGTTACTCTGCCGTGCCATTTAGAATTGTGGCTAGTTTCTATACTCTGCTTTAAAGTCCCATGTCCACTTTCCCCAGCTCTCATCCTCCGTACCCTCTCAATTCTATAGTCATCAAATTACTAACCTTGTTCAGTAACAACTTCTTTTAGTTTTCAATTATCTGAAAATGTGACTTTTTTCTTTTTTTTTTTTTTTTTTTTTATTTTTTTTTTCACTCAGTGTGGGGCGCGGGTATGGTGGCAGTCCCAAGATGGCGCCCGGGACTGCAGCTAATTCTCATGACTAGCACCTGACTTCCTCATACACCTGAAACTAGCCACGTCCACTGTGAGAGCTGCGCAGGCGCACCATGACGCAAGATCAGGCCATGTGACGTGGACCTATGAACTGAGACTACGCAGTCTGGACCGAGGAGGCAGAGTTGAGGGAGGGTATAAGGGAGTGTGCTGGGGGCTGGGGTGGAGAAAATAAAGGAAAAGAAAGATTGCTCCTTGCATGCAGAAAGAAAGGTTCCTGAATAAACTGCTTTGAGAAGAACATTGTGGTGTTGCTCCTTTCTGAGGGTCGGAAACAGAAGCAACAGCTCAGTATACTGACCTCTATTTTCCTCCACGTTGCTGCAATCAGTACCAAAAGGTCAATATATTCTCCTCTAGCTAGATATTGCTATACTAACTTGGTAGCATTTGTTAATACATAGGATATTTATATATAAAAATGTAAATGTAACCACAGCCTTTGACTCATCATTTTGAAACAGTTTTACATAGTTTCCAAGGCTGGATTTGAAATCATGATGTCTTTCCCTTAGATTCCTAAGTGGCTGGAACATGTACTAGACCCTGTTCTCTCTCTCTCTCTCTCTCTCTCTCTCTCTCTCTCTCTCTCTCTCTCTCTCTCTCTCTCTCTCTCTCTTAACTGATCTCTCAATCTGATCTGATTGGAAGAAAGTGAAGATTTATAGCAAGTCTCACTCTGACCACATAGAATCACAGTTCCCGGGAGACACAACAGAGTGGATGAAGGATCTGAAGTACATGGATTCCCAATTACGTAGAGGGCCACAACGATCCCACCATATTATAATATAACAATTAGCAGTAGAATAACTGAGATGAACAAGTGGGAAAAACCAAAAACATTATGCTCAAGCAAATGAAAAAAGCAATCAAGGGAAGAACTTCCAGGTGCTAAAAATAAAATGCATCAGGCTTGGCTATCTAGATGAGTAAGCATTGCTTGAAACAGCCAGACAATATTAATTTTTAATTATCAAATTGTAATGAGCACCATACTTCTGATATACTTGTTTCATGTAACATATCAAAAAAAACTGAGGAGAGATTGCTTTTCTACCCAATGTATAAAATGAAAAGAAGATCAACTATTTTATCTCCATAGGGAACTACAAATTGCAGTTCACATTTGTAAATTACATGGAATTAGTATAAATTATCTCAACTTCCAAATTTTATGTCAACACACAAGTCAGTATTTTGTTCCATCAGATAATTCTTTCAGATATTTACTCTTGTGCTGAGTACTGAGTGCTTAGTATAATTGGATCAATCTCTAAAAAAAAAAAATAAATTTCTTAAGTTCCTTGCCCTCTTAATATATATTTTATTTGTGCAACCACTATTCCTAATTTTAGAATAACACTGCATAATATAAATTTTACCAAATATCACCTAAATATATATTTATACCATAAAGTATATTCCTATAGATAGAAAATGACAATTTTCCTAGTATTAATTCTCTTTTTAAAAAATTATGTTAGGGGTTGGGGATTTAGCTCAGTGGTAGAGCGCTTGCCTAGCAAGCACAAGGCCCTGGGTTTGGTCCCCAGCTCCGAAAAAAAGAAAAACAAACAAACAAACAAAATATGTTAGTTGTAACTTTAGTTATTTTAAGATTTTATTTATTCATTATATCTCATTATTTAAAATTCTTAAATGTTTAGTCAACCTTCTGTGTATTCACAAGTCTGACTTTCGATACCTTTGTCATATAACTAGCATCTATCAATAATTTAAACAGGCCTTCCTCTTTAACACTCAAAAATACCTTTTCATTTAAATTTGTATTTTTAATATTAAAAATGAGATCTTCAGTATGAGTATAAAATTTTGTTTCCTTATACAACTGTAATAGGATTTGGATCAAACTACTAGGATTTATATAAAACACAAAATAAAATGATATAAAAACAGCAAGAAGGCCTGAACCCAAGGTTTTAACTCTAATAGTACCATGTACCACAAGGTACAGATTATTATAAAAATTTGTACAAATCTTTACTACAAATACAACAGGGCTAGGCTTCAGAGAAAAATAAACATGAAGAAGCTGGTTCTCCTGCTCAGGAATTCACAACTCTCTGTAGCAAAGGCAATGGAGGACTGGTTGCTTCCGGTATGACACATGTCTTCCCTGGGCTCTCCCTGATACCCTATTTCTCACAGCAAATTTCTGCAGGTTCAAATGAGGTTCTAGCATGTTAACACAAATTTAAATTTCTGCTCTGCTTAATTTCAGTTTCCCACATATTCCTGTTCCTTTCTCCATTTCTCAGATTAAATCTCAGGACTGCTCTGAGCTGAGATAGCGATATAACCTCCAGAACTCCTGGGAGAAGCTCAGCCATGACAGCAGTCGGGCTATGGGAAGGTGTTACCTAGGATGCCAGCAGGCTACATGGTTCACAAAGGTTTACTGTGATGCTGGCCCGTTGTACCCAGGCCAGAGGAAGAAGGCATGGCTAACTCATGCCTAAGGTTTTGGCAGGGAAGAGAAACTCTCACCAAGTTTCCAAAAAGCCCTGGAGTGTTCAGTTATCTTCTCTCTAATGGGGAAACAAGTCTGGTTCTTTGGGAATAAGGGCAGTTAGGAATGGTGACATACCTTTTTATATCACTGTCCTAACATTATTGAGGCCATGAGGTTCCTTTCTGAGTCACAACACCTTAACACATGAAAAACTTAGAGCTTTTAGACAGACATTAAGAATGACAAATCTTGGCCCGGAAACAGGAAAAGGGAATAACAATTGAAATGTAAATAAGAAATACCCAAGTTAATAAAGATGGAAAAAAAAAAAGAAATGACAAATCTGTATGCTGATATTCCTCCTGGTGGAGGTTTGTTAACAAAATATGTATACAGAAATTTACAGGATAAATTAAAATCTAAGAAATTCCAAAGAGTTCAACATACGTAATTAAAATTTACACTCACACGCCCATATAGATAATCCTACTAAGAACCAAGGACTTCTTTGTGATCCAGCTCTGTGTGGCGTGCAGAGCACAGTGTGCCCACCAGGGGAACCAGAGCTGAACCAAGACCACCAAGAAGCTAAGCAGCAGAACCTCTCAGGATTGGGTGGGTACCCAATGCTGCTGCTGAAAGATGGCAGCTTTGCTTTTTGTACAGTAAGCATTGCTGGCCAGATAAGCAGGTTCAACAGGTGGCACGAACAGCTTTGATTTCTCTATTTATTTCTCTGCTGCCAAGATCACACAACTGAGGCTATAGATGGTACTCATGGCTCTGTGTTATCATGGCTACAATAAAACTGAAGACATGGATACCACTTTAGTAGGAGTTGGAATGAGTCCCCTACTCAGTCCACCTAAGCCTGACCTCTCCCCTGGTTATTCTGTGTTGAAAGTTTGCAGTCAGTTGGCCTCCTCCCATGATCTTTACTACACTTCTGATCATAAGACAGGTAAGACAAATGGTCAGCTACGGGTCTGGAGGTAAACCCAAGCTTGGAAAAAATTCACATTTCAGCAGTATATAATGTGTATAAAAACAGTAACTATGACATAATGTATGACATCTCTTATATTTGGCATTTAATAACAAGGGGAAAGTGCTGCCCAAGCATGGACTGAGTCATTTTATAACTACACTAAATGTTTGATCTCAGCTGTAATGCAGAACCTTGTAGTGGCTGTCAGGGTATCTGTTTTAAAATTTTACTAGATTTTTGACATAAGTACTGTCATGGTTCTCTCATATCTCCTAGTGAAATCCAAATTAGAAAGTAAATTCTTGGTCCATTTCTATAGAACATATAAGAAAAGGCAATGTCAAATTTAGAATAGCATAGAGTTTATAACAAATTGATTGAAATGGAAAAATGCATACATCTTATCAGTAATTCTTTAATATGTGGCCATCATTGATTAGAACAAGGCAAATTTAATATGAAGTTGACAGAGGAAATGTGTATTAGCCTAAATTTAGGCTTATTTTTACATTTAAGCTCTGATGTCTCTATCTATTGTAGGTATTGCTGTGAATAACTGTCTATATATAATTATTTTGCTTCTCCCTAAACAGTGAAGAGTTTACAAAACATTTGAAAAGGTGGAATTTAAAATATTAAAGAGTGATATGTGAGTAATAAGGAATATTAATGAATGCAATGCTCCCTGTTCTCTGCGACTATTTCTAATTGGAAATAAAGATGTCTTGATATATTTTTGCACCTGCATTTCACTTGTTAATAGCACCAACCTATTTTTGGTTCACAATTATTGAATTGCTTAGTCTCTCCCATCCCCGTGAGTATGTGTGTGTGTTTGAATTTCTCTATGTTGCATGTTTTTTGGAACAACCTATAACATAAGCATAGCTGAGATGTTGTCTCAGTGTCAGCTCCTGTGGGGAGGCAAACTTATCCAAACACTAGTAAATCAGATAGTTATTGCAAAACTGCAAACATGGCTGCAGAAAAAATAGGGAAAGACAAAGTGACCTAATTTTATTGAATATCTAGAAACCCCTTTAGAAAGCCTTTTTTTGGGGGGGGTGAGAAACATTAAGACTCATGTTATATTTTCTCCCTGTTTCATACATACACAGCCAAATAACAACATGTTTTCTGTAATAACATTTTACCTGGAAAAAATTTAAAAATGTTAATTTTCCTCAGACTTCCCATTAGAATGGAAATAATAGGAAATAGAGACAGGGCTGATAAGGAAAAGCAAAATGACAGGTATAAGTTTAAATAGGATGACCATTATTGTGTCTATAGTTGAAACTCAAGTGGTCAGGAATAATCATTAGAAATAATTTGATACCATGAAGACTGGTTCAATCTACTCACCTACAGTCAGAAATGGGTTTTTGTTCTTCTGTAGGATTAACAACAAAACTTCAATTAATCAGCCTTCCAGGTGTCTCTTCCTTTTGAAGTATGCATCTGAGAGCTTGAATACAATTTCTTGGTTATTCCCCAAACATCTTAGAACTGACAACACTTTCACTGAGTAATTTGTTAATTACCCAGGGACCATTTGATTTCCCTACTGAGAAATTATATTATACAGCATTTAATTTAATTTCTCTTATTAAATTTAACTTAAAATATTCAAATAATTTAATGCATCTTATTTTTTTGCATCCTATAGTTTGATGTTTTATTCACGTAAAGTTCCTCAGTTCCCACCATGTGTTGAGACAAGTTTTATGTTTCTGTATGGAGGACAATTTAAACATTCACAATGGTGACTTTTAAAAATTAAAAGTTTACTATTGCAAACTTTTTATAATTGTTATTTATGAAATGAGAATAAAGGATAGGTTAATGGTAGATCTGAAATCATCAGGAAGCCAGCAGTTCTATTCATGCACTTTTTTCCTCATACATACTTCTACTATAAAATTGATATAGGTACCCGAAATATAAGTATCCTTATAAAGTAAATATGTCAAAATTTTTACCATACAAGGTCATTTTTATGCTTTTTCGATAGGTTAAGCTTTTGTTGAAGTCTAGTTTATGACTTATGCATGTTTTATTATTTTGCTTAATTTGATTGAATAACAATGTGATAATCTTTGATAGAAACCATTTTTTGTACATTTATTTTATGGCAATCAACCTTCAGTTAGTTATGTTACTTATGTCTTCCTCTGAGCTTAAAAAATCTTTGTTCATTTTACTTCAATATTAAATATTTTTGAAATCTGTGGGCATACGAGTGGGAGACTTGATTTTCTGTGGACAGACACTCGTTTTTTTACATTTCCTGTTGTTTTCCTATTTTCTGGGGTGTGACTGGACGCATTTACATCATAGACACAAGGGGGAGGGAGGAGGCAACAGATAGGATGTGGGGGTTGATGGAGGGATAACCAGGAAGTGGGATATCATTTGAGATGTAAATGAATGGAATGATTAATAAAAAAAAAGAATTTGCAAGAATTTGGGCCAGAATGTGAGCAGAAGTGGCAGTCCCCTCTAAGCTCTCAGAATTGTCTGCACTTCTGACTGTCCAGCTTCTCCCCCGTGGGAGTTAGACAGAGAAAACTGTTCAGTTCTAGTTACAGTCAGAAATCAGAAGTGTCCTTTCTCAGATGACTTCTGCCTTTATGTGTCCTTTATGTGTCCTGAGAATACCAGGTGGGTCACTTGGAACTGACCTCTGCAGTCAGGTGTGCAGGTGCCCCTGGTGACTGGCTTTCGGCCTCTAATTTTTCATAAGCTCCATTTAACCTTTATTGATTGGGACTTAACTAATACTTCTCCCAAAAGACATTGTTTATAGTACAAAAAATGCTGAATTACATAGGAATTTAATACTTATTTATTCATCAATCAAAGGACATTATAGATAACACACCATATAGTATACATGATTATCACACTTTTGGTTGTCCTCTAGAATTTGATGTAAGACTCTAGTGCTGAACACATACTTTGATCACAGGACAAGGAGAAATGAAGTTGATACTGATCTGAAGTCTTCTCTAGTGGCTTTTATAGTGCCTCAAGGTGTTCTTTTGGCTACTGAGATAGAAAAGCTATCAACTGGTTTACCAAGTTGTGATCACTATGAATTATAATAATGACCACTGTGGCAAGATACAAACATCTGTGCAATAGTGTTTTCAGTATTATAGAATTAACAGTTTTCATAAGGTAGAGGTGAGTGCAGATGTGATGGAGGGATTTGTGGAGAGGTATCCAGGAAGGGGGAAAGCATTTGAAATGGAAGCTAATAAAATGATTAATAAAAAAGAAAAAGAGAAAACAAGTTTCTGATTAGGTATTAATGCATGCTGCACAGAATATAACTTATGCCTGGTCCTATAAATCTGGCCATGATTCAATGGTTTGAAAGAATAGAGGCTTTATGGGACAAAACACTAGTATTATTTTATGAAATGTACAAAATATTAAGTGGTCTTTTAAATATTGGTTTATCCCTCTACCCATACATAAGTCCATCACTTATACTTAACTGAAAATGTTTCTTCTTTTTTCAATAGATGACAGTTTATATAAAGACTCAAAAGTCAAAGTAAGGAGAATGAGTATCATTTGTGCTTAATTACTAAGAAGAACCTCAGAGAGAGGGACAGAAACTAATAGGAGTCATTGCTTTAGGATGACAGCTGCAAAATCTGGACCTGACAAGGCTATTGTTCTCATGAAGTCACAATAGTTTTGAGGCCTAAGTTCATGTAGGAAGTATTCTCACAGAGATAGTGGAGGATCATGTGAGGCCATACTCCTACCTGAGGTGCTGTTGAATGGTGTTTGTTGCTAGCTATAGAAACATAAGTTTTCTTCAGCCATGGGGTTCAGTAGGTTTTCTGTTATCCTATACCCAATACATATATTATTTGAGAAAAAGTGCTTCCCTGTGATTATTTTAACATGTGACATAAATATTTTCTTTGGATTTACCTACACCTCAAGGCAACTTGCATCCTTCTTCTTCTTTCCTGCTCACCTTCTTAATTCAGATAGTTAGTTACCTTTCTACATTTTTATGTCTATAAAAATGCCAAAGTAGCATTTTTATAGCATTTTTTAGCATTTGGGTTTGACTTATTTTATTTAACATTATGATCTCCAGTATGGTGATGATAAACACTTCCAGGTCAGATGAAACCCACAGATGGAGAAGGCCTTGTAACCTTCCTTCTGCAGAATTCAGCCTAAGGATGGCTATAAATACACGAGTACAATGGAGATGAATGAAAGCAAATTAAATGCTGAGGATATCGATATTGTCAAGTCATTGTCATATGTACCTGAGCAGATCAAAGTAAACAAAGGAAGGCTGTTATTGTAGAAATGATTGATGCCATGCCCACAGAAGGAATTAATCAAATTTTTGATGGTGATTGTCATGGGGATTGTTATCAGTGCCCAGTATACTTTCTGAGAAATGACTGTATATATCAGTGATTTGCAAATGTCTATATAGCTATCATAGGCAAAAACTGTTACACATAAAAAATGAACTAATGATGAAGATCATGTACAATGATGGCACAACAGTGTTAGAGGATGGTATTTTCATTTGCTTAAAATTCCCCAACATTCTGTGTAACATAGCAGTTGAGAAAACAAAATCAGAGAAGCCTTATATCTAAGAAAACAGGGCATGGGTGTTTGTAGCCTGTTGTTCAGTATGTTTTTAATGATCATGAGCAGATTACCCAAAGTAAAAATGACGTAGAAGGCAGAACAGAATGGAGGAGAATATACTACACAGTAGTCAGTGACACCCATAAGAATGGAAGCACTCAAAATGTCTTTGACTTTAAAAAATTGTGTCCTTACTCCATTTTGCTTTTTATAAACTTTACACCATGTTTAGATGACTTTATAGTGACCAAATTATAATTTAAATGGGTTTTGGGTCTCCTGTATTTAACAAATTATTGATACATATAATGTATTCATATCAGCCATAGTTACTTATCTAAAAAATTCGCCTTTGAATGTGATCATTCTGATTCTTTGCTTTGATGATTATAAGAATGTAATATAGAATTTAACAAGAATAAAGACAGAGGGCAATGTCATCCATAGTTTTTGCATATTAATAATAGCTGTGAAATGGCTGTTTTCTGCCTTAAATTTTATATGATCTTAGAGTGTCATTATGTGCATTTTGTCTGCATGTTTTTGTTGGTTATGTTTGTTCTGAAAATTAATACCTTTTATTTCTTAACTAAATGTTGAAAAATTATGAGACGGGAAATAATACATGAGAAGAAGTGATTGCATATGCAGAAAAATATCATTACAATAAGTGTGGAGAAATTTACTCCAGCAATATGTCTGCTTCTATAATTTCCAGAGGTCTGTGTGATCTAGCTAGAATAGCGATTTGCTCTTAGTACATACCTTAATCCTTCTTGCTGGAATCTTTTAGTACACATCTTTAATCCCAAGCAGTAATATCTAATTGAGGAGCACACAAAGTGACAAATCAGAGCAATATTTGACAGAATGACTCAGAGGTAGCATATATCCAACTCTCTGGGGAAAATGTATTTAACACCAGCACAGGGAGATGAATGCATTTGATTCATTTCATGAGTAAGTCTGGAGTTGAGTCAGTTAGGAGTTAATACAGTAAGTACAAAGCTGTGCAGATGAATTCACTCATGAATTGATGCTGTTCAGTGCAGGTAAGCAGGGGCAATTGAAATAAAAAAATAAGAAGGAGCCAGAAGATTAGAATAGGCTGGCACAGTTAGTTTGAGAATAAGCAGAACAATTCAGTCAGAAGCCAAGAGACATCAGGTTGAATTAGTAAGCTTAGAGAAGAGTTTTGAACCAATTGAACCAGCTAGCCAGAGTTCAGAAAGTTCACAAAAGGATAAGCTTATTCAACAGAAAGTCTCCAAGGTAATTACATATAACAAATAAGAGTTACTTTTACATTTGACAAACAATATAAAATAAGATTGTGAAAACAGTTCAACTTGTGCTATCATCTATTTCAAAATTAGTTTTGCTAAGTTACCAAAATAATGGGTTTTATTGTGATATTTTGCCTTTTGATGATTTTCTTCCTTTACACAAATAGCTTTCCTTTCAGGATTTGTACATATATAATATGTGAATAAATATGTGAAAACTTATATAGTCAACTCTCTACATCTATCTATTTATCTACCTATTATCTATCTATCTATCTATCTATCTATCTATCATCTACAAGAAACAAAGTATTTTGTTATAGCCCTTCTTTTTTTTTCAGAGAAGCAAGTTTTATTCCTATTTAAGAACACAGGTTTCTTCTCTTCACTGAGAAGGGGCTATAGTAGTCTCAGGGCACGAAGTTATAGCCCTCCTTATATTCTTTTTGTTCTTTAAAATATTTACCAACAAAATTTTATTTTCACTGCTTCTGCAATCTTCAAAAGTGAAATCATGAAATGTGTACAATTTTCCTTCTGTCTTCCTTTGGTCTGAATATTTTTCTACATATATTTATTCTTCGATAAACATCATTGAGTCACTTTGGGCACGTGTTCCACAATGTTCATAGCATTGAACATTGCCATTGATAGCCAAAAGCTGGAAACAACCCAAATGTCCTACAACAGAAGAATGGATGCAGAAAATTTGGTTGATTTGCACAATGAAATACTACTCAGCTTTAGGAATGAGGATATCATCAATTTTGCATGTAAATGGATGGAACTAGAAAATATCATCCTGAGTGAGGTAACTCAGACACAAAAGGACATATATCACATGTACTTACTCATAAGTGGATATTTGCCAAAAAAGTAGAGAATACCCAGAATACAATCTACAGAACTCCAGAAGGTTAACAAGCCGAAGGTCTCAAGTGAGGATGCCTCGATCCCACTTAGGAAGGAGAAGAAAGCAATCAAAATAGGGGGAAGGAAGGAGGGACATGAGTGGGAAAGATGACATGGAGGGGAAGAGGGGAACTTGATCAGGTATTTGGGGAGTGGGGAGTGAAGTCTTGAGGGTCAGCAGAGAGAATTGAAACAGGCAGCATTGGGAGGTAAGAGGTAGGGGCACACTCTAGAATGAATGAGAGACCTGGGAAGTGAGAGATTCTCAGAAATCAAAAGGAGGAACCTTAGATGAAGTGCCCTACATTGGTGAGAGGGTACTTGTAGAGTCTACCTCCAGTAAAAGGACAGGTCATCAAGTAAGTGGAGGGATGGGTTTGCCATGCCACAATCAAAAATTCTGACTGAGAATTGTTCCTGTCTGAAAGAACTGCAGGAACAATAAGTGGGAAGAGCCGGATGAAAAGGAGGTCCAATGACAGGCTCAAATTGAGATCCATGTCAGGGTGCATCCCCAAGGCCTGACACCATTATTGATCTATGTTGTGCTTACAAACAGGGTCCTATAATGACAGCCCTCTGAAAGGCCTAATAAGCACCTGAAAGTGTCAGATGCAAATATTTACACCCAACCAACAGATAGAAGCTGGTGAACCCTGTGGCTGAATTAGTGTATAACAGGAAGAAGCTGTGGAGAAGGGCAAACCTATAACTGAGACTGGGAGCAGCAGTCTCAGTTAACCTGGACCCCTGGATCTCTCAGAAACTGAGCCACCAACCAGGCATACACCAACTGATAAGAGGGTCCCAATGCATTTATAGTAGAAGACTTCCAGATCTGGGCTTAGGCAGAGAAGTTACACCTAACACTTGAGAGACTTGGGGTCTGAGGGTGTGGGGAGGCTTGGTAGAGTGGGGTATGGGGATATCCTATTGGAAAAGGGGAGACAGTAGCATAGGATGTGTAACAGTTGAGGGATGAATCAGGCAGGGAATAAAGTTTGGATTAAAGAATAAAAAAATAAAATAAACCAAAGGAAATTTAGGGGCAAAGAGTGAAACAGAGAATCAAGGAAAAACCATCCAGAGACTGCCCAACAATCCCATCTGCAAACACCAAATCCAGACACTATTGTTTATACCAAGAAGTTCTTACTGACATGAACCTATCCCCTGAGAGGCTCTGCCAGCACTTGACCAAAACAGATCATTGGACTGAACATGGGGACTCCAATGGAAGAGTTGGGGGAAGGAATTAGGAGCAGAAATGGATTGCAATCCCATAAGAAGAACAATATCAATTAACTGAACCACCCAGAACTCCCAGGGACTGAACCACTAACCAAAGAATATACACCTGGAAGAACCCATGGCTCCAGCTACATATGTTGCAGAGAATTGCTTTATCTGGCATCAATGGGAAGGGTGGCCCAAGGTCCTATGTAGGCTCCTTGCACCATGTTAGGGGCATTTTAGAGTGCTGACGTAGGAATGGGGAAACACTGTCATAGAGGCAGGAGGAGGAGGAATGGTATGAGGGCTTTGTAGAGGGGAAGCTGGGAAGGGGGACAACATTTGAAATGTACAAAAATAAAGTAACCAATAAAAAACACAAAACCCAAAGGAACACAAGTGATTCTTTTGTGAGATCAATTGCATTTGGCTTTTCACATATCCAATACTTAGTTGTACTGAACACTTTTTTCAGTATTTATCTTTTTCTGAAAAATAATGCTTTTGTTACTTACTTTATCATTAAGAATAAAATAAATGCACAATCAAATATTAAAGATAGATGAGTGAATAACATTTTGCAAAAAAAAAAATGAAGGACTTAACTATCTACAATAGTTTCTCAGAAATTGTCTGTTGCTAGATATTGATATCCCTAAGAAAGAATGCTCAAAAATCTCCAGTCATGCTAAAGTTCTCTCTCGTTGTCAATTATGACATTTTCATACTAAGAATTAAACTCATGATTTTGTCCTTGTGATGAAATAACTCTACCATAAGCCATTGCTTAAGCTCTCTGCTTACCCTTGCACTATATTACATTCTATCTTTGAAAAATAATTTTAACATGTAAATTACTTATTATTTTTTCAGTTAGGTAAATAAAGATGGGATAAGACAATAAAAAATAAATCTAAAAGCTTCTGAAGTTTTACATTCTGATATTTACCAACAACATCTTTGAAGAACGATGATTATTTTTAAAAAAGGAAGGAAATCTTTTAAGTAAAAAATTATCACTAAAATTTTATATAACATTGAATCGTTTACATGGATTTTTTAGGAATTCTTTCAATGCACACTTTACATCCTTGTTCCTAAAGCTATAGATGACAGGGTTCAACATTGGTATTACTAAGGTGTAGAACACAGAGGCCATCTTGTCAGTGTCTAAGGAGTGATTAGTCCGTGGTTGTAGGTACATGAAGAGAAGTGTACCATAGAACACAGTGACAGCCATCATGTGGGAAGCACAAGTAGAGAAGGCTTTCTTCCTTCCTTCAGATGAACGGATCCTCAAAATTGCAAGTATTATGTTGAAATAGGATATAAGAACAATGATCATTGAGAAAAACAGGTTTGTTGCTGAGAAAAAAAATACAACAGTTTCTGGAAGGTGAGTGTCGGAGCAGGACAGAGCTAATAATGGGACATTGTCACAGTAAAAGTGGTTGATTACATTGGAAGAGCAATAAGAAACAGAGAACACACAAGGTGTCACAACAATGGCTGTGACAAAACTAAAGAGGTATGTGAAAAACACCAGCAGAAGGCAGACCCGTCGAGACACCACCACCATATAGAGCAGTGGGTTGCAGATGGCCACATAGCGGTCATAGGCCATCACAGCAAGCATGAAGATCTCTGCTACAATGAAAACAAGGAATCCTCCTAGCTGCGTGGCACATTCATAATATAAGGTAGTTTTCTCTGTGACTAAGAAGTTGACCAGCATTTTAGGAGCAATGACAGTGGAGTTGCCAAAGTTGATGACCGCCAAGTGTCTGAGGAAAAAGTACATGGGTGTTTGCAGTCGTGAGTCCACAGTGGTGAGGGTGATGATGCCCAGGTTCCCTGCAGCTGTCAGAAGGTAAATGACCAAGAAGAGAAAGAAAAGTGGTACCTGAAGTTCCGGACGGTCAGATACCCCCATGAGTATAAACTCTGTTACATGAGTGAGATTCCCTGGAGCCATTATAGGTTCATCTTTTAATGTGGAAAATGAAATATTTACAGATCACTATTTTCGTCTGTCTTACATAATAGATTATTAAATGTCTCATTATAAGCCATTTTATTTAGAAAGACAAATAAAAAACATATTAAATTATACTATTTTCCCTTATCTGTATATAAATGAGAAACCTCAAAGAGCACTATGTATGTGCACACGCACATTCTTACAAAACAAACACATACACACACACACACACACACACACACACACACACACACACACACACAAACACACACCCCTCCTGTTTCAGTTACAAAAATAAGCAGCTCTGAGGATTGGAGCAGAAGTGACTGTGTTATTCGGTTGTTAGCTTTGCATATTTTGGGCTTTGCTCATTGATTCCTCTTACTTCTTTGATCCACTTTACTGCAAACACATGTATTCCTTGTTATCTTAGTTCAAATATCTAAAATTTTAAAACACAATTCATTTCTTTTGCCGATTCATCCAGTCTTGCTATGTTGTTCTGGCTTCTAGTTAATTTGCATCCTATTACGTCCTTCCTGCATTTTTCTGGCCTTTCCATTAGAGTTTAATCACCTAAATTGTTTTTATGAATTTCAATTTAGCACTAACAGTATTTTCAAGACTGACACTCATTTTATGTCCCATTTTGTATGATAACCTGCAACCATCGCTCCAACTAACTTCTGGGTGCTTTGTCAGTTGGACAGTTTCTGCTAAATTTTAATTGCTCGAATTTGAATGTTAGAACACTAAATCTAAATTATTTTTATTTTTATATAACACTAAATCTCTATGCAATTATAGGTTAATTATATGTAGTTATTTATAATGCATTTATAATATAGTTATATATGTATTTTGATATAAGTTCCACACTGTTCTATAGGCTAACTTGGGAATATGTTTATTAGTATTTTTATATAATTTTCAATAAAGTAAATTTTGTAAAATCTATGTAAAGCAGTAATGTTCTTTTAAAACATCTCTACTATGTGATTTTCTTTACTAAGACAAGTTTGATTAGTTGTTTAATCATTTTTTGGTGATTTTAAAAATAACTAATTTAGTTTTTATATTTTCTAAATTAAATGTTACAAAACAAATACAACATATATATATATATATATATATATATATATATATATATATATAATCTCAGTTACATTGCTGCTTTTCTGCTTCTAATAGTTTGGTGAATTTTTCTTGATAAATCCTAGCTTATTACTGATTTTCAAGCTTTAAATATCTATAGCAAGTACATCTGTAAATTGAAAAATTATAAAAAAAAGAGTACATTGGTAAATAACTAAAAAATAGTAAAAAATAATGTATAATACATAAGAGTAATAAATTTGTACATTATGGAAATCTCGTTAATTTAGTACAAATCCTTATATACAGACTGAATTTCACACTGTACCCTATAATTATGTGTAAAGCTTACATGTCAGTAAGATTAAATATCTTAAAAATTAGGGCATGTGATATCAATTAATATTGTAGCAACAAAAATAAATATAAACCTACTGTGACTGCTTGAAAAGAGATGATTTGAATTTTTAGAATTCGTATACATGAGTTATGTCAACTCTCATCATATTTTGTGTCACAGCACTCTTCCTCCATAGATGTGATTGTTTCATTGGAAAGCAAGCTTCAGGTGCTTACATGATGTAATTTATTTTAATGCTACTATTTCCTCTCAAGTTGTTAAATATAAAATATCAAATGTCATTTCATTGGAACTCCAGTGCTTTTTATCAATGTAATCTCACGTTAACAAGAATCAATGGTGTCATCAACAGTTATTGTTTTGGCTAAAATATGTGCAATTATTTTTGAATGCAATTATTATTTTTGTATATATTCAATATATTTAACTATTAAATCAGTGGTATACTAAAACATAATTAACAACAGGGCCAATGGCATTATGGTTTTGGTAAGCAAATATCACTGAAATAGCCACGTGTAGAACTACTAAGAATTCTCAATGTTCTCATCAGAATCTTGATTGTACTATCACTGGATGATGTGTTTGAACTGTGCAAATTTTTACAAATTAGTTTTCAAGTAGAAATATGTAATTGGTGAACCATAAGAAGCTATCAATGACTGAAATTTTTTAATCTTCATAATTTTACTTCCTTCATTTTACTCTCAAACTCTCAGAATTTGATTTAGAAATGACATTATAAAATATTTCTTAATTATCTTCTGAGATTTCAATAGGTTATTCTACCAATTCTCAACACGTAAGAAATCATTTTTAATGTAAGTGTCCTGGGAATCCAACTCAGGGCACTTTAGGTAATATATTTATCAAAGAACTTATACCTAAGCTATAGAGATCTAACTTCATGAATTTTTCTGTAGTTTTTTTGATTCTGAATTGTGATCAAAATCATCAACTCTTAAGTAACAGGAAATCGTTCTACTATTGAGTAGACAACAATGCAAAAAATAAAGACCAAAAGAAAAAGAAAGAAAGGAAGAAAGAAAAAAAGAAAGGAAGGAAGGAAGGAAGGAAGACAGAGAACTCACCTTTTACTGTTAGTAATCTTGTAAGCAATTTTTGGAAACAAAGAATTATGTATGTGAGAGACTCATCAGATTTATCTTCTGTTGTGCCACTTCTATGACAGTTTATAAACCTCTCTATTCTCTATGGAAAAATACCACTTTACTCACAATCTCTCTGAATTAGCAGCCCATGCCAACTTATCAGTAGAGACACTGGATATAAGTAATTAATGTCGCTATCTCAGATCTAGCACACTTAGATCAGAAGCATGAATTCCTAGGAAAAAAAAAATTTCATTGTTGATCAAAAGGTTAAATGGTTTGTCAGATACCTGGACTCTGGATTTAGACCATGAAATAAATGAAATACTTCATACAACCTACCAGTAAGAACAATCTATTAGGACCTACAACCAATATGATGGCCCTATGAAGATAAATGAACAGGTTTACACATGTCTGTCCTTAAAGATTAGCTCAATGAAATATATTTACATGTTTCTGAAGTCCCTAAACATAATAAATTACTTCTCTAAGTAAATGCTTGATTCCAGAGGGAAAGGAAGACAAATGACAAGCTCATTAGCAAGTCCCCATGCGTCTCTTCACAAAGGTGAAACATGAATGCTGTTTATGGCTTCCCTTGGATGTTTATGTTAGCAGGTAGATGTAATGATTACATCAATTTATTCTTTATTTTTTTTGTGGTGTATCTCTGTACAACATTCTAATTTGAATAAGTTGGAAGTATTGAGACTTCAATAGGAAGAAGATCCAATTGTTAAAACCACAGTATATAGCCTAGATATTTAATTTCAATTAATTTTAAATTTTAGGGATAGAATGACTATAAATCTATTATTCTGCTCAAAGAGCAAACAAATTTATAAGAGACATAAAAACTATTTGCTCTATAGTATGTATAGTTGTGTCATGCATTACAAATTTGCTTAATTCTTCTAAAATTTGGGAAATAAAAAATTTTTAGTTTGGCAAAACTTTTAATACTAAATTATTTTCTTAAATACCATTTAATAAATCCCTCCAATCAAGTCATCTACACTTAATTTTGGTAGGGATAGAGTTCTTTTTATTGAGTAACTATTCATTTCTTATTTTCCAATTATAGTATTTTAATTTTTATCTTTTGAATGTCTTTTTTACTGGATATTTCATTATTTACTTTTCAAATGTTATTCCTTTTCCCAGTTTCCTGTCCATAAGCACCCCATTCCCTCCCCCTTCTTTTATAAGGGTGTTCCCCTTCCCATCCACCCCTTCTCATCTCCCCCTCTCCTGATACTCCCCTACTCTTGATGTCCAACCTTTGCAGTACCAAGGGCTTCTCCTTCCACTGGTGCCCAGCAAGACCATCTCTGCTACCTATGCAATTGGAGCCCTGGGAACTCTGGTTGGTTGGCATTGTTGTTCTTATGGGGTTGCAAGTCCCTTCAGCTCTTTCAATCCTTTCTCTAATTCCTCCAACTGCAGTCCTGTTCTCAGTTCAGTGTTTTGCTGCTAGCATTTGCCTCTGTATTTGACATGTTCTGGCTGTGCCTCTCAGGAGAGTTTTTAAGATTTTGTTTTTTGTTTTTTGCTCTTTATTATATTATACTTTTATTGAAAACAATTTTGAATTTAAATATCTTCTTCTCTCCCAAACCTTCCAATTTCTTTCCCCCTCTCTAATCACGAAACGTTAATCTTTTTCTCAAAAACAAACAAAACCCCCAAAATATATAAGAAAAAAACCAAGAAAAAAATAAAACCAAATCTTGAATGAAACAGCAACAACAACAAAATCTACCAAAGTGTTATGAAATCAAAGCACACAACAAAACTGTGGAGAGCATTATGTGTTGGTGAACTACTCACACAACCAAAATTATAATCTTTACTTTTCATTATATATAACCCAGATGCCCTTCAACAGTGGAATGGATACAGAAAATGTGGTACATCTACACAATGGAATATTACTCAGCTATCAAAAACAATGACTTTATTAAATTCGTAGGCAAATGGTTGGAACTGGAAAATATCATCCTGAGTGAGGTAACCCAATCACAGAAAAACACACATGGTATGCACTCATTGATAAGTGGCTATTAGCCCAAATGCTTGATTTACCCTAGATGCCTAGAACAAATGAAACTCAAGACGGATGATCAAAATGTGAATGCTTCACTCCTTCTTTAAAAGGGGAAGAAGAATACCCTTGGCAGGGCATAGAGAGGCAAAGATTAAAACAGACACAGAAGGAACACCCATTCAGAGCCTGCCCCACATGTGGCCCATACATTTACAGCCATCCAATTAGACAAGATGGATGAAGCAAAGAAGTGCAGGCCAACAGGAGCCGGATGTAGATCGCTCCTGAGAGACACAACCAGAATACAGCAAACACAGAGGCAAATGCCAGCAGCAAACCACTGAACTGAGAATAGGACCCCCGTTGAAGGAATCAGAGAAAGAACTGGAAGAGCTTGAAGGGGCTCGAGACCCCATATGTACAACAATGCCAAGCAACCAGAGCTTCCAGGGACTAAGCCCCTACCTAAAGACTATACATGGACTGACCCTGGATCTGACCTCATAGGTAGTAATGAATATCCTAGTAAGAGCACCAGTGGAAGGGGAAGCCCTGGGTCCTGCTAAGACTGAACCCCCAGTGAACGTGATTGTTGGGGGGAGGGCGGCAATGGGGGGAGGATGGGGAGGGCAACACCCATAAAGATGGGGAGGGGGGAGGGAGATGTTTGCCCGGAAACCGGGAAAGGGAATAACACTCGAAATGTATATAAGAAATATTCAAGTTAATATATATATGAATATATAAAAATTATATATGTGAATATATAAAAATTATATATATATGAACTTTATAAATATGTGTGTGTGTGTGTGTGTGTGTGTGTGTGCTATATTGAATAGATACAGGGAGAGTTGGCAGTCTTGTGTTGTCCCTGATTTTAATGGGATTGCTTCATGAATTTCACCATTTAATTTGATATTGGCTGTTGGTTTGCTATATATTGATTTTATCATGTTTATATATAGGCCTTGAGTTCAAGATCACTCCAACACTTTTAACATGAAGGAGTATTATATTTTGTCAAAGGCTTTTCAGCATCCAATGAGATGATCATGTAAATTTTTCTTTGAGTTTGTTTATTTTTTCAAATATGTATTCATATTTTCAAAATATAAACTATGTCTAATTTATTATTTAATTATAATTTTATTCTAACAAATTCAATTATTTAGTCATCAATTTTTTTAATTCCCTTTTAATCATATACTTTTTATTATTCTACAAACATTTATCAGTGAATAGGAGGCACAGACATATATGGTACAATAGGCAAAGCATGTTATAAAACTTAAATAGGAAGTACTTTTGTAAACTTTGGGGGATTAGAAATCTACTATTACAATACAAGAGGATATATTTCGCTGCATATATTTTTGCATGTGGGTTAGACATACAGCACATTTTTAGTTGTGACATTATGTGTGTTTTCAATTTACTACAATAAAAGTTTGTACTGAAACCAATACTGCACTCACAGTTGCATGGGACTAAGTAAAGGATATCACCACAGAACGACAAGATAGCTACTTAATAGATTCAGACTCTATGTACAAGAATAAAGACGATACAGCATTTAAACAATTTTTATCATTTTAATTTAGAGAATTTAATGTACAAGTAAGATCAGACAACAAAAGTAAATATCAAGCTAATAAATGTAAATACTAAAACATTTGCACAAGTTTTTATAGCAGATTTTAAGCTTTTATCTGAATCGCTGAATACATTGAGAAGCATATATACAATGAAAAAGAAAAAAATAGACAATACAAAGAAGCTATAAGTTGTTTGAGTGACAATATATGTCAAATTAACAAGCACCAGAGGCAATGAAAGTAAGGATGATGACAAGAAAAAGGGAAGAATCCTAGTGTGCCTTCTAGGATGAGACATTTAATTAAGCAAGGTCTATGGTGAGTTACAAGCAAAGCTCAGAACTTAGTTTTCCCTCACTTTGATGAATTTACATTTTCCCACAATGCATAGAAATGAATGAATGTGAAAAGCTAATGAAGATGTTTACATAAAAATGTCACACATTCGTTCATTAAGAAAATGTAATCAAGTACACAATTACCATTTAAGTCCTTGTCTACAGTATCTGTTTTGTTTGTTTGTTTTGCTTTGGTTTTTTTTTAAGAACAAAGCTATACTACTGAATCTTGTGATCTTTATGCTCTCCTAAGTATATTTTCTGTGATCCTATATCTTCTATTATTAGAAATGCAATCCAGCCGTCATCCTTTGTAATTTTTAAACATCTTTATGGAAAACAAAGAGTGAGGGACTCAAAGCCTATATTGCTTTCAAAAGAAAACACGGTGTATTGTTTTCCGTGTCCTATGGAAAGCATCTTTTACATCTTTATTTCTAAAGCTGTAGATCAAAGGATTCAACATGGGGATGACCATGGTGTAAAATATTGAAGCCACTTTATCAGTGTCAAAGGAATGACTGGATTTGGGCTGCATGTACATAAATATTAAAGTCCCATAGAAGACAGTGACCACTGTCAGGTGGGACCCACAGGTAGAGAAAGCCTTGCGCCTGCCCTCAGCAGAGTTCATCCTGAGGATGGCTATAAATATTAGCAGGTAGGACACAAGAACAAGTAGAAGAGAGACAATCAAATGAAAAGCAGAAAAACACAACAACATCACTTCTATTTCTTGTGTATTTGAGCAGACCAAAGATAACAAAGGAAGACTGTCACAGTAGAAATGACTAATAACATTGGAGCCACAGAAAGACAAAGTGAAAATCTTAATTGTGATTAGAAGAGCCACAATTGAACAGTAAAGATAAGGGATGATTATGAGTACCCAGCATAGTCTTTTTGACATGATAACCATATACAACAGAGGCTTACAGATGGCCACATATCTATCATAGGACATTGCAGACAGAATATAAATTTCACAAGCAATGAACATACTAAAGAAAGTCAACTGGATAGCACAAAGATAAAATGATATTGTGTTTTGATCTACAAGAAAATTTTGTAACATTTTTGGTCCCACAGCTGTTGTATAACCAAGGTCTGTAGTAGCAAGGTGTCTGACAAAAAAGTACATGGGTGTATGCAGCCTGGAATCAACTATGGTCAGGATGATCATGCCCAAGTTGCCAATCAGGGAGGTCAGATAAATGCTGAGGAATAGTCCAAATAATGGGGCTTGCAACTCAGAGCGGTCAGTGATGCCCAACAGGATGAATTCAGTCACCATTGTGAAGGTATGGTTCTCCATTCAGGTTTACAGAAAGTCCTGTCTTGAGTAGAGACATTTGTACTGTGAATAGATTTCAAATATTATATTATTCAAGGTAGTTTCAATAAAATATCTCCAAATGTTTTAATTTATTTTTAGTTCTTTTTTTTTTTTTTTTCGGAGCTGGGGACCGAACCCAGGGCCTTGCGCTTGCTAGGCAGGCGCTCTACCACTGAGCTAAACCCCAGCCCCTTAATTTATTTTTAAAAAGTACTCTTTATCAAAGACATACATACTCCTATGCATATAAATATACACAGAGATGCAGACAAGTGGCTGGAAAGACACAGATATGAATCCTTTGTCCTCAATTAAAGTTTTAAGTAGATAATAATTTAACTCTTTAAAATAATATTTGCTTTTTCTAACTATTATGAGAAGAGTAAATTTAATTTAATATTAAGCATTTTCATCTAGAGAACATCTTTCTACACCTAATATCTAGCCAAAGAATCATTCAGCCTCAATGTCTATTATACTCTCAGAATGTGAGAATTTTGCTGTACAAACAGATGTACATCTCTAAATTAATGCATATGAAATTTTGTGTATGTATATAATATAGAGAGAATATAAGATAAATTCTTTAAATTGCTAATAGTTGGATTTATTTGCACAAACATTGTTGAAATTTATTTTTCTTATGTTTTTATTGCTGATATGATTACTATCACATTTTGGATTTTAATGATTTTATATGTGTGATTAGATATATGATGTATGTAAATAATAGTACATATACATATACCTAATCATAATATATAAACATATACAAATTGTAGTACATATACATATACCTACTAATTCTTTTTTTACAAATGAACTTAGCTCAGGTTTTATGTATAGATGTACCAAATCTTAACACACAAAAATGGAATATTAAGAGATGTTACCACAATCCATTTTGGTCAGATCTATGCATAAGTTTTGTATTGCACATTACACAGAATTCTCTTGATTTAAAGAAACTAAATAGCATGTAAATAAGGGTACATGTGCAATCTGCTTACACAATACCTAGCATGTACAAATAATCTTTTGGGGAAATCAAGTGAGATGTATAAAATACATTTTTGGCATATATAAAATTAAGAGGTCCCTATATCGACTTTTCAAAACCTGAAGTAAAGGTTAATGATCCAACAAGTTTGTGCTTCCTGCCTATAGTCATTAAGACCATGAACATATGACTTTCAAACAGTCACTGAATATTCTATCCTACCTGAATGAATTTTCCTTATAAATGTGTGTGTAAATCATGTACAATAGAGTCTTATTTTCTTTTGTAAATCTGAAAAGATGAGTGAAGGTCAGGGAAACAGGGTATCTCCAAACTTCCATGGCCTGTATCTCTAATTGCACAGAGGTAATTTTCATAGTTTCCTTTTATTTTTTAATTAATATTGTATTTATTACTAATAAACTTAATAAGGATATATATTTGATGAGAAAAATGTTTTTTTAATAAAAGGGAAAAACAAAGCATAGGAAATCTATGACAAATAGTATAAAAACCTCAAAAATTATATCACCTTCGTATAAATTAGTATTTTTGAAAGAACACTTTAATTATAACATAACTTACTTTGATATAGTGAATCAGACACAAACCATTAAAAACCTAGAAAAATATGAGTGATGCTGAAATTAATTTAAAAATTCATTAAAATTGGCTTATGAATGAATTCTCAGGATACCACATTGATTAAGAGGTAGTATATTATAATGGTAACTGTTTAGTAATAGCAATTCTAATCATGGCTGCCCATATTTAATGCTTTATACTGGATAAATCTTTACAGTAGAGAACACACTGAAAAAAGTGCAATAAATTGGCATTTTCATGGATAAAAACAAGGGGCAGAAAATATTTGTTTGGTTAGTTCTCAGGAACATCTTGAATTTAACATAGAACTCAATGTAATAAGGCATGCCTGAATAATGCCAATGTACCAGAGAGAAAGTCACAGGAGGGGAACAATTTTTACTTTTGATAAAAGACGTACATGTTGATGTTTTCTGAGTAAAGTAAGAAATAAAACGATTTACAACTGTAATCATGGAAGAAAGTGCAGCCTCTGAGTAAATAAAAGTAAATTCCCCCAGCAGTCACTTTGCTGTGTACAGCTGACTGTATTTAATTGACACTTCACTCACTTGACAGGTTGTTTTATAGTGTGGTTATCTGACAAGAATGTTTTTCATCTGAAGAGATTTGGAATTCAAAGAAAAGAAAAAACAGGGTTGGGGATTTAGCTCAGTGGTAGGCGCTTGCCTAGGAAGTGCAAAGGCCCTGGGTTGGTCCCCAGCTCCAAAAAAAAAAAAAAAAAAAAAAAAAAAAAAAGCATTCTTTAGTATAAATTATTTTCTTCACTGACACTTTAATGCTATTTTTCAAAACTCTAATCTCAGAAAATTATTTGTAGTTAGTACAAAAAGAAGAAGCTTTCCAATGTCATGATATTTTGAGTATCCCTTGATGCTCAAGTAGTGGTTTCCACACCTATAGTGGAACAAAGGAATCTCTTACAAAAGGATCAATGTGAAGAGACATCTTTTCTCAGGTAAAATTACTGAGTATAGGGACTTGTATTTGAGAAAGACGATACAGGATGGAAGGGGAGAACTCACTTGTGAACTTGTCCTCTGATCCTTGCACATGTGCACTTACACATAATCAATTAATATATTGTAAAAATTTAAAAGATTAAAAAGTAACCATATAATCATATCTATACTTTTCCTCTACAAAAATCACTTATTAACATTTCAATTATTTAAGTTACTTTAACATAATGGATTTCATTATGATAATTTCATGAATATGTTTTGTCATGTATTGTTCTAATCTACCACCATATATAATATACAAATTTATATGTATATATATATATGTGTGTGTGTGTGTGTGTGTGTGTGTGTGTGTGTGTGTGTGTGTATGTGAATCCTTTGGATTCTTTTCTTTATGCCAGATGTCTGACCACTCAGGGTTTATGACAATTTTTGTAAGGGATCCTAAGTAATTCTAGGAACAAATTTAATTTTGTATTGGTAAGAAATACTATTGACTTAATACTTTTGCTCTCAAATTCCATTAAATGGCCGTCAAGTCATTTTGTTTACTATATATGACTTCTCATCTAGGCCCTCCATTGGCAATAACATTGAATGTATGTGTGTGTATATGTGTGTGTTTGTGTGTGTGTGTGTGAGAGAGAGAGAGACGGAGAGAGAGAGAGAGAGAGAGAGAGAGAGAGAGAGAGAGAGAGAGAGAAAGAGAGAGAATATTTTCCCCCAACCTCAGTTAAAATGTCCCACAGCGAACATGAAAAAAGGAAATGAACAGATATTATTGCTGCCCAGATATCTTGGAATATGAGAAAGACTAGACAGTGAAACACAAATAAGCATCTCTAGATGGTGAACCTTTAGTAAAGAATGTCCACATTTCCTTAGGCTTAAAGGACAGGGCTCTATAGGACACTTTGTTACCTGGTGTGTAACTCCTGCCTTCCGTTCCCACTGTGGCTCTTAGCTCAGGTTTCTGAGATCTAATTTTGCACATTTTTAAACCATAGAGACTCTCCCTGAGGAGACATCAAGAAATTATTAATTACCAGTGAACTTCTGAAGGACTTATGACATAATGCCTAAAAATTATAAACTTTCACGATCAATTTGTTTTCAGCTGCAATTCAGTTACTTCTTGTATAGGTCAACATTCCCACTTCCAGGTACTTATCAAAAGTAGCACAGCTAAGTTCTCAAAGGTGAATATGTGCTCTCATGGTTCTTGTGCCATAACGTGGCCAGGATATAAAAGAAATAAAATATCTAATCATGAATGAATGAACAAGAAAGTTAATTTTACAAAGATAGAGTACTATTTAATTATTAAAATGGAAGGTAGGATACCAGGGATGAAAATGGAGAACACCAAGCAGAGTGAAATAATCCTCAATAATGGGAGGCTAAAAATGGTAAGCTTCCTATTATATGAGGTGCATGAAGCTAGGATAGATGGAATAAAATTATAATCTACAGAGATGAAATTATCACTTCAATCTTGTGTATATTTGATCAGACCAAAGATAACAAATTAAGACTGTTACAGTAGAAAGGAATGACACCCTTGTATACACACAAAGATAAAATGAAAATCTTAATTTTGAATAGAACAGTGACAATTTTGCAATGCGATAAGGACTACCACCAGTAATAAACATAATCTTGACATGAGCATCATAAAAATAAAGGCTTACAGTGGACACATAGTGGTCATACAGCATTGAAAATGGAATAAAAATTTCACAAGCAATGAAAATTTAGAAGACTAAGTCAAAGTTATAAAGTTTAAAAGATCCTAGTAAGAGCACCAGTGGAAGGGAAGCCCTGGGTCCTGCTAAGACTGAACCCCCGTGAACTAGACTGTCATGGGGAGGCGGCAATGGGGGAGGTGGGGGGGAACACCCATAAGGAAGGGGAGGGGGAGGGGGATGTTTGCCCGAAACCGGGAAAGGGAATAACTTTTCAAATGTATATAAGAAATACTCAAGTTAATAAAAAAAATCAAATAACGAAAAAAAAAAACAAAGTTTAAAAGAAACTAGGTTTTGATCTATAATATTTCTAACATTTTGGTTCCAATAGCTCTTGAATAAACAAGAACTCTAGTAGCTATATGTCTAATAAGAAAATACATGGGAGTTTGCAGCTTGGAGTCCATCACAGTAATTAGAATTATGGCTAAGCTGCTCATTAGGGAGATCAGATAGATGATAAGAAAAATGCAAAAATTAATGCCTATAGATTAGATTGATTTGTGATGCCAAGCAGGATGAATTCAGTCACTACTGCAAGTTTTGGTTCTTCATCTTGACTCATCAGACAATTTTTCTAAATGCAACAATATATAATCAACCAATTATTACTTGGAGGATTTATTACAATCTATTATAGGTAAAATAATTCTTATTTTTTCAATATGTAAAATTTAATCTAGAATACACATATATAACACACTTGTATATGACTTAAAAATAAAATAAACAGACATAAGAATGGCTCTAAACTAGATTTGTGTTACAAAATAATATTTTCAATGTCTACAGATACTTGGTTTTTCAGTCTTGGAGGTATGAACCCCTCATATCAGGTGACAAAAATAGTTGAATTGTAAATTATTTTACTTTATCAAATATTCAGACCTTAAAATTACTTAGTGGATGTTTTACTAGTTTCAAGATTGAATAACTCATTTCCTTTACAACATAATGATAAATTTCACAATGCTCAGGTTTATATTATATCTCTGTGGCCTTTCTTAACATAATAAAAATTTAGTATGTGTTTCTGTCCCAAAATTTAATCTTTAAAGAACATAGAATTATTATTTTTATTAGATCATATATTTGTACAAATAATTAGAAATATATTTTTTCTAGAAAAATATGAGGATATTAAAATTTGAGGGATGAACACTGTGTTGAATTGGACTTGCATTTTGAACTGTCAACTTTCTCTGTTAAGATATGTTTCAAAGTTCTTATTGTCAGTTTCAGTAGCTTTCATTTTATGTGTTTTGTTTGTGATATACAAACACCATAGCAACAAAAAAATTGTTATAAGAAGGTTTATAACATACTTCTGTTCTGCTAGCAGATAATCTCCCTATTATGGTACAGAGTGCAGTGCAAAAAACCTTGTAAACAGAGATAAATTTTTGGAAAATCTACTAAATATCATGATGAAAATTTTAACAAAACAACAGATCAAAATGTAGAAAAATACTTGTAAAAGTTGTTTCAATAGAAAAAAATAAATAATACAAATTAGTTGAGAGAAATGAACATATTAGTCTCTCAATAAAAAACAATGAAATCTACTTGTTAACATCTTGTTTAAAGATGATTTCTTTTTATGTGTACATTTGTGGGCATAAAATAAAATTTACAAAATATGGTTTCTAATATATTGTCTATATTCTTTATTAATCTTTTGGCCCTCATAAAAAATAATGTTCTTACATTAAGCATGAGAAAACATTAGATAATTAAAATACATACATATATACATACATACACACACACATACATACACACACATGCACACACACATACTAATGCAATTTCTATACAAATTGCAGAGAAGTTATCTATTCTGGCCTCGTCTATTGTATTTTTTTTCCTATTTTTCTAAAATGATAAAAAGTTAAAAAACAAAACCATAATGTATGTAGACTATCATTTTTTTCTTTCAGCAAGAATACAAAGGACTTGAACATCCTTGTGGAGATGGGGAGGGGAGTGGGAGGAGGAAGAATTATGGAATATGGAACCCTCGGGTGGTGAACTGGGAGAGGAATAAAATCTGGAGTATTAAAATAAATAAATAAATAGTCTTTGATAATTTAGTGAGATACAAAAAACGTAATTAAATTTAGTCATTATCCCAAAACTTAGTAAATGTCTTCTTATTAATTCTTTCAAAACTAGTGAGAGAAAAAACAAACCAAACAAAACAAAACAAAAAACTAGTGTGAGATGCAAACTCCATTTCTCTTAATGAATTATAGGGACATGTTCCAGAGATGGTTTATCTAATAAGGGTTCCTGTCGCCAATACTGAAGACCTATTTTTTTTGTATCCTACATGCAGAAGGAGAAAACTATCTATTGCAAGAGAAATATCATATCTTGCACCATTTAAACAGCCAAGAACCTGAGGACAGTTAGGTTATAGTTATTCCAGAAGAGTCAAAAATGACACATCTGTTAAAGGGACATGTCTTAATGGAACTCCAAAAATTGATTAGTTTACCCATAGTTAAGTCACTCTCCAGAGGAGCAAGTTTTGTTTTTGTTGTTGGTTTACGATAACTGGTCATTTACAGAGACCCACAATCTCTCAGCGTGTAGAAAATAAAAAAAAAATCAAAAATACTCAATACTAGTCATTCCTAGACATAGTCATCAAATCATTTTTGTAGAAGACTACCCATGCCCTGTTGACTTTAAACTTTAAAGGCCTTTTCACTGTATTTTTTATATTAAAATTTAATATATAGCTTGTTTAAAACCTCAAATAAAAAGCATTTCTCAATTTTCTATGCATTCATGAATATCCTTATTTTGAAGTGTATTCATTACTCAAAAAATTCACACACTTTTAAAATTTTAAATAGAACTCCTTTTTACTTCAATACTGTGAGTTCTAAGGTTAGTCTTTTGTTTCTGACAGGGAAACTTTGACTTTAATTCCAAGGCATTATTATTCAGAATTTGAAAAATACATATTATTTGGACAGCACAGTAAACAATCACCATGTTTATTAAATAAAATAATAAATTGGAAGCTAAACTTCGAATTTTAGATTCCAGCCTCCCAAAATACTTTAGATATTCTGCTGTTCACTTTAACTCAAGGAAAAGAGCATGCAATTTTGAGCACATTTAATACTCCTAATTCACCTTGTTTATATCCATTTAACAAGAACATGTCCCAGAAGGATTATGCCACATTTATCTTGGGGTTTGAAATTAGCAAAAGCAAACTGTGGTGACTGATGGTAAAATCTAAGAAAACAAAACAACAAAAATGACAAAATAAACAAAAAATATCAAACAATAAAAGTGCAGTACTTCAGGAATAAACACTTTTCTGTTGCCATTCTTTGAAAGAAAAATATTTTGAGCAGTACTTAACACACGTTAGAGGCCCACAGCTCCCTACACCTAAATCCCATGGGGAGGGGGAGAGCTGAACTCCCAGAAGTGCGGACAATCCTGAGACCTCAGGGGAGATCAACACTTCTGTCCACTTCTGGTCACAATCCTGGCCCAAGAGGAAACTACATAGTGCCTCTGGATAGAGGATTACAGGAAGAGTCAGCAGCAGGAACCTGATATAATCTGACTGTGCCTGGAACTGAACTGAAATGGTCCAACACCTCTCTGCACCCAAATCCCATTGAGAGAGATCTGGAGCCTCAGAAGTGCAAACACTTCTGAAAATTCAAAGGAGACAATTATTTTCTGCCCACATTTCAGACCCAAGAGGAAATTGCCTAGTACCATCTGTGCCCTCTAGGAACATGGACCTAAAAGCAGTCAGGGGCGGGACCCTTCATGTTTCTGCCTGTGCCAATAAGTGTAAGTCCGTTGCCAGGAGTGCCTGCACACTTAAGAGCAGAGGTTAAGACCAACTCTTCTGTACCAAGCCACCTGCCTGGAGGCTTGAGTTCACACAAACACAAGAGTAGCTCTCTGTTCCCAGATCCAGCTGAAAGAATACAGGTCTACAGGAGTGCTGACACACAGGCCTATAGGAGGTTCAAGCCACTGTCGAAAACAGCAAACAATCTAGCACCAGAGACATCCTGATGGCAAGAGGCAAGCACAGGAACCTAAGCAACAGAAACCAAGATTACTTGGAATCATCAGAGCCCAGTTCTCCCACCAAAGCACATACTGGATATCCAAACACACTGGAAAAGCAGGATTTGGATTTAAAATCACATTTTAGAATTAAGATGGAGGACTTTAAGAAGGACATAAATAACTCCCTTGAAGAAATAAAGGACAACACAAGTAAATAAGTAGAAGCCGTTAAAGAGGAAACACAAAAATCCCTTAAAGAATTAAAGGAAAACTCAACCAAACAGGTGAAGGAATTAAACAAAACTGTACAGGATTTAATAATGGAAATATAAACAATAAAGAAAGCACAAAGGGAGAGAACCCTGGAGATAGAAAACCTAGGGAAGAGATTAGGAGTCATAGATACAAGCATCACCTACAGCATACAAGAGATAGAAGAAAGATTCTCAGAGGCAGAAGATACCATAGAAAACATTGACACAAATGACACCATCAAAAGATAATGTAAAATGCAAAAAGCTCCTAGCCCACGACATTCAGTAACTGCAGGACAGAATGAGAAGATCAAACCTAAGAATTATAGGCATAGAAGAGAGTGAAGACTCCCAACTGAAAGTGACAGAAAAGACTCCCAACTTAAAGAGACAGTACATATCTTCAACAAACTTATAAAAGAAAACTTCCCTGACTTAAAGAAAGAGATGCCCATAAAATACAAGAAGCATACAGAACTCCAAATAGATTGCACCAGAAGAGAAATTCCTCCCGTCACATAATAGTCAAAACACCAAATGCACAAAACAAAGAAATAATATGAAAAATAGTAAAGGAAAAAGGTCAAGAAAAATATAAAGGCAGACCTATTAGAATTATACCAGACTTCTCACCAGACACTATGAAAGTCAGAAGATCCTGAGAAGATGTCATACAGACCTGAAGAGAACACAAATGGCAGCCCAAACTACTATATCCAGCAAAATTCTCAATAAAAATAGATGGAGACAAAACCAAATTTACAAAATACCTTTCTATAAATCTAGCCCTTTGTATTATCATTTGTATGATAATAGATAGAAAATTACAACACCAGGAGGGAAACTATACCGTAGAAAAAGCAAGAAATATATCTCCTTGCAATGAAACAAAAAGAAGGGTGGCACACAAACATAATTCCACCTCTAACAACAAAAATAACAGGAAGCAACAATCACTATCCCTTATTATCTCTTTGATCAGAGGACTCAACTCCCCAATAAAAAGATATAGACTAACAGAGTGGATATGTAAAGAGGACCCAACATTTTGCTGTATACAGGAAACACCTAAGAGGCAAAGACAGATACTACCTCAAAGTAAAAGGCTGGAAAACAACTGTGCAAGCAAATGGCCTCAAGAAACAAGGTGGAATAGCCATTATAATATCAAATAAAATTGACATTCAACCAAATGTTATCAAAAAAAGATAAGGAAGAACATTTCATATTCGTCAAAGGAAAAATTCACTCTCAATTCTAAATATCTATGCTCCAAATGCAAGGAAACATACATTCATAAAAGAAACATTACTAAAGCTCAAAGAACACATTGTACCTCAAACAATAACAGTAGGAGATTTCAACACTGTACACTCATCAATGGACAGATAGTGGAAACAAAAATTAAATAGGGACATAGAGAAAATAAAAGAAGTTATGAACCAAATGGTCTTAACAGATATTTATAGAACATTTCATCCTAAATCAAAAGAATATAACTTCTCACCACCTCATGGTTCCTTCTCCAAAACTGACCATATAATCGGTCACAAAATAGGCCTCAATAGATACAAGGAGACTGAGGTAATCCTATGCATCCTATCAGAACACCACGGACTAAAAATGATCTTCAATAACAACAAAAATGACAGAAAGCCCACATATACATGGAAGTTGAAAATGATTTACTCAATGATAGTTAGTTCAAGGAAGAAATAAGAAAAGAAATTAAAGACTTGACAGTCAACCTAAAAGATCTAGACCAAAAAGAATCAAATACACATAACAGGAGTAGAAATGAACAATGTTCTAGACAAATGCAAGGTACCGAAGTTAAATCAGGATCAGTTAAACCATATAAACAGTCACATAACTCCTAAAGAAGTAGAAGCAGTTACTAAAAGTCTCCCAACCAAAAAGAGCCCAGGACCAGATGGCTTTAGTGCATAATTCTATCAGACCTTCATAGAAGACCTCATACCAATACTACAAACTATTCTACAAAATAAAAACAGAAAGAGCACTACCCAATCTCTTCTATAAACTACATTTATGCTCATACCTCAACCACACAAAGACCCAACAAAGAAAGAGAACATCAAAGCGATTTCTCTTAAGAAATACTGACACAAAAATACTCAATAAACTTCTCACAAACCGAATCCAAGAACATGTCAAGATGATTATCCATCAAGATCAAGTAGGCTTCATCCCAGGTATGCAGGAATGGTTCAATATATGGAAACCCATCAACAATATCCACTGTATAAACAAACTCAAAAAAAAAAACCCACATGATCATTTCCTTTGTTGCTGAAAAAGCATTTGACAAGATTCAACACCCCTTCATGATAAAAGCCATGGAAAGATCCCCATCTGGATTTATTAAAAAAACAAGTTGTGAATAGAGACTGTAACACAGTCAAGTATTTCAAATATTATCATGTTATGGATTTTTTATTAAAAGTAGATTAAATATAATTTGTACAAACATGTAAAATTAGTATTTGAAATAAATGTACTAAAAAGGTTTATATACACTTCTATGACATCCTTACACAAACATATGCAAACATATGTGGTTTTACAAAAAACAAAGACACAGATATGAATTTTTGTTTCTAAACTGATGAGAGTTTTATACAGAGAATAATAGAATACTTTGACAACAACATTTAGTTTCTCCACTTATCAGTGTTTACATACCATGTATGTCTTTTGCAGTCTGGATTACTTCATTGAGTATGATATTTTCTAGTTTTATCCATTTGCCTGTAAAAATTCATGATGTCCTTGTTTTTAATAGCTGAGTAGGATTACACTGTGTACATGTACCACATTTTCTGTACCTATTCTTTTGTTGAGGGTCATCTGGGTTGTTTCCAGCTTTTGGATATTATTAATAAGGCTGTTGTGTACAAAATGGAACACATATCCTTGTGATATGGTGGAGTATCTTTTTGGTATATGTCCAGGAGTGATATAGCTGGGTTTACAAGTAGAACTATTTCCAATTTTATGAGGACACTCCAAACAGATTTCCAGGGTGGTTGGACCAGATGAATGGAGGAGTGGTCATGTTTCTGGACATCCTTGCCAGCATCTGCTGTTACCTGAGTATTTGATCTTTGCTATTCTGACTGGTGTAAGGTAGAAATTCAGGGTTGTTTGATTCAAATTTCCTTGATGACTAAGAATGTTGAACATTTCTTTAGGTGTTTCTCAGACATTCAAGATTCCTCGGTTCAGGATTATCTGTTTTCCTTTACAACCCACTTATTCTAGAGTCTATATTGAGTTCATTATATATTCTGTATATTGTCCCTCAACCAGATGTAGTGTCAGTAAAGATCTTTGCCTGTTTCTGCATTGTCATTTTGTGCTATTAACAGTGACATTTGCCTTAGAAAAACTTTTCAATTGTATGAGGTCTCATTTGACAATTATTAATCTTAGAGCCTGAGTAGTTGGTGTTCTGTTTAGGAAATTATCCTCTGTGCCAATATGTTAAAGGCTCTTTCCCACTTTCTCTTCTCCTAGGTTCAGTGTATCTAGTTTTATCTTGATCCACTTGGATGTGAGTTTTTTTTTTTTTTTTTTTTTTTTTTTTTTTTTTTTTTGAGCTGGGGACAGAACCCAGGGCCTTGTGCTTGCTAGGCAAGCGCTCTACCACTGAGCAAAATCCCCGAACCCCGGATGTAAGCTTTTTAAGAGGAGATAAATATGGATCAATTTGCATTCTTCCACGTGCAGGCCAATGGTTAGACCAACATCAGTTGTTGAAGATGGTTTCTTTTTTCCACTGTATGTTTCTGGCTTCTTTGTAAAAGATCAAGTGCCCACAGGTATATGAGTTTATGTGGTGTATGGATTTATTTCTGTGTTTTCAACTCTATTCCATTGATTGACCTATCTGTCCCTATACAAATACCATGAGGTTTATTTTTGTTTGCTTTTTTTTTAAATCACTATTGCTCTGTAGAATAGCTTGATGTCAGGGACAGTGATTTCCCAAGAAGTTCTTTTATTTTTGAGAATTGTTTTCACTCTCCTTGATTTTTTATTATTCCATATGAAGTTGAGAATTTCTCTTTCCATGTTTGTGAAGACTTCAGTAGTGATTTTAATGGTGATTGCAATGAATTTGTAGATTGATTTTTGGTAAGATGGCCATTTTTACTATAATAATCCTACCAATCTATGAACATGGGAGATCTTTCCACCTAATATCTTCTTCAATTTTTTCTTCAGTTCTTGAAGTTGGTTATACAGGTCTTTCACCTGGTTAGAATTATGCCAACATTTTTTTTATATTATTTGTGGCTATTGTGAAGTGTATTATTTCCCTGATTTCTTTATCAGACCATTTATTGTTTGTATAAAGGAGGACTCCTAATTTTTTTTGCATTAATTTTGTGTCCAGCCACTTGCTGAAGGAGTTTATGAGCTATAGCAGGTCTTGTGCAGTTTTGGCAGACGTATTATGTATACTGTCATATCATCTATAATAGCTATACTTAGAATTCTTCCCTTACAATTTGAGTTCCCTCCTTCTCCTTTAGTTGTCTTATTGATCTGTCTAGAAATGAAAGACTATATTGAAGAAATACGGAAATATTAGAGAGTCTTACATTGTCTCTTAATGGAATTGTTTTTGGTTTGTTGTATGTTGTCTTTTATTTTGTTTAGGTATTTTCTTTGTATCCCTGCTCTCTCTAAGACTTCTAATTTGAACATGTATTGATTTGGTCAAAGATCTTTTCAGCATCTAATGAGATGATCATATGTGATTTTTTTTCAATTTTTTTATATAACAGGTAACATTGCCTGCATCCCTGGGATGAAGCCTACTTCATCATGGTAGATGATTTTTCTGATGTGTTCTTGGAATCTGCTTTTCAGTATTTTACTGTGTATATTTGCATCAAGGTTTATAAGGGGATTGGTATGAAATTTTCTTTGTTGAGTCTCTGTATGTTTTAGATATCAGGATGACTGTGACCTCATAGGATTAATTTGGCAATGTTTCTGCTGTTTCTATTTTCTAGTTTGAGGAGTATTGTTATGAGCTCTTCTTTGAAAATCTTTATATAGGATTCTATATTAAAAACTATACGAAAAAAATTAGCCCTTGCTTTTTTGGTTTGGGAGATTTTAATAATGATGTCTTTTACTTTATGGGTTATAACTTTATTTATATAGTTAACCTGACATTGATTTAACTTTGGTAAGTAGTATGTATCTGAAAATTATCCATTTTGTTCATATTTTCCAATTTGTGGAGTAGAGGCTTTTAAAGTAAAACCTAATGATTCTGTGATATTTCACTATCTTTGTTATGTCTCCCTTTTCACTTGAGATTTGTTAATTAGGATAATGTCTGCCCACCTTTAAGTTAGTTTAACTAAGGGTTTGTCTGTCTTATTTTTTTTTCCCAAAGGACCTGATCTTGTTGATCTTAGCCCTGAGTTTATTTCTTGCCATCTATTCCACTTGGGCAAGTTTGTTTCCTTTTTCCCCTAAGAGCTTTCAGGTTTTCTTCTCAAATATTAGTATGAGAACTCTACAATTTCTTTATGAAGGTACTTGGTGCCATGAACTGCTTTTATTGTTTCCTATAAGTCTGTATATAATATGTCTTTATTTTCATTAAATTCTAGAGTCTGTGCTTATTGTTTTATTTGTTGATTGATCCAGAGGTCATTGAGTTGTTCAGTTTCCATGAGTTTATAGGATTTCTGTTGTTTATGTGGTTGTTGAAGTACATTTTTAATCCATGGGTTATTTCAATCTCTTTATATCCATTCAGTGACCAGTGCATGGTCAATTCCATGCTTTGTGACCAATGCATGGATCTATGAGATGCTGAGAAGAAAGTATTTTTCTGTTTTGGTTGAATATTCTATAGATAATACATTAGGTCTATTTGATTCATAACCTCTGTTAATTGTATTATTACTCTTTATAGTTTCTATTTCAATAACCTGACCATTGGTAAGACTCAGGTATTGAAGTCTCTCATTATTAATCTGTGGGGTTCGATTTGTGACTTAAGCTTTAATAATGTTTCTCTTACGACTGCAGGTGCCCTTTCGATTGGTGCATAGATGATCAGAATTGAGTGTCATCTTGAATTTTTCTTTTGATGAGTACGAAGTGTCCTTCATCATCTCTTTTAATTACTTTTGTTTGAAAGTATATTTTATTAGATATTGCAATGGTTATTCATATTTACCTTTGATTAAAAACTTTTCCAGCCCTTTACTCCAAGGTATTATCTATATTTGTTGCTGAAGTGTGATTCACGTATCCTATTCTGGCATCCAGACTCTTAGCCTGTGTTTTTATCCCCTGTGAATAGAGTCCATTGACATTAAGAGAATTCAAGAGAAATGATTGTTAGTTCCTGTTTTTCTATGTTGATGGTTGTGTGTGTGTGTGTGTGTGTGTGTGTGTGTGTGTGTTTCTCTCCTTTTGGTTTGGCTATGAAATGGTTAATTTCATGTGTTTTCTTACGTGTATTTACCTTACTTCTGTTGGAATTTTTCTTCTAGTATATCTAATGTTGTATAGCATAAAGATATTATTTAAATTTTGTTTATCACAGAATAATTTTTTTATTTATGGTGATTGAAAGTTTTGCTGAGTATCATAATCTGGACTCATATCTGTGGTTCCTTAGTGTCTGAAAAGCCTGTGTCCAAGCCATTCTGGATTTAGAGTCTCTATTGAGAAGTCAGATAAAATTCTGATATTTCTGCATTCATATGTTACCTGGATTTTGCCTCTTGAGCCTTTAAAAGGTTTTCTTTGTTCCGTACATTTAGTATTTTCATTATTTTGTGGTGGGAAGACTTTTCTAGGTCAATTTATTTTGTGTTCTCTAAGTTTCTTATGTGCTTATAGCTATATCTTTCTTTAGGTTAGGGAAGTTATCTTCTATGATTTTGTTGGAGATATTTTCTGGGCCTTTAATCTAAGAATTTGTTTATTCCTATTATTCCTAGGTTTTGTCTTTTCATAATGTACCAAATTTCTTTGATGTTTGGTGTTAGATAATTTTTAGGTTTGGCATTTTCTTCGACCAATGTATCGATTTCTTCTATCTTATCTTCTACACCTGAGAATCTTTCTTCCATTTCATTTTTTTGTTTTGTTTTGTTTTGTTTGTTTGTTTGTTTGTTTGTTTGCTTTTTGGTGATGCTTGCATCTGTATTTCCTGTTCTCTTTCCCAGGTATTCCATGTCCAGGATTGCCTCTGCTTGTGTTTTCTTTATTTTTCTGTTTCCATTATCAGGTATAATTTTATTCATTTCATTCACCTAATTAATTATATATATATATATATATATATATGTGTGTGTGTGTGTGTGTGTGTGTGTGTGTATTCATATATGCACTTCTTCTCTAAAGGCCTTTATCAGTTTGATTGTATTTTCCTGTATTTCTTTAAGGAATTTATTTCATTTTTAATGCCTCTATCATCTTCAGAAGAGAGATTTAAAGTTATTGTCTTTCTTTTCAGGTGTGTTAAGATGTCCAGGGTGTACTTTAGTAGGTGAACTGGGTTCTGGTGTTGACATATTGACCTAGCATTTATTGTGTGTGTTCTTGTGCTTACCTTTGTCTATTTTATTTTCTCTGTTTTTAACTGCCCTGGTAGTCCCTGGTACTAACATGCCTCTGGGACTGCAGGTAGACCTTGTATTTCCTAAGGGCAGGAGGCCTCTGGTTGCCTAGGGTGGCAGTGGTATCTAACCAGGCAGAATGAACTGGTTGTTCTGGGTTGCAGCAGAACTCCAGGAATGTAGACTAAGTTCTGGCTCTGAAAGTTGAATGCAGATCTGGGATTGCAAATAGTGGTTTGGACTAGATTATGGAGCACAGAGGGATTGGCAAGAATTCATGGGTGCTGGGCTTGTTTGGGATCCAGCAGGCAGGGAATTGAGGCATGGGTATCTCACCTAGTTGACACTGGTAGCAACAGGCCTTCAGGGTGGCACACTGGCCTGGGTAATAGACTGCAGATCTGAGATTTCAGGTAGAGGTGTGAACCAGAAGATGGGTCCCAGAGGGAATGGGGCAGACCTAATAGCTCTTGGGCTTACCAGAGTCCCAGCAGATGGGGGATTAAGGAATGGTTATCTCTCCTGGTTTTCCTGGTGGCAGTTGTCCTCCAAGGAGGCATACTGAGCTATGGCCTGGTGTTTGAAACCGATCTCACATTTAAATATATAATTATTTCTCAGTGAAATAAAACCAAGCAAAATGTCTGAAACCAAGAAAGCTTAATAAAACCACACCTCAAATTAAACTGCAACAACAGAATCCACCAACGTATAATGAAATAAAAGCACACAATAGAACTGCGGAGTACATTATATGGTGTTTGTTAGAGAACAGGATTTGATCCTAAGAAACTGGAATTACAGGCAGTTGTGAGTAATCTGACAAAGGAACTTGAAAGTGAATTTAGATCCTAGTCAAGAGCATTATACAATTTAATCACTGAAACATCTCTATAGCCCCTATAACTATTTTTACAAATACTTTGCAAATATTTTTATTTTTCAGCATTATTGTTTCTGTTCATGTGTCAATGTGTATATATAAATGAAAGTGGACAACTTTCAGGCATCAGTTCTCTCCTTCCACTTTTGGTAAATCCTGGTTATTAAATTCATATTGTCAATTTTGGCAAGTTCACTTAATCATTGAGCTCTTCTTACCTGTCATGTAGTTCAAATAATCTCTAGAAATAAAAAGTCATTACATCACTACTATAGTCTATACTCTACTCGGCTTATATTTTCATATACGTTCTAAGTTTCTCTAATTAATTTTAGTTTTCTTATTTTGATCAGTATTTAAATTTTAGAATAACTTTTATAAAGAATGTTAAATTTACTGTTACAAATTTTTGTAGTAATTGCTTCATCTCACTCTAGTTCATTGTTTATAAAAATTGTGTGCTGTGGGAAAATATATAAAACATCTTAAAATAATCATGAAATTACATTATAATCAATGCAAACTATTAAAATGATTGACGGAGCCGATTTTAAACATTATCATACTCATTTGATATGGTATCAAATGAGACATTATTTATATTAGTTATGCATTATTGAGTTATTGTCATTTCTGAATATACCTTCAAATGTGGATGTTAGTGATTTTTATCTTGCTGTCAATCATAATTTTATCTATTCATTGAAGTTAATCCATTGAAACAAAATATGGTAAAGTTCAAAAATTAAACATTTTATGACTTGATGTCTGTTAATGACTAAGTGTCATTTTAGTTTTACAGGTTAAATTTTGTACCTGATAGAGGGCTAATATCCAAAATAGATGAAGAACTCCAGAAGCTAACCACCAAAAACCCAGACAACCCACTAAAAACATGGCGTATGAAACTAAATGGACAATATACAACAGTGAAAACTTGAATGACCGAGAAGCACTAAAAGAAATGTTCAAAGTCCTTAGTGATCAGGAAAGTGCAAATCAAAATGATCTTGACGTTCTACCTTAAATCAATCAGAATGATTAAGATCAAAAACTCCGATGATAGCACATGCTGGTGAGAACGTGGAGAAAGTGGAACACTCCTCCATTGTTGGTGGGATTGCAAACTGGTAGAACCAATCAAGAAATCAATCTGGTGGTTTCTTAGAAAATTGAAAATAGATGTAGTGGAAGACCCAGATACCACTCTTGGGCATATTCTCAAAAGATGTTCCACCATGCCACAGGGACACACGTTCCACTACATTCACAGCAGCCTTATTTGTGATAACCAGAAGCTGGCAACAACCCAGATATCCCTCAACAGAGGAATAGATACAGAAAAGGTGATACATTTAGATAATGAAGTACTACTCAGCTCCTAAAACAATGGCTTCATGAAATTCTTGGGCAAATGGATGGACCTATAAAATATCATCTTGAGTGAGGTAACATCTCCAAGAATCCATGCATGGTATACATGCAATATAAGCCCAAATCTATAAAATACCCAGGATACAACCCACAGGACTGAAGCAGGTTAACAAGCCAAATGTTCCAAGTGAGGAACTTCAATTCCACCTGGGAAGGAGAAGAAAGCAGTGAAGGGGAAGTAGAGGGAGGGGGAGGAACAAGGGTAGGAGATGGGGAAGAGCGTGAAAGGGGGAAACATAATCAGGTATGTGGGGTAGAAGGACAAGACTAAAGCCATGAGGGCTAGCAGAAAAAATGAAAACAGGCAACCTTGGGAGGTAAGAGGTAGGGGGAATCCTCTATAATGTACCTGAGAGGTTAAAAACTCTCAGGTAAGGACTTAAAGGGAGGGACCTTGAATGAAATGCTCTACAGTGGGGAGGGGGAAACCTGTAAAGTCCACCTCCAGTGGAGGGACAGGTCATCTGTTGGAGGGATGTGATTTCTATCCAACAGTCAAAAGCTCTGACCCAGAATTGTTTCTTCCTGAAAGAACTTCAGGAAGAACAATGGAGAAGAACATGAGAGAAAGGAGTTCCAGTGACAGGACTAAATTGGGATCCATCTCAAGGGGAAGCCTGGATCACTGACAGTGTTACCGATGCTGAGCTGTGCTTGCAGACAAGAGCCTAGCATTACTACCCTCTTAGAGGCTCAACAAACAGCTTAAAGAGTTAGATGCAGATATTAGCACCCAAAGAATGGACAAAAACCAGAGAATTCTGTGATTGAATTGGTGAATAGCTGAAAAAAGCTGAGGACAAGGGCAGACCTAAGGGAAGACCTGCAGTCTCAACTGACCTCAACCCCTGAGATCTCTCAGTCACCGAGCTACCAATCAGGCAGCCTAAATCAGTTGATATGAGGCCCCCAACACATGTATACCTGACAACGGCCTGGTCGACCTCAGTGAAAAACGATGCACCTAACCCTGGGGAGCATGATAGGGTTGGGGTGGTAGAATGGGGACATTCTTTCGGAGACAGGGGTGTGGCTGAGATGGTAAGGTATGTGGACTGGTCAGGGGGTAGACTTGGAGGGGAATGAAGTCTAGACTATAAGAAAGAATTAAAGAACATAAATAAATTAATTAATTAAAAGAAATTGGACAATTTTCAAATTATAAGTGCTACACTTAGCACTTAACTGTACAATTTTTATTCTAGTGAATTAAATTGTGTAATCATCCACTTTTTAAGTCTTCTTTGATAGACACCCATGTTACCCTTCATATAGTTTTATTATTCTACAGAATATGTATTTATGAATTGATTGGCAGCAGAGATATATTTGGTATAATATAATACACACATCAAATGGTATGAAACTTAAAGAGGAAACACTTTTCTAAATCTTGAAGGATCAGAAAGGATACATATGAGGTATTATCATAATATGCAAGTATTTATTTCTGTACATATATTGGTGTACTTTGTCTAGAAATAAAGCCCACTTCCATTTGTGATATTATGCTTGCTCACAAATTGATACACTTAAGGAATATACTGAAACAAGTATTGTGTTCACTGTTGTATGGCCAAATAAAAGGATATTCTTTCAACAGATTTCACGAAAAAATCTACTTAATGCATCCAGGTGTGTGTGCAAGAATAATAATAATAAAAAAAATGTCATTTCAACTGTTTTTATTTTTTAATTTAGAGAATTCCATAATGTACAAAGAAGAACAGGAAATAAAGAATACAAATCTGGCTAATAAAAAATAAATAAAAGAAACATTTATATAAAGTTTTGTAGCCAATCTTATTTACCTACCTGCAATTGTACATTCACTCAAAAGTGCCTATACACTAAATTGGAAAAATAAGATCGATTCTATGAAGGAACTGCAAGTTGTTTCAGTGGCAAAAACTCCCAAATTAATAGCACCATGGTCACTATGAATAAAAGTAAAGTAAATGTGATTGGTAGGGTTCATGTGATAGGACATGTAAGAAGGTCTATGGTGATTGACAGGAAAGCAGAGAACTCAGTTTTCTCTCACTGTGATCAGTTGAGATTTTCACACAACTCATAGAAATGAATGAGTTAAAAAAGCTAATGAAAATGTTGACAAAAATGATGCCACACATTGGAAAACATAATGAGTCAGGTATACAATACCATTTAAACCCTGCTCTATAGCTCCTGTTCTATCTAAAGAGTACAAAACTATACCAGTTAATCTTACGATCTTTACATTTTATGAATATTTTGTGTGATCTTATATTTTTTATTACAATCCAACCCTTCTCAGTAAGAGGGGTAAGATTTATTGTCTTCTTCATAAATTCTTATAGAGCATTTAGATGTTTGACTACCAGGAAACAATAACATTTAACTCTGTTGATCCTTTCTACTTGTTAAGCATTTTATGGATAGTAAAGAGTAAAGGTATTGAATTCTGTATGAATTTCAAAGGCAAACACTTCGTAGTCTTTTCCCTGTTCTGTGAAGAGCATCTTTTACATCTTTGTTCCTCAAGCTATAGATCAAGGGATTCAACATGGGAATAATCAGGGTGTAAAAGACTGAAGCCACTTTATCAGTGTCAAAGGAATGACTGGATTTGGGCTGCATGTACATAAATATCAAAGTCCCATAGAAGACAGTGACCACTGTTAGATGGGACCCACAGGTAGAAAAAGCCTTGCGCCTGCCCTCAGCAGAGTTCATCCTGAGAATGGCTATGAGTATGAGCAGATAGGAGACAAGAACAAGTAGAAGAGAGGAAATCAAATTAAAAGCAGATAAGAACAACATTATTACTTCAATTTCCTCTGTATTTGAGCAGACCAAAGATAACAAAGGAAGACTGTCACAGTAGAAATGACTGATGACATTGGAGCCACAGAAAGACAAAGTGAAAATCTTAGTCGTGATTAGAAGAGCAACAACTGTACAGTAAAGATAAGGGATTACTACAAGCACCCAGCATAGTCTTTTTGACATGATGACCATATAGAACAGAGGCTTACAGATGGCCACATATCTGTCATAGGACATTGCAGAGAGAATAAAAAGTTCACAAGCAATGAACAGGAGAAAGAAGGTTAACTGTGTAGCACAAAGGTTAAAGGATATTCTATTTTGATGAACGATAAAATTTGTTAACATTTTGGGTCCCACAGCTGTTGAATAACCAAGGTCTGCAGTAGCAAGGTGTCGGAGAAAGAAATACATGGGTGTTTGAAGCTTGGAGTCCACCATGGTAAGAACTATCATACCCAAGTTTCCCACCAGTGATATCAAATAGATGAGAAGGAATAAACAAAACAATGAGGGCTGTAGCCCATGGTGGTCAGTGATACCCATCAGAATGAATTCAGTTACCACTGTCCTGTTGTAATTCTCCATCCTACTTTATAAGAAAGCCTCTTCTGATTAGAGAGATCAGCATCACCTGTAGAGTTAAATGATTGTTAATTAGAGGAATTTGATTAAATGTATGATGTGTAATATAATTCTTTCAATATACAATATTCAAAATTATATATTTAATAAAGGTATCTAACATATTTGTACCTAATATTTGGTATGATGTTTAACTAATTTCCTGATTCACAATCTCAGACAGATGAAAGATAGGTATACTGTAGGTAAAAACATAACTTAAAATGGAGATTTTATATATGTGTATATATATAATTTATTGTCATGTATATTAAAATAAATTTTTAATAGTTTCAAAACTTTACTTGCCACTGTTTATTATACTTTTATAGATTTTTCATTAATCATTTCTGTAATTCAAATTCATAGTGTCATGTAATTATTTAATTTAATAACATATAAAAATTAATATACTCCTGTGAACAGCTGGGAACATTTACAAATACATCAACTCTTCTTTAGAACTGAATCATGAACTGCTTATGCTTAACAAATGGAGTCCATAAAGTGTTAAGTTGTAAAATATCTTGAATAGACATGTAAGCTCAATGTTCCAGAAAAATTACAAGTTGGTGTTGTATCAAAAATCTAAAAAGAGTATATTTACATATATCTGTGATGCATTTAAACATACTGTATACAATATCTATATGTAAATTTTGATGAATACTTCATCGAAAACTCTTTGTCATGTGTCCCAACAGATGTGCCTGTACATGTTTTGGAGAAAGGAACCAGCATTTTATGCTGTATTGCATGTACACTGCCAGTGATAACCTTCAAAATCATATGTATAAACTGTTTTTCACATTTTTAATCAGGGGTTAAACTTACCATAAAGGGGTTGTGTTCACAATTATTTGTATGCATCCTAATGGACAATATTGAACTCTTTAACTGATCTGAAATGATAAGTATACAGGCAATTAGGTCAAGCATCTTGGTGTTTATTTTCTCACTTTGTTCAAGAGTAACACTATATTGTATGCTCTATTTCAATTGATTATTGATGATTTTGTAATCATTATGGATGGCAAAAACAACTACGATTGTGACTACCCAGGTAATGGATACAGGGATATACAGTAGGACTTTGATAATTCTTAGTTGGACAAATTCTTGTTACAATACTACATGTGAATTCACAGTTGACAGATATTTGTTACTGATGCCCTGGACACACAGGAGCCCTGTGGGAGACAGACATAAATGAATGTAGTACCAACCTCTGACAATTTGGGGAGGATGTGCTGAGCTGTCCTCAGAGGATCCACGGTGGCACATTGCAGGCCTGCCTTCCTCATTCAATTATATTGGAGCCTTAATTTGTTTTTGTATCTATCAAACTAGATTTATAGACCAGAGCCTAGCATAACTGTCCTCTGAGATGCTCTACCACGCAGATGTAGAAACCCACAGACATGCATTAGACTGAGCTCTAAAAGTCTTGTGGAAGGGTTAAGGAACCTGGAGGGGATAGGGTCCCCATAAGAAGACCAACAGAGTCAACTAATCTGGGCCCTTTGGGTTCCCAGAGACCAAATCACCTACCAAAGAGCACACAAAGGCTGGACGTAGGCAACCCCACAAATATGTAGCAGATGTACAGTTTGGTCTTCGTGTGGGTCTCCCCAGAATTGAAGCATGGGCTTACTCTGACTCTATTGCCTGACTGTAGATTCTGTTTCCATAAATGGGCTGTCTTGCATGGCTTCAGTGGGAGAGTATGTCCCTAGTCCTGCTGTGATTTGAGGTACCACGGTAGGTGGGTACCGAGAGAAGAACCTTAACATTTTCAGAGATAAGGGAAAAATTGGAGAGGGATGGGCCAAGTGTGTGGGGAAGGACTAGGAGGAGGGTGAGCTGTGATCAGGATATAAAGTAAACGAATTACTTGATGGAAAAATATATCTATGTGAAGTAATTATATGGTTTTATGAATTTTTCCTAAGGATACATTTCAAAATAAGATAATGTTGATTAAATATATTTGCATATTATAGTGAAGAAATCGAAACATATAAAGATGTCTGAGCAAATTAGGAAAAAACACTTACTGGTTTAATAATCAAGATCCAATTCTCCAGAAAGAAGTGTGGTTTTATTAAAATAATTTATAATATTTGATATTCCATATATTTTACTACGGTAAACAATATTATAAATATAAAATAAAACAAATATATTTAAATAAATTACACAGATAATTTGGTGTGATTTTAATTCTTCTTGTATATTATGGTCACATCTTTTTGTTTGAGAGGGCCTTTTTGCAAATCTAATAAAAATATCATTGGAGGTAAGTTCTAAAACCGTAGTATATATATGGGAAAACATCAAATATCTCATAGATTAAAATATATAGTAGATATTATTTTGGTTGAATATTATGACCACCATAATCGACTGGATAAAAATAAATAACAAACATGACCCTTCTTTGTAAGCCTACTGGACATAATTTGTGTAATCTATCAAGAAGGAGTATAGAAAAAAATGCCTTAGAGTTTTCTGTGAAAACAGTATGTTTAATTTGTTCTACTCACTTAAATGTTGAAGGTAAGTTTCATATTTGAAAAAATGTTGCATTTAACAAGAAAATAAAACAAACATCTTGTTTCCATACTATTTGTTTATTTTTCGATACTGAAATCTTAAAAAGGAAACCGTCCAACATAAATGTCATATTTCTAAAAGGATAAATATAACTTTTTCCTGTTTATATATTGAAGAGGCTTTGAAGGAATCGAATATCTTATCAGAGTTATGCTACTGCTGAGTAGATTGCTGGGACGATTGCTCTAAAACCTCTAAATATATTGTAATTAAATGTAGAACAAATTTGTCATAATCATAACAATGGATAATAATCTATCATATGCAAATAATGCTAGAAATATCTTTGGAATGTTTACTTGGAAATTTCATTACACTGTTGAATAATTTAGAAAATAATTATGTCTACATATTTATAAAAAAAATCAATGCAATTGTTTTCATAAGTCTTGGGACAAAAATAACTAACAATTAAGAGGATACAAGAAGGAGATATGAAACCCTCAAATTTCAAATTCTGTCATTAAAAAAATCATATGTATTTAAGTCATATTACAATTAATATTAAATTATATATCTGCTATAATTTTATAAACAATAAGCAACAATTAATTTTGAGAAACGATTCTTTTAAAGCTTTTATTACCATATACAAAACCAAATTTTTTATACGTTTTTGTGAAAAAAATTAAGGAATATTAAATAAATCAGTTATTTTATTATAAACACCAATATTAAAATCTTGGTAGTATCATATTTTTGAGTAATTTTCAAAGATGCTTATAAGAGATTTTTTCATTGCATGTATTAAAAATTAGCATGAAGAAAAAATGAGCATCATACAATTGCTGCAGACGATAAAGAGAATTCAGAAAATGCAGAATTGGACTCAGAGATTAAAGGGAAAGGACAAAATATGACAATATTTGATTTCATAGATGACTATGTCACATTCTCTTACCTGTCTGAAAGCAAGTGGTTCTTAACATGGGGTTTTGGACGTCAAATTTATGTATTTTGTGAAACTACGGGAACTTTTCCCTATGGATCTTCTAAGTAAATCAGTAATCACAACTAAATGATTTGAGAGTCTAATGAGATGTCTAGAGGTTATAAACTAATTGTCAAAAAACACTACTCTTCAACTATGACTTAGTTGTTTATTAATTTATCTATTTTATAATCCAGAAAGACATCTTATATGAATCATTATCTGTAGATGTTAGGCTCTTAAAGAGATAAGTTCTCTCACATATATATTAATGTGTACTAGACAACATGTGAAAATCTACGTGTCTATTCAAGAATTAATAAATATAATATTATATTATTGGATATCAAAAAATTAAGTGTTGGGGTGGAGAGATGGCTCAGTGACTAAGAGCAATGACTGTTTTACCAGAGGTCTAGAGTTTAATTCCCAGGAACCACATGGTAGCTCATAACCATCTGTAACGAGGTGATGCCCTCTTCTGGCACACAAGTGTACATGCAGATAGAGCACTCATACAAAAAATAAATAAATCATTTTAAAAAATGAATTTGAAATGTTTGATAACTTGGATAGATTTTCAGCGAAGAATATGAATGAAATACGGCAGAGAGAGCAAAGCAAATATTGTGTAAATCATATCAAAGTAAAGAAATAATGGATATATCTTCCCAAAACAAAACCAGAAAACAAAAAAGAGAAAAAAATATTTGCTTTGATCAAAAAAGAACATGTGATGGTATATGCTGTCCATTACTTTATTCTAAATGCAATGCAATAACCTCAAGCAGAAATAGACTGAAAAATTATGGTTCAATCTGAATGGGTTTTTAAAATATTGTACTAATTAAAATCAATCAAGAAAATAAGGTCAACTTTTATAGAGCACCAATGTAGTTGGCTTAGCTTAGCTGCCTTGCGAGACAAGTTTCACAGGATTTTCAGGTTTAGTCCATGACTCTTGGGGTACAATGTGTGTTCCAGTTCCTGAAAGACAAATGCACTTCCCAGGCAATGGAGCATTCAGTCAGCTTTGTATTTCTCTTCTTGTTTTCTTTCTTTCTTTTCTTTTTTCTTTTAATTTTTTTATCTTTATTAACTTGAGTATTCCTTATTTACATTTCGATTGTTATTCCACTTCCCGGTTTCCAGGCCAACATCCCCCTAACCCCTGCCCCTCCCCATAGATATGGGCTTACCCTCCCCATCCTCCCCCCATTACCACCCTAGCCCCAACAATCACATTCACTGGGGGCTCAGTCTTGGCAGGACCAAGGGCTTCCCCTTCCACTGGTGCTCTTACTAGGCTATTCATTGCTACCTTTGAGGTTGGAGCCCAGGGTCAGTCCATGTATAGTCTTTGGGTAGTGGCTTAGTCCCTGGAAGCTCTGGTTGCTTGGCATTGTTGTTCATATGGGGTCTCGAGCCCCTTCAACCACTTCCAGTCCTTTCTCTGATTCCTTCAACAGGGGTCCCGTTCTCAGTTCAGTGGTTTGCTGTTGGCATTCGCCTATGTATTTGCTGTTCTGGCTGTGTCTCTCAGGAGAGATCTACATCAGTTTCCTGTCAGCCTGCACTTCTTTGCTTCATCCATCTTGTCTAATTGGGTGACTGTATATGTATGGGCCACATGTGGGGCAGGCTCTGAATGGGTGTTCCTTCTGCCTTTGTTCTAAACTTTGCCTCCTTATTCCCTGCCAATGGTATTCTTGTTCCTCTTTTAATGAAGGAGTGAAGCATTCACATTTTGGTCTTCCTTCTTGAGTTTCATGTGTTCTGTGCATCTAGGGTAATTCAAGCATTTGGGCTAATGGCCACTTATCAATGAGTGCATACCATGTGTGTTTTTCTGTGATTGGGTTACCTCACTCAGGACGATATTTTCGAGTTCCATCCATTTGCCTATGAATTTCATAAAGTCATTGTTTTTGATAGCTGAGTAATATTCCATTGTGTAGATGTTCAAAATCTTTAGTCGTCAGAGAAATGTAAATCATAATGAACCTGAGATTGTACTCCTAGCAATTAGAATGGCTAAGAAAAAAAATTTGAGTGATCTCACATGGTAGTGAGGGTGAGGAGAAGGCGGAACACTCTTCCATTACTGGTAGGATTATAAACTGGTACAACCACTCAGGAAATAAATTTGGTGCTTCCTAGAACATTGGAAATAGTTCTACCTGAAACCTCAGCTATACCTCTCTTTAGCATATACCCAAAAGATGTTTCATCACACCACAAGGACACTTGCTGTGCCATGCTTATAGCATCGTGCTTTGTAATAGTCAGAAGCTGGAAATAACCCAGTTGTTCCTCCATCAAAGAATGGATACAGAAAATGTGGTTCATTTACCCAAAAGTATACTACCCACCAATTAAAATGATGACATCATGAATTTTGCAGACAATTGGATGGAACCTTAAAATATCTTCTTGAGTGATGTAATTCAGACCCAAAACAACATGCATGGTATATACACACTGATAATTGGATATTAGACAAAAATTTAGAAAACCTAGGATAAAACCTACAGAGTATAAGAAGTGTAAGAAGCAGAAATTCAAGTGAGGATTCCTCAATCCTACCTTGAAGAGAGAAGGAAATAATCATGAGGCAAAGGGAGGGAGGGACCTGGATAGGAAAAGGGAGGCATAAGGAGATTGAGGGGAAAATGAGTGCAGGTTCAGATATGGGGGGATGAGACTGGAGAGAAGCCCCAGTGGCCAAGTGAATGAAAGGAAAAAAGGAGACTCCAGGAGTGAGAGGGGTAGGGAACCTTCTAGAAAGTATCAGAGACCCAGAAGTTGAGAAAATCTATGGACTCATAGGGGATGACCTTAGTCAAAATGACCAATATAGGGGAAAGGGAACTCAAAGAGTCCACCTTCAGTAGATAGACTGGGCCTCAAGTGTAGGGACAGTTAATAGACCATAGTCAAAATTCCTGACCCAGAATTGTTCCTGTCTAAAAGAACTGCAGGGACAGAAATGGAGAAGTGACTGAAGGAAAGGCAGTACAGTGACCTGCCCAACTTGGAATACATCGTATTTGGGCGTTGGGGTGTACACCAAGATTTGCTACTATTTCTGATGCTATTATATGCTTACAGATGGGAGCCTGGCATGGCTGTCCTCTGAGAGCCCTACCAGCAGCTGACTGAGATAGAAGCAAATATTTACACCCACTCATTGAACTGAAGTTGAATTAGGGGAAAGATTAAAGAAGCTGAAAGGGAAAGTGACCGCATAGGAAGACCAGCAGTCTCACCTAACCCAAACCCCATGGAGCTCTCAGAAACTGAACCATCAACCATAAGCATATATGGGGTGGTCTGAGGTCTCTGGTACATATGTAGCAGAGGTCTGCCTGGTCTGTACTCAGTGAGAGATGTACTTAATCCTTGAGATACTTGAGGCCCTATGGAAGAGAGAGGCCTGATTGAGTGGGGAGCACCCTCTAGGAGGCAAGGGGGGGGAGGAATGGGATGAGAAACTATGGGAGGTGGGATTGAGGTGGGCAATAAATGGAATGTAAATAAATAAAATAATTTAAATTAAAAAAGAAAAATTAAAAAATTTAGATCAATAAATCCATGATGACTTGTCCTGTCAAATAATTTTTCAAATATGATTGTTATTTTTCTCCCTAGAGGTAAAAAAGAATATTCAAGCTATTGGCGAATTTTTAAATATTAATTTGGTTTTATAAGTATTAATATTAACAGAAATAGAGTACTATGTTAATTTTGTATTAGCTGTATGGTTTTCAAGCTAGAGATGTGGTTCTGGAAGTGCTCAATTATCTGTTATGCATGCCCAAAGACTTGGTTCAATCTTTACCCCAAGGATATCAAGGCATGATTAGATACATAGGTTATAAATAACATTATTTGCTAGTAATATTTTACTGTGATAAAGAATTTCTTTGCGATTAAAACAGAGACAGAAGTAACACCCATTCAGAGCCTGCCCCACATGTGGCCCATACATATACAGCCACCCAATTAGACAAGACGGATGAAGCAAAGAAGTGCAGGCAGACAGGAGCTGGATGTAGATCTCTCCTGAGAGACACAGCCAGAATACAGCAAATACAGAGGCGAATGCCAGCAGCAAACCACTGATCTGAGAACAGGACCCCCATTGAAGGAATCAGAGAAAGAACTGGAAAGCTTGAAGGGGCTCGAGACCCCATATGAACAACAATGCCAAGCAACCAGAGCTTCCAGGGACTAAGCCACTACCTAAAGACTATACATGGACTGACCCTGAACTCTGACCTCATAGGTAGCATTGAATATCCTAGTAAGATCACCAGTGGAAGGGGAAGCCCTGGGTCCTGCTAAGACTGAACCCCCAGTGAACATGATTGTTGGGGGGAGGGCGGCAATGGGGGGAGAATGGGGAGGGGAACACCCATAAAGAAGGGGAGGGGGAGGGGTTAGGCCTGTAAACTGGGAAAGGGAATAACACTCGAAATGTAAATAAGAAATACTCAAGTTAATAAAAAAAAAGAATATTAGAAAAAATACGAAAAAAAAGAATTTCTTTGCCACAAAAACATATTTTAGTTTAATTCAGCACCATTTAGCTGATATTGTGTTTATTTAAGTTTTATTGTATATCTATAGTTCAATGTAAAACAAACTTAAAGTGTTTCATTCATTAGTGCTACTAATATCTCATTTTAAAATCATCTTTTATATCCTAGATTGGCCTCAAATAACTGTGTTTCAAAGGCTTGTCTTGAAGTTGTTATCTTTCTGCCATCACTTTATAAGGTATGCTTTTCATTAGATGGTCAAATCTTAGCATCTGACTTTTAAACAGATATTACATTTGTACATAAACTAAACATAATCTACACATTACAGAGTAATGGGGAGTAGGGAGTTATGATTAACCTAGTAATAGGAGAAGAGCAAAATAATGATGCTTGCCTAGAGAACTCAATTTATCTACTACATGCAGTCTATTCACTCAAATATATATATATATATATATATATTTGAAACAGATACTTATATACATTTATACAAATATACATATATACATATATACATATATATATATACATATATATATATATACACGCACACACCACTCACACATACACACACCACACTCACACACACACACACACCACACACACAAACACACATACACATATACATACACATATACATATAAACTCTTAATTAGGCAAATTTAAATGATAGATTAAAACTAATTTGTGTATAATCAATAAATGCATTAAGCTAATATATACCATTGGACTCATATATAATGCAAGGAACAAGGAGAGATCAGGGCATTGTGCCTGGTTGCAATAGGGGTAGACAAGTACATTAATATAAATGTGGTTTTAATATCTAAGCAGTATATTTCACTTCTTCATATAATGCTCAAGTTTTCTTTTAAGTGAGCTAATAGATGTGTAAAAATGTTAAAATGAAAGGAGTGGGTCTATAGAAAATAAAACAGAGACATGTTTTTATTGAATAATTTATTATAATATTCAAAATACAATAGCCATTTAAATCTTTCTAACAATTCTTATTCTTCTCACTCACACACAGAATTTATTCCTCTTAAAGAGTATATCTTCTGCTTTCCTTTGATGGCTACTTGTTTCACTGTTTCTATTGTTAGATTACATAACTTTTAACAATATAAAAATTCTACGAGACAAGATTGTGTACTTTCTCCATTGTTTTTTTAAGGGCGTCTTTTACATCTTTGTTCCTCAAGCTGTATATTAAGGGATTCAGCATAGGGATAACCTGGGTGTAAAAGATGGAAGTCACTTTATTAGTGTCAATAGAGTGAGTGGATGCAGGTTGTAAATACATAAATATCAAAGTTCCATAAAAGACAATGACTACCGTCAGGTGGGACCCACATGTAGAGAAAGCCTTCCGTTTGCCCTCAGCAGAGTTAATCCTTAGAATTGCCTTAAGGATAAGTAGATAGGACCCAATTACTATGAGAAGAGACAAAAGCAAATTAAAAGCTGAGAAGACTAAAATTATCACCTCAATTTCATTTGTATTTGAGCAGGCCAAAGATAACAAAGGGAGAGCATCACAGTAGAAATGATTGATGACATTGTAGCCACAGAAGGATAAAGTGAAAATCTTTATGTTAACTAGAAGTGAGACAATTATACTATAGAGATAGGGTATGGTGACTAGTATCCAACATACTTTTTGTGACATGATAATGGTGTAGAGAAGTGGTTTACAGATGGCTACATAACGGTCATAAGACATTGCAGAGAGAATAAAAAATTCACTAACAATGAACATACTAAAGAAAGTTGACTGGATAGCACAATCCTGAAAGGATATCGTATTTTGATCTACAAGAAAATTGCCTAACATTTTTGGTCCCACAGCTGTTGAATAACCAAGATCTGTAGTAGCGAGGTGTCTAAGAAAGAAATACATGGGTGTTTGTAGCCTACAATCCATCATGGTAAGGATGATCATGCCCAGGTTGCCGACCAGTGAGGTCAAATAAATGATGAGGAATAGTCCAAACAATGGGACCTGAAGCTCAGCGTGGTAAGTGATGCCCATCAGGATGAATTCAGTCACCATTGTAATATTGTATTTCTCCATTAGAGATGGTCATAAATCCTGTTCTGAGTAGAAGTACCAGCATCATTGATAGTTTTCAAATATATAGAAAGATTTCATTCTTCAAACTAAGAAAATTCATATATTTCTTATATAATATTTGAATATGAAACCATCTGTAAAAGGGGGGCATACATACACAATTGCAATACTTCATTGCATGTAGTAATTTCTTTACCAAGTCATTTTTATCATATTTAGCGTAAAACTAGGACAGGGAATTATGCTATATTTCAAATATTTCCAAAAGTATAGCTCAAAATCTTAAAATTATAAAGCTGATAAACCTTGATCGACAGGTGTATGTGAAAACAATCTCTAAAAAGTGTAGAATGTTGAAATTTCACAGACTTGTGTAAAATTATTGTCCCTTTAATTCTATTTCTTATATGAATAAAATTATAATTTGGCATAATTATAATTTGTTATGCTGTATAACACCCACACCAATTATAATATACACTTCTACTGAGAGTTTTTAAATAATGTAGATACTCTAGTTACATGTGTAGATATGTGTAGAACCTATAGCTAAAACAGACAGCATCATCATAACACCTAGTCAATGTATTTTAGGTGAATTAATGAAAAAGTGTTGCACATCACATTTGGGGCTGTCCTTATTTGAGAAAACAAATAAACCATACAGTATATCTATGCAATCATTTTACACCTTGAACTAGTGTACAGAAACATCCACTTAAAAAATAATTTATCATGAATAAAATACCGTGTCAGCATTAACAGTACTAAGAGGACTTTGTACTGTTTACAAATAAGGTGAACAAAGACTAAGTATGACAATCTGTGCTCTATGACAACAGTGCACAAATATGATCAGTACTGATTCAAAGAGTCACTGGTTACAGTAACTTACCTAAAAACTGTTCCCTCATATATGCATGTGCATACCCCATAGGATAGAGGCTTGTGATCTTGTTTAGATCTAAAAAGATGAGTAAACAAGTAACCAGTCATAAAACACATGGAACACATAGGCTATCCTAGCATCTAACTTTATCACCCAATGGTAAAATTTAACACGTCTGCTATTTAGAATTATATCTCTGTATCCATTTTTAGCATAATAAAATTTGAGTAAGGGGGGGGGAGGATGTTTGCCCGAAACAGGGGAAAGGAATAACATTCGAAATGTATATAAAAGAAATACTCAAGTTAATAATAAAAAAAAAATAAAATAAAAAAAACTGTTAAAAAAAAAAAAAAGAAAAAAGAAAAAAAAAATTTGAGTATGTTTCCTTCATCATATAATTACTCACTGACAGGTTATTTTTAATATAATTCATAAATGTATTCATATAACAAAAATACATGTTATAGGTCAGAATTGATCTAGGAATATATGAAGAAACTTTTAAAAATTAAAGGAAATATACTTAAATTGGTTCTATGATGACTTGTCAAATTTTTTCTTTACTAAGCAACATTTTTGAGCAAGAATATCTATTTAAAAGGTCAACAATAAATGTGACTGCTCCTTATTGTTTGATTGACTGTGGTACACGAACATCATAATGCAAAAGAAAATGTAGATGTCATGAAGTGATTCACTAGTATAATAGAAAATACTCCTGTTATCATAAGATCTTCTTCCCAATAAGATACAGGACACAGTGCCAATGACTGCATTTTCAAGAGGTGCACACCCAAGCAACTCCTATGCATCAGAGTAAAAATTGCAAGAAAGTGGCAAGTATAAATATTTAAAATGAATGTTCCAACATTTTCTTAATAAGAGAAAAAGAAATAAATCATGTACAAGAGGCAGGAAAGGGAACCACATTAGTATCTGAATATAGTACAATGAAGTTAGTTTCAACATCCATTTGAAAGGTGATTTATTTTTATTCCTACTTTTTCGTGCATAAAACAATGCAGTGTCACTTCTAATATGATGCCGAATAGCTTCTCTGTTCATCTGCTCATCCTTTCATAAAAATATACTCTTCACATATTACATATGAAAAAAATCAGATCATTAAAATACATAATTAGCTCTAGAAATTCTGGAAGCCACCTATTATCCTCTTTTCCATTGGTTTGTTTTACATTGATAAAAGTTAAAAGAATTAGTTAACTAGAATAGCAATTTTCCAGTAAGAAAGACAAGCAGCTAAATTTTATATTATACACTACTTTCTTAGGTAGTTTAGTGATATCTATCACAAAATATATTTTAAAATGGCATCATTCTAAATTTATTGTTTAATATCTTCTTACTCTCTGGTAATTTTTTCACATCTATTGTGAGATGCAATCTCTATTGCTCTCAAGAAAAGATGGGGAACTTTTCCAGGGGGTTCAGTTACAAAAGGTTGTTTATTGCCAATCTTGAAAACCTGATTTTTTTCTCTGGAATCCACAGTGTTCAACACATGAACTAATTCTTACAAGATACAAATCACACTTGTCAACATTTCAGGAGTCTAAAAACCTGAAGGCAGCAATGCTATAGGCCCTTGAGGAGAATTTATGATGATGATTTTAAATGGAAATAGTTTTGATGACTCTTGAAGACATAAGCACACACATAAGTAGATCTCTCAACACTAGTCAAAGAAGCAATTTTTTCAGTAAATTGTGATGAACAGAGACACACAAATGATCAGTGTGCAGTGCATAAAAATCCTCCAAATTATTCAGCACTACTTGTGAAGGCTACATCATACCCCCTCGCTTGGAAAAGCATCATCCCAGAAAATTATTGGTCTTAGGAGACTGTAAGTATCCATGGCAATTGGTGATTATTGCCAAATTGTGTTTTCTAGTCACACCAGAGCTATTCTTCTCATGTAATAAATGTGTTTGTTTACACATGCGAAAGAATTATAGCAGACTAAAACAGATTAAAAGAACAAATGATTGTGGAAGTAGTGAGAAAGTTCTAATCCTAGCTGAGAAGCTATTCATATTAATTTGTTTTAGCTGAATAAGAGTCATAATTATTGAAGGTGTGTACATACACCTGAGGGTGTATCTCTATCCTGTTGCATGCAAATTTTAAAGGCTGATTAACTGTAGTTTTTGCATCAAAATGTAATAAACTAGCTAGTATAAAATATCAAATATAAACTATTTTATATTTAATATGCATTCATGAATATACTTACTTTGAAATATATTACCTAGTGAGGGAAATTTCAGACTCTAAGAAGAACTACTTTAATCTGAATACAGTTATTTATGTTGGTAGAAATTTTTTCTTTGTTTTTGAGAAAATGTTGATTTTAATTGTGGGGCATTATTCTGTGTAAATCAGAATTTGATAAATACATGTGACTTGCATGCCACAATAAAAAACCAACATATTTATTAAATAAAATACCTAACAAAAATAGAACAGTAAGTTTGAGATTCTCATGCTCTTCCCCCCAATTGTTCAGATATTCTGCTGTTTAATCTTACCTGGAAAACAGCACATGCAGGTTTGAATACACCAGGAATGCGCCTAATTCACTTGGTTTATATTTACATAACCATCAGTGATAAAACCCACGGGAGATGTCCCAGGGGGATTATGCCTCACTTATTGTCTGGTTAGAAATTAGCTAAGTGAAAATGTGCTAAATGATGGGGAAAGGAACATAGACAACTATGGTACCAGAATAAAACCTCTCCTACTATACTGTTCACTGATTAAGAAAACCAAACAAACAAAGCCAAACCACATTTTGAGCATTATTTAAAACACTTTAGCTCTTATCACCAAGAGGATTTGTGATGTTGAACTCCTTCTCAGACATGATTTGCAGTCTTCTAATTTGAGCAGAAACAGAGTTCAAACTAATTAGCAAGCTTTTGAAGTGAATTTTTATTAAGTTTTAGTAGTTAACTTTCTGCTGTTTACTTGAACTTTTGTAGTATGTATTTGGTTCGTAGACAGATGATCTTTATCCAAGAATGCCCAAGGCCCTGACTTAATCTCTACTGTAAGGAATGTCAAAATTTAGTTATTTTTATGGGTTCTAAACATTATATTTTTGTAGAATTTTTTAACAGTTTAAGCTACTTAAATATATTTATCTAGTCTACCAGGGACTACACTAAGGTATTCTAGATTCAAGCATATCCAGAGCACAGCTTTTGTTTGTTTGTTTGTTTTTGTTTTTATTTTGTTGTTTTTTCCATTAATTAATTTATTTTTTCAATTTATATCCCAATTGTAGCCCCCTCTCTCCTCTCCTCCCAGTTGCTCTCTCTCACTCCCTTGCTTCCTCTCCCCTCCTCTTTCACCCCTCCAACCCACCCAATCTACTGGCAAAAGTCTATTCAGGACAAAAAGCATCTCTTTCCATCTCCTGCTACAGGAAAGGGATCCAAGAGCAGGCAACAGAGTCAGAGTCAAACACAGCCTCTGTTCCAATTGTTAGGGACCCACATGAAGATCAAGCTGTACATCAGCTACATATGCGTAAGAGGCCTGGATTCAGTCCATGCGTACTCTTCGTTTGGTGGCTCAGTCTCAGGAAACCTTATTGGCCCACATTAGTTAGTCTTCTCCCAGTATCCTTGACCTTCTAGCTCTCTCAATTCTTCCCCAGCTATTTCACAAGACTCCCTGAGCACTGCCTAATGTTTGATTTTGGGTCTCTCCATCTGTTTCTGAAAGGTGTTGGATGATGCTTCTTAGATTACAGTTATGGTAGACTCCTATGTGTAGCAGACAGAGTATCATTAATAGTGTCAGAGGCTGGCACTGTCCCACGGGTTGGATCTCAAGTTGGTCTTGTCATTGTTTTCCGTTGCCTCAAACTGCTCAATTTTTCTCTTTGCATATCTTATAGGCAGGGCAAATTTTGGATCAAAGGCTTTGTGGGAGGCTTGATGTTCCCCTCCGTCTATGAGATGTCCTATCTGGCTACAGCAGGAGGTCATTTCAGACTTCATATCTATCTCCATTAGGAGTCTCAGCTAAAGTCACCCCAATATCCTCCCACGTCTCTGGCTTGTCCCAGAGATGCCCTTGGTCCTGCAGATTTCCTTTCTCCAAGCTCTCTCATATCATACCCCTGTTCTCACATACTATGTCCCCACCCCCATTCCCATCCCCATGCCATCGTCCATTTACTTCTTACGTCTATTTTATTTCTCCTTCTGAATGAGATTCAAATATCCTCACGTAAGCTCTCTTTATTACTTAATTTTTTGGGGATCTGCGGGTTGTAACTTATTTTTCTAGTACTTTATGGCTAATATCCACGTACAAGTGAATAAGCGCAATACATGTTTTTCTGTCTGAGTTACCTCACTCGGGATGGTATTTTCTAGTTCCACCACTTGTCTGCAAATTTCAAGATGTTTTGGTTTTAGTAGCTGAGTAGTATTCCACTGTGTAAATGTACCATATTATCTTTATTCGTTCTTTGGTTGAGGGACATCTAAGTTGTTTCCCATTTCTTACTATTACAAATAAAGTTGCTATGAACATATTTGATTTAGTGTCCTTGTGGCATCATGTACCGTCTTTTGGGTAAATGTTTATAGATTTAATTATTAGTCTGGTGATAACTTTCTTTGACATAGATACTTTAAGCCCATACTTGATTCTATTCATATAATATTGCATTAGCTAGGCATTGGAGTAAAATCAATAAAATGATTGTCAAGCAAAATTCAAGGTATTCCTGCATGAGTGGTTCTAAGATTTGTTTCTTTATTCAAGTAATCCTATAATAACTGATAGACCCTAGACTAACTACTTGACCCAGGTTTTCCTTGGTATCATCTGCCTCCACAATCCAATTAATTATAGGGATGGCATTTTATTCAGTAGCCAAATTTTAGTATAATAAACACACTTTAATATGATAAATATACTTTTATAATTTAGTATATTATAGCTATTATAATTTGGTATAGTAAATAATCTCATAATATTTTATATTTTACATTTAAAATGTATATTTTACATTTATAACAAAGATAATATTAACTCATTCAGTAAACAGAAGTGTGAATTAATGAATTAAGATTAATCCAATAACAAGACAGAAGGAAAGTAATGGTAGCTACTGTGAAAAGAATCAAGTCAACTACCACACGCACACAAGCACACACCTACCCACATAAACACACACACACACACACACACACACAAACACACAAACACACATAAACACACACACATACAGATACCTACACATACATATACATAGACACAGTGAGAATTATATAATACTAGATAATATGTTTAAATTATGAACTATTTAGCCGCTAAATTTATGGTGTTAGATATTGCTACTGCAATCATTTTGAAAGTGATACATCTGTGTGCTCAGATATTACTGGGACCTTCATATGAAAATGATAGTCTTCACTATTCTATTACGGTGATAAAGAACTTTTTAAAACACTGATAATAGAAATATATATGAATATAAAATGAGTGTAATACTAAAGATGTTAATAATGCATTTCATATCAATAAATACACAGATACAAGTAAACAACAGGCAATTTATTCTAAAATTAAATTAACAAAATGAATGCAAGATATTCAAGACATCTGTCATTTTATTTCTCATGTCCAAAAAACACCATGTTACCTTTGTAGACTTAAAAAAATTCACTCTGTCAATTCATTTCCTCAATGTGTATAATCTGTCTTCTCTTTAAGGAAACATTGTTTTTTTAATGTTTTCTTCACTGTAAGTTATAAAGCAATAACATTTATTTGATTTGAAGAATTATAACCTTAAATAATATGAGTTCTAAGAGAAGATATTTTTTATGGTTTTCCCTGTCTTTCTAAGAGCATATTTTACATCTTTATTCCTCAAGCTGTAGATCAAGGGATTTAACATGGGGATGATTAAGGTATAAAAGATGGAGGCCACCTTGTCAGTGTTTAAGGAGTGACTAGACTTAGGTTGCATGTACATAAAAATCAAAGTGCCATAGAAGACAGTGACAACTGTCAGATGAGACCCACAGGTGGAGAAAGCCTTCTGCCTACCCTCAGCAGAGTTCATCCTGAGAATAGCTCTGAGAATGAGCAAATAGGAAACAAGAATGACCAGTGGTGAAGAAATCAAGTTAATAGTTGATAAAATTAATATTATCATTTCACTTTCCATTTTATTTGAACAGAGGAGAGATATCAAAGGAAGACCATCACAATAAAAATGACTGACAATATTGTGGCCACAGAAGTTTGAAGAAAAAATATTTATGGTTACTATGAGAGCAACAAATATACTATAAAGGTATGGGATTGCCACCAGGACCCAACACACTCTTTGTGACATAATGACATTATAGAGGAGTGGCTTACAGATGGCAACATAACGGTCATAAGACATTGCAGAGAGAATAAAAAATTCGCTAACAATGAACATACTGAAGAAAGACAACTGGACAGCACAAAAATAAAATGATATTGTATTTTGTTCTACAAGAAAATTTCTTAACATTTTTGGTCCCACAGCTGTTGAATAACCAAGGTCAGTAGTAGCAAGGTGTCTGAGAAAAAAGTACATGGGTGTTTGTAACCTCGATTCCACCATGGTAAGTATGATCATGCCCAAGTTTCCCACCAGTGTGATGAGATAGATGAAAAGGAACAGTCCAAACAGTGGGACCTGTAGCTCGGATGAGTCAGTGATGCCCACCAGGATGAATTCAGTCACCATTGTGAAGTTGCGTTCCTCCATAAGGTTTATGAGAAATTCTGTTTTGAGTGGAAAGCATTACACAGTCAATAGATTTCAAAAGGCATTTGCTGAGTTTTATTATCTAAAGTAGCTTAAATAAAATATCTCCATATATTCGAGTTTATTTTTGAAAAAAAATCTATAAAAATATACATATACCCTTATGTACATCTGCACATATGCATATGCATACATGTGATTAGAAATACACAAATATTAATCTTTAGTTCTGTAGCAATAAAAGCTTAAATCAGAGAATATCATATTATCTATAAATGATATTTATTTTTCCTAGCTATATTGAGAGCAGTAACTTTAATCAATACTAGATAATAGTTAACCTAGAAAAGATCTTTCTATACCTAATATCTAGTCAAGAATTTATTCAGCCTCAAACCCTAATACTGTTGGGCTTTATGAATGTTGTAATACAGACAAATGTGCATGTATAGATGATATATATATATATGTGTGTGTGTGTGTGTGTGTGTGTGTGAAAGAAAAAATCAAATCTTTAAATCATAGTTATTGATAGAACATTATTAAATTTATTTTTCCTATATGTTTATTTCTTGTTTTGATACTATCACATTGTAGCACTAAATCACTATGTACTTGTCATGATATATAAGATATTTGCCAATAATAGTACATATAGCTACTAAATACCTTTAAAAATGCAAATAACTCTACTTCTATGTGTAGAGCTATAGAATCTAAACATATAAAATAGAATATCTGTAGTTGTTCACACTTTATGTTCGTCAGATTGATGAATAAGTTTAGGTTTACTCATTACACTTAGGATTAACTTGATTTAAAGAAATCTAACAGCATGTAAGTAAGAATATCTGTGCAATCTTCTTACACATTTCCTAGCATGTTCAAATATTTTTATGAAAAAATAAAGTGAGGTATATAAAATGCTTTCCTCGCATATACAAAGTCAATATGTCTCCATATGGACTCTGAAAATCTGAAGTAGAAGTAAGTGATTGAACAAGTTTGTGCTTCTAGAACATAGTCCAAAAAAGATAATGAACACACAGATGTCAAACAATCTCTAGATACACTTATTGACCTGAAATTATTTTCCTTACGATGGGATATGTATTACATATACATTAGGATCTTAGCTTCTTTCTTAGATCCGTAAAAAATGAGCAAAGAATTTGTTGACTGTGAAAATGGGGTGCCGTAAGCTGTTCCTCTGTATAGCACATAGAGCCAAGAACAAATCAGACCTCATAGAACTCCGAGAGAATAAACCACCAACCAAAGAGTACACATGGAGGGATCCATGGCTCCAGCCACATATGTAGCAGAGTATGACCTATCAGGCATCAATGAGAGGAGAGGCCCTTGGCCCTGTGAATGCTCAATGCTCCTGTGTTGGAGAAAGCCAGTGGGGAGATGGGAGGGAATGGGACGATGGGTGGGTTGGGGAATAATCTCATAGAGGCAGGGGGAAGGGGAAATGATAGGGGAACTCTAGAGGGGAAATCAGGAAAGAGGATAACACTTGAAATGTAAGTAAAGGAAATATCCAATTAAAAAAACACAAAAACTAACAGTAGGATATTTATCATCTCTATGAGGTAGGAACAGTCATGATTTCCACTTATTTTTTGGTGTTTTAAATGTATTTTGTACATTTGCTAATAAGCAAGATTACATTTGAAAGAAAAAGATCCAAGAGCAAATTTTCATATTTTATTCTCATTTTTAATTACTGTTTTATCAATAGTATGCTAATAAATAAAAATGTATTGCATGGAAAAATAATTTATGTTCAATTAAAGGAAAATGAATCATATGAAAATGTAAAATTAAATAGTCCTCTTTATATATATTAAAGATTCTATGAAAGAACACTTTTTATTAAAACACAATTTGACTTACATAATGTGTCACACACAGGCTACATTTAAGTACCAAGAAAAATAAAAATGCCATCTGAAAATTTAAAGAGAATTTATTAAAATTGGCTTATGAATGAGCTCTTAATATCCCATATTGAATAAGACATATTATATTACAATAGTATACTTTGAGTCATAGTATTTCTAAGCATGGCTGACCAGCTATTGTACTGATGTTTAATGCTATATTTTGGAAATAACTGAGGATTAGTTCAGTAAGATCGCACCTGCGCATGGATGACAATGGGAGATAAAAATCTTTCAGTTTAGATAGCTCACGGAACAGCTTCCAGTCATGACGTAGAACATGAAGTAGTACGCCGTGTCTGAGTGTTTCCAATGCACCAGAAAGAAAATCATGAAATGAAAATTTCCTTTTCTCAAAACGGATATGTGTTAATGTTTTCTGAGGAAAATACAAAAAATTTAATATGCTTTAGAATGGTAATCATGGTAGGAAGTGCATCCTGTGGGTAAAAGAGAATGAACTCCTCCAGCAGGCACTGTTCTGTGTACAGCTGCTTGATTAAACTGACACTTCACACAGTAGGTTGTTTTAACTTGTGGTTACTTGATGGTATTCTATTCTCTACATATAGACTTCATATCTATAGCATATAAGTATTAATTAGTGTCTAGCTGAATAATATGCCATCATTGTTCGTTTGTATTAGTGTGATTGTAATGATAAAAGGACAAAAATTAAGTACACTTTTGGACTCAATGAAAAGAAAAGCATTTCTTAGTATACATTCTTTGGTTCACTGCTTACTTGAAGGCTATTTTGCAAAATTCAATCTCAGAAAATTGATTTGTATTTAAAACAAAAAGAAGTTTTTCCATTGTCAGAAAAGTATTATTTTTTGATTCTCAAGTAATGGTTTTCATACCCCTTGTGAAATATAAACTCAATAATTTCCCTCAAAAAATAATCAGAATTTGCTCAGAGAGATCTCTCCACAGGTTAAACTACTTAATGTGGAGGCCTGAGTTTGAGCAAGAGAACACAAGGATGGGTGGGGAGAAATGATTCATGAACCTGTCCTCTGACATTGGAACAAGTTCACTAACAGTTAATTAATTGTTTACTTAGCATATTGTAAATATTTAAACTATTGAAAAGTGATCACATCTATACCTTTCCTCTAACAAATTACTTGTTAACTTCTCAATTCTTTAAGATAGGTTAACATAATGGGTTTGATTATAGCATTTTTCATAGTATGTATTATCAAATATTTTTCTAATTCCTGTCTCTCTCTTCTATCACTCTGTTATTAGTTTTTTTCTTTATCCTGAATGCTCCACCACTCAGGCTTTAGGATAATGTTTGTAGGGGATACTCGGTAATATTCAACCAAATATAATTTAAGATTCTTTAAAACACATAAGAATAGACAACATTTGTATCATCAATTTTTTCACTAAGTAAAATTACATCACTTTATTTACAATCTATTTCCTCCTTACTATTTATAAAATTATGAGGGGAACAGAGACAGAAACAGAGAAACACAAAGAGAGAATATTTTATCTAAGAAATTATTTCTTTGTATGTTTAAAAGATAGTTAATAGTATTTCTCAACCTCAAAAAAATCTTTTTACAATAGGATACAATTAAGAAATGAAGATCTATCATTGCTGCCAAGGCTTGTGAAATATTAGAAAGAATAGCTACTGAGCAACAAATGATCCCTCTAGATATTAAAACCACAGAAAAAGATGCCCACATGTTTCTAATTCTTGAACTATAGAGCTCTGTGTGACAGTTTGTTACCTGCAGTAAAACTCCTGCCTGCATTTCCCACTGTGGTTCTTAGCTTTCATCTTGATATCTACTTTTGTGAGTTTTTAAACCATAGAGGTTCTCCCTGAGGACACACAAAAAATTATTAATTACAACCAACGTTTGAAAGTCCAATTAGATAATACCTGGAGGTTATAAACTCTCAGAGTCAATTAGTCATCAACTGTGATTTACTCACTTGTTTTATAAGGCAGAATTCATATTGACACGTACTTATTATAAAGTGTTGAGTGTAGATTCTAAAGGGTAAGTGTGTGCTATTCCGTTTCTTGCAATATATATAACAAGATGTAAATAATGAAATATCCAAACATGGATGAACACAAAAACATTTATAGAAGCAGGAGGATATTATATACAAAAAATCATGTATTATTCTACATTTAAAAATGCAAGCTATGTTAAAGGGATGAACATGAACACTATCATGCTGAAGGAAATAATCCTCAATTAAGTAATGAAAAATGGGTACAGTTTCTTTTATTCTTTTTTTCTTTTTTTGGATAATTTTTATTTACATTTCAAATGTTATTCCCTTTTCTGGTTTCAATGACATAAGTCTCCTATACCATCCCCCTCACCTTTTTCTATAAAGGTGTTCATATATATATATACCCATATTTGGCAGGCTCTGAATGACCATTACTTAAGTCTCTGCTCCATACTTTGCATCCATACCTCTTCCCTGAATATTTTTGTTCCACCTTTTATGAAGAAGTGAGGCATCTGCACTTTGGTCATACTTCTTCTTGATCATCATGTCGTCTGTGGACTGTATCTTGGGTAATTCTAGCTTTAGTGCTAATATCCACTTATCAATGAATGCATACCATGTGTGATTTTCTGTAATTGGGTTACCTCACTCAGGATGATATTTTCTAGTTCAATCCATTTGCCTATGAATTTCATGAAGTGATTGTTTTTTTATAACTGAGTAGTACTCCATTATGTAGATTACCACATTTTCTGTATCCATTACTCTGGTGAAGGGCATCTGGGTGGTCTCCAGCTTCTGGCTACTATAAATATGGTTGCTACGAACAAAGTGGATCATGTGTCTTTGTTGTGTTTTGGAGCATCTTTCGGCTATTATGCCCAGGACAGGTACAGCAGGGACCTCAGATAGCGCAATGTCAACTTTTATGAAGAACCTACAAACTGATTTCCAGAGTCGTTGTACAAGTTTGCAATCCCAACAACAATGGAGGACTATTCCTCTTTCTCCACATATCTCTAGCAGTTGTTTTCACCTGAGTTTTCCTTCTTAGCCATTGACTGGTGTGAGGTGGAAGCTCAGGGTTGTTTTGATTTGCATTTCCATGGTGACTAAAGTTGAGCATTTCTTAGGGACTTCTCACCCATTCCATATTCCTCAGCTGATAATTTTGTTTTGATGTACACCCTAATTGTTAATAAGGTAATTTGGCTCTTTGGATTCTAACTTCTTGAGTTCTGTGGATATATTGGATATTAGCTCTGTATCAGGTGTAGGATTGGAAAAGATTTTTTTCCAGTCTGTTAGTTGCTGTTTTGTCCTGGTGACAGTGTCCTTTGCCTTACAGAAGCCTTTCAGTTTTATGAGGTCTGACTTGCTGATCTTTGATTTTAGGGCATAAGGAAATGGAGTTTTGTTCAGGATATTTTCCCTAGTGCCCATGTGATTGAGTCTCTTCCCCATTTTTTCTCATGAACCATGAGAAAATTCTCATGAACTTTGATTTTCTCAAAGAACCAGCTCTTGGTTTTCTTGATTCTTTGTAGTCTTTTCTTTTTCTACTTGGTTGTTTTCAACCCTGAGTGATTATTTCCTGTCTTCTGCTCCTCTTGGGTATATTTTCTTCTTTTTGTTTTAGCGCTTTTAATTGTGCTATCAAGCGGCAAATGTACGCTCTCCCTGTTTCATTTTGGAGGCACTCAGAGCCTCTTAGCCATGCTTTCATTATTTGCCATAAGTTTGAGTATGTTTTGCCTTCATTTTCATTAAATTCTAAACAGTTTTTAATTTCTTTCTTAAGTCTTCCTTGACCAAGTTATCATTAATTGTATCATTCTTCAACTTCCATGTATATTTGGGCTTTGTGTCATTTTTGTTGTTATTGAAGACCAGACTTAGTCCATTGTGATCTGACAGAATGCATGGGATTATTGCAATCTTCTTGTATCTGCTGAGGATTGGTATGTGACCAATTATATTGTCAATTTTGGAGAATGTATTATGAGTTGCTGAGAAGAAGGTATTTTCTCTTGTTTTAGGATGAAATGTTCTATAAATGTCTGTTAAGTCCATTTGGTTCATAACTTCTATTATTTTCTATAAGTCTCTGTTTAATATCTTTTTACATTTTCTGTACATTAATGAGAGTGGAGTCTTGAAACCTTCTACTTATTGAGTGAGGTGCAACGTGCATTTTGAACTTTAGTAAGGTTTCTTTTTATGAATGTAGATACCCTGCATTTGGATCATAAATATTTAGAATTGATAGTTCATCTTGGTGGACTTTTCCTTTGAAGAATATGAAGACCAATCTGTATGTCTGCTACATATGTGTAGGATGCCTAGGTTCAGTCCATACATACTCTGATTGGTGATTCGGTCTCTGTGAACCACATTGTCCAAGGTCAGTTGATTCTGTTGGTCTTCTTGTGGAGTCCTTGATCCTTCTGGCTCCCTCAATTTTTCCACAACTCTTCCACATGACTCCCTGAGCTCTGACTATTGTTTGCCTTTGGGTCTCTGTTCCTGGAAGCTGTTGGATAAAGCCTCTCAGATTATACTTATGATAGGCTCCTTCCAGCAGTGCAGAGAATTATTAATTATGTCAGGGACTGGCACTGTCCCATGTGGTAGATCTCAAGGTGATCCAGTCATTGCTTGGCAATTCCTTCAAATTCTGCTCAATATTTCTCTCTGCATATCTTATATGCAGGGCAACATTTGGGTCAAAGTCTTTCTGGGTATCTTGGTGTTCCTCTCCTTCTATGAGATGTCCTATCTGGCTACAGGAGCTGGCCATCTCAGACTCGATATCCTTCACTGTTAGGACTTTCAGCTAGAATTAAATTAATATCATCAAGTCTTTGGCTTGTCCCAGAGATATCCTGGGCCCACTAATTTTCTTTCTCCAAGTTTTCTTATACCACACCCCTGGTCTCACATACCATATTTCCACCCCTGTTCTCATCCCAATCCCTTCTCCCACCCATTCTTTATATATACTTTATTTCTCCTTCTGAGTGAGATTCAAACATCCTCCCTTGTGCTGTCCTTATTATTAATTTCTTTGGATCTGTGGATTGTAACATGGTTATTCAGTACTTTATGGCTAGTATCCATGTACAAGTGAGGAAATACAATATGTATCTTTCTAGGTCTGAGTTACCACATTCGGGTTGATATTTTCCACTTCCATTCACTTGCTTGCAAATTTCAGAATGTCTTTGATCTTAGTAACTAAGTTTATTCCGTCTACAAAACTGTTATTTATTCTTTTGTTGAGGGACATTTAGGTTTCTTGCTATTATAAATAAAGTTGTTATTGACATATTAGAGCAAGTGTTCTTGTGGTATGATATACTATCTTTTGGGTATATGTTTATACTTTGATTATCAGCATGGTGATAACTTTCTTTGCCACACATACATTTAAACCTATACTTGATTCCACTCATACAATATAAGTGGTGTTTGGTTTCAAATTGATAAAATGATTGTCAAACAAAATTTAAGGTATTCCTACAGGAATAGACTGTGTTTCTTTTCTCATGTAATATTACGTTAAGAGACAGACCTCAGAATAACTACTTTAGCCCAATATGTCCTTGGTATCTTCATCCTTCTGCCTCCATCCTCCAATTAATTATAGAGATGTCATTTCATATAGAACCAAAAACTTAGTGTAATTAACATACTATAAAAAGTAAGTATACTTATGTAATTTAATATAGAATAACTAGTATAATTTGATATATAAATATATTAAAATATATAGAATTTATATTTAGAAGGACAAGATTAATTCATTCAGTAAAGAGAAGTGTAAATTAATGAGTTAACATTAATTTAATAAAAAACAGAAAGAAAGTACTGGTAGATCCCATGAAAATGTAAAGTCGAGATCTTCCTGGTTGCTGCCACCGCGGAGAGCCCGTGGGCAGAACCCTGCGAGCAAACTTGAGCCTTGGGACCACAGGTAAGACTAACTTATCTGCTGCAAGTGACTTGCCTGGTGGAATCGGGACAACAGAGGCAGAATCCCTCTAGGACCAGGCACATCCTGTGTTTACCGGAAGTCCCACACCCGCGGATCCAGCCCGCAGCAGCTCTCTGCTCCCAGAACCCGTGGGAGAGATACCTTACCGCCTGGTCAGGTGGGCACTCCTGAGGCTGCAGAGCGGAAGAGACCACCAACACTGCCCACCCCTGCCCACATCCCTGACCCAAGAGGAAACTGTACAAGGCCTCTGGGTTCCTGTGGGGGAGGGCCCAGGAGCAGCAGGAGCCCTGC